>NW_024429196.1:23501605-25901605 GCF_017639785.1 Mesocricetus auratus | reverse complement strand
AAGAAGGGCTCATAGAGGCTCAGAGAAACTGAGGCAACAAACAAGGATCCTCCATTGAGTCTGAGCTAAGTCATCTGTATGTATATATTATAGTTTTATAGCTTGTGGAACTCCTAACAGTGGGAGTCTGTCTGTCTCTGACTCTTTTCCTTGTGCTTGGTAACATTTTTCTTGTACTTTGTCACCTTATCCATCCTTGATATGAGAGTTTATGCCTACTCTTATTGTAATTGCTTTGTACGTTTGGTTGATATCCCTGGGAGGCCTGCTCTTTAATGAAGGGAAACAGTGGAGTGCTTCTGCAGAAGAGGGACAGTCAGGGAGCACTCAAGAAGAGTGGGAGGAGGGCAAACTCTGGTTTTGATGTAATGTATGAGAGAAGAATAAATAAAAAATAAATAATAAAACTATTTTTTTTGGTTTTTACGAGACAGGGTTTCTCTGTATTGTTTTGGAGGCTATCATTCCGGCCCGGCCTCGAACTCACAGAGATCCATCTGCCTCTGCTTCCCGAGTGCTGGGATTAAAGGCGTGTGCCACCACCGCCCGGCATAAAACTATTTTTGATATTATAATTACATGTTTCCCATGCTTGTTTTCCCTCCAAATCAGCCATACACTCGTTCTTGCTCTCTTTAAAATTCATGGATTCTTTGTTGTTATTTTTGTATACATATATATTTGTATAATATTACTTTTATGTATTATTCCAGGGCTGATCATTTGATATTGGATGACCAGTTGGTGTGCTCTTCCCTGGAGAAGACTTTCTCCCACTCTCAGCATTCCTATGTTACCTGTAGTTTTTGTTGTGTAGGGGTGTGTCCTTATGGACGCTCCACTTAAACTCTACTTCAGTATGTCTATTTGTGTCATTTTTATTCAGCTCACATTTGGACTGTCATGCTGGTGGGTGTACTATTTGACATTACACAGACACATAAAACTCTCTGATCTTGCTCTTATAATCTTCCCCCTCTTCCTTTCAGTAGTTAATAGATAGAACTCAATTAAAATCACCAGCTCTAATTTCTGGTCTTTGTGAATTCATAGCAGATTACTAACCAAGCTGTTCGATAGTCACTTATAATCATTAAATCTATATATTCAAGATAACTAAGGTTCTTCCTAAGGAACATATTTTTATAATTCATTCTTGATGATAGCATGGGCTATATTGACTTTTATAAAGGCCTATTTTTCAAAATAACCTTTTAGCACAGTATATCATTAAGAATGATAGTAGACAGGCTCCCAGACCTTAAGAAAGGGAGGGACTGAAGAGTTACAGAAAGAGGGAATGGTGTATAAAGGTCAAGAATATAAAAACTGATCATGAAAGTAACTTACTGAAGATCAAAGAGAGAAAATGTATTACATGGACAACAGGTTCCTCTCTGTGGCAAAGGAGACATTGTGCGTAAACTTTGCAATCTTTGTAGACAACATCAATCTATAGCCTTGGAAGAAACATGCATATAATCACTTAAACTACATTCCTTTTGTCTTTTTAAGATGGGGTTTCTCTGGGTACTGGCTATCCTGGAACGCACTCTGTAGACCAGACTGGCCTTGAGCTCTCAGAGATTGCCCTGCCTCTGCCTCGAAAGTGCTGGGATTAAAGGTATGTGCCAGCACCTCTCAGCTTAAACTATATATTCTAATGACACAATTCCCACCTGCCATTCTGTTTGACTTTACAAAAATGATACATAACCAAAGGCCTTGCATAGTGTGTCTATAACAATGTGTACCATTCCACCTACTTAAATATTTCACATCTGTGTTAACTCCTGATAGTACTGATCAGCTCTAGTCACTAGACTAATTTTTCCCTCTCATGAACAAAAATACTTCCCATGTAACTGTTTACTTCAAGTGTCTTCTCTGCAGTAGCAGCAAATGTATCAGAATCCTTCCAAGGAAAACTTGTTATCTGAGGAGTGTTTTTCTCACACATATTAGCTTCTCCTGTGTGTGTGTGTGTGCACGTGCGTGTGTGTGTGTATGTTTAATGGTTTTAGGTTATTTACTGGCAGAATGAAATGAAACACCTAGCTAGTCTTTTTGTAAGTCATGTAAATCTGTGATTAGGATAACAAATTCCTTTCAAGTTTAGGCTAAAATAAGTCTTATGTATCTTCCTTAATAAATGCAAATATTGTTTAGGACTCTTTGAAGGTATTCTAGATAATTGATATTCTGTATCATGCTACTAGTTTATGTTCTTTACCTATATATTCTTCTAAACCAAAAGTACACTCCACTAGTTATAAGTCAACACATAAAATTTTCCCAAGTAGGACAAACTGTTTTTAATTCTGAAATATACCCCACCATTTTTTCTCTCTGTGACTCTGAATGACTTTAACTGTCCTTCCATCAAATTACATGCTTTCTCAGTTTCATCCAATGACAATAGAATCTTCATCCACTCAATCAATAATGTTGGATCACTTACACTACAGCATATTTCTTGTGGAGTGTGAAAAAAGAAAAAATCGATAATAAAAAGAGAAATCAGACAAGAAAAACCCATGTCTTCATTTGGGTTTTATAGTGCAAAGAGACTCCATGATGATGGCAATTCTTATAAAGGAAAATATAATTGGAGCTGGCTTACAGCTTCAGAGGTTTAGTTCATTAGTGTCATGATGAGAAGCATGGTGGCATGTAGGCAGACATACTGTTGGAGAAGGAGGTGACAATTCTACATCTTGATCTACAGGCAGCAGAAGAAGACTGCCATAGTAGGCTTAACTTGAGCATGTAAGACCTCATAGCCTGCCTGCACAATGACACTTCCTCCAACAAGTTCACACCTATTCCAACAAGTCCACACTTCCTAATAGTGTCATTCCCTATAGGTCAAGTATTCAAACACATGAGTCTATGGGGGCCGTATCTATTCAAACTGCCATACCCTCCATTGTGGAGCTTAGGTTCAAATGCAGAAAATCAAAGCAAATAAGAAACTGTGTGTAGTCTTCCAAGATAAGATGCTGACAACTTGGTATATCAGTGTTTATAGATGGCATTCACAGTCAATCTGTAAGATAGCAAGTCATCAGACACTTGCATATTTCAGGGTGTTCAAGTGTGGCGAAGTGTTCTTTACAATGAAAAAACAAGAAATTACAATGCAGATAATTTAGTCATATATCTTAGATGATTTATAACTTTAAAACCTATGACAACTGCTAAGGCTTCACTATGCCACCAATTAATTTTTATCTATATATTGGCATCTGAAGGCTAAGAATCACCTTTGCATCCAAATCCAACATATCCAAATGCTATACCCCCCAGAAAACAAAGTATTAGTGAATGTCTTTACTGTGGAACACGCATGGCTCCTTTCTTACCCTGTTTTGATCAGCAGATCTGCCAATTGTATCTCAAATATTTTTCAGTATCCTCTGTTTCTTTCAGCTGGTACCCTGGCTTATGACTTAATCTCATTCTATGAGTTTATAATACCCTATAAACAGGTTTTGTTTCATTTTCTCCCTTTATTCTCTACTGTATTATAATAGCCACTAAAGGTCTAGTCAAGTAATACTTATAAAACAAACAGAAAGCCCTATGCTATTCTAAGATAAACTGACAAAGCTCAATTTCTTCAGCATATGCCCTACTCTCTGTAACTTATTTTATCTTTGCATCAAACTTTACCTATTTCTGTGAGTTTTCTCTCCATAGCATCTTTCAACTTCAAAACATAATGTGCCTTTGTCTCAACTGGTGTTTCCTAGATAATCATTTAACTTTTCTTCTATCTGTTTTTTTAACTGTAATAATATCTTTCTCACTACCCATCCTCAGAATCTCTTGATTTGTCACTAATAGCTGTAACCCTTACCTACCAATCAGCTCAGATCATTAGCTCCTTGTCTACACATTACTATTAACATAGTGATGCTTGAAACACACTATGATAAGAATACTTTCCTATCTCTCCCATTATTTTGCTATTTCCTTGAGAACTCTGTCTCTCTCTCTATCTGTCTGTTTCTCTCTCTCTATCTCTCTATCTCTATCTCTCTCTATCTCTCTCTCTCACTCTGTGTGTGAGTGTTTCACATCACACACGCACACACACACACACACACACACACACACACACACACACACACACACAAAACCAAAACCCAAAATAACCCCTTAAAATTTTGTTTATGCTTTGGATCTAAGATCTTTTTTGTTTGGTTTTGTTTTTCAAGACAGGGTTTCTTTGTGTAGCTTTGGAGCCTATCCTGACACTTGCTGTGTAGACCAGGCAGGCCGCCAACCCACAGAGATCCGCCTGCCTCTGCCCACCAAGTGCTGGGCTTAAAGGTGTGCCCCACCAACGCCGGGATGGATCTAAGATCTTTGGGACTGAATCTTCATTTCTTGATCTACAAACCATGTAACTTTAATCTTCTTAATCCACTAGCTCCTTTTAACTAATTTCCAGATGGAATGAGGAATATGTGTAGGATTCAGAAGAAACAAAAGGCAACCAATTGTTGAGCTATAATGGGTCAGTTTACCAGTGAGTGAGTTACTTAAAGAAATACCCTTTCATTCTAATTTTTAAAACTCCAGTAGTGAACATTGGGATGGGCATAAGAAAACAAGGGTGAGAGCTAGATGTGCTTGTGGCCTATTACTTACAATCCACATCCAGCATCGAGCATGCTGTTTTGATTAAGTTGACTTACATACTCTTATCTTAAACTTTTAATGTTGTTCAATAAAAAAACAGGTTTAAAATGAAAATTTTAAATCATGTTCACATCACAACTCATTTAAAATCTTGACTAATAAAAAATTAGGTTAAATTTAACTGAGACATAGTAATTTATGTTATAAAATATAGTGAAATTATAAAGAAAATAACAAAAATATTAACAAAAGCTGGGTGCTGGTGGTGCACGCCTTTAATCCTAGCACTAGGGAGGCAGAGGTAGGCAGACCTTTGTGAGTTCCAGGCCAACCTGGTCAACAGAATGAGTTCCAGGACAGCCTTCAAAACAATACAGAGAAACCCTGTCTTCAAAAACAAAAAAAAATTATAAACAAATTTATAAATAAAATAAATAAAAATCTATGATTTGTATGCCATTTATAGACTGAGAAGTCCTTAGAAGAAAATACTTATAATATATTCATGTATGTAATATATTAAACCTTATTCCTGATGAACTGTGATGTTCATATAATATCTGTTGTCAGTTCTACTAGGTAAACTACAGCACACATTTTGTGCATCCTCATTGATTCTCTTCTGGAATTAGATCATTTCTTTGAATTTGGCTTTTCCTCAGGGTTCTTTAAGATAAGCCTGCCACGGGCAAGAATACTTGAGAATACTTTTTGGCCAAATGCCTTTTCAAATGTCTCCTAAAAATAAACTTTTGAAAGTCAACATACCAGTTCCACCCCTTATTCTGACAATTGTGTGCAACCAATACTTTCAAATTTGCTTAGTTTTGTGATTGCTGTAATATAGTGAAGTAAGTTTTACACAAATAAGCATGAAAATTAATAATGTAATTAGTCAAATTATAGATTTTTTAAAAAGAACTCTTTGATATTTATACATTAGTTTATGAAGGGTGAAGTTTCTTCTGTAGACTGTAAATATGAATGGACTTTCCTTGGCCACAGTTACACTTGACTGTTAAAGAGAAAATAAACAAATAACAGCATAACATTAGCTTAAGTAAGTTAAGAATACGCACTGTTAGAGATCAAATTGTGTCTCCCCAAACTTCTAGTCCTTGTCCCACTAGATTAGAATGTAATGGATTTCAGAAATCAGGCTTTTAAAGACGTGGGTGAAACGAGACCTTTAGCATAGGTCTTCATGAAACATGACCAGTGTCTTTAAAACAAGAAAATCTGGGCTGGAGAGATGGCTCAGCAGTTAGGCTTATTGGCACAAAATTTTATCTGGCATGAATGAGGTCCCAGGTTTGATGCACAGGATAAAAATGTAATTAAAAATAAAAATATATAAAACAGAATCTTCTGGTACTCTTCATCACATTATGACTTGAGATTCAATCATTTCTCTCATGGACATCTGTTCTATTCAAAAAAGTGCAATAAATAATTTGGAAAAGAGGATAGTATACTATATCTAGTCATACAGTAGATATGAAATATTCAAACATTTAATTTTTCAGTTTATTTATTGTGAAATACAGACTATAAGATCAGACTGACAGGCTGTATTTTTCAAGATCAGAGGACAGACAGCTTTCCTTTCAAAAATGGTTGCAGCTGATACTCAATGCCTTTTGCAAACTCTCTAAAGAGAAGTTTCTTCTGCGTTCAGATCCACCACACTTCACTGTGATGCCCCTCAGAGCTCACCTGTCTCTGCCTTTTGTGTGGATCATCAGATCTCCCAGCAAGTCATACTTTGCAAGGATACCTAGAGTTCTTTGGCTACCAAGTCCCACATATAGAACTGTCTCCCTTTATGAAGAATTTTTAGACCGGTCTGTGTCTCTTTGTTGGTTTCTCAGCATAGAACTTGTCACCTATCACAACATCTGAACTATTCCCTGCAGATAACAGGCATATATATGGATAAAGAGACACATACAAAAAAATCAAAGCTTTCTAGCACCAAAGAGAGAAGATAGTGAGGATTCTGATTTGCTATGCACCACATGGGAAAGGCATTAAAATGTATGTTCCTTCTATTTCCAGAAAAATGGCTAAAATATCACATATAATGATAGAATTGCAAAGCAACTTTAAAAAAAGTCTTACTAGAAAAATGGGTAAAATGTTGCCTAAATATTTCTGCCCAGGAGAGCTATATATTACTTAAACTCTTAGAATACTTCTTAGAGATACTAATCTTTAGTATCTTAGAGATACTAAAATTGTTGAGTTTTTACCTTTATAATTTTAACATTATGAAAAATATGTTTCTGTCCTCATCTTCTGTTTGAAGATCACAAGGGCACGAAAGGGCAGACACATTTTGAAAATTGCCTGTCATTCATAAAACTAATGATCTGCCATCTTTATATTCCTTTTTGAAATGTGTATTTGTAATGGATTTTTTTCTCCTGAGATGTAATAAATATTTTTAGGAATTTTGGTTCTTCCTTCAATTTTTTACAGATTAAATCAGCTTGATATTTTTTTGTTTCCTAACACAGAAAACGAGTATCTGAATATGTACAAAATCTGAATAGCATATAAGATAAAATAAAGCAGCCCCTGTCTGCACATCTAGGCTGAGCAAGGTATCAGATTTTAGCCACTGAACAATAAGATAACCTATCTTCTGCATATAAGTGCATATAACACACACACACACACACAATAAAAACTATATGCCACTTGGTCAAGAAGAAACTTTATGATAATGAAACAATTTTTGTTTAGATATCTGTTTGAAACATGAAAACAATATTTGAAATATACTGAAATTACATTCCCCTTATTTACTTCAAGATACATTTTGCTACTCTTTTTCTAATAAACACACCTTTCCTAGCAGTCACATAACTAGACCTGTCTTTATAATAACTGTGTTTTATGTAATGATAGCACATTTATCTCTATCTCCTCATCTATAAGGAAAATGCTAAGTTGTTTGAAGGTGTTTAGCCAGAGAGAGAATTATTTTAATATATTTGCCACTGAGTAGAATTCTACTTTAAAATATTAGATTGACTCTCATATAAGTTCTATTAGATCAGCCTTGTCATAAAACTTGACCAAAAAGTGCATATTCATGACTCACCAATTGAAATAAACTGTACTGAAAATATTATTCACTGGAACCTTGAAATCTCCACTGAAGATTGGGGAGTGGATATAATTTTATCAGTGACATTATGCATACTATCTGTTACTTTATCCCAAAAGACAGATTTCAGTATATGAAGTACCCATTTGCAAATTAAAGCAATTTACAAATGTGAGTTATTTTTTGGAGGGTTGTTTGCTTTGCTTTTTTAGTTAACAAATACATATTGTGATCCTGTCACTTTCCAGTCATGGTGCAACTGAGGGCAAAGACTTGCAAGACTCCATTCTAATGGAATATAAAATATACCAAATGGGATAGATTGTAGTCACTTAGTCAGGGATAGATTGTGTGGCATGTAAGTCCTAATAAAAGAAGTCAGCCTCTTGGAGCTTTAAAACAAAATCTAAACTAGTGGAAAGGTGAGGCTCCTCTATGAAAGAAGACTCAATCTCACATCTAAATTATGAGATCTGAAGTAAGAAAAAAGAGATAGCACATTATTCTCATAGAAGTTGTAGAAGAGTTTAGGAAAGGGTCTGGCAAAATGACTCTGTGGAACATTTGCCTGCCACCAAGTCTGATGACCTGAGTTCGGTTTCAAAGCCCCACATGGTGTAAGGTGGAACCAATTGAACAAATTATGATCTTGCTCATATTTCTCCTCTGCCCATGCACAATATAATAAAGCAAAAAGAATGCATTTTACATGATTTTTTTAAAGTCTTTTCTCATTTTACATACCAATCCCAGTTCCTACTCCCTCCCTTCTTCCACTTTCCTCACCTCCACCGCCATCTCATCCACTACTCAGAAAGGGTAAGGCTTCCCATGGTATGTCTCTTTGAGCCTGGACCAAGCTCCTGTCTGCACATCTAGGCTGAGCAAGGTATCCCTCCAAAGAGAATGGACTCCAAAAAGCCAGTTGAAGCACTAGGAATAAATCCTGGGCCCACTGCCAACTGTCACCCACATTCAGAAGGACCGGTTTGGTTCCATGCATATTCCCTAGTTGTTAGTCAGTCAGTGAACTCCCACTAGCTCAGGTCAGGTGTTTCTGGGAGGATCTCCAAAATGGTCTTGACCCCTTTGCTCATATTATCACTCCTCCTGTCATTCCTCCCTCTCTTTGACTGGACTCTGGGAGACTGGACCAATGCTTATCTGAGGATCTCCACATCTGCCTTCTTCAGTTGCTAAATGAATGTTCTATGACGATAATTCAGGTAGTTACCAATATGATTACAGGGGAAGGCCAATTCAGGTACCTTCTCCACTAATGCTTAGGGTTTTAGTTGGGGTCATCTTTGTGGGTTCCCTGGAATTTCCTTAATGTCAAGATTTTAACTAGACCCACAGTAACTCCCTCAATCATGATACCTCTTTCTTTGCTCTTCCTCTCTGTCCTTCCCCTATCTCCACCATCCAGTTTCTTCATGTTCTCCAACCTCCTCCCCTTCTCCTTTTCCCTTCCCCTTTGCCTCCCCCTCCCCACTAGCTCCCAATTTTCTCAGGAGATCTTGTCTATTTCCAAAAGAGACTATGTTTATAGAGAATATGTTTAAAGCCTGAGAAGAGAGCACAGAAAGTATGAGAAAATTGTGAATGAATCCCATCAGAGCTGGCCAAAGAGCAAGAGGGAGATAAAAAAAGGACTCAATAAACAGAGCCAAAGGAACAGATCCACAGGAAATTTGGAATTTTGATGAAGATTTTTGTCCAATACCCAGAGTGACAATAAACCACTAAGTAGCTCAGTCACATCTGTGTTTCAATGAGTTAGAAAACACTGAACAAACATCTGCTATAATCATTGAAAGGTTATCTTTGTTTTGCTTTATATATTGAGGTAACATGTAAGATGGAACAAAGAAAAAGTCAAATTAAGAAGGTAACATCTCGATCTGTTGTTCTAGACTCACATTTGCACAACTAATTACGAGTAAATGCTGCTGGATAGAGGCAGACTGCTGTTTTACTGAAAATTATGAGTCAGAATAATTCACTTATAATATTTTTAAATATCTTTATACAGATTCACAGCAGATGTTTCAATTGTGGGGACTTAATGTGAAGAGTGGAAGTATAAGATCATTCATTCATGAGATGGTCATGGAGTTATTTGTCTCTACCAAGAACTTGTCAGGCAGAGCCAGACAGAATCCTGAGTTCAAACCTGATTTACTATGCTTGATCTACATAAGACCAGCCAGAGTTCCATTATCAAACCCCACTCCCCCATGAAAGATTATTAAGTAATGAATGTAAAGAGAAGAAAATGAAGACAGTGTAAATAGTAAACAGAAGGAAGCACATAGCCCATGGAGCTCAAGAACAAAGGGAATATAAAGGAGAATCATGGGTCCCCTAGACCTAGGAACATGAAAGTCAAAATTCGAAGAGTGAGGCATGTTTGGTTTTTTTGTTTTGATTTGTTTTAATACATCCAGTTTTATTTTATTACTTTTTTAAAATTTCATTTTACATTCAACCAAAGATCTCCCTTTCCCCACCCCCATCAACTCCTTCAAATAGGTAAGGGCTCCCATGGGGAGTCAACAAAGTCTGACCAATTATGTTGGAGCAGGACCAAGTCCCTCTCCCCTGCATTAAGGCTGATCATGGCATCCCCTCAAAGGGAATGGCCTCCAACAAGCAAGCTCATGCATCAGGGATAGATTCTTGTTCTGCTTCGAGGAAGAGCTACTGCCTCAGATTGTCCAAGCTTCACAACTGTCTTCCAAATACAGAGGACATAGTTTGATTGATCCAGAGTTCATGAACTTCCACGAACTTGGTTTGGCTGTCTCAGTAGATTTCTTCATCATGATCTTGACCACCCTTGCTCATGTATTCCCTCCTCCCTTTCTTCTACTGGATTCCTTAAGCTCAGCCTGGTACTTGGTTGTAGATCATGGAGACAGGTTCTTAACTCAGAGAAGGGGGTCCACTGGACTCAGTGCTTAAGAGAAGGCATTAGAAGCTGCTTTGACATCTTGAGGTGGATTAGTTCTGGGACTGTGTGAATATAAACAAACCAGAGGAGTTGTTTTCTGAAAGGACTACTGCTGTGAAGGCAAAGAGTCAGCAAAGCCCAAGGAAATGAGTTTGCCTGAAGCTTTGTTCTCCTTGGTTGTGGTTATCTTAGTTATTATTGAATTGCATGACTCCATACAAATTTTAGGATTTTTTTTTACTAAGAAAAATGCCATTGGAATATTGATTGACATCTGTAGCTTGCTTGAGTAGGGTAGGAATAATTTTTGTGTGTAGATTTTTTCTTTTTTTATTATTTATTTTTAAATATAAATTTAAATTAGAAACAAGGTTGCTTCACAAGTCAGTTCCAGGTCCCTCTCCGTTTCCCTCCCATCCTCCTATGCCCTCCCCCAACCAACCCCCCCCCATTATCCCCTCATTTCCCCAGGGAGGGTGAGGCCCTCCATGGGGGTGTCCATAGTCTGTCATTTCATCCAGGGCAGGGCCTAGACCCTCCCCCAAGAGTTCAGGGTGAAAGTGCATCTCACATTGTTGGATGGGAGTCCAAAGTCCATTTGTATACCCGGGATAAATACTGATCTACTGCCCAAGGCTCAATAGATTACCTGATTTTTTTATTTAACTTTTTACACTTGTTACTCTCAGTTCCCTCTCTCTCCCCTCCTCCCCCATTCTCCAATCCTCCCAATCCCCCACCCTACTCCATCCCCCCTCAGATCCCCAGGGAGGGTAAGGGCTTCCATGAAGGATTTTTCAGAGTCTGTCATATAATCCCAGGCAGGACCTATGTCTTCCCCCATGTGTCCAGGCTGAGAGAGCATCCCTTCATATGGAATGGGCTCCCAGAGCCTATTTGTATGTGAGAAATAAATACTGCTCTACTCTCCAAGGTCCCACAGATTGCCAAGGCCTCTTCTCTGACATCCAGGTTGGGGGAATGGATCTGGATCAGTCCCATGTTGGCTTCTTAGTCATCAGTCTGGGGTCCATGCATTCCCCCTTGTTTAGGTGAGCTGCCTCTGTGGGTTTCTCCAGCCTGATCTTGATTCCTCTGCTCATCACTCCTCTTTGCAACTGGGTTCCAGGAGTTCAATTTGGCTTTTAGCTGGGGATGTCTGCCTCTGCATCTGTCAGCCACTGAATGAGGGTTCTAGGATGGTATATAATGTAGTCATCAATCTCATTATCATGTAAGGACATTTAAGGTAGCCTTAATGCCAGTTGATGTCATTCTTGTAGATCTATGGAGATCTCACTAGTGCACTAGGGTAGGAATTTTTTTCTTTTTTAATATTTATTTTTAAATTTAAATTAGAAACAAGGTTGCTTCACAAGTCACTTCCTGGTCCCTCTTTGTTTACCTCCCCTCCTCCCGTGCCCTCCCCTCAAACCCCCAATATCCCCTCATTTCCCCAGGGAGGGTGAGGCCCTCCTTTGGGATGTCCATAGTCTGTCATTTCATCCAGGGCAGGGCCTAGACACTCCCCCAAGAGTTCAGGGTGAGAGTGCATCTCACATTGTTGGATGGGAGCAATAAGGATATAACTTATTAATATGAGATTTAAAAAATATATGTTATTTAATTTCCTTCATCAAAGTTTTGTAATTCTCAATATACAGATAATTAATCTTATGTATAAAATTTAGTTCTACAGCTTTGAGGAATTTTTCAAGCTATTGTGAATAAAATTATTCTTTTTATATTTTGATTAACTTATTGTTACTGTATAGAATACTATTGATTCCCTTGTGTTGATTTAGTGTCCTGCAATTTGCTGTGTTCACTTATTGATTACAATGGATTTTTGGCAGAGTTAGGATTTTCACAATGGAAGAACATGTTCTCATCAAACACAGCTGGGCTGATGCACATGTGAACTCAGAGATACTGTGTCAACATGTATAGGGCTACATAGATAAGGACCTTATGAGCTCCCAACACTGAGCAAGGAGGTACACACTTTTAATATAGAAGCTATGTCCCATTGTTAACAGCTCACAAATGAAAAATTAGTTTTTTTTCTAATGGAGTCTCAGTGGGTATACAAACCACTCTTAAGGCCAAGCCCAGTGCCCAGCAGCAGATGGATAACACAAAACAAACACAAGAACATTTTTGGAATCTTTTTGTCTCATAATGCTTTTTCAGGACCTTTTTCTTTTTCTTTACCTTGCAAGTCCTTTGCATATATATTATGACTCTGGAGTTTCATGTTTTTGTGATATTTCTGTGTGTGAGTGTAAGTGTCCATATGTGTATTTCTTAAGCTTTTTCTTTGGCTCTCTTTATCCTGTCCGTTTCTGTTTTAAATATTCTTACTTTACTATTATTATTATATTTTTAAGATGTCTGCTTATATCCTAACAAGAGAGAAAAAGGGTAAGATTTGGGTGAGATGGGAAGTGGGGAGGATCTGGGAGGAATTGGGGTCCAGATCCCCAAAACCCAAGTAAATGTCAAATCTTACATATCTATACTGAAACCACAATCAGTATATATTAAATTAAAACCATTTTCTATAAAAATATTATTTATAAAAATAATAAATATGATAACAATAAAAGAACTTGTCCTCATCAAACAGACATTTCCTTTCTTTTATTCTGTTTGTAACTTCATATATGATTATTTTTGTTAATTTCTTTTCTAATTAAAATTAGAAACACACTTGTTTCACATGTCAATCCCAGCTCCCTCTCCCTCTCCCTCCCTACCTCTCCTGCCACCGGCCAACCCTCCCAACCCCCAACCCCCCACCTAATTCCCACTTTGCTCACCAGGGAGAGTGAGGCCCTTCATGGGGGATGTCCAAAGTCGGTCATATTATCCAGGGCAGGACCTAGGCCCTCCCCCATGTGCCCAGGCTGAGAGAGCATCCCTGTATGCTAAATGGGCTCTCAAAGTCCATTCCTATGCCTGGGATAAATACGGATCTACTACCCAAGGCCCCATAGATTGCCAAGACCTCTTCACTGACACCCAAATTTAGGGGTCTGAATCAGTCCCATGCTAGCCTTTCAGCCATCAGTCTGGGGTCCCTAAGCTTCCTCTTGTTCAGGTCAGCTGTTTCTGTGGGTTTCACCAGCCTGGTCTTGACACCTTTGCTCATCACTGCTCTCTCTGTCTGCAACTGATTTCCAATTCAGTTCAGTGTTTAACTGTGGATGTCTGCCTTTGCTTCCATCAGTCACTTGACGAAGGCTCTAAGATGGCATATAAGGTACTCCTCAATATCATTATTGGGGAAGGGCTTTTTTGGGGAGGGTTGAGACAGGGTTTCTCTGTATTGATTTGGAGGCTGTCCTAGAACTTGCTCTGTAGAGCAGGCTGTCTTTGAACTCACAGAGATCTGCCTGCCTCTGCCTCCCGAGTGCTGGAATTAAAGGCGTGCGCCACAAATGCCCGGCTTGAGGCTAGTTGGTGTCATCCTTCTGGATCTCTGGAAATCTCACTAGTGCCAGATCTCTCCTCAAACCTATAATGACTCCCTCCATTTTGATATTTATCATCCTGCTCTCTATTGTTCCTCCAACTCAAACTTTCTGCTCCCGTATGTCCTCCTCTCCCTTCCTCTTCTCCCTCTCTCTTTCTTCCGGCCCCCTCTCATCCCCAACCCATGCTCCTAAGCCTCTCAGGAGATCCTATCCCATTCTCCTTCTCTGGGGTACCATGCATATCTCTCTTAGGGTCCTCCTTGTTTGCCATACTCTCTGGCAGTGGGATTGTATGCTGGCAATCCCCTGCTCCATGTCTAAGACTCTCGGTTAATTTCTGTGATGAGACTTTACCATTTGTACAGAAGTAGTAAGGAGAATTGTGTTTTTATGAATCTTGGAGGAAAGGCTCTCAATTTTTCACCATTGAATTCAATTTTAGCTTCATGCACTGATTACCCTAGCTTTCCATCCTAGAAATTCCAAAAACATCTTTGGAGAAGTACCTTTTATTTGTGGCTATTACATCATCCAGTGAACTGCAGCCTGTACTTCAGAATCTGTGATCTGAGAAGGTACAGATCTACAAACTGGATATTGGCACACAGATCATGTTTAAAAAGGATAGAGAACTTGGGATGTATTAGGAGACAAAGCACCTCTTCAAACACCTGAAAACTGGAGTTCAAATCCCCAAGACCAATGTAAAAGCCAGATCTTGTGTATCTGTAATAGCAGTGCTTGAAAAACCAGAAAAGGAGACAGAGACAGTCAATTCTCTCAAAACCAGCATTGCTGGAAGCAGTTTACAATAGGTTACTCTGCCTCCAACGAGGTAGAGGACAAGGACTGATACCCACTATTTTCCTCTTACCTCTACAAACATACCACGGGACACTTGCTTGAGTGCATTCACACACACACACACACACACACACACACACACACACACACACAGCGATAGAGAGAGAGAGAGAGAGAGAGAGAGAGAGAGAGAGAGAGAGAGAGATCCATGTATGCACCCTTGCAGTTTTTTTCTGTGTTTGATTTTCTTATATTTTTATTATATTATTGGTAAGGGTTTCTCTAAATTATTCCTGACTTCATTTCTGGCTTAGTAATTCCATTATGATTGCATAAAAAGTTCATAATACACAGTCCAAATCTAATACAGAGGGTGTTCTGAAACAAGTCCCTAATACTTTATTTTTTGTGTTATCTCAACCTTTCTCCTCCTCTTATTTAGGACTTTGAGATTATTTAGTGAAATAAGATGAATGAAAGGAACACTACTTGAAATTAATCCTGTTGTATTCTTATCTGTGTGTTGCCTAGTCCTGGGTACTTAGGTATCCGATAAAGTATAAATTATCCTCTATAAAGCGATTAACCAACCTGCTTCCCATACAGAAAAGTAACATTTTATTAACAAAAAATTACATGATCATCTTTCCCTGCAGTTTCTAACAATCAACTGATCAAATTCTAAGCCATTTTGTTTTCATACACAAAAGCTAATATAGCAATTTATTCTACCTATGTTTGCTCCTGTACCTGTTTAATTATTTGAAATAAATCATTATTTCCCAACAAGAATGATAATATAAAAAGTTGATTTAACCTGTTTTACTGTTTTGACATTGTGTAAAGATGCAGAACATTTGCAGAGTTCTGAAGACAGTGTTGCCTTTTATTGGCAAAATGCAATTACAGAACTAATTGGCTGTTACATTGCAGGGTGATCTATGCTTGGCCAGCAGCTCCACTCCTGCTGGCATTGCGGGGTTTGGTCCACTTGCACCCCCTTTCAATATGTTTCATTATCTAAGCCAAGAGAACGGTCACTCGGTGAATGACTTGGCAAAGCCAAGACACAGATGCTGGGCTCTCACGTTTATCTTTTCCCCAACAGGAGCAATATGGTAATAAGTGCCTGATTTTTTTGGCTTGCAGTCATGCTTTTTGCTCAGTCCAGTTGCTGATTTTGTGACAACCTCAAACTTACCTTTCTGCTTGCTACATTTTAAATGACCACTTAGCACTCCTGATTATTTTTGTTGGTGGGATTCTTCTAGATTGATTTAATTAGAGAGATTTATTACTGTGAACAGCCCCAGTGCTCCATCCATTTATATTCTAGGCTATTACACACTCTACTTATGCCACTGCAAGGGTTGCTACTTTGTGAATTAAATGTAAATTTGACACAATGCACAACACCATAAAAAATGGATTGCTGATAACTTATACATTCCAAATAAAATATATTCATGTAATTTTTTATACTTTTGTTATAAAGATGAGAAATATTTTGGCAACCTTTATATTAAATATCATCCCAGTTAGCATGAAAACGTTAACACTAAGTAAAATTGAAATTGACCACCAAGAAAGGAACAAATCATTTGTTGCTCTTAGGACGTTGGCTGTGAGTCCTGCACAAGTGAGAGAAAGTGGTAATACAAACATCTGCTAAGGAAGAGGCTGAACGGGAAGATCTTAGACTGTATTTTTGTAATAGATCAGCATGTATTTTGAAAAGGACTTACAGACACTCCTTACAGGGTTTGGATTCAAAATGTCTCCCACAGGCTCATATATTTTTTTAAAACAAAAAATCCTGGGGCAGCCTTAAGGGTTTTAGTAATTCTAGGTTCTGGTTAAAACCTCTGTTTTCTGTGTCCTTATCCTCTGAGGTGTATACAAGAATCCCTGGAATTCTGCCGCCACAGACAGCAGAGATCCATACTGCCAAGCTTTCTTCCACACATAGGACTCTACCCCCATAAACCTCTGACCCCTTGTTTCTGCCAGGAATAATTCCGGCATTACTAACCTGGTAAATGAATTGAAAGGGATGGCCATTAGCAGAATTTCTAATGATATCCCTCCTATGAGAAAACAGATACAAAACAAAACACAGTAAATACAGTATAACTGCAGATTATTTGCCTAATACAGTGTAGCCATCATCTTTTCTTCTAATCTCTCCCATCATCACAGTAGAACAACCTGAATAGAACGAATCTAACACTGGACACAGAAGTAAATCAGTGCTTATCGGGCCTTGACTTCTCCACAGAGCAGAGAGGGCATTTTGCTGTCTGGGAGGC
Organism: Mesocricetus auratus; assembly: GCF_017639785.1. Taxonomy (NCBI): domain Eukaryota; kingdom Metazoa; phylum Chordata; class Mammalia; order Rodentia; family Cricetidae; genus Mesocricetus; species Mesocricetus auratus. The sequence continues at coordinate 25,884,292 of NW_024429196.1, read as the reverse complement.
AGACTACTGGAAGGAGGCAGCTGAAGCCTTCTGGCACTTTGCACTCATGGGCTCTCAGAGAGTCCAGCTTGTCTCCACATGTATATCTATTGTCACTCTCACATCCTACCCCTATCCCAGTCTTATTCTAACAAGTGAGCTCTGAGACCCTTGTACCAAAAATGGACAGGTGATTTTCAGTGCTGACAGCCCCTTTCACATTCACTTTCCAGAATAAAGATCGACTCCATGTTGTAAATTTGACATATCTCTGAAAGCAACTTTTAATTTTGCTTTTTCTTGAGTTACAGCATTCACATTTCAAACTTAGGAGAGTTTGATATCTCCATAAATAATTAATATATGAAGTGAAATCGATGGATTGTATTGGTAAAAAGCAATTTGAGATGAAAAAAGGAGACAGGGAAAGAGACAGAGAAAGACTTCTTACCCTGCAAACTTAATTGAGAAAAAGAAACAATGCTGAGAATAAATAAAAGGAAGCAAAGTTATAGGGCCAATGAAAAATATCACCAAGCTAAAATAATTAGTGGTAAACTTATGTAATAATTTTAAAAATTAAAAAAGTGAAAAAACAGTAAATATCAGGCAATTAAATTTAGTTTGAAATATCTGTCTATAGATTTCAAAACTATGATTTTAATTGAACTCAGATCATAAACTTAGGGGTCAAATTAAACCTGCATTCTTACTAATCACACCCAGGGTTTCTTCTGGCAAGAATTCTCATAGTGCTTAGAGATGAGTTGAGTATGTGGGAAGATTTGAGTTACATGAAAGTGCTGTGCCATTTTGTATAAGGATATTGACCATCTGCAAATTTGCATATCTGTGGGGTTCCTGGAAGCCATCCTCTGCAGTTGCTGAGTAATAGCTAATTTTGTTTCACAATTATACGAAATTATGGCATTATCCCAACTCATTTTTAATGCTTCCATAGTCTTAATTCTGGCCATGTCAAAGACACAAAAATTACTTGTAGTTCATAAGTAAATATGTGAAACTTTTAAATACTCCATAGCTAATAAGGTACTCTAGAAATGAAAAAAATTTAAGGATTAAGCATAGGTAATTATAGGGACAAAGAACACATATAAAGAATTTCTTAATGATACATGGTACTAAATATGTCAGGGAAAGCATAAAAAAGTTTTTGGAAGACATGTAACCACGTTTAAATAAGAGAGTCCATGAAATAGATCTGGCTACTCTGAATAGAACAGATAATTCGGAGCCAAGGTAGACATTGGGAGGCAGAGGGTTATGTTCAGGGAGTATGGAGAATTAAAATGAGATACCAAATAATTGTATAATAGGAATGAAATGATCCAGAGATAGACAATCAGTGAGAGAGAAACTGACTCCTTTGAATAATTTTAGTATATCAAAATGAATTACATTAACATGTTTATTATCCTAAATTTATGAGGGAGAGAGAGGATGAGAGAGTGATAGAACATTTCTCTACAAAGAAAATATGCCCTTAATTATTCCTCTTTTATGCCAAGTGCCCAATCAAACCTGAGACTGCCACTGAAAAACAGTGAGCAGCCTAGTGACACCTGTTATGTTTGGGTATTAATTGTTCTTGGATACACACACACACATGCACACGCGCATGTGCACACGCACACACAATCGACACGCAAACACACACACATGTAATGTTTAACATATATTGTACAAGGTAACAAAACAGAGGGTTAAAACTGAAGGATAGAACTAGAAACTAGGAAAAGTAAATGGAAATAGAAGAGGATTAGCAAAATCAAGTGTCTAAAAAGAGAATTTAGCATCTTTTAGAAGGACAGCTTGAATGAAAGATTAGTTGAAGTAAAATATTCAAAATTAATGCAGTAGGGACAGAAAGCATGAAAGAGTCAGATGGAGAGGAACTAGGAGTCCATGACAGTCATGCGATTAATTCCCAACTGGGTAGAGAGAACAAAGTTGGACAAAAGGTACAAATAAGTTATATTTTTCTACTTTTCATAAATTGATATGACATGTCAAAATTCAGAATCAAAAACTATGTGTTTGTAGGGGTGATTTTTTCAAATCCTATATTCATATTTAAGCTATTATAGACTAGACAAATAACGTCATAGTGTCTCAAATGCAAAGATAGTGTCATAGTCTTCAAGTACCACTAATGCTAGGAAATATCTCCTCAAATAAAAACATAAGCTATAAAAAAGACTGTTTTATAATGGATACCATACTTGCAATATGTAAAATAAACTAATGTAAAAGAAACATTTAGGTAAAGAAAAACTGAGCAAATATCCTTCCAGAGAATACACAGAGATGGACTCATCGAAGTCTTTTATTGCACGGAAAAGAAATGGCTCTTGAAACTAAGAAGTATAAGAAGCAAAGTGAAGCAATAAAAGGAAGACATGGATAATTCCAAATAAATATTGACTCTACAAAGTGATGTAGTCACGAGCTCTGAAAATAACAGTGAGGTAAGGCATTAAAATCCACAGACATCTGTCCAGTACACAAGAAATGTGACTTTGATGCTTGGACATATACTGTTCTCAAAGTAGTTTAATGGATTCAAATGGTTAACTACTGATTTCCAACTATAGTATAAATGAAAATATGACCATGAAAAGATAAAGCTTATACAACTCTGTGTTTATGTGAAATGAAAAGAAAAAACAAATTAAGCTTCTAAATAACTCATGTTTAAAGGAAGAAATAAATGACACCTAATACACTTGTTAATTAAGTCACATTTTATGAAGCTAAAGCTTTCCTGTGAGGAAAATTCACAGCCTTAAATACACAGTAAGAATGGAAAAATAATGCAATTATTTGTCAGAATCCCAGTTAAGATGTCCAGCATTCATTTTTGCAGTGGTATGGAGATGACATTACACGATATGTTAGCATTAACAATAAATACACACAATGAACTTTTTGAAAGAACACAGAATTGGGTTTTAGAGATGCTTCTCAGTTGGAGAAAACATACTAAGCATGCACGGAGTCCTGAATTCACTCCCCTGTAATGAAAAATGAGTGAAATTCTAAAATACAATTTTGGTAAAATCATTAAGTGCATATACAGTCAGTTTAAATAGTTATATGACTTCTGAAACTCTAATATAACAAAGTTATAAGATGGGAAATGTGAAAGTCAACAAGTATATTAAGCATGACACGAGCATAAGTGAGTATGATAAATATCAATAAATATGATATACTAATAAGTTTGAAAACTAAAATCAAATTCTTAGAAAAATAACACTAAAATTGACAAAAAATTGGGGGAAATTTACATAATACTTTAAACTAAAAAATAAATCAAGTCTTTAAGTTTCCCTTAAAGAAACGAAGAAGTACCAGGGGTTCCTGAATTATAAACGGAAGCCAAGACAGCAAAAGCACCTCTCCTAGCAGAAGAGGGATTGAGTTCATGTCTGGTGAAGCACTGAGAATAACTAATGCTTCATGAGTACCCTTATTCTAGTCCAGCTGACATGTGAAATGAACCATTATTATAGTGAGCTCTTGAATTGTAATGCCACATTTATAACTTATGACAGCACTATGTGACAGTTGTGATATAAAATATGACAAAGATTTGAAAAAAAGTGTTAGCCAATACTAAAACTAAATGTAGATTAAAATATTCTAGGCTACCTATTTCTATCTATCATGTATCTACTCATGTGTTTTTCTGTATCTGCCTTTGGTGATATTTTATAATCATCCTATGGAGAAATAAATCAAAGCCTATATACATGGTTTTGCACATGAAGCAATTTGACATTAGGATAATGACAGAATAATAGATCAGTTGAACAGATCGTATCTCACAACATACACAAAAATTTGTTAAGTGGTTGGTGTGCATATGTGTGATTATTAAATGGTAAACATGTTATCTCTAAGTAAGTAGTCAAAGTCTATCACTAGATTAATGTTGTGAGTCTAGATTACAAACAAAAAAGTAGACAAATATTAATTTAAATTATATAAAATATTAAAATGTAGGAGCCTGAAAAGTTTTCACACCTTGCAATCTCATTCCTATTTTAGTTTACATTTGCCAATCTTATTTTTTCCTTATTCATCTTGGTGGATATTTATATGTTTTAGTAGTCTTCAGAAAATACCAACAGCTTGTTCTGTTGACTACCTGATATTATTGTTCTTATCCATTAATTTATATTCTTATCTTTATTTTGCTCAATATTATATTTTTATTAATTTCAAAAACAAATTTCATGTCTAATTAACTGTTATCTATCCTTGCCTATCCCTGATGTTTTAAATTTGATACAGCCTTAGCATACCTATTTTAATTTACTCTTCAGTTCAATCTGAAATATTGATATCAAAGGGTGTTTCAAAATGTGAAATTATATCTTCTACAGTAACTACTCAGGAGTTCCAAAGTTATCAACTATACTTAATACCATTTTAGCATTAATATCTATCCCTGCAGGATGGACATTGTGCATAACTATTCTACTGAATTTAATTGTCTTGTGCTACAGCCATATAAACAGGCACATTAAAAATATGTACTTAAGCTTCAGAACAATATGCAAAATTCACTACAATGTGGCAATTATGTATAGTTCATATGCATAATATGCAAATTATATTGAAATAAAGATTAGGTTTACTATTTCCATGTTGATCTTGTTTAAAATATTTATTAAAAGTGTTGAAATATCTCAATATGACCATGTTTTTCTCTATTTCCTCTCATATATCTATCTACTGTTACTTTATTTTTAGAATCTTTCAGACCTGTGAAAATTAAATAGGTAATATGATCAGAACCGGCTTTCATTCTTAATAATGGATTTTGTATTTAAATCTATTTTTTTGTTTCAGAATAAGAGAGTTATGCAGACTTGCTACATCTTGATATTAGACAAGAGAGAGTTCTGTGTATCATTTTCTCCTTCATATTTATACTTTTTATATTTCATTTATATTTCTTATATGTAAGCAACATATTGCTCAGTTTTCATGATATTTCTATATTCTTATTGCAAAAATTTATTTTTCATTCCCATGCCATTACTTTGTGCTTTATTCCTTGGAGATTTCTTCATGCCCTACCTGTACTACAATACAATAACACATATGTTTTATCTAGGTTTCACCTGCTGCTTACAATGTTTTGTTTTAAATTGCACATGACTGCATGGGGAGGGTGCCCTGTATCCACCACATCTCCTCCTATTAGATTAAGTTGGTTTGAAGTTAGTCTGAACTACAGATTTCTGATCTCACACATTGAAATCACATAATTGGACTGCCTGCCTACACTTTCAAAGCATTGGAGTAGACACAGTATCATGGCATTTGGATATAATTCTCATCATTAGGTATCTTCTTAGAATTGTCTTTTGCTACTTATATGAGATGATATTCTCTAATTAGCTTTGTATATCTTGACATTAGTAAGCTTCTTAATTACCAAGATAGTTTCATGTCAGATGGAGAACTTTTTGTTTATTCTGTTGTAGAACGTATCTCTATTATGTACTACAGTATAACAATTCAAAGGATAAAAATGTATACATATAATTTTACATTATACATAGTATACTAAACTGATATTCTTCAAATAATTTACAGAAACAGACAACATATATTATTTATAGACAAATATGGAGATATATTTAATTTTCCCATTTTGCAGACTTTGATAAATAAATTTATAGAGAATAACCAAGATATATAAACATAATTTTTATATTTTATGTAGAGGGATATTATCAGAGAAGATGGTCATTATTGTAATAATCTAGTTGAGATAAAATTTCCAAAAGTAAGAACTGAAATAAGATACCTCATGCAGCAAAATGATCAGAGTTAAGTTCAGGAAGAAATCACTAGTTTATAAATAAATGGAAGACTTTTCAATCACCTTATTTTTGTGTGTGGAAAAGTCCAATTCAAACTGAATTTACTAGTATACACATAGATCTGATTGCACACTGGATATAAAGTCTTTGAAACATTCTTCGTTTACTATTAATACAATGCACTTTAAAATAAGGGATCAGTAGGTAGCATCTATCCTCATCTGTCTTGCAGTGGTGTTAGACATGGTACAGGTCCCATGGAGCTCCTTTCAACCATATTGTGTCTTTGCATGCCTATTGACCATGCGGGGACTTTGTGACAACTTATTCCAAAAAAATACCAAGGGTAGAAAGTAATCTTTATAGAAACACATATTATTTTGCAAATCCAGATTACAAATTTTGTTTTGAAGTTCATTTTGGCATTGTTACCTTGGCAGCTGAGATGAGTATTAATTTGATTCGAGGTAAGATTAGACTAGTTCATTTACTTTAGATAAATCTTTGTTTTCTGGAGGAGGAAAATGGAATTAGGAAAATGGCCTTGTGGTTTTACCCTTTGCAAAGGCTTTGCCCTTCGATGAATGTATCTAAAACAAATCAAAATTAGTCAACCAAACAAAGAAAATATCAAAGAGATACTAAAACCAAAAATTTCTGTCCACAGAAATCCACCCGTGCTTGACTTCTGAGTTCCCTAATAGGGACTGTGCACAGGCAAGACGGCTGTGGTGTTTGATATCACAGACCCTTTGACAATGGTTCACTGACTGAAAGATACAAGCTTACAGGCAATCCCTCTTTGTTATCCTAAGATTCCAATTAAAAAGACAGCACCATAAGAAAAGTTGCACAAATACCAAGGCATTACAAGAGCTCAGCTATTGTTCTTTAGAGTCAAAACACAGTTTTTTCTTTCTCTAGTGAAGGAAGTTTTGATTAACCAATACAAAGTGAAAATATGGACAACTATGTAGAAACATAAATGATTTATTTACTGAAAGATATCCGCGTTAATGCATTTTTGGCAAATCTCCCTAGGATGTTCACCTGTGTGTCTGTGAAGGGACACACATGCTATGGCATCATGTAAAGTCAGAAGACAAACTTGGGTAGCAGTTCTCATTTTCCATTGTCTTTGAGACAGGGTCTGCCACTTTAACATGGTATCTGGCCCATGAGGTTCTAGAGACCCTCCTGTATCCATCATCTATTTTGCCACAGGGCTGCTAATATATCAGATGTGCTATTGCATCCAGTTTATATGGGTTATGGACATCCAAACTCAGATCTACAAGCTTGTTAGGTAAGTTCATTACTCATGTAGACAGGTGCAACCCTTTCATACATGTTCTAATAAGTATATTGACTTTAAAAGTCCCTTGGTTCACAGGAAGAACAAATATAATTTTTGAATATTCCACAATTATTAGAATTAATTTATGACCTTGAATTGTACTTTTATCCTCACAGTTATTTAATATACTGTCATGCAAATTCTGGAATCAGCATGGTATATGTCATAGTGTCTCAGCAGTCCTGATATATATATATATATCCTAAGTGCCAGCTTTGTAGCCTTTATGATTTGAATTATGGCTGGGTTCACCTGTTAAATTACAGTACAAATCTCTGCTTGCTTGGTAGGATTTTTTGCAACAATGAAAGGTGTATAAACCCTTGGACCATAATAATGCACAAAAAGTCCCATTCTATACCTGAAGTTTTTTGTTTTAAATCTGTATTCTTAGTCTCATTTTACTAATTCCAGTTACTTTGAAATATTAGCTGAACATATATGCTTAATTGTCTCATCAATCTCCTCTTCTTTGCATTCAAGACTACTTTGCTATGTGTTGAATTTTTTTGTTTACTTCAGTGAAGTTTATAATTTACATTTATTTTCATGAAAAGACAAGATACTCTCTGTGCTAAAATAATTGGGGTGAGGTTTAGAGACAATTATCTGTATTGGTTGTGAGGTTGTGCTAGAACCAAGTTGGCCTTGAACTCAAAGAGATCTGCCTGCCTCTGCCTCCGAATTGCTGGGATTAAAGATGTGAGCCAAAACGCCCAGCCCAAAATAAATTTTAATTAATATTTTAGTAAATATTTTCATTTATTTTATATACCAACCACAGTTTTCTCCCCCTCTTCTCCTCTCATTCCCTCCCCAACAAACAGACAAACCTGTACAACTGTTGCCCACATACAGAGGGCCTAGGTCAGTCAGTTCCTTGCAGGCTGTCTAGCTGCCAGATGTCCTGTGGGTTCCTTCTCATGTAATTCCTAGACATACAGTTCTTTATCCATAGAATTTAAAATTTTATCATTATGCATAGATATACCTATCTTTATTATTTTATTTCCATTTATTATTTTATTTAAATTAGAAACAAGCTTGCTTGGCATGTCAATCCCAGCTCTCTCATCATCCTCTCTTCTCCCACCTCCCACCAAGCCTCCAACACCCCACCATATTCCCCTCTGCTCTCCAGGGAGGGTGAGGCCCTCCACTGGGAATCTTCAAAGTCTGTCATAGTATGCCTGGCACAGCAAAGCCCTCCCCTATGTGTCCAGGCTGAGACAGTATCCCTGCATGTGAAACGGGCTTCCAAAGTCAATTTGTATACCAGGGCTAGGAGTCCAGGAGAACTCTAGGAGGAGAAACACAGGGAGTCAAGATGTAGCTGCTATATGGTTAAGAAGTTCAGAACTATTCTCTGGTAAGAGAAATACTTAGATTAACAATTATGGGGTAAATACTTAAGTCAGAGCTAGCCAGTAAGAAACAAGCAAGGCCAACAGCTTCATAATTATTATAGCCTCCTGTGTGTTAATTTGGGACTGATGCAGCTCTGGAACCAGGCTGGTGGGAAGGCTTCTCTTCACACTTCTGAGTAGTACTCTATTGTGTAAATATACAATGTTTTCACTATCCACTCTTCAGCTTAGGGGCATCTGGGTTGCTTCCCAGATTTACCAGTATTTTGTTGAATAATTTTACATCAACGTTCATGAGGGAGGCTGGTCTGTAGTTCCCTATCTTAGTTATATCTTTGTTTGCTTTGGATACTAAGGTGATTGTAGCCTCATAAAAAGAGTTTGGCATTTATCCTTCTGTTTCTATTTTGTGGAACAATTTGAAGAGTATTGGGATTAGCTCTTCTTTGAATTTCTGATAGAATTCTGCACTGAAACCATGCTGCCATGAACTTTTTTTAGTTGGAAGTTTTTGATGGCTGCTTCTATTTCTTTAAGGGTTATAGGTGTATTTAAATTGTTTATCTATTCTTGATTTAATTTTGGTAAGTGACATCTATTCAGAAAATCATTCGTTTCCTTTAAATTTTCCAATTTTGAAGAGTACAGGTCTTTAAAGTATGACCTGGTGATTCTCTGGATTTCCTACCTTTATTTTTTGATTTTCACCAAACCAAAGGATTATTATTATTATTAATTTTTTAATATTTGTCTTCATTATTAGATATTTTTATTTAATTTGTTAATTACGGACATGTTAAACATTTTTTATTTCAAATCTGCCTCAGACACCATATAATTCAAAGATGGAAATATTTCTCCTTTATCTCACAAAGATTAGGCTTGTTTTTTAATTAAAATGTTAATTTCTATATGGGAGGGTTGCCCATGGGTATGTCTCTTATTCTGTGCATGTCATGTTCAGGGATGCCAAAAGAGGGTATTGGATCGTGTAGCATGAATTCTCATTGATATTAATTCAAAAACTGAGAGTTAAACGGAGGGGTTAATGCTGAAATGTCAGAGATGCAGAGCAGCTATTCACTAGTTCCTAGCTCTGCAGAACCCTCAGACTGAATGTGTGACCCTGTCCCTATGAATCCCCAGGGTGAATGTCATGAGCTTCTGTCTCCTCCCCACTTATACTACTCTCTCCACCCAGCCATATCACTCCCATCTCGATCTCCCTAGTGCTGTGATTAAAAGCCTGTGATTCTAAGTTCTGAGATCAAATGTATGAGTTTTGTTTCTCTTTTACACTAGATCAATCTCCTATAGCCTCAGTGGCATTGAACTCACAGAAATCTGTCTGCCTCTGCCTCCTCAGTGCTGGGATTAAAGGTGTGTGCCACCACTCCCTAGTCTCTATGACTATCTAGTGGCTAGCTCTGTACTGGGATATTCAGGAAAGCTTTGTTTGCTAAAGCACAAACAAAATATCACCACAGGATTCTCTGGAATTGAAGTTACTTATTGATATGTGCCACCATTTGAATGCTGAGACTTGAACCCATGTTCTCTGGGATAGCAGAGAATGCTGTTAACCTCTGAGCCATCTTTCAAGCCTCCTCTCTCTCACCTAAGACTTTATCTATCTCAATTTTTTATATATCCTGCACAATTTTTAATATTTTCATTAGGTTGTTTCTATCAAGTATCTGATTATCCATCTTAGCTATTTCCTAATAGAACTATGCTGTTTTTTCCTGTGCATTGTATGCCAAATATTTCATAGGCACAGATTATTTTAGACACTAGAAGGAAGGATAATGAGCAAGAAACAGTACTTGAGGCAAACCCTAAGAGAACCCACTAGACATCCTCTCTTCTTGGTAACTTTTTATTATTTGTGTCCAGAAGAATCCAATAGGAAGTTTTAGATAATACTCTGTCTTGACTAGTTTTTATGTCACCTTGTCACAAGCTAGAATCATTTACAGGAGAGACCCTCAATTGATAAAATGCCTCTATAATGTCAGGCTATGGGAAAGCCTGTAAGGCATTTTCATAATTAGTGATTGGTATGGGTAGGTTCACCCTGGGCTGGTGGTCCTGAATTCTACAAGAAAGCAAGTTGATCAAGCCACGAGGAGCAAGTTAGTAAGCATTACTCCTCCATGGCCTCTGCATCAAATCCTGTTTTTGATTTCCTGCCCAATTTGAATTCCTGTCTTTACTTCCCTCAAGGATGGACTGTTACATAGAAGTATAAACAGAATAAGTCCTCTCTTCCTTAAGTTTATTTTGGTCATGGTGTTTCACAGCAATAATAACCCTGGTAGGATACCTCTCTTCTGTCTAAGAATCACTTCAGGAACTCCTTGTGTATTTGATGAACAGAACTGAATATTACTTACAGGTCATAAATTCAGGAATCCATGACATGGTCACTGTTGGAAAAATGGAAGTCTCTTTGTAGAGATAGAGCTAAAAACATACATGTTAAGAGATAACAAAAGCCACTAGACTGTGGAAAATATTAGTTCAAGATTAAACACTTCTGCACTTATCATGAACTACTAAACATTTTTTTCATACTGAAATCCCCTCCCCTTTTTCAATGTGATTTCAGGGATCCAAGAAAAGTGTGTAATTCAAATAAAGTCCGTCAGAGCCTAGGGGCCTGGGGGCCACAGAAATAGACTTTGATTAGACATGTAATCTCTTTGGAGACTATAAATCATCTTGAGAATCTTTCTGAGCTCTCCAAAGAGGAAGCAAGCACAATTGTGCTCTGGACTTAAAGCTAAAGCAAGGAGTTAAGGATGTTTACTGTTGTCTTGGTAAAATATGGAAGATAAGTTGGAAGGGAATATTCAAGAAACAACCTGAGTCATCCACACCTCAGGTAGGCCAGCAATCTAATTGTGTTTCAATTAACACAATGATTTGGCCAACTTGATACATTAAATATTGAATCAAGGCTGTCACCAAAAAGTCTTGAACTTACTGATTCCCCTTTTATGATGTTTATCAAATAGTTTTCTTAGCTTAGGTATGGAAAGAGAAATATAAATAGACAAACCAAGGGAAATATACATCTCCTAGATTAGGAATTATTGTAAAAAGCCTTCTTTCCATTTCTATATTTTTTTGGTTTTTTGAGACAGGGTTTCTCTGTATTGTTTTGTAGGCTATTCTGGACCTAGCTCTGTACACTAGGCTGGTCATGAACTCACAGAGATCCGCCTGCCTCTGCCTCAAGAGTGCTGGGATTAAAGGTGTGTGCCACCAACGCCCGGCTCATATTTTTTTAAAAGAGAAAATTAAAATGGGGATTGTTTGCAATTTTAGAGGCTTAGTCCATTTTTATCATGGCGGGGACTTGGCAGTACAGATACTATGAGAATAGTAGCTGAGAGCTACATCTTGATCTGCAGGCCAAGAGAGAGAGACTGGGCATGACATGGGCTTTTGAAACCTCAAAGTCCACCTCTGGTAAACCACCACCTCTAAAAAGGCTACACTTACTCAAACAAGGCTACACTTAGTAGTCCTTGAAATGTTATTAAACAGGTGACCAGGCATTGAAATATACAAACCTATAGGTTATTTTCACCCAAATAGCCAATTATACTAACGTTGGATGTGGCATAATTCCCTCATGATTAACCTTTTATGTGAGGTCTACAGATATCAGTAAGACACTGGCAAGTGTAGAGCCACATAGGACATTATCCATAAATAGCAATCTGGGCGACAGCAACTAATATATAAAGCAAAACCTGGGGAATATTTAGTATAAACTTGCTGTTAGAGCCCAGGGACCTTCTTGGGACTAACCTGGGACCTGGGGCCATGTTATACCATAGATTTCAGTGACTTAAACAACAGATGTCATTTCTAATACTTTTGGAAACTCCATTTGGTTATGACTAGATCTCTTACTGGCTTTAAATGATTAGATTCCTTGCTGTATCCTCACAGGACTGAGTATTACTTCCTTTAATCCTGGAGAGAGACAGAGAGGAGAGACAGACACAGACACAGACACAGACACAGACACAGACACACACACACACACACACACACACACACAGAGACAGAGAGAGAGAGACAGAGAGACAGAGACAGGGAGAAAGACAGAGACAGAGACAGAGAGAGGGGGGAGAAAGAAGAGGAAGGGAAGGCAGAGGAGAAGAAAAAGGAGAGGGGAGAAGGGAGGGTGAGGAAATGGAAGCAGAGGAGAGAAGAAAGTTGGGGGGAGGTGAGCATATTGTGAGGATCAAGCATTGTTTCTCCTGTTCCTTCCTTCAGGGTTTTAATACACTGTGCCAGTTGTCACTCTTATGACCCTGATTAACCCTAACCATCTTCAAAATGATCTGTCCCAAATACTATCACATCTTCAATATATTGGTGAATGGCATGGGTAAAATTCAAACCACAGAAGCATTAAATGGTACTTGGCTCTGTATTTCAGCTGTAAAGGAGAGGCAGACATTCACCATGTTTGCTCAGCACATTCTGGTTATCTTGATGTAATTCTCCAGAACTTTAGGTATTTGAGTGAGTCTAATGTTTAACAGACTGAAACATTTGTTTTGTTTCTTTTTAACTTTAACTTGTACATAAGCTATTAGATGTCTACTTTATATTTTCTAACAGTTTTAGCTTCTTTGGAGTCTTCCAGTCCATGAACTTCAAGAGAACATGTCTGTCTGGCAGCCCTTGTCTGAGAATATTCAGCTACTTATGGCTCCAAAAGTGAGTAAGTAAATGGGTGAGCTCATTTCCCTTAGGCCTTTTGGTGTTTATTCCATGATTGGCTTGCTCACATGTTTTGCATCAATAACTTTAAAAAATAAGAAATTAAAGGGAAATGAAATCTCTGTTTCACACAATCTTTACATTTTAATATTTGAAGAACGATTTGAAGTCCAAGATGAGAGTAGATGAAAACTCTACTAGATTTAAAGTATGTTCTTTCTTTCTCAAAAAAAATTGTAAATGTCTTCCTTCTAATTTACATGGTCCCAATCATATTAGCCTCTGTAAACCAACCAAGAAAGTTAAGCAGACTTCAGAATAATGCATGATAGGAGAGCATCGCAGTTCCCATAATACCATTATCTATCCATTCAATCTTTTTCTAACCGAGTCTATTTGAAAAGCTATCAACTGTAAACATGCAGACATAATTTAATTCTTAGTGAACTACAAGGGAAAGAAAACACACATTTTTTTCTTGTAGTGGCATCAACAAAACACCTAATGATAGCAACCTTACTTTATGTAATTAAAACTTTATTGAAACTTTAGCAATCAACAAGCATCAGTGAAGTTTTGTTCTTTTTAGACACACCCCCCTTTAGGAAGGCTACTGGAATTATATGAATTATACTTCATTTTCCCTACCTTTACAAATGTACACTCCTAGGAATGAGTGTCAGAGCTACAGGTGGAGTATAATTAAGGCAAGAGTGTTTTAAAGACGCAGCAGGACAAGAACTCACAGAGATTGTGACATTATAGAAATATAGAATTATATGATATCTTGACATGTTCTCTCAAAGACCCTATTGGGAATTAATAATCTTTGTTTATTTCTGGGCTTATTCAACATATTACAGTTACAAAATCATAGTTTTTTATTGAAATGTCTATGTTCATAGACATATCATCATATAAAATGTGTAGCATGTAGCATGTGACTTCAGAATTTATTAACAAATGAGGAAAACATTGATAATCTCTCAGAGGAATTTTAAAAATGTGAGTTTCTATGGAAATGGAAATGGAAATGGAAAAATATAATTGTATCTTACTATAAACATACAGGAAGGAACCTGTAAGTGGGTGTGAATAACAACACGCATACATTATTAATCTGATCCATTAAGTAACTTATACTAAGATGGATGCTTTAGGGTAAAAATCTTTAAGAGTAAAGGAACAGGAATAGGCTAAAGGGAACCTTGAAATTGCAATAGTGGTCCATTCAATAGCTCTGCAAGGATGACTCTGGTATTCATTCTAAGCCTAGTCATTGCCTGGGAGTAGACTGACTATCCTTTGATCTGATTCTGTGGCTGGATCTTGAAGACTCACCACCAGAGAGCTATTCATTTTATCATCCTTGCAGCATCCCTCCCATGAAAATAAATATAGTACTGCAAGGTCAATGCGATCACATATACACATATACATAAATCTATCTGTATTTATTCCTTATTCTTTTTGAACCTGTGGTGGATTATTTTTGAACCTCACATCTTTAAAAATTTTTTGGTACTCTGAAATAATTAACTTGACTTTTGAAAAGTGATGTGCACTCTGAAAGTAGAACTTATGTACACCTGAAAGTACTTTACATACTTTAGCACTGTGTACAATAGAGACTGTATTTTCCTAGTAGGGTAGTAGTCACAACACATCTTTGGAAAAATACATGATTTATTCACGGACTCTTCTTGTGTGTTGACACATATTACATGGAGTTCTTTGCTTACCAGAATCCAAAATATGTTATGATCAGAATAGTTTATACCAGAGTTGTCAGTTTCAAATTTTCATCTTATTTACTTGTAATTCCAAAATTCCTCCTTCTTCTAAGATGGAGAGGGGGGAGGTACAAATCCAGAAGACAAATTTGGCTTGTATAAGAGCTAGAATAGCCAAATTCATACAAGGAAACAGTTTGAAAGTAATTTGTTATGGAATGAATATTTTTGTAATATCACAGCTCCTTTGTAAAAGAGATTATTCTCAAAACAATGGTATTTGGAAAGGAATCCTTTGGAAGACAATTATGTTTAAGTGCGGCAATAACTGTGGGGCCTGTGGTAAGATTAGTACCTTTTTAGATGTACAAGACACTAGGTGTTTTGTTGAGACAAAGTTGTCTGGAATCCAGAGAATGCACCAGAAACAAAAATGGTGGCCACACAGATCTTTACTCCAATCTGCAGAACTATGAAAATTAGATATTTGTTATTTCTTGCACTCAAATTATGGCCTTTTGTGTCAAGATAACAACAAGAGATATCTCTGTGTCATAGAAACTACAGAAAGTATAAAACAACCTGCCATGATTGACTCACATGAACTCTGACAAAAATACATTGATTTTCTGAGTCTGATTCTGTGCAGTGAGTGGAAGGAACCCTGGAAGGCAACCATAGTGTTGGCCTGCAATGTATGCTGAAGAGTAAATGTGGCTGTTTAGAGAAACAGGGCTAGATAATACAAGGTGGGCACAGGCTGGGAAAATTTACTCCATTGGAGTCTTGGTGATAGCATTGATCGAAGCATTGAGTGTTTGAGAGCCTCTCCTCTTCTCACTCAGACCATTGACAAACAGACCACACTATGAGCAGTGTTCTATCAAGTGTATGAAGTTTTAAAAACATCTACTGATTGTCTGTTCTTTTCTGGTTTGTTTTATTCACATGGTCACTATTGTTCTTCTCCTGCCTGGGGTCATGCCTGTCAGAGTTGAAACTTCACAGAACTTTCTCTTACCAAAGTGTCCTGAGAACACCTCCTCCATTCCACAGTCTTAAAACCTTGTGACATGAAAACCAAAATAAGCATTTGGTGGTATCATGAAAATAAATGGGTATCTTGGGGTTTATAGTAATGCCATTTTCATTTCATTTTATAGTTTATAGACCTGGAGTGTACCATTTACATCTCTAAAGACTGATATATCCTTAATAAAAAGTAAAAGTAGTGACAATAAAAACCATAAATTTATCTTTTTTTTTCACTTTGAAATCTGTCTTTATTTCCTTTTTTTTATCACTCCTTACTACCATTAAGTCTCTCAGACGGTTGCCTTCAATATAGAATCTCTTCATCTCAATTTCTAACACAACCTCTCTCCAGTCCAAATGTCATCATTTCTAACTTCAACCTAAATGATTTACTTGCTTCATTTTTTTGTTTTTTTTCTTTTTAACATTTTTTAATTTTTTTAATATTTTATTTTCCAGTTTAAATTTAGATAAGAAACGAGGTTGCTTCACAAGTCAGTTCCAGGTCCCTCTCCCATTCCCTCCCCTCCTCCCATGCCCTCCCCCCCAACCCCCGCCCATTATACCCTCATTCCCCCAGGGAGGGTGAGGCCCTCCATGGGGGTGTCCATAGTCTGTCATTTCATATAGGGCAGGGCCTAGACCCTTCCCCAAGAGTTCAGGGTGAGAGTGCACCTCACATTGTTCTATGGGAGTCCAAAGTCCGTGTGTATACTTGGGATGGGTACTGATCTGCTGCCCAAGGCTCAATAGATTCCCTAGGCCTCCTCACTGACACCCAGATTCAGGGGGTCTTGATCAGTCCCATGCTGGATTCCCAGGCTGATGCCTGGGATTCAAAAGTTAACCTTTGTCTGGTCAGCTGTTTCTGGGGGTTAAACCAGCCCAGTCTTAATCCCTTTGATCATCAGTCCTCCCTCTCTGTTACTGGCTTTCTTGAGTTCAGCTCAGTACTTAACCAAGGGAGTCTGCCTCTTCTTCCATCAGCCACTAAATGAAGTTTCTGTTTCCCAGACTCTCTGGCCATAGGATTGTAGACTGGCTCTCCCCAGATCTATGTCTAAAATCCATATATGAGAGAGTACATGCCATGTTTCTCTTTTTCTGACTGGGTTACCTCACTCAGGATGGTTTCCTCTAGTGTCATCCATTTGCCTGCGAATCTCATGATTCCATTATTTTTTTCTGCTGAATAGTACTCCATTGTGTAGATGTACCACATTTTCTCTATCCACTCTTCGGATGAGGGGCATCTAGGTTGCTTCCAAGTTCTGGCTATTACAAATAAAGCTGCTATGAACATAGTGGAACAGACATCTTTGTTGTATGAATGGGCATCTTTTGGATATATGCCTAAGAGTGGAGTTGCTGGGTCTTGTGGTAGGTTTATTTCCATTTTTCTGAGGAATCTCCATACTGATTTCCAAAGTGGCTGAACAAGTTGGCACTCCCACCAGCAAGGGAGAAGTGTCCCCCTTTCACCACATCCTCTCCAGCATAAGTTGTCATTGGTGTTTTTGATTTTAGCCATTCTGACAGGAGTGAGATGGTATCTCAGAGTTGTTTTGATTTGCATTTCCCGGATGGCTAAGGATGTTGAGCACTTTCTCAAGTGCCTCTCAGCCATTTTAGACTCCTCTATTGAAAACTCTGTATTTAGTTCTGCAGCCCACTTTTTAATAGGATCCTTTGGTGTTTTGGAGACTTGCTTCTTGAGTTCTTTGTAAATTTTGGAGATCAACCCTCTGTCAGATGTGGGATTAGTGAATATTTTTTCCCATTCTGTGGGCTGCCTTTTTGTCTTGCTGACTGTGTCCTTTGCCTTACAGAAGCTTCTCAGTTTCAGGAGGTCCCATTATTAATTGTTGATCTCACTGTCTGTGCTAGTGGTGTTATGTTCAGGAAGCTGTCTCCTGTACCAATTCGTTCAAGGGTACCACCCACTTTCTCTTCTAAGAGGTTCAGTGTGGCTGGATTTATGTTGAGGTCTTTGATCCATTTGGACTTAAGTTTTGTGCATGGTGATAAACATGGATCGATCCGCATTCTTCTACATGCCTGTCTCCAATTATGCCAGCACCATTTGTTGAAGATGCTTTCTTTATTCCATTGTATATTTTTAGCTTCTTTGTCAAAGATAAGATGTTCATACGTGTGTGGGTTAATACCCGGGTTTTCAATTCGATTCCATTGGTCTACCTGTCTATTTTTGTGCCAATACCAAGCTGTTTTCAGGACTATAGCTCTGTAATAGAGCTTGAGGTCAGGGATGATGATGCCTCTGGACATTGCTTTGTTGAACAGGGTTGTTTTAGCTATCCTGGGTCTTTTGTTTTCCCATACAAAATTGATTATTGTTCTTTCAAGGTCTGTGAAGAATTGTGCTGGGATTTTAATGGGGATTGCATTGAATCTGTAGATTGCTTTTGGCAGGATTGCCATTTTAACTACATTGATCCTACCTATCCAAGAGCATGGGAGATCTTTCCATTTTCTGAGGGCTTCTTTAATTTCTTTCTTTAAAGATTCAAAGTTCTTACGATACAGGTTGGTTGGTTACACTTGTTTGGTTAGCGTTACCCCAAGGTATTTTATGTTGTTTGTGGCAATTGTAAAGGGTGATGTTTCTCTGATTTCTCTTTCAGCCCTTTTATCATCTGTATATAGTAGGGCTACTGATTTTCTTGAGTTGATCTTGTAGCTTGCCACTTTGCTGAAGGTGTTAATCAGCTGTAAGAGTTCCCTGGTAGAGTTCTTTGGGTCATTGATGTAAACTATCATATCGTCTGCAAACAGTGAAAGTTTGACCTCTTCCTTCCCAATTTGTATCCCCTTGATCCCCCTTTGTTGTCGTATGGCAATAGCTAGAACTTCAAGTACCATGTTGAAAAGGTATGGAGAGAGTGGACAGCCTTGTTTTGTTCCTGATTTTAGAGGAATTGTGTTGAGTTTCTGTCCATTTAGTTTGATGTTGGCTGTTGGTTTACTGTATATAGCTTTTATTATGTTTAAGTATGCCCCTGTTATCCCAGATCTCTCCAAGACCTTTATCATGAAGGGGTGTTGGTGGCAAATTAATAAATTTATCTTTTTAGATTTCAGCAGAAACTTTGTTTTCTTGGTAGATAAGTAGAAGGATAGATATATGTTAGCTACATAGGTAGATAAATGGATAGATGGTTGGACAACAGATAGATGATATAATAATATTGGAGACTGACAGATTGACTTCAAAGTTGTAAAGCTTTATACTTTTTTCTGTAGATCAATATATTGGTTCATGTTTTTTTCATCCTGAAGAAAAAGGGATGTTTATAAACTTCATGCAACAGCACTTCAAAGGCTTCAGAAGAGAATAATAAAATCCATAGCTTTGTGTTGTAGAACTGAGGCATCTGAGTTGTTCAGATAAAGTTCAGATGAGCATCTGAATGTCAAGTGCACCTTCCAACCTGTTGCAATTTGCCAATCTCTTCTGCCTGCGTGATGTGATGTGATATGTGGTTTGCTTTCAGTACTGAATAATTTCCCTTTGCTGTGTACTTCGCCTCTGACAAGTTATTTCTTCTCTGGCTTGTTCATATGAAGGAAGATTTGACATAAAGAAAGCCTAGAAAAATCTAGAAAAAGAACATAAATTATGCTGTAAATTCAAGACAAAACAGATTTGCATTAGTACAGTCTGTCTATACATAATCCCTTATACAATCAGAAGAAGTTTGTGATATATTTAACTTTGTGAGCTGGCTCATTTTAATTAAAGTGAATATAGCCTTTTGATCTATGGAATAAACAATCTAACAATAGGAGAAATGCAATCTGTCCAGACATATTTGAGTTATTTTGCAGTAATTGGCTTGGCAGCAGCTTCAGTCACAGATTTCTGTTTCACAGATTGCCCCCAAATGAATAAAGGTTTGCTTTGAAATGTAATTAATATTGCATTCAGCTGCAAGATATTCTCAGGTTGTCAAAGGAATTTGAAGGAGGTAGTTACCAAAAAATGAAAGAAAAATATAAGTGAAACTGAAAAGTAAATCTAGTCACATTAATGCACACAAAGTAAACTAGACTGATACAAAATGCCCCTGGTATAAACTATATATTATCCTAAGTCCAGTCTCATAGGAACATTAAATTTATGCCTTTGCTGAATAATTTATGAAGTATATGTTTATTGACAACGATTGCCTTGTTTTATCATTTAACCATGAGTGAGTGTGGGAAATGTTAAGTTCTGATTTGTTTTCTAATAAAATAGCACCCATTTGCACTTGGGGACTGAAAAGTCATGAATCCAACATCCACTGACCAGATCCTGGGTCCTTTGTCCATGCTGGATAAGTGCTCTATGAGAGAACTACATCCCTCACCCTTTCACTTGGTATTTTGTGACAGAGTCTTACTACTTCATCCAATTGGTTCCCTGTAAACAGAAAAACTTTAAACTTGAAACCCTTTTGTATCCACCTCACAAACAGCTGGCACTTTATATCTGCATAAGGAAATCTGGCTTCAGAGTTTCTTCCTCCACTATGCTAATCAATTGCCCAATGTTATAGGCCTTTGAAGAAATGTGTTCTACTGGTTAAGAACAGAAATGGTTAGAGCCTTTATGAAAGTCCAATGCAATTATTAAGATATATTTACTTCTTTTCTTTGTGTGCACATATATTTTATGCTTTAATTCTAACTACAATTAATTTTTAATTTTATGTGTATGCACATGTATGCACATGTAAGTATGCATGCATGTGCCCGCATATGCATGTGTATGTGTATACAGACAAAAATACATGACAAGAAGTGCAAGTAGGGGTCTGAGGACAGCTACATAGAATTCATTGTCTTCTTCCACCATGTGGTCCCAGGAATAGACCTCAAATCCCCAGGATAAAGGCAAGATCTTTACCTTCCAAACCATCTTACCATCCCCATCTGTATTGTTTTAGTAGGTAACATAAACCAATAGAAGACCCTAGGGAAAAAGAACATAGATTAGTTGTCTCAAAGGTCTGAAAATATCCTATTTAAAATCTCCTGGCACATGATACCCTGACAATTAAATAATATTAATCTTGATTGTAATGCATATAATTACCAATATTTTTGTCTTCTAGTCAATTTTTTATTAACCTTAAAAGAGTTGACTATGGTATTTAACATAGTTAGATGAATTGTTATTCACAAGAACATATGCTTTATCGTAGAATAAACTTCCTGGATTTATTTTGCATCTGGCCTACTGGCATGGCAGACATAGGAGGTTTTTTTTATTATCCTTAGAATATCTTTTTAATATTCCAATTCACAAATAATTGGAAAGTTAGTTCTTTTGAAGAAGGGAACTTGTACTGAAAAATAAATGTATTATTGCAGCTTTCCAAATCTACCCTGTTTGTTCTCTACAATTAGCCCTACTACTCAGTGACATTTATTATTTTCAGTATGTGACCTGCAATTAGCTCTAACCTGTGATGCCTAGGGAATTTTATAATAATCAACACAGAGATGTTAAGGGCAGATATTTTTAAAAGGAAGAAGAGGTACAAGATTTGAAATGTATCTTCCTGTATATCCCAAGTCTGCCTAGAAGACTAGCTTTTGAACAAGCTGTTATTTCCCATATGGGAGTGGCCTTGCTACAGTGAAATGCCAGCTTTCATCCATCATAATGTCAGGGCTCATATTAAAATGTCTTCAGGGACCTAAGGGAGGGATGGGCAAAAGACATCAAATCAATTTTCAGGCAATTGCTATGCTTTTCAGAAACTAAGCCCTCTGTGATAGTGTTATGGCTATACAGAGGGAGGTTATAAATAAGGTCCATACATCAAGGAAAGGAGTAATTTAGAAAAGAAAGCTTATTTGACTTTTGTGTGAGCTTGAACATATGGTTAGGGTACAGCTGGGTTATCATTCTATACATTCTTATGGAAGAACCAAATCAACAGTGTGGAGAAATGAACTTATGAGTGAGCCCTGACCTAGACATCTCTACAACCATTCATCCCTCTTGATCAGACAAGAAATACCCAAGGTTATTTTGCATTGAAGTTAGTATCTAATCACAAGAAAATCTGGCCACGGATCATTATTTGGTGACCTTGTTAACCCAGAACTAATCTCTGTCTGGAGGTGTGTTTTCCACAGAGGATACAATCAAGACAACCCACAAAGAGACCTGGAATATAAATAGTTGTTCATTCTTGAGTTCCTACTTGATGAAGGAGTTCACTGCTAATTTTATGAGACAAAGTGCCTCAGTCTATATTTGTCAGTGCTGTATCTGTCAGTGGTGCCTTCCTCCAGTCTGGAAATGGACTATCTTCCAAGATCTTAATAATTTGCATATGAGCAATGCATGTTAAAATTTGTAAGGAGAACTTAGATAAGTAGCTGTGGGATAATTTTGGATTCATACAACTAAAATAAGTATATTATGGATGCAGGTGACTTTCTAGCCTTTTTTAAAGTAATTATTTATGGACATTTGCATCTCCTTTTAAAAGATTTTTGTAAATATATACAAAACCTATATTTTAGGATGACATATAAGGTAATCATCAATCTCATTATAGGGGAAGGGCATTTAAGGTAGCCTCTGGACTGTTGTTTAGATTATTAGTTGGGGTCAACCTTGTAGATCTATGGACATTTCCCTAGTGCCAGATTTCTCTTTAAACCTATAATGGCTCCCTCTATTATGGTATCTCGTTTCCTGTTCTCCTCTATTCTTTCCAAGACTCTATCTTCCTCCTCCCTCCTGTCTTCCTCTCTGCTCCTCTTCTCCCCTTCTCTGTGTCCTAACTCCGTCTACCCTCCCTCATGCTTGCAATAATCTCAGAAGAGCTTGACCCTTTTCCATTGTCCAGGGGACCACGTATGTCTCTCTTAGGGTGCTCATTGTTTCCTAGCTTCTCTGGTGTTGTGGATTGTAAGTTGGTAATCCTTTGTTCTACGTCTAAAATCCATATATAAGTGAGTACATACCATGTTTCACTTTTAGTGATTGGGTTATCTCACTCAAGATTTTTTTTCTAGTTTCATCCATTTGCCTTCGAATTTCAAGATTCCTTTTTTCCCCCGCTGAGTAGTACTCCATTGTGTAAATATGTACCACATTTTCTTAATCCATTCTTCAGTTGAAGGCCATCTAGGTTATTTTCAGGTTCTGGCTATTACAAATAATGCTGCTATGAACATAGCTGAGCATATGTCCTTGATGAATGAATGTGTATCTTTTGGGTATATGCCTACCTTATATGCCGTCTTAAAGCCTTCATTCAGTAGCAGATCAAGCAGAAGCAGACACCCACAGCTAAATGATGAGCCAAACTCCTGGAATCCAGTGCAGAGAGGGAGGAATGATGACCAAAGGGGTCAAAACCAGGCTGGAGAAACCCACAGAAACAGCTGACCTGAACAAAGGGGAGCTCATGGACCCCACACAGATAGCTGGGAAACCGGCATATGAATGATCCAGACCCCCTGAACATGGGTGTCAGTTAAAAGATCTGGGAATCTATGGGAGCTCTGGTAGCAGATCAGTATTTACCCCTAGGATAAGAATGGACTTTGGCCACCCATTCCACATAGAGAGATACTCTCTCAGCCTGCCCACATGGGGGAGGGCCTAGATCCTGCTCCAAATGATATGATAGACATTGAAGATCCCCACAGAAGGCTTAACACTCCCTGAGGAACAGAGAGAGGATGGAATTCGGGGTTGGTGGGAGGCAGGGGAGGAGGGAAAGAGGGGAAGGGGAAATAACTGGGATTTTCATATAAAAAAGGTTGTTTCTAAATTACATAAAATATCATAAAAAGAAAGCTATGCTTTCCTACAGTCACAGTAAGTAGAATTACAATAAGTTAATAATACCATAAATAATATCCTTCTTTGGGGTTGGCAAAATAACTCAGGTAATAAATAATTTGTTATGCAAGCGTAAGTACCTGATTTCAATCCCAGAACCCTTGGAGAAAAACCACACACTATGGAACACTTGTAATCTAAGTGCTGGGAATAAGAAGGGAGATGGATCACTGGGGATTGTTTTACAAGCTCGCTTTGACAAAGCTAAAAGCAAGAGACCAGGTCTCCAAGGACAAGGCTGCTGACATTCTGAGAAAACTGTGATGGTGGAAGGTTCACCCCAGCCCCTGGCATACACATACCCTAAGAGTCTGAAAAGTTATGGTAGAAGTTCCACCCAAGCTCCCCTCCCCTATCTCCTTCCAAACCCTGTTGCATCACAGAAAACCCAGCAAATGATGACAACCTCCCCCAGAGATGCTCAAGATCACTCCCACAGAGTATTTAAACTGTCCCCCAGAAAGCAGTCTTGTGGTTTTCTGGTCTTCCTTTCCTGTGTTCTCTCTAGGGGACTGGAAGGCCATCCAAGAGCATTGTAGCCATTAAACTTGGGATTTTTATAATTTGATTTGCTCTGCTTTGGATTCCTGCAATAGTGGGTAGGTTTATCAGGGTACAGAAATTTTTCAATGACAAACTCTGAAAACTCTGATTTCAATCACACACACACACACACACACACACACAGGCACACACACACACACACAAACACAGTACAATCACATGCTTCTTTCAAAGCTAGCAATATACAAATCTTACCATTTAATTTGAATAAATAAAGCATTGAAGAAAATTAGAAGGCATTTGCCTCCAAATTCAAAATTCATCAAATTATCACACATAGAAAGGAAGGTATGTTTTCCTTTCTTGACCATCACAGAAAATCAGCCCATACACTTTTCCTACCTGAATAAATATTATTTGAGTATATATTAGTGGATCCAATATGACATGCACTTTTGGAAGGGATGAACATTATGAAACCAAATGGCATCAACGTTTTGCAATACATAATTTAGTTGGAAGATATCTTAGTTAGGGTTTCTATTGTTGTGAAGAGACACCATGAACATGGCCACTTTTATGAAGGAAAACATTAAATTGAGGTTGTGGCTTACAGTTCAGATGTCGAGTCCTTTATCATCAAAGCAGGCAGCATGGCAACAGACAGACATGGTGCTGGCTACATTTTGATTAGAAGGCCACAGGAAGTTGACTGAGACACTAGGTGGTATCCTAAGCATAGAAAATCTCAGAGTCGACCCCATAGTGACAAGTTTCCTCCAACAATCCATACACACTCTAACAAAGCCACACCTCCTAATAGTGCCACTCCTTGTGAGATTATGGGGGCCAGTTACATTCAAACTAACACAGAATGAGTGTTAAGTGTTCAGGTGTACTGAGAAAACAATGTTCAGTTATGCTTTGTTCCTATTCAAACCAAGAATTTAGAATAATAGGCTCTAAGACAATTATGTAGTCATTTGTGACTTGATCTTCAATTGTGGTTGACTGATGCAATATAATTTTCATATTGTGAGCAACAGAAGAGTTTTACCCAGAATGTCTTTCCTGTGTATATCTTAATTATTGCACAATAGAATGAATTAACTAAGTGCATTTCTTGTTATTCATTTGTGAAGAAGAGGGATAGCAAGGAACAGACCTATTTTGCAAAACCTTTGATAAACATCATCTGGTCAGATGAAATGAATGAATCCAAAAAGTCTACTCTGTTATTGACTTGGTTAGAATACCCACCCATTTTAAACTTTCTATAGGTGGAAGGAAACAAACAGACTCCTTAAGTTACCACAATTTTACATATTTACTTTGTACCTTAGTTTTAAACAGTGAAGTAATAAGCTAAGTATCATGACAGATTATTTTGTTGGTGTTTTCCAAAGGTAAGAAATCCTCAAGCTAGCAGAAAATGTAGTTTTGATCTTATAGTTTATTGTAATTTTGCATGTAGGTATACATAATTGTGTGTGTGCATGTGTGCTTGTGTGTTCTTGCATGTGTGTGTGTCTGTGTATGTGTGTGTTTGCATATGTGTGTGTATGTATGCCTATAGATGTCTACTGAGGATAGGCTGGCATTGAGTGTCTTCCTCAATTTCTTTCCTGTAACTTATTTTTTTGAGACAGGATTTCTCACTAGATTTGAACCTTGCTTATTTGACTTCCTCAGTCATTGAGTTCCAGGGACTCTTCTCTCTCAGTTTTCCCAGTGCTGCAACTACAGTTGCTTAACACATGCTTGGCTTCTCCATTGGCCCTAGTACTGCAACTATGGCCATCATGCTTGCCCAACAAACACTTTACTGCCTAAACCATGTCTCCAGTCCCTTGTTTCTTGTTTTTAGTTTAAAAAATAATTTCCCTATACTAATTCATTTTTAGAATTGTATATCTGGCTATTTTTGAGCATTTTAATGCATAATGTTATGACAGGTTCTGGGACTACTAATAAGAATACTGACTTTCACTTGTTAGCTATAGTAACTGACTAAAGTAAATATTTTACATACCAAATTCAATGAATATTCTAACAATGTAGGCTAGCAACTATTCCACTCTTTTACAAATTGTGTACTTATAACTTTAAGAGCTTAAGGAATGTTGGCAATGTAACAAAATTAATAAGTGGGAAATGGAAACCAAGTTTCTTTGAGTAGATTGCCAGCTGGCCCAGATCGGTTGAAGGCAGTGTAATGAGATAAAGGTCATACAAAAAACGTATATTTATCATAGCATTGGGGTATCTTAGAAGACACAGAAAAAAAATTGTGTAGAAAATGTGTAATAAACTTTGTGTTTATTCTACCACATTGCAACCAATAAATATCTTTGAGCAGTCTCAGCAATTCTGCTCCTGTTCTTTTTATCTGTTTTAAAAATATTTCTTCAAAATAAGCATTTATGAGATTGCTTAATGATTGAACAAATTCCAAAGGTATCTTTCTTTCCTTTCCCTTCCCTTTCTTTCTCTTTCTTTTGTTCTTTCTTTCTTTCTTCCTTCCTTCCTTTTTTTATTCCTTCCTTCCTGCCTTTCTTTTTATGAAATTTTAAGGCCTATGTGGCAGCAGGAATTCCAGCTTCAGTGATGTACTGAACAACAAATAGCCATATGAAAGTATATTTATTGATTGTTACACAAACTATTTCTTCATAACAAGGTCCGTAATCTAATTTACATGTGTTACTAAAGGAGAGCATCACATACCCCTATGATGCTAGTCCTTTATTATGTACGGTTTGAAATACACAATAATACAAGAGCCTCAGGTGTACCTGCGTCATCTTGTTACCAACGTCGCAGGATGGATACAATGGCCCTTTAGCAAAACAATTTTACTGATCAAGTGAAACAATCATTTTTTCCACAAGGATTCCTCAAGGTCAAAGTACTTCTGAACAATGGTTGTTCAGTATTGTATCTACCCCCTACAGTGACTCTGCTAAATTACTCTAACAAAACTGATCCTAAGAGTATAGGATAATATCATTAAGAATCATTTCATTGAAACTTTTGTCAGTTGTGTTTGGTTATATCCTATATCTGTGAACCATCTCCTGCTTCCAGATCCTGGCCTCTAGACATTTTTGAGCATGAATTCCCTTGTATGACATAGACCTCATGTCAGACCACTCCTACAAACTATGATGGTCATTGGAGCAAAAACTAGAATTTGGATTTTCAACTAGGCCATTCAACAAGGAATCAAACACCACCAAAATTTAATAATTTCCCACACTCTAGACTGAATCATAACTTACATTACTCCTTTACAATATATTGAATTAAAGTGATTTAGATAGATTGTATATTTTAGCAATTGTGTATATGAAATTGTAAATAAGCAATTCAGGACTCAGATGATCTGGGCTTAGAATGTCTGACTTAGGTTTGGCTTCACTGCAGCCTGTACATACTTGGAAAATAGTAGAGTCACAAGATGGATATTTTTTTTCTAAGCTGGTAAAACAACCACATTTTCCTCAAGGTTGTTACAAGAATCACATGAGATGATGTAGATAAACCTTTTAGATCTAGTAAGTGAAGCCAAATAACCATTAAAATGGGTAGAAAAGGAGGTATTGACTATAGAGTATAGAATTTAAGATACATTTTACTCTCTAGATTCATCTGATGGTTCTTACTTAACATATTGGCAAGTGGGAGCAGTAACAGCAGTGGATGCAAGATTCCATGCTACCCCTCTTGTGTCACTTAGGAGTTTAAAAATTAACTTTTTTATTGACTTGGATTTCCTTCTTCAATCTTCTGTTTCTTTTTTATTGAGAAATTATTTCATGAAAATTGCTTTCTTTCATCCTCTCTAGAACCTTCTTTTCGTTCTGCTCACTTCTTTACTCTTTCTTCCTATTGTTGTACTGCACTACATCTTTCATCCTCATTCTTGACTTTTTCAGATCACTTTTCCTAGTTTCCTTTTTTTTCTCTTCACTCTTGTGTTTTCTTCCTTACTAACTTGTTTTTATCTAAATATTATTTAATTTTTGTATATTTAAACCCTTTAATTTTTGGATTACTCACAAATGCAGTTATATTTAGAACCTTGGTATCTAGGTGGGGGAGTTATAACTATGGGTAATGTCTCATTAGTCCTATAGTCACCTCTATATGAATTGTATTCTTCCTCAAATAGAATTTAAAAACTTAAATGTGACAAGCTGTTAGGTTCAAATGGATACAGATAAGACAAAGTGAAAAAGTGACTGACACATACAATTCTTTGAGTTTTTTACAAGAAGTTCCACACTGATGAACAGTAATAGCTAGAGAATAAGCAGGAATACTGTAGGATGATGTTGGAGACAGAGAGACCTCTGCTATTTCCCCTTGTTTGGATTTATGAGATGACTGAAGAGGAGGTCAGATAATCTGTAAATTACGTGGACCTAAAAACTAAAGAGAGGACAGTTTGTTCTCCAGTTGGGAAGCTTGGAAAATTCAGTCTTTAGGTGTCTTAATATCATGACTGTTAAACAGAAAATAATCAGTTCCTTGGTGAGATATCAATGTCTTTGTAATTCATGAAAAACAGTGGAACACTTTTAGGAACCAGGAGACAAACAAGGCAGGAGAGAAGGAAGAGAACATGAAAAGCCCAGACATTCAGCGAAATCAGGATTCTCTGAGGGAGTTTGTCATTGAGTGGGTTTTCCATGCAGGGGCACATAATAACTTAAGAATCTGAGAAATTGAATGTATTGGTGTTAGTCACTATAGGTCTTAAGGGAACCCCACATCTCAGCTATTGCTATTGTAGAAACAAATTTTCTCTAGGAAGCGATCTTACTATAGGGACCCCTAAGATTAGAAATAATTTAAGGAATGGTAGATATAGGAAGAATATTTCTGATTTTAATCAAACATTTAGATGAAATATCTAACCATCATTCTGAAGAGTAGTAATAGGAACTGATATAGTTGGAATCACAAGATTAAGCACTTATAAATGCTAGTTCCAAACTATAGTTCTAGTATGTAAGACTTCGGCAATGCAATACTAAGGTATCTCTTAGTTTTAGTGACAAAATTTTCATGTACTCCCTTATGTGAGAAAAAAGACACATCAAGAATTACATTGAAGCATTCTCAGTGCACTAAACTGTGTGTCCTTCCTGTTTAGAAAATAACTACATTACAAAAAACTCATAAAGACAGCTCAGACAAATGAATACTGAGTTGTATTGAAATCAATAGAAAAGTAAAATTTGATTCTTTTACTAGAACATTTTAAAATATCTTGACTATATTTTAAAATATCATTTTATAGTTTTCTGTATTCTCTTAATTTTTACGTCTTTGAGATTTTAATGTTTTAGGACCTTTTTCTTCTATTCTTCACATTATGGGTCCTCCCACAACCAAGCAGCTGCTCCACCACTGGGCTATACAAACGACCTAAAAATATCTCAATGAATTTAATTCATTTTATATGGTAAACACAACCTAAAAATATATGATAGTTATGGTGATATGTTATAAAATAAAAACAATAGGGATTTTCTATACACAAATTCTCTTTTAAAATTAATTTCATATATGTGATGTTTCTGTGGTGTATTCATATCTGAGTTTGGTATATGTGTGTGAATGCAAGTTTCTGTAGAGGCCTGAAGAGGCTAGTACATCCCCTGGAGCTAACATTATAGACAGTTGTGAGCTGTATTAAATGAGTGCTGGGGAACAAACCTGGGTTCGCTGGATGATTATCAAGTTCTCTTAGCTATTGAGTCATCTCTCCTTACTCAACTCCAAAATAATCTTACTCTATTGGAATCTAAATCTTTTGTACACTTGTCTGAAAAAAGTAGCCTCTGTTTTCTATTGTATGATTTATTACAGTTTTAAAATAAAAATCTGAATTTAGAACTTAATATTTTACTATATGAGAAACATTGAAAATTCAATGCTAAGTTTACAACTCTATATCATACAAACATTGAGACAAATTTTTCAGCTTTGTATCAAATTAATGGTTAAAACTACTCCAATAGCATGTAAAATCATTTATGTCTCCATGTTGAACACATCCATCAGAATTTTCATATATGTAACATAAAAGTATTTTATTTATACAATCTTGTCAAATATAACTATGAACCAAATACAGAACAGATAGATCTGTGCAGTATTTAAAAGTGTATTTCTATAGTATTAGCTTTATTTTCATTGCTATGATAAGGTCCATTTAGGAAAAGGTGTTTTATCATCGAGATTTTAGCAGCTTTTCCCGCTATACTGAAGATCTCCTTTACAAGCAATTTAATACCTTGCAATCTAATATTCTGAAAATGCAGAGATTCATGAAAATGCACACATCACAAGCCACAGAGGAAACTCAAACACACTACTTCTTGTAGAAACTTCACTGGCAGCCCTTAGCAGGTGTTGTGTTCGCAATGAGTGTTGATTCAGTTTTTGTCAGATGGAAGGGATACAAGTCTTTATTGTCTTGAATTTGTATAAAAGCTGGTGTAGGGAGAACTGCATAGTCTCTTTGTTCTCTTTCATTTGATAGTTACACTGTCTTGCAGTCTCACTAGCAGCCAGCTTCTTCCCCTTGTGTTATTAGACAAGGGTCTTTTTTAGCTCTTCTTAAATTGAACTGTTTGCTTGTCCTTCAGGTTCTCTTCCACCTAATTTTTATTTATTTCTCCCTCAAAAGTGCTGTCACATTCATTGTTAAGCCATTTACTTGGCTGTCAATTTTGAAAATACTTCTTGAATTCTATTATCTGTATCATGATTTAGTAGGTATATACAGGACAACACTGTTTTTATTTTGTTTTAAAAGTCATTTTCTAAGACCTGCAAGTCTGAGTGAAGAAAAAATTCAAACCCCATTTAATATGTGCTGATCTTATGTTTAAAAACATTGTTTGGGGGTGGCTCATTTGGTAAGGTGTCCAGTACTAGACAGATGGGAATTGTAGGATTCCTGGGGTTTCTTGACCACCCATTCTAGCCACCAACAACTTCTTTAAGGAGCTTTAAAAACTAAGATGATTATATTAGAATGATTTGTTGTCCTGCACATATTTGTGAAGAATTCTCCAGAAGAAATTACATGTGAATCTGTGTACTCAGTTTGGGGAAAATACTGTTGGGGGAAGTCCTGTGCATTTGTCAATAAAGTACTGTTGAGCTTATAGGGAACCAAGATGGGAGGGACTAGGAGTCCAGGAGGATTCTGGGAAGGAGAAACAGAAGAGAGTCAACATGTAACGCCATTGGGGGTAGGAAGCCTGGAACTATTCTCCGGGAAGAAACATACTTAGATTAACAATTATGGGGTAATTACTTAAGTCAGAGCTAGCTAGTAAGGAACAAGCAAGGCCAACAGCTTCATAATTAATAGAGCGTCCTGTGTGTTTATTTGGGACTGATGCGGATCTGGAACCAGGCTGGCGGGAAAGCGGCTCTAGAACCAGGCTGGTGGAACGGCTCCTTCTCAAGGAAAAAGCTTCTCTTAACAAAATACGCCCTGAATGCAAGCAATAATAAAGCTATCGGCCTGTATGAACAACAACAACAAAAAAAACTAACATGAATAAACCATTAAATAATTCCCTTGAACATCAACCCCTGCTTCCATGTGGAACCACCCAATGTACAGGAGCATACACCCTTTCTCCACATACACACAAGGGAAATATTTACTGTTTACTCTTACGCAGACAACTTTTGTCCTGATAGTGTTTGTATTAGAGCATTCTGTGTAGTAACTCAAAGTATGAGTTAAGACTCTGATTTCCCATTTCTTCTCCTTCATCCCCATCTAATATAATTTCCTTTGTGTTATCATTTATGCCCATTATCTCTACCTGGGTTTTGTAGTATAAATATGAATTTTGATATGAAGTTTGTTTTGTGAAAAATCTTTATATGTAGATTTTCAAGAGCATGTTGCATTAGGGCATAGAACTAAGTTTTCCCTAGAATATGAACTCCCAAGGTCAGTTTGCAGTTCTTGCTTCACTTTTATATCACTAGTGTCTAGAAGACATACCTGTCACATGAGAGGTTTTTATAGAGATTTTGTTAAACAAATAAACCATTTTAATAAGCTGTCCTGTTGAAATCATAATATGGCAAACAAGTTTAATTCATTCTGCTTGTCAAAATACCAATAAATACTATGTTCACAGAAATATATATTAGAGATAATAAAAATCAGCCCTAGGAATTTCTGTAGTATGTTTACTACTTAATTTACAACCACATTAAGCAGCAATTGAAAATAAAGAATACTGAGTATGTACAATTATTTTTTGGGAATTCAGTTAAAATATGTTACAAATATAAAGCCAAAATTTGTAACTTGACATAGAAGAGCCAGCCTTCTGTGTCTTTGTACATACAGGGTAAGTGACAAAGTCCCTACACTTTGCCTAAGTTTGAAAAACAAATCAAATAGATATGCCTCTTCTTTACTATTCAAAACAGTGACTCATTGTTTTATACAAAAATCAAATACCTGCAAACAATTAGATACACACTTTGAATGCACTGAGTGGAGGCTATTGAGGTGGGCAAAGGCATCACTATATGGAATTTTGCTTTTTAGGCAATCTTTCATATGTTACCAACTATACTTTTTTGATAGAAAATAACAAAATTAGCTGATGAGGAAACCACAGAAAGACAACTGGATAGTAAAACAGGAACTGTGGATTCCAGTACACATGATAATGATACTGCCCCAACAGTGAAGAAACTTGTGACTTGGAGGGTCTGTAAGCAGGAACAGACAATCTCAGAGTTTGCTGATAGGATAATACTCTTATCTTTTTTCTTTCAAAAGCCTCATCCTCATTCAGTCATCCCATCTTATTTTGAGAAACAGATCCATTTTCCATAGTTTTGGGTACCTGTCATCAACATTAGTACAGAAAAACTAAATGGAAATTCCATAAACAGTCATTTTAATATTTTAAAAATGTCATGGTCTTATGAATAATATAATGGGATTCTGTGTAATTTTGTTCTGTTCTTCCAATAGGTAAATCACATAGTGTATCCATGCTGTATACACCACCTACCCTTAAGTTATTTAATAAGCATCTCTGTGGTTATCACATCAGCTGTGTATATGTGAGAGGGGTACATGTGTATGTTCAAGAAACACTAACCTTGGTTAATAATGGCTTCGATATACAAGGTGATATTGAAAACTTGAATATGCTAAAGAGAATTTATAATTTAGTAAAGCTAATATGTACTCAATTTGAAATTAAACATTATCAGGGGAAAATTAGTATATAAGGATTTGATGTTCTGGAGTTTCAGATAGCCACTGTGTCTTTGGGTATTATACCTTATTGATAGAAGGAGAATTGGGCAATTAAGAATTGGGCTATTAAATCCCTCATCTTGAAATTTAAAGCTTGTGTACATAGTAAATCTTATTTCTAAAAACCTGGTCCCTGTTAGGACAGTGAATTTTTTTTGTTTTTTTGAGACAGGGTTTTTCTGTATTGTCTCGGAGGCATCCTGGAACTTGCTTTGTAGACCTCACAGAGATCCGTCTGCCTCTGCCTCCCGAGTTCAGGGATTAAAGGTGTGTACCACCAACGCCTGGCTGGACAGTGAATTCTTGTTCAGGTTCCTTCAGGGAGTAATTTATGACTCAAATCCACTCTAGAATTTTGCCAGGATCTTGTTAGAGGGAACTGGGAAGGAATAGAGTCTTTCAAATATATGAACTTAATTTCTTATTAAACTTTCCATTATCTGTGTATTGCACACTATTTCTTTATTCACATCTACTGTGTGTTTTTAGAGAACTCATTGGTGACTCTGTGTGGTTAGTCATGTATGTATATGTTTATGTTCAATATACCCATCAACTATGAAAAGGCTAAGCTATAGTGGTTACTTCAGATTCAAAAGTACTTTTAAAAAGAAACTGGAAACAGAGACCTAAGGTGAGAAAAGCATCCCCTCTCAGTGACAGGGTGTCTTTCTGCTCCACTTCCTAAAATTTAGATGGAAGTAACACTATCTCAGTGCCTTTCAACCCTCACGTAAAATACTTTAGCAAAATTCTTAATTCCCAACTCTTCCTGCATCCAATTAAATTAGAATTTCTGATTGTGGAACCTGGAAAACACTATTAAACAAACAAACAGCCAACAAAAACAAAGAAACTGTGGCAGTATTAAGCTGTGGCCTGTGTTTCTTGAGAAGCATTGATCAGGCCTCAGACCTTGTAATCCAAAACTTTCTTTCCATGGAATTGCATTCAAAAAGTTGGTTGAATAAGCTTTGCACTGGGGAATACATTTTCTCAAATGAATAGTGTTATACTTGGCGGTTAATTCCCCAGGCCTCTCTATAAAAGCTTAATTAAGTCCAACGTATTTGAAGCTTAGTAGTCTGCTAATGGAATTATAGAGCTTAATCACCGTGTATAACAGTGCACCCTGAAAAATAAAGCCTCTAAATTGTATTGGGAGAAGTGGTGACGAGAACACTGGACCAGTCATTGAATTTGTGCTCTACTCACTCTTTCTGTATACCTTCCCCCAAACCCATGTCTGTGTGTCTCCATTGGGAGCTGGGGGGATCTTGAACAGTTTGCCTATGGTTTTCC
Source organism: Mesocricetus auratus (assembly GCF_017639785.1). Taxonomy (NCBI): domain Eukaryota; kingdom Metazoa; phylum Chordata; class Mammalia; order Rodentia; family Cricetidae; genus Mesocricetus; species Mesocricetus auratus. The sequence goes on along the minus strand of NW_024429196.1, from coordinate 25,849,192 downwards.
TGTCTTTCTCCATCAAGGTGGAAATTAACATGCAAATTTCTGTTCTAAACGCTATAACTGTATCATCTTAACAAGAAACCAGATCCTCTAGATGCAGAGACAAGATTTTGTTCCTTTTGCTCTCTGTGTGTACCCCACTATCCAAGTACTTCAGTACTGCCGCTGCTACTCTTGGTAACATCCTCCCCTTATAATCTTCTAGACTGCCTCGAACAGCTTACAGCTGGCAATGCATACAGTTGAAATTGCACTGCCATTTCTCATTTTCCCATCAATATTGTTTTCACTTTTGTCCTAGAAGCACAAAGTCATTTGTCTTTCAAAATCATATGCTTCTGAAAATGAAATGGAGTGAACTAAATGCTTGCAGTAAGGCAGTGGAAATAAATTAAAACAACCCTGGAGGAAAAAGAATGTTTAGTCCCCCTAAAAGTAGTCAATTAGGTACTCTTCAAAATTGAGACAAGAATAAATTGCTTTTCATTGGGGGTGGTAACTATTGAAAGAATTTTATAAGCTTGTGGTTATGACATCAATAGGTTTGAGGGTATTAGAGTTCCAACCACAATAGCCAAGATAGTTTGCCAAGACCATCTGAGAAATGAAAGTCTGAGACAAGTGCAACACCTAAGGCTTGGTCGGTAATTTTCAGAGGCTGATAGTGGTCCAAAATGGCACCTGTTAGAGTATGACAAAGTGGTAAACAGATTTTAATAAGCACACATCTCAGAGACTATGAAATTCATGATAGGATGAAGCTGGAGCTTTATGATGAATAGGCAGAATTTCCTCCCCTTTGCCCTGCATGCCTTCTCCCATGCTTATTTGACACTGGTATACATGCCCATTTTTAACAATTCATATGAATAAAAACTTTGATGCTGAAAGGAAGGAAGGAAGGAATGAAGAAAGGAAGGAAGGAAAGAAAGAAAATGAAAGTTTTCACATTCAGGAAAGTAGAGAGACAGAGCAAGATATGTCTTGACCACTGATAATACTATGCTTAAGGTAAAGAAAGAAAACAGAATCACAATGACACCATCTTTTCCACACAAATACCCACACTTGTCTAGCAACACCACACGGGAGTGATACGCAATATTGAGATGAGTTGGGCAGGCAATATACACAAGCCCAGGGCATGAGTGGGAAGCAGGGAGAGCCACACTAGGCTAATGGAACAAGGAAACTGAAAGAAGAAAATATCCAGAAGAAACAGCAGATACGAGAAGAGCACATTCACAGTAATCAAGTTGTTGAAAACTAAAACAGCTCTCTTAAAGAAGAGGGAAAATTTCTTTTCTAAAGTATAGAAGTGAATGGTTAGGTAAATAAAAATGAGGCTGTTCATTTAAGTAGAGTTAACAAATATATCAAACCAACCTCTGGGAACAGAGTTGTTTTAACTCTGTATCCAAAAGCACTAACTTATAGTAAGCTGAGTGAGTCATTTCTGTTCCTTGTTACCCAGATGTCTTCCCTTGCTCTTTACTCCAATTGTATGCAAATGGTTGGCATCTAGATATTCAAACCAAGATGGCAACTGAATGTCCTCATTCCTGCTGGCAGAGAGTCCATGTCTACTTATGTGGACATCTGTTGGAGAACATTTCTATCCATTTCTACATTTTAAATAAAGATGGGAACAAGAAGATAGGAAATCAGTGTGTGAAATGTCAGCCTCATGACTCATTAAGTTTTTAGATTTATTTACTTACACCTCTAGGGACTCTCACTTACAGGATCTTAGGAATGATCACTCATTTGATTTTATGTGCAGGGTTTTTGTATGTCTCTTGATTATGAGCTGGCTTACAATGTGTCCAATGTAATATATCATATCTTTACTTTCTTTTGGTTTGAATATATGATCTAATGATTAGCTTGCACCCAGGAGATCATTTGAAGTGGAACTGATTCATTCCTGTTTCCCCTGTTGTCTCATTTAATACTCTGATTCTCTAGGATATCTGAAAACCAAACCAAACTTTGGCTTGCAAAAATATTATTAATATTTGAAGTGACTACACACTCTTATTTAACATTATTTGAAATAGTCTGCTTTAAATCTCCAAAAGAATTTTGACAGATTAAATCAGTTCATTAAGTTTCTACTAAAACTATGTCAACTTGTTTCAAGTGTCCAATGTGCTACAATGAATGAAAAATAACATTGAATTATTTAGTGGTATTAGACCTATACAGCTTGATAGACACTTTAAACTTTGCACAATTTTAAGATGATCTTTGTGGCTGATGGTGTTTGGAAACATAAACCCCAGTCCTGACCCACTGACATCTAAGCAGATACCAAAGTCAGGATGGTTTCTGTCACAAACAAGAGAAGGATGTTCAGTTGCCTTGGTAGCCACTAAATCCTCACTGGAGAGATGATATTGCTACATTTTTAGAAAATAGCATTTTTCAAGAGGAACCTGAACAACAGGGCTTACTAAGTTTTCCCAGGTTTTTTATCATGAGGTCACACCGTCTTGTCATCCATTCTAATTGCTCCAGGATTAAAACAATTTCTTCAACCCTAACAAGCAAATCAGGTTTACCTATAGCATTGAGTTTTTGTTTCATTGTGAAAGAGATCATGTTACATAGAAGATTTCCTCAATAAATTTTCATTTTTTCTCTTGATAATATGCTTTTCATTATGGAGAGTTCTACTTTAAACTTTAGGTACGTAAAGTTTATTTCACTGTAGTGGTCAATTCTAAACATAACATTGTTTTGCTGAAAAATCAAGATGAATCTGAAAAAGTTTCATGTACTATTTCAAAGATTAATAATTGTACAATTATATGTCCAACGAGGCAGAATTAAGATTTTTCAATTAATTTTTCTCCCATTTTTCTGACTCTTTAGTCATGGTTTTATATACTTCGTTCTTTTTTGTCTACTAACGTATTTTATAATATTACAATCTCATTGATTTGGAAAAATATTAAACACATGTCTACTATATACTTATAGCTAATGATGGAAGATAGCTATGATGGTTTTTTAATGTTTTATTATATATGCAGTATTCTGTCTGCATGTATGCCTCCAGACCAGAAGAGGGCACCACATTTCATTACAGATGGTTGTGAGCCACCATGTGGTTGCTGAGAATTGAACTCAGGACCTATGGAAGAGTAGCCAGTGCTCTTAACCTTTGAGCCATCTCTCCAGCCCCTGCTATGATCTTTTGATTTGCTATTATTTTAAAGTTTTCAGGACCTGCTGGCCCTGAAGTCTTCCTGCCTCAGTTTCCTAAATACTGGAAGAAGGTGTGTGTTAATTTGCCCAGAGTTGTGGCTTTTTAGAAATATTCATTCTCTATTGGAGTTTTCAGGAAGAACTTCCTTGAACACAGTTATGAATATGCTATTTGATTCTCCACCATCATTTGAGGGTGGCTAAACTTCTTTGAAAGGCTTCCAAGGTGGCAGCAGACATGCCATCCTGATATTATTGAGTTCACTACCTCAGTTTTCCAGTTTTCCCCTGTAATGGAAATAATATCATAGAAGGATGTCATAAACTTCCCCATATCTATATATTTCATACAAGCCTATCACTGCTTGGAATCCATCCTTCTCATCAGTTCACCCTTACCTAAGGATCTCTTGCTAATCCTTCCTGTCTACATTCACATTTATGTATTCTAGAGGAGAAAAAAGGTGAAGCATGGTACCAGACAAGTTCTGTTAATTCCACCTTACAACACTGCAACAGAATGTTAACAATAACTTCATGGAGGAAATTCTGTTTTGGCTTTTGGATTCAAAGGGATTTCAGCTCACCTGTGTGGAGAGACATGGCTAGTGTTCATAGGTGTGGGAACATGATAGAGTTGCTCACATGGCAGACACATGATATAGTAGAGAACACAATCAGAAGCAAAGACAGCCACACATTTCAGGGGATTTCCATAGTGAATCATGTGTATCATCCCAGCTCAGCCTTCTCTTATACCATGCCACAAACTGGGGATAAGTGTTCAGGTACATGAGACTACAGGAGACATTACAGGTACAAAGGATACAACAATCAACAGATAAAATATCTGTGGCATATTTTGACCTGAATTCTGTCATAAACCAGTGAAGTATAATCAATAAGCAATACTTGAAATAACCACACTATATAACTGACTAGGCAAAGGAGCATGGACAAATCAGAGATGTCTTCATTCTCTTAAATTCTGTTGAAGTTTTATTTTATGAATATGGGTGTTTTGCCTGTGTGTATGTCTGCGCACCACGTACATGACTGGTGCTCAAAGATATTAGAAGACGGATTTGGGGATGGTGGAATGGTTGGTAAAGACTGCTAAGGGATACCATATTGGTGCTCAGAATCAAACCTAAGTCCTCTGTGAGATCAACCAGTGTTTTAAATGCCCAGCTACCTCTCCAGTTACATTGTGACATTAAAATAGGAAAAAATGAATGGGACTGTATTGCTTTTGTTTATGGAAATGAAGCTAATGGTAGAAAGAATGACATCAATTGCATCTTGTAATAAGTGAATGGACTGCAATTCCATTAAGAGAAAGGAACCTCTAAAAGAGAGCCAGATTGTGATCAGTTGGAGTGGTGACTCAGGGAGTAATAATGTGTCTCATTTTCGATATGTCAAGTTTGGAGTGTTTTTTACATAACCAAGAGCGCCACAGCTACATTATTGAACATATGGTCTCAGCATAAATGGGAGGCCTGGGATGAAAATTATGAACGTAAGATGCATCTGTGTATAGATAGTAATTGAATCCAATGATGTAAAAATGCCTCAAAGGTAGAGGATGAAAAGAGGAAATGAGAGGCCTGGGACCATGGATAGAAGCATGTAAATATTGAATGGATAAGACAAAGATGAAGGTTTACAAAGAAATTTTTAGGTGGCTGTTCAAAATCATTGGATGAAATAAAAGAAGGAACATGCTAAGTAAACCAAAATAATGGGTGGATATCAAGGAATAATTTACATATCACTAGTTCCTATGAGGCAAGGTAAAATAAACAATGGCATTTACCCTCTCCGGTAGAAAAAAATCTGGAAAATAGGATCATACTTTCTGCATTTTATAACCTGCATTTCCTTTGCACTAAGTACATATGAAGATATGTCCTTGTTGTTAATGTTTTTCTGGCAGAGTTTTAGACTAATTTATAAAATGCAATACATACCATTAAACACTCAGTTTGATTCTAACTTTTTTATTGCCTTATAAACAATCCTATAATGAGCACAATTTTAGCTGTGTCCTTGTTGATATCATTATGCCCCTAGGCTACATTTCTAAAAGTGTAATTGCTAGGTTAAAAGTTCTTCTGTTATTCAAATATAGAATAATCACTGGAGTTGTACATCTAAGCCTGTCTGTGACTAAAGTTGTCAAAATAACTTTCCAAATCTATTCCCTGGGATATGAAAAAAGCTGAAGGTATTATTCTTACTTTTTGATGACTAATATTTTTGTTAATCAATATCTGCTTATATAACTGGTTAAACTTTGACAATAGTATAAATCTTTACTCTTGGAAATAAGAAAGCACTAGCATTTAGTAAGCACAGACTATATGCCAGGATATTTTAGATAGATGATAGATGGAGAGAGAAAGAGAGAGAGAGAGAGAGAGAGAGAGAGAGAGAGAAGGATGATAGATAAGTAGATAGAAGGATAATAGATAATGTAGATGTATTCATTTATTTTAAATTCATCAAAATTCTTGTAAGTATATTCGTCTCTCAATACTTCTCTCTTGCTATTGAACAAATATTGTAGAACTTAAAATTCCCTTCTCACAATAGGCTGGGTGACTCTTCATGCTTATTTTCAAAGAGAAGCTCCCAATAACAGAGGTCATAGCTCTATCGACATCCTGTAGGGATAAGATGCAGCTACTGCTGTACCAAAGTAATAGTAGGGAACATGAGTTCTACAGAATCCCTGAACTCATTTGATACACACCCAGCTATCCCTATTAAAATACAAATGCCAAAAGAAGGGTTGTAAAACTTTACACTGCATTTCTAATCATCAATATGCTACTAGGAAGTAGAAATTGTACATTCCTCCAAAATAAGCAAAAATAATGAGTGGGAGAGAGAAGAGATGAATAAGAAGTATGAAAGAAAGTGAAATAGAGAAGTTGAAAAGTAATACAGCTTACTTTAATTAATTAATTATGCTGAAATGTGGCAATGGAGTAGTGGACAAAGCAGCATTGTTTTTTATAGGGCAGTTTTGAATGCCCTTTCTAAAGATGTATTTCTTTTCTTTGGTGGGGATTGCAGTATAAAAAGTAAATGGATGACTCCACATTGAGTATCTGCAGCTAGACTTTCTCTATCTTGGTATATATGGCTATGATAACTAGCAAGAAAGCCATTAGGATAATTTAGTACAATGAACATAGATATGAAAAGTTGGAGGGTTGTTTTTACCAACCAGTTAAAAGTAGATGTTTGTAATATACCTTGTCTAAAATGGAAATTGAGGAAATTTGCCTTAAATACCACTGTGATAAATTAGATTGCTATGACTTTATGATAACTGTAAGAAACAGATTCTGATGTTAGCTGTTCTGAGGTATGTCTGGGTGATTAATGGTCGAGAATGCTGCTGGAGCATGCACTTCTCATTTTGGTATAATCAAAACTACCTCAGACACACATTCACATCCTCCTCTTGTCAGGTTTCAAAGACATGAAAGGACTTAATGAGCATTCTATACTAAAGGAAATTGTGCTTTCCTTGTTTTCAACAGTCATCCCAGAACACAGTGTTTGTCTGTGTGGGTCACTTTTGATGTAGTGCTCTTTCATAGACATTATCCTTTATTAAGATTTATAAAGGACATTTAGAAGTCAGAGTGAATGCAGGATGCTCTTACTTAGGACCTTTTAAAGTTGCTTATAAAATTAACTAACACATGCTCTGATTGGATATTTTCTAAAATCCCTTCAAGTTTGAAATTGATAGAATTCTTATTCACAGTTCTTTGCATTTTTATATTGTTTTTTAGACTTTTACAGAAAGAAATAATGTTGTAATCTAGAGAGATGGCTCAATGGGTAAATATACAGTTTGTGACACAACTATGAGGACAAGAATCTGATCCCATGAACCCAGAAAAAATTACATCATTTTTGGCAGCATGAGTCTGTAACAGGAGAACTAGAGAGGCAGAGACAAGTACATCCCTGTAGGGAGAGATCAACGTACCTGTAATGCTGACCACGCCCACTTGGGTGTGTTCACAGGTATGTAGAATGTACTGGAGATGAAAGAGCTAGGGGAATGAAAGACATTCTCTTTGGTTTCCAGTTGCAATCTGAAGAGGAGCATGAAGACCTTTGGTTCTCAGCTTTCTTGGCTTCTCACGTAAGTGACTTATCCCTCAATAAAATATCATTGGACAGCACTATTTTGTGTGGCTTAATATTTTCTTATTATCTGGTGTGAGTAAGTAAGTTTACCCAGCTACCCCATCCTCCACCTCTCTCGCTGACTTGGTGCCAGCTGCCAGCCTACGCACATAACCTACAGCCCCGTACGTTTTGGCTTAGCTGAAGGCCCTCCTAAGTCACCTGGTTTCCCAACTCAGTCCTGTTTTCCTGTTCCTTGCAGTTGTCTTCCACCGAACTGGGTTCCATCCCTTTTGTTCTCTGGCCACGCCAAAGATCTCCTGCGTTCCAAAACCACCAGTGTTCCAGAAGACAGCAAATCTCTGCAGCCCTCCTAACCACCCAGAAATCTACACTCCCGCAGAGCCAGTCAAACAAGACCTGGTCCCCAGGGAGCTTGCAGAATGAGTACCCCTGAGTAGGCACTAAATACTGCAGCTTCCACTGGTAGCAATCCATGTCTCTCAGCGGGTGCTGAAACGAGCACGCCAAAAGGCATTCACTTTCCTTTCCCCCTATAAGGTTCCACAGCACTCCATAACTGCAAATTCCCTCAATCTGTGCAGGCCTCTTTCTCTTCCTTTTAACAAAATCCTCCTCGCTAGATTTCTATAAAAGCTACTTAGGATGTTTCAGATTCCACTGAGAAATACAGAGCACCTGTGGAGGAGCTGTGTTTGACAGCACAACTTCTGCCACCCGCTGGTCAAGCATAGTTATTGCAGGTAAAAATACTTTCCTCAACCCGAGATCACTGGAGGTGAGTTTTGCATTCTGGTAGTTTAAGCTGCTGATAAGATTACCTGCTTTATACCATGACAGATAGTCTAACGATGCAGAACAGTAGGGATCTCATTGTTTATTTCATGAATAACATCCTGGGAGAGAATTATGACATGTCCAAAATGTATTTGTGTCTGATGCTAACAATTAGCTTCATAATACATATAATAGCATGGAAGTGATGCATTAATAACAGGACAGAAAACAGGGAAATTGTACAAATGATTGAAAAATTAGAGTCAAAACTTCAAAATCTTCAGGTCAATGGAGAAATGTCTAATAAAGTAGATACAATGGGACTTAAACATAACAACTTACAAGACAGAATTGATTTGATGCCCACTGTCCTTATGGCCAAAATAGAATTGATACAGCAGGACATTATCAGACTGGCAGAAATAATTTGTTCCATGTTTACTCAACTATTAAAACTCAAATGCTGGAACACCAAACTTACTTTGTTAAACTTACTGAAACATGTTCCATGTTTGAGGATAATGACTGGCTAACAGATAGAACACTCTTCCTAGAATGCAACTTACATGCCATTCAGATAATATCTAAGGATGAGAATTATTAAATGCTTGGAATCATGTATAAATGATGAATCCAAGAAACTGACAGACTATATGAAGTCCTTAGAAAAAAATTTGACCCAGGAAATTCAATCACTCAGAGAAACAGTGGTCTCTAGGCTACAGATCTTAGACAACTTACAATCTGATACATCAGATTCAGATGAACTTATAACAGGTCATGACAGAGGTTTACCTACACTTCTCAGACACAGGGAAGATATTCCTAAGGTTGTTGTGCCATCTATCTCCTATGACCTTCCCAGTATCTATGACAGAAAAAGCAGCAATGAAGACATATTCTAATAGTTCTGTTGTTTATCAGTGGGAACTGACACAGATGAAGGACCGGAAGGAAATCAAACAAGCCATTGTTTCTTTCTTAGGGAACTTCTGAACTCTTGGGCAAGAAGAAATAGAGTGACCCATTAGGATTAAAGTCAGTTGATCTCAGCTGTAATGGAAAATTCATCTCAAATACAATGGAGAGCTTTATGGAGGGAGGAGCAAAGGCCCTTGAGCTTCAAGGCCTAAAGAAAGGTTATGAAGCTCCCCAGGATAAAATTGTTGGTGAGGCCACTTATGCTAACCTATGGCTCAGGTTGATATGGCAAAAAGCAGCTCTGAACACTTTGAATAAGGTTCATGGACCAGGAGAGAAAATACAACCTTTTAAGAAGGTGGTACAAGGACTGAGAGAAAGATTCACTGAATTATTACAAATATTGTCCAGAGAAATAGAATTACAAGCAACTGATTCAGATTCTAGGTGACTCCTTATAGAATATCTAGCTTATGAGAATGTGAATCCACCATGTAAACAGGTACATTGGAAATTAAAAATCAGATCAGCACCATTGGACAAATGGGTCTTGAATACAGCTAATATTGAGTATAAGGATCAAGATAAAGAAGCTTTGGTAGGAGAGGCAATTTCTAAAGCTTTGAAGAGTCATCAAGATACCAAATGCCTTAAAAGTGAGATTATAGAAACTTGGGTAGGAGAAGCAATTTCCAGAGGTTTCAAAAGACATCAAAAGCCTTTAATCCCAGCACACGGGAGGCAGAGGCAGGCCAGCACAGCCTCCAAAGCAATACAGAGAAACCCTGTCTCAATCCCCGCCCAAAAGACACCAAAATATCAGACACTTTAACTGTGGTAGAATAGGACATCTAAGCAGGAAATGTAGGTAAAGTATCCCTAGAAATAATGCTCCCCCTAGGAATGATTCAAACATAAGGCCTCAGCCTACTAGATTATTTAGGAGATATGGCAAAGGCCGACACTGGATCAATGAATGTAGGTCGACCACAGACAAACAAAGTAACTTCTCAAGGGGCCTCTCAAAGGTCCCCATGTCAAAAATGGTATGGTCATTCCCAGTTACTCTGGAGGACAATCTCTCCCAGGACAATGAGAAGATCCACTGCCTATTGTAAAGAATAATACCACTCTAGATGATAGATTAGCTACTGAGGATGAACCGATCATAACTGGAGGAAACAAAAAAATGTATATTTTGGCAGACTTCCATAAATGATAAAAGACCAAAACTGAGAGTGCAGATAGCCCAGCAGTGGTGGTGCACGCCTTTAATCTCAGCACTCTGGAGGCAGAGGCAGGCAGAATTCTGAGTTCGAGGCCAGGCTGCTCTGACAGTCTACAAAACAATACAGAGAAACCCTGTCTCATAAAACCAAAAAAAAAAGAGTACAGATAAATAACATTATACTAATACGCTCAGTGGACACAGGAGTGAATGTTACTATTATAACTCAAGAATCTTGGCTTCCAAAATGTCCCCTATAAGAAGTAAATGTTCAATTTTTAGGGATTGGATCCCTAACTCAAAAAAAAAAAAGCAGGGAATGGGTTACTGTGATGGGAGATGTCATTCTGAAATCTGTTTCTTATTGGTTGTTTAATAAAGCACTGCTGGCCAATAAGGAAGCAAGATAGGTGGGACTAGGAGTCGAGGAGGACTCTGGGAAGGAGAAGCACAGGGAGTCACAATAAAAAGGCTGATTCTATTAGAATACACCTTTTAGAGGTGATGGCCATTGTGGGTATACTGACAATGCTCCAAGCATGTGTCTCCTGCAAGTTGGAACTGTTTTTCAAATAGTATAACATAAAACACATAACTGGTGTGCCATACAATCCCACAGGACAAGCAGTGGTTGATAGATGTAACCGTACTTTAAAAGAATTGCTCCATAAACAGCTAGGGGGAATAAAGACCCCCAAACACAGATTACATAATGCTTTATTAACATTAAACTTGCTTAATACTAAAGAGAAAGGACAAACAGCTGCAGAAAGACACTGGACTACAGAAAAAAAAAACAAAACAGGAACATAATCATCCAGTGTATCTCAAGTATGTTATGTCCTCAGTTTGGGAACCAGGATATGTGTTACATTGGGGAAGGAGATTTGCCTTTAGTTCTGCAGAATAAGAAATTTTTGGATTCCTTCAAAACCGATCAAGATTTGATCCGAACAAGAGAAACCTCAGGAGGAGGAAAGATGACAGCTCATCCTCAAAGTCATATTCTACAATGTGTAAGGAGTCCTTACAAAAGGAGAGGGAAGTGTTTTGTTTTTGTTTTCACATGAAGACCCCTCTCCAAACAGCAAAACAATACTGAAAGTGTGAATACCTAAAGAAAAGAGGATGACTACCCAAAGGACCATCAATCAAAGAAGAATCTAATATTTGTCATCAATGTCTAATTCTCTTAACTTTGTCATTATAATATCTGTTTCTCTTTACTTCCTAATACTCTTTTGTTACCAATTCACTTACACTAATGCTGGCTTTGGAGTAGGATTTGGCTCTCCTCCTCTGAATCCAAGCACGTTGTTAAAATAAAATTCAGAGTTTCTATATTATGTCAAGGAGCCAATTGATGTAAGACAGAAGCAAACAAAATCTAGGGACTATCATCTGTTTATGCTCTGTTCTTCTCTGAAAGTCTAATTTCCTGCATATTTATTATTTTCCTTATTGTTGCCTTTCCCAGTATGCATACATATAAAAGTTGAAATTTCTTTGTTGACATTAACATTTGAGTTTTCCACAAAGAAAAAGGAATTTCCTAAAAGCAATCTTGGAACATTCCGGAGAGAATATGGGGTCCCACCTCATCAATTCCTCCTAATCCGACATGATGCATCTGAACTGACAAGTATGCCTCTGAAACCAGTTTGGGACTACATGGCTCTACATACCTCTAGACTAAACTGATATGGTGCACCTTCTACACTCTGGCCAGAGGCTCAGACAGGAACTTTTTTCAACATAAGAACTTCAATCAAGCATCTCCTGCCAAACAGAGACTGGGTACAAATGTTGTAGTTAGTCCACTTGAGACTTTCACAACACTTACATTTTCTTCCTACAGGATCCCATGAGGCTATTGTCATCCCATTTCCGCAGGAACTAATTCCGAGAATACTACTCCCCCTTTCCATACTGTTGACATTATACCAGTCAGATTTAGTTTTCAATTATTTAGAGTTAGAATTGAAAGGAAGTGTTCAGACTTGGGCATCACTTTCAGATAAGTTTGTAGTTTAGATGCAATAGATATGCTTCAGATAGGATATAGGTAGATTATAATTTATTTATCATCTACTGTGTATATATGCTCTATGTATGTTTGAGACATTTTGTATATTGACAGAATTTAGTTCTGTTTTAAGTCTAAATCTTTTCTTTACACTAAAAGGGGAATTGTAGGGAGAGATCTACATACCTGTAGCACTGACCATGTCCGTTTGAGTATGCTCACAGGTATGTAGAACATACAGGGTATAAAAAGCTAGGGAGAGGAGACACTTTCTCTTTGGGTTTAGGTTGTGATCCGGAGAGCAGTGTGAGGACCTTTATTTCTCAGCTTTCTTGGTTTCTGACAAAACTGATTTCTCCCTCAATAAAATATCATAGAACATCCAATTTTTGTATCTTAATATTTCCATATTACATCCCTAAAGCTGGTTGATGAGCCAGGAGATTAGTAAAAACAGTGGACCCTAGGTTCAGTGAGGAACCTTGTGTAAAAAAGAAGAAAAAAATGGGAAAAAATGAGGGAGACATCAGCCATTGATCCCCTCGCCTCCACAGGCACACATAGGGTGTGGGTACACACAGGTAAATGAAGCATGTTATATAGTCCACATCAAGAAGGTAAGTTCATTGATGACACACTGATGTGCAGTGATATAACATTCCACATGTGATCCACCTAATTCTCCATAAATTTAGAAGGTGTTACAAAGTTTAGAGGTTCATGAATTGCTTTTGCGTACATGTATGTGTAAGTTTCACACACTAATACTAACCTCATGGTGAAGCATGTGCATTTGCCACAACTCAATTAGCCAGATTGTTGTTTATTTTATATAGACATAAAATATACAGTTATATAGATCTTTGACCCATATTTTGCAATTCCATCAAAGAAGAAATTTATAAAAATTTTAATTGCCATTCTTGGACTAAATAAAAAATAAATTACTTGTCTTTGTTCCATGCATTCATCCTGTGAACACTTACTAGCCAAGAGAGGCTTTTTATATAGTAAATGGGCTTGATTTGTTTCCATGTAATGTACTGTGACACTGAATTTAGTTTCATAATTTCAAAGGCAGAAGAAATAAGATGAATCTTATCTTCCTGTTCCAAGAAAACTAAATTTGTTAATCCTCTTTTCAAAGGAGGTAAATCAAAAGTATCAGAGTTGAATAAATCACAATATTAGTGTCTGGGAACACATTCTTTCTGATTTCTAACTCATTTATATTAGTGGCATCTCAAGTGACGCGAAGTAAGTAATACAATGCATCATTTCCCTTTAGTAAATGGGTATCCCCTATAGAATGGGTATAGTCACTAAGCCTCCCAACAGTATATATAAGTTGTTAATTGCTCAGCACTTTCTGCTTGAAGGATGTTTTAAAAAATTAGATTAATCTCAGAATTTGAAAAAACACTCAAAAATCAGACATATGGAAAATTCCACAGTACTGCTCTATATGAAAAATAGTTCCATATTTTCTTCCCTCCTACCATCTCATAACTTACCTCTGGGGATCATCTTACAGTAAGCCATTACCATTAGTATCAACTCCTAAGTATGGTTCAATTACAAAAGGAATGTCAATCATGGAATCTAAAAATAAAATAGTAATCCGGGAAGAAGTTCTCTAATAAATGTCTATCTTGCACCAGGGATGTAGCACAGTTGCTAGCATCCTAATGAATATGCATGGAATCCTGGGTCACATCCCCAGCAATGAAGAATGCTAGGTTTCATGGCTCATACCTGAATTCTCAGCACTTGAGAGGTGGATGTTCATGAATTTTCTGAGCTACATGGTGGGTACAAGGGTACAAGCACAACTTCTGATTCATGAGATCTTAGAGAAAGGAAGGAAGACACAGAGAGGTCAGGAGATTGTCAACTTCTCCTTTGGAAAAATTATGCCCTTTGAATGAATAGGGTTATCAATTATATATATATGTGAGTTGTATATACATATACGTATATATGTCTCTTCCTCTGAGACAGTCTTTTACTGAATCTAAAGCTAGTTTGGCTTCCAACAAGCCCCATATATCTTTCTACCAGCTCCATGCAGAGCTTGCCTTACAAGAATGCATGTCCACACACACTGAAAGTTTTACACTAGGTTCTGTGCTTGTAGAACAAGCAATCTTACACCCTGAACCTTTCCAATCTCCAATATCACTTTTAGAAGTTTCTGGCTTTATTATTCAATGATCTCAAACAATAAGGTGTTTCAGATATGTGAGTTAGATACAACAATATAAAAGTCAAAGCACAATAGTACTTGAAACAAGTCAAGTGGGGTGACACACAAGGAGAGTTCTATGGTTACGAAAGGCAGAAGACAGCATAGTGGTAGGACATACAGTATCTGTGGACAACTAAATAGCTCCTTTAAGTTTTCATGCTCCTCAACATAACAGTGATGTTTACACTTTCAATGAGTTTCTGATCATGAGGGACCATTGTCCTTTGATCATTTTGACAACACAATCTTGATGTTTACTAATTCTTTGTGTTACTTCTAACTCTCCTTGTATTTTCTTACTATGCCTATTCATCTTACACATCATCATAGTCAAACACATTATCAAGACTATAGAATATGAATGAATCTCTCTCATTAGATTTAGACCTGTCTATTAATATAGACAGATGAACCATCTGATCCACATCTAAAGGCACAGGTGTTATTCTGATAACATTTTCCTTTCCTATCTGAGGCTTCTACCATCAGCCACTGGTTACTGTGGGCTTTTCATCTAACTTGAAGTGAAAATCATATCAAAGCCCCTGGAGCCTTAAAACTTTCTTGACTTGGGACCAGGTAAACCGAGGCATGTATCCAGGCCTGATTTCCAATTCCTGGGGACTGTCTGGGGACTGCCGCTGAGCCTCCCCTCCTGGTAGGAGCCTTTGCAACCCAGATTCCTGATCTTCTGCTCTACCCATGAGACCAGGACTGGGACCTGGAAGAGGAGAAATACCAGAGCATGCACCCGCTGAAAGGAAGTTCTGGTCCCCTAACCACTAGATCAGGAATAGGATCTATCTGCACCCACCAGAAGAAGGGATGAGAAGGAGACAACAAAAAACACAGTCAGCAAAAGAAAAACAAATATGATACCACCAGATTCTAGTGAGTTTACACCAGTAACACTCGAACATTCCAATGCAAATGAAGCAGAACAGAATGGCCTTAAAAACAACTTCATGGAAATGATAGAGGTCCTCAAAGAGAATATGGGAAAATCCCTTAAAGAAATGGAAGAAAAAACAAACCAAAAAAATGCTATAAATGGAAGACTTAACAAACTGAAAAATGCAACAAATGAAAGAAAATAAAAAAAACAAAAAAAAGCAACAAATGGAGGAAAAGACAAAGCAAAAATTGCAAAAAACAATTCAAACAGTACAAGAGTTGAAAACTGAAATAGAGACAATTAAAAACAACACACTCTGAAGGAAGGCTAGAAATAGAAAAACTGGGCAAATGATCAAATGGTCAGGTAACACAGATGCAAGCATAACCAACAGAACACAAGAGATGGAAGAAAGAATCTCAGGTGCTGAAGATACATAAGGAAAAATAGATTCATCAACCAAAGAAAATATTAAGTCCAACAAATCCCTGAAACAAAATATCCAGGAAATATGGGACACCATAAAAAGACCAAACCTAAGAATAATAGGTAATGAAGCAATATTACCAACAGCCAAAAGGAAAAAGGTGGTGGAAAGTCATGTATAATTCCATCAACAACACCCATAATATCCCTCAATATTAATGGTCTTAACTCGCCTATAAAAAACACAGGCTAACAGAACCTGTCCTTCTGCTGCATACAAGAAACACACCACAGCCTCAAAGACAGACATTACCTCTAGTTAAGGGTTGGAAAAAGATTTTCCAATAAAATGGACCCAAGAAACAAGCAGGGCTAGCAATCCCAATATCTTGCAAGTTAGACTTTAAAATGAAATCAATCAAAAGAGATGAAGGAGGTCAATTTATACTCATTAGAGGAGAAATTCACCAAGATGAAGTTTCAATTCTGAACATCTATGCCCCCAATACAAAGGCATCCACATCGCTAAAAGAAACATTACTATAACTCAAGTCACATATAAAGTCTTACACACTTATAGTGGGAGACTTCAATATCCCACTTTCACCACTAGACAGGACTACAAGACAGAAACTTAAAAAAGAAGCAAAGGAACTAATAGAAGTTATGACCCAAATGGGATTAGCAGACATCTATAGAACATTCCATCGAAATAAAAAAGGAATATAACTTTTTCTTAGCGCCACATGGAACTTTTTCAAAAATTGACCACATGCTTGGCAACATATCAAACCTCAACAGGTACAAAAAATTGGAATAACTCCCTGAATTTTATTAGGCCACCATTCGTTAAAATTAGAATTCAACAACAGCACAAACTGCAGAAAGCCTACAAACTCATGGAAATTGAATAATGTGCAATTGCATCACTCTTGCATCAAAGATGAAATAAAAAAGGAAATTAAAGACTTCCTACAATTCAATGAGAATGAAGACTCAATATAGCCAAACTTATGGGACACTTTGAAAACAGTTCTAAGAGGGAAGTTCATAGCACTAAGTGCCCACATAATAAACTGGAGAATAGTTGCACTAGAGAATTAACAGCACAGCTGAAAGCTCTGGAACACAAAGAAGCAAACTCACCCAGGAGGAATAGATGCCAGGAAATAATCAAATTGAGGGCTGAAATCAATAACGTAGAAACTAGGAAAACAATACAAAGAATCAATGTAATAAAGAGTTGGTTCCTTGAGAAAATCAACAAGATAGACAAATATTTTGCCAAACTTATGAAATGGCAGAGTGTGAATATGCAAATTATCAAAATCAGAAATGAAAAAAGGCACTTAACAACTGACACTGAGGAAACTCAGAGAATCATGAGGTTTTACTTTGAAAATCTGTACTCCAAAAAATAAAAAATTTAAAGGAAATGGACAATCTTCTGGATAGCTATCAATTTCCGAAATTAAATCAAGAACAGATGAGCAATTTAAATAGACCTATAACCCCTGTGGAAACAGGAGCAGTCATCAAAAGTCTCCCAACCAAAAAAGCACATGTCCAGATGGCTTCAGTGCAGAATTCTACCATAAATTCAAAGAACAGCTTATTCCAGTTCTTCTCAAATTATTCCCTGCAATAGAAGCAGAAGGGTCTTTGCCAAACTCTTTTTACAAGGCTTCAATAACCTTGATATCCAAGCCACACAAAGACACAACTAAGAAAGAGAACTTCAGGGTGCAACTCATACAGCCACTTTGGAAATCAGTATGGAGATTTCTCAGGAAAATGGGAATCAATCTACCACAAGACCCAGCAATTCCATTCTTAGCATATATCAAAAAGAGGCAAATTCATACAACAAGGACATCTGCTCCACTATGTTCATAGCAGCATTATTTGTAATAGCCAGAACTTGGAAGCAACCTAGATGCCCCTCAACTGAAGAGTGGATAGAGAAAATGTGGTGCATTTACACAATGGAGTACTACTCTGCAGAAAAAATAACAATGGAATCTTGAAATTCGCAGGTAAATGGATGGCACTAGAAGAAACCATCTTGAGTGAGGTAACCCAGTCACAAAAAGACAAATATGGCATGTACTCACTCATATATGGATTTAGACATGGATCAGGATAGTGCCAGTCTGCAATTCCACTGACTAAGAGTCTGGGAAACAGGAAAGAACCTAAGAGATATTCTTAGTCCCCCGGAGAAGAGGAATGAGGCAAGATCTTCTGAACAGATGGGGAACACCGTGAGGGGTAGGAGGGGAGTGGGAGCTGGGAAGAAGAGAGGGGGAGAAGAGGAAGAGAGTGTAGGTCATGGGGGAACAGGAAGGTTGACTGGGGGAGTAGAATAGGGAGAAGAGGGAAGCATAGGTTAGAAGACAGATCAGGCACCAGTGTGACCTCTAGTGATCTAATGCAATAGCATTATCGAATGCCCATTACTGATAATGAACTTGATGTCTACAACCATCCTGCAGCCTTCATCCAGTGATTGATGGAAGCAGAGGCAAACACCCACAGTTAAACACTTAACTGAAACCAAGGAACCCAGTGACAGAGAGAGAGAAGTGATGAGCAAATTGGCAAAGAATGGGCTGGCAAAACCAGCAGAGACAGCTGATCTGAACAGGGGAGAGATCTTGGACTCCATAAGGAGAGCTGGGACCTCAGCATGGGACTGATCAAGACCCTCTGAGTGTGAGAGTCAATGAGGAGGCCTGGGAAATCTATGGGGCCCTGGGCAGTGGATCAGTGTTTATCCCTGGCACATAAACAGACATCAGACATCGTGTGTGCATAAGACAGAGTGGGATACTCTCTCATCCTGGACTCTTAGGGGAGTGACTGGACCGTGTCCTGAGTGAAATGACAGACTCTAGATATCCCAATGTGGAAGGAAATGGCAGTAGGTTGGGAGGCTGGGGGGGTTGTTAGTGGGTGTGGGAGGAGAGGAGGGAGAGGGAACTGGGATTGACAGGTAAAACAAGCTACTTAAAATTAAAATAATAAAAGAAAGAGAACTTCAGACTAATATACCTCATGAACATTGATGCAAAAATACTCAATAAAATACTGACAAATCAGATCCAATAACACATGAAAACAATCACCCACCATGATCAAGTAGATTTCATAAAATACCTTGGGTAATGCAAGAACTCTGAGTTTTAACTAGATTCAAGCAATATGTATCCACTAGCCCAGCCCTACAGAAAATTTTGGAAGGAAAACTCCAACCCAAGGAAGTTAACTACAACCAGAAAAACATCCCTCTCTACCAACAGCCAAAAGAACAAAGGGGTGAAATTTCACACATAATTCCAACAACAACAACTATTGAAAATCGAAGAAGGATGAGCAATCAATGGTCATTAATATCCCTCAACATTAATGGCCTTAACTCACCCATAAAAAAGACACAGGCTAGCAGAATGGATTCAAAGACAGAACCCTTCTTTCTGCTGCATACAAGAAACACACCTCACCCTCAAAGACAGACATTACCTGAGAGTTAAAGGTTGAGAAAAAAATTTTCAATCAAATGGACCCAAGAAACAAGCAGGGGTAGCAATCCTAATATCTAACAAACTAGACTTTAAAATAAAATCAATCAAAAGAGATGAAGGAGGTCATTACATACTCATCACAGGTGAAATCCTCCTAGAAGAAGTGTCTATCCTGAGTGTCTATGTCCCAAATACAAAGGCATCCACATTGGTAAAAGAAACATTACTAAAACTTAAATCATATATAAAGCCCCACACAGTTATAGTGGGAGATTTCAACACACCACTCTCACCACTAGACAGGAATACCAGACAGAAACTCAACAAAGAAGCAAAGGGTCTAATAGAAGTAATGACCTAACTGGGATTAACAGACATCTATAGAACATTTCATCCACATAAAAAAGAATATACCTTCTCCTCACCACCACATGGAACCTTCTCAAAAATCAACCATATACTTGGCAACATATCAAACATCAGCAGCTACAAAAAAATTGGAATAACCCCATGCATCTTACCAGACCACCATGCTTTAAAATTGGAATGCAACAACAACAAATATTGCAGAAAACCTACAAACTCATGTAAATTAAATAATGCACAGCTGCACCATTCCTGGGTCAAAGAAGAAATAAAAAAGAAATTAAAGACTTCCTCGAATTCAATGAGAATGAAGACACAACATACCCAAACCTATGGGACACTTTGAAAGCAATGCTATGGGGGGAAGTTCATAGCACTAGGTGCCCACATGAGGAAACTGGAGAATAGTTATACTAGAGAATTAACAGCACAGCTGAAAGCTGTAGAACACAAAGAAGCAAACTCTCCCAGGAGGAGTAGATGCCAGGAAATAATCAAATTGAGGGCTGAAATCAATAAAGTAGAAAGTAGGAAAACAATACAAAGAATCAATGCAGCAAAGAGTTGGTTCTCTGAGAAAATCAACAAGATAGACAAACCTTTGTCCAAACTTACCAAACAGCAGAGAGTGAACACGCAAATTAACAAAATCAGAAATGAATAGGGGGACATAACAACAGACTCTGAGGAAATCCAGAGAATCATCAGGTCATACTTTGAAAACCTGTATTCCACAAAATTCGAAAATTTAAAGGAAATGAACGACTTCCTTGATAGCTATCACTTGCCAAAACTAAATCAAGAACAGATAAACAATTTAAATACACATATAGCCACTATGGAAATAGAAGCAGTCATCAAAAGTCTCCCAACCAAAAAAAGTTCAGGTCCAGATGGCCTTAGTGCAGAATTCTACCAGAAATTCAAAGAACAGTTTATGCCAATTCTTCTCAAAGCATTCCACACAATAGAAGCAGAAGGGTCTTTGCCAAACTCTTTCTATGAGGCTTCAATAACCTTGATCCCCAAGTCACACAAAGACACAACTAAGAAAGAGAACTTCAGACCAATATCCCTCATGAATATTGATACAAAAATACTCAATAAAATACTGGCAAATCGGATCCAAGAACACATCAAAACAATCATGCACTACGATCAAGTAGGTTTCATCCCAGGGATGCAGGGATGGTTCAACATAGAAAATCCATCAACGTAATCCACCATATAAACAAGCTGAAAAACAAAAATCATATGATCACCTCACTAGATGCTGAAAAAGCCTGTGACAAAATCCAACAACCCTTCATGATAAAGGTCTTGGAGAGATCTGGGATAACAGGGACATACTTAAACATAATAGAAGCTATATACAGTAATCCAACTGCCAACATCAAACTAAATGGACAGAAACTCAACGCAATTCCTCTAAAATCAGGAACAAAACGAGGCTGTCCACTCTCTCCATACCTTTTCAACATGGTACTTGAAGTTCTAGCCATTGCCATATGACAACAAAGGGGGATTCAGGGGATACAAATTGGGAAGGAAGAGGTCAAACGTTCACCGTTTGCAGACGATATGATAGCTTACATCAATGACCCAAAGAACTCTACCAGGGAACTCTTACAGCTGATTAACACCTTCAGCAAAGTGGCAAGCTACAAGATCAACTCAAGAAAGTCAGTAGCCCTACTATATACAGATGATAAAAGGGCTGAGAAAGAAATTAGAGAAACATCACCCTTTACAATTGCCACAAACAACATAAAATACCTTGCGGTAACACTAACCAAACAAGTGAAAGACCTGTATTGCAAGAACTTTGAATATTTAAAGAAAGAAATTAAAGAAGCCCTCAGAAAATGGAAAGATCTCCCATGCTCTTGGATAGGTAGAATCAATGTAGTAAAAATGGCAATCCTGCCAAAAGCAATCTACAGATTCAATGCAATCCCCATTAAAATCCCAGCACAATTCTTCACAGACCTTGAAAGAACAATAATCAATTTTGTATGGAAAAAGAAAAGACCCAGGATAGCCAAAACAACCGTGTTCAACAAGGCAATGTCCAGAGGCATCACCATCCCTGACCTCAAGCTCTATTATAGAGCTATAGTCCTGAAAACAGCTTGGTATTGGCACAAAAATAGACAGGTAGACCAATGGAATCGAATTGAAAACCCGGATATTAACCCACACACGTACGAACATCTGATTTTTGACAAAGAAGCTAAAAATATACAATGGAATAAAGAAAGCATCTTCGACAAATGGTGCTGGCATAACTGGAGGCTGGCATGTAGAAGAATGCAGATCGATCCATGTTTATCGCCATGCACAAAACTTAAGTCCAAATGGATCAAAGACCTCAACATAAATCCAGCCACACTGAACCTCTTAGAAGAGAAAGTGGGTGGTACCCTTGAACGAATTGGTACAGGAGACAGCTTCCTGAACATAACACCACTAGCACAGACAGTGAGATCAACAATTAATAATGGGACCTCCTGAAACTGAGAAGCTTCTGTAAGGCAAAGGACACAGTCAGCAAGACAAAAAGGCAGCTCACAGAATGGGAAAAAAATATTCACTAATCCCACATCTGACAGAGGGTTGATCTCCAAAATTTACAAAGAACTCAAGAAGCAAGTCTCCAAAACACCAAAGGATCCATTTAAAAAGTGGGCTGCAATTCAACTTTATCGGGCTATGTGGGCTGGGAGGGCGTTCTCATTCAAGCCGCAGCACTCACAGATGGCAAAGCACAGGGCTTTGCTGGAAATTATGTATTCCCTGGTCATCTATGGAGCCTTGGGTAGATAAGTATTTATCCCCAGTATTCAAATGGACTTTAGACCCCCATCCAACTATGAGAGGTGCACTCTTACCCTGAACTCTTGGGGGGAGGGTCTAGGCCCTGCCCTGGATGAAATGACAGACTATGGATACCCCCATGGAGGGCCTCACCCTCCCTGGGGATATTGGGGAGGGTTGGTGGGAAGGCATGGGAGGAGGAGAGGGAAACGGAGAGGGACCTGGGATTGACATGTGAAGCAACCTTTTTTCTAATTTAAATTTAAAAATAAAAAATATATAATATATATAAATAAAAAATACAAAGTAAAAAAAAAAGTGGGCTGCAGAACTAAATAGAGAATTTTCAATAGAGGAGTCTAAAATGGCTGAGAGGCACTTGAGAAAGTGTTCAACATCCTTAGCCATCCAGGAAATGCAAATCAAAACAACTCTGAGATACCATCTCACTCCTGTCAGAATGGTTAAAATAAAAAACATAAAATGCTGGAGAGGATGTGGTGAAAGGGAACACTCCTCCATTGCTGGTGGGAGTGCCAACTTGTTCAGCCACTTTGGAAATCAGTACGGAGATTCCTCAGAAAACTGGGAATAAACCTACCACAAGACCCAGCAACTCCACTCTTAGGCATATATCCAAAAGATGTCCATTCATACAACAAGGATGTCTGTTCCACTATGCTCATAGCAGCATTATTTATAATAGCCAGAACTTGCAAGCAACCTAGATGCCCCTCAACTGAAAAATGGATAGAGAAAATGTGGTATATTTAGACAATGGAGTACTATTCAGCAAAAAAAAAAAAAAAAAAAACAAACAATGGAATCGTGAGATTTGCAGGCAAATGGATGACACTAGAAGAAACCATCCTGAGTCAGCAAAAGAGAAACATGGCATGTACTCTCTCATATATGGATTTTTGGCATAGATCTGGGGAGTGCCAGCCTACAATCCCATGGCCAGAGGGTCTGGGAAACAGAAACTTCATTCAGTGGCTGATGGAAGAAGAGGCAGACTCCCACGGTTAAGTACTGAGCTGAACTCAAGAAAGCCAGTAACAGAGAGGGAGGACTGATGACCAAAGGGATTAAGACTGGGCTGGCTTAACCCCCAGAAACAGCTGACCTGACAAAGGTTAACTCTTGATTCCCATGCATCAGCCTGGGAATCCAGCATGGGACTGATCAAGACCCCCTGAATGTGGGTGTCAGTGAGGAGGCCTAGGTAATCTATTGAGCCTTGGGCAGTAGATCAGTACTCATCCCGAGTATACACACGGACTTTGGACTCCCATCCAACAATGTGAGATGCACTCTCACCCTGAACTCTTGGGGGAGGGTCTAGGTCCTGCCCTGTATGAAATGACAGACTATGGGCACTCCCATGGAGGGCCTCACCCTCCCTGGGGAAATGAGGGGATAATGGGGGGGTTGAGGGAGGGACAGGAGATGGGGAGGGAAAGGGAGAGTGACCTGGAACTGACTTGCGAAGCAACCTTGTTTCTAATCTAAATTTAAACTGAAAAAAAAATACTGACAAATCAGATCAAATAACACATGAAAACAATCACCCACAAGGATCTAGTAGATTTGATAAAATACCTTGGGTAATGGTAACCAAACAAGTGAAAGACCTATATTGCAAGAACTCTGTGTCTTTAAAGAAAGAAATTAAAGAAAATACCAGAAAATGGAGAGATACTCTGTGCTCTTGGATAGGTAGGATCAATTAGTAAAAATGGCAACCTTGCCAAAAGCAATCTACAGATTCAATGCAATTCCCATAAAAATCCCAGCACAATTCTTCAAGACCTTGAAAGAACAGTAACCAACTTTATATTGCAAAACAAAAGACCCACGACAGCCAAAACAACCCTACTGAATAGCCAAAACAACCCTACTCAATAACGCAACATCTGGAGGCACCATTTTCCCTGATTTCCAGCTATATTACAGAGCTATAGTCCTGAAAACAGCTTGGTATTGGCACAAAAAATAGACAGGTAGATCAATGGAATGGATTTGAACACCTCAATATTAACCAATACATGTATCAACATCTGATCCTCGACAAAGAAGCTAAAAATATACAATGGAAAAAAGAAAGTATCTTCAACAAACCGGATGCTGGCATGGAGAAGAATGTGGATAGATCCATGTCTGTCACCATGCACAAAACTTAAGTTCAAATGTATCAAAGACCTCAACATAAATCTAGCCACACTGAACCTCTTAGAAGAGAAAGTGGGAGGTACCTTTGAACAAATTGGTACAGGAGACAGCTTACTGAACATAACACAAGTAGTATAGACACTGAGGTCAACAATGAATACATTGGTCCTTCTGAAACTGAGAAACTTCTATAAGGCAAAGGACACAGTCAACAAGACAAAAAGGCACCCCAGAGAATGGAAAAAGATATTCACTAATCCCACATCTGACAGAGGGAAGATCTTTAAAATTTACACAGAACTCAAGAAGCAAGTCTCCAAAACACCAAAGGATCGAATTTAAAAGTGGGATACAGAACTAACTAGAGAATTCTCAATGGAGTAGTCTAAAATGGCTAAGAGGCACTTAAGAAAGTGTTCAATATCCCTACCCATCAGGGAAATGCAAAATATCTCTGAGATACCATCTTACTCACGTCAGAATGGCTAAAATAAAAAAACACCAATCAAATTTATGCTAGAAGGGATGTGGAGAAAGGGGAACCGTCCTCCACTGCTGGTGGGAGTGCCAACTCCTACAACTACTTTGGAAATCAGTGTGTTGATTCCTCAGGAAAATGGTATCAGTCTACCACAAGACCCAGCAATTCCACTCTTAGGCATATACCCAAAAGAGGTACATTCATACAACAAGGTCGTCTATTCCACTATATTCACAGAAGCATTATTTCTAATAGCCAGAACTTGGATGCATCCTAGATTACTCACAACTGAAGAGTGGAGAGAGAAAATGTGGTACATTTACACAATGGAGTACTATTCAGCAGAAAAAAACATGGAATCTTGAAATTTGCAGGCAAATCAATGGCATTAGAAGAAAACCTTCTGAATGAGGTAACCCAGTCACAAAAAACAACAAACATGGTATGTACTCACTCATATATGGATTTTAGACATGGATCAGGGGAATGCCAGCCTACAGTCCCACTGCCAGAGAGTCTGGGAAACAGAACCTTCAATCATTGACTGATGGAAGCAGAGGCAGACACTCACACCTAAACATTGAGCTGAACTCCTGGAACCCAGTGACAAAGAGGGAGGACTGATGAGTCCAGGGGTCAAGACTAGGATTGTTTAACCCACAGAATCAGCTGACCTGAATAAGGGAAATTCTTGAATCCCAGACTGATGGCTGGGAGTCCAGCATGGGACTGATCCAGACCCCTGAATGTCGGTGTCAGTGAGGAGGCCTAGGCAATTTATAGGGCCTTGGGTAGTAGTAGATCAGAATTTATCCCTGGAATACAAATGGACTTTGGGTGCCCATCCCACAATGAGAGATGCTTTTTCAGCCTGGATTCTTGAGGGTGGGCCTAGGCCCTGCCCTGGATGAAATGACAGACTATGGTCACCCCACGTGGAAGGCATCATCCTCCCTGAGGAAAGGAGTGGGGATTGTAGGGGGAGTTGGGGAAGTTGGTAGGAGAGTATAGGAGGAGGGGAGGGAGAGGGAGAAGTAGCTAGAATTGACATGTGAAGCAACCTTGTTTCTTATTTAAATTTAAAGACAAAAGAAAACTTTCTTGGTTTTATACTTTAACATTTCAGTTATAGAAACCGCAATATAGTTCATGCAATGTGAATGGAATTGAGGAGATTCTTAGTGGTTATTAACATACAGAAACTCTTGCACTCATGGTATACAGCTCACAACTGACTATATCTGAATCTTCATGGGAATGGGCATATTCTTCAGGCCTTCATGAGCACTTACTGTGTTCAACTACACACATTTTCATCATACACATACAATTCACCCCAAAACATAATTTTAAAAGTCAATATAGAAAACATATTGTATGCACTCAATATATGCAAAGTACTTCTATCTTGAATTCCTTTCCTATTCTATATTCTCCACCATTGCTATCCTCCATGTGTAGGAACTTCTATGGAGTCACTGAAGTAACTTTCCCACTGAGCTTTTGCTTTATATTCCTTTATACTGTAACCCTATGGTCAGAGAAAGGCAAGGAGTGGGCTCTGTAATGAAGAATACTTGTGTCCTTCCCCACTAACCACCTTTAGTCTTTCAGATCCAGTTTGTTACTCAAGAGTACATGAACATACATGACCAATATCTTGCCTACAGTTCCATCTTTGTCCCTATCTATTGTGGTTTATCTGTTTCAACTATACTAAATTTTTTTTATAATTTGTCACATATTTTCATCCCCCAAAACAAGCATGCTCTTTTTTGTGCAATGAATATTTTCTTCACATTTTCACCCACCAGGGGAAACCAAACATCCTTCCTTTAGTCATTTTTCCTTGTCCAAATTAGATGCCCCTGCTTTGTGCTCATGTTTTGCTAGCATTTATTCATGTACTTATCTGTGGTTCTGGAATTTTTAAAAACAATATCTCTAGAGACTTTGTTCAGGATCTATTTCCTATTCCTTACCTATGTCTTACACAAAGAAAAGTTTCTTATGCAGAATAAATGACCTCTGAGGAGAATGTAACATATCCGCAGACTTGTCCCTTCATTCAGGTTTCCAAGCTAGACTTTCCAAACAAGAGTGTCACCAGTGTCCCTAGGGAAATTGGTGGACTGGCTCCTTAGAAATTTATATATCACATGTGTACTTTTTATAATGAGATTTTGTTGTCATTGTTACACCTGTTCAATGTTATTTTTGTCATTTTTTCCTGTTTTGCAAACAAAGAAACAGAGGAAAAGTTATGAGTGACTTGAGTCACTTTTTCCCCTAGAAGATGGGTGCTTCACTGTTAGGTCATGTTCTTCAATGACAAGAGGTAAAAAGGCTTCAATGGACACATTGCATTGTGAGGCAGTAATACACCTCTGTGACTTATTTGGGTTTTAATTCTGAACAATTAAAAACAAACCCACAGTGACCTGAGCTAGTGACAAGAACAATGGTGCCAATGCAACAAGCAACTGGAACAAAAAGACTAACACACAGAGTGTTCTTTTAAGCAACAATCACATACAAATACAGCAACCCTTGCAGGAGATGTGGGCAACAAAAGGATCTGAGGTGTTTTCTCTAAGAGAATACGTCACATGCTTAAAGTCATAAGTATAATAGGAAAGTTGTTTTTGAGCTACTCATTAGTATTTTATTTTTCTTAAAAATCCTTCAAACTTATTTGAGAACAAATTCGGAATTTTTTCATTTCATTTTATCTTTTATTACTTAAGTAGAAGAGGATATTTTAGGTATTTTCCAGCTCTGTTAAACATCAGCTCTGACTGGAAAAAAAAAGTGTCCGCCTAGGTGGGTGTTGATTAATGGTGCTAAGAACACTTTGTGTAGGATTTTATGCTAATTACCCTTTATACCCTCACCCGTGTCAATTTTAACAATCTAAATTAGCATTTTCTCCAAGGACTCAGAAATGTGAGAATTGGGAAATTGGCTCAGTAAGCTGAGTTAGCAGTGAGAAAATTGAGATGTTCTATATTTCTGTATTAACATCTGCTGCTTGTTCAAAGCATGATCCTTTAAAAATGATGAAGATATTGAGGAGAAAATGAAAAAATTTAGAAGCTGTGGACCAGTGTCTATCCCTGGTATACAAACTCTCTTTATGTGCCTATAGCACAAAGAGAGATGCTCTCTCAGCCTGGACTCTTAGGGGAGTGCCTTGACCCTACCAAGAGTAAAATGACAGACTCTAGATATCCCCTATGTGGAAGGATTTGGCAATAGGGTGGGAGGGATGGGGGGGGAAGGGGAGTGCGGGAAGAGGGGAGGGAGAGGGAACTGGGAAAAAAATAGAACAAATACATCATACTTCACTTTAAAAAGTAATGTAGTATGTGACATCAATATCAACCATTCTATATAATAATATGGCATTTTGGACACACAGTGTTTGAAATTGATCACATTGCTTTTGATATAAATATTTTAGCTTCTCTATGATTTCAGCACCTGTGTAATAGAACAAGCTCTTTGAGATACTTGTTTATAAAAAATATTAAATAAAATTAGCTTCTGTTTTGCTTATTTCTGAAGTAGTTCAAATGGGATACCCAGGCATTTCCAGGTAGGTCTTTGTAAAATGAAATGTCAAATATATGCAAAAAGTAAGATTAATTGTAAAAGCCTATCTCACAAAGGGATTGGAGGATTAAAACATTTGAAAACCAAAAATATAGGCTGGAGGGGTGTTTCAATGGTTAAAAACACTTCTTGCTCTTCTAGAGGACCCAAATTCACTCCTCAGAATCCATGTCAGCTGTTTGCAACTGCAAGTCTGAGCATCCAATGACCAAGATTGGCCTTCTGGATACCTACATATATGAGGTATATACTAACTAACATAGACACACACATATACAGAAATATGTATCAGATTCAGCAGTTGTTTCCATGCATACAGGTACATAGCTTCAATTTTCTACTCAAGAAGACTACTGAGAAATTGAAAATAGGTGCTTCTCTGGGCTACTCAGGGGTAGAGTCCAGGAAAGATGTGAGAAAAGCTTTAGATTTAGACCTCAGAAACACACAAAACATGGATATGTAGATTATAAACTGCATAGAGAACTGTTTGTGATATTTTGTGTCTGTGTATACATATGTGTGTGTGTGTGTGTGTTCATGTGTAATAGGTGCATACATTGTGAAGGTTTAAGGACAATTTTGGGTGTATTCTTGAGATATTATCCATCATTTTTAATTTATTTTTTATTATTTATCACTTTTATTTATGTTACATATCAACGACAGTTTCCCCTCCTTTTCTCTCATTCTCTCCCTCTACCTCCTTTGTACCCCTCCTGCATCCACTTATTCTCTGTCTCCATTCAAATGGGATAAGCCTCCCATGAGAATCAGCAAAGCAAAGCATATCAAGTTGAGGGACGACCAAACTTCTCCCTCCTGCACAAAGGCTGAACAAGGCATCCCTCCATAGG
Organism: Mesocricetus auratus; assembly: GCF_017639785.1. NCBI lineage: Eukaryota > Metazoa > Chordata > Mammalia > Rodentia > Cricetidae > Mesocricetus > Mesocricetus auratus. The sequence continues at coordinate 25,819,450 of NW_024429196.1, read as the reverse complement.
AAATAGGTTCCAAGAAACCTGATCATGCATCAGGGACAGGTTCTGATCCCACCACTTGGGGACCTATAAAAGACCAATCTATACAAATGTCACGCAGGTACAAAGGGCTCAGGTCAGTCCCATGCCTGCTCCCTAGCTGTCTATATGGTTTTCATGAGTTCTCACAAGCTCAGGTCAGCTGTCTCTGTGAGTTTCCCCATCATAATCATACCTGCCATATCTCATAAAATCCCTCTACTCCCTCTTCAACTGGAGCTCAGTACAGTGCTTGGCTATGAACCTATACATCTACTCGCATTGGGTACTGGATGAAGGCTCTATGATGACAGTTAGAGTAGTCACCGATCTGATTACAGGGAATGGCCAGTTCAGACACCCTCTCCATTATTGCCAGGAGTCTTATCTAAGGACATCCTGTGGGTTCCTGGGAGGTTTCCTGTCATCAATTTCTCCCTAACCCCATAATGACCCCCTTTAACAATATACGTCTTTCATTACTCTCTCCCTCTCTCCACCCCCTCAAACTGACCATACTGATCCCTCATGTTTCCATCCCCCATATCCGCCACTCTACACCCTTCATTCCCAGTTTACCCAGGACATCTCATTTATTTCCTCTTCCCAGGGATATCCACATGTTCCTCTTAGGGTTTTCCTTGTTACCTAGCTTCTCTGGGGCTGAGGGTTACATCCTGGTTATCCTTTGCTTTACATCTAATATCCACTTATGAGTGAGTTCATACTGTATCTGTCTTTCTGAATCCTGGTTATCTCACTCAGGATAATTTTTTTCTAGTTCCATTCAATTGCCTGCAAATTTAAAAGTGTCATCTTTTTTCTGCTGAGTAATACTTCATTGTGTAGATATACCACATTTTCTTTATGCATTCTTCGGTTGAAGGACATGTAGGGTTTTTGTCAGGTTTTGAACTTAGGTGAGCAGTATTGTGGTATGGTTGAGCATCCTTTGGGAATATGTCCAAGAGAGGTATTACTTGGTCTTGAGGTAGATTGATTTCCAATTTTATGAGAAACATCTATACTGGTTTTCAACATGGCTGCACAAGTTTGCACTCCCACCAGCAGTGGAGCAGTGTTCCCCTTAATCCTCATCCTCTCCAACATAGACTGTCATTAGGGTTTTAGATCTTTGCCATTTTGTCAGGTGAAAGATCTTCTCTTGGTGTCCTTTTGATTTGCATTTCCCTGATAGCTAAGGATGCTATAATCAGATAATGGCATGTAGAAGAATGCAAATTGATCCATATCTATCTCCCTGCATGAAATTCAAGTCCAAGTGGATCAAAGACTGGGCCCACAAAACTTCCATTCCCGATTTTTAGGGACTTGTTCTTTTTCTGTACTATATCCACTTTAGGTACTTCATTCAGCCTGTTACTTCAATACATTTACCCTACTGATGCATTTTGACACTGTTTAGACTTGGAATAAGTATTTTCCACTCTGGCCCTGACTTTTTAATCTTTCTGCACTTCTTACCACCTTTCTTTTGGCTATTCAAGTCCAAGAATTTAACACAAAAGGTACAATGGTACTAACTCTGTCTTTATTTCCCACATATCTAATTAGAAATGGATCATTTGAACCACAGTTGCAAATATCACATCCATGAATTTCTCCTCTTGGCTTCTATAGTTACTGTTTTAATCCAGACTAAGAACTTCTTGGCTTTACCAACTGCCACTCTGACTCTGCATTGGTCTAATCCCTGTCATCTTAAGATAGTTTAATCAAGCTGACCTTTGTATGAAACAAACACAACTATGTTCTGTAAAGAGAAACTTTTTCCTTGTGGGAAGACTTCCCGCCAGCCTGGTTCTAGAGCGGCATTAGTCCCAAAAAACACACAGGAAGATATATTAATTATGAAGCTGTTGGCCTTGCTTGTTTCTTACTGGCTATCTCTGACTTAAGTAATTACCTCATAATTGTTAATCAAAGTATGTCTCTCACCAGAGAAGTTTCTGGGCTTCCTACCCCATGGCGTTACATTTCGATTCTCTGTGTTTCTCCTTCCCAGAGTTCTCCTGGACTCCTAGTCCCACCTATCTAGATTCCTATCAGCTCAACAGTGCTTTATTGACATAAGACTTCCCCAACAATGTTCCTCCTTGGCTTTAATTCATTTACTAATACTTGTATTTGTTTACTTTGTGCATCTTTGTGTGTGTTCATATGTACATGTGCACATGCACATTACAACATGCATGCAGAAGTTCCAAGACCATTTTTTTGAGAATCTGTTCTCTTTTCCAACTTTCAAATTTCTTTTTGAGGCAGAGACTATTTTGTTAGTCTGTTGCTACACTGAATACTGCAGGCTAGCTGGGTTGGGATCTACAGGCTGATTCTTCTGTTTCTGCCTTCCATATCACAGAAGTAGTAAAGGGATTTCAGATTCACAGTTCTGCTTTCTGGTTTCTGGGGATACAGGACATTGTCTTGCTTGCCAAGCAAGCACTTTTTACCTACTGAGCTATTCCTTGGACTTTAATTCATTTTTAAAAGTCTGCCTTATTAGGTTTAGGACTGTATTTCCCAAAAGACTTGACGCCCACTCCACACTGCGTTTTGTTCATGATTTTTGCTTTGCTTGGAAAGTGAATTCTCCCTGCCCACCCTTTGGAATTCTTACATGTATTTAAAGATAGTTCAGTTCCTCTAAAAATCCAATGCGGGTACTCCCAAGGCAGAATTCTGATCTTTAGCATCTTTAGCATTTCATAATGTTAACATTTATTCATTAGGAATAAATGTGCACCACAAATTTATAAAATAAAATCCCTGTAAGGGATGAGAGCATTTTGCAGGAAGCATCAGCTCCTGAAGCCATTTCATTTTGTCAGAATCTGTTACATAGTAGGGACTTATAATCGAAAGAAGGGGTGAATGGCAGAATGGATGATTGAACTTGGTCCCTCTCTGTCCTGGTCTTAGTGGCCCTGAATACACGAACAAGAACATGTGCGGCATCATCCCTTTTTGTTTATTGCTCAGGGGCTGCTTGATATTTCATAGTAATGAGTCTGGCCCCTGTCCTTTCTTTCATTAAAATGAAGCAGGCTTCTAGCCAAACCTGACTTTAATCTTTAAAATCTCTTTCTTCAGAATAAGCTTTTGCCCTTTTTTCAAGCCAGAAAAGCTTCAATCATCTTGCTTTTATTTTGAGGAAGGATTGTTCTATCATTTTTCATATGTAAAGATTTCAAAAGTGCAAGAGAACTTTATAAAAATTATATCATAGACTTGAAGGGGAATTTACTTTTTAAAAAAATCCCTAAGTAAATGATAAAATAAACCTACATGCTTCTATCCAACTTTTTCTACCAGAAATTAATTCTGTACCATACAAAGCAGACTGATAGCTGTTCTGTGTCTAATGACCTCAAAAGATGCTGAGGAATGACCATGTTACTTAATATGCCACATACATTGAAGGAGGAACAGTTGCACATATCAAAACCACACATTCCATCACTCCAGATTAATTTAAGCTCTATTCAAAACTGCACAAAATGTTGCCTTTATTGCCTTCATTGAAACATTTACGCATCTGAAGTCAAAGCTATTTCTTGCAAGCTCAATCTTTATTAAATATATCTGATTTATGTTCTGCAGGCTTGAAAAAGGTCAAATTAATTTCATCGTAGTTTCTCTTTGCACTGGCATCTGTTATGCAGCATGGTACTGCTGTTACAAATAAGGCTTCCCCCCAAGTAACAACATGGTGTCTTAAATTATATTCAGTGTTGTAAAAGATTCCAGATCATTCTAATCAGCTTCTTGGCTCTGGTATGCTGCATATGCCCCCTTTTGAAATTTGTTCTAATATATCTTTATAATTCAAAGGCTTTTGCATCAGAAGTTGATTTACAAGAAAAAGATTCATAGAATAGTCCCAGAGACTATATAGTCATTATGGAGATAAAGAAGTGGCAAGGACAAGGTACTCAGAACACACAGTGAAAAATTGCAGAAAACCAGTGACTGTAAAATTCCTTTTAAGTTGCCTGTACCTCTTTACTGTAATCCACCAGTTTTTCCTGGAGACATTGTGAGCTTCTTTAAAAGCAACAACAACAACAGCAGCAGCAACAACAACAAAAAACAATAAGGTGCGTGGTGGTAATGCATGCCTTTAGTCCCAGCACTTGGGAAGCAGTGTCAGGTAGATCTCTATGAGTTCGAGGTCTATAGAGTGTGTTCCAGTACAGCCAAGGATATACAAAGAAATTCTGTCTCAAAAAAAAAAAACAACAAAAAATGAAAGATAACAAATAAAACATTTGATTCTGTAACAATAAACAGCACAGTTACTGAAAGTAAAACAAAGTATTTATTGTAGAAATTACTCACAAGATACCAAACAAGTAACCCAGATGAGCTAAGTAGTTTTCTGCTGCCGAACCGGAAGCTGAACTCCGGGAAAAGAGAGCAAGACTTCCTGTGTGCTGTCTTTTATGCCTTTCCCCGTAACGCCCCCTAGCCATGCCCAAAAGTGGGCCTAGCTAGTGACGTAGTTCACAACCTACGTACGTATACGTCTTTACGTCTGTCTGTATATGTCTTTAGTCATGCCTAAAGTGGGTGTAGTTAGTGGTGTGGTAAACGGCTCTTTTATTATCTCATCTGTATGCATCTCTAGTAAGTCACATGGTTAATGGCGGCATACAGGCTTCTTCCTACAAACATTAATTTCTTTTGTTGTCAAGCTGCAAATGTTGTAAAGGGGAAGACACCACAGGAGTGAATTGCAAACTTAAGGAGGTTGCCCATGAACCCAGAGATGAGGATGCAGGAGTAAGTAGGGCCAAGAAGGTCATCAGTAAGGGCAGGGGGCATAAAGAATAAGCCACAATATATTCTGAGCAAATTCGTCAATCTGAAAGGCTCTTTATTACAGTTGTGTCTTTTCACATTATATTTTTCTGTTAATTTCGTTAATTATGTAAACATGTAAATATATTTCCTTATCTTTTATCAATTTCATCATCAGGTTGCAAATTTTTCAGTTTCTGTTTTTCTGTTTTGTTCTGTTTGTTTTTCAGGAAATTGCTTTTGTTCTTTGCCTCAAGAAATTCTTTAGGAATATGTCCAAATTTAGTGTTTTTCTTCATATTCTCTCATCACATTTATTTATTTATTTTTATGTTTGTGTTATCTGTATTTTGTCACTGTATAATGTGGGATCAGAAGACAGCTTTCAGGAATCAAAACCACTATGTTGTTCTTGGGAATGAAATTCAGGCCTCAGTCAGATATGATTGGAGTACTCTCTTCTGAATTTTTTTAAACTTGCTTTCAAAGCAAATAAAAAAAGATAGTGTTAACTATAGATACTGAGTTCTAAATCCTAACTAATAAAATAATGTTATCATGTATATTCTATATTGTTTGCTCTTGATAGAATTCTTATTTGTTGTTTCTTCAGTACAATCACCTTCTTTCACTATGCTGGCCTGGAATTCACATACTGTTGGCTCACGGCTGTCAGTCCCCTGCCTCACCCTTCCAGAGTGTCATCATTTCACGCATAACATATCATGTCTGGCTTCTTGACAGCTTTTTAAGTGGCAGTTTTAAAGTCCACTGTTCTGTACTCACACAAAAATTAATTACTTAAAAATGAATTGTGGAATTTAACAGATTCTTATCTATCATCACTGTAATAGCATATTATTTTTCTAGTGGCAAAAGAAAATAATAATAATCAATATTTAAGATTATAAAAAATTAAAGAGAGAAATTAGCTTCACATAAAGAGGTTCGATGAACTCTGCCACTTAATGAATAAAGGAATGGTGGTGGTTGGGAAGTCATTCTGTTAACTAGTCAATCAGTGACTAACTAGATACCTGTATCTTGACCAGGATTATTTAACATTGGAATATGGAATCAATCCTCTAATTTGTGATGGGAAAATTAGAAATAAAATATAATATTTTGGAAAATACAATGAATAAATAATATGCATTTACTGGCATGCAGATTAATGTGAATACTATCTTTCATTACACATATCTCAATAATTAGCACTTTTAAAAGAGAGTAAACAAAGGGTTAGAGAGATGGTTCATGGGTAAAGGGACATACTGCAAAGTCTGAGGACCAAAGTTCTGTCTTCAGGTCTCACATGGTAGGAGAAGCCAGCTCTCTCAATTTGTCCTCTGACCTCCACATGTGTGTCTTGCAAGCATGCACAAGTGTGCACATTTGTGCTCAGACACACAAACACACACACACATACATGCAAATAAATTTCAAATTGTAAAAAAATAAGATTCAATAGAAAATTTAAATGTATTGTGAATTACTGCAACCTGCGTGAAAATGTACATTACTGACTTTATGGTTGAAAATTAATTGCAACATTATCTAATTTTCTCGGACATGTTCCTGATTAGCCTGGATTATTTTTCAAGTGAAGTGGTGGAAGATAAAAAATACAGAGTAAAAACACATTAAAGCCCAGAAGAGTAAAATTTGTATTAATGTGTGGAACTCAGAGTCAAATGTAAAAATGCATAAATACTAACAAAACATACTCAGAACACCCTGATATTTCAGACTAACCTCACAGCAATACTCTTAATGCTGGATTTTTTTTGGAGGTTGAATTTAGATTGTAATGGATTTTGTCTTAAAAGATTCTGTAAGAATATGATGTAACTTGAGTGTTAAATTAGTTTCCTAGAAAGACTTTGTCATTGTATTGGGCACCTTGTACTATTCACAATTATTTTCATGCCCCACAGACACTATAAACCAGACAAGGTAATTTTCACTGCCACTTGTCCAAAGCCTCATATAATTTGCTGCCACTGCCTAAGCCTCTATTTCCTCCTAATAATGGGGCCTTAATCCTGCCCTTTGCAGGGACAGTGCAAGTTATTTCTGATACTTAAAGCACCACTTCAGAGAAGATTCTAGATAAGAAAGAATCAGTGTAAAGGTACTTTCATGTAGTTCACGTGACACTATACAGCTTTTATTTGCCAGGTTCTACAGGATACTGCCGTTTTGACTTGGAGTGTTTTTCAAATCTTCTTTCTGTTCAGCTTTGTGAGAAATGTACTTTTCTGTTTACACACCTACACTGCCTAACTCACTAATCTAGAGAACAGAAAACCTGGACATGAACTTTGGAAGGAGATGAAGAGTAGTAGTAAGAAGGTAGTGATACTAAGGCTTTGAATATGCACTCATAGATAACTGAATTCTTTCTGCAAACTAAAATATTCTCAAAATAAACCACTTCTTGAATTAATTGTACTTTAACAAACATCTTCCCAGTATCCAAGTTCATTATATTCCCTCTTAGCGTTGGGCATAGCCTCCTCTTCCGAGTAATGGCCAGATCCTAGAGAGCCAACAGAGCCTGGATATGGAAAGGGGAAGAATTTCTAGTTGATCATGATTTTTATTGACATCCATTTCTTTTTAATATTTTATGAGCATCTGGCTTTAAAAGCCATTACATATTGCTTTAGAAGTGATATCATGGATGCTCAGTGTATGAAGTCTTCTAGACCTTGATCTAAATCCCAGAACTAAGTAACTGGGTAACCTTAAAGCAGTTGATCCAGTTTTATTCTAATAATAAATTTAATAAATGGTCATCCCATGGGTATACACAACACACAATTGTCAACGGAAACTGCGGCTACATTTCCTAGCTGTAAATGCGAGGCAAACCTACCAATGGTGTTCATCCAGGGAAAAAGTCATTGATGATGTTTATTTGGAGACAATCTAAATGAGAAATGAAATGGAGGGAAAGTCATTTCAGGCCAAGAAAGTAGAATGAGCAAAAAAGATTCCAGGGTGAGCATAAAGAAGCAAAATGGCAGAATGTGGAGGGATTTGGTCATCAGGATTTGTGTCTACATTTTGTGAGAGGCAGAAGTTTTGAATGGAAATTGACCTTAGTCTAATGTGCTTTAAATGATAACAACACTTCTGTATAAAGACTGAAGGAAGGATAGCATGGAAAGGAAGGAAAGAAGCCACAGCGGAGAGTACATAGTGTGTGTGACTAGGGTAGAAACTGTGAAGAGAACAATACTGGAAGGAATATATTTGGTTAGTAGGCAGGATGGGACTTTCTTTAACTAGATCAGGGGTGAGCTCATGGGACAAGGAAGTTAGAAATTATTGGTGAATCTTAGGTGATCAAGATTCTTCCTGAACTGAGGTTAACATTGGTAATATCCGGGAAATATTTCCTTCTTGCAGCAGAAGAGTCAAGAAGGTAAGGATTCCAGGAAGAACTCTTCAATATCTAGGCCCATGTGGCTTCTGGCTGGCATCTGACACAGAGATGTCCCTGGTTAATCTGAGGACTCAGGAGCTCTATCTCTGTAGAGGGATACCTTAGGGGTTCTCCATCTCAGCTCTGGAGGGAACAGAAATGAGGTTGCTGGGCTCATTGGTCCAGTGTCAAGACCTATAGGCTTCACCCTAGTGAAAAAATAAATAGCTGCTTCCTTCCTATTTCACTCAGTCATTTATTTGACTCAAAGGGATTTTTTGAAACACAAACCCAGGAAGTATTTTAATGAAGTTCTGCATTGGCCTCTGTTAAATGCATATAGCAACAGCAAGGCAGAATTTCCCTTTGGCATTGCTCTTACCCAAAATCAGGAAGAGAATAAATGAGAAAAATCACAGGACAAAGTAATCACAGATTCCCCTTTCAAAAATAATCCATCTCTTTTGTAATTTTCTGATCACTTAAATTTCAGCATTCAGTATATCTTATCTATAAAACAAAATTGTGTTACAAATGTTTAATACTATTTTATGTTCTTAGAGGTTATTGGGATGGTTACCCATCGCTTTGTGGCTTTGATGTGCACAGATATAGGTACATGAACTTAGAAGTGGTAATAGTCCAGTGTATGTTTCCTCCCGTGTATGGAATCTGTCTTAGTTAGGGTTTCTATGACTGTGAAACGTCAAAATGACCACAGTACCTCTTATATTTGTGTGTGCAAACAACATTATTATATAGCCATCAAATTAGCCTAATTAGGAACCAGCAATTATTGTGGACAAAACTGAATTTTTTTAGAGATTGTGCCCCAGAAAAATGGAGCTGAGCACGGGTGGTCATCACAGTTTGCTCCCTGACTGAGAATGTGTGCATTCTCTAGCTGCCATAATTTCTTCATCATGATTTACTGAACCATAGAACATGAGCCAAAACAAACCCTTCCTTGACTAAGTTTCTTGTCGTGTGTTTTGAAATGGACAAAATACTACAAGTAACTGATAAATCACCGAATTATTCTATAGCCTGAATTATACAGTAGTAACCTGTAATGGTTTTGGACAGGAAGTATTCTACCAAATGGCTCATGTGTTGGAGGGCTGCTTTCTGGACAGTGGTGCTATTGAAGGAGTTTCTAGAGTCTCTGGGAACTGGGGCCTAGCTGCAGTGTCTTCTTCAATATGTCTTCTTCAATATGAAGTAAAAATGACTCGTGTTATATGCTTTATGCAGCATACACTATATCCTCTGAAACCATAGCAACGTACATTTTTGCACATTTATGTTATTTTCCTCTAATACTTTGTCACAGAGATATGAGTATGATCGAGGGCAAAGTGAAAAACTTTTGGAAAAGAATTTTACTATATATTTGTAGAATTCAATAGAAAACATGGATGTACTCACTCATGTATGGATTTTAGGAATGGATCAGGAGAGTGCCAGCCTACAATCCCACTGACAGAAAGTCTGCGAAATAGGAAGCACCCTAGGAGAGTTATGTAAGGCACCCCAGAGAAGAGGAATGAGGCAAGATCTCCTGAGCAGATTGGGAGCATGGGGGGAGGGGAAAGGGAGCCTGGAAAAGGAGAGAGGGAGAATAGGAGGGGAGAGAAGAACATAGAGGAGCAGGAAGGATGAGTCGGGGGAAGAATAGAGGAAAGCAGGATGAGAGATACTATAATAGAGGGAGCCATTGTAGGTTTGAGGAGAGATTTGGCACTGGTGAGATTATCGGAGATCTACAAGGATGACACCAACTGGCAAACGAAGCAATAGGGAAGATATTATCTTGAATGACCATTCCTGATAATGAGTTTGATGACTACCTTATATGCCATCCTAGAATCTTTATCCAGTGACTAATGGAAGCAGAGACAGACACCCACAGCTAAACATTGAACTGAACTCCTGGAACCCAGTGACAGAGAGGAAGGAATGATGAGCAGGGGGGTCAAGACCAGGCTGGTGAAACGCACAGAAACTGCTGACCTGAACAAGGGGGAGCTCTTGGACCCCTGACTGATGAGTGGGAGGCCAGCATGGGAGACTGATCCATGGTTGTCAGAGAAGAGGCCTGGCCAATATATGGGACCTTGGGCAGTATATCGGTATTTATCTCTGGCATACAAATGGACTTTGGCTGCCCATCCCACAGTGAGGGATGCTCTCTCAGTCTGGATTGAGCGAAATTACAGACTCTCGATATCCTCATGGAGGGCCTCACCCTCCCTGGGGAATGGAGTAAGGATTGGATGGAGGACTGGGGAGCAGGTGGGGGAGCAGGGGAGGAGGGGAGGGAGAGGGATCTGGGATGACAGGTGAAGCAAGTTTGTTGCTAATTTAAAGAAAAAAGAAAACATGGATGTTTAAAAACACAAAAAGGTGTGAAGTAATTAAAATTTTGAGTCATATTCATCACTAACTTGTCTCTTGGGGGATTCTAGAATCATATCAAATTTACAACAATGTAAACTGTCACTAAATGATCACTACCTTTTGATTATTTAACAAGTACACAATCTTCTTTAAAAGCTTACCTGGTATCCACAAAGCTTTCTTCCTTTTTTTTTAAGGATTTAATTTCCCTAAAAAGAGACAAGGTTGGACTTGAAGATTCAGTGAGGTGATACTTGAAGGATTAGGTACAGGGCTCAGGCAGGGAAACCTGAAATCCTTAGTGGTTCTTTTTAACCATCATGCCATTTGTTGACATTCATTATTCAGTGAAGGCTGTCAGTCATGCTCTTACCACAAAAGCTAAGACCTTGCTTTATTTTGGTCAAATTCTCATCAGCATTATGGCTGGACTCTGAATATATTTGCCCAACAAATGTACTCACATATATTCTTGTTTATTTACTTTAGTAGACCAAAATTAACAGCCAGGACTTATGGGACATCAAGCCAATAAAAGGAATGAATAAGACACTTCAACTGTTTTTCAAGTGAGAGAATAGAAGTAGGCAAGCAATTGACATTTTGAAATACACTGGCTTAGACAGGGGTTCTAATGTTTGTTATTGTTGCACATTCCTAAATGCCCGCACTTAAGAAAACCTCATATATTTTATTGTGAGCTTGCTTTAAGTTGCCCTTTAACAGAGTTTCACCACCAAACCAGTTGGAAATATAGTTTGCTTTTAAATACAACTATTTTTTCAATATTAACAGAAGATGAGACATCTTTCATAAAATTCCATAAAAGCTGTCAGTGACATTATGCCAAAGCCAATTTACTTGTTAGTTTGTACTATTTTCTATCCTTCTAAGACAAGTCAAATAAAAGCATAGAAGAGATGGGTAGACATCCCGGCTAATGCTTATCATGCAGAATGCTTCAACTAAGTCTAGACTGTATAGCCACAACTTAAAATAATGAGAAATATACCTTAAGGGGTTAACAACACTGTCTGAGGATTTTTTAATCATAATTTACGGTTTTTGAAGGTACGTTTTGTTTGAAGTATATTCGCTTATTTCTAAAGACAGATAACAAGTTGATTGAAATCCTTCAGTATGGTCTCTGCTCCATTTTCCTAAAATCTACCTGAAGCTTCAACTGCCATGGTTTGAGGCTCCCTTATGTTATTTTGTTTTCTAAGAAATTGGAAAGATGTCTGCATTTCACTAAAGTGTACTCAAAAAATCTCCATTTCCTTGTAAGCACCTATTGGGGACTTTGTCATTTTTTGTATTGTCTTTATTATGTAGAGGTTACAACAAGGTTGACTCCTTGAATAGCCTGTGATCAGCCTGAAGCCATGGAAAATGATAACCGGAGGCCTTTGGATTTAAAGTTCTCAAAGTGCCTGAAAGAACTGCTTCACATTTCTGTTCTACTCCAGTGATCCAGATACAGCGTGGGCTTTGGAAAGTGCAGGCAGTGATTCATAGGAGAGTGCGGGAGAAATCTTAAAGTTCCTTTTAAAAGATGTTTTAAAACGAAGGTATAATTTGTATCCATAGAAATGCACTCATATCAAGAGTGGCATTTGATTGGTTTTGACAAATGCTTGTACTTGTGTAACCCACGCACTTCCCAAGGTGTCCATTAATCCTATCACTCTAGAGAAGTTCCCTGGGCCTATTTCCAGTCAAATGGGACCCCCTCCCAGGCAAACACTTTGCTAAGTTATGTAATCATGGAGGTGTTTGGTCTTGGTTCAAAACCAAAGAAATGGACACATAATCTCTCTGTCCATGTTTCTTGGTTTGCTTATGACACAGAAGAATGCTTTTGTGATGTGGTCACTGATTTTGTATCTAAATGTGGCACTGGATGCTGTTGAATCATATCTCACCTGGCCCAAATTTTTTGTGTCTCCTTTTTTTTTTTGCTATATGTGTATGCTACTCAGCTGTTTTGCTATTTTGACTTTAGATTTTTTCCTTCCGCTGTTTCTGTTTGCTCTTTTAGATCCTCTCATGAGATAATTGAAGATTTATTACTACTTTGTTTTAATATTTTTACTTGATACAATTAAACATTTTCAAGATGTCATAAAAGTAGTAAGTGTAACTGTTCTATAGCTTTCTTCAATAAAATATTATTATATACCTGTAGTAGGGAGATCAACATCTGAATAATTCACAGGATTCTGTCATATCTTCCCAATTCACTGCACTAATTTGTGCAGGTGTGTGTTTCCAGAGCAATGTAGCACATAAAGATAGGGATAGTCTGACACTTTGAGTGTGTAACGTTGTTCCCACAAATATTCTTTGTACTAACCCTTAATGCTCACAGCAACTCCTTTACCCATATTTGGTGATCACAGCTATATTTTCAATCTTTAGAGTTTTACATCTCAATAATTTTGTATAAATTAAGTCAAATAACACAGAGTTTTTTGAGTTGGATTTTTAAATGTGACTTAATTCCTTAATATTCGCCTGTATTACTCAGTTGTCAGGAGTCAAATTGGATAGTGTTCCATAGTATGTGAGTAGTATAGTCCCTTTATGTGTTCATTCACAAAATATACTCTTTCATCTCTGGTCTCCTGAAAGCTTAAGCCTATTTGCTTTCTTTGCTCAACATTTCACAAGTTTCTCTGCATGTTCACTGTTTTATGATCAGCGTTTTAAAATTCTTAGTGGGAAGAACAGCCTGAGAAAATATTTTTCCTATTCAGTTACAAATACAAATCACTTTATTGTCTTTTTTCTTATACCATTTGTGGTAACTTTAGTGATTTCTGTAGAGATAGTAAATTTGCCTTTTTAAATGAATTATGGTTTATCTTCAAAGGATATTTCACTATCTTAAAAGAAAATGTGTAGATGCTGCACATTGCCAATCTGCCATTCCTACACTATTACAAACAAGCTACCCCCTCTTTATCCAGTTCCAACTGTCTATGGTTTCAGTTAATCACATCTAAGAAGGCTCTGAGAATACACTCCAATACACTATTTTGAGAAAGAGCATGTGAGTTAACTATCATTGCTTTTAGTAGAGAAAGTTAGTAAAGTTTTTATCAATTTTATTGTTACTTTTTTATCTTCAATGCCTACTTGAAAAATTAAACTCTCACAGATATGTACTGGAAAATATAGTATAAATGTGGTTCATTACTGTCCATGATTTCGAGACTAGGACTTTATATTGTACTTTCTGCACGCATTCTTGCACACACAGTGCATAATATTGGCTTTATTTTAGTTAGTGGCCTTCAGAAGAAGTTTAACGCTCTAGGCTAATATTTATTTTTATGTATATGTGGTGGAGGGATTTCAGCTGATAGATGTTTTAGTTCTGTAATGTTTTCCAGGATATTTACTATCTTCATGTTTCCATTCTGCAATGTAATTCAAGAATTACTCTGCTACAGTGTCTGTGAAAATGAAAAGAATTATTTTAAGATGTTGTATAACTGATCTCCGCAGTAGATAAATTAAGATTTACCTGTTTTGAAATGGTCTTTGTATTGCCTTTATGTAGAGGACTGTTTTTTTTTCTGTAGAATTCTTCATCATATAGAAATACACATCAAAAGCTTCCCTTTCTCCTTTCAATGTAGGTTTTATTGTTTTATGATCTTATTGATTCTGGCAAAAAGCCAGCTGTCAAATTCATGACAGTTTCCCAGGATGATCTTGTCTTGAAGATCTTTGTCTTCGGGTCTCAGAAGTTTGACAATGTTATCTCTAATGATGTTCTCTTTCTATTATACCCATTTTTGTCTAGAAAATTCAAAAACTTTGTTATTTTTAATTAATTAAAATAAAGTATTTGCTATTTTCTCTTCAAATAACTTTTCTAGTATTTTCTATCTCTCCTCTGGCGTCTTAATGACAAACAGGAGAAACTTCCAGAATTTTTTCTTCCAATTCTGGATGTCTTTATTCTTGTAATTTCTTTTTTTTTCTTTCAAGTTATACTGCCTCCTAATAATGTTAAAAGCCTTTGTTACTATATTGGAGTTCTATAAAGATAGAAGCAAATAGGATATATAACAAAGCACAGTTCCTGTTCCAGTGGAAGTAAGAGTTCATATTGAGTCAACTATGAATGACCATAGCTTATCATGAATCTCATGCTCACTGGAGAATCATTTATATTGTTTTTGACAATCATGGAATAAATTAAGATGCAAATAAACGTATTTACAAAATACATTTGAGGGTATCAGGTTAGGCAAGTTACAGTGATGGTGGGAACTCTTTACTATAGATTTCAAATACTGTGACTTTCTTAACCTGGGTTGATGGAAGTTAGTACATTAGAAAGCTTTTTAGTTAGGTCATATGTAGTTTAATGATACGTAGCTATTAAATACGTGCAAAATAGTCCAAGATAAATTTTGCTCTTAATCTGCATTATTCCAAATATATATAATCACAAAGTAATCAGTCAGGCAGCCTACAGAATCTTCAATATATGTATTCCTTATTTTTAGGGAGCTTCAATTGACAGTATGTAAAAGGAACTTTATTGTGGAAATCGCTCATTTAACTATGAAACATATATCTTGTGCGTAATACCTACAAACTTAAGAATGTCATCCATTCTGAAAACAAACTTTGAAAGACATAGTTGTAATGATAAATCACAGTCTTGAGGGCAAGGGAGGTAACTGATATAAATTCAGAGTTCAAAAGCCTGAAACCAGGAGCTCAGAATCTAAGAGCTGGAGAAGATTCATGCCACAGAACAACGAGCAAGAGAGAGAGTTCACATCACTTCAAGAGCTATTCTAGCCTGGTCCTCAGATATTGGGTGGTACTTACCCACTTTTTTTACTCAGTATTCTGATTCAAATGTTAAATTATTTAGCAAACACTATCTACCTGTGCATCTCTTAATCCAGTCAAGCAGACACTTAAAATTTGCCATCACAGTGCTTAAAGTGTTTCTTTCATTTCCTTTTACACATTCTTTTCTATGGGGCTGGCTCCTAGATGTTGAAAACTGCTAACCTAGCATGTCTTTGGCTTTTAACTGCCCAGTAAATATTCAGCTACTTTATTCTAACCCACATCTATGGAAGTCTTTACTCTCAATGAAATCCATGACTAGCTTCTCTTCTAGAAGGTGCCTTTTATTTTCTAGAACGTATGTGTTTGCAATGCTTATATTTTAATATATTATTTTGCATGTTGTCTGATTTATTGTACACGTTATATCAGCAGTGATATTGTCATTATTCTTTCAACTTGCCATATTCTTTTACATGTTGCTAAGTTTTATAATATGTAGTAAAATTTATATTGGTGTCAAATCAATCTTCTTTGGATTTATAGAATGTATATTACTGAAATTTGCATACAGTGTTAGTCATTACTGATTGAAAAATCCACAGATGAAGAGTGAGCTGTAATTTCCTCAATGATTTGGGCAATGAAGGCATATACTTGACTCACAGAGAATCTTGTTGAGGGGTAAAGTGGATATTTTTTAATGACCCATAATTTTGAACTCTTTCAATTATGTCCTACAGAGAAAATAAGTTTAGTGTTAAGCTGTATTTTTAAGTAAACAAGCCTCTATTTCATTCATATAATTTCCACCTATACTGTTTTGGTCAGACATCAATCACAGAACCTTTAGTCTAACAGGAAATGTGGGTTGCTTTGTTATGTCTAGGAAGACAATATGACAATATGACATTAAACAATTTTCTCTGCCAAACAAATAATTTATTATTAGTAGTAGTAGTAGTATCATTATTAGTAGTAATAGTAGTAGTAATTAAATGTATTCATTTATTTTACATCCCAATCACAGTTTCCTCTCCCTCCTCTCTTCCCATTCCATCCCCCCTCCTTACTTTCCTCCTACTTCACTCCTCCTCTGCTCCTACAATAAGTTTTAAAGAAATACTATCTTTAACAATTAAACTGTGTGAATGAGGATATTATTTACTATTTCAGAACCCAAAGGGTTTGTTTTCAAATTCTTATTACTACTCTCTTTTGCCATTTTATCTGTGTGTGATCACATTTTATACCACAATTGGTATCCCATGTTGTCATGTCTAATTTCAGTCTCATGATCAATAGAGAAGTTCTCTAATTGGGCGATGTAAAAATGGTTTCTCTTCTGGTTATTGCAGTCCTAAGACAGAGAAGATCTGATTTGAGGGGAAATAAATCAAATCTAGCTACTCACTTCTAAAATCAAGGGCTAAAGTAATAATGACAGGCAGGAAAGTAATTTAATCAATATAAACATGTCTCAAAAACATGAGGGTCAAGTGTCCCACTCCTGTCTCTGGGGGGATTAACAGGAGCTCCAAATTATGTAAGAAGCAGAGGGAGAAAAGTCTGTATAATCAGTGAGCTTTGGTTAGTCCTCTGTTAGATCATTATTTCAATCTCATACACATGTGAACTTACCAATAACAATGCAATCACCACTGCTCACGGAGAAGAACAATTTCTATTTGGTGACAAAGAAATTGCTACTTATCAGGTAGAAGTCTCCATTTGATTTTAAGCATGGTTTACCAGATCTGTGATCCTAGTTAATTCATGAAATGATTTTTTCCTGCTTAGTACAGTCAGTCTCACAAGGATCTACTTACTATGTATGGAAGGTTTAAAGTGATGATTGAAGACTTCTGGTTATCACTCAAAGCATCTGAAGAAGGACCTTGTAATGACTGGTGCTTGTACTTCAGTTAACTCATACCTTAGTGTCTTCAGCCTTTAAGAGTATGGTCAATTACCACTCATGGCACACTACATTTTAAATGACAAAGATGGCTGTATACAGAATTGAGTAGTCATCTGACCCAACATTTAAGCGGAAGGAAACAGATACAAATGGAAAGAGGATGCTTCAAATCTTTATCCTGTGTTTATTTTCAAATTTGTATACATGAGTTCAGGTGGTGAAGAATTGTCAATTTCAATGAAAGTGGCCTCATAGTCCATGCTATATATTGATCTGTTAGCAAAATACATAAATAAATAAATGATACATAATTTTTTTAAAAACTTGGAATAAAGTTCAATATGAACTACTCAACATATTGTCATTTATTCAGTTGAGATTTCCTCATGAGTCATTTATATATATATTTTACTAGTTACTATATTAAGCAATCCCTAGATATTTTAGAAGCTATATAAATATTCTGGTTGAGACTAGCACATGCTTTTGTAATTGGTCACTTATCATGTTCTATAAAGATAAGGATATTCCTGCCACTTCCTCTTTCATTTCACAAATATGTAATCCAGGATAAGGGTCATCGAAGGATCTCCATGATGGATATAATGAATGAGAGGGTTGTCTCGAGTAGTTTTGTGAATGGGTTAAAAATGATTAATGTTGTTTTCCTTTGTGGCCAAAGAAAGTATAAGTTCCTAGAACACAGGAATTTGCAGTTTAGCTGTGTTAATTAGAGCATGTCTGGAATGTGGGATAATTGAATAATATATGCATTCACAGGAAGAAACATGATACCCAAACCAAGGAAAGAGAGAAATAGCTCTCAAGTGAAATCCCTTAAAGAAGAAGAGGAGAGAACTTACTGCAGGTGACTTACAGAGGAAGTGTTCAGCAGGGGAAGCAGGACCATGTTGAGAGGAATCAGTGAAGGGGCATTTTATGCCAAGTTACTTTACTTCCAGGTTCTGTAGGAAGGTCTGGGGATAAACCTTGCTTCAAGATTTTATGGTTTTTATTTGTTTGTTTTGTTGTTTATTTTGTTTATTTTGTTTTGTTTTTTGTTTTGAGATATGGTTCGTCTGTGTAGCTTTGAAACCTGTCCTGGAACATGCTCTGTAGACCAGGCTGGCCTCAAACTCAGAGAGATCTGCCTGCCACTGCCTCTCGTGTGTTGGGATTAAAGGACTATGCCATCACTGCCCAGCTGCTTCAGGATTTTAAACCTTGGGTAAATAAGGCAGAAGTGCTGGGATGCAGGGTGTTGGACTGCATGCTCTAACCGTGGCCCTCTGTACCTTAGAAGACAAGTGGGTTGCAGGAAAATGCAGTGTGTTCCAATTCTTTGCCTGAAGCCTAGATGCTACCAACAGCTCAAGGGATCTATGCCTAAGAAAACATCAGGTATATGCAATCAGAAGTCACAGTGTAGACACTATCAACTAAGTCTATATTTCAGGAAAATCTGAGCAAAGCTTGAGTCACAGGCACTAGAAATGGTGACAGATACCTCAAAACCAAAAGAGGAGGAGGCCATACACTCCAGGTTACCCACTGTAATCAACAGTAGACAGGTCAGGGTGCACATTGATAGAGTGAAGGTAGAGAAGAGAGATCATTGTGATGGAGTAAGTGTACCCAATGTGATATTTGTGTGCCACCAAAAACTCTTTCAAAGGTAGAAAATATGTTATTTATTCTAAAAACTTACATATTTTTGATCAATATTTCTATTCTCATAATTATTAGTGAAATAGTAACCAAAGTAATAAATTTACTTTTTTGGTTAAATCAGAAAATAAAGCTGTCCTTGACTAACCTAATACACAGATTTTATTTTCTAAGTTTTTGAAATTGGACAAATATCCAAGGGTAGATTCAGGGCCTGTTGTTCCTAGTCCTACTAGTTTTGTGTTTCCGATGTCTTGTTGGTGATGAGCTGATGTAATTAGATTCCAGAAACTTGTCATTGCCTTTTTAATAGGCTTCTGGGTTTGCCTACAGCTTCTGAAGCTGGAGAAAACTGTAATTCAGTTGACATCAGTGGGTTATTTATAGAAAATTGGCTCAGGAAATGCAACCTATATAAAACTTGGCTTTTATCCTCTGTATGAAGATGTGTTTGCCGAGTATAAGTTGGAAGTTGACAGCCTGCTTCCCATTGTATCAGTTTAATGCTCCATGCTCATGCAATTGTAGAACAAGTTTTAACTCTCAATCCTGCCACGCCCACAGGAGGGTGACAATGACTTTTTTCTGACTTTGCCCATGTCACCCCTTTCCTGTTATCTCCCACTCCAAGTGTTATTTTGCTTTCTCTGTAGAAGGTGAGCTTTTATTTCAACCTCTTCTGAAGGATCAAATTAGGTTTAATGCTTAACTCAGTGATTCTCTAAGCACAGCTGACATATGCCAGATAAAATTAATCTTAAATTATGGGAACTAAACTGGTAGAGTTCAGAAAGTGATGAAACTCAATGGATCCAAAAAAATCTTTTGAAGTAAAATTGGGGTGAACTAGGAATAAGTAGATTCAAAGGATTTAAATAGGGATCCATAATCCATGACACACATATAAGAAATTGCAAAAAAATAAAAATAGAAATAAAAGTTAAAAATCACCAAATGTCTTTTCAGTGACAACAATAATAAAATTAAAGTAATTAATTAAGGATGTTAAAAAGGAATTAGCATCCTTGACATAACTTTTTGTATGTGTATTTCTTAAAGTTGTTTTGAAAATAATGCATCTTGGACATTAAAGTTTTTATATCCTAGGTTGAAACTTCTACTTTGATTTTCTTTTCTTTTTAATTTGAGGATTGATAATCATAGTAAAATCTAAAGATTCCTGTTGATTTAAAAACATCTATTATCCTAAAATCAAGTCTTTTTTATTTCCCTATATTAAAATGAAATATGCTTGCCATCTACTGAGAGTAGCATCCATTTTCTTTCATATCTGTGTTGGCATACATCTGATATTTAAGAAAAAATCATTTTTGGATTATTTAATAGGCAAAAATTCACTTAATTGTAAATATTAAAAGAAAAAGCTACATACCTTAGCTTGAATTAAGCATAATGAAAATAATTACCCACAGGCTTATGGATAGTAATAAGAAAATGCCAGGAAAAATTTTTGCCCCATTGTTAGTAATCACTCATGAATGATGAATAATACTATTATATTCAAGTTAATATTTAAATAAAATAAATAAATTCCCTTTTTGACTCCATGACCTGGAAAAAGAATTGCCATTTATTAATAGAGAGTTATTACAGTCATTTTGCATTTTATCAACTGTGGATAAATTATCTCCTGGATGACCCAGTGAATGTTGACCATATAGTCATTTATTGGTGGGTAGACAGGGATATGAAGCTCTGAAAAATCCATGCTGTTTTTAGCAGTAATTCTCAATTGTGTATCGCAACCTCTTTGGCAAATCTTTATCTCTAAAAATATTTACATTACAATTCATAACCATAGCAAAATTAGGGTTAAGAAGTAGCAATGATGTAATTATGGCCAGGGGTCACCACAATATGAGGAACTGTATGAAAGGGTTGCAGCATTACAAAGGTTGGAAATAGCTTCTCTAGGATAACTTGAAATAAGGAAGGTTGATATTACTAGAAATGTTTTTAACTATTCAGGACTATTTTGGCTACTTGGGGTCTTTGTACTTCCATGTGAATTTTAAGACTTTTAAAATCAGTTCCTATGAAGAATTGCATTGGAATTTCGATTGGGCTTGGGTTGAATCTGTAGATTGTTTTTGGTGGGATGGCCATTTTTACAATATTAACCCTAGCAATCAATGTGACCTGGCCATTATTCCATCTTCTGGTATCATCTTCAACATCTTTACTCAGCATTTATGTTTATGATTTTCAACTTTGTCTATGTGTTTGTGTAGGAGTGATGCATGTGTACTTGAGTTATAGATGTCCATAGACTGTCGAGTCATTGAACACCCCTGAAGTTGGAGAAGGCAGTTTAAGTCACCCGACTTCAATGTTAAATACTGAAATTCAGTACTCTGCAAGAACAGTACAAGCTGTTCTCACTATGCCACCTCCTTTGTCTAGTTCTTTTGTATGTGTGTGTGTGTGTTTGTGTGTGTGCTGGTTTATTTTTTTCCTCGATATATATTTTTATTTAAATTAGAAACATGCATGCTTCACATGTCAATCCCAGCTCCTTCTCCCACCACTCCTCCCATGTCGCTCCACTAATTCCCCCAAACCCCCTACCAATGCCCACATCATTCCTCAGGGAGGCTGAGGCCATCCTTGGGGGAATTTCCAGAGTCTGTCATTTCATCCAGGGCAGGTCCTAGGACCTTCCCCATATGTCTAAGCTGAGAGAGCATCCCTCCATGTGAATTGCTCCCAGAGTCTATCTGTATGCCAGGAATAACTACTGCTCTACTCTCCAAGGTCCCACAGATTGCCAAGGCCTCCTCTCTGTCACCCAGGTTAGGTGAGAGGGATGTCTGGATCAGTACCATGCTGGCCCCTCAGTCATCAGTCTGGGGTCCATGTGTTCCCCCTTGTTTAGGTCAGCTGCCTCTGTGGGTTTCACCAGCCTGATCTTGATTCCTTTGGTCATCACTCCACTTTGCAACTGGGTTCCCAGAGTTCAATTCAGTTCACAGTTGTGGGAGTCTGCCTCTGCCTCTATCAGTAACTGGATGAGAGTTCTCACTCAGGATGGTTTCTTCTAGTGCCATCCATTTGTCTGCAAATTACAAGATTCCATTTTTTTCTGCTGAGTCATTGTGTAAATGTACCACATTTTCTCTATCCACTCTTCAGTTGAGGGACATCTAGGTTATTTTCAGGTTCTGCTGCTATAAACATAGTTGAGCAGACGTCACACATCTTTTGGGTATATGCCTAAGAGTGGAATTGCTGGATCTTCTGGTAGACTGATTTCCATTTTCCTGAGGAATCTCCATACTAATCTCCAAAGAGGCTGCACAAGTTGGCATTCTCACCAGCAGTGGAGGAGTGTCCCCTTTCTCCACATCCTCTCCAGCATAAACTGTCATTAGTGTTTTTGATTTTAGCCATTCTGACTGGAATGAGATGGTATCTCAGAGTTGTTTTGATTTGCATTTCCCTAATGGCTAAGGATGTTGAGCACTTTCTCACGTGTCTCTTGGCCATTTTGGCCACACTGAAACTTTTAGAAGAGAAAGTGGGAGATACTCTTCAACGAGTTGGTACAGGAGACCACTTCCTAAACATAACACCAGTGGCACAGGCACTGAGATCGACAATTAACAAATGGGGCCTTCTGAAACTAAAAAGCTTCTGTAAGGCAAAGGACACAGTCAAAGAGACAAAAAGGCAGGCCACAGAATGGGAAAAGATATTCACTAATCCTACATCTGACAGAGGGCTAATCTCCAAAATTTACAAAGAACTCAAGAAACAAGTCTCCAAAACACCAAAGGATCCACTTGAAAGGTGGGGTACAGAGCTAAATAGAGAATTCTCAGTAGAGGAGACTAAAATGGCCAAGAGACACTTAAGAAAGTGCTCAACATCCTTAGCCATCAGGGAAATGCAAATCAAAACAACTCTGAGATACCATCTTACTCCTGTCAGAATGGCTAGAATCAAAAACACCGAAGACAATTTATGCTGGAGAGGATGTGGAGAGAGAGGAACACTCCTCCACTGCTGGTGGGAATGCCGACTCATACAGCCTCTTTGGAAATCAGTATGGAGATTCCTCAGGAAAATGGGAATTAATCTACCACTAGACCCAGCAATTCCACTCTTAGGTTTATCCAAATGAGGCAGGTTCATACAACAAGGGCATCTGCTCCACTATGTTCATAGCAGCATTGTTTGTAATAGCCAGAACCTGGAAGCAACCTAGATGCCCCTCAACTGAAGAGTGGATAGAGAAAATGTGGTATATTTACACAATGGAGTATTACTCAGGAGAAAAAAAACAATGGAATCTTGAAATTCGCAGGGAAATGGATAGCACTGGAAGAAACCATCCTGAGTGAGGTAACCCAGTCGCAAAAAGACAAACATGGTATGTACTCACTCATATATGGATTTTAAATATGGATCAGGATAGTGCCAGTCTGCACTTCCACAGATAGAGAGTCTGGGAAACAGGAAAGAACCTAAAAGATATGCATATATGCATAGTACCCAAGAGAAGAGGATGGAGACAAGATCCTCTGAATGGATGGGGAACAGGGCGAGGGGGGGTAGTGGGACCTGGGAAGAATAGAGGGGGTAAAGAGGAAGGGAGTTGGTCATGGGGGAACAGGAAGTTGAGGGGGTGGGGGTAAAATAGGGGGAAGAGGGAATCATAGGATCGAAGACAGATCAGGCACCAGAGTGACCTCGAGTGATCTAAAGGTATAACATCAATTGGCAAGCTAAGCAATAGTGGAAGGACCACCTCGAATGCCCATTCCTGATAATGAACTTGATGTCTATAACCATCTGGGAGCCTTCATCCTGGGACTGATGGAAGCAGAGGCAAACACACAACTAAGCACTGAACTAAACCCAAGGAACCCAGTGACAGAGAGAGAGGAGTGATGAGCAAATTGGCAAAGAATGGGCTGGCAAAACCAGCAGAGACAGCTGATCTGAACAGGGGAGAGCTCTTGGACCCCAGACCGACAGTGGGGAGGCCAGCATGGGACTGATCTGGACCCCAGAATGTGAGTGTCAGTGAGAAGGCCTGGGCAACCTATGGGGCTCTGAGCTGTGGATCAGTGTCTATCCCTGGTATACAATCTGTCTTCATGTGCCTATAGCACAAAGAGAGATGCTCTCTCAGCCTGGACTCTTAGGGGAGTGCCTTGACCCTACCAAGAGTAAAATGATAGACTCTAGACATCCCCTATGTGGAAGGATTTGGCAATAGGGTGGGAGGGAGGGTGGAAGGGGAGTGCGGGAGGAGGGGAGGGAGAGGGAACTGGGATTGACATGTAAAACAAGCTATTTAAAATTAAAATAAAAAATGATTAAAAAAAAGACGAGCAATTTTCCAAATGATTAATTTGCCCTTTAAAAAATGAGATACATCCTTACCACTGTAACCCAAGCTATAATTTAGTCTTTATACCCTGGGAACATAAATGAAAATTCTAAATTCATGATACATTATTGTGTTTTCATATCATCTAACCTCTAGTGGGATCCCAGCTCTATAATCCTTCCTCAGCATTTTTGGGTACAAATTCAGTTCCCTCACATTGTACAGGGAACTCTTATAATCTTGCTTAAGGATATGTTTAAGGCTTACCTGTCATGTGTTTCCCAAGTTGTAGTAATCAAATAAGAATCATTTTTAACTTAATGTGTCTGTGGGCATGTTATTAATTGTCTTGTGTTGGTGAGCTTCAAATCGCTTCGTAAGTGCAACATTCTTTTGTTCCCCCTTGGATCCTGATGCTTTTCTTTACATCTTAATTTCTCATTTACCTCGTGGTTATTTGCAGACTTTATTGAGTGAGCCAAGTGTTTATTTCTTAAATAATATATCTACTTATTAAAATAAATAAATAAATCCTACTTACTAAGTTACCTAGCTAATAGTTAAATGGTCATTTTCTCCAACCTTTCTTTGTTGACAACAACATTTACAGATAAGATATGAATAGGCAAGTGCTTAGGTAGGATATTTCAAGCAGAAAAGTGAACAAACTTTAAGCACAGGCAACTTTAGTTTGATAAAGGCAGTGTTTTTATTTGTTTATTCTTCCTTGCTAACTTCATAGATTTTTAACTTTTTTCCTATGAATGCCAAAGTTTGCTTTCAGGTCCTACTGAACATTTTTCTTTCTCTCTGAACTTACCTTTCATGGTTCCTGTACTCAGAAATCTTCTGATAGTATTGTTCTAATGTTAAATATTTTCATATGCCAAAGCAACATTACCTTCTACAGAAATAGCTGATTACAGGAAAGAAAAAACATTTCACCAAATAACATTTATAATGCCTCTTCTGTAGTTTGCTTTGTATTAATTTTTTCACAAATTGTGAAGGTTAAACAACCTGATCCAAGGTCATCCTAACTTCTATATAAGATTTTCGTTTGTAATTTCAACACACTTGTTCATTAACTTCTAACTCCTCTGGAAATTTCATAACAAACCAACTGATCAACCAACAAAGAAAAGGGCCAGTCTAGATGACTCATCTGACAAAAGTACTTGCCACACAAGAGAACCTGAGCTTGATTCTCAGAATGTGCATAAAAGTCAAAGTTAAGAACAAACAAAAGAGAATCATCTTCTGACCTCTACATATGTTCTTTAGCATACTTACGCATGTACACACACGCACTCACACACACACATCATACCACACTCCCCAAATAATAATCTTTTAATTCTTGAAATAGCTATATTCTTTAAAACATGTTTACTCTCAAGAAAACATTTCATGACTGTGTACATTTAGTATCAGTAAGATGCACATTAAGCATTAGAATATTTTCTACTTTTTTACCTATATACTTGTGTTTTTGATTTTCTGTCACCCTAAACTGTGTATCATCTAAATAAGTGGAGTCAAGTAGTAAAAAAAGAGAAGAAAGTCTGATATTCTAAACAAAACATTGTGCTGTTAAACTGTTCTTTTATAAATAAGCAAAAGGACATCACAAAAGCATTTACATATTAATATCTTACAAAATGAAGGACTTTGCATTGCATATTCAATAGTGTTTCATTTGCTAATAATTGACTTTTTTCCAGTTCTTTTGAGTATAAAATACTTCTGCTACTGAGAAAATTTCATGTTTTAACCTATGAACCTATAGATGCATTTTATGCTTGAATTCACAGCCTAAAGTAATTTGAAAACTTGTTTCATCAATCAGTACAATCCAGGGTCATTATTAAAGTTAATTCTCTTACTCACCTAGAATAACTATGGTTTTCATATAGACTCAATATGCAGCTGACCTGGGGTTAGAGTAAGAGTACAATTCATAAAAGAGATGTAAGAAAATAGTCTGTCTACATGTGTCCTTAGAAATTGAGTTTTGAAGTTTTCTTTCATGAGATTACTTCAGTTTATGTATATGAAGAAGCATGTGTTGTGTGCTGGGCATAATTTAGGAAGACAACCAAGATATGATATACCCACATTCAAAACAATCGTGTTTTATAAACTATGAAATATTACCCTTGTAGAACTATTGTATGCAAAACTAATCTGTTGTTGTCATGGTATATTTATTTGTTGCTGTGATAAAATACCTAAAAAAAAACTTAAGGGAGACAGGCCTTCTAAGTGGTTCTGGATCTCATCAAGTTGACAATTAAGATTTGCTGTCATAGCTATCAAACTGAGAAACCCATGTTTCTTACCACTTTCGATTTTTATATAATAACTTAGAGTGGTATCTAATTGAAACTTATAATTTAAGAATTACTGTTATGTACTATTCTTCTATATGTTTTAAATGTAAAATATTTGATAAGAATAATAAAAGGTCTCCAAAATATCTTCACATGCAAAATTTAGCTCTTCTAAATTTAGGTAAAACTTAGAAAAACAAGCCGGGCGGTGGTGGCGCACGCCTTTAATCCCAGCACTCGGGAGGCAGAGGCAGGCAGATCTCTGTGAGTTCGAGGCTGGGCTGGACTGATAGCCTCCAAAACAATACAGAGAAACCCTGTCTATAAAAACAAACAAAAAAATTAGAAAAACAAATTTCATTACCCAACCCTCACTATCACTTTCAGTATAAACAGGAGTCTCAGTTCCATCACTGAGATCAAATCAACCATCTTTGAATGGGCCTGTGATATCACTAATTTCAGAGCAACTACCTTACAAAGAAAGCTAACTATGGGCATTTTTTAAATTTTACGAGAATATCTTGAAAATGAAACATAATTTCTGGCCAATTCTTAGACAATAAATATTATATAAACATCCCAATTTCAGAAATGGTAGGTTCTTGTTTTGTTTTGAGACAGGGTTTCTCTTTGTAGCCTTGGCTGTCCTGGAACTCACTCTGTAGATCAGGATGGCCTCAAACTCACAGAGATACAACTGCCTCTAACTCCCAAGTGCTTGGATTAAAAGTACGCACCTCCACTACCTGGCTTATTTTTTTTATTTATTAAGTCTTGAAGATTTATTTATTTCAATTTATTTATTAGTGTTTTGACTACATGTATATATACTACATTCATGACATACCCAGAGAGGAGTGAGGAGGGAAGCAGACACTCTCTAAATGAAGTAACAGATGGTTTTGTGTTACCATCTGTATGTAATGGGAACTGAACCCCACCCCTCTACAAGAGCAACCAGTGCTCTTAAACACTGAGCCTTTCACCAGCCCCTATATTAATGTTTTTAAAGGTACATTTTAGAAGTAGTTAAGTGTGACATCAGTTCACTTTCCTAACATACTTGTTAGAGATTGTGCTGTTGAAATGACTTTCAGACTGACTCTTCCACAAGCATACACATTTAATCACATTAAGACCAGAGCACTAGTCAAAAGGAGTCCTTTTCAGGTAGCCTCAGATTCAACTAATATTCTGATACAAGCCATGACACAAAACTACAATAATTAGCTGCTTACAATCTGCATATATTTAATATCAGCAAATTCAGACAATTAAAAAATCATTTCTAATAGCCAGCATGCTAATTAAAATACCATTGCTGCCTTGGAATGTATATATTCAATTAGACTATAAATGTTAACTAAATTCTACTGGGACATAATTTAAAGACAAATTGCATACTGTCCTTGCTGAAGAGTTTTAAACAGAATTACAGGTAATGTAAAAATAATTATAATTCAATAAGTGTCTTTGTTTGGTAAAAAGTGTATGTGTGACTTAAGAACATGCTTCACTCTGTAGCGTGCTTTGCTTATTCACTCACTACTAATAAACGTTGAACAAAATGTTGAAATATGCTTATGTCTTACTCTGTATTTAAACAGACCTGGGAAGATTACTCAGTGAGTAAAGTGTAGCAGGCTTTTTTTGGGGGGCCACTAACCACCACCAAATCTTGACACAAAGACTTATTATTAATCACAAATGTGCTTGGCATTATCTTACGTTTGTCTCATTAGCTCTTATAACTTATATTAAGCTATTTCTCTGACTTTTTATCGTTTACTCTGTGTCTGGCTAGCTGGCAGCTGCCCAGCCCCAAAATTGTTTCCCTCCTTCCCTTTGTTCTATTCTTTTCATCTCTCAAGCCTGTCTGACCACAAACCCCACCTATCCCCCTAGTGCTTAGCTATTGACCTTTTAGCGTTTTATTAGATCTACCAGGAGCATTAGGCAGGCAAGGTAAAACAGCAAGACATCTTTATACAATTAAACAAATTTGGCATAAACAATTGTAGCATATCTTTGCCTAGTCAAACCATTACAGCACAAACAAATTTAACAAACCTTTGCATAAGTCGAAGTAATATTCTGCAACGTAAATAAATGTAAAATACAATTAGATAGTTAAAGTAATATTCCACAACACTTTACCCTTTATCTAAATCAAAAAGGTCTTAACTTTACAACAGTAAAACTATATATAGTAAGAACAGTTATCAAGTAAGAATTACATTACAATATCTAGTCCTTGTGTACTTAGCAAATTCAGAGAAAATACTCCATTATTTACCCTATCTTAGTGAGTCCAAAGTTTTGCACCCAATTTTCCATCTATCTTAACGGAGGAAAACTGTAATGATAGCTGTATGGTCTTCAGCTCTGTAAAAGACTCCAGAAGGATATAATAATACTCGAGTAAGCAGAATATACAAAATAAGTGAATTCCAAAACTATAGAAATGACAGAGACAGCTTACTTTCTGGACAGTCACCCCCAAGTTTCTTCTACAATTTTGGGTTATTCATCTTTGGCCTACAGGCCTAGAATATCTGGCAAACTTTTCTGTGAAGCAGGAATTTTGAATGACTGTTTTACTCTGTTTTGGCAAAGTTCAGCAAACATTTTCCTTTGTGTCCTGCTTGTCCAATTTGTATAGCATGCTGGCAGCAGTCAAGGCAAGGTCAGTTTCTTGTGCAAATGACTAGATTTGCCAAAATTAAAGGAACATTCATATAGAGGTTCTTAGATGTGCATCATCTTTTTATGAGGTAGATAGGTGCTTCTAGGAGCAGATGTGTTTCACCATCACAAAAGACCTTATGGTAACAAAACATTTTAAATGCCATATCTGTAGGTCTTTGAAGTGTTTGAAGACCATCTATATATCTAAAATATATCTCTGCATGATCTTGAAAACATACCTAACATAACTACAAATTTGTTTGTTATAGATGACTAACTACTAACCTTCATTTCTTAGTTATTCTATATAGTTTATAATAATAGCTTGCAAGAATTAGAGCTGTACCTTGCATTTTTAAATGAACTGTATAGATACAATATCTTAAACAAGAGAATAAACATAGTCTGTTGTAACAAAAATAACCTTAAATTTGTATCTATATACAAAAAAATGTTAAACAAGAGTAGAAACATATATACAGTATGTTATAACAAAAACCCACAAATTTGTATCAATATAAAAAATCCATATCAATGTAAAATATATGAGATTAATAGATATTTTTAGATTGAAGTAGATTCAATAATCAGCCCTTTTGTCCTCTCCTTCCCATATCCCCCTTTTCTACTCAGAAAGAAATCCTTAAATCCAGCATTTCTTGCTTAGTTTCCTCCCTTACCATGGTCAGTAACAATTTGAAACTAACCTCCCAAAGAATGACAAACACCCATAACCCACCAAAAAACCAAAACCCACGGACCACACCTCTTGAGAATATAGATTTTGTGTTCCCTAGACTGCTCCTTGTTGTATGTGGTCAATTTAATTAATCAGTCCCTTTTACAGTCCCATATCTCCTACCAGCTATTATTTGCTCGTCTGCATTATAAAATTCATAATCAACACAACACCATACAGGATTCAGACTCTCTGTGTATTTTTCATCTTCAAGTCACTTTTTTACCTTTGTATTACTTCACTCTCTCTTTACAGACTTTACATTATTACTTTAAAGCTATTAACCTTTTCCTATGACTGTCTGTCTATACCTATTTTCTTCTCTTAATCCCATGCACATTTTTAAACACATTGTAAACTGTTCAGAGTTTATTTTGCAATCTGGACCTATTTTTGCTGCATATCTTTAGTCTTTTCTGACCAAATGAATCAATCCTTAAAAATCTATGCTACAGCTAGACCATCCACCACAGCTCTGGTACTGGCTCCACGTCTCCTTGAGTCTGAGAGTCAATCCTTAAACCTGTTAAAGCATTAAAACAGTAGCTGCATTTAATTGATTCAGCTCTAGAAATCTGGTACTTGCAAGGGAGCAGGCATTTTTACTTAGCTTTTGGCTTTTACTTAATGTGCTGGTGACTCAAGTGCTCTCTGTATGGTAGAGCCTCTTAAAGAAATACAAGAGATGGAGGAGAGAATCTCAGGTGCTGAACATAAACTAGAGGAAATAGGCTCATCGACCAAATAAATCTTAAGTTCAACAAATCCTTAAGACAAAATATCCAGAAAACATGGGACACCATGAAAAGACCAAAATGAAGAATAATAGGTATATAAGAAGGTGAAGAAGCCCAGCTCAAAAGTGCATAATATTTTCATCAATATAATAGAAGAAAACTTTACCAACTTGAAGAAGGACATGCCTATGAAAGTACATGAAGCTTACCAAACACCAAATAGACTGAACCAAAAAAAGTCCCCTTTCCACATAATAATCAAAACACCAAACATACAGAATAAAGAAAGATTATTAATCGTAGCAAATAAAAAGGTCAAATAACATATAAAGGCAGACCTATCAGATTGATACCTGTTTCTAAATGGAAACTCTGAAAACCAGAATGTCCTAGATAGATGTTCTACAAACACTGAGAGACCACAGATGACAGCACAGACTGCTATGCCCAGCAAAATTTTCAATCACTGTAGATGAAGAAAGCAAGATATTACATGACAAAACCAGATTTAAACAATACATATCCATAAATGCAGCCCTACAGAAAGTACTGGAAGGAAAACTCCAACTCAAGGAAGCTAACCACAACCAGAAAAACATAGGCAATAGATAATTCCACTTTACCAAATGTCAGAAAAAGGGGAGAAAATCCACACACAATACCACCACAAAAAATCCAAAACAAACAAGAGTCAACAATCAATGGTCATTAATATCCCTCAATAGCAATGGTCTTAAGTCACCTATAAAAAGACACAGGCTAACAAAATCGATATGAAGACAGAATCCATTCTTCTACTGCATACGAGAAATACAGATCAGCTTCAAAGACAGGCATTACCTCAGAATTAAGGGTTGGGAAATATTTTCTAATCAAATGGCCCTAAGAAGCAAGCTGGTGCAGCTATCCTAATATCTTAAAGTTAGACTACAAACTAAAATTAATCAAAAGAGATGAAGATGTTCTTTTTGTATTCATTACAGGGAAAGTCCATCAAGATGAAGTCTCAATTCTGAACATCTATGCCCCAATAACAAGGCAACCACATTAATAGAAGAAGCATTACTAAAATTCAAATTACACATTAAACCCCACACACTTATAGTGGGAGACTTCAACATCCTATTCTCACCACTAGACAGGACTACAGACAAAAACTTAACAAACAAAAAGAGGAACTAACAGAAGTTATCACCCAATTGGATTCAACAGACATCTATACATAATCCATCCAAACAAAAAATCATATAACTTTTCTCATTGCCACATGGAACCTTCTCTAAAATCATCACATGCTCAGCAATAAAGCAAACTTCAACAGATAAAAAATGGAGTGATTTTATTGGATCATCATGGATTAAAATTTAAATTCAACAACAACACAAATTGCAGCAACCCTACAAACTCATGGAAATTGAACAATGTTCACTTGCATCACTCCTGGGTCAAGGAAGAAAGAAAGAAATCAAAGACTTCCTATAATTAAATGAAAATGAAGGCACAACATAGGTGTACCCAAACCTATGGGACACTCTGAAAGCAGTTCTAAGAGGAAAGCTCATAGCACTAATTGCCCACATGAAGAAACTGGAGAATAGCCACACAACTGGTGAATTAAAAGCACACCTAGAAGCTCTAGAGCAAAAAGAAGCATACTCACCCTGGAGGAGTAAATGCCAGGAAATAAGCAAATCAATAAAGCAGAAACAAAGAAAGCAATACAAATAGTCAATGAAACATAGAGCTGGTTCTTTGAGAAAATCAACAAGATAGACAAATCTTTATCCAGCCTAACCTAAAGTCAGAGAGAGAACATGCAAATTAACAAAATCAGAAATGAAAAGGGGGACATAACAACATAAACTGAGGAAATTCAGAGAATCATCAGGTCATACTTTGAAAATCTGTACTCCACATATTTGGAAAATTTAAAGGAAATGGACAATTTTCTGGATATATATCACTTACCAAAATTATACCAAGAGCATACAAGCAATTTAAATAGACCTAGAACCCCCAATGAAATAGAATCAGCCATCAAAAGTCTCCCAACCAAAAGAGCCCAAGGCCAGATGATTTCAGTGCTGAATTCTACCAGTAATTCAGAGAAGTGCTAAAACCCATATTCCTCAAATTGTTCCACACAATAGAAGCAGAAGAATAATTGCCAAAAAAGTTTTGTTTCAGTTTTGCTTGCTTGTTTGCTTGTTTTTTCAGTTTTCTGAGGTCCTATGTGGAATGCCAAATGTAGCAGGCTTTCTTTTGAGCCACCAACATGCTCCCAAATCATAACACAGAGGCTCATTATTATGAATGCTCGCCCTTATCTTATGCTTGTCCCACTAGACTTTATAATATATTAACCTGTTTATCTTCATCTATGTTTGCCTTGGAGCCTTTTATCTGTCTTTCATACATTATGTCCTGCTCTATATATGGCTGGCTAGCAGTTGCCTGGTCCAGGGTGTTTCTCTCTCTTTCTCTCTCATTCTAAGAAGCCTAGCCTTCTCCTCCTACCTATTATCTCTGCAAAATAGCTTCATCTATCCCTCTAATGCCTAGCTATTGGCCATTTTTATTAGACCAATCAGGTGCTTTAGGCAGGCAATGTGAAACAACATATAATTAAACAAATGAAGCATAAACAGATGTGACACATCTTTACATAGCCAAAGTAATATACCAGAACATGAACAAATGAAACACATTATATACATAGCTAAACTAATATTCCAAAACAGTAAAGTTTCTTCCACGTTAGCACACAGTCTAGTACTTGTTCAATACCCACTAAAAGTCAGACACAGCAGCATGCATTTGTAACCACTGTGTGGTGTTGGTGGAGCAGGTATATTTCTGGTGCTCACTGGCCTGAGTTCAGCCTAGCTGAACTGATGAGGGACATTGAGAGATATTGACTCAAAAGAAGAAGGAGGCAATAGAAGATAACTATTGTTGGCTAATGATCACCACATGTTCATGCATCCATGCCCATGTGCATATACCCATTTTTATATATCTACGTACCTTGCATTTATTGAAGCTAATATGTACAGGTAATAACTTGTTGCTCTTTACTAGGTGTAAAAGTTTTATCTTTAGCATTTGGGAGCAAATTCTATGTGAATGCTTGTTGAAACATTAAATCAAGAATTGAAATCATAGGTCCTTAGTATCTGATTTCTAGTACTATATCTATCATGTATACTTCTACAGAGTCATCATTTCATTAATATCAATAAAAAGGCCCTTGACCATGTGTCATAAAGCACGGACAGTCCTGGGAAGCAAAGTAATGACAAGGATGTTTTTCCAGAGAAACAAATCACCTTCATCAATTTCCACCTCAATGAACACAGATGACAAAGGACCTAGGGAACTACTGCATCACTCCACTAACCCATCCAAAGAACTCTTCACTTTCCCACCCTTTCAAAACAGAAACTTCCACCCTTACAGATTAAGAAAAGGAAATGTTTTTGCAAATAACTGTGTGCATTATAATTTTCTGTGGAAATATAATCATTTTGAAAGCTGTAGGTTACAATTTTAAAATTACAAAATCAATAAAATTGATCCAGGAACCAAGACCTGCAAAATCCTTGAAGGATATAAAGATGGTATAATATTAAAGGTTTTCCAGATGTGCCTTGCAAGCCATTACATCTAGAAGGAGAAGGAGAGGTATGTCAGTGTCTTTCCTTGCTCAGTGAGCTTCAGCGCCAAAACATTCTTCCCATTTATATGGAGAAATCAAGGCTTATTCCAGTTCCCACACTTGGTGCATCTGACTATTCTACATATTCTCTTTTAACCATTCCAGATACACCTTGCCATTAATTGAGTTACTCTCATAAATTTAATTTCTCTTCTCATAATTTTCCATTGTATACAATCAATTCAAAACAAGAGAATCACAAATGCCAGGATGTAGACTTTTTAACAAACTCCTTAATGATTCTTTTTTCCAACGGAGCTGTTAAAGCCCTCTGCAGTCCATATTGTCTTTTAAGTTCTAAGTATTCTCTCTCAAAAATATCCTCTTCTCTCATGACCTCTTCTGTGTTGTTGAAATCCACATGACCAATGCATGCATCTCATCCATTTTCATGGCCTAGATTGGTTTTTAACCTTGCTTAATTGGAGCCATTCATTTGCATAGTATTAATTCATGAAAGGAAAATTTGCACCCCAGGTGACATTTCCACATCTGGATATAGTTTAGGTTGTTAAATTTGACATCACAAAGCAATTCTGGACACTGAATGGGCAAAAGAAGACAGGAATACTGCTAGATATTCTGGATTGTATAAGACAGCTGGATAATTCTTCCTGCCTAATATGCCAGCATTATTACAGTACCCAGAAACAACAAAATTCCACTGTATCTACCTGTCTAAGTCGGAATCCATGTGTTTAAAATGTGTCTGTCATAGGCCCTCATTATCTTATTTGTAAAACTTTTCATGTAACTAGCACTTAAGATTGTTTCCTAATCTGTTTTCTACTCAAGAATATAAGCATTCCAAGCCTAGCACTTACTATAGTAATTTGCATATGATAACTCCTTAGTAATTTTCAATTAGAGTAAATATGCCATTCTTATTTGTATATTATGCATGTTTATATATATGATTACCTGAAAAGAATCCATACCTGTCAAAGTGATGCTAACATTAAATCAATAGCTATGCAAACACAAATCTACTATGACCCACAGAAAGACTTCACAAAAATCATGGGGAGTGTATACTGAATTAAATTATTATGTGGTATATTTAACAATGGCTTAAAATGAACTACTATGGATCATATAAATGAAGGCTTTATATGTTTAATCATAATTTATCTACATCATCTTTTGAAAACTGTATTGCAAACCACTTTAAATCATTTCCAGCTAATTAAATGAGATTTAGCAAAAGTATGCCTTGGTAATCAGAATTCCAGAATAATAGATGACAGATGATAGACTTGGATAGAAAATGTTACCCTCAGTGACCTGAGTGCATAAAAAGGTCACATTTTGCTAGTTTCAATTTTCAAGTGATGTAGCTGAGTCCATGGGAATTTTTATGCGTGCTTTGCATTCATGATTGTAATATATTCCTAAGACCTAATTTTATTGCAAATTATTAAATTAAATAGTATTTTATTATTTTTCTTAATGAGCAATTTTAGTGTTGATATCTTCCTTAGATTTGTTTTCCTTCCTTTCCTTTGATATGCATTATGGTACAGGGAATGTCACATTTTAGCAGGAGACAATCCTGGATTTGAAAGGCAGTTCTCAACAGGAAACCCAGAGCAGGACTCAGTATCTTTTCTTGAGAGCTAGGAAGTAATTATAATTCCTTTGCTGGATGTATAGACTCAGGTGCAGAAATTCACTTCTGCCATAATGAAAAGGGGCCATGGCAGTATGTAAAGGACTGGACATAGCTATTTTCAAAAATAAATTTATTCATAGAAACAGGGGGTTGCCACGTTTATGCTTCAGATCAACTTTATTCAAGAGATGACAATGAGCAGATTATTGTACCACCTCAACTGTAAAGATGAAGAAGGAAAATTTATATGTTGGACTTGAAGTCAGAGTAGTTGACTGACATAACTGACATTGTAGATAATAAATAGTGCTATCATTAGAAACTATGTTTAAGTTTTATTGTACAATATTCTCCATAGAACAAAGTGTATTATTAGGTAAGATCATGAAAGTGACTTAATAATTTAAGTAGAAAAAGGCTTAGATTATTAAATATATATGGCAGCTTCAAGCCTCAATATTTCTGTCAAAATTTCTATTCAAACTGCTGTATGTTGAAATTTCAGTACTTTTTCTATAATAAAGGCAGGAAATTTGAAATTATTCTATAAAGAATGTCCTGAAAACAACAACTGAATTACCCAAAATATAGGTAAATTTAATCATTTTAAAACAAAGTAAAAATGTGTTTCATGATTTTTTCATACTGCTAGTAATTACTGAATACCTTGTTAATGGCTCATAATGAATTCCATGTGTTACTAAGAATTAGTTTGTTCCCAGAATTGCATGGATTTATTTATGTATATTTAATTAAAATTAGCATCACTTTGGGAATATGTTTGTTTTCCTTCAACATTTCTCAAATAAATCAGCCACCTTCTGCTTTTGGAAACCTGCAGAAAAATATAAACTACTTTTTAATGCAACTGATTTTGAAAATAAAGAAAAATAAATAAATTTTTATTGAATTAATTTTGGCAAAAATTTAGGAAATAAAATGTACTCATGAGTATGATAAATATCTAATGCATTGTCCCCGGCTTAGTTTATACATTGTTTAATATCCTATGTATTTTTCTCAATTTTGAATACTTATAATTTCTCTTCTAAGTCAGTAAATTTTCAAAGTATTCATTCTATAAATTTACAACAACAAAATACATAGATTTAAATTTAAAAATCTTTTTTTTAAATTAACTTGCAAACATCTAATGCTGTAAAGTAAACCAATTATATGTCTCACTAAATTATTTATCATCACGGCTTTACTCCACTAAGTCACATTGATTGGTACAATATATTAGTGTTTCCCTTCTTGCTTTGTGATGAAAAATCCTTTCTTAGAGACATGATTTTTTTCGAATTTGAATTCATCATGATGGTAAAATGTAGATGAACAAATAGGTGAATATATGATAGATAGATAGATAGATAGATGACATACAGATAATGATAGATTACAGATAGGTGATAGAGAATACAGATGATGATGATGAAGATGGATGGATGATGATATAGAAGCTAGATGATGATCAATATAGAAAGATAGATAGACAGATAGATGTCAATTTATTTATTTTCTTAAAACCTCATCTTTAAATCACACACTAGCACTGACCCAGCAACCCTAAGTGGGGCACAATAAAGTATATGCAGGATTCAAGAGAAAAGACTTAGACCCAACATCTGAATGGAGGCATAGCAAAGTTCTAGAAGAGTTGGGTGATAGTTGAGACCCTTTAAGACTATAGTCACAGTTTTCAGTTATGATTTAGTTATTACTTCTGCTGTTTCTGAAGACTTACCTCCAAGTCTCCCACTTTGAACAAACCCAGCCTCTTCTTTGCTCCATTCATGGCTACCTAAGGAGCTTTTAAAATAATGGTTGTACCTACTTAATCAGAGATGAGGTATCTATAACATTTGTATGAACTCATCTAACTCCATTCTAGACAAACATGTTGCTGTGTTTCTACAGATCTTAATGGTGGAGGGGTTGACCACAGACAAACACTGTATAGAAAGAGAGAAAATGGGTTATCCTGAATCTTCTCATCATACAATGTAAAAAGATACTAACACCCTTAATACTATACTCACTCCAGTGGGTCATATCCCTCTTATGGGAATTTCCAAGATGTTACAAGAACTTCAGAATTTTGAGTTTAAATCTTCATGTGACACTCTTTGCCCTTCTGTTCCAGGTGAGGAAAATGAGAGAGAGCATTGGTGCTAATTTGGATATAAGTATCCATATACAAGGATATGAAACAAAACATTAAAGATCATGGCTTTCAAACTTTTAATCAACCTAAGCAAACTGGATAATACCAAGAAAATAATAAAGCATATTTACAAAATGAACACACTGAGCCCAGCTCTGCTGGCAATGGAGTATCTGGGATTCTTAGCTCAAACATCTCTGGATTCAGAGTGCATGCCATTTTCCTTGGAATTTGTCTGCCCCTTTACAGAAAAATAATTTAATAATTCAGGACAGAGATTTCTAGAATGACAGATAAGTACCTTCAGGGACCACTATGTTTGAAGCAAGAGTTTTCATAAAATAAAAATGTATTAAGAGAGTTAAAAAATACATAAGGTTTTACAAGGGAAATGCCATTATAAAAGTTGACAGATTCTTGCAGTAGAATCAGGAGAGAACCCAAAGAACATCACAGTAATGTAGGTATGGTAGAACCAACCCTGAGGTCATGAAAGCAGGAGAACTGGCCCTACCCATTGCTTATTTCTGCAAGGGGTGAACTATCCAGAGCAATGCGGAAGAGTTCACCCTGGTGGTAAGGACAAGAGAGAACTGGTAGGCTGACTAGCCCTGCAACTATCCAGACCCAGAGCCAGGGTTATGTGTTAGTCCACCCCAACATCTGCCCCATCTGTGTTCTCCTGGATCACATGAAGGGACCAGTCTAGCCCACCCAAAGCTACAGGATCCCCACAACACTGGGTAACAACAGGATAACCAAGAGGACTTCTATAGTGTAGCAGAAACCAGAAGCCTCAAACTAGACCAGTGCAATGAACACTTGGAGGTAAAGATATATGGATAAAAGTGTTTACTGAGTGACTGATTGTGTCACACTACAGCTGAGATTGATTTTTCATTTTCTTTCTCTTACTCTTAATTTTTATTTTATTTTGAGGGCTGTAAAGGCAAAGGGTGGATATGAATGGATGGGGAATTAATGGGATGGATATACTTGACATGAAAGACAAAGAATAAATTAAAAACAAAGTTTAAAAGAGAAAAGACAGGATAATGTACAATTTCCAGCCTGTCTTGCAAAGGAAATGAAAATCAATTTTGAGGATAACCCCAAGAGTTGGTTTATTTCTTACTGGGTATTCTTCTGAAAATAGTGTTCAACTGTATTCTGAATGGGATCATCCGATTTATGCTCTCAATATGTGTTCTTGACTTTGAACATCTTATCCAATACTTCCTGTTATCATGAACTTAATTTTGTTATTTTAATGGACATGAACTAGTAAACAAGGTACAAGTTAAAATATCTCAGATTGTTCATCAAGTTGACCTTTAACATTTACATATATTTCCACTTCATTTCCTATAAAGTTCTCTGCTTGGATACTGTTCTATTTTTCTTATATTAAAAGATTTCTTGATAATGTTTTTTAAGGTGTATGACTACAGTTTTCATCCTGAGAGACAATATTTGATAGTGTGGAGAAACTACTATCCTGAGTTTTCCTCAATATGTTTTAATATATAAGTCATTCTTACCTATCACAAATTAGTTTGAGGTTATAATTTGTGGGAGAGATTCAATTTCATATTTTTCCATAGATAATCAATGTTTCAGAAATATTCATGAGCATATGCCTTTTCCCTTCTTAGTCTAAAATGTTGTTTTTTCCAAAATATAAATCAAAATTATCCAGTGGTTTATTTGAGAGTTTTCTGAAGTGTTCTGAGTTCTAGCCACTTAACTCCCACAAAACACTACTGCTTTTAACATTCTTCACAGCTTCAGCTTTATCATTAGCTGTGAAACAAGATCATTCAACCTATTCTACCAGAGGGTATAAGTGTTTAGAATTTTATATTTCCATAAACATCGTACAACCATCTTATAAAATTCCACAGAAAACTAGGATGATATTTATGTTACCATTGTGTCACAGCTTGCTATCATTTTAAGAAAACTGACAAGGTAAAACCTTTCCATTCATTATGGATTGTTATCTAATCTTAGTAACTTTTGTATATTTCTTGAAATTACTTGCAGTAATTTCTGGCTTGGCAGTTAAGAGAGTTCTTCAATAAGACTGGAGTTCAATTCCCAACACCTATGTCTGACTTCTCACAATCATCTTAACTCCAGCTCCAGAGGATTTGCATCCCTCTTTTATCATCTGCAGACACATAGCACACACGCATGCTCAGACATGCACACATACACACTTTAAACAACGATATTTACTTTGTAAAATCATTTATATTTGAATCATTGAAATGAAAATTATTACCCACACAATGATCCCATACATACTAAAGTTACTGAATTCTGTTTCAAAAACATTTATTTCTTAGAAACTTTTGATTTTATAGGAACTTTTAATTAAATATAAACATACTAATTATATGAAAAATATTCTAGTTCTTAAAATTTTATTCTTACTTTTTAGTTAAGAAACCAAATACTAGACTTCACTGTTGCATTTTCAAACAATTTTTGCAAATATTCACTATTTAATCTCCCACTTTCCAATTTCTATTTTCTTCTGGATCTCCTCCTTACCTAGAGTCTTATTTCTGCTTCCACACTTTTTATATGATGATTAGGAAAATGATGATGATGATAGATCGATGATATATATATATATATATATATATATATATATATATATATATATATCTTTAGGGACCAGCTTAAACTTTCCATGTTCATTGAGTTGTGTGGATGTTGTCCTCAGCAATTTGGCCCTGTTATCAGTTTGGGGATATCAATCTACTTTCTTGCCAAAATAAGAGAAGTTTCCTCCTGTGTTGGGGGGAAGTCCTGTGCATTTGTCAATAAAGCACTGCTGGCCAATAGGAATCTAGATAGGTGGGACTAGGAATCCAGGAGAAATCTGGGAAGGAGAAACACAAGACAGTCGAAATGTAATGCCATGGGGGTAGGAAGCCCGGAAACTTCTCCGGTAAGAGACATGCTTAGATTAACAATTATGGGGTAATTACTTAAGTCAGAGCTAGCCAGCAAGGCCAACAGCTTCATAATTAATATAGCCTCGTGTGTTTTTATTTGGGACTGATGTGGCACTAGAACCAGGCTGGTGGGAAGGCTTCTTTCAAGGAAAAAGCTTCTCTTTACATAATGGTTGTCAGAAGCGGGATTGAATTTCCACGCAAAATAACAAAAGCTTTAAAGGAATTTTAGAAACAGAAGAACAAAGAGAAGCACAGATTTTTGGTAGCAGCATTTTCTCAGGTAGGCTCTTTTGCTAGCAGCGAGCAGAGTCGCGGCTTGCTTAAGGCAGTCATCCTGACTCAGCAAAAAAAAAAAAAAAAAAAACAACAACAACAACAAAAAAAAAACAGCAAGGTTCTTTTAAGAGGCATTGCTAATGATTTAAAAGTTGTACGTACAGCTGGAAGTGGCAGTGACCACATCTGCAAGCCGGCAGCTGGAGTCACGCTTATGCCTGCCATCTTGGAAAAAAAAAAGGCAGTTTAAACAGCCTCGGTTTTAACAGATAAGACACGTGGCAAGAAAAACATAAAAGATTTACAGCAAAGTCAGACTTGGATAAAGAAAAACTTCTAAAGGTTTACAGTATGTTTAAAAATATACATAAGATTGAGAGAAAAAGAAGCGGTCCGGCTGTGGTGGCATACGCCGGTAGAATTTGCTGCAGAGGCAGAGGCAAGCAGATTTCCAAAGAGAAACCCTGTCTCAAAGAAAAATAAATAAAAGTAAAAGAAATAGAGTAATAATAGATAAATAAATAAGCCACACAAAGATGGAAAATACAGAGAGTCTGGATACTGTATGCTATTGTGTTTTTCAGTTTTTTGATTGCTCAGGAAGGAACAACTGCTAAAGTACACTTGGTTATAAATGCTGCTGAATTAATTCAACATATCTTTTGAAAATGCCTTGACTTCAAAATTTAAGTATAAGGATATGTTACTTGGAAAAGGAGATTTTGCTTATGTTTCTACAGAAAATGAAAAGCTGAGGATTCCTTCCCGGCTTCTGTGGTTTGATGAACCAAGACCCCCGGAAGCGGTGGACCAGGTGTTCCAATAACTGAAACAGCTAAGATGATGCAACTTTACAGACCATGAAAATAAGGACTTATACAGGTTTCTGAGTTTTGTCATGATCCCCATGGTATGAACAGCGCCCCCTTCCAGCACGAAGCAGTTTGGAATGAGCAACGTCCTAATTCCCATCTTGTTTATAAACCTTTGTTTTCATTTAAATGGGATTGTTTATAATTGGT
This sequence comes from Mesocricetus auratus, assembly GCF_017639785.1. Lineage (NCBI taxonomy): Eukaryota > Metazoa > Chordata > Mammalia > Rodentia > Cricetidae > Mesocricetus > Mesocricetus auratus. Next base: position 25,776,739 of record NW_024429196.1, on the reverse strand, counting down.
TAATGATCACAACCAATCTCCTTTTGATGGTAAAAAGGGGAATTATGGTATGGGTATTGTTTTTCATTTATTGATACAAATTCAAGGTCAATTTTGTGATGTGTATATTTCTCCTCTTGATTAAGTATTGTGCTTATACTGATCTTTTAAAACATAATGCATAATTGAATACAGACTATAGATAGTTACTTATAATAGAACTTATAGTTAGGTAAGTTAGGTTTTCTAGATATACAGAAATATATTTGAGATAGATAGGCAGTCTTCAAACCTTTCAAAGACCTTCAGAAAATGGCATTTAAAATGGTTTAGGGTTTTTCGTGACAATGAGAAATGTCTGCTCCTGGCAACACCTATTACGTCTGAGAGGAAGATGGGCATCAGAGAAACTCATTATGGAGTTTGATTTCAACATGGCAAGATTAGCCATTTGGGCAAGAAACTGCTCTTGTCTGTAATGCTTGACTGTTGCTGTATAATCTGGACATGCAGGACCCACAGGAAAGTGACTGCTGAACTCGGTCTTACAGGGTTCCTGCTTCATGGAAGAGTCTAAGAGACTTTCTGCAGGACAAAGAAAAATGACTGACAGACTGCCAATGCAGATGGAGAGTTTGAAATTTCCTGCTTTGCTGAGAAATCTTCTGGACACATTGTGGCCTATGGGCTGAAGATGGATGCCCCAACGTTACAGAGGAACTTCGGGTGACTGTCCAGGCAGTAAGATGTCTCTGTCAATCCTAGTGTTTATATATTATCCTTCTGTGGTCTTTGATGGAGTTGAAGACAGATAGTTATAATTATAGTTTTTCTTAGTTATGATAAAAGATAAGCTACATACAGGACTTTGGACTCACAAGAATGTGATAGATGATATTTTCTTTAAATCTTGCTAAATGTTGATAGACAAAATATTGTAACTATGTTCTTACATGATAACTTTTCCTTTATATATAATTTGACTATGTTAAAGTTAAGACCTTTCTTTTTGTTTAAACAGAAAAGAGAAGATGTTGGGGGGAAGTCCTGTGCATTTGTCAATAAAGCACTGCTGGCCAATAGGAATCTAGTTAGGTGGGACTAGGAATCCAGGAGAAATCTGGGAAGGAGAAACACAAGATAGTCGAGATGTAACACCATGGGGTAGGAAGCCCGGAAACTTCTCCGGTAAGAGACATGCTTAGATTAACAATTATGGGGTAATTACTTAAGTCAGAGCTAGCCAGCAAGGCCAACAGCTTCATAATTAATATTGTGTCCTGTGTGTTTATTTGGGACTGATGCGGCACTAGAACCAGGCTGGCGGGAAGGCTTCTCTCAAGGAAAAGGTTTCCTTTACACTCCTTTAGCACATGGGAGCAAATACAGTGACCTATGGCCAGACATGCATCAAGACAGAGAGAGAGAGAGAGAGAGAGAGAGAGAGAGAGAGAGACCTTAGAACACACAACTCTAAATGAGAGCTCTCCATTTAATCCCTCCCTTCGAAGCTCAGGCAACCCTTAAGAAGAGGGGGAAGAAGGGGACTATAGGGGACAGAGATGATTGAGAACAAGGCCCTCTAAATCAAACGACAAAGTTCATATGAATCCACAGAGACTGAAGCAGCACGAACTGTGCCTACATAAGTCTGCACCAGATATATGTTATACATTTCAGTTTAGTACTATGGGACTGCTAATGTGTGAAGGAATAAGCCTCTGATTCTCATACTTTATTATGGGTCTGCTTCTGTTGGCTTGTCTTGTTGAAATTTTTGTTTTATCTAATTATATTTTATTTTGTTTAAAATAGTGTTCACACTTTTAACAAAAAATAAATATAAGAAAACAAAGATTAATCCATGTTAAATATAGCAGTCAGGATCCGAGATCCTCCCAGTAGTGCCTCAAGTAGGAAACTTAGCTTTTAATTTAATATAGGAATATTTTAGGAAATATTTTAAGTCCAAACCATAATGTTAACTTTCCTTTATATTCTTCCCATATTATATAACAGAATTGCTCCCTCTAACATAAAACCACAACTTTTTAAAAGAGACTTATTTATTTGTATTTTATATGTATGAACATTTGCATGTATACATGTGTAGTTCTGTGCAGTTTTATGAGATATCCAATATTTTCTTGACCAACACACACACCATAGCACGTACACACACACACACACACACACACAAACACACACAACACATGAATAAAATAGGTCAGTATAATGTATATTTAAAGTCATATATCTCTAGCCAGGGTACCTAGAAGAAGAATAAAAATATTACCTGTATTAAAAATAAACTTGGGCCATACAGTCACTACAGTCTCTGGAAAACCTGAAAGATGATCAGGAAATACTGTGAACATTTCATTGTCTACATATTTCTTAATCCAGAAAAAAAAGAAAAAATTCTTCTAAAGGTTCAATTTGTTAAAACCCAAACAGGAGAAAAAAAGTAGCATGAGTAAGGTCTCACCTATTAAAGATCTTTAAAGATCTAGTTAATCTATACTTAATAATCTTACAAAATAAGGGAGCACCAGGCTAAATTTCACTGCTGAATCTCCCAAAGATTTACATAAACAAACAAACAAAAAAAGTAAACTTTTCCAGAAAAGAGAAGGCAAGGAAACCCTAGGGAACATGTTTCCCAGGATAAGAATTTCTTTAAAACCAAAACAAAATAAAGAATTATAAGGGAAGAGTGAATATAGTTTTCCATAGGTCATTTACATGGTTAAGGCTAAAGATTCAATCATTAGCACCCCAAAAATAAAATTAAAATTATTAACAATTCATATCTGACTGCATGATAAACAATTATACCCCATGGCCAAAAACTCATTCCAGCTTTATAAAAGAGCATGTCAACATTTTTGTGTATGACTGATTGATGCAATCATGATATTGAAAGACCTCATTATCAAAGCACCAGGCACCAAACCGAACCCTCTGCCCAAGAACAGGGGCCAGACCACTGGATGCAAATGCAAGAGGTGGTTTATTGAGTACACAGGCGCCTGCGGATGGTACTGTAACACGGGTGCAGAGCATACCAGGCTTGCGGGAAGCACAATATTTATAGAGTTTTAATAGTTACATAAGTATCAGCATAGCAATAGGTATTTCATTGGTTCCTCTTGGCGGCAGGGGTAGTTGCTAAGGCCTGGGTTTCCTGGTATTACCATATGAAAGACCCCGGCACATTTCAGCAATTATTATCCGGGTCCCATAACTGCTCTGGTGATCACAGACACAAGTATCCGGGTCCTATGACTGCTCTGGTGACCACAGACATCCTGTTTGACATCCTGTTTGAAGCGCCAGCTGGGCGAGGCACCTGATCTGGGTTTTTCCATTAGGCAATGGCTTGGCCTTGTTTTTCTTTTCCTAGGGGGCCCTGGGTAGGGGTCTTTCAATATCAACAAGCTAAATTTAAGACTAACACATATGAATTTTAAAATGTTGTTAATAATTTTCATCCTTCATTCATGCTTAAGTGCTTTGTGATTAGGGGTGGCAGTGTTGCTTAGTCATAGAACCTTTATCAAGCAGGCCGAAAATCCCAAGTTTAGTCTGTGGCATCATGAAGAAAAAACAATAATTTTTAGAATTAGCAAGTTTGATAAACATCTCTTGCAAAATCCCACTTTAAAAAATTGATAGTGAAAAACTAAATACTTGTCCTCTGAACTAGGACTGAGGTGAAATGCATACATACCACTCCCATTTAATATTCTAGAAATCCTAGACGTACAAGACAACACTTTCAAGAAAGACAAAATTGACAGGAATTAATTAAAGGGCTCGTTCTCAGGAGTCTAAACAAAAACCAAAAAGTATCAACAAAAAACACTCTTGGACCTAATAATCATTGGAAAGTTACAGGATGTGATGTGATTTACAGAAGACTAATACAGGGCAGAAGTTAATTCAAGGGGCCTAGGGTGCTGGATTCTAAAGGATTATCATTAGAAACAGGCAATTGACTGTCTTCTAGGAGATGAGTGCTGAATTCTTGGAATATTGTCCTTAATGAGATTAATTTTCAGTGCCAGGACCTGGGGCTATGCAACAAATATTTATTAGGTAGTTTATGCTAAAATGTGTTTATAGTAAATAACAATACTTATGTTCTTGAGTCCTTAACCTCCTTGGTACCAAATCAATTACATAATTCATGCTTACAATATGATTTATGATGAGCAAATTTTTGTTCAGGGAATGGGCATTTGGCTAAAGTTAGTCATGAGCTAAGTTAGTCTGTAGGAGCTACATGACAATATGACTCATACCAAAGTCGCAGGATACCACAGATCCGACGTCATTTCACACTCAGCAAATATTGTCACATGTCACATAGTGCTGCTTGGAAAACTAAGTTCATCTGTGAGATTCCATTAAAGAAGACATATAAGACGGTACCAGGTTCTCCAAGGATCCTGTCATTGGTGTCTCTGTCCTTTACTAATTTTATTCTATATCATTTTGTTGTGATAAACTATCACCATAATTATTATAATAGCCTTTCTGAGTCTTGAGAATCGAATAATAAACTATAGTTGGAGGTATTGGGAACTCTCCATCCAATCAACAGTGGACTATTGAAATACAGCATTGAAAGAGTGAATCAAATATAATCTGACACAGCATATTAATCCATACATATTTGCAAACCTGCGATAAAGCCTAAATAAAAATCAAAATACAAAAGCCTAGTCTAGAGAGCTGCTACTCTTCAACTCCAACATACTGTACAGATACATAAGACTTAGTTAAATAGAGAAATTAGGATATAGAAATAATAAACAACCTACAGATATTCTATTCATTTCATTGATCCCAGAAATACATTGTTAAACAGGAAGTCAACTGAAATTTCTCATAGGTATATGTGTGTGGTATTTTTATTTTATGTAATCGAAATATAATTACATCATTTTCCCCTTTCCTGTCTCCAACCCACCCCTCATACAAGCCTCTTATTTTCTCTCAAATGCAGAGCCTCTATTTCTTTAATTATTATTATGACTGACTTTTAACAAAAAGAAAACTAACCCAATAGGAAAAAAATTGTCTTCTAAAGATTGTGTTGTGATGACTAGATATACTGTGAGGAAATTTATGAAGTTGAATAATGTTTATATTGCACATAGACACATACCACATACATGCAAATATATATGCACATAAACATATACACATATAGTCAATATACCACATACACACAGACACACACACACATACACAAATTCAAAATGAACACAGACCCATGTATAAAATGTAAAATACTAAAATTTTTACGAAAATCTAGAAGAAATTGAGTCTGATTCTGATAATGAGCTTTTCCACCTAATAATAAAAGCATGACTAATGTAAAATTGAAACCTTAACAAAAGATGCTGAAGTAAATGAACCCATCAGATTTAGAGAAGAAGGAAATTTCTTCAAAATGAGATTAAGATCAGCATGTAGCATCTATGAACAAATCATAAAAAGCAACATAAAAATTAACCCATTGTTCAAATGCTTCCATGTTAAATTGGAAGTCATTAAAAGGAAACCTGGCTACCTCACAAAAGCAAGAAATCTTGTCATACTATGGAAAGACCCCTGTGTAAGTAGGCCACTGAAAGTTATAACTGGAGTAAAATGATGCTATGAAACTCTGATTGTCTAGAGCAGTTAGCAAATAATTTTGTTGCTATTGGTGGGAAGTTGAAGTTCTGCTTGTTAGAAAAAGCAGAGTTGCAGCCTTGGCTGTTAACTGTCGATTCGAAGCAAAGTTTGTTATTTTCTTTATCATACGATCTATCAATCCTGTACCAAGAACTTGACTCAGTTAAGGGAAAGACTCACGAATACACAAATTGCTTCTAGCAGATTTGTTCATAAGCACCAATGTTGAAGAAACGAAGAAACCTTGGGACAAAAAGTAGAAAAACTAATGATGATGCACTCACAAGTGGCTCATCATTAAGGAAATGAAATAGCAAACCAAAACAGAACATGAAAGAAACCTAAGCTAAACATTTATGTTAACTGATACAATCCAGTTTGAAGTCAACAGTTCCTACCATAATGATTGCTGCTGCATGGACAGCATCTGAGTGTCAAGATTGACAATTAACATATTCACATTCTATTTTTTGTTTGTTTTTTAGTCTCTTGAGACAGGGTTTCTCTGTGTAACCACACTGGCTGTGTTGGAACATACTTTGTAGACCAGGTTGGCCTTGAACTCACAGAGGTCTGCTTGCCTCTGCCTTCGGAGTGTTGGAATTAAAAGGATGTGCCACCACTACCTGGTGAGATCCTACTTTCAACTTTTTGATTTCTGTTTGTGAAATAACTATCTATCGTGATGGAGGTAAAGTAGGTATTAATCGGGGAGAGGAAGTTTTACTTGTACATTCCTGGATGAACTAGAAAGTCTCTGTGATATACTTGGAAGAGAAACTGGAATTCCTTCCCCAATAATTGAATGTGATCTCATATATAATTTTCATTGTGGCCATCCAAATTATTATCAAGCTAAATTAGTGAAACATGAGCAATATATCGTTAGTCAAAGTCAAGTAACCAGGCTTGAAGCATAAGACACAAAACTTAATACCTCAAACAAATGTCTCAACTCCTCCTTCAGTTATCCACCAATTTGAGAGACTATGCACACTGGAGTTGGGATCTCCAGATAAAATAAGAATGTTTGACTAAACATGAATTTTGGAAGTAATAATTTTAGTGTATTTTTCAAATATCCTGTGATATGTATTAACAATAGTCAGACAAGCAGCCAAACAGACATGTGGACGTCTGATAAATGTATATCCAAAGCTGAATGTGAATCTCAGGCTTTACTTGATAAATCTGTATCCTGGTTGTAGGTATAAAAGCTTCTACGATGATTATATTCTAGTGCCATAGATGGAGGCACAAAAAGGCACCATCTTTCTTGGAAGATTGGGTGAGATGACTTTTTCTAATCAACTGCCAGTTAAAGAAATCAACTCTGACATCTATGCTAAGCAATGATTGCCTTAATAAACTTGGCATCACATGACTAAATCTGATGTGCTAATAAAGCGCCCAAAATGTGTTGTTCACTGAAGTTAAACTAGAAGTGCTTGTATTTCATGATGAAAGTCTAGTTATAGAATGTGGGATTTAACTACATAGAAAGATTATCCACAGGTACAAATAAAATTCCTCTTGAGCACCAATATTACTGAGCAGGCCCTTACAGTACAATGGTAACCAGTAATTAGTGTAAATCAAGTCATCAGTTTGATTAACAAATGCACAAAAACTTAATTGTTAATTGAAAAATTCTCTAAAATTTCAGTGGACAAGCACTGATATTTAATTTTGTTTGTAATATTAGCATACTTAGGAATATACATATCAATATAGAAAGTAGATCATGCATAGATATATGTATCATATGTAACACATTTACATTTAAGACTATTTGTCATATAAAAGTATAACATATCTTTTAGATTAGTTAGTATATGGAATGTGTGTATGTACATATATATGTATATGAATGCATGTATTTCCCAAATTATTTGTGATAAAGTATAGATATCCTTTTGTGAGTAGGATAAACAACTTCTATTACTAATGAGAACACATGAGATTTTGTTTCTAAATTCATAAGCACACTTCCCCAGAACAAAGGGACACGTAAAGCAAGAATTAATTGCTTATGTCTCAAAACGGCTTTTGATGCAATTCAGTATCATTCAAATGCAATGTTCAATAGGGTGAAAACAACATCTCTCTCAAGGAAGTTTAATAAACCATCCATATTCTTACCAAATATTTTTGCCAACATACTGAGATTTGGAGGGAAACACTGGGACATATGGAGGGTGAGAATCAGATCAGTATATTCTTTAGAAATCCTACAGTTCGTTCTAGAATTATTTGGGCACAATAAATATATTCTTATGTTATAATCATCACCATTTAGTCTTCTGTAGACTAAAATATTCTCAAAACATTTCTCAAAATACACATTGCAGTCTCCAATACCATAAATATATCAAGACAATAGTTAAATTACACTAGATTAGCCATTTAAGGAATGATTTCATTTCCTGCCTTCTCATTAAATAAAGTAGCACAAATTTTTATTGAGGTTTTACTTTATTGAGATTACATTCATAAAGATCAGTATGACTTTCATTGGAATTTTCATTTCTGAAGGCCTTCAAATGAGAGACATCAAAAGCAATAAAGCAAATGCCAGCTTCAATATTTGGCCTAGGTTCACCACATTAAAAATGTTACAGCCTAACAGTTTTATCTTCAGTAATATATAGTAATGATTTCTTTTAGCGCTGCATCCTGCAAAGGTAGAAAGTAGCAAAATGTCTCTAAATGGTATTTGTGTAGCCCTAAACATCACTGCAAGCACATTCGTCACATCTATAACACAGCTTTATGGCACCACCTTAGCTCAAAGGCTGGATTTGCACAGATCCTTTATGGTGCTTTCACTTTAGAGAATTAGAAATGACTTGTTTGTGTAATGCCTAGTGAAATAAGATTTCTTTCTGTTGGGAAATGTGTTATTAAGAGTGATTCATCTCACAGGAAGGCAGGCACCTGACTGTGGCTAGAGTCACTTCTCAGAAAAGGCAATATTGGACTTGGGAATACATGAGGAATTCTGGGACCAATTTCAATGTCACATTATGAGAAAAAGGAGAAAAGAGGAGTAGTTTATCAGACCACCAAAATGCTTTCTCAGTCACACAATAAATACTTAGATATGGGAATGGCCAGTGATGATACTCCCACTCTTTGCTGCTCTTGGTTTTATGTTTTATTATGGCTATAAAATCATCTGTCCTTTCTGTGTGTTAAGAACTACCAGAGATGATGCTAAGGGTGTCATACCCCTTCATGGCCATGGGTACTTTGTTTCTGAGTTTCCAAATAATCAATAAAAACATTATGTTGGGGGAAAGAGAGGTGCATGAACACCAACAAAGACACCAGCGTATTGGTATTTCTGTAATCTCTCACAGATGGAAACCCTAATGGAGTTAGTGAATCTTTCTTGTTCATTGATATTTTTGCATCATATGTACATATACTTGGCATGGTATAAAAGGGGAGAGAGAAATGTGATTGACATGTAAAAGAAGCTTGTTTCTAATTTAAATAAAAGAAGGGGGAAAAGCTCAGTAAGTATCCTTGGGATGAATGAAAAGCAACTATATTTCCACTTTTCTTGTTTTTGACTAGCATGACACTGTTTATTCGTTGATAATTCCTCATACATATAAATAAAAATAAGATATATATAAAATTTTGATCACTCCCCCACTTCTCCAAACTTCTCCTGGATCCTCTAACTCCCTTCTAAGATTCTTATCATCTTTATGTTTTCTTTATAACCCAGTGAGTCTAGTTACTGCTACTTGTATGCACATGAGTGTAAGCCCTTACAGTGGAGCATGGACAACTAATGTGAGAGGTCCACATCTCTAGAGAAAACTGATTGTCCTCACCAGTTATCGACTGTCAATATTTCTGAGCCAGGATTGGGGACTTGCATGCTTCTCTCTGTTCTGTGTTGGGAGGATGATGCTCCGGATCTGAGGCTGCCCTGAGCTCCCAAGTGTGATAGTTATGTTATGTTCAGAAGACACATTTTGCAGTAGTCTGCCACCATATGCAAAATTAATAAATTTTGTCATGGTTCAAATATTGAAGGAATAATAGATTTTGGCTCATGATACTATTTTATTTTTCACTCTTTATAAATTGTGCATATGTCTGTGTCAGGTTTGTTTGTGTGTATGTATTTGAGTGTGTATATGTATGGTGGCATCCTTATCACAATTTAAGAGTTCTCCTTTTTAGGCTGTTACCTTAAATGGTGGGAAGTTTGGGGGTGGGGGAAGGGTTATCACATAAGCCTTTTATGTCCTCTTCTCTCAACTGTGCATTTACAGTAATCAATACTATCGCAAAAGTAGCTTCCTTGCCCTTTAAAGTCAGCAGGAGTATAGATATTGGACTTTCACATTGTTTCTGGCCACATCATGGACCACATTGTCTCCAGAATCATCATGTGCCAAGGACCTCTGCTTGGTCTCTAGGGGCAGTACCTCTTTCTGCATAAAATCTTGTTAGATATATTTGTTATTTGCTTAGCCAAAAGGTAAACTAATCCTCACCCTTTCACACACTGCTAAACTGTTCCCAAACTCAAATCATTATGCCTTCTTTGCAGAACCATATTATTATGACTTGGTGTCTCTGTCTTCTCCTGAAAGTATGTATTTATTGCTCATTTTCATGCCTTTGTTCTATTCCCTTATTTATGTTTCTTTTGCCTTCCTTTCACTAAATTTTGATAATCATTCCTGATCATATTCTCTTTTCTATCATAATATCCTCCCTTGTAAGACTTTTCTTACTCTAAGATCATAAAGCTTTTCTTCTGATTTATGTTGAAAGTCCACCAAGTTATCATTCACATCTACATGACAACTATCTGATTTTTTCCTGTATAGTATGAGGTATAAGCCAAAATTCTTTTTTTCCATGTGAATATCTCTTCAGCAGAATCTGTGTATGTATGAATCTCTTTTAACTTCATTTGCCTATTTACCTTGGATTTATCATTCCATTGCTTCATTAGTCTTACATTGCTGCATTATAGAATCACTGTGCATGGTCCATTTTCCTTAATACCATGTTGACTTTTCTTTGTGCTTATGTGTTTTTCAGAATATACACAAGAATTGCATTTATACAGAGATCCATAGCCAAACATTGAGTCAAACCCTGAGAATCTCACTGAAGAAAGGAAGGACTGTACAAGCCAGGGGGTCAAGATTATCACAAGGGATCCCACAGAAACAACTAACCTTGGCTCATAGTAGCTCACAGATTCTGGACTGACAGCTAAGGAGCCTTCATAAGACTGACATGGGCCGGGCGGTGGTGGCACACCACTCGGGAGGCAGAGGCAGGCGGATCGCTGTGAGCTCGAGGGTGGGCTGGACCGACAGCCTCGAAAACAATACAGAGAAACCCTGTCTCGTAAAAACCAAAAAAACATGGGCCCTGTATATACAGGGACAGTTGTGTAGCTTGGTCTATTTGTGGAACTCCTTGCAGTGGGATCAGGGCCTATCACAAACACTTGAGCTGACTTTGGGAACCTATCCCTCATAATGAGCTGCCTCACCTTGCTTAGTCCTACCTCACCTTTATACGCCATTCTTTTTTGACACCCATGGGAGGTCTGCCCTTTCTGAACAGAAACTGAGGAGGAGTATATTTGGGGATGCAGAGGAGAGGTGGGGTTAGGGAAGAAGAGAGGAGAGGAGAGAGGGTAAACTGCACTCAGCATGTAAAACAAATGAAAAAATTTAATTAATAAAAAGAAATGCATTATATATAAGAAAAATTTAGTTGTTCAATTCATGATAAATCTTTCAATTTATTTAGTAATTTAAAATTTCCTTCCAATAGTGTTTAGTAGACCTATATAATTTTTGTTGTTTATTTACAGATGTTCTGATATTTCTATGTAGATATTTGATAACAAAGAATAATTATAAATGATATAATTTTAATTTGCTTTCTCTTTTAGTCAAAAATCTAGAAATAGATTTTGTTTTAAATTATATTCATTGTGTTATTACGATATAGAAATAGCATGATTTCTGATTAATAGCATTAAGGTACACTCACTTTCTAATTACAGCTTTATCTACAATTTTTTGACTTCCTGTTATACTGCCAGATTATAAAATAGAAATCATTAGAGCATTCATTTGGGTATCTACTTTCTGCTTCGAATATTTTCCTTTGTATCTTTGTTTAATTCAATAGAGAGAATTTATGGCTTAGCAGAGCAGGATACTCTGACTGACTGACTATTTAATTGTTACTTTTTTATGATATAGAGCGCCATTAGTATATTAGGCCTACTGTGTCAAAACAAGACTAGCTTGGTGGCTTAAAGAATGTAAGTATATCTTTCCACACTTCTGAGGGCTTGAGGTCCAAGTCAAGTTATCAATTTGGTTTCTAATGAGGCATCTCTCCTTGGTTTGTATTCTGCCTTTTTGCTGAATTTTCACATGGTGCTTTCACTATGTGTCCCATCCCTGATGTCTCTTTTTCTTCCAGTAAAGACATCAGTCATACTGGATTAGTGCCGTCCTAATGGCCTCATTTTACTTAATTACCTTTTTAGAGGTTTTAGTTCCAAATATAGTTGCATTGGGAGTTAGAGCTTGAACATATGTTTGGAGGTGGATACAATTCAGTCCCTGACAGAATTTATATGTTGTTAAGCTATATGTGGAAATATGCTGTGAAGGTATAGGGAAGGTTGTAGTTGGTCTTCTTTTTACTGGCTTAGGTCTTCTATGTCAGGGAATGTTTCCTTTCATCTCTCCCTGTCTAAATGTCTTAGATGTTTGTTTAAGATAGTATTAACAACTTTTACTAAATTGGTGTTTCCACCTAATCTATTTTTATTGTTTTATTTGAACTTGGCTATGCTTTCACAATTAATCTTTCAAAGCAACTTATAGCTTCCTTCTTACCTGCTTGGCATTATTATGACTTTAATTTATCATTTAGGAGATATTCTATGTTCTCATAATCCATGTATTAGGGTGCTGTTTATATCTAACATACTATATATATATATATATATGTATATATATATAGAGAGAGAGAGAGAGAGAGAGAGAGAGAGAGAGAGAGAGAGAGAGAGAGAGAGAGAGTGTGTGTAGAGACAGCCACACTAGTTAGCCATAAAGGCCAGGCAGTGGTGTCACACACTTTTAATCCCAGCACTCAGGAGACAGAGGCAGACAGATCTCTATGAGTTTAAGGACTTGCTGGGTTACGGGAGATTGAATCAGCCTAAAATAGAAACAGCTCACTCCTTTGGTCCTTGCACTTGGGATCACACACCTTTAATCCCAGCACTAAACAGGTGAAGACAGGAGGACAGCTGTAAACTTTAGGAAAGTTTAGGCTATATTTAGTGCAAATCAATCTACATATAGTATAAGATCCAAAAGAAATTTCCAACTGAAATCTGACTCCAGATTTTATTACTAAGACCAATTAGAATTCTCACTACCACTTGAAGTATGTCGTTTTCCTCTGAGCCCTTCAACTGTCTAATATTCCTGATATATTTTCCATGTTTTTTATGTATCCAACTGATCAACTAGCTTAAGATTTAATTCATCTTGTTGCTTAGCTCTTGGATTCTGATATCCAACTAATTGATTTTCCTTTCCCATCATTTGACAACACCAGAAGAGATTCTCTATTTAAATTTCTAGGCTTCTATATACTACAAGAAGTAAAAGGAGGCTAAAAGCCAAGATGGAATCTCTATCTCATTTGTCATATAAATCTGAGTCTGAAACTTGAGATAAGTGGCACATTCTTGTAATCCCTGTGCTTTGGGCCAGGATGGCTATAGACATCAAGTTCACTATCAGGAATGGTCATTCGAGGTGTTCTCTACACTATTGCTTAGCTTGACAATTGGTGTCATCCCTTTAGATCACTAGTGGTCACAATGGTGCCTGATCTGTCTTCTAACCTATGATTCCCTCTTCCCACTATCCTACTCCCCCAGTCAACCTTCCTGTTCCTCCACGACCTACTCTCTCTTCCACTTCTCCCCTCTCTATTTCCCAGGGCCTCCCCTCGCCGTGTTCCGCATCTGTTCATTTAATTACTGTTGTTTAAAGCACTTTGAGGCCATAACTTTATCTCTCCCATAGTTTGTCCATATTTTCTCTTTGCTCATTGGATACAGGTGAATTCTAGTAGCTAAAAATGTAAGTCTCTGACTTACATTTATATATTTTAGAAGATTACACTGTTGTGTTGGGACCAAAATGGTGGCATGGAGGACAATGAAACAGAGTCCTGTGGAAGGAAGTTCTCTCTACAATCCTGCTGAGAGAAGATGGAGTTTGAATACATCAGGAAGGAAAGACTTAGATCAACAAGACAGGCACCAGATTGAATGTGTTACAAGAACGATTTCTGTGGCTCAGAATAAGCTATATTTATGATGGCAGCTTATTGCATCAATAGGATATTTGTGAAAACCAACAACAGTAAAGAGATGCATAATGAGATCAGAAGAAACCAGAGTTACAGTCTGTTCTCTGTAGATATAACAAAGGGATAAACTAACAGAACATTTTGAACAGGGAATACAATTTGGCAAGGCAAAAACAGTGAGAATGCTTTTTTGTAACACAACAACAAGCATATTATAACAGTAAATATAGGGTTGCTAAATCCAAGGGCAATATGTTTCATAAGGGAAATGACTTTGTTATATAAAAAATAGATCTCAACTCTGAAAAAAAAATAATTAAAAAAGAATACCCAGGCCTGTATGACATCTATAAAAGGTATGCACTCTGCCTAATCCAAACTAATGTCCTCAAAGAAGCAACAATTTGGAGTCAGTGAAAAGATGAGTGGCTTCCAGGGTTTGGGTTTCCAGGAGCAGGTGGCTTTAAGAGAAATCAGACAATGTTTGGAACAGTGACAATTTCCCATATGATAATATAGGGCCATTATATAAAAAATATGAATAAGTACATAAATATAATGGTCAGACAGCTTTAGGATAGAGACTTTGAAAATGAATCATTTTCTTACCCACAATCCAGAAGCAGCCCATCTCCAAAATGATTTTAGAGCCTCAAAGTTTGAGGGGAATGCTAGGAAACTAGTTTGGCATTAGTAGCCCGAGAGGCTATTAAGAATGAACCTAATCCTCCTGATATGTCTTCTATCTTACCTCACCTCCTTTTCTTCTGGAAAACAAGAGTAAGCCTTGGTTTCTGGTAGCTTCTGTTCTTCTGAAATTATTATTCCTGTGGTGACATAATGAACACTGTCCACTCTTAAATGATCCCAGTTACCAATTGAAAATTATTGCTTGACACATCATTTCCGTATAGTTTATTACTATTTTCTGTAACATATCCAAGCACTGATAACCAAAGCTATATGCACATGTGATACCCAGTTGTATGCACATGAATTTTCCACTTGATAAACTGACACCAGCTATTTAGCTGCCACCAATGCAATTAAGTAGAAGTCATCTTCCATTGATTATTTTCAGTGAACTAAAAACAATCCTTTTGAAAACTATCTCCTGAGAGCTTACAAAATTCTCCCTGTCTCTGAGAAACTTGAAAAGTAATAAGCAATTCATTGCACTCCTCTGAGGGGAGGTCACCAAGCAAACGATCACAACGGTTTAGGGGTCTGCCTTCCGATATACTTAGAAAGTTTCCGTCACAGAGACCCTGTCACAAGAAGCAGCACCAAAAGCGATATATGTGGCTGCAGACAGGTTTCCCTGACAATACAAAATAGAGAGAACATTTTTATTTTAATTTCAAAGGTTAGAAATGTATTTTGAAGCCACAATAATACGGTAGGAAAAAGTTTCTTTCATTTAACTCCGTGCTGAACAGTGTCATGCAGAGTCATGCATTCACTGTTGACATCACACCGTTTAAAAGAGGCCAAACCAGCAGAGAGTGTGGGAAACAGAACCTTCATTCAGTGGCTGATGGAAGCAAAGGCAGACTCCCACGGCTAAGCACTGAGCTGAACTCAAGAAATCCAGTGACAGAGAAGGAGGACTGATGACCAAAGGCTGTAAGACTGGGCTGGTTTAACCTCCAGAATCAGCTGACCTGACAAGGGTTAGCTCTTGAATCCCAGACTGGTGCCTGGGAATCCAGCATGTTACTGGTCAAGACCCCCTGAACGTGGGTGTCAGTGAGGAGGTCTAGGTAATCTATGGAGCCTTGGGTAGTAGATCAGTATTTATCCCGGGTATACAAATGGACTTTGGACTCCCATCCAACAATGAGAGATGCACTCTCACCCTGAGCTCTTGGGGGGAGGGTCTGGGCCCTGCCCTGGATGAAATGACAGACTATGGACACACTCATGGAGGGCCTCACCCTCCCTGGGGAAATGAGGGGATATTGGGGGGAGCTGGGGGGAGGGCACGGGAGGAGGGGAGGGAAACGGAGAGGGACCTGGAATTGATATATGAAGCAACCTTGTTTCTAATTTAAATTTAAATTTAAAAATAAAAAATTTATATTAAAAAAGAAGAGGCCAAACCAGATGGTTTTATAAAAGCAACATAATAGCCATCATTGTTACCATTTGGGGTGTGTGTATACGTATGTGTGTGGGGGGGTGTGTGCCTACACATGTGCACACATGTGTGCTGCTTGTATTTTAATGCCTAATTAAATCCAATTTTAATTTATAAAAAGAAGAAAACTCTTTTTCTTAAGAAAAAGGATATATTGAAGTTGGTATAAATTTGTTTTAATTTTTGCTTTCTTTTAGACAGTCTCATGTAACTCTGACTTGCTTCAAGCTTTCTGTGTAGTCAAGGATGATTTTGCAGGTCTGTTCTTTTTGTCTCCACCTCCCAGGTGCTGATATTACAGGCAAGTGTCTCCACACTATTTTAGGCAATGCTGGAGACCAATATCATGGCCTCCTGTATTTTAAGCAACCATTCTACCAAATAGAATACATTCCTAGTCCTTTACTTCATATTATAACAAGCAAAAGTGTTTACAATTTCATAGCCTAAAATTTCAGCTAGTATGTGTGACTGTATATTCTTGCATGTGTGTGTGTGTGTGTGTGTATGTGTGTGTGTGTGTGTGTGTATTAAATAGGATCACATTACCAAGTTTTAAGGATAAATATTCGCTACTAAATTTGTATGCTAGGTTTGCGTGTGTGTGTGTGTGTGTGTGTGTGTGTGTTTTAAGAACAAAACTGTAATCCATTTCTTGAGGCACTGCATTTGCATTCTTTATGAGATGTTATTTTGTAGATGCCGAAAGTTTTTTAAATGTGTTAAGGGAAAAGATGACTCTTATCTTTTGATGCTGTTGGCATTTGCTCATGAGTTTCCTGGATAGACTTGTACCATTACGGACAACTACTTTGGAAAAGGCTTAGAAAAAATGTCTTTATTCACAGTAGCAGAAATAGACCATAAAATGTTAAGATGAAATTGCCTTTTTGCCGCAGTCTGGCAAGTTGCAAAGTTGTATGCACTGTAGTATCAGGATGTTCAGATCCACCTATGGAAAGCATTATGTCCAATACACATTTTGTAGAGACAAGTATACTGAAGAAAAAAATTACCAATGATCAGAGAAGTAACATGGACCCATAAGCAATGATTAATTCTCTTTTACACTTTTTAAATGAGCACATTGCATCTGCAACAATTACAGCATTTATTTGAAGGCATAATTACTCAACTGGTAGAAGTCATAATTATACCATCCCCCATTATGTTCATTGATCATTTTATAAAACCTAGAGTGATCTTTTTATATTCAATATCTGCAAAATATTTTTGAGTTGATTTTCTTCATGAGTGGTAAATTGTTTCCTGAACACGAATTTTTAGCAAAAATAAAATTAGGAAAATAGGATTTTTCATCTTTTGTTGTGCCCAGCATGAATAAAATCAATTCAATTAAATGAAAAGACATGTCTTTTCTTACACTGCTTTGCTTCAAGAAACACCATGGAACTTACTTTGGCATCTTTTTATATAGGTATTTGCACAATTTCTATTTAAATTTACTGTATGCATAAAGGAGTATTGCAGGAAGCCAAGAACCAATGGTTATTGCATAGTATATTTCTGTCATGAACATCAAATTCCTATGTTTTTGTGTTTGGCAAGTAAGAATGTTTACTTTGAGGATTTAAGAAAATATACAACACCCTATGCCTCCTACAAGTTCTCTCATTCATCACCACTCTACTGAAAGCAGAGCAATGAGGAGAGCTGGAGGGCTGGCAGGATGCTTAATGGGAAAACCAGGTGCAAAGAAGCTAGTTCCTAAACAGCTATTGCTCTGAACCCTGTCACAGAAGCATAGGAGATTCAGCTTTCAACCATCCACTTTTCTTCTCCTTATGCTAGTCTTGGTGCATAAACATTCAAAATTGTCTTAGCTCCTCCTCTGTCAATATTTGAGGATCTCTAAGTACTGAACTAATATGGGATGAAGCCCCAATGAAGAAGGAAACTTGAGACTCTCAATTTCACCAGCTCTTCAATATGAGTGTCTATCTGAAAAATGAACATGTTAATTTATTCAGATGCATATTTTCTTAGTAATAAGAATTAACAAACAAGTATGTGTAGGAAATTCCTATGTGCATATGAACATACAACTACATAGTAATGTCTTTAAAATTATCAATAACACTACATGGAATGCTTTGTTACTCATCTGAAGTGATCTTCTTTTGTCCAATGCAAGGCAAGATTTTTGACAGCCTCTTCATTTCTAGTAGAGGACAAAGGATTATAAATATGCTGGCCTTTTTCTCTTAATTTAAACCACTCTCTTCTTTTTCATTCATTGCGCATGTTATCTGATGGAATAGTACTGGTCACATTTCATGTGTGTCTTCCTACCTCTGTTAACCTGATCTTGCACTGGCAGAGAGAATCATCTTCCTAGTGATGCAAACCTCACCAAGTGATCAAGATTCATCATCACAAATCCCTCTCCTTGTCAACCTGATATTCTAAATTCTCACTTTTAAGCCACAGCTTTCGAGCAATTGTCCCCAGCTTTCTTCAAAGTCCTTTCTCTCCTTTCCCATGTTTTTAATTATTGCCAGCAACCTCAACATTTCTTAACTGTCAAAGCTATACATATCCTCACGGCCTGTCTCTGTGGTCAAATTTTGTGTGTGTGTGTGTGTGTGTGTTACCAGTCATTGGATTAGGGTTTATCTAATCCAGCATCTTTTCTTGACTCCACTTGCAGAAACCCTATTTCTAAGTTGGTTGTACATCAAATTTCTGGAAAATGACACTATCTCGTTTTTGTCTCTCTCTCTCACACCCCCCCCACACATTACATATGCTCTGTTTTTAAAACTATTTTTTTACAGTTTTCTCTCCCTAGATCCAGATTGTATTCTCTTTTGGATATTTCACATTTACTGAAAACCATATCATTAAATATGATCTAAAAGAAGGGTAGGCAAAGTAGGTCCCAGAGGTCAAATTTGGTCTGTCACTTGATTTTGTAAATAGTTTTATTTGTACATATCTGTATGCAATCACTTACACATTGTTTATGGCCTCTTGTGTGTTATGTCTGCAGAGCAATTGCCACAGAGACTATCTGGACCTCAAAGCCTGTCCAATTTACTACCTGGCTTTTTACAGAAAAAAAGAAATCACGCTTTGCTCTGTATCATCAGGATTCAAAATTGGATGCAGAGAAATGTTTCAGCTCAGGCAGTGACAACTGATCAAACAACATGTTGGCTTTATGGTTTCATAATATTCATAGGGCCTGGGGTATTGTCACACTGGGGTGTTCATTGCCATGGAACAAAGGAAAGTCAGAAAGGCCAAGCTAATTCCAGGCAGCTATCTAGATTGGAGGGGGTTTTTAGATATTATGAGCTTACATGGAATTGGTCAGGGTCAAGGGTGTTAAGTAATATCAGGAGAAGCAAGCCAGTGACACAAAGATGGAGACTGAACTTAAAGCTGGGATGATTTGCTTAGATAGAGAGTGGGAAATTTTGGTTTAGAAAACAGGCAAAACTGTAAAATAAAGATAAATCTATGATAATAAATTTGATAATACGCATAATTAGTAATGGTAGAATTTACTTTACAAAAATTTTTGAGGGCCATGAGAGTAAGAAATTCTGTCACATTTGCTTGCAATATCCTCGTACACAATAAGGTGATTCTTTCATTTTAATCATATCAATAATGAGAGTGATATTGTAAAACTGATTTAGCATTTGTTTTCTATCTACCCAACAGTACAGCATATTCTCCAGAATGAGTCATTGAGATATGTTGTTTCTCTCCCTTCAGCAAATGGGAAAACAAATGCCTACAAGAGTTATCTGTGTAGTATCTGAGGTACTCAGTGGTAGACAAGATCAATACTGGGACCTAAGTCGGTCTACACAAAAGTGGAATTTATTCTATGTACTCTCAGATGTGCAGCATGGAATTAAATAGATAACCAGAATCTAAAGTTTTCTGTACATTAGTGGGGGGAAAAGAACTAATGGGAAAATGAACAATAAAATCTAATGTTGTGACTTACTTGTCTAGAAGAAGTATCTTTTCTCTAGACCATGCAATTATCTCTCAAAGGCTTCAAAATTCACATAGGAATGTGTAGATACTGACCAATATCAATTAAAGTGACCCATAAAGACTCTTACTGCACAGGGATGCTTGCCAGTGTCAAAATCGTTTTTTAGTCCTGATTAATGGTAACTACTGATAAGGATTTTAACTGATACAGGAGTACTCTGGCTCACCATGCTTATCTTATCAAGAGGAAAATAAAAACAGTGATTTCTTTAGTTATTTATAGTGCATTGAAGATCTGTCTGGTGCCTGATCTTGCCCTTTTGTATCAAGCACAAACTTAAGTGACCTCCCTGCTGAGTTGTGTCAGGGGAAGAGTGAGTGACCATGGTTAAAATAAATGTGGCAACTGTATAGGATTCCTAAGTGGTTTAAACAGTTAATACAATGCATTTGAAGCAATAGTTAATGAAAAGTAGAGTTTATCATTAATTATGGAGCTGGACTAGATGTGTTTGAAGGAAAAATAACAAAAGAAATTAAGCTGGGGGGGGGACACAAATGTGATTATCAGAGAATCTGAAGTCAAGGCAGATAAAAAGAGACATAGCAAGTATATGGGTGAAGTGAAGCTGCCAGGTCTTTTGTTATACCTTGAGGTACAACTCAAACCCAGGCCTCACCCTTCCTGGGGAGCCTTGAGGGGATGGGAATTAGAGGTTGGTGGGGGGCAGGGGAAGAGGGGAAGGAGAGGGAACTGGGATTGACATGTAAAACAAGCTTGTTTCTAATTAAATAAAAAGATGGAAAATAAATAGATGATCTCAGTCTACAAGGCATCATTGCTAGGATCTATCTGTAAGCATTCCATAGTTCAGCACTTCTGTATCACGTAGAATAGTAGAATAACAGTGTAAAGTCACTGTGAAAATTTCTATATGTTTTCTGGAAGAAGGAGAGGTAGAAATAAATTCCTAGTCTTAACTTCATGAAAGATAATTTAGATGTTGAAAATGCAGAGTTTCTGTTCATGTAGAAATCTTTATGTGTAGTGTTGCATAGTCAGAAAAATAGTGCACCATTTCCACCAAAGATGTTCAGGTCTCACTCAATACCTAGTATTTATAACTGTATGACCTCATGTTGCAAAGGGTGTTGAGATGTGAATAAATTTAAGACCTTAAAATGGAAAAATTATTTAGGATGGCTAGATTTATGCCCAATGTACATTCAAGAGTTTTTAAAGAGGAAAATGGGCAAGGATGGCTAGCTAAAGACAAGAACAAAGAAATAACCACAAAACTAGCCAATCTTAGTCAAGGCAATAGATTACTCTCTAGAGATTCTAGAAAGAATGCAGCTCTAACATCTGCATTTTCATAAAGTAAACCCAGTTAAACTTACCATATTTGGACAAATTTAACACAATGAAAGATTTGCATTTCCCTGATGGTTAAGGATGTCGAATAGTTCTTTAAGTATCTCTCAGCTTTTTGCAGTTTTTCTGCTGAGAATTCTCTGTTTAGATTTTTTAGTTGGATTATTTGGTTTTTTGATGTCTAGTTTCTTGAGTTCTTTATATATTTTGAAAATCCATCCTCTGTCTGATTTTGGGTTGATGAAAATCTTTTCCCATTCTGTAGGTTGCTGCTTTGCATGTACTCACTTATAAGCGGATGTTAGCTATAAAGAACAGGATAACAATCCTATAATCCATGACACAGACAAGTTGATAATCTTAATGGCCAGCCTTCTTCACTGCTTACTTACATATGCTGGGATTGTCCTTCTATCATCTGACACAGACAGGCAATTGTCCTTAATTTAATCTATTTATAATACCAAGGAGAGATTCACTGAATGTGATATTTTAGTCTGAACTAAAATGTGCTAAGGTTCACACTTCCAAGTTCTTTGACAAAGATGCAGCAACATGACATATACTTTTGTTGTTCAAGAGTAACAAAAAACAAATGAAGACACATGCATTGCTTAGGTATTTACATGACTGTATACTTTTCATAAAAATGTCATCACCACTTCTTCATCTCATTATGATATATTTACAAGTGGAAATGAGATAAGAAGAGTCAAATAAGTAGAGATGAGACTGTAGACAAAGACATTTCCATGTTTGTCATGATCAAGTTCTTATTCCATGTAGATGGGGTAGGAGTAGAATGTAAATTTATTTTATTTCTGCTTGTTGATATCCTAAATCCATTTCAAAGAAGAAAGAAAGGGAAGAAGGAAGGAAGGGGGAATAAAGGGAGGAAGGAAGGAAGGGGGAATAAAGGGAGGAAGGAAGGAAGGACAGAAGGAAGCAGTCACAGACTATTTAACTCATTCGTCTCAACCTTCCATGGAGTTCACATAACATTGCTTCAATTCCCCACCCATTCCCACTGAGTCCCTTTTTGATGGTACCATCAGGTTTTCTTAGTGTTTTCCCAAGTGTTCGTATCTATTTTCTCCCTTGTAAAATATTGGCGTCTTTCTGTGAAGCCAAAAGGATCCATATTAGTCATTACAATATGGTAAAAGTTTAGCTATTTAATAGAAATCTTGTTTATTTTCTTTGAGACAGAACTACACTCTGTAGGCCAGACTGGGCTTGAAATCAGTATGTTGCCTAAACTGACCTCAATCCTACAATCCTCTTGTATGATGAAATTACAGAAGTAAATCAATGCCTCTTCCAACCTCCATGTTATGGCAACCGCTAAAATGTCAGGATTCTGAGAAAAGTTTCCTGGGAAGGAAAACAATCTACATCTGAAAAATACCACTATGTGAATAACAGGATCAATGAAAATGTTGGCTCTGGGTTCTAATTCTATTCTGAAACTATAATAGGCGGGTGGCAAGGAGAGAGGATATGATACAGAAAGAAATGGCTTTGCCTGGAATAAGAACATTGTAACAACCTGAACCCAAAGAACCTTCCCGTGGAAATCTCAAAATGCTGAATGCATATGCAAGCATTCATTTCCCTTTTCATTTCACACAGACTGATTGGGAATCAGCAGCTGTGGTGAGCACTGAGATCGGCTGAGGTACACGTTGCTGGGTTGTCAGGCTACAGAACTGCCAGGTGGCTCAGGATAGAGCCTGATGCCGCTGCCACCACAATAATCAGCAGCAGCGAGTCAGCGCTACAGAAGCATTGACAGTGACACAGGAGACAGAAGGTGCTGGTAGCAAGTTTCTAAGACTTTGAAATGAGAGTAGCTGCTGGCATCTCAGACTGGGCACTAGTCAAAAGCAAGTTTTCATCAGCAGATAATAAGATTGTGCAGAGGAAAGGTAATACTGAGGGAAAGGAACAGAAGTCTTCTATGCTAAGTTTTGAATGTGAGTGACTGAGCTTCCTAAGTAGCCTACAAATTCTTAAAGAGATTGGCAGGAACTTAAGCAACCAGGGAAAAGCGGTAAGGGCAAACTCTAAGCATTGCAGTTAAGAATGTCAATGAGGGGCTGGAGAGATGGCTCGCTGACTTAAAGTGGCAAAGGATCAAAGTCCAGTTTCCAGCACCAATATTAGATGACTCCCAACCATCTGTAACTGCACATGTAAGGGGCACGATGCCTTCTTTTGGCTTCTGTGGGTCTTGTACCCATGGTCATGGACACACATACACACACACCATGCATTCACACAATCAACAATAGCAAAAACTACACTCAAAGTGTTGTAGGAAAAAAGAAAGGCACATTTGAATTTACAGTTTAGTGAGAACTAGAAAAAATATAGTACAATATGCAAATCAGTGAACTCCAATTTATAATGAGTATTTTTGGTGCTGTAGATGGTGCACATATAAAATAAGAGGACCTAGAACTATTAACCAAAAAATGAACCCTAGAAAAAACTTTAGTCACTCCACTCTACCTCATTCCTATGAAAAAGAAAAAAAAAATCAAAATTGATTAGTAAGTCATGGTTTTATGTCTTTTCTCATTTAATAAATTTATTCCAAAATGGACTCATGGCCTTATCAGTGACTGTTTGAAGTTCACTTGCTCCTTTGAAGGCAAAATGCAATTATTTATCAGTGATTAGGTTATTCATGAGGCTTGGCATGGCTTAATTTATAATTAAAGTATAATAGGCTCACACATGGAATGTTAAGATTTTCTTAGCACTTGGTCTATTTTAAACTGAAGTGTTCAGATGCATTGAGGGGGATCAGAGTTAATCAGCCTTCCTTGCCACACAGTGTCAGCTGCACAGGTACTCAGTGGAGTCACAGACAAATAATGCAAATGCAATATCAAGGTACAAATGGTGTCCCCCATCTACACAGCATCTTCACTATCCATTTTCATTTCATCCATGTTGATGAATTCCATTAAAATAAGAATAATTTGGCCATAAAACCACAGACTCAAAACAGTAGAAGATATTAGAGCAGAGAACTGAATTTAGTGATTTATAGTCAGTAAATATTGTGGAAGAATGATCACAGTTGGTGGAGAGACCATACTTTGGCTTACAGAAGGTGACAGCAAGAGGTGAATCCATTTTTCCATAGATCTACTTTGATGCTGAGGAATTTAAGATTGACTTTACAACAGAGCAGTAAGGTGGGAAAATGGAAGGGTTGGAAACTAGAGATGTCCAATAATTAACCAGCTGGCTAGTCCTTTGCAAGGAGATTGAAGTTTTCTGGTAAACAATGTTAAGGTTTTGGTGTATATAGAGAAGGTTTATAAGGAAATATGGAAGAAGAGTATACTAAAAATTAAGACAAAGTAAAGCCATATGCAGGATATTTGGGTGGCAACACTGTTCCTCAGTCCATATCTTGACTGGGAGCCATAAGGATTAGAGATCACGTAAAAAAGGCAGAGTATCCAAATACCAGTGAAATTAAACCACACCTGAGAAGCAGACACCTGTTAATAATTATAATATATTCTTAACTTCAAAGGTGCTATAAGAAATAACCTGTCAAATATTCACATTACATTAATAATAAACTAGCTAAAGTCATAACTACCTCAAATAATTCTCAGTCAGATTTTCTTTAGTGTCCTGTTCTTAATAAAGTATCTTAAGATATTTTTAGCAGGAAAAAAAGAAATAGGATCTTGACAAACAAGAAGAAATAAAAGCTACAATAAGCCAATTATAACTGTTGTAACCGGAGAGACAAGATATGAAAGGAGTATGAGTTTATTTGACAAACACAGTGGTGGCATCTATCATAGAATCTGTATAACTGTGTAAAATAAAGCTTAATGCTTCATATTTTGTGAACTTTGAAACAGGGCATCTGCTGATTTAAAATTATGTTCTGTGTTGTAAAGAGAAGCTTTTCCTTTGCTAGCCGCTTTGGTTTATCCCCCGCCAGCCGCCTGGGCTCTGCCGCATTGTAGTCCCCAAATAAACACACAGGAGGCTATATTAATTATGAAGCTGTTGGCCTTGCTTGTTTCTTACTGGCTAGCTCTGACTTAAGTAATTACCCCATAATTGTTAATCTAAATATGTTTCTTACCGGAGAATAGTTCCGGGCTTCCTACCCCCATGGTGTTACATGTTGACTCTCTTGTGTTTCTCCTACCCAGAGTCCTTCTGGTCTCCTAGTCCCTCCTATCTTGATTCCCTATAGGCCAGACAGTGCTTTATTGACAAATGCACAGGACCTCCCCAACACTGTGTCTTAGACTAAGTCATGTATATTTCAGGTGTAAATGGTTATTTGCTATTCTCTTTATTTTTGGGGTTTGGTCAGATGCATTTTCTACACAATTATCAACATGTGAATTTTACCTTCACCATCTTAATAAATATCTGAGTGTATGATCTCACAAGAGTGCAGAATTGAGAATACAGAGTAGAAAGGACACCCAACAGATTCTCAAAAGCATACTAGGCTAAAGAAAGAAATAAAAATAGAAACCAAAATGGTATTGTGTAGATTAATTCTGGCCAAGCCAGGAGAAATAGAGATCTAAAATAA
Organism: Mesocricetus auratus; assembly: GCF_017639785.1. Classification (NCBI taxonomy): domain Eukaryota; kingdom Metazoa; phylum Chordata; class Mammalia; order Rodentia; family Cricetidae; genus Mesocricetus; species Mesocricetus auratus. Next base: position 25,750,579 of record NW_024429196.1, on the reverse strand, counting down.
ACCCTAAACATATAAAAGGTCACCTTGTCATGTCTACATGTGACATGGAAGTACTAAATATTGGGTATTTGGTTGTGTATCCACAAAGCTAATTCTTTAATTTAAAGAATAAAAACCAGAATATCAAGAAATGGCTGGATCTTGTGGTAGACTAATTTCCATTTTCCTGAGGAATATCCATACTGATCCCCAAAGTGGCTGCACAAGTGTACCCCTTTCTCCACATCCTCTCCAGCATAAATTGTCATTAGTGCTTTTGATTTTAGCCATTCTGATGGGAGTGAGATGGTTGCAAAGAGGAATGATGACCAAAGGAACCAAGATCAGGCTGGCGAAACCCACAGAAGCAGCTGACCCCAGACTGATGTCTGAGGAGCCAGCATAGGACTGATCCAGACATCCCTCCCACTGAACCTGGGTGACAGAGAGGAGGCTTTGGCAATCTGTGGAACCTTGGAGAGTAGAGCAGTGTTTTTCCTGGCTGGAAGGAGGCGCTGTTTATACCATGGGGATCATGACAAAACTCAGAAACCTGTATAAGTCCTTATTTTCATGGTCTGTAAAGCTCCATCATCTTAGCTGTCTCAATTGTTGAAACGCCTGGCCCACTGCTTCCGGGGGTCTTCGTTCGTCAAACCACAGAAGCCTGGAAGGAATCCTCAGCTTTTCATTTTCTGTGGAAACATAAACTAAAACTCCTTTTCCGAGTAACATATCCATATACTTAAATTTTGAAGTCAAGGCATTGTCAAAAGATAGAAGTTGGATTAATTCAGCAGCATTTATAATCAAGTGTACTTTAGCAGCTGTTCCTTCCTTAGCAATCAAAAAACTGAAAAACACAATAGCGTACAGTATCCAGACTCTCTGTGTATTTTCCATCTTTACGTGGCTTATTTATTATTATTATTTTATTTCTTTACTTTATTTCTCTCTGAGACAGGGTTTCTCTTTGGAAATCCGCCTGCCTCTGCCTCTGGAGCAATTTCTACCGGCGTGCGCCACCACAGCTGGCTTCTCTACTTATTTACCACTTTGTTGGTTTTTTCTCTCTCGATCTTACGTATTTTTTTTAACACACTGTAAACCTTTTGAGGTTTTTCTTCATCCAAGTCTGACTTTACTGTAAATGTTTATGTTTTTCTGGCCACGTGTCTTATCTGTAAAACCGCGGCTGTTTTAAACTGCCGGGTTTTTTTTTTCCGTCAAGATGGCGGGCGTAAGCGTGACCCCAGCTTACCGCCTCAGTCCATGCTGACCTCCAGCAAAAGCTGCCACTTCCAGCTGTACGTACAACTTTTCAATTGTTAGCAGAGTCTCTTAAAACAACCTTGCTGTTTTTTTTTTTCTTTTTATGCCGAGTCAGGAAGACTCCTGTAAGCGAGCCACATGAATCTCGGCTTGTCGCTAGCAAAACAGAGCACACCTGAGAAAAATGCTGCTACCAAAAATCTGTGCTTCTCTCCGTTCTTCTGTTTCTAAAATTCCTTGAAAGCTTTTGTTATTTTGCATGGAAATTCATGATCCCACTCCTGATCACCATTCTGTTAAGAGAAGCTTTTTCTTTGAGAGAAACCTTCCCGCCAGCCTGGTTCTAGAGCCGCATCCGTACCAAATAAACACACAGGATGCTATATTAATTATGAAGCTGTTGGCCTTGCTTGTTTCTTACTGGCTACCTCTGACTTAAGTAATTACCCCATAATTGTTAATCTAAGTATTTCTCTTACCGGAGAATGGTTCCGGGCTTCCTACCCCCATGGCGTTACATGTCGACTCTTTTGTGTTTCTCCTTCCCAGAATCCTCCTGGACTCCTAGTCCCACCCATATAGATTCCTATTGGCCAACAGTGCTTTATTAACAAATGTACAGGACTTCCCCCATCACTGTACTTTTCTTCATCCTTTTATTTTTGAGATAACAATATAATTATATTATTTCCTCCTTTCCAGTTCTCTTAAAAACCCTTTCATGTACCCTCTGCTCATGTTATCTTTCAGCAGGCAAAAAGGAAAATGAGAGTTGAATGAGAGGGAGCCATTATGGGCTTAATGAGAAAGCTGGCACTAGGGAAATCTCCAGGGATCTACAAGAATGGTCCCATTTAAGAATCTAAGCAATAGTGGTGATTCTACCTTAAAGGTCCTCCCCTACAATAAGATTGATGACTACCTTAAATGCTATCATAGCTAGTAGCTAATGGAAGCAGAAGAAGAGATTCACAGCTAAGCACTGCACCAAACTCCTGGAATCCGGTTATAAAGAGGGAGGAGTGATGAGCAAAGGGGTCAAGATCATGCTGGGGAAATCCACAAAAGCAGCTGAACTGAGCAAGTGAGAGCTCATGAAACCCAGAGTGATAACTGGGGACCAGCATGAGACTGAATCAGGCCCCTGAATGTGGGAGTCAGCTGGGAGACTTGGGAAGTCTATAGGACCTGTAGCAGTAGAACCATTATTTAATTTACCCCTGGTGCACTAATGGGCACTCTCTCAACCTAGATACATGGGGGAGGGCCGAGGTCCTGCCCCAAAGAGTGTGTCAGACTTTAACGACCCCCCATGGGAGTCCTCACCCTCCCTGAGGAGCAGATGCTGCAGGGGTGGGATGGGGGGAATGGGAGGACTGTAAGAAGAGAGAACTGGGATTGATAAGTAAATAATATTGTTTTTAATTTAAATAAAATTAATTTTAGAAAAGAGAGAATCAATTTAAATGCCATAAATGCTAAGTAGACAAAGAAATTACTATTAATGGAGTAAAGCAGTATTAATACTGAAAGGGGAAGAAGTCTCTGTGTCTACACAAAATGGAAGAACTTGAAAAAGCAGAAACGGAAGGAAGGTAGTCATAAAACATGACATAATTTTTGACTCCATTTAAATAAAATCCCTAGTGTGGGCAAATCTATGTAACCAGGATGGAAGTTGAAAAAAATGTTCGTCCACTCTGTAGAGAGGCATTTGAAGTGGAACTAAAGGTGAGTCCTAGTGGATAAGATATATGGGGGTGGGGGTAGGCAGTCCTGAATATACCCTATTTGGTGTGTTTGTGTTTGAATGCATGGGTATTCTGTATGCATGTGCGTGTGATTTGTGTGCTTATGAGTGTGTGTGCTTGTTTGTGTGATTATGCCACTTCTATGACATCTTTAAGTTGTATCCATGTTGTAGTATGTGATAGGATTTTCTTCCTTTTGTTACAGGATTTAATCTTCCAATTTTCTCAGACTTTCTTTTGGTTTATGCAGAGTTGATTATTTTAATCTACAAATAATGCAAGCTTCTTCTTTTATTTTCTAGTGTTGATGGCCTTTGTGTTGTCTCCTTACCTGGGCATTAGTATGTCACTGAAGCTGCTACAGTAAAGCACATTATAAATAGAAATGATGAGGAGATTCCTGTCTTGTTTCTTTTCATGCCTTACCATTAAATATATGGGTCTTTAAACATGAATCTTGACTCAGAAATCCCAAAGCAAAATTTCTAAATCCTCAGTTTCCAGTGCTTTATCTTTGAATTGTAAATGTCTATATTTTCATTAAAATTCAAAACTTTATGTGTGCATAATAAGACGGTCATTTTCCGTTGTACTCTGTAAATAACTATTTGAAAAAGCAAGTCAAGCTTCTATTTCTAGAATAAGTAAGCTTGGTCACAGTATTCATGCCTTATACATTACGGGCTTTGAGTTACATATAGTAAAATAATGGTATCGAGGGACTGGGAAGAGGAAGACAAAAGAAAAGGGAGTTGTTCCATACAGAGTATAGTTTCAGAAATGAATCAGTGTGAGGTGTTGGGTGTGAGTGAGTGTGTGTGTGTGTGTGTGTGTGTGTGTGTGTGTGTGTGTGTACTAATGGTCCCAGAAATTCAGGCCTAAGAAAACACTTATAAGTTAGAAGGTGATCTATGTTACACATTTTCATTGTTTCTCAAAAAAAATCACTTATTTTGACAGAGAACAATGACAGAATTCAGTTTATTTTCTACCATAATAACTCCCTAAAATGCATGTTAATGCTTTTGTAGAGAAGAATGTGGAAGTGGAGAATTGCAACACACAAGGAAGTTGCTATTGAGGACTAGGGAGATTTAATTGCTGTCTGATGGCTACAGAAAGGTTATACCACTGAAATAAATAAAATAGCTAATAGATAGAACATTCAGTCAGAGCATTCTGGAAGCAAATTATCAGCACAGATTGGCTTACTGGTGTTCTCAGCCCTGCTCTCCTACTACCAAGTGTGCCTGAGTGATCACACTAACATTAGTTGGAGCTTACAGTAGCAAACTAATTCTGAAAGAATTCTTCATTCCCAGAGGTAGAAATCATTACTCTGAATAACAATACTCTGGGGTGATCTGTTACACAGTAGCAGGCAGCTTACAAGGAACACAAACACAGAGAAACTAGAAGACTTTCCCAGAATTCTGCTCCCCAATATTTGTCTTTCCAAGACTCATGGAAAGATCTACTCATACATTCTGGATCACAGATACCACCATATTGTATGAGGTTCTAGAAAACAATAGATGGTGCAAGTCAGATGCCAGTGAGCAGCAAGCCGAAGTCAGCAGGGCATAGTAAGGGGTGACAAGAGTCAGTTGTATGTGTATCCCTGATAATACAGAATGGTCTCAAAGCCCACACATCTTTATTGTCTTCATCTTTATGATATTTACTTATTTAATCATAATGCTGACTAATTTTTTAAACATAAATTCTTTGTTGAATCTTTGGGAATTTCATACCATGCACCTCAATTCTGATCAACTCCCAGTCCCTCCATATCCTCCTCCCTGCAGTGGCCCTCCAAGTAAGAATTAAAACAAAAAATAAGCAAACAAAAAAATCTTTGGGAATTTCATACCATGCACCTCAATTCTGATCAACTCCCAGTCCCTCCATATCCTCCTCCCTGCAGTGGCCCTCCAAGTAAGAATTAAAACAAAAAATAAGCAAACAAACAAAAAACAAAAGAACAATAACAACCACAAAACCCTCTTTGTTCCTCCATCTTTCCTGCCTTTTCAACTCCTCTTCATTTGTCCTGGTGACATTGGGAGCCAGGGTGTATCACACAGTATATCCTTTATTCCAATTAGCTATACTTGCAAATACACATTGCAATGAGTCACTGGTCTGGTTCAAGTGACTTGTCTGCTTTCTGGAACAGAATCATTACTAGTTGCTTAATGAAACTCCCCTCGATGCAGTTATCATTCCACAGGATCAGTCCCCTCAGTAGATCTAGTAGATCCTAGATGCAGTAGGACTCAACAGAGGGAAAGTTCGCCAAGATTATGTCTCAATTCTGATCATCTTTTGCAAGAGAACCCACATTTGTAAAAAGAAAAATACTAGATTAGTTTGGAAAATCTGTGATTTCTCCTTTATTTCTTTTCTTTCCTTCCTTCTTCCTTTATTTTTCTTATTACTTTAATTTTAAATAGCTTGCTTTACATGTCAATCCCAGTTCCCTCTCCCTCCTCCAGCACCCCCTCCACCACGCCCCCCAGCCTCCCACCCTATCCCCATTTCCTTCCACATAGGGGATATCCAGAGTTTGTCATTTTGCTCAGGGCAGGGTCCAGGCACTCCCCTAAGACTCGAGGCTGAGAGAGCATCCCTCTTTCTGTTATGGACACACGAAGTCCTTTTGCATGCCAGGGATAAACACTGATCTACTGCCCAGGGCCACATAGGTTGCCCAGGCCTCCTCAAAGTCTCACACTCGGGGGTCAGGATCAGTCCCATGCTGGCCTCCCAGCTGTCGGTATGGGGTCCAAGAGCTCCCCCTTGTTCAGATCAGCTGTATCTGGTGGTTTTTCCAGCCCATTCTATGCCAATTTGCTCATCGCTCCTCTCTCTCTATCATTGGGTTCCATGGGTTCAGTTCAGTGATTAACTGTGGGTGTTTGCCTCTGCTTCCATCCGTCAATGGATGAAGGTTCTAAGTTGGCAAATAGTGCAGACAGCAAGTTCATTATCAGGAATGGGCATTTAAGGTGGTATCTCTACTATTGCTTAGCTTTCTAGTTGGTGTCATCGCTTTAGATCACTGGAGGTGCCAGATCTCTCTTCTAACCTATTACTCCCTCGATTATGGTATTTCTCATCCTGTTCTCTCCCTATTTTACCTCCCACTCAACCTTCCTGTTTGCCCATGACCTACTCTCTTTTCCTCCTCTTCCCTTCCCTTCTTTCCAGCTCCCACTCCCCCTCTCCATGTTCAGAAGATCTTGCCTCATTCCTCTTCTCTGGGGTTACATACATATCTCTCTTAGGTTCTTTCCTGTTTCCCAGACTCTCTGTCAGTGGAAGTTCAGACTGGCACTATACTGATCCATGTCTAAAACCCATGTATGAGTGAGTACATACCATGTTTGTCTTTTTGTGACTGGGTTACCTCACTCAGCATGGTGGCTTCTAGTATCACCCATTTAGCTGCGAATTTCAAGTTTCCATTGTTTTTTTCTGCTGAGTAGTACTTCATTGTGTAAATGTGCCACATTTTCTCTATCCAATCTTCAGTTGAGGGGAATCTAGGTTGCTTCCAGGTTCTGGCTATTACAAATAATGCTGCTATGAACATAGTGGAGCAGATGCCCTTGTTGTATGAACTTGCATCTTTTGGATATATGCCTAAGAGTGGAATTGCTGGGTATTGTGGCAGATTGATTCCCATTTTCCTAAGGAATCTCCATACTGATTTCCAGAGTGGGTGTAGGAGTTGCCACTTCCACCAGCAGTGGAGGAGTGGTACCAATTTCTCCATATCCTCTCCAGCATAAATTGTCTTCGGTGTTTTTGATTTTAGCCATTCTGACAGGAGTGAGATGGTTTCTCAGAATTGTTTTGATTTGCATTTCCCTGATGGATAAGGATGTTGAGCACTTTCTCAAGTGTCTCTCAACCATTTTAGACTCCCATATTGAGAATTCTCTATTTAGTTCTGTATCCCACTTTGTAATTGGATCCTTTGGTGTTTTAGAGACTTGTTTCTTGAGTTCTTTGTAAATTTTGAAGATCAGCCCTCTGTCAGATGTGGGGTTAGTGAATATCTTTTCCCATTTTGTGGGCTGCCTTTTTGCTTGTTGACAGTGTCCTTTGCCTTACAGAAGCTTCTTAGTTTCAGGAGGGCCCATTTGTTAATTGTCGATCTCAGTGTCTGTGCTAGTGGTGTTATGTTCATGAAGTGGTCTCCTGTACCAATTCGTTCAAGGGTACCTCCCGCTTTCTCTTCTAAGAGGTTCAATGTGGCTGGATTTATGTTGAGGTCTTTGAACCATTTGGACTTAAGTTATGTGTATGGCAATAGACATGGATCTATCTGCAGTCTTCTACATGCCACCATCCAGTTATGCCAGCACCATTTGTTGAAGATGCTATCTTTTTTCCATTTTATAATTTTATCTTCTTTGTCAAAAATCAAGTGTTCATCGGTGTGTGGGTTGAAATCGGGGTTTTCAATTTGGTTCCATTGGTCTACCTGTCTATTTTTGTGCCAATAACAAATTGTTTTCAGGACTATAGCTCTATAATAGAGCCTGAAGTTAGGGATGGTGATGCTGCCTGAAGTTCCTTTATTGTATAGGGTTGTTTTGGATATCCTTGGTCTTTTGTTTTTACATATAAAGTTGATTATTGTTCTTTCGATGTCTGTGAAAAATTGTGCCGGAATTTTGATAGAGATTGCATTGAATCTGTAGACTGCTTTTGGCAAGATTGCCATTTTTATTATGTTGATCCAACCAATCCAAGAGCATGGGAGATCTTTCCGTTTTCTGGTATCCTCTTTGATTTCTTTCTTTAGAGACTCAAAGTTCTTGATATACAGGTCTTTCATTTCTTTGTTTAACATTATCTCCAGATATTTGATGCTATTTATGGCTATTGTAACGGGTGATATTTCTCTGATTTCTTTCTCAGCCACTTTATCATCTGTATATAATAGGGCAACTGCTTTTTGAGGTAACCTTGTATCCTGCCACTTTACTGAGGGTGTTTATCAGCTCTAGGGGTTCCCTTACGGAGTTTTTCGGGTCACTTATGTAACTATCATATCATCTGCAAATAGTGAAAGCTTGACTTCTTCTTTTCCTATTTGTATCCCCTTGATCTCCTTTTGCTATCTTATTGCTCTAGCTAGAACTTCAAGTACAATATTGAAGAAATTTGGAGAGAGTGAACAGCCTTGTCTTGTTCCTGATTTTAGAGGAATTGCATTGAGTTTCTCTCTATTTAGTTTGATATTAGCTGTTGGTTTACTGTATATTGCTTTTATTATGTTCAAGTATGTACCTGTTATCCCTGATCTCTCTAGGACCTTCATCATGAAGGTGCTGGATTTTGTCAAAGGCTTTTTCAGCATCTGGTGAGATGACTATGTGGTTTTTCTTTCACAATTTGTTTATATTGTGGATTACATTGATAGATTTTCTAATGTTGGACCATCCCTGAATCCTGGGATGAAGCCTACTTGATCATGGTGGATGATTTTTCTGGTGTGTTTTTGAATCTGATTTGCCAGTATTTTATTGAGTATTTCTGCATCGATGTTCATGAGGGAAATTGGTCTATAGTTCTCTTTCTTAGTTGTGTCTTTGTGTGGCTTGGGTACCAGGGTAATTGTGGCCTCATAAAAAGAGTTTGGCAGTGAGCCTCCTGCTTCTATTGTGTGGAATACTTTGAGGAGTATTGGAATTAGCTCTTCTTTGAATTTCTGGTAGAATTCTGCACTGAAGCCATCTGGGCCTGGGCTTTTTTTGGTTGGGAGACTTTTGATAAATGCTTCTATTTCATTAGGGGTTATAGGTCTGTTTAGATTGTTTATCTGTTCTTGATTTAGTTTTGACAAGTGATATCTATCCAGGAAATTGTCCATTTCCTTTAAATTTTCAAATTTTGTGGAGTACAGATTTTCCAAGTATGTGTGATGATTCTCTGGATTTCCTCAGTGTCCGTTATTATGTCCCCCTTTTCATTTCTGATTTTGTTAATTATCATGCTCTTTCTCTGTCTTTGGTTAGTTTGGACAGATGTTTGTCTATTTTGTTGATTTTCTCAAAGAACCAACTCTTTGTTTCATTGATTTTTTGCAATGTTTTCCTGGTTTCTAATTGATTGATTTCAGACCTCAATTTGATTATTTCCTTACATCTGATCCTCCTGGGTGAGTTTGCTTCTTTTGTTCTAGAGCATTCAGCTGTGCTATAAATTCTCTAGTGTGATTGTTCTCCAGTTTCTTCATGTGAGCACTTAGTGCTATGAACTTTCCAGCATCAAATTAAATGGAGAGAAACTCAAAGCAATTCCACTAAAATCAGGAACAAGACAAGGTTTTCCACTCTCCATACCTAGTCAATATATTACTTGAAGTTCTAGCTAAATCAATTAGACAATTCTGAAAAAATCAAGGGGATAAAAATTTGAAATGAAGAAGTGAAATTATTGTAATTCATAGATGATATGCTAATATATATAAGTGACCCAAAAACTCTACGAGGGAATTCCTACAGCTGATAAACACCTTTAGTCAAGTGCAGAAAAGATCAACTAAAATAAATCAGTAGTCTTCATCTACACAAATAATAATTAGGCTGAGAAAACAGTCAGTAAAACAACATCATTCACCATAGCCAAAAATAACATAAAATATCTTGATGTGACTCTAACCAAAAAAAGTGAAAGACCTGTATGACGAGAATTTCAAGTCTTTGGAGAAAGAATGTTGAAGAGAAATCAGGAAATGGAAAGATCCCCCATGCTCATGTATCAGTAGTATTAACAGAGTAAAGATGGGCATCTTACCAAAAGCAGTATCCAGATTTAATGCAATCCCCATCAAAATTCTAGCACACGCATTACAGACCTTGAAAGAACAATGCTCAACTTCATATGGAAAACAAAAAACTCAGGATAACTAAAACAATACTGTACAATAAAATAACTTCCAGAAGTATCACCATCCCTGATCTCAAGCTCTACTACAGAGCTATAGTAATAAAAAAAGCATGGTTTTGTTACAAAAGCAGACATGGATGAATGGAATCAAATCATAGACCCAGATGTACTCTTTCTACCTATGAACACCTGATTTCTGACAAAGAAGCAAAGATGTACAATGAAAATAAAAGGCATCACCAACAAATAGTGCTGGCATAGCTTCATGTTCGAATGCAGAAGAATGCAAATAGATCCATATATATCACTCTGCTCAAAACTCAAGTCCAAGTGAATCAAAGACCTCAATGTAAATATCAGCACACTGAACTGATAGATGATACAACCTTTGACCTACAGTCTGTCCTGCCTATGGGAAATACTGGGGTAAGCATGGTGCAGACATTGTGGGATTGGCCAACCAATGGTCCAACCTGAGACCTACACAATGAAAGTAACCCACCCCTAACACTGCCTAGAGTTCTAGGACCCAAAGCTTGGATGGCCCATAGATATGGATAGAACCAAACTGGAGGGGAAAATGTCAACATCATGATGCCTAAGGATATTCTGCTATTCTTAAAGATTGGTGACTACCCCAGTAGTCATCAAAGAGCTTCCATCCAGTAACTGATGGAAACAGCTACAAAGACCTACAGTCAAACATTAGGCCAAACTCAGGGAATCCTTCTAAAGCAGGGGAAGAAGTATTGTATGCACCAGTGGGGTCAAGGATATCCCAAGAAAACTCACAAAAACTGTTAACATGGGCTCATAGGAGCTCACAAAGTCTGAACCAACAATCAGGGAGCCTGCAGGGGACCAACCAAGGCCCTCTACATAAATATGTGACAGTTGTATAGCTTGGTCTTCTTGTGGGACTCCTAATAGTGGGAGTAAGGGCTGTCCCTAAAGCTTTGACTGGGTTTGGGGAAACTATTCCTCATACTGGGATGCCTTGCCTAGTGTTAATGCAAGGAGAGGTCCTTAGTCCTATGGCAACTTGATATGCCATGCTTTGTTGATACTCACTGAAGGCCTGCTCCTTTCTGTACAGACACAGAGGATAAGTGATGGGAGTGTTGCTGGAGATGGTGGGGAGGAAATGAGAGGATAAATAGGTGAGGAAACTGTGGTCAGGATATAAAATAAAATAATTTAATTTAAAAATTGTTAATTAAAATAGAGATTAGAAAATAATTTGACTTTCAAAAATTATTTAATGATGTTCACATTCATGTCATATAGTTCTTGGGTATGAAATCCCTTTTCTGTCCCCATGGTGAAGAATGGAGAACAATATTCCAGGCACATGGCAAGCTCTGGAACCATCCTGCAAGCTTTGGGAAAACACAAAGCCCATCTATCTCTTTGATACTCTTTGGTAGAATTTGTCTTTCTCTGAGAAGGAAACAATGTGCTGTTTAGTAAGAACTGCCACAGCATTCTAGAACATGGGAGGTACCTAGGAGTCACTGCAAAAGTATCTTAAGGAGAGTTCCATGGGAGGGTAAATAGTGTCTTCTAACATAATTTGTCCTGAAAGTTGAAATAAAAATGTGTTCTAGATGGCAAGATGGCAGCACCTTCGCTTCAGATGTTATGACATTTTCAATAGTTTAGCGAAGTAACCTAAAGCAAATCCCCACCATCACTACAGTGGGGAAAGCTATTGATTCTGCTTCAGCACATGTTAACTTGAACTCATTTTAGAGAGTTGAATGAATTTTTTTAAGTTTTTCCCCATTACTGAATACATGAGAAGAGAGGAAAAAAAGTAATCAAGGGGAAAGTTCCAAAATCCCCATTTACTTTTTGCCTGTTGGGAAAAATGAGAGGTGGGGAGAACTAGAGAGAGAGAGCATCAAAACAGCATTATTTGCTTATATACAACCTTATTTATTTTCATAGGCCTCGAGTCAGATAGCAAAGTAGAGAATACACAATTGTCAGGTAAATAGCACACGGGAGTCATTCATAAAGAACATTCAAGGTAGTGTGGTCCAGAGATGGACTGGTGAATGCATTTAAAAAAGAATCAGAGAAAACTGTTTTATGGTGTACACCCTGCTCTAATTGATATCTGAAAAGTTTTTAAATGATTGCAAATTAGGCATGTTCTAGGACTGGATGTACTGGCTGTATTTGTGTTAACTTGACATGAGCTAAAGTTAGTCAAGAGAAGGGAAACTCAACTGAGAAATTGCCTCCATAAGATCAGACTGAAGGAAAGTCTGTATGGCATTTTATTACTCAGTGATTGATGGGGGAGCACTCAGGCCATTTTGGGTGATGCCATCCCTAGGCTACTTGTCCTGAATTCCATAAAAAATCAGACTGAGAAAGTCATAATTACAAATCCACTCCTCCATGGCCTCTGCATTAGTTCCTGCCTGCAGGCTCTGCCCTGCTTAAGTTTCTACCCTAACTGCCTTTGATGATGATATTCAGGTACAAGCAAGATAAACCTTTCATACCCAAATTACTTTTCACCTTGGCATTTCATCATAGTAATAGAAATCCTAACTAAAACACTAGACTATGGGAAAAAGGTATAAAATACACTATAGAGAGCAGAGAAAGGTAAGACAATATGTTTCCGCTATTGTACTTATTTGTCAATATAAAATACATTTACAAAGATATGTTATGAATAATTTTAATTTGGTAGATATTTGGCTATGCTTAAACACAAATTTTAAGTGAAAGTTTTATATTAATGCATTCTTATTTTAGAAGATACCATTTTGAAAAGTGCCTGAAGTTTTAATGAATATGCAGTCCTGATAAAGGAACCCCATTTGCAGCCAGGTCATGGGGTAGACCTAATGTGAAAGAGTATCATAAGTAATTCTGTTATTGATCAATGTAGCAAATATGACTGCTATGATTGTCTCATTTCTATGTTTTGAGACTAACATCTGAATGAGACATGTGGAGACTAAAAGTTCAATGACAAGAAACTAATTGAGATAATCAACAAGAAAAGTTGACATTCTATACAAAAAGTCATTTAATGTTTCTTTATTGGATTGACAGGACACTGGATCCTTTTGAAAAATGCACACCTATTTTACTAAGTGATGAATGACACAAACTCTGGCCAAGGGAAATACTGGGCAATGATAGTTTTTAGTTGAATGTGAAGAGTATTATAAAGTTTCATATGTTCAATATTGTAACATTAATACAGGAGTCTCAAAATAACTTTTTCCAATGCAAAAATGCAGTCCTCAACTTCAAAGGGAATAAGTTAGAGTCTATTCTGGAGTCAAATATGAGTGACCTAGGAACACAGGTAAGTTTACCCCAAATCCATATTCCCATGTGTTTTGATGACAGTTTATAATAGTAACAAAACAAAGCATGTCATAAATCAAGTCAGTTGTCAAATAAATTGACAGAAATATTGGATAGGAAGATTGAAGTAGTCCTAACCAAAAACTCTGCCTACAAAAGCAAAATGAGGAAATCTCTGTTAAAGGACTCCCTTGATATACTTAGTCTTGTTATTTATAGAAATCTATACTTTCCAAAAGGTTTTTGTCACAAGGAGGGTATGTCATACACAGAGATGGGTAGCAATGGGTGTTAAAAGGACTAAAAGTAGCAGGAAATAAATTCAAATTAGACTCTGGAACTATGTTATTCCAACCTTTGCATAATCACTGAAGTTCTAGTCAGTTTGTCAGCTTTGTAGAAGGTTCAACTCTAGGAGCATCTTTGCAGAACCTTTCATTAACAGTTTGTGTAATTATATAAAGATGATGATTATAGATAATGATTATAGATGATGATGATGATAGACAGATAGATAGATATCTTGATTGCTAAATGGGTATACAGAATGACTTGTGCTAACATTTGTTACATAAACAAATAGTACATTGGATAACAAAGTAGAAAATACAAAATTGTCATGTAAATAGTATACAGTAGTCAAGAATAAAAATACTCATGTTAGTGTAGTCCAACAACAGTAAAGCAGAGTTAATGGAATGCATGAAAGTCTTCCCTGTGATATGTAGCTTTAGGGAGAAGAGCAAGAGCAGATAGGAGTAAACTAATGTATGTGCCCTTCATCAAGCAGTTGCCATGAAGTAGGCAACTATGAAAACTCAACATCATGTCATGCAACGATGGATGAGTACAACTCAGAAAAAGACACAGGTGGAAATATAGCTAATCACCTCAATTTCTGGCCATTAAGATGTGGAAGGGAAACTTTAAAGCAATTATGTCAGTGTCCTTCTATCACCAATATTTGGAATATATCTTTACTATTAACATAGATAGAAAAGTGTGAAATCAGGAAATAATCTAGAAAAATAAAACCATGAATCATGTGCTACATAGACAGAAACAGGTGAGCTAACTGCAATTGAATTAATAAACCATAGGTTCCCATGACTGGAAGTATAACTATCTTATGATTGGAGATGTAAAAGGGATTTGGCGGAGCCCTGAGGGGATTTGTTCAGACACTGAAATTATGATGGTTGTAGATTTTTCACTTTGTATGCTTTCTTGTGATTTTTTTTCATAAAAGTGAAAATGAACTTGCTCATGATATGAATATTAAGTTTTCCTTGGCTACAGTTCTCTTAAGAGTAGCCTGTTGGGGGCCTTTGAACACTTTCAGCTTCTGTAGAGACCTTCTATAATAAACTGTGTTTTTCATGTTAAAAAGAAAACTTCAAAAGAAGGTGTTAACATAATTGAGGGATGATAAGTTTGACAGTAAGTGTCATTATCAGTGCTCCACTGACAGCTTTTTGGCTTTTTGAAGTAAAAAAAAGTCACTTCCTAGGTAGATGCAAAAATCTTAGAGTATTTAAACTATTTTACCAAATGTATTCATATTCTACAACAGTCATTCTGAAGGTTACCAGAGAGAAATGGTTTTCATGAGATTTGTGTTTTCTGTTAATCTATTGAACAAAGAATCAGGGGGAAAGCAAACATGTAAAGGATGAGATGAAAGATACGAATTTGAAAAGATATCCTCAGGTTTGCCTTCTGCAGAGCAATGTGTCAGCTTGGCATTCTGATGGGATCCACACCACCCACTCTCAATGTCATTGCCAAAGAATATGAAAAAGATAACTCAATTTGAACCTGGAAGAATCCAGGTTTAAACAACCAGACTTTTGTGCAACTTTACTATCAACTCAAGATGTGTTTTCCTAGTGATATTTTTTTGCATCCTATTTTCCTTAAAAGTGCCACATTCCCTCGCTGACAAGTTCCCTGCTTCTAAGAGACTGATTTATTTAACTCCTTTTTTTCTTTGTGGTTTACAGCTTTTTTTACCTTTTTTATTTATTTAAATACAAAACAAGCTTGCTTCACATGTCAATCCCAGCTCCCTCCTCCCCCCTCAATGCCCCCAAACTCCCATCCAATCCTTACTCCACTCTCCAGGGAGGGTGAGGCCCTTCATGGGGCTCTGAGTTTTGTTTCATAATGAACCCACTAGATAAAGGTTCTTAAAATTATGAATCTCAGAATTTGATTGCATGGGAAACAATAACATCCAATTCCATAGCTTTTACTCTAGTATGTTAGTGGTTTTATTTGTATTAATCTTGATATTGAGAAAACTGGGGAAATGTTTTCAAACTTCAGACCTAGGTAAAGTCAGCTGAGTTGCAGCTAACTGACCAATGTTTCAGAATAGTCTTCCTCATCTACTGTTTGCCAGCCTGAGAAGGAGTCAGTGCACATCTCAGTGCCCTTTGGCTTTTGATATGTCTCCAGTGATAGGAAAACTAAAGTGGGAAGACAATCTGGCCTTTGTGTTGGCACTCATAAACTAGGCACTCTGTTAGGACCTTGAAAGCTTTTATATAGAAAAACAAGCCAGCGAGAGGATGGATCTATGAAATGATTGTGGCCTAAACTTAAGAACTTCCTACACTACAAGTCCCTAAATATCAGAGTGCCTGAGTGTCTCCAGGAATCTACCCAAATCTACCTATACTTCCTGTAGATTAGATCTAGAAGGTATATTTCAAACGAATTCTGCCCAAGGAAGTTGAAGAAGTATATTAAAAACTGATGAAGATGAACCATGAACTAGAAGTAAGAAAAAGAGACGCAGACAAGCCTACTATGATTGGGGGTATAATGGGAGTGGGAAAGCACATTAATAGCTCAGAAAAACTCAATATAAAGATTTGGAGAGATTTGAGGAGTACCAAATAGATATATGTCATCTATGCAATGAAATGATCTAGCATGGGACACACACACACACACACACACACACACACACACACACACACACACACACACAAAATATATTAGACATGGTTTCTGTGTATAGCAGCCATAGCTGTCCTGGAACTCATTTTGTAGACTTGCTGGCCTTGAATTCACAGAGAGCTGCTTGCCTCTGCTCCCCAAGTGCCAGGATTAAAGGCATGTAATCATTAATAAAATTTTAAAAAGACTTTGACAATAGTTTATCCACAAAGAAACAGTGCCACATTTGGGAGAATGTAACCTCATTTACTCAGTGATAATGATGAGAGAAAAATACGAAGAGAGAAGAAATGTAGCCATAGCAAAGAAAGGCATATATCAAGCCATTTCCTAGGATATGAGGCACCACAAATGTCTATGGTAAAGTCATTATGTATGTAATTTAATTTAAAATGAAATAATAATAGAGTAAACATGGAACATGGTGCATTCTTGAAAAGAGTTGAGCATAATAAAGACTTGGTACTGAATGGAAATGTTTATATTCAGTCAGAGTATAACAACTAATTTTATTTAATCTAGGTGTGGTCTTGTCCTAGGCACCTCAAGAGGATAGCTCATAATGTTTGTATTTGTCTACTGTGTGATTCCTGATGATTTTTGTCTACTTCTCTGAGAAAAACTCACTATCATTATGATTGTAATACTCTTCCTTTTTTTAAAAACACTTTGTGCTGAGACTACCCAGATGCTTCTCTGATTATCTCTACCTCTATTTATCCAGTGCAGGTTGCATAACGATTAGGAGACCAACAAGTGGTGCCTGATGCCCTGATCTTCCTTTGTTGTCTTATGTCTCAGACAATTGATCTTTACCCATATCAGCAAGATACACACACATTGTGTACCATTCTGATTGTTCAATAAGACATGGTTGCATGAGAGACATTTTGCAGTCACCAGAAGAAGCAATTCTTTCAGATTTCTTGTACTAGGAGCAGATACCACAGCAAAACAGTACAGCTCCATACACAATAGTTCTGAGCCAGCTTGGGAGTTCCACTTTGCCCTTACATAACTTGAAGACTAAGACTATGCTTTGGGAGAAGGATTAATGAGAATATAGATACATGCAGAACAAGTACAAACTTAAGGTATTCTTCCTAGCCTATGTTACCACAGAGAAGGACTGAGAAAAATATCATGGTGTTATAAAGTGTAGGACTTTTTTCTCAATATATGTTTTTATTTAAATTAGAAAGGTGAATGCTTCACATGTTAGTCCCAGCTCCCTCTCCCACCCCTCCTCCCTTGTCCCTCCACAAGCCTCCCATACCTCCACCAAATCCCCACATCATTCCCCAAGGAGTGTGAGGCCCTCCTTGGGGGGAATCTCTAAAGTCTGTCATTTCATCCTGGGCAGGACCTAAGCCCTTCCCCATGTGTCCAGGCTGAGAGAGCATCCCTCTATTTGGAATGGGCTCCCAAAGCTCATTCATAAACCATGGTAAACACTAATCTACTACCCAAGGCCCCAGTGATTTCTGTGGCCTCCTCCCTGGCACTACATTCATGGAGTCTGGATCAGTCCCTGTTGGCCTCTCAGCCATCAGTCTGGGATTCAAGAGCCCCCCCCTTTATATGATCATCTGCCTTTGTGGTTTTCATCATCATGGTCTAGACCCCTTTACTCATCACTCCTCCATCTCTGTCATTAGGTTCCAGGAGTTCAAATCAGGGTTTAGCTGTAGGTATCTGTCTCTGTTTCCATCAGTCCCTGGATGAAGGTTCTAGGATGGCATATAGGATAGTCATCAACCCTATCATCAAGGAGGGGCTATTAGTGAAGTGTCTCCACTATTGTTTAGTTTGCCAGTTGGTGTTATCCTTGTAGATCTCTAGGACTTTTAAGAGATACAGGACCCAGAAAAACAAATTCTGTCTCCCATGGCTAAGGGAAGACATTAATACATGATGGAGATAGCTGCACAATAGTAGAGAAACAGACAGCAATATTTGTAGTAAGCTGATGAAAGCAAATATAAGTCATAGAGTTGTACCATTGCACACAACATTTATTGATTTTATGTTTTACAGAAATTGGATGCATGTAGATATGTGCAGAACAACAAAAGTTTTAAAGTGGTATACCTACTTTTATAGTTACTTATGAAAACAACTTAGAAGTATTTTAGTATTATTCTGAATTTGAACACCTAGTACCACATAACTCAGCAATTCTAGTGTGTGTGTGTGTGTGTGTGTGTGTGTGTGTGTGTGTGTGTGTGTGTGATGTTTTTCTCCTTAAGATATTTTTATGTGCCGGGTGGTGGTGGCGCATGCCTTTAATCCCAGCACTCAGGAGGCAGAGGCAGGCGGATCTCTATGAGTTCAAGGCTGGGCTGGACAGACAGCCTCCAAAACAATACAGAGAAACCCTGTCTCGTAAAATCAAAAAAAAAGATATTTTTATGTATGTACATCAGGTCGCATATACCTGAATTCTCACAACAAGCATGCCTTCCAAAATTAGGAATAAAAGAATATGAACATGTTTATTTATATTGAGAATGAGTAAGAAGCTTATATCTTCATTGGTTCCAGACTCATGTGAAGTGTGTATAGTAGTGGAATGTAATGAATTAATATTTAAGTAGCAATTGCATTACATGAAATTGAAGGGAACTTTAAGAGGCCAGAAAATAACTGTGAATTTAAAAAAAGTAAACTTCACTGTGTATATACACATAAAGATTTATAGATAAAATGACAAGTCAAATTAAAATTTTGATAGATTACATTGAGTTGGATGGGTGTTTTGTTAGAAAGCATTGAATTCAAGACTGACCCTAAAGATCCAACTTAACTGTATTAGAAGAGTTGAGGATGTATTTCAATAGGAAAAAATTAAAATTAGAAATAAGTCAATGGACATCATGTAGGGAGCACAGGCAGTTGAAACAGACTAGACCTTTATTTTTCATTGCACTGAAAGTTCTTATTTTATTAATTAAAATTTTTCACTTATTTTACATACCAACAACAGTGTCCCCTCCCTCCTCTCTTCCTGCTCTACCCCCCTCTTCCCATCTACCTCCTTCCTCATCCCCTTGTCCTCTATCTTTGGTCAGAAAGTGACAGGCCTCCCATTGGCTTGGACAAAGCATGGCACATGCAGGACCCAGCTTCTCCCACTGCATCAAGGCTGGGTGAGGCAACCTAGCATGGGGAATTGATGGGTTCCCAAAAGCCAGTTAAGTGTCATGGACAGTTCCTGATCTCACTGCTTAGAGCCAACAAACAGACGAAGCTTCATAACTGTGGTACACATGTGGAGGGCCTAGTTCAGTCCCATTCAGGCTCCCTAGTTATTGGTCCAGAATCTATTAGCTCCAATGAGCTCAGATCAGCTCTCTCTGTGGGTTTCCCTATCATGATCTTTTTTGTTTGTGTTGCAGGGGGTGATTTTTCAAGATAAGGTGTTTCTGTGTTACTTTGGATCCTGTCCCAGAACTCACTTTTTAGACCAGGCTGGCCTCAAACTCAAAGAAATCTACTGGTCTCTGCTTCCCAAGTGCTGGGATTAAAGCCCCATTGTGATCTCAGACACCCCCACTCCCTGCCTTGCTCATATAATCCCTCTCACTTCTCTTCAGCAACACTCCTGGAGCTTGGCCTGGTGCTTGACTGTGGATCTCTGCATTTGTTTAGTCAGTTACTGGATGAAGGCTCATTGATGACAATTAGAGTAGTAACCAATCTGATTAATATGATGGTGTTGTGTACTAGAAAATGATAATGAAAGATGTCTGGAAAGAATAACACTTGTCTGAGAGTGATTATGTGCCGCATCAGCTGCGCGGCCTGTGTCCAAGAACGTGCGGAGGGTGTCGGGGATTGACAACACAGAGACTCGTTCAACAATGTAAAGAAAACTTTAAGCAGGCCCCAAAAAGGTTCAAGAAAACTTCCCAAGAAAGGCTCCCTCCAGAGAAGCTTCTCCTCTCTCCTCTCCCCGGCTGGTTCTGCCCTGACATCAAAACTGATCTGGGTGTGTCAGAAGAGGCGGTTAGTCTTTGGACAAGATCATCGAGGTCAGGGCGGTTCCCGTGGGCAGGCCTTTTCCAGGAACTTATTGCCCCAGGCATTGTATTGTTTTTAGTAAACATGTTTTTAGTAAACATTGTCTTACAGCTGTCTAATCCCAGGCCGACGGGGAAGTGGGTCTCTGCTCAAGGTCTGGTGTCCCCACAATTTACCCCTTTTTATTTTCTAATGAGGAACTCCTGGCTTAGGTAAAGTAGGGTCACCCTCCCTTGCCCGTCTTCGGGGGACCTTGAGCCCCTGTCTTAGGTGGGAGGGGTCTTCCCCACAGGTTGTCTGTCAACGGAATGACCTCATCCTTAAATCATCTGTAACCAACCTTCATGGCTATTGGGATTGCCATGGGCTAAGCTAAGCAATACTTGGTTACAGAACTCTTGCCTCTGGAACAAGGCACGTTTGAGCTCAGCATAAAGCCAGAATGCCTACCGCCACTGCCACCATTTCCAGGACCCCCATTGACATAGTGCCTCTCCATTACCGTACCCATCACCAGATCTGGACCATAACATTCTACCAGGCTTCCTCTGTTACAAAGGTAACCCGCATGTGTACAGTTACAATTTGATGGTCAAAAAGTGATAAAGTTTACAATCGTTCTAAGATCTGCTCAGGAAAGCATTTAGAAAGTGCACTTGCACAGATACATTAGGTACAATCATTGATGTTACACATGTAGCATTATAAAAAATATGAACAAGAGGCTTGTTGCACTATCCACAGAACACCAATTTGTTCCTGTGGTGATGCAGTTTGTTGATTTAACGTCAGTAGCCTCAGCTGATTATGTGACTTGAGTCAAAGTCTCCTTTTTGTCACATTAGGACAAGTTGCATTTCTCCAGAAAAATACACTGGCCTAGGTGCGATTCCAGAAACAGGAACTACCAGGTCTGAGACTTCAAGTGGCCATGTCCTGTTCAAATACTGAAAAGAGGCTTTTGCCACTCATCACAGTCCATACCAATGTCCAAATGTTTTAAATGGGTCCTTTTTTCCCCCAAAGGGAAAAACCGGCAAAATGAATTCTGTTGTTTCAAGGTGTGTCAAGGGCAGACAAGTTCTCTGTTGGCTTCGGGATGAAAACTTACAGGTCCGGGAGGTTGATGTAGCAGGCCTGTTGAGAAACTGGAAATCTCGAACCGACTGTTTTCCTTCTTTCTCAGGCTGTAGATTCGATGACATCAAGGGTCAGGAACACTGATTTAGGAGATCTCACTCAAACTGGCTTAGGTAGGCTCCCATGGTCTCAGGTCTAGTTTTTCTCTGCTCCATGCATCTCACCAAATGGTCTGACAGCCGCCGAAGCTTTATTCTTTTCCTGCAAGAAAACACAAACATGCCCTCGACCCCAAATTAGGGTCTTCTCCACTGTCTAGTATATGGATGTCTCCATTTGACCTGAGCAATAGTTGCTCAAGTTCCATCATGCCAGAAACTGTCTGAAGCAGATTACTCACTGGCATTCACATTCTAAAATTTTTAAATGAGGAGTGTATTATTTGATGAGTCATGTGGGGACTGGGGACATTACTCCCCCTTTTTTATTTTCTAAATTTTGTTTGAACTGTTGAAGCTGGACCATAACAATAGAAGGATTTGTCTACCCTCCTTAGTTAACTATCTAGGTGAATTGGGAATCACTATCTAGATTATTAGTAGATACTCTTTAAAAAGGACATATCCATTAAATATTTCCCAAAAAACTTCTGAAAATCACTCAAAGATTGTAAACTATACTGTGTCCAAATAACTTTTGAAAATTATTTGAAGTCTGTGAGCAGTCTTTCCCAATCTAACCTGTAGAGCTCTCACTAGCTGACAAGGTCTCATTTGTATCTTAAATTAAAACATTAACAGACTGGCTGGATGTTCCTTTTGCCTATATTTAAAGCAATCTAGGTCTAGGTAACTTTTTAACTATTTTTGAAGAGATTTAAGTATCCTTTTAATCATATAAGCAGTTCACACTCACGCATTCACAATCACATTTCATACATACCGGTATGGCCACACCATACATTCAGAACATACATGCATCTTTCAGTCATCCTTTTTCCCTAGGTCATGATTAGTCTGTTGAAATGAAGCTTCCTTAATTGAAATCTATGTAAAAGAACAACTCCAGCCAATCCTTGAACTAAAAAGGTTAAAAAGTCCTGTATGCCCTTCACCATTCCTCCATTTGAGCTACAGTCATGGGGTACAGCCGTACCTACTCCTTGTAACTCTGTAGATGCAAGGTGGAGAGGCCAGGCTTTTGGCCAAAAGTTTTTAGATATGACTCACAAAATAGAACTTAAATGCAAACAAAATTTTCCATTCCATATACCTTTGTCTTTTTCTTTTTCTTTACTTAATACCAGTACCTCATTTACTGTTACCAATTTTTTTGTTTTTGATTCACCCATTTTTTTTGAGACAGGGTTTCTCTGTATTATTTGGAGGCTGTCCTGTAACTTGCCCAGTAGACCAGGCTGGCCTTGAACTCAAGAGATCTGCCTGCCTGTGTCTCCCGAGTACTGGGATTAAAGGCGTGTGCCGCCAACTCCTGGCTATTCACCCATTTTCAATCCATCTTTCAACCCAGGATGTTCCCTCATAAAGGCGTGTTGGGATTAAAGGCATATGCCGCTGGCAATCTCTTGGGTTCCCCTCTTTCCTGACCTTGGTATCAGGCTAAGGCCTAGAGATTTAATCTAGGAGATGTTAAATATTTTTAATAAAACAGAGATTTCCCTTTAGGAGGGGGGAAACTCAGAATGTTTACTTTCTGACTTTTTAATCTCTCATTGGCAGCACCCGCTCCCAATGTATTATTGGTGCTATAAAAATTGATGAACAGGGAGCTGGAATGACTAACTGGCATCAACATGGGGGGGAATCCTCACCAATGCCTATAGTTCCCTTACCTGAGTGTTCGGCAGTGGTTGGATCATCTTTATCATGGTGAGCATTCCTAGTATCCGGAGTAGTATTGGGGTCGACATGCCTGATGCACCCTTCGGGGACCCAAATGGGCTTCTCACTTCCTGGAGGGAAAACACAAACAGCCCCTTGGACCCTAGCTAGGAGGGGAGTGGGTGGCTGCCATTTTCCTGTAATCAAATACTTCAATCTGACCCATCCCAAAGACTGGGAGGGTTTGTTCCAATGTCTCTCCATAGCAGACAAATTATTACTGTCTATGGTCAAAAATTTAAAATGTAAAGTATGGTGGATAACGAAATATTGGGGGAGGTAACACAGTCCCCCTTTTTTATTTTATTAAAATATTGTTTGAGAGTGGCATGGGTGTGCTCCACAATAGCCTGTCCCGTGGAGTTGTGAGGAATACCAAAAGAATGGACAATGTGATGTTCCGGGCAAAAGGCAGCAAAGCGATTGCTGGCACAGGCAGGGCCATTGCCCGTTTTTAGGGCATCGGGAACGCCCATGTAGGCAAAGGCCTGCAGGCAATAAGAAATAAGATCTTTAATCTTCTCTCCTGAGTGGAGAGAGGCAAAAATCAGTTTAGAATACGTATCCACAGAGACATGCATTTTAATTTCCCTGCCTACGGCAGGTGAGTGACAGCCATTTGCCAGAGATGGTTGGCCCTGAGGCCCCGGGGATTTACCCCCTCATTGGGAGAATTATGATAAGGGGCACAATCAGGGCACTGAGAGGTAATCTGTGTAGCTATGGATAAGGGGCACCCAGTGTGAAATTTAATGGAGTGGGCATTTAGATGATACTGCTCATGGAGCTGGTGAACAAGCTGCTCCTGAGTAAATAAGACCCTATGGCGGGTCAAGGAGTCAGAAATTTGATTGCCCTGGGCAAGGGGTCCTGGAATGTTAGTATGTGCCCAAATAAATCCCACATAAGCAAGGTAGATGCGCTGCCAGATAAGATGTTGGAGCTGAACTAATAAAGAACGAACCTGGGAGGTTGGAAGAACATATGGAGAAGTTTCTAAAGGTCTAACAATGTTGGCAACATAAACACTATCAGTATATAAATTAAAGGGCTCTCCCTCAAACATTTGGAAAGCCATCAAGCAAGCAAACAACTCGTGGCTTGTGCTGACATCTGCCCTATGGGTACCCTCTTCTGCACCTGAGAAGAAACCACCACCATGAAACCCTTGGAGGAGCCGTCTGTAAAGACTGAGCGAGCTCCAACTAGAGGGTTCTCCTTTAAAATCTTGGGAAAAATCACAGGGTGTTGTTTAAAAAAAGACATCAAGGGGCTATTGGGATAATGGTTATCAAACTGTGCGCCTGTAGATGTAATAAACAGGGTTCACCCATCATGGAAGATCTGTAGATGTTCCACCTCCTCCTTACCATAAGGAAAGATAATTTTATCAGGACTCTTTCCAAAGGTTTGAATGCTAAACTTGTGCGCCTTCCACAACAATTGTAAAATCAGATCATAGTAAGGGGCCACTACCTTAATAGGGGAGGCTGACAAATGTATCCAATAAATAGGACCAGTCTGCCAAAACACGGCAGTGGGCGAAAAGCTAGATGAAAGTACAACCAGAACAAGGGGCTGCCCATAATCTATACACCAAATGTAGGCTTGCTCTATACTTTTTAACAATTGTAGGGCTTCCCTGGCCTCTGGGGTAATCTGTCTAGGGGAAGTTGGAGCAGGATCCCCAGGAAGAATATCATGAAGGGCTTTAAGAGCACCTGTTTTAAGAGAAAGAGAAAGAGAAGGGTGAAAGCACTGCACCTCTCCCAAAAATCTCTGCCAATCATGAAGCGTTTTTAAATTTGAACAATCGATCTGGATTCTTTGTGGTCGGAGGCCAGTTTGTTGAATTTGATGACCCAAATAAGTATAAGGGGGTCTCTTTTGGATCTTTTCAGGAGCCAAAATAAATCTGCTGGCCTCCAGAAGCTCCTGTAGCTCTGCAAAGGCTATGTAACATTGTCTTTCTTTGGCCGTGGCCAAAAGAATATCATCCATGTAGCAGATAATGTAAAGATCAGGGAACTTACGTCTGAGGGGATCTAAACAGGCAGCTACATAAATCTGGCATATAGTTGGACTATTAGCCATCCCTTGGGGGAGCACCACCCATTGGAAGCGAAGGGCAGGCTCCCTAAAGTTAATCGTAGGAAGGCAAAACGCAAACCGAGGACTATCTTGAGAATGCAAGGGAATAGAAAAGAAGCAATCCTTCAAATCAATGACAATCAAATGCCAGTCTCTAGGAATGGCCACAGGCACGGGCAAGCCAGGCTGGAGAGCCCCCTTAGGCTGCATGGTCGCATTCACGGCCCTCAAGTCTTGTGGTAGCCTCCATTTCCCTGAAGATTTTTTAATTACAAATATCAGGGTATTCCAAGGGGACGTGGAAGGAACCAAATGACCCACCTCCAATTGTTCTTGAACTAGCTGGTGAGCCGCCCTTAGTTTTTCTGCTGGTAAGGGCCACTGTTCCACCCATACCGGATCATCTGATAGCCATGTGATGGGTATGGGGGCTGGTGGCGCAACAGTGACCCTCATCAAAAATGACCAAAACCCTTCCTATCTCCTGGAGCCCCAGTCTCCAAAGGGAGGGATGCCACAGGGCAAACCTCTCCCTGTTCTAGTTTATCTAGTCCCCTCCCCGGACTTCAGCCCCTCGCTTGCATCATCTGGGGACCCCTGTTTTTGTACTTGGGTGCCTGGGTGGTGAGGACCACTCCCATTTCTTGCATGGGGTCTCATCCCCAGAGGTAATAGGGAGGCCAGGCAAAACATATGGCTGAAAAAGCCCTGTGTGGCCCTCAGAGTCTTGCCACTTTAGGATTCTGAGGCTTTTTTGGGGCACAGCCTGTCGTATTCCCTGGAGGGTCACTGTCCCTTCCTCTTTTGGCCAGGCAGGGGGCCAGAATTTATCTGAGAGGACAGAAATGTCGGTTCCAGAATCTAAGATGCCCCTAAAGGACTTGCCTTCTATCTTTAATGTAAGCTGGGGGTGGTTCTCCATAGTGGCTACCCAAAATGCTGCTGGGCCAGTACTTCCAAAACCTTGATTGCCCCTTTTCTCTTTAATTTTTTGAGCCTCACAAGGAGCTGTAGGGAGGAGGAGTAACTGAGCAATCCATTCTCCTGCTGAGATGGCAACAACCCCACTGCCCACTGATGTCATTATTTTAATCTTTCCCTCACTATCCTGGTCTATAACACCGGGATGTACCTGGATGCCTCAAAGAATAGTACTGGACCGTCCCAAGAGTAGTCTGACCGTGCCTGGGGGCAATGGCCCATGCACCCCAGTAGGGAGGGCCTGGATCCCCGTTCCTGGTGTTAGGATTGCCCGAGCAGAGGGACCGAGGTCCAATCCTGCACTCCCTGAGGTGGCTCTAAGGAGGTCTGAGATATGAAGGGGTTGCTCTGGGGGAGAAAATGAATCCTGCCACTGCCCGGAGCAGGGGTAATTGCCCTGTACACATTGGTTTTGGGGCCCTAGGGCGGGGCCCTCCTCCAGTTTACCTGATTATTATTAGCAGGAAGGAAATTTCCCTCCCTGTCAGTTTTAGAGTAGCAGTCATTGGCCCAATGATATCCCCTTCGGCAACAGAAGCATAAACCAGGTCTCTTGAGACCCATAATACTATTTTGAGGGCACTCTCTATGGAAGTGTCCCTCCCTCCGCAGCTGAAACATGTTTTTCTCCCTCCCAGAGTAGGTCTCTCTTTCCCTACTTGGGGCCGAATAGCAGCAGCTAACACTTGGCCCTGGATGAAGTTCCCATCAATGTCCCTACAGATCCAGATAAAGTCATTTAGACTTTTATTATGATAGGGGCAAAGGGTTTCCTTACATTATTTATTTGCATTTTCAAAAGCCATCTGCTTGATGACTGGCATCACAGGCCCAATGCCCCCAAATATTCTTTCTGCTACCTGACTGAGACGGTCTATGAAGTCTTGAAAAGGTTCAGAGGGTCCTTGAAGGACTTTGGACAGATGATCCCCTCCTTCCTTGGAAGGCCATGCTTTCCAAGCCCCTTGGACCGCTGCTGCCACTTGGGCATAGACTGCAATGTCATATTGCATTTGTTGCTGAATGGTGGCATATTGACCACCCCGGTAAGCATCTCCAAATTTCTCTGGGGCTGTCCAGCCTATGCATTTCTTTGAGCTGTCTGGCTGCATCTTTCCTGAAACTCACCCCTCCAAATCAAATAATCTCCCCCTGATAGAGTCGCTCGGCAAAGCTGCTGCCAATTAGTAGGTGTTAAGTTAAGAGACGCAAAAGATTCCATTAAGGAAACGTTAAAGGGAGCCTGCGCTCCATAATTTAAAGTGGCCTCTTTAAGTTGTTTTATATCCTTAAAATTTAAAGGGTTATGACGCCGAATGACCTGTCCAGAATTGTTTGGGTCTGGAGCTTCTATTACCGGGGCCACCACCGGGCAGAATTGGACCCCTCCCTTGGGTCTTCCACCAAGGTCCAAGAAGGACTGGGTTATATCATAGGAGGAGTCCCTTTTTTCAGAGTATGGAGAAGGGTTTCTCTCCCTGTCCTGTCTTTTCTTAATTTGAGTCTTTTTTAGTTCTTTTTTTAAGGGCTGTGATCTCAGCAAGTAACCATTCCTTTTCAGACTGTGATAAGTCTGAGTCTAAGCTACTTCCATTTTCTAGGTCTGATAGAGAAGGATATAACCGATTCTGACTGGAGTCCTTCTTTTTGGGTTTTGCCCGGAGACCTCTACCCATTTTTTTGTTGTTCCTAAGAGACTCATCCTCATCCTCACTAACAATGGAGCCTCTAGTTTCAGTCAGGGTCTCTTCAGATGATTCATCCTCACTCTCTGCCCCTGAACTCAAGGAGACTTGAGTCTCAGTCTCTTGTAACCCTAAAAAAGCCTCTTTTGTGTCCTGAACTACCTGGCGGTGACAAACCTTATCTGTCAAAAGTGCACCCCTCACTAATCTCCATAAGGAGAATGTCGTAGGGGGCAAGGACTCAGATACCTCTTTTCGTAAAAGTCTATGAAGATCACGGTGAACCTCCTCCCAATCTGGAATATTTAAGTTTCCCCCAGTAATGAACCATGGACTGGCTCCTTTGATCGATTTTAGAAAGCCTTCTAGTGTTTTAGACTTGACTGCAGTCCCATGTCCTTTGAGTAACTTTTTAAATTGATACTGTAATGATTCTAGCTTCCCGGAACTATTCCCCATCGTTTCTTAACCCCGATTTCACAATCTCGGTGGAACCTCCAATTGCCGCTTCAGCTGCTCAGCCTGTGTCCGAGAACGTGCGGAGGGTGTGGGGATTGACAACACAGAGACTCGTTCAACTATGTAAAGAAAACTTTAAGCAGGCCCCAAAAAGGTTCAAGAAAACTTCCCAAGAAAGCCTCCCTCCCCTGGCTGGTTCTGCCCTGACACCAAAAACAGATTTGGGTGTGTCAGAAGAGGCGGTTAGTCTTTGGACAAGGTCGAGGTCAGGGCGGTTCCTGTGGGCAAGCCTTTTCCAGGAACTTATTGCCCCGGGCATTGTATTGTTTTTAGTAAACATGTTTTTAGTAAACATTGTCTTACAGCTGCCTGTCCCCAGGCCGATGGGGGAGTGGGTCTCTGCTCAACGTCTGGTGTCCCCACAAATATGAGAAACCCATTACAAAGTCATTGATTTCTATCAGTTTAGTGCACAGGTTCTAGTTGGAATAGTAGTATGGACACTCTGTTCCATAAGGTAAAGCTGACAAAAACTTAGGCAAAATAAAAATTCACTATTAGAAAATATAATAGTGAAAGCTTTGACTTTCTCTTGGAAGAGGAATGTATAGTAATCCCCTAAGCACAGATTTTAAAACTCATCTGAATAAATGGACATGTTGATTCCAGCATCTATCTACATATGTGCACTCTAGTTTTTCACTCAATAAAGATGGATCCCTTTTTAAACTAGTGTTCATTATACTTTCCAAAATGATCCCAACCTATAATATTCATCTAATTCCAGTAGCCTATTAAAATGAAATCTTGAAGATTACCTAGGGTTCATAAGGTGTACAGTGTCTAAGAAAGAGTTAAATGAGAGAGAATCTTGCCTCAGACTCCCTAGAATTGGGAGACAGCAGGCAGCAAAACTTTTCCATTTCAATGGATAATTTAAAAAGCATATATGTATGTATGTATGTATATATGCATATATACATACATATATGCATATATATATATATATATTTCTATCCTGCCATTGGCAATATTGTTAAGGGATTCGGTGCTAGAAATAATTATACACAATCATGAAACTATCAGAAATAATAAATAGCAAGGCAAAAAGATTTTACTTAAAAAAAATTGACCACCTTATGCATGCCCATAATCCCAGCAATAGAGAGACAGGGAGGCAGGAGGAGGAAGTGACTAAGAACAGCCTCAGCTCCATAGCATATTTAAGAACAGCTTAGTCTTCGTAAGAAGCTATCTTAAGAGCAATTAAATAAGATAATTAATTAGCTAATTAATAAATATAAAATATACTCTTTTAAAATATTTTCAAAAGATTGTAAATATTATCAGATCAAGTGTCCTCTAAAGATAATATATGAAATTGGTAATAGTCTTCCATTAGTGATATAAGATTACTTATATCAATTCCTATGTTTATATTTGCAAAATTATATCCTTGAAAGTAAATCCCATTAAATTTAGAAAGACATTTGTTTTTCTGCTTCATCAGATACACACTCATTAAAAGAATGTATCTACTCTCTCTCTGACAGTGATAAAAGTTACAACAAAAATTTTGGCAAACACACAGAACACCCAAGACTTACATTACTCATGAGAGTACAAATCAGTTGTGAACAGTTTGAACATATGTACCAAGGCTCAGCCTATGCCTATTCTGTGACCAAACAATTTGCAGACAAAACAGAATGCAGTGCAAACACCCACTAATCCATAGCCTAGAATGTTCAGTGAAGCATGAATCCAAGGTTACCAATGTTCAGGGAGAACAGAATGAAAACTCACAACTATGTTATTATTCATATAAAGAAATATTTTAGACATTGAAACTGAAAGATCAATTATTACACACAATAATAAGGATGCATCTAACACACACTGTTAAAGTCATACACTAAGGACATGTATGTAGCATTTGATTCCAACAAAAGTGAAAAGAAATATTATACATAAAAAATAAGGGTAGTTATTGCCTTGGATGACCTATGACAAGTAACAGGAAGGGAGTTGAGGAAGGGTTATAATTTGTTCATTTGTCTGTATACTGTTTTAATAATCTATAGTTTATAATGTGGTTATAAATACATAATTTTAGGTTCCTAATAAGGACTCCTAATTGCATATTCTTAATTACACATATATGTTTGCAAATAATTCAATGAAATTTGCTTTTAGTAATTCAATTTTAATGCTCAATAGGAAGAAAGAATTTCAGCACTAAAATACATAGTTGATAATCATTTTGTGAAAATCAAATCGTATAATATGGGACGAGTAAAAGTAAGTGCCCATTAAAACATGATTCCTCAAGATGGTTCAGAGGCTAAGGGCTTGCTTTACAAGCTTGAGGAGCTGGTTTTGAGTCTTAAACCCAGGTAAAGGTAGAAAAGGAGAAGTCTCTCTATAAAGTTGTCCCTGAGATCTTCACAACAGCCATGGTGAGCACACAAACACAGAGTGCACATACACACACTTATAATAAAGAAAATGAACTTCTCTTTATAACTAGAAATTAATTTCTATTATAATATTATTAGCTTTAACAGTTATAGTTTTTATCTTTTACCCTAGGGTATATTTTTTATTCTTACAATGTGTGCGTATTAATACATACTTAAAATAACAGTAGCTACAGAATATAATTCAACTGTGATGAGAGCAACACTAAGGATTTTAGAGCAGGCAGCATTCCAATCTATATGTCTGCTGTGTGAATCTTTTAAACCATTTCACATATTGAAGGCTTTGAATAAAATGGTAAGAAATTGCAAAGGCCTGTCCATCATTAACTGACATACTATTGGAGGAAGCAGAAAACAACTATAGAAATGCAATAAATATACCTAAGATGAAAATTATGATGAGTGTTATAACCAAGTGACATAAAGCTATAAAAGACTATAAAGGGAAGAAAGACATCATCTGACTTGAAGATAAATGTACCATGACCTTAAAGATGAACAGGAGATAATAATTTCGAAAGGAGAAGAAAGATCACCAGGCAGAAAAGAAAAGGTTGGAAAAGCCATGGGATTGGAAAGAGCAAAGTCCAGAGAAGGAAATGTGCTTTGGTCTAAGCACAGAGGTCTGGATATTTGGCCAGTCTGCTTTAGTGTGCATTAGTTTGGGAGAATTAGTTAAAGCACGCACTGCAGATCTTCAACTCAGAATTTATGATTTGGACTCTTTGGGTGGCACTGAAGAATTTGTTCTTCCATCTAGTACTTAGATGACAGGAAGTGATGCTGCTAGCTCAGCACTCCGGTGGCATGGCCATTGTGCAAGGCTGCGCAGGGGCAGTCCCTGAGAGCTTTAAGTGTTATTTTAGTGGCTGGACCCATACTATGAAAATCAACAAAAGAACTAAAGCATTTTTAGCTGGCATATAACTTGCTGTCTCAGAAGCGTCATTCGTCTGCCTTAGTGCATGAACGACATGCCTGGGAATCAGCAAGCCAGGTTAGCAACCAAAGGCAGAGATATCAGTGACATACTACACATAGATATAAAGAGGGAAATGGGTAGACTAGAGTGAGATTAGAACTGAACACAGAGATTGCTTGGAAATGGATGGTGTATTAATAATTTGTTGCTGCTTCTGGAACCAAATTCTTGGCCTAAACTGAAGGAGAGAAAGGAAGGTAAAAGATTCATGTTAGCATAGTCTGATGGTGCAATTCATCATGTAGAGGAAGTCATGGTGGCATGAGTGTGAAGCCACTAGTAGTATTGTGTCTTCAGTCAAAATGGAGAAGCAGAATGAGCTTGCTGCTGCTCAGCCTGCTTTCTACAATTCAGTTTAGGATTCCAGCCCATGAAAGGGCCACTCATATTCAAGGTGTTACTTACCTGCACAGTTAAATCACACACACACACACACACACACACACACACACACACACACACATTTTCATGGTGATTTTAAGTCCAGCCATGTTGGTAGGAAAAGTAGGGGAGCTACATTAGTATTTCTGGTTCTCATGAAGAAAATGTAATGCTTTTCCCTGAAGTAGATTATATTGCACGATCAAATATTACTACCATGGGAGCTGGAAAAATAGTTCAGTGGTTAAGAACACTGGCTGCACTTGCAGAGGAGCCAAGTTCACTTTTTAGCACCCACATGGTGACCCACAACAATCTGTAATTCCAATTCTAGAAATTCTTAAACCCATTTCTGGCCTCCACAGGCACTGTACACAGAGTACACAGGTGTCACTGAAAGTAATTCACGTACATATTAATAAACAAATGCTTCTTTTAAGGGTTCCAATGTTAGCTTAAGTCAAAGGAGGGTAAAATTCCTTTGAAATGTTCAATGGTTGGTAAGCATGGAATTTTGATTTAGAAGAGAGCACAGAGTAGAAATGTAGACACATGTGCAAACTTGGAATCATCTGTGGTTTGGTTGTCATAAAACTGCCACTTAGAAAGCAAATATAACTGAAGAGAAAAGTTCTTAGGACTGGTTATAGAGAAATCTCCATCGCCAATAGTATGGAAAATTTCTGGCTCTACAATGACGGGAGAAAGAATTGCCAGTAATGCAATGGATGCAGCATTTCAAAAGCCAGAGGAAATGAAATGCCCACTAAAGTTGTAGGTTGCTCAAGGTGCTTAACAAATTATGGAGAATACTCGATAATCTGTCAGCAAGAGCAGAAGAGGGGTGTTGTTGAAATTCTTTAAGTATTTTTTAGTTCTATTTATATCATATATATATATATATATATATATATATGGATTGGAAACACGAATCTGTGCATACTTACTTAGAATCCAGAAGAATGTCTCTAATCCGTTAGAGATAAGTTACAGGCATTTGCAGGGTACTTGGCTTAGTAGGTGGTGTGACCTGAATTTCTACTTTTCAAAGTTGTTATAGCAAGTACTGTTGACTACAGAGGTATTTTTGCTGCACTTACTTATATGGCTGTGGGATAATTACAGATACTGGAAAGGTGATGGATATTAAATTCAGAGAGAATTACAGGTAATGGACATTTGAAGATAATATGTTCTCCTTTTTCCCCTTTCTTCCTGCCTCCATTGCCTCGTGCATTCCTCTTCTTCTGCCCTTACCTTCTTCATAAACCATTGTGTACCACATATTCCATTTCCTAGCATAAAATGGTACTTTGTTGTTTGAATCACATTGTGTTACTAATAAAGTTTTATCTTCTTACTGTATCCATTGCATGGGGATATAAGTAACCTGATAGTGTCCTTAGCATATTCTACTAGAGTATTAGGTTTTTTTTCTCATTGTTCTGGCATGGCTTATGATACATCCTTAAGGATATTTTTATATATTTGCTCATACTATAATGAGCTGTACTATTTAATCTATCATCTATTGCTCTATTGTACAAGTCCTAAAATGATATGCAGAAAAAACTGTCTATCTTTGCATTTTTAGAATCTGACTTTGGTACCAATTAAAAAAATTTTTCCTATGCCAACATTATATGAATATTCAGATTTATCTTATTACAATAAATGCAGTACTTCATATGCATCTTTGAATTTTGAATCCATCTGGTATTTATTCTTCCAAATACTTGGAAGTACTTTGGAAATTTTACATATTTTTTACTTAAATTTTAACCAGTTTTTAAATGCATTATATTTCAACCTTTATTAGAGATGTCTACATGTGATGTCACATCCTGAACTGACTCTGTCACTTGGGATTTTTCCACATCAAGTGGATATTACCACAATTTTGAAAGATCCCACACAGGAAATGATGATTATTAACTCAAAGTATGTCCTTCATAATTGTCCCCCTCCATTTAAATACTAAAATTACTGAAGTAACAGCATCTTGAAAGTTGTCCTAGATTGTAGGTGCTTGTATGTTTAATGTAAGTGGGACATAATACGTTCTCTCTTCTAGCTATCTGGTAGCAAATATATAACTCAATATATCTGAATCTTGGCATTTTAGGAGTTTTTTTTCATTATGACTCATTTAGAGTAAGTGCATATTAACTTTAAAAATTATTCATATTTCAATTTTAATGTCTTATTCATATACATTAATTACACTCAACAATTAGTATCGTGTCATTTACATAAATTTACGTGTTATATTTAAAATTGTTTTTGTTAGATTCACCTTCACTGCCATGCTATCTCTTTCCTACTCTTGTTAATTCCCTTCTTTTTCTCAAGTAGCCCCTGTTCTGCTTTAATGTCTTGTGAGCATGTGCCCCTTACCAGAGTGTACACCACTAAAGAAAGTGTGACAATGTGCTTTCTCTCCTCCATCAAACATCAGCTGTGGATAAATCCTCAGAAAAGGGTGGAGCCATGAGAACCTCCCTGATTATGGGAGAGTAGTGACAGATGCAATCTTGCAGACCTTCTCTAGGTAATCATAAGTGCTGTGAATTCAGGAATGCGACAGTCATTTTATACCTTGAAGTTAGTGTTCCTTCCTCAGGCTCTTATATTCTCTCTGCCTCATGATGAGAAATCTTCCCTGGGCCTTGTAGGCAGAATTATAGATGTCAGGTATTCACTAGTCATTTATTCTCTGTACTTTGCCTGGTTATACATTTCTCCACTACAGAAGGAATCTTCTCTGACCAAAGCTTAGTCCATCACTATTCTAAGGCACAAAGAGTTATTTAAAAGATAATTTACAGGCACATCATGTCCTTTAGCAAAGCAACAGTAAAAGGTTTCCCCACTATGACCTGTTCTCTTCCAAGTTGTGGACTTTTTCACCAGTTTTACTGTATCAAATATGAATTCACTCCAGTGAAGTAGTCGTAAAAATAATCTGGTTGGTTACCCCCATATATACTTGTTGTTATTTCCCCAATGGAACTCATCTCTTCTAGTAGATTAGTACTGTTCCACATAGGGTCCATGACTGATGTAGACTTGGCCACAGCTCTGTAGCAGTAGGAATCACTCCTCCTGGCACAGTGAGGAGTAACAGGGGACTTCCAGGTCAGTTCCATTTGTATTCCTCTATGTCCTGTGACCAAGGCATGCCATTTCCTTTCTAAGAAGACCTCAGCATCCTGGTATAGTGTGCAATTTTGAACAATTTAAACTGCTTATACTGTTTTTAGAGTCATTTTAAGTGTCTCTTGCTAAAAATCCAAAGAAAGGCAATGAGAGTTTCATTTTAAATCCAGTGATTTCTAGGAACAAGTCTATCCATTTACTTGCCTCCTTTGAAAATCGTTTTATTTGCAATTTTGTCTGTTGATTGGCTTATCAAACAACAGATTTTCCTGTGACATTTCAATCATTATTAATTTTTATTGTGTTGTCTGTTTTGAGTCATTCAGTCTGTATTTAAGGCAGTTCTCAAACTCAGGATATTCCTGTCTCTACCTCCAGAATATGGCAATTGTGAGACATGTGTCAACACAAGAACTTCATATTTTCTTCATTATACACAAGTAAGCACAGTTCTCATGTTTATAGGGACACAGAACTTAAAAAATATCGAACATTCATATTTATAAATGCATGTTGTATTCATAATTTATTTTATTTAAAGGCATTGCATTTGAATTTTCACAGTAAGTAAATGATTATATAATATCAGAGACCTGTTCATAAATGGGAAGTCCTTCTTTGTCCCACATCTTTTGATTTATATATGTCTCTTAATTTCCTTGTAGTTGAACTCTTGGGGGATGGTCTAGGCCCTGCCCTAGATGAAATGACAGACTATGGACACCCCCATGGAGGGCCTCACCCTCCCTGGGGAAATGAGGGGGTATTGGGAAGGTTGGTGGGAAGGCATGGGAGGAGGGGAGGGAAAGGGTGAGAGACCTGTGATCGACATGTGAAGCAACCTCATTCCTAATTTAAATTTAAAAATTAAACAAATTATATTGACAAATTTGGAATATTTAAATTTTATTTCCTGTCACAATGTTACAACAAATACTCAAAGCTTTTGATATCATTGTGTCTGCTTTTGCCACTCAAAGTCTCCTTTAATACAGTAGACAGAGTGGCCTTATGAGAGTGTGGACTTGTCACTGCACAAAAACAAAACCAAATCCATGTGCTAGCTGGCAACTGTGAGTTAACTGTATAGATTTAACGTTACTTCCCTGATCTCACCTCCAGTCTTGCTCAGTTACACTGGTGACCTTGATATTCAGTCAGCACAGCAGGCAAGTTTCTGCCTAAGGATCTTTTACACTTATACCTTCTATCTAGAATAGTTGGTTCCTAGACCATAATGGGTTTCCCCTCTACTCCTCAATATTTTTGTAAAATGTGCTTTATAATTGATCATGTCCTCAATCCTCTCTAACTACAACCCAACATCATCTATTTTCTCCAGAACACATCCCTGATGGTGTTTTGTATATAATTTATATATTTTACATATATGTGTTTTCTGTTTGATCTAGGAAAAGACCAATTCTTTTAGTTCTTTTATACATACACCTAGAAACAAAGCACACTATACACACTGGAGGGCAAAACAGCAACAGCATCTTTAGTAAATGGTACGAGGCACACTAAATAGCTACATGAACAATGAAAGAAGAACTCACACTGTATGAAACTTTGTTTTCTGGTGGATCCAAAACCTCAATATAAGACCCTGAATCTGTTATCAGAGAATGTA
Source organism: Mesocricetus auratus (assembly GCF_017639785.1). Taxonomy (NCBI): domain Eukaryota; kingdom Metazoa; phylum Chordata; class Mammalia; order Rodentia; family Cricetidae; genus Mesocricetus; species Mesocricetus auratus. The sequence continues at coordinate 25,713,504 of NW_024429196.1, read as the reverse complement.
GGGGATATACATATAAGCATAGTAAAAAAAAAACTTTTGGAATAGGCCTCTGGTAGCACAGGAATTAAAACCATAAATTGGCAAATAGGACATCATGAAACTAAAATTTCTATACAGCCAAGGACACGGTCAAATGAATGAATAAACAGCTTACAAAACTGGGGGTGGGTGGGATCTATACATCTGATAGAGGATTAATGTCTAGAATATACAAATAATTTTAAAATTGTAAACACAAAAATCAAAATAAAACTCAATTTTAAAAATGTGGCTTGTGACTGATCAGAAAATGTTCAGTAGAAGAAACTCAAATCAGGAAGAAGTATATTTAAAGTGCTTGGCATCATTAGACACAAAAAAGTGCAAAATAATATTAGTTTAAGGTTTCATCTCACTCCCATCAGAATGGCCAAGAACAAGAAAATACCTGACAGCATATGCCTATTATCTTTGCCATTATCTCTTCCAGGTCTATACTTTTCATATAAGCAAATTATCACAAGTTTTCATTCTGTATTTCCATGAATGGTCATGTTCACATATATACATGGTGAAGACAGAAGGTTGGGTAATTTTCATCCCTACCATCTTCAAGTAAAGTATACATTTCATTTACACCAGTAGCCTACAGGATGTCCAACTTTCCCATCCCTGCCAACAATACATCTCTACCATTTTTACGTGTTTATATAATCAACATGAAATCATTTTGATTTATTCATTTGTTTATATCCCATTAATGAATTACTTCTTTGTCTAATTTTTCAGTAGAGATATCTGCAGTAAGTTTGATTTTCTAAAGCTTTTCATATAATTTAGAGTAATTCTTTTTATTGATATATAGTTGTTAAATATTTTGTTCCATGTGGTTGGGTGATTTTAACTTTACTTGAGTTTTTCTTTTATTGATGACACTTCTAATTTTTTCTTTCTCAGATGTGCTTTCCACACAGACTTGTATAGTTAGTATTGTACCCCCAGGTCTAAAGTAGATTTTCTTGTAATGCTTCTACACATTTAATATTTTAGATGTATCTCTTACATATTTCTAGACCTCAGGTTCTTTTTTGAAGTAGGTATATATGAAGGACATGTTAATGGAATCTTGATGAAAATTTTAAAATATTTAGAGATTATTTCAAAATAATAACTCATTATATACCAAAGGACATTGATTCTAAGTATTCTCAGAAATAAATAATTGTTGTCATGGTAAGATATCCTGGAACACATATTGTATATATTATGTGATAAAATAAAATATATTTTGCATTGAAACATATTCTTTGAGAACATTGCACAATGTATTTCGAACATATTTACTCCCCTCAACTCCTCCCTTTGTTATCCTCTCAATCATTCCATCCCTTACCACCCAACACTGAGATTTTATTTTCTTCTTTCTACATCAAGTACAATGTGAGATACCCAGATAGATAACGGGTCCTGCTCTGGAGTGAACGTTTCAGGAGTCACAGCATCATCATCATCCATCATCAATCATCATCAACAGAAACAAATCAAAACATAAAAACCCCACAAAGTATTTTCTTCTGTCAGGAACCATCAGATGCTGTTAGCTTCTCAAGTAATGGTGGAGTTGCATATCCACCTTTCCCACTCTCTGTGCTGAGATTTTGTCTAGCAAGAATTTATGCAGGTCTTTTGCATGCTGTCACAATTAATGTGAGTCCATATGTGCTTCTTCCATGATATGCCTGGCAACCAGTCTTTCATTGAAATTACTAACAACCTCTGGTTGTTACAATCTTTCCATCCCTTCTTTTGGGCCTTAAAATGCGATATTAACTTCAAATTTCAGGGTTAACAGTCAATGTTCATTTGGTTTCTGAAGGTTGACCAGTAAGAGGTCTCTGTTAATTGCCATCTACTGAAAGGAGACATTTCTCAGATGAGGGTTGAATTATGATTTGATATATGGGCACAAAAAGTCAGTAGGAACCATTTGTTACTTTCCTTAATAGAAATAAATTCTTAAGTATTTTGTTAAGATATATTCTCCCATGCTTTGTTCTTAATAGCTAAACATACACATCTCATAGAGACAAACTGACTGCTACTACTTTGATTTTCCCAGTTTCTTTATTTAATAGGCTTGAAATATTGATTAACATTTACAGACTCAATTCCAAGCACTTGCCAGAAGTAAGTGAGAGTGCACAATGAGCTTTACATGCCAGTCAGATTCTAAGGTGTGATGAAATTCCCCACTGTGTCTGTCAACTTATCCACTCTATAGGTCATTTCCCACATGGCTCCTGGTGTTGAAAGAAGCCATTTCCACTTCAAATCTTTCATAGACAATGGAAAAAATGATGTAGCACTAATATTGTGTTCCTTATCCTGCTGTGGAGAATTGAATAGACTCCATTCAACAGTAATGCTCTTTTGAAAGGAGTGTCTATCTGCCCAGGATTTATGGGCAACTCCAAGGTCATGTTTGTTTTCTTCCTCATTTCCAAGTTGTAGACTTGAGGGATTCAGAATTGACTCACCATAAAAGTCATAAGCACTCCCTTCAATTTGTTGATTCTACACACTTACTGCCCCCAGCAACACAGGAGACTAGGTTCTACTTCTTTCCTTCTAATCAATTGCTTTTCAATTCCCCCTTGCTGTTTTGTTAAGATTTGAGCTCAAAGACCTTGGAAACAAATATAAGACTTCACTAAAGCATTTCTAGCATCACTTCAATTTCAAACTTTTTGTTAACATATGGACCCCTATTTGGGATATTTATAAATAAGTGAGTGGAATTCTCACCCAAGGGGTCTTAATTAATGTTGTTATCTTGTACTTTAATGTAGTATTAATTTAAGAGAGGAAAATTATTAATAATCAAAATCAGTGAGTTTTGCTTTGCTAGAAAATGCCTAGAAGGGTCTTTACACTTCCTGCCACACAGTCAGATTTACTCAGAGATTGTGCACGCATGTGTCTAAATATGTCACAGCCATCCTCATGAAGAAACAATTAGAAAAGATTCAGAGCAGCCCTAAAATTATAAAATTAGTCTGTTTCCCTTCTTTCACAAATATCTACCTAAAGCAAGACACTGTGCCAGCAAATTCAAGTTGAATTCCTCTGTCACAGTTTGTACAGAAGTAGAGTTAGTACTGGCTTCTTAAAATCAGAAATGATTTATGGACTTCTACTGGCTATATTTGGTGAGCCAAAGTACTTATATCTATCTATCAAAGGGTGTTAATTCCTCAATATGTATGTATGTATGTATGTATGTATGTATGTATGTATGTATATATATAGTCAGGGAATCACAGTTCCTTGCAGATACAGGTCCCACAGAGCAAAAACAACAGAACAAAATGAAGCATTCCTGACAGGCATTGGCTAAGGAACATGAGTCGATACAAGCAACAGGTTCTAGGTAAAACCATCTGCCATCAGGATCAAAGTATAGAAAACATAAAATTGTGAGGGTTTGTTTTGTTTTGTGTTATTTCCTTAAATACCTACTTTCTTAAGTTAAAAAAGTAACATCACTTTGATGAAGCAAAAGAAAAGATGGTGGAGCCATGAGGCTAGCTAATTTTAGATGCTAGCCCTTTGAAATGTAGGCTGCTTTGAGTCACAGAACAGGAAGATGCTCTAATGCTATGCCTCATAGCTGTGTTGCCATTTTATGGACTGACTATGTGATATCCCCTTCAAACTCATATTATGAATGCTTGGTCCCCACATGGTGGTGTCATAATAGAAGATTATAGCAGCTTTCGATGGAGGGTCTTAGCTGGAGGACATAGACTACTAGGAGAAGATGTTCGAAAATAATTATCCCCACATATCTCCTCTTGTGCTCTCTGTGCCCTGCTACCATGGCATAAACAGCACTTCTCCATCATATCCTCCCCTAACCCTGATGCCCTGCCTCATAGCAGCCCTGACAGCCATGAACTGTACCCTCTGACATGATAAATAGCTTTTCCCTTAGGGTGCTTCTGTCAGGTGTTTGATCACTGAAATTAGAAAGATGCTGATACAGTTTGATTGACTGATGCCAGTCTCTCCCATCCATGTTTAGCATGAAATGCATCTGCCCTTGACTTGGGCTGCATAACTTCAAAGGAGTTTTTGCCATCCTCCTTCTCCTGAGATGAAACATTTTGCTCCAAATAAATACTGATTAAGCAAAGGAGATTAGAAATACCCAATTAGCCTCCTGAAGCAAGTAAAAATCTTGCATGCCCTGTTACTAACCCTCCTTTGCTGCTAATGTTAAAAAATGGATATGCACAATACATTCTTGTCATAAAATAAACACCAAACAACAACATAACAACCAACAAAAAATGAGCACAAATTATCAACCATTCTCAGGGGGTTTCTGTCTTCCTATGTTTTATACCTGGGGTATTTTTGAACTTATCTAAAATACAGTCAATGCAATTTTAAGAATGTTGACATTATCAGAACTCAAGTCACCCCTAGCTATAGTTATGCTGTGGGCATGAATTCTAACTGTTTTGCTGTAGGCAAAAATTTCTAAATAGGCTACAGTTGCATGATTGGGCATAAGGACATAAATCAAATATAATGAATGCAAATTGCTAGTGTCAAGTGTATTTAGCCAGGAATAGAATAAAAGGTGGAAGGAACAGGGCACCCCACTACCTGCACAACCATGAGATTTGTTTTGTTTTTAACTAGTTTCAGATATAACTAAGCTCGGGTACCTCATGGGGTGGTCATGGTAGAGGTAATGATGGTGCCTTGGGGAAGCTAGATTTCAAGATGTATAATCTTCTCCACATACTCAGTCACTACTTATTCCTGTAGCCCAGGGCAATTATCTTCCCCCTCCATAGCTAAGTCTCTCCATGCCCATAATCATCAAAGACAGAAATAGATACAGGTCATCCTCTGAGAGTCGGAGAAGCACAGAGAAAAAGAAAACTACCACTAGCCACACTGTCAGGAAACACACATACTCAGTACTACAGTTTGTAGTTGTGAAGCCTTTGCTGTATGCAGCACCAGGTACACAGGATAAAGCCGATGAAGGGAGCTCTGCATTATTGTGCCATGTCATGTGCAATTGTTTCAGTTTGATGCAAGCAGTAATTTATGTGTGATCAAATAATAAACAACTGTTTCAGGAAATCTTTCAAGCTCTGCTTCTTAATTAGAGATGGTGTGCGTGTGTGTGTGTGTGTGTGTGTGTGTGATACATGTCTACATACCTGTGCATGTTGGTGCACACATGAGAGTGAACATACTATGGTAAGAGGTCAGCATTAAATGTCTCTCTTGGTTACTCTTCTCATGATTGTTTGAGACAGGATTTCTCATGGAACCTGGAGATCACAGATTCAGCTAGGCTGCCTGGCTATTACAATGTAAGGATCTACTTGCTTTTACTTTCCCAAAGCCCAACGTATTTGGAGACATAAGCTTACTGTATATCTTTCTCTTGCTTTATGGATTAGGCTGACCTCGAACTCACAGAGATCTTCCTGCCCCTTCCTGACAAGTGCTTAGTTTAAAGGTGTGTGTCTCCAGGCCTAAGACACATCCGTGACTGCTAAATCTGAACTCAGGTCTTCATGTCCATATAGAAAGTAAGAACTTTATTGACTAGGGTAATTTCCTAACCCAGAGAACTACCCTTAGTAATAAATGTAAATTAATTTTCCATTGCAAGAGAAGCAGAGCACTCCATGATTAAGAAGGTATGAATAATCCTGAGACACACAGGTGTCTGTAAGATTCTCAGAGACCTGAATATGTCTATCTAAGGACACACTACATAGCATCAACAACATTGATTTGGTTGTGGAACTTCTTTTTCACTTTTTCTCATGAAACATCAATAAATGTTTCATGGAACGTTTTTGTTCTACAGAACAAAGTTTAGAAAATGTAAAAATGTTTCACCCACAATCATTGTCTGATTTCACCTCTATTTTCTAGAAAATTAGAGGTTAAAGGATCCATGACCTAAAATGGAAGCTGGAACAATGCTGTTCTATGACACTTGGTTTCTTTTATTTTCTTTTTTTTTCATTTTTTATTATTTATTTTTAAGTTTAAATTTAGATTAGAAACAAGGTTGCTTCACAAGTCAGTTCCAGGTCCCTCTCCCTTTCCCTCCCCTCCTCCCGTACCCTCCCCCCAACCCCCCCAATATCCCCTCATTTCCCCAGGGAAGGTGAGGCCCTCCATGGGGGTGTCCACAGTCTGTCATTTCATCCAGGGCAGGGCCCAGACCCTCCCCCAAGAGTTCAGGGTGAGAGTGCATCTCACCTTGTTGGATGGGAGTCCAAAGTCCATGTGTATTTCTTTTATTTTCTAATTTATGTTCATCCTTTCCTCTCTTGTTTTTTTTTTGATCCTTTAGTTATTTTGTATTTTGTTTAGCTGAAAGAATTTTCAGAATTCTGTTTTATTATTGAAGAAATTAGTATAGGTTTTTAGCATTATAGAAGCACTAATTTCATACTTTACCTTAATTAATACCAAGTCCTACAGGAATTACATATGAAAACGTCACATGAATCACTTACCAATGATAATCCAAAAATTAAATCCTAACACAAAAGCAAATTTTAACCAAGTTGTACCCATTTTTAGTAGGCCCACTACGTGACACTAGGAAGATACTGGATCAGTATGATTCATTCAGTCCAAGCCCTTCTAAAGATCCCATGGCCATAGACAGACACTTGTTACTTAGTAGACTCTGTCTTCAGTCGAGCCATCTGCCAGTGAAGACTGTCATTCCGTTTTCTTACTTGACAGACACAGCTTGAGGATTTTAAGAAAACTCTGTGTTACTAGCCTCTCAGTTTGGGAAGAGTAGGAAGGAGCAGGGATTTAAAAAAGGAAGAAAGAAACAGTATTTATGAACACACCGTTTAAACTTCACTGAACACCCAACTTGAGACAAATTGCTTTACTTCTGTGAGAGTCTCTCTTAATAGAAATGTGGCTAATCTAGGCATTTGCAACCTTTCTGATAATCTATAATGGTTTACTTTTATTAGAGAATTAATCATAAGATCCACAGATTGTGTCATGGAAGTCTGTTTTGAATGCAAATGATGAGATGACTTCAGTGTCCCTGAACCACATTGGCATCTATCTCAGGGATAGGCAGCAGCTGTGTTCCAAGGCTCCTCTTCCCAGAAATTAGGCCAGGAGCCGTTCACTTGCTGCAAGAGTCAAACAGACATCTGTGCTCAAAGTCCAGTATGGTCCCCAAACATAGCCTTCTCTATTAATGTGAGAATTACCAGTTTTACTTGTTTATGTTATAGCTTTTAATCCAAAGATGTGTCCATTTCTCAAGGTCCATAAATGTTCATATGTGGTAGTCAAGTAAGGTCAAGAAAGAAGAAAACAACTGATCAATTCTAGAAATAGTTTGAACGAAGTACTCAACTTTCCTCACTAGTACACAAGATAAAATAATTGCATCTCATTGATGTTCAAGTCTCTTTCACTAAACAGACATGTTCAGAGGGTTTTATGTTTGTTTGTTTTTAACATGAAGACTATGGAACTGCAGATATAGTTCAGTTGCTTGAATGTTTGCAGGAATGCATCAAGTTCCAGGTTCCATCTTCAGCACCATGGGCCAGGCAGTATGGCACATAGCTAAAATCCCATCATTTAGTCTAGGCTTTAGAGACAAGAGATCAGAAATTCCTGTTCATCTCACCCTTGCCTACATCTTGAGCTGCAGGCCAGCTGGGGCTCTGTGAGACCCTAAGTCAATCAACCCAATCAAATAAATATCATTTTTAGAGCAACAAATGCAAAATACTAAAATTATTTAATTTTGAGATGAGCAAATCTAGAACTCTTATCAAAGCATCTATCTAATTACTTAAGTAATGCCATGCTTACTTTAACATCCCATAGAAATAATAGAAATACAATTGAATTTCTCAGCAAAGAGTGAAATTTCAGGGTCTATGCAATGAACAGATAGGAGGATACAAAAGAACGTGTTCAAAAAGCAAGGTGGGAGCTGGGGAGAAGGCTTAGCCATTAAAGGCTAGGCTCACAGCCAAAAACCAAGGTGGTCATATTTAGGGGTTAGTGAAATCTTAGGATGGTAGGTGCTATGTCATAATCTGCCATGATCCATGTATCAGTTAAGATCTCACCTGCAATTCTTTGATTATTCTATTCTTTCTATTCTTTTAAGGATAGTATGTTTCCTATTTTCTGGAAATAATATTATGTATAGATTAGATTGCTGAGTTCTTTCCCACGTAGCTATCATTTTCTCTTTATCATTTCTTTGTAGTTCTTGATAAGTTTGTAATATCCACATCTACTGAAGTTATCTATTCCTGCTATCATCTGTGAATTCCAAGATTTAATTTGACAGTTCTGTTTTTCTTATACTCCAAATCTTGAACTTATTTTATTTCTGATGACTTGAAGTATTTTATTGGATGTACTTCCTCCAGAATGTATCTTGGAACTATTTTGTGTTTCCTGTCTCATCTGAGATGCTCTTCAGGCATATACTTCTAGTTTCATAGACTGGCTTACTCTTTTGGACTTAGCTACTTTTTTATAGGTGTAATAATTTTAAATGTCTTTCTTCCTAATGGTAAAAATTGGTGAAATACTTGCTTTTAAAAATGTTATGGTCACTTTTAAGGGAAAAAAGCTTGCTCTCAATTATAAACTTTCTTCTTAGAATTTCCATGTGGTACATCAGAAACCCTACTGATTGTCTCCATACTATCTCTACTCACACCAGGGATCATTCAATGGCTGAGACTGTATCTATCTCCTGAGGATTCAGCCAGGCCTCCAAGTAGTAGTTCAGGATAAGAGATTCCACTGCATGCCCTTCAGTCTACATCCTTCTTCTCAGAGAGGAGAGCCTGGAGACAGTGAGGATTTTGTGTACACCCACTCCAACTTATTTCACTTTTTCTTTGGCTTTCTGTCATTGTATCTTTAGTCTGCCCAGAAGTCATTTTATTTTTCTATTTAAATTAGAAACAAGGCTGCTACACATGTAAATCCCAGCTCCTTCTCCCTCCCCTCCTCCCCCAACGACCCCCACCAGCCCCATCAGCCCCCCACCCAATCCACACTACTGTCCCCAGGGATGGTGAGGCCCTCCATAGGGGATCTCCAGAGTCTGTCATTTCATCCAGGGCAGGGCCTAGGTCCTCCCCAATGTGTCCAGGGTGAGAGAGCATCCCTCTATGGGAATGGGCTTCCAAAGTCCATTTGTATGCCAGGGATAAATACTGATATACTACCCAAAGCCCCATAGATTGCCCAGGCCCTTGCACTAACATCCAAATTTAGGGGTTCTGAATCAGTTCTGTGCTGGCCTCTCAGTCATCAGTCTGGGATCCTAAATCTCTCCCTTGTTCAGGTCAGCTGTCTTTGTGGGTTTCACCAGACTGGTCTTGACCCCTTTGCTCATCACTCCTCCATCTCTGCAACAGGGTTCTAGGAGTTCAGTTCAGTGTCTAGCTGTGGGTGTCTGCCTCTGCTTCCATAAACCACTTGATGAAGGCTGTAGGATGGCATATAATGTAGTCATCAAACTCATTATCAGGGAAGGGCATTTAAGATAGCCTCTCTACTATTGCTTAGTTTGCCAGTTGGTATCATCCTTGTAGATCTCTGGAAATCTCACTAGTGCCAGACTATCCTCAAACCTATAATGACTCCCACTATTATGGTTTCTCTCATCCTGCTCTCCTCTGTTCTTCCCCAAACTCAACTTTCCTTCTCCCCCATGCCTTCCTCTCCCCTCCTCTTCTCCTACTCTCTTTTTCTCAGTTCCCTCTCCCCTTTCCCCATGCTGCCAATCCACTCAGGAAATCTTATTCCATTCCCCTTTTCTAGGGTACCATGCATATCTCTCTTAGGGTCCTCCTCATTTCCCAGACTCTCTGGTAGTGGGATTTTAGGCTGGCACTTCCATGGTTCACATCTAAAATCCATATATGAGTGAGTATATACCATGTTTGTCTTTTTGTGACTGGGTTACCTCACTCAAGATGGTTTCCAGTGTCATCCATTTGCCTGCAAATTTCAAAATTCCATTGTTTACATGTATCACATTTTCTCTATCCACTCTTCAGTTGAGGGGCATGTAGGTTGCTTCCAGGTTCTAGGTATTACAAATATTGCTGTTATGAACATAGTGGAACAGATATCCTTGTTGTAGGAATATGCATCTTTTGGGTATATGCCTAAGAGTGGAATTGCTGGGTCTTGTGGTAGACTGATTCCCGTTTTCCTGAGGAATCTCCATACTAATTTCCAAAGTGGCTATAAGAGTAGGCACTCCCACCAGCAGTGGAGGAGTGTTCCCCTTTCTCCAAATCCTCTCCAGCATTTTAAATCTTACATGCAGTGATTATTCTTATTAACTAGTTTTCCTCTTGGACTGTTAGTAGCAAAGAAGTTTCTGGGTAACATTGGGAGTTGGTTTCCAGTGACCCTGAAATATGTGCTCCCCTAAAGATAGGAAACACCAGTTTCCTATTTTTCCTTTTCTTCAATAACTATTCTGTAGTTGACCCAATATTTCTATCATCCTCAGCATTCCACCACAATATGTTGATATTTAAATATTGAGATCTTTGGAAAACAATAATAGTCTTATAAGAATTATTCTCATAATAGAATAATACCCTGATAATAAGGAGCATAAGAATCCTACTCCCCCAATCTATAAACATAGCAAAAACACTAAGATAAACATAAATAAGGCATGGTAATCAAAATATAAAACTTGTAGTAATAAAAATCTATTGAGATAACAAAATGGTGTCAAATTCTCCAGTTAATAAACAGCATTTCTAGCCAACACAGAAAAATATATTTATTCTCTCTTTTTTTCTAGTAATTTGAGAAAAAAGTTGTTGCTTTTCATTTAACCATAGCCCCTATTTTGGCCAACAGATAGAGGAGATAGCTCCAAATTTCTTTGACTTTTGAAGAATAGATTGAAGACACTACTGTCTAACATTAAATAGAGACATGTAGCATAAAAAAAAACATGAAGTCATGCAGGAGGCTATAATCACACAGGAGTCTGAGAATGCTTTACTGACAAAATTATATTATCACAACAAAATGAAATAAGGGGAAGAACATATATTTAGTGAATAGCTAGGGAAAGAGAGTTCTATGAAGGGTGGTGTGATAGCTAATCTTGGTTGTTAACTACATCTGAAGTTAGCTGAAAGCCAAGTGACTGGACACACCTATACAGATTTTTATTGAGTGAGTCATTAGGTTGAAAGATCCACCTGCAATATGAGTCATTTGAGGGCAAAGACCTGCCATAAATCTGGGCCACACCTAATGGCAGCCCATGTAAAGACATGGAAAAAGGAAGCTCTTGGTTTGCTTGCAGTTATTCTTCCTGTCAAATTCATCTGTCTTGCTTCTGAAGCATTTCTTTATTGGTATTTGGAACTACTTTTCCAGTAATACAACAAAGATTGAAGACCCCTGAGATGTCTAGCCTCATGCATTGAACACCTATTGCATCCTTGCCCTTTCTGTTAAGATACTTCCATTGTTGGACTAGCCAAACCACACCCCATAAGCCGCTGTAATAACCCTTATTTTTAATGAATATTGAATCATTCCATCAATTATGTTCCTTTAGAGAATCCAACTAATAGAGATGTATAACTAATTCAAGCTCTCTTTGGTAGAAATGGGCTTTTCATGGTTACAGAGTATCTGGGAAGATATTTGAGGAACAATACCTATGTGTAAGAGATGAGCTCAGGTAGGTTTTTGGTACTAGCCTAATTCTCCTAAAACATGATAATGATGTACTTGTGGTTTATACCTTGTATGGATTGCAATTGAAAATAATAAATTACAAAATCCCTCTTCAACATCACCTTATCCCAAGATGCACTTCCTCTGGCCCTTTTCCTCTTCAGAAAAGAGCAGATCTCCACGAGATGACAAACAGGAAAAAAAGTTACAATAAGACAAGAAAAAACCCTTCATATCAAGGCTGAACAGAGCAAATCAATAAGGAAAAAAGAGTCTCAAGAACAGGATAAAGAATCAGTGATACACCTGTTCCTACTTTTAGGAGTCTCACAAGAACAAAATTCTTGAACATACATTTCACATCTTGTTCAACTAGAGTATCTGATTTATTCAGTCACATGTCTTCATTCTGGTTCCGCTCACCTCAGACAAATCACTCCCACTTTTTGACATACGTAGTTGTAATTTCATCTGATTTTTAACAGTTATTTCTTATTGCATATCCTTTACATGTAGTAATATGGATGTTTTTCCAATGAAATTAGGAGAATTTCATGAGGCCAAGGTAAACTGTTCCTCTATCAATTTTATTAACTGTGACAAAAGAACAAACTCAGAATTTCTTACTACTCATAATATTTAGACCAAAAATTGACATTTTTTCCAGATTCTTTGTGTATTTATTTCTAGGGGGTAAGACATCTGCAACAAGATGGCCCATAAGTGGAACAGTGCATTCCCAGAAACCATTACAGAGATGTGAAATCTGACTGACTACATTGTCTTCTTCAAGGTTCGAGGTAATTCACATTGAATTGCCTATAGAGTCCCTGAGGTTCCACTGTCAATAAGTGCATTCACAGGCCCCTACCTCTTAGAAGCTCAAATGCAAAACTCCATAATAAAATAAGCCATTTTAAGTCTTCATGGCCTTTTAAAAAGAAGAGAGGTAGCTTCAGAAATTAGCATTTGAATCACTGTGACTGTGGCTAATCTCAAAGGAATTTTGTTCACAGCTGACAGGTAAATAAGGATGCCAGCAGTTTAGATGGACTGAAAATAATTGACACCTTCTCAGGAAGCATTAAAATACTAGAGAAAATACCTGCCACTGTTCCAGGAAAAGAAACATTTCTGAACAATTCTGCCACCCCAACTCAAATTCTCTGTATCAGCACTGACCTAGAGAGGCAAGATGATTGTGTATGATCTCCTCCCTTTTATGATGGATACCAACCTATCTTTGAAGCATTCCATAGTAAGAATAACAAAAAAATGAAACGAACAAAGAAAGAATTATAAAAAATTTGCAGGCCGGGCGGTGGTGGCACACACCTTTAATCCCAGCAATCTGGAGGCAGAGGCAGGGGAATCTCTGTGAGTTTGAGACCAAGCCTGGTCTACTGAGCAAGTTCCAGGACAGGCTCCAAAACAATACAGAGAAACCCTGTCTCGAAAAAAAGAAAAAAAATTTGCAGTGCTCAAGATTTTCCTTCAAAAATTCATTTGTTGCCAAAAATGACTACATGAAAAATAGGGAGTCTGGAAGAAGACACGTGGGAGTTTATCCATACCTATAAAATAGATCCCAAGTATGATGAGACATGAGACTTTTACTATAGAATGTGAGTTTGTCTTTGATAGTCATCCATTCTCCACTGTTGAATGAGTACAATCAAACCCTGTCTGAGGAAACAACTAGATAAGTAGCTTGAACTTAAAACTTGAACTTAGTCTTGAGATGATGTCTACCCAAAATAGTCAACAGCCAAATAACACTGAAGCACTGAAGACAGCCTATTCCGATAGACGTGGAGAATTCAAGTGGTTTGGTTGCTATTGGATATCCAAAATTATACAATTTATATGAAAATGAAGAATTTGACTATAAAAATAAATTATCTGGGGCTGGAAATCTGGTTCAGTCAGTAAAGTGATTGTTCTAAAAGCATAAAGATCTATGTTCAGATTCCCAGCATCTACATAAAATACAGGTGAGGTCATCTATGCCATTAATCCCTGATGAGAAGAGGCAGAAACAGGATGCTCCCTGGGCCTTGTAGCTAGCAACCTAGCTGAATAAGTGAATTCAAAGATCAGTGAGAGACCCTGTTTCAAAATGTAAAGTGAAAAGCCATGGAAGAAAATACTCAACACTGATCTCTGGTCTTGAAACACACACACACACACACACACACACACACACACACACACACACACACACACACACACACACACACACACATACACACACACACACACATACACACACACACACACACACACACACACCATGTATACCATGCATACACATACACAGCTAAAACAGCAATCAAGGAATTTGAAGGTGATAGTTATCAATCTGGGTAGTTGAATGCTTCATTTTGGGATGGGCATGGAAGAGTTTATATCTGTAAAATCTATAATATGTATTATATGTGTATATATATTTATATATATAATGTGTGTGTATAACAAAGTTTTATGTAGCCAATAGTAATTAAGTAAGACATTATAGACAAAGCTCCTTGACATAGGATGGATAGCCATATGTAAAAGTCTCCTAAGTGGTAAACCAGCAAGTAGTAATATAATGTTTGTTAGACCCTGTAAAGTTTGTAGGTAAACTTGGTTTCTTAGAAGACCACTTTCCTCGATTCTGCTTTATACTTCATAGTGTTCTCAGCTCTAGGATTTTCCCTTCGTTTAACAAAGAGGGCAACAGTCAAGGCAATTACAGTTGAGAGCATTACCATCTAAAGCCACAGTCATGGAAGGTACATAAGTGGGGAGTTCTTCAACAGGCATATTCTGTGACTATGTTCCAGCTCTGTTGTAGGACCAGCAATCTGAGTTTATCAAGTTCCCCAGGAAGATTCAGGACAATTCACATTGAGAATTGGCCACCTGGAATCATCCATTGGCCCCCAGACTGCACGTGGCTGATACTACAGTGGTTCTAATTCAGTTAGATTAGTACCTATTCCAGGTTGCTTTGGGAAGCAGAGATATTTGTGACAGATATGAAAAAATCTTGACAAGAGAATGGGCTGATAAAAGCTAGAAACCATTTAGTAATGGGCCTTATGTTTGTTTTCTAGCCCTTATTGTTTCCGCATCAAAAAACAAAGAGTGGCAGACAGAAGGTTCAGTCAGTGAAGTGTTTGCCTTAGAAGTACTGAGTTCCATCCAAAGAACCCATGTTTAAATACATCTAAATGGACAGATAGACAAAATGGATTCCTGGAGCTGGAGCTGGCTGGCAGCTGGTTTAGTTTACTTGGAATGTTCCAGGCCAAAAATGACTCTTCTCAAAAGGAGGAAAGCACCTGAGAAATTATACCAAGATTGTTCTCTGACTTCCTACAACCTCTGCAGTTCTTCACCTGTGTGAATACACGCATGTTTGCATAATACACTAAAAGGAAATAAATTAATACAGCATTAAAATACTAGTTTTCTAAGTACAGTTTGAGCACATTTTTAGAGTGGCTGACAGTGTCTTACTTTGATGTGATGAACTTCAGCCTTTCTCCACATTCCCTTGTTCATCCCTTTCTCACTTCTACCTCAAACCTCCTAATCAGCAGGTCCCCTTCAACCTCCATCTCTTCATTATGTGTGTGACTCCCTGGGTTAAATTAGAATTTCTTGCCTAAGCAGGAGTAGAAAGTTGTTACCGGATCAATGACAACTAGTCATTGGCTACATCACTGAAAAAATGACACTCTCTCCTCAAAAAAACATAATTGCAAGTATTTCCTTAGAGGTAGGTCTTATAGGCCCCTCCTCTGGTCATGTTGAAATGCTTAGGGGCCCAAACTGGTACAGATCTTGTACAGCAAGTTTATGAGTTCAATGGCCCTGCCATGTCCAGGAGACACCCTTGAGTTACACATCCTCACATCCATTTTTTAAAACTCCTTCTATCCTCTTCCACAATGGGTGGGTGATAGGACTATCTCATTTAAGGCACAGCCTCTGCAATCAACTATTCTCAGTCCTGTGGCCAGCTGTAGATTTCTGCATTGACCTCTATCTGCTGTAATCAGGAGTATAGCTGAGGCGACTGGTTATATCACTAATCCATGAGTACAAACAAGGGTATTTGGAAAGAAATTTGAGATCTTCTAGCTCAGTCCTCAGGTAAATGCTAGAATGCTTTTATGCCTAATTATATGGCTAGTCGTGTAGTTCTTTTTGTTAATTTTTGCAATTAAAATTAAAAACAATCCTATTTTACATACTAATCTCATTTCCCTCTCCCTTCTCTCCTTCCATTCCCCTACCATCTCCCCATCATAGTCCCCATCCACTCCTCAGAGAGGGTGAGGCCTCCCAAGGGAGATAATCAAAGTCTGTCATATCATTTGGGGCAAGACCAAGGCCCTGCCCCCTATATCTAGACTGAGAGAGTATCCCTTCATAGGGAATGAGCTCCAAAAAGTCAGTTCATGCACTAGGGATAAATACTTGTTCTACTTCCAGTGGCCCCAACTAACACCCACATTCAGTAGACCTAGTTTGGGCTCATCCAGGCTCCCCAGCTATCAGTCTGGACTCATGTACTTTTACAGGTAAAAAATCCTCAGTCTGTGCTTTCAACCTTGATCTAGTTAAGAAAGAGTTACACCTAAATGTCATTTTTTCCTATAACTATGTATAGAAGACCATTCTACTACCTCTGAGTTGTGCTTTTCATGGCATGGCAAGGGCTGTGCTCAGTGGTTGTTGGAATGATTGTCAAGTATTGTTTCATAGTAGTAGACTTCACATCCTACAACCAAAGATATAAATAAATACTATATATTCACTTATATTCAGGAGACCCAATACTGCCCATCTCTAGCCCTGCTCATGATCTATCAGCAATGCTATGACCATGGAATCCCTTTAATCTGCTGAAATTCTGTCCCCCAATGTGTGCTTTTAACAGCATTCCTGGGATCCTGCTGTGTCTGTGCAGTTTTCTCAGACCAGCACCATCTCATTAGCCTATCCACATATTCAGCCCAATGTCTGTGGAATCCAGCTGCCAACTCACTTAATGGGTCACACTTGTGTTCCTGGTGTTTGGTTATTTTGTCAGTGGCCCAGATTGAATCCTGTGGATGGAAGGCAACCTCCTGCAGGAGTGTTTTCAACCCATGCCATTTTAATTCACTTTGAGAAGAGCTATCTGCACCCACAATATATTCTTTCATATCTCATGTCGCATTCAGTTACACAGGGCAAACCATGCTAATGTTTAGCTGTTCTGGGATTAAATAAATAAAGTATAATATGGCCACCTTTTAGCTGTATCAGCTCACCTTGGTGAGAATACGGGTGTGTTCAAATTTATGTGTGTTTTCTTTCCTCTGTTGAGAACCAGCTAATATTAAGGCAAGATTTATTTTTGAGAGAGAGAAGCTATAATACCTTTTGTGAGCTACATTCACCCTAAGGCATTTATCATAAAATGTACTTTGTTTCTGATTACATCATTCTGACAGTCAGGATGGGAGGCAACTACGTTGGGAAATTGTCAGAAACAATCTCAAGTGAAAACTGTGGTTCAATTCCATTTGAATGTCAACAATAAAAACAGAAGAAAACATTCATGAGCAAATGTTCAAACTTCAGGGGGAAAATAATCAAAGGACCAGTTACTCTTATGTACTCGTCCAAAGATCCATAACATTGTTTGATGTGCACATGCAATTGAATGTAACCTTCTACAAAGCTAAAATGATCAGAACAAGAAAATTCACCATTTGAAATATCTGGGAGAATAAAAAAAACAAGTTTTCAATCATGCCTTTATCTGAAACTTTTTAAGAACAACAGAACTCTTGGGAAATACAGAAATAGCACACACACATACACACATATACACACAAGCTTGCAAGCACACACACACACACGTATGCTTGTGTGCAAATATATACTTATTTATATATACATGTATGGAAATGTTTTCCCAGTGTCTTTGTTATTGTAATATGAAAAGACAAAGTATATCAAAGGTATTGGTCTGGTTTACTAGAACAGGCTCCAAAATGTAATTCAAAGAAAATAAGTATGACAACTGTGGGTCATCAATCACTTCTCATGCCGCTGTTATTTTAACCATGGGAGAACAGAGACACAAGTGGGCAGGAAGTCACAGGTGACCTTGTAAGGCAATTGCACCAGATAAAGCAGACTCCCAAAGGTCTCTTCTTTCTGTACTTTTGCCACGGGCTTGTATGAAGTTTTATTTTGTTGTTGTTGTTGTGTGTTTGCTTGCGTGCTTGCTTGCTTGCTTTTTTCTGTTGCGTCCCTGCTATACATTTTTTTAAAAAGCACACAATGGCATGCAACCCAGCAGGGTTAGAATGTGATTAGACCAAGGTAAAGCACTGATAAAAACAGGAGGCATGTACAAATGACATGACATTTTGAATGAGCAGCAAATATGGCCCCTGGTGTGTTTGGCTTTTTGTTGGTTCTTGTTTCCTTGATTCTTAAACCTATTTCTTTCAGTGGAAAATGTGCTTTCCTGAAGCAACTAATAGGATGCTTCATAGGTCACATGTTATTTCCAGGACCTGAGAAGAACAGCATGTGTCATGGATGATGTAAGAGGAATCATTCTTGAATCTCTCAGTCACTGGAAGCTTGGGTCAAGTTATTACATTTGATTTTACTTTTCAGTTGATTTTTTTTCTTTGTTGACTACCTTGCTGGGTTCCTTACTAGTCAACCTAAATTCAGCCACCCATAATTCCTTCTTGAACATTAGAAGTGTATGGGCTCTATTGCCTATTGAACTAAGACTCAGTATTATAATTTCATTTCATCTCAATCAATTCAATGCAAGAGATGTTTACACTCTGCACAAAGCCCACACAGGTCATGTTCATGGTGCGATTCATAGAAAGCTCCACATATTACCTGTTCTCATAACATAAATGAATTTCTAGGCATGCCTTTTAACATATTTACATTATATTTTAAAGTATTTAATGGAATTGAAGTGCTTGGGGATTACATTATTATGAAAACTCTGTTAGATGATTAGCAGTGTTATTTTTGATAGTGTCATATGAAAAGTGCCATGTCTGCATCATGACCTAGCTTTGAGTAATAAGATGCTTTCTTTACAAGATGAAATATTGGATTGAAAATTTTAATATACAGGATATTAAGGGATCAAAGTGAAAGAGCTGATTGTCTTATATATATAAATTTCTCATTTAATTACATTGATTCAGTCAACTAAAACACACATTCATATGTAAACAATAGCTCTCTAGTCTCCTCATGCTGAGTAGGACTATAGGCAGGGTTTGGCACATTTTCTCTGTTCTTAGGTTCTATGTGTATACCTAACAGCCACATTTTAGAAAGAATTGAGAATTAAATAAATTGCATATATTCATTATTTTAATCCTGAACCAAGATTAAAATATCAGTATAAAAAATCTGCTGAGTCATCCTTCTCAATCATGCTCTCTGTGGTCATAGCTGTCATAGGTAAGTCTGGTAGTGGTCTTACTTTAAAACTTTATTTCACAAATTCTGTCATCCATTCTATCTTCAACTAAAATTTCTTCACTACTGGAAATCACAGACGTTTGTTATTTGTTTACCTCAAAATAAGTCAAAGTGACTTCATTTTGACCACTCACATCTTGATAAACAAAAAGCATTCATAACCATTATGGACTTACAGAAACCTGTGGAAATTCTTCCTCAGTTATTATCCTGTTTTTTTCATGCTTTTTGCAATAGGCATCCACTTGTTATGTGCCAAATGCTGCATATGCACAGAGAACTTGTCAGCTAGAAAATGCTTGAGGCTACAGGCTTCATTGCAAAAGGATGTGTATGAGCAGATGTTTATGTCCACACTTCATCAGTTGAGACATCATTGCACATTTGCCTAAAGAGTAAAAAGATAACAGCTGAACATATGCAGGAAGAACAATCGAAGACAGTGTTACCCAGATTGCTTCAGATGATACAATCCAGAAAAGGTTACAAGAATGAGTAAGAAGAATCATGAACTGTGCAGGATTTTTTCCCCCATATAGAGGTTCATTCTGTATGCTTCTCAGAAGATAAAATTGCTCAAAAACTTCCTTCACACAAAAAGGGTGTCAAGGAGATTTTCTTTCTCCTTTCAGGGATTGAGAGTAATGGATCTCTACTGTTAGGATTTCATGAACACTAGGCTACAAAACATATCCTTTAAAAAGACATAGGACTGACATGGCAGAGGAGAAAAAAAGGAAGGAAATTATTCTGTGTTCATAGCTTACTGGTTAAAAATAGTACTGTCTCATTTAATCCTATAATGTGACTGACTTTCCCCACACTGTTTTTTTAAAGAGTTGGAAATTGGAGCAGTGCTGTTCCTAGTTTCACAAAGCTGGCATATGAAGGATTCTGGAGTCAGTCATTCTTCATTCTGCTGAACCACTTTACTTTTGGTAAATTCTGGAGATGTGGTCTTATTTAAGTGTAGGAAGAAAAAAATCCTTCTAAATGAGAGAAATGAGTTAGATGTGCACAATAGGCACAGGAAAGTAGAGAAAACCTCAGTATGATTCAGGGATGGTATTGCAAAATATGTGGTTTCAGGAAGGATGCAGGCTACAGACTAACAGCAGAGGCACTGGAGTTCACTGAGCTGCTCATTGCCACCTCAGGCACAGAGCCACCCTCCTCGTAGTACCTTGTAAGTTTATTTTCCCTATTGAGAGAGAACATGTCCCAGAGGGCCAAAAGTCTGTGTGATTACAGGATCCTGGCATGATAGACTAACAGATGGCTTCCATTGACAGATGTTTTCCTCATTGGTTTTCTTTTCTGTTCATTCTTATTCTGTATACTTCTTCATTTCCTTTACAAATATTTGCATGTTCCCTTCCTCCACATTCAGTACTCTTTATTTTGAATTCTCTTCACTTGTCAATCCTCTAGTAGTTTTTACCTTTCTAAAGGACATATGACTTTAAGTCTTCTGCATCTTCTCTGAAATCAACCTTGCACAGTGTGCCCACCATCACTCCTAGTTCAAGCCTTCCTCTTCCATCTGCTACAAAATTATTCTACTTGCTCACCTTTGACCTTTCCCTACATTAAAACTTAGTTCCTTTGGCTTTATTTCCCTACCCTTTCTGTATCTTCACGGAAACACTGTATCTTTAGCATTAGAACTAGTCATGGCTAGTATGGCTAGTGGTCATAGTATCCAGGTATGTCTCATTGTTCACTCTTGGAGTTAACTCCATCTCTCTTCTACACTGCTATAGGAATACTTTTACAAAATGCCAAAGATGATGAGTGATGCTGTGCCTTTTTAAAACTTCTTTTTCATTTTCTAACCCTGACTGTGATGACCCAGAGGTCAAGCTGCTTAGGTAGGATACAAACTTTCAATTTACTGGGAGAAAAAATAGTTTTAAAGTGAAAACCCATGCATGCTAAAAGAAAGGAAAGTAGTTTTTGAAAGCACAGTAGGTTTATTTCTGATAAAATGAACATTAGCAATGACATAAAGAAAACATCTCACCTATGAGAGAAATTTATGAAGAATATAAAGGAAGAAATTCAACACCTGGGGCAAAACTAAATTAAAACTCCAGGTAAAGAAAAATATCAGGGCAGCACCTCCTAAATTAAACTTAATTGAACTAGATTAAACTAAATTAAAATTGATTAGGTGAAGCCTGACATCATTATGAATTTTAATAATAATAATTAATAATGCTCATTGAACACCTGGTTGATGTGGAATATAATACAGTCCCTTCCTCTGAAGTTTTAAGGGAGTAACTAAGAGTGAGTTGAAGGTTCTGGAGAGATGACTCGATGGTTAAAAGCACTAGCTGCTCTTCCAGAAGACTCAGGTTCAATTCCTAGCACTCTAATGATGCCTCAAAATCACCTGTAACTCTACTCCACTTCCAAGGTACCAACACTCTTTTTCAGCCTCTGTAGGTACCAGGTATAGACAGGGTCTACAAGCGTACAAGCAAAACATGAACATATATAAAATACTTTTTTAAAAAAGAAATCCTCCTGTCTCTAGTCTCCTCTACAATTGTGTGTGTGTGTATGTGTTTACTTTTATTTGTGTATGTATTTAAGAACATATGTGTGTGGGCATGCATATGCCATCGCACATCTGGAGAGCACAAGAAAACTTAGAGGGGTCACTTCTTCCTTCTACTCTGCAAATCCCAGGAACTGCATTCAGATTGCCAGACTTGATGGCAAGCTCTTAACCTGCTGAGTCACCTCCTCAGCTTCCCTTATGAATTCTTTGTAAATATTTAGGAGAGGAATGAGTTTCTGGAATTTTACCCTATCTAGTAGTTACTAACAAGGTGGGAAATTACTGGTATTGATATAATAGAAAACAAAGTTAAGTAAACAAGTTGTATAAAAGTCGCAAGCAAAAAGGAAACCTGAGGATGTTATTTCACTGGTGAAGCATAAATAATCAAAGAATATATTAATAGTTTCCTGTTTATTTACAGAAATGAAATTTTCCTAATCACTTGTCATATTTTATAGCTCTATCGGTTTTTATTCTAGTTTGCATTTAGAAAACATCAGTTGTTATTGGATTTAAGTTTTAATGCTGTTTTTAAAATTTTTGTAATAATAATTTTAGAGGAATGATTTAAAATCAAGTTGAATTATTTTTCTTGTACTTCTTATGAATACTGAAACTAAAGTACAATAGCAGTTTTAAGAGTATCGTGAGTCAACAATTGCCCTTTGGTATTAAGTAAGTTGGATTTCAGAATGTTGCTTTGAAAATCTAAGCTCACTTGCTTTATTATAAGGTCATAATTTTACAAGATAAGCCTAAACTTCCTAGGACTGGAAGTTTTAAACTTGCTGGTATCTTCCTCTTTCTCTGAAAAGACCTGCTTTGTAGTTAGAGATGGGTTTCATCTGTAGTTGGAGCTGCTTCCTCTCTTCAGGCACTTTGGAGAGGAGATGTACCCTGCCAATCATTGCCTTTCACTGATGGTTCTTAAGCTACTCCTTGGGGAAAGATGTCAGTGGTTTATTCACTGCAGAATTGAAGATGCCAATCATTGATTCAGGGAGAATATGTTCCCTCTTATAAAGAGAGGCCTTCAAGGCCTTCAATAAGCTAGCTAATATGATGGCCATAGCCTGGCGGAGTTACAATGGCCAGAGCAGTGATTCTGTGACAAGAGCATTTCTTTTGAAGATATATGACCCCCTCTACACATGCTCCCAGTAGGACTCTGTAAACAGTGGAAAGTCTTAGTTTACCATCAGGAGAGTATGCAACAAACACAGCAGGACTTCTTGGAATATGGAAATGCTGCATAAGTCACAATTGAAATGAAACGTTGAGTCCTTGGATCTTCACATATCAGTGCAAAGATGACAAATGTTGTTATATTAGCAATAAACACCTAATTATAGAAGAAAATCTAGAGGGCCTTAGATTGTCAATTTGTTTTTATCTCCTGTAGCAAAAGCAAATCCTATGAAAAAAAAACTAAATGGTAAGTTGAAGTCCCATAATATTAAGAATATATACTACATGAAAAACACCCTTAAAAGAATAAAAAGTGACACAACTAAGAAAGAGAACTTCAGACTAATATCCCTCATGAACATTGATGCAAAATTACTCAAGAAAATACTGACAAATTGGATCAAAGAACACATCAAAACAATCATTCACCACGATCAAGTAGGTTTCATCCCAGGGATGCAGGGATGGTCCAACATATGAAAATCCATCAATGTAAGCCACCATATAAACAAGCTGAGAAACAAAAATCACATGATCATCTCACTAGAAGCAGAAAAAGCTGTTGACAAAATCCAAATCCCTTCATGATAAAGGACTTGGAGAGATCCAGGATAATAGGAACATACTTAAACATAATAAAAGCTATATACAGCAAACCAACAGCCATCATCAAACTAAATGGACATAAACTCAATGCAATTCCACTAAAATCAGGTACAGGAGACTCCTTCCAGAACATAACACCAGTACCACAGACAGTTAGGTCAACAATTAATACATGGGACCTCCTGAAACTGAGAAGCTTCTGTAAGGAAAAGGACACAGTCAACAAGACAAAAAGGCAGCCCACAGAATGGGAAAACATATTCACTAACCCCACATCTGACAGAGGGCTGATCTCCAAAATTTACAAAGAACTCAAGAAGCAAGTCTCCAAAACACCAAAGTGGGATACAGAACTAAATAGAGAATTCTCATTAGAAGTGTCTAAAATGGCTGAGAGGCACTTGAGAAAGTGTTCAACATCCCTAGCCATCCAGGAAATGCAAATCAAAATAACACTGAGATACCATCTTACTCCTGTCACAATGGCTAAAATCAAAACCACCAATGACAGTTTATGCTGAAGAGGATGTGGAGAAAGGTGAACACTCCTTCACTGCTGGTGGGAGTGCCAACTCATACAACCACTTTGGAAATCAGTATGGAGATTCCTCAGAAAAATGGGAATAAGCCTACCACAAGACCCAGCAATTCCACTCTTAGGCATATGTCCAAAAGGTGCACATTCATACAACAAGGGCATCTGTGCCACTATGTTCATAGCAGCATTATTTATAATAGCCAGAACTTGGAAGCAACTAGATGCCCCTCAACTGAAGAGTGGATAGAGAAAATGTGGTACATTTACACAATGGAGTACTATTCAGCAGAAAAAAAAAACAATGGAATCCTGAAATTTGCAAACAAATGGATGGCATTAGAAGAAATCATCTTGAATGAGGTAACCCAGTCACAAAAAGAAAAACATGGTATGTAGTCTCTCATATATGTGCCAGCCCACAATCCCATGGCCAGAGAGTCTGGGAAACAGAACCTTCATTCAATGTCTAATGGAAGAAGAGGCAGACTCCCACAGCTAAACACTGAGCTGAACTCAAGGAACCCAGTGAGAGAGAGGGAGGACTGATGAGAAAAGTGGTTAAGACTGGGCTGGTTTAACCCCCAGAAACAGCTGACCTGGCAAGGGTTAGCTCTTGAATTCCAGACTGATGGCTGGGAATCCAGAACAGGACTGATCAAGACCTCCTAAATGTGGTTGTGAGTGAGGAGGCCTCAGCAATCTATTGGGCCTTGGGTAGTAGATCATTATTTATCCCTGACATACAAATGGACTTTGGGTGCCCATCCAACAATGAGAGATGCACTCTCAGCCTGGACTCTTGGGGGAGGGTCTAGGCCCTGTCCTGGATGAAATGACAAACTATGGACACCCCCAAGGAGGGCCTTACCCTCCCTTGGGAAATGATGGGGTATTGGGGGTGTTGGTGGGAGAACGTGGGAGAAGGGGAAGGAAAGGGAGAGGGACCTGGGGTTGACGGGTGAAGCAATCTTGTTTCTAATTACATTTAAATTTAAAAATAAAAATTAAAAAGAAAATTTAATGCAGTTCATATATTATCTGATAAAATCTTATTTATTTGGAGAACAAATTTTGTTTCTGCAAATTTCATTTTTTTTGAGCAACAAGACATCATTGTATTTCCTGAAATGAGTACTCATCGATGTTTTTACTGACTGGCTACCCAGATACTCAAAGCACATATGTCACATGAACACTATTTTGCCTAAGGTCGTCAGTCACCTTAAGCTATGAAACAAGCTGAGAACTTCACTATGGAATAGATGGTTGATTGACACACAGAATATCTAAGGTGCTCAAAACACACAGCTTCCAACAATGGCCTAATGAGCAAAGTTAAAAGAAAAGTTACTAGGCTTTCTCTTGTTTTCAGTGTAACTTGGGCTTTCCAGGAGTTTTATCTGAGTTTGAAATGTCAAAAATCAATTGGTAGACTTGGCAACACAAAGACCTTGCAAACCTCATGAGACAGTTCCTTACAGTGAAATGAACAATGAGGTGATAGAGCTCAGAGGCACTTAGAGCACAGTGAATTAATCAGGTCAATTTCTTTCTATTCAAGTGAGGGTAAGTTACTGATATGTGTTGAATGAATGGATTCTCTGATCTATGCTCATTCCGGAACTCTAAGATGAAGATAATTATCAATGTTTCACTTCTGTAGTGTCCCAGGGAGTTACTATCCATAACCAAATATGACAAGTAGAACAAAATAGCATGAGAGGTGTGCATAACAAGTACCCATCACGGTTTTTCCACATTTCATTAGTGAGAATTGTGTTTGTATGGACACATTTAAGCACAAATAAATCTGGAAATATGTAGATAAAGTGAATTGGTATATTGAGTACACATATGTACATGTATGTCTTTGTGTGTGTATTTCAAATGCACATATTTTATTCACTAGTGTCCATGGAGAGACTATAGCAATAGAAGAGAAGAAAGCAATATGAATTAACTAACAAGTGGGAATTTTGCATGACAACATAGCCTTTATTGAATAATCTGATTAACACAAATCTCTATAGCTAAGATGAATATACATACTCACATACACATATATGCACATATACTCATACAGATACATATATGAACAAGCATACACACCAATGCACATGTATCCACCAACCCAAAATTGCATGCATACACATATATACACATACACAGATACATACACAGATATACATACACATACATACACTCACTCACACACACACACACACCAAAGTTTATTAGGGTAAAGTCACTAAAATAGATGGGTTTCCTTCTCAGCTTCACAGGGAGACATCATAGACTCATTTTTAAAGTTTCATCATATTCTTCCCCTCTCCCAGGAGAGCTAATTTCTTACTGTGCTCTTGAGTCATGACAGATAATTAGGAAATCTGGTCAGGCTTTTGTGGTACCATATTTCTGCAATTTTTATATTGTTATAAAATAGCTTCTGGGGAGACACACATACAAAAAATGTATAATAAGGGTGAGAGTGCATTAGCTTAAAGTATCATTTTATTGTTTTCCATCTGTTGTAATTATGAAAATAAACTCTTTCATACAAAGATCAGCAGGATAAGTCATCAGAAAGATGTTGTGTCTACCAACATATCTTGTTACATGTTATAAATAAGAAGAGCTTATCTGTGTGGCTTTCCCTTTTCTTTTCCCCTTAGGACCAAAATCATTCCAATCTTCCCATTATAAGAGTCACTCCCTGTCCCCCAAATCAACATAGCTTCAGGGAATTGTATTTGTTTGAACCGAATCCTTTCTGCATATGGGATTCAGATTTGCATTTTCACGTTTCCAAGGTGACTGAAAAGGCATGATTTTAAGAAAATGATAACTTAAATATCATGGTTTTCAGATTGTACTTTGTGTCTACAAAGTGAATAAGAATAATTTGTGCACTTTATATTTTGAGAGTGCTGGTGTGCCAAATGAGCATCCTTCAGCTAAATTTTACAGGTACAAACCAAGCTAGAGAGAGTAGACTTTGTTTGTCCTTGTGCTTAGATACCCATGTTACATAAGGTGTTAAATACTTTCATTAAACTACATGTACTATTATTTTAAAGCCTTTTGCTTATTTTATCACATTGAAGACAACACATATGTTGCCTTATCCCAATTGCTATTATTTCCTGCTTGAAGATGAAGCCTAACTGGCATTGATATTGTAAAAGCAATCATAACTAATGATTTTTTCTAAGCATTATATTTACATTTCCCTTAAAATGAATGTATTTATTAATCCATATTGAATAACATTGATACCTGATATATTTTTCATTAATAATAGGAGAGGGAAAATCAGAGAAAATGGGATTTTAGACTTTTGATAGCATTCTATAAACCACGTGGAACAGCAAATCCCTCTAATCTAATTTTCAGAAAAATTTAACATAGATTTTCATCGCATTAAAAACAAAAACCACAAGTCTCATACAGGGATGGTTCCTAGGAAAATTTGAGCATCTGCTACTCTCAGAAACACATTAGTTGTAAGGATTTGAGACACGGCTTTAAAAAGATACAATAAGGAAGTAGCACTGCACAGAGAAGGAGGAAAGGGGGTTCCTGAGTTGCCCACTTCCTCTGACTATAACAAGACGCACGAGGGAAGAGTCTTGTTGTTGTCGCTTTTGGCAGGAGAGCAAGCAGTGTGCTCTTTCTACTTCCTGTGCTTTGTGAGGGCTCCATGACAACTGAATGAAGAGGTCAAATGAGCTCACTGTCACAGATGAACATCTCTAGAGTACTGTGAATTTCTTTTCTTCAGGATTTCCAACAATCCCAGAATTCTGGTTGTATATTTCTATCTTTCATGTTTTTCGGTTTGAGGTATTTGAGCAATGAGTGGTACCAATCCTACCACTCTCTGTCTTTACATTTCTATGAAAGTTATCAAAGAATTAGAGGCACTTATGATATGTAATAATTATATTAAATTTCAGTAATAATATAATCTTCTGTTTCTTTATATCTGACACTATATTCAACTGAATCTTTTTACATTTCCTCAAAGATGTCAACTATATTAGATACATTCACCACCATTATGACAAACTATTTAGCAAGAATAACTAGGAATAAAGTTTATTTATTTCACACTTTTATGGCACCATCTGTTACGGTGGAAAAGTATAGTGGGAAGAGCATGAGTACCCATGGTTGGGAGATAGAGAGAGATAGATGCCTATCACACTTTCTCCTTTTTATGCAGACAAAGATCCTGACACACAAGGTGGTATTGCCAACATTCAAGGTGGGTTTTTTCTTAGTTAAGTCTCTCTGCTAAAATTTCAGAGAAATTTCCAATATGGTGTTTCACAAACCATCTAAATGCACTCAATTTGAAAATGGAAGTTAGGCATTGTATCTGCTTATTACATCAGGGTCCTCAGCGGACAGAAATTTCATGTGTGTATGTGTGTGTCTGTGTGTGTTTAATATCTTTTATTTTAAAAAAGTTTACAGTGAACATATGTTGATAATTCTAAGTCTCTAAATCATTATAAAGTGCCAGAAAATAGAATGGAGGCAAAGGATTCTTTAGTGATGTCGCCATTTCCAATAACAACTGGAAAAAGAAAATCTCATCTTGTAAGATTTTATTTTCATGAATAAGTAGGGATGTCACACTTAGATCTTCTCTCTAGCTATATTTCATTATACTTACTGATGCTGTATTTTATAATTATGAAAGAAAGTCAAATCCTTGGAAGTGATATCCCATATACATCTAAATCACAATGTTACAGCACAACCACAGGCAGATGAAGCAGATGTATGTGCAACTATTTAATGAATTCTGGACCATACCATCACCTGGGAAGGCACAGGAATAAATGTGACCAGGGTCACTTATAATGTCTCAGTTGAATCAGGAAAATCTTATCCTTGAAAGCTGTGTGAAGACCAAGAAACACCTTAGCTAAGAACATCTCAGAGGAGAGAAAGCATGCTATTTTGAAAAATCTTCAGAATGAATGAATATAAATGATCAGTGTTATGTGTATTTGTTTCTTTAATTGCTACATTCCATTCTTTATATGCTTGTTCTTTTGTAGCTTATTGTAATCCATATACACACATATTGTAGATTCCTATGTATTATCTTTGACTACATATGCATACATAATTTATAATATAAGGAACAAATACAATTATATCATAGTATAGGTGCAAATATTTGTTGTCATAGGTCTGAAAATCATGGTCATTGTTTTACTTATTCAAAATCCATGCTTGGCCATTTTTATTAGCAATAAAATAATAGCAATAGTTAAGTGCCTTTAAAGAGATTGACACTGATTCTGTAATCATTTGTCATCTGTGTAGAGTAGAATAAATAAACAGAATTAACAAATAATGTTGAATGACAGAATTTTCAGTTTTATGAGACTATTCTCATAATTAAAAAGGTACAATTTATAACAGCTTTCTCTTTTGAATGTGACAAAAATGCTTCCAGAAAATGAAGCTCTGAATTGCCTAATGATCAAAGAATACCTGTGTGCAATTATTTTAATAATGAACAGTTTGAAAAATTGTGCAATAATTATATAGGATTTCAAAAATTAAATATATACAAAATAGCCTAGTTTCTTTTGTTTGAATTTATTAATAATTGTGTTTCATTTAGTTTCCTTAAGAATAATTCATATTTTAATAGTCTAAAATTAAAGTGCATTACAGGTACTTGATGAAATTTAGGGTGTAATGCTTAAACATCAACTTGACTGAATGCAGAATCACCGAGGGGACATTCCACTAGGTGTGTCTTAGAATAGCTTTCCAGAAAGACTGACTTGAAGAGAGAACACCCATCCTGAATATGAATGGTACTATTCTGTGGCTTGAATCTGGGCTTAAATAAATAGGAGATAGCAATGAACACCAGCTTTAACTGTCCTCTGTTTCTTGACTGTGTACCTGCTGCCCTACATTTATTTTATTATTGCCTCTCCATGGTTTCCACATTCAGCATTACATTTTTCTTTCTTAAATTTTCAACACTTGTCTTCCTGATCAATACTGTTTTGTCTATTTTTTTCATTTTACTAGATTCTTTGATTCTTACTTAACAGAATACCAATCCTTCAACA
This sequence comes from Mesocricetus auratus, assembly GCF_017639785.1. Lineage (NCBI taxonomy): Eukaryota > Metazoa > Chordata > Mammalia > Rodentia > Cricetidae > Mesocricetus > Mesocricetus auratus. The sequence goes on along the minus strand of NW_024429196.1, from coordinate 25,683,194 downwards.
TGCACCTGCTTCTGGGAGAAAAAGGGAAAATGATCATGAGAGCTTTGAGAATTCATATAACACAACTTGAAGAAAGCAGAGTTCATGGGCAATCTCATACTCTGCAATCACAATTAATTCTTTCCTGCTATTTGAAAACAATTCTTTCTAAATGAAGATGCTTAGAGCAAGCTTTCTCTCTGGTTACTCTATTCTCCCCTTTCTCAGCTACTTTCCATTATTCAAGTGTCTCCAGAATATGAAATACCAAGCAATTCTAATAGGAAAAACAAATATTCTGAAAACTTAAGTCACCACTAAATTTTACAAATATTCCCTATGTCTTCTTCTGTTGGAGAAATTTATGTTCTTCTCTTACATGACTGCCTTTATCCTAAAGTAGTGCAATGTGTGAAAATATAGATTGATTTCTGACAGATGGAACACTAATTTATCCACTCAACAATTATTTCTAATGTAGTAGGCAATCATAACTGAGGTATAATCCCTACAACTGACTAGAATTGTCTTCACTAGAGTATAGCATGTTCTTTCTGTGCATATTTCATAAATATAATATACACTGCTTAGCCACATGTAACAATTTTAATTGTCATCCAATTTTAGAAAGAAGCTCTCAAGAAGGGATTGTCTTGACCATGTTGGCCTGTGAGCATGCTTGTATCATTGTCTTGATTTTAAGTAACAAGTGTGAGAAACTATCCCTTGGGTTTGTTTCCTGAATTTTTAAGAATAAAGAGGACTGAGGTCAGGAATCACTGCACTTATTTTCTATCCCTTCTTGAGTATGAATGTGACCAACTGCTTCAAGTTCTTGCCTTGACTTCCCTGTAATGATGGACTGTGAGTTAGAACTGTGAGTTAAAATAAATCCTTCTTCCCTATATTGTTTTTGCTAGGGTATTTTATTATAACAATGTGAAGTGTTATGATAAAACATACCACAGTGTACATTTACTGATATTTTTGTTATATGATAAATATATAAATGAAAATATATGATGATTATGTACAATTTCTAATCTTTCAAAAATATCCCTTGAGAGTTTGAGAGGTGGCTCAGAGGTTAAAAGCACTAACTCCTTTCATAGAGGACCCCTGTTCAATTCCAAGCACCCATTGGCAGCTGTTAGAAGGCCATGTTTGCTTGTCAGAGGTTGCAGTCTAGCATGACCTAGCAGCTTTCTCCAAAGGTTGGCAACATGAGCACTCACTCCCCTCCAGCAAAACTTCCTGCTCTCTACTTGCCCATATCTAGAGAATGTCTCTGATGAGCCGATAGGACTGACCTTATCTGAAAACGGTCTTTAAGCCTGGATGCCTGGTTTATCTCTAGGAAGACCCTTGGCACAGTTTCCTGTTAGAGTCTGCTGCACATAAGGAAAATAAGACTTGTACTAGGAACTTTGCTATAGGACCCTGCTGCTACATACAAAGTCTTAGAATAAGAGCATATCACTTTAAACAAATTAAGGTTTGTCCCCAGGCTCTCAAATCCTATGCATTTTCTATACTCTGCAATAAAGTTTAGCTGGTTCATCCATGTCATCTCTGCAGGGTAGGGTGTGCTGTCTCCATTGTACCCATATCCATCTGAACCCTGTCCCCAGCTTCTGCTTCCCCCACCCTCTTGGTCCAGTGTACCAGTGGTCCCAAGAAAGAAGCAGAGCCACAGACAGCTCCCAGCTATCGGTAACTTCAACTGCAGGGAATCCAACACCCTAATAGACATACATGCAGGCAAAACACCAGTGCACATAAAATGAAAATAAATACTTAAAAAATTCCTTACATTTATTTTGCATCATTTCAAATTTTGTTTCCTTGGATTCCTGCCACCCAGGCCTCTTTAACTCTGGTGTGTGTGTGTGTGTGTGTGTGTGTGTGTGTGTGTGTGTGTGTGTGTGTTCTTCTTCAAGGAGAAATCTACTCAATTATGAATGAAAATCTTCATACTGATTTAAGTATCTGGAGAAAAGGATATATTTTAGAATCAAATATACTTCTCACAAAATAATAGAAATAAATTATTCTTTGCAAATGTACACAGTATAAGCAGAAATATGGTCAGATAAACAATGTTATGTCTATCTAGTAAAGTCAGTCCTTGAACAGTGGACAGCAGGAGAACTCAGCCTCACAAAGATCTTTTTTAGCCAACGAATCTTGGCAGGAAATAAAATTGGAGGGAATTTTTTTCTATCATTAGTCCACATGGCTGAAGCCTTAATCTCTTTTTAATATTTTTGAAATATTAATGACAGTTTAATATTGTGTTGTATAGTTCTTAAGAGCCATGATTCCTTGCTGATTCAGTTAATGTGATGAAAATATTTTCAGTGTTCAAACATCTTAAGATGATGTTAATATTCTTAGACACATTAGAAAGTATTTCATAATAACATAATAACCATTGAAGAGGACATTTTCAGAATAAAACATGAAGTCTTTCACTTGACTGTCCCACTGGTGAAAGCTAACTTTCAAAAAAATATTTTATAGTTCCCCAAAGAGTTATGAATCCCATATCTGCCAAAATAGATTAAGCAGTTGGTTTGGGAGATAAGAGCTCCACAGGGAAAACATTTAGGGTCCAATTAAGTTTGGATGTCGACAAAGCTAAGTGGAAAGGAGGTCCATGATGCTAGCCTATGAGGTAGGATTTACAGCCACTGAAGATTGCTTGATAAGTACTAAAATTGCAGGTCAGCTCAGAGTCTGCTTCAACTCTGTGTTGAAAAGCCATTCAATTGCCCTTTAAGTGTCCTACAATTATCATCACCAACTCTTTGAATCCTGCCAGGTCAACATGCTATCTTTGTGACAAATTCTATAGAACCCTCTAAATATCCTAAAGAAAATGGGGGACAGGGATGTCATCTCTGTCAAGATTACTACTTGACAAGGCAGATAATCTTTCAAAGTGGAAGGCTTTTTAAAAGTGCTTAAATTGAATTAGTTCTATATATTTCTCATTCTAGGTTGCTTATGTTGTAGAGCTACACATAATGAAAGCCTTTCAAGCAGGATGTAACTACATGGAGGTTTTAACATATAACCCATTAGTAGTTAGTCTTTCAGTAGATTATTCTGTCAAATAGTGTTGGAAAAACAATATTGATAAATATTCCCAGTCATCTGGGATTTCTTAGGACACAAGGAGTCAAACATTTAACTATGCTATGATAATGTAATTTTCCAAGACAATTTAGTTCAAGGGAGACTAAGAGCAGTTCTGAGCAGAGTCAATTCTTAAATGAGCTGACATGACAAATGGAAATGAAAAGAGGGCCAATGAGACAGAAAAGCCCACTAGAAAACAAAACTAGATCAAGGAGTATTAAACATAAAGGCTTCCCAATGTAGCTTCCCTGTATTATGCCAGTGTGTAGTCATAATATTAGAATAAAAATGAAAAATGCTTAGGACAGCAGAGTATACAGCTTTTTAAGCCACATGAGCTATAGAGAATGAGAAACTACTGAGGAATGTTAAACAAAACACCAATGTGACAATACCAGTTATCAGGGCATAACATGTGGATGTTTGAGGTGGATTCATGCTAATGAGTATAAAAGTTTCCTAAGTTCACACTTGTGATTTTACTTGGGATCGGGTACATACTGTTTGGAAGAAACCAAGGATGTGCTGTTATCTTTAAGCAAGTAAAATTTACATGGTACATACATCCTACTTTACTTTTTAGAAAGCTCCAGTTTATAAACACAATGGTAATTCTTCATAGTGTTTTCTCCTTCTTTCATATTTGTTCTAGATTTAATAAAAGTCACTGGATGTCATATTCATAAGTAGTAAATCTGAATTTGTTCCCCACTTATCAAGATCCTTATTAAAGTAATCCTAAACTTCTAAGTGGGCTCTCAAACTTTGCTTACAAAATATAGCATTTTTTCATGTTTTATATACAATTTTATTTATTGTACAAATAAATTTATACAATTTTAATGTAGTGACTATATTTCAATGATCTTGAAAAATAAAATGTAGCTACAAAATTTTTGACAGAAGATATTACAGTAAAGTTGGTACTATAATGTATGGTTTTTTGTTTGGTTTGGTTTGGGTTGGGTTGGGTTGCATTTTTTTTCCTCTAATGTTTCTACATTGGAAGCTCGGTCCTTAGTGTGATAATGTGGGAAGTGATGGCACTTCTAATAAGTAAGACCTGGTGGAAAGTCCTTAGGTCATTAGGGAAATACCCTTAAAAACTACCCAAAATAAAATAGATGTGGCTGGGTATTGTATCAAAAAAATAAGTCAGACTGAGAAAGACAACTAAACATGTTCATTCTCGTATGCAGAATATAGTTCTTTTTCAGAGCCATGTGTAGAAGGAGGACTATTTGGAAAGAGGAAAAGAACCAGCATGAGGGAGACAGGGCAGAATATGGATGTTAATATGATCAAAAAATACATTGTAAGAAGGTATCATAATGAAATCAATATCTTGTACAACTAGTCTGTGCTAATAGAAAGGTAGCATCAGACGAGATAGACAAGATCCTCTTGTTGGTATATCCCCCAGGACTTTGTTCCCTCGATGCCAGCTCTCATCAACAATATTACAGACTTGGTGAACCTAAGTCGTGCACAGTTAACTACCACACTGAAGAAAGGCTGAAATGTTTTGCTGCCTCCCTTATTCCTGTCAACATTGTAAATTTTAAAACAACCCATAACAAAGCATTAACTATTTCAATAAACATTCCCCAATATAAAGCAGCTGTAAACTGCCCACAAAGCAAATTATCGCATGGCAAACAACCTTGTAAAAAGATTGATAAATCTTTTCTGGTACATGACATTGCCTCGAATGTGCTCTATTCAACAGCCCCCTCCCTAAGTGTTACCTAGTCACACTAGACTACAAGGACAGCAAATGGAAGCAGAGCAGCAAGCTCTTGACTTAAAATATGTCGCTGTGTTTTTATTCACAAATTTAATAGACAATCCTTACTTGCCTGAGTATTAACTAACAAAGTGGAAATCAAATTTTAGATGCAGAGTCATTTTTGAACAATTATTTTTGAGTAAAGTGTAGGATTTTCACATAAAAATTCGTAATTTTCTTCTGATTTTTAACTATAGAAAAAGGAATTGCCTTATAAAGATCTGTAGTTTGTGAAATAGTGAAAATGGTTGGATGGCTATGGCAATAAGTTAGAAATTCAGGAGCTTTTGACTCAGAATAATCTTTAATAATGAGTGCAACCCTCTGTATATGTATGCGTGTATGTGTACATATGTGTATGTGTATGTGCATGTATGTGTGTGGGCATATGGGTGTATAAATTTTCCTCCCAATAATATCATTTCATTATTCTTTATGGTTGAAAAAAATTCTACAATTTCTTTCTCTGCTCATCTGTTGCTGGGCTTATTCCATAACTTGACTATTATAAATGCTACAAGAATGAGCACAGATATGCATGTATCTCCGTGATATGCTGACATAAATCTTTTGTGTATATACCCAAGAGTGGAGGTTTTTTGAGAACCTCCCATACTTATTTCCATATACATATATATGGGGGGAGAAATTTGAAAAATAAAAGTAATGGCATCTTCTGCCCAATGTGCACATCAATAAAATATTTGTTGGATAGAATAAAACATGTTGGGAATGGATTGAATTTTAGTATACCATGCTACTGTATAACTGAACATTTTAAATACTACATAATGAATTCTTTTTATTTATTTATTTATTTTTCAGTTTAAATTTAGATAAGAAACAAGGTTGCTTCACAAGTCAGTTCCAGGTCCCTCTCCCTTTCCCTCCCCTCCTCCCGTGCCCTCCCCTCAACCCCCCGCATTATCCCCTCATTTCCCCAGGGAGGGTGAGGCCCTCCATGGGGGTGTCGATAGTCTGTCATTTCACATAGGGCAGGGCCTAGACCCTTCCCCAAGAGTTCAGGGTAAGAGTGCACCTCACATTGTTGGATGGGAGTCCAAAGTCCGTGTGTTTTTTTTATGTTTTCATTGTCTTTAACAACAAAAGGAAATCTTTGAGTATAATTATGCTACATCTTTTTCTATTCCTGGAGAGTAAAACAGTATGTTCTAGTTAATCTTTGCTTGATAAGCAATGTGTGCATTCAAAAAAAATAGGGATGGCTCTGTTTTTCCAGAACTTGTGAGTGTGTGTGTGTGTGAGTGTGTGGTGTGTTTTACAGTAGATATAATCATTATGGTTCTGCTCCGTAATTGTTGGGATCCTCTTTCCCTCTTGACCTGTTTACCATCAGGTCAACGAGGGAAAAGAGTTGAAGGGATAATAGAAATCTTTCTATATGTCCCATGAGTACTAACAGACACAGCCCCTCTGGAGACAGATTTTGATGAATCAGCTCAACTTTACTCCAGAGTATAAGTAATGTATAGGATTGAGAAGCTTGAGAACAAACCCTAATTTGCATTAAGTGGCACAATCCTATCACAAAGCTTAATATGTGGCAGCAGGGTGCTGTAGCAGAGCTCCTTAACACAAACCTTCTTATCAGGGATCTGAGCCAAGAGTCAAACTAAAGATGAATCAGGCTCTTGGTTTTAGAGACAGTTTTCAGACAAGGTCAGTCCCCTTGGCCCAGGGACATTCTCCAGATAAGGGCAGGTAGAGGCCAGAAGTTCGGCTGGAGGAAAGAGATCAATGTAGTTGAGCTTGCTGAGATAAGTGGCTCAGCCATGGGGAGGCTGCAACCTCTGGCTTGCCAGAAATGTTTTCTAACAAATAATGACCAAATGTATAAGTTCAGGCATGACTGTAGCAGAAAGGTGGTCAAAAGAAGTTATGGAAGAGAAAACCTGGCGTTGGCTGCACAATGGACTGTGTTTCAATGATAAGCTCTATGGTGGAGGAAAAAAACAGAATTCTCTTATCAAAGTCTTCTGTAAGGGAGGGGTGTCAATCAAAATCTGCAACTTGAGACAGAAAATAAATGGTGTGGGGGGAGTGTACTTAAAAATGTATGTTCTGCAGAAGAGGAAAGGGATTTTCCATGGTTTGGGCAGATGGTCTACAAATGGAGACGGGAAACAAGGAGCCTTCAAACCAGTCCCTCAGAAGCCTAAATTAACAGGATCAGGTTTGAAAAGATGAAATTTTGCCAATGAGGTGAGACGGAAGGAAAATGGTAACATTCTAGTATCAATGGGAACTTTACATGCCATTTGTAATGTTAAGAAAATCCAGTCCTTGACCATTCTGATTTGAAAAGCAACATAATGTGTTGGCTGTGCACTTCCTCAATTTAATTCTCTTCACTCTAGTTTCCTCCAAAATGCCTCACTATCATGACAGAAATCTGGAAACATTTGTAGGTACAAAATTCCATTCCATGCTTGAATGGGGACATGAAATGGAATGTTGCCAAGTGACCACTAGGGAATGCTTGATAGCACCATGACTTGCAGATGCTCAAAGATAAAGTCAGTAAGAGCAGAAACTCTCTAGTTAAATAACTGTTTTCAAGTACCTGAAATCGAAGTGAAATTTACTAATAAAATGGAAAGTGTCTTTTTAGTCTGTATCATGGCAGAGTTTCAGCCAGTGATAATTCCCAGTTACATTTGCTGAGGAGGAATAATGACCTTGTAGAATGCGGATATATGTGTTTCCTTATGTAAGGACTGGCCCTCTGGGCTCACACAATGAACAGAATTCTCACCACCTACCCAGCAAATAATTGGGGAGCAGGTGTGTGACTACTTCTCTTTAATTAATCCCATTAAACAAATTGAGTATAATGATTATTTGCAAGGTTACCCTTGATCATACTTAGAAACTATTTGTAGAATTATCAAAGGTTCTTTGAATTGGAAAGACAGTGTGTTTATTAAGTTGGGAATAAAGTTATAAATAATGTATCTGTCTTAGTTAAGCTAAGAGACACCATGACCATGGCAACTCTTGTAAAGAAAACGTTCAATGGCTCATTTACAGTTTCAGAGGTTCAGTCTACCATCATCACGGCAGGGAGCATGGCAATGTGCAGGCAGATGCGGTGCTGGGGCTGAGAGTTGTACATCTTGACTCAGAGGCAACAGGAAGTCAACTGAGTGTCACATTGAGGAAACCTTGAGAAAAAGAGACCCCCACTATGACACATTTCTTCCAACAAGACCATACTTCTTAATAGTGCCACTCCCTTTAGGGACCATTTTCTTTCAAGGCTCCAGAGTATCATTTATGTTTTTTATCACATTTCTGACTTGGCACATGAAATTATCCCATGCTCGTTAAATCTAAACTCTAGTTAATTTGCTCATGCATTGCATATTACTCATGAATTCATAGAGTTAGTGATTTTTCATATCCATCTGTATAGACTGTAGACTAAGCAACTGTTATAAAAACATACATTGATTTCTATCTGTAAAATGTGATCCCAGCTCCACTCTCTCTTCCAAGCATTTAGTAGAGATTTAAATATGTAAGGGTGAGAATTGTGCCATAATGTTCTCTTGGGTTCAGCAACTGGAATGTTCTCGTTCACATAGTAACATCCTCAGTTAATTGATTTTTAGATTGGTTGTTCTAGTCACTCTTTAGTTATTCATTGATCTTCTAAAGATTTACTTATTTTTATTGTGCATACAAGTTGTCCTGAATGTATGTATATGTACCACATATGTAACTGATACCAGCAGAGGCCAGAAGATTGTATCAGATACCCTGGCACTGAAGTTACAGTCAGTGAGTTGTGGGTGCTGGAAATAGAACCTGAGTCCTCTGCAAGAGCAGCATGTGGTCTTACTTGCTGGTTCATCACTCTAGCACTTACAGGGCTGACCTGAATTTAAGAAGGGGTTGAAGCACACCTAATACTCAGAATTTTCTCATGCTGAGAGTAGCATGAGTTTGGCTGCTCCCCTACCTTGTTCAGGCATCCACAGACCCCCAGGAGATAGACTTCCTTGGGCATGGGCATAGCCCTTGCACGCAGCAACTGAAAACTCATGCATCTCCAAGGCTACCATGATGACTGGTTGCTGTTTATCTGACTGCTGAAACATCCTGAGCTGGACTTCCTTTCTTTTCTATACGACCTTATAAGATTACTTCCTTTGGACACTGCTGCTCCTGAGTATGCAAATAAAGCATCCTGGATGTTCTTTCCCCAACCAATAACATACCTCCACATGGATCTAACCACCCATTCTTCCTGGGGTATAACTATCCTCTGCCCCCTGCCCCCTCCTACTTCACTCCTAGCTGTCCTGCCACACAGTCTCCGAAGCTTTGCCCCACCCCCACCCCTCCACCCCTTTCAGGCTAGTGAGCAATAGTCTCCAATAGTCCAACCATACCAGGACAAAGCAGGACTTGAGTCAGCAAGCCTTTATGTATTGATTGTAACAGAATAGAGGAACTTGTAGATCCTACACTCTAAAATAAATAATTATTTTGTACAAATTATTTTCACCTTTACTGTAACAGGCTTTCCCTTAAATATTTTATGGTATGAATAGTGTTTTGATTTTGTTTGTGGGTAAGTCTATATGTGTATATGTGTGGGGACAGGACATTTGGAGGCCAGAACAGGATGTTGAATGTCCTCTTCTACCTCTATGTACCTAATTCTCGGGAGGTGGGGGGTCTCATTGATGCTGCAGTTCATCATTTTGGCCAGACATGATGGCCAGAGAGCTCTGGGGCTCTCTTTTCCCAGTACTGCAGCTACAGGCACACGTAACCATAAGCTGGCTTTTACATCAGTATATTGGATTCAAACTCAGGTTCTCTTGCTTACACAGGCAGCACATTACACACTGATCCATCTCCCCATCCACAGGAACTATTAAATATTACTAAGTTTTGAACATCATGGGCTGTTCACAATGGTTTATATTTTTTTAATTTGGGATAACTGAAAGTTATATTTTAAATCTCCTTTTAAATTAATTTGTGTTTATTTTAAAATTTCTTCATACATCTGTCAATGATTTGTTGCTTCCTTCCAATACTTTCTAAGATCCACCAAGTAATCTTCCTCTACAATTCACTTCCTCTTTTAAAATTGTTAATGTCTCCCTGAATCCAATTAGCACTGACCATATATGATCGTGTGGGACCTACTGCTGGGACATGGGCAACCTACTAGCTCCCACATTCCCAGAGAAAAGTGACTTTCACTTTCTTGACAGCAATCAACAGCCAAAGGATTCTCAACCAGTTAACAGGTTCTGAATCAACCACTTCCCACTGCAAAAAGAATCTCTCTGACAAAGACTGCGAGCAACACAATTCTATAGGTATAAATATAAAAATTAAAAAGGCTGTTTGACAGCATGACTAGTGTGCTAGTAAAACAGCACCAAAAGTTATCTTCTTAGTGCTATGAGCTATTGAAAGATGTAGTAACAGCCATAAAATCCTTGCTGTGGAACATCCCTGGAGATGCAAACACTTGAAACTATGCCTCTGCACTACTCTCTGAATTCCTAACTCTAGCTTTTTCCCACGCTCCAGTACATTTTCTTTTGGTGTTATCAGCTTATATTCTCCTAGTTGAACCTCATTTGTAATGTCCTGCACATTTTCCAATTCCTGGTTGCCTGACAATAATGATTATTTCTCCAGCTCCTGATTGATGTTTACAGCTCCCTTTTCACAGAGCATCTGCAGATGTTATTTTCTTTTCATTCTTGTATCATTTAAGAGGATAGTACATAGCACATTCAAGCAAACCTCATACCAAAATCTTTGCCGGAGCTCTGGATTTTTCTTCATACTTGAAGTGACAGCATCTCATTCATCATGTGATTTTTTTCACTTTTCCTGTGTGTGTGTGTGTGTGTTGTGTGTGCCTGGAAATTGTTGTTCTGCTAGACTAGTGACCCTCAGAATGTTCCTGTCTCTTTCCCACTCCAGTACTGTGCTACCATACCTGTCTTTTTGTTGTTGTTGTAAAACTGCTAGTCCTCATACTTGTATGGTAAGCAGCTTCCTTGCTGACCTACATGCCCAGCCCTTATCATGCTTCCTTTCTATTAAATATCTTACTAATTGTACAGCAATGGGGCAGCATTCCTCTCTCGGCAAATGTAAATAGTAAACACTTCAATAATTTCAAAGTAGTTGATCATCTTTAATGTAACCAGGGATTGATAGAAGCAGAGACAGATACCCACAGCTAAACACTGAACTGAACTCCTGGAACCTTGTGACAGAGATGGAGGAATGATGAGCAAAGGGGTCAAGACCATGATGATGAAACCCACAAAGACAGCTGACCGGGCAAGGGAGAGCTCTTGAATCCCAGACTGATAGCTGAGAGGCCAACAGGGGACTCATGAATGTAGTGCCAGGGAGAAGGCCACAGAAATCACTGGGGCCTTGGGTAGTAGATCAGTGTTCACCATGGTTTATGAATGAGCTTTGGGAGCCCATTCCAAATAGAGGGATGCTCTCTCAGCCTGGACACATGGGGAAGGGCTTAGGTCCTGCCCAGGATGAAATGACAGACTTTAGAGATTCCCCCCAAGGAGGGCCTCACCCTCCCTGGGGAATGATGTGGGGATTGGGTGGGGGGCTGGAGGGCTGGTGGAGGGACAAGGGAGGAGGGATGGGAGAGGGAGCTGGGATTGACATGTGGAACATTCACGTTTCTATTTTAAATAAAAACATATATTGAGAAAAAAGTTAAAATAAAAAACAATGTAATACCATCTTCACAACAATCCTCCCTTTCTGCCTGTCCTGATACTATTTAATTCTTATCCTCATATGCAAAGTCTCAAACCCTAACTCTCTGCTGACCTTGATTGTTGACTTTCTGAATTTAATTTTGTTACTTCAGTCTCATATGAATGGAGAAAGCTTGTTTGTTTTTTTTCTTGTCAAATTTATATTTGGACTGCCCAGCAGGTATGTACATAGGGTACTGCTCGGGTATTTTCTGAATATCAGAAAGAAAATGGAGCCTTAAAATAAAATTGTACTTCTCTAACATATCACCTTCGCAATTCTAGAAGACTTTTCAAAAATAATTGCCAGTGTTCTGGTAACTTCATTAGCTTTTCCCTTAACACTCTAGTAAGTATGTCACCCAGAGCTGCAGAAACGATACAATTCAGTAATTTGAGAGGAAATTGGGGCCAGCTCCTTTGCAGTATCTTGGACTTTATGCGTTGCTTTCTTACCTCTTTCTGCCAAGTTCTGGCATTTTTCCACTTTCGTTTAGACTTCTCTACCCTGAGAGTTTGCATACTTGGACTCACCCTTCAAAATGCTGTCTCTCGGGCTTTCAAGCACCTTCAGGCTGATATCTAACTTTCCCCTTTCTCCTTCTAATTGAGTAAACACTTTTACCTTTTCAGCTGCCAGCTTGTGGCTGCCAGAATGTTAAAGCAAAAGGAGATTTTGGTGTGGAAATTATTGTGAAACACATTGGTCTTTCCAGTATCAAGAGCATAGTTAATTTCTAATCAGATAAGAAATAAAAGGGAGTGTCCCTTTGCAATATTAGACAGTGTGAAAGACTTTGCTCATGCAAATAAGATTTCAAGTGTTACTTTCTAAAGGCTACATTTTTATTTGGCATGCCTCTTTCTGTCTTTTAAATATACAGTTAGGAGATATTTTCAACAATATTTGAATAACAGACAAAAACATTAATGAAGAGCCAACAAGAGCATCTCTTTGCTAAATATTTTAATTTTTTCTTTCATTTTTGAAATCATACTATAGTTAAACAATTTATCCCTTCCCTCACCTCCTTCCAAAACTGCACATGTACCCCTTAGCTCTCTTTCAAATTCATGGCATCTTTTCTCATTGTATATCCCTTAATATAACCTGCTCAGTTTGTATAATGTCGCTCATACATGTGTTTTCAGGACTTACCATTATGCAATGGCTATTTGACACGCATATTACATATATTAATGTAAGCAATATGTCCCTATGTAAACTTTAGAGTCACATGCCACACACAAGAATATATTCTTTTCTTACACACAGTATATTCTGATCATATTCTCTTTCTCTCTTCTTACTCATCCCTATCTTCCCACCTCTCTACTCACCCAACTTCATGTTCTGTCTCTCACTTCCTCTTCCCCTACTCTCAAAAACCATAAAAAATGAAAAAGTTCAAAACAAGCAAACAAAAATCCAGTAAGACAACAACAACAAATAATACCAAAACAAAGCAAAACACAACAAAAATTTTAAAATGGAGTCTGTTATGCCAACTGTTCCCAGACATGGAGCCTGCTATGGCTTGTGATTGATACATCCAGTGATACCCATTGAAGAAAGATGATTTTCCATTCGATAGCAGTTATCATTTGTGGTGCCAGCGCCACAAGCAACTCCAGGGTATCAGGAAAAGAGAGACCAGACATCCAGCTGTTTGTACTAAGAGAATGCACATGTTGCCTTTATTGCCAGGAGAGAGTGTGTGTGTGTGTCTGTCTTCATTACAAGTGCTAAGAGGTCTCTCCCTTGTAGGAGGGAGGAGCTTTTTATACAAGTTTACAGTACAGTGGAAAAAACCCCAGGTAGAAGAGATCGTTGTTTTCCTCCTGCTGGATGTTAATGTCAGAGGGTCAAGGCCAGGGCAGTAAGCCAGGACTAGAAAACAGAAAGCACTTGGACTGGAAAACAAGTTGCACTTGTAGGCTGACCAGCAACTCACAGAGACCCCATGGGGCTGGGGCCCAACATCTCCCCCCTTCTTTATATATAAATTAGCACCTATCTCAGGTGACTAGGATGTTAATGTCAATCTTAGTATACAAAAACAAACATTTATAAACAATATTTGGGAATGTGGGCGTCGTTCTTTCCGAGCTACTTCCTGCTGTAAAGGGGCGCTGAAATACCATGGGGATCAGGACAAAAAAACAAAAACAAAAAAACAAACCCAGAACCCTGTTGAGGTTCTTGTTTTTGTGGTCTGTAAGTCTGCATCATCTCAGCTGTTTTAGGTGTTGGATCACCTGGGCCACTGCTTCAGGTGGTCTTGCTTCATCAAACCATACTAGTCTGGAAGGAACCCACAGCTTTTTATGTTCTGTGGAAACAAAAGCAGAAATTCTTTTCCCAAGTAACCTGTCCTTATGTTGGATTAATTTAGCAACATTAATAATCAATTGTCTTTTAGCAGTTTTTGTTCCTTTCTCAGCAATTAAACAATTTAAAGACACCACAACTGTACACAGTATCCAGACTCTCTGTGTATTTTTCATTCTATATACTTTTATCTTTTCCTTTTCTTTTACTTAATACCAGTACCTCCTTTATTAACCGTTACCAATTTTCAATTTACCCACTTTTAATCCATCCTCCAACTGAGGGTGATCTCTCAGGTTCCCCTTTCTTTCCTGACCTTGGTGTCAGGCGAAGGCCTGGAGATTTAATCCAATCCACCTTCTCCTTAGAAGGTGATCTCTTAAGTAAAGCCTGGAGGTTTGAACATTTAATTTTACTGTTAGAAGCTGAGGTACCTGTTTTTGATTCTTTTCTTTCTCGAGTCTCTCCTTTTCGAGTCTTCTATCTGGCCAATCTTTCCCAGTCTTTCCAAGTCTCTCTGGATCTCGGTGGAACCTCCAATTGCGGCGCCACCACCACAAGCAACTCCAGGGTATCAGGAAAAGAGAGACCAGACATCCAGCTGTTTGTACTAAGAGAATGCACATGCTGCCTTTATTGCCAGGAGAGAGTGTGTGTGTGTGTCTGTCTTCATTACAAGTGCTAAGAGGTCTCTCCCTTGTAGGAGGGAGGAGCTTTTTATACAAGTTTACAGCACAGTGGAAAAAACCCCAGGTAGAAGAGATCGTTGTTTTCCTCCTGCTGGATGTTGATTTCAGAGGGTCAAGGCCAGGGCAGTAAGCCAGGATTAGAAAACAGAAAGCACTTGGACTGGAAAACAAGTTGCACTTGTAGGCTGACCAGCAACTCACAGAGACCCCATGGGGCTGGGGCCCAACAATCATTTGCAAATAGCTTTTTGGTTGTGGATGGGACTTTGTGTCTATATCTCCTCCATACTGGGATTTTATCTGGTTTGAACTTGTGCAGGTCGTGTGCATGCTGTCACAGGCTCAGTGAGTTCATATTTGAATCAGTCCTGGATGTATCTGGGTGATACTGTTAGAATAAACTCTAGTTTTTTTTGAGAATCTCATAAAATTTCATTGTCCCCTTGCTTCCTTCCAACTCTCCCATATACCCCAAATATCTCCTACAAATTTCTAAATGCAACCTACTTGTTTTGTACATAATAAAAGCTAAATATTGACTTCCATATGGAAATTCTAAGACAACAGAAGTTGTTTTGTGATTTTTGTTGTGAAGCTTTCCATTATTCAGTCCTGTATATGTTCTGCAGATAGAAATACTGGTTCCTGAAAATCATTTGTTTTTGCTTTTATTTAACCCTCTCCTTTAATATAAAAATACCCTATAAAGGACTGTCTGGAAAAAATAGCAGTAAGCAGATTGTGAATGCCTAAGGCCTTCATTCTGTGTTTTATTTAGAGGAGTTGGGGCTGGATCCAGGAATCCCAGCATGCTAAGCATAGGTTCCACTGCTGAGCTACCTCTCCAGAACTAGTACATGGCAGAGAGGAATTATTTAGCATAACATTTATAGCCTACCATCCACATAAAAGCATTTAAACAAATGAAAATCATATTTGGGAATTTACAATTAAAGTTTTAAAGCAGAAGACATTTTTATAAACTTGCTAAATAACCTTAAAATGCTACTAATGGCAATAATTAAGATATGGATGCCTTCCCTTTTGTTTCTTAGAATAGCTGAAGTTTCTTTCTTCATGGAATACTATTCCCATCCCCTCAAGTCTGGTGAGTGACAGTTAAAACATAAAATATTCATAGTAAAAGAAATCAACCTGCTTATATGCTAAGGTTAATTGTGTTGCAAGTGACATTTTTCCAAAAGTTTACTTTTGTAAATTTTATTATATGAATTTGCAATTAAGACTGTTACAAATAACTTATTTTTATTAAATAGGACTTGAAGTCAAACAGATGTTATCCTAAGCTCTTAGTCTCATTATGAATGACAATAATTATTAGGTTCCAGAAAAGAAATTATTTTATTGATAAACTATATTGATTTATAGTAGTTTAAATTTGAAAAAAAATAGTAAGCTAAGAGAACGCACAGAATTTTCTTTCATACTTGTGCACACATGTTCTCTACAGCTATGTCACACTGGCAGGTGCATGATTATAACAAATAAATCCACATTGACATATCATTACCATTCAAAGGACACAGTTTGCATTAGGGGGCCACTGCTTGAATTCTGTTCTGTGTGTTTTGACTAGTATATAATGATATGAATCTACCATGCAGAATAATTCTTCAGTCTTCCCTGAGTCTAGAGTGCTCTATTTATTTATTTTTCCTTTCTCCCCCAGCACCTAGAAACTATTCATCTTTTGACTGCTTGAATCTCTAATTTTTGTTTCCAAAATGCCATGTGACTGAATCATGTACCATGGAATATTTTTCTTGATTGGCATACTTCAGTTAATGATATCTATTTAAGTTTCCTGTATTTCTTTTCATATCTCAGTGTAGGAAAATACCTAGGTGTCTGGTTCTAAGCCAGTGACCATGATACCAAACTCCAGTTGCCTCAAAACTTAGGCCTGCTATAGCAGTTAAACAATATGACAGATCAATCCTCCATACAAATGCTTTAGAACACTCATTTGAACTAGTTATCACCCATGCTCTAGAGACAAGAGCCAGGCAAGTAACTGTATCTTTAGACTCCAGCTAATATGAATACACCCAACTATCAGGTCCCCTCACTACCTGGCCAGTCCCTATATTCTCAAATTCAAAGCTCATCTTGGTGCCAAATCAGTCCTGCACACCAGGCCATCTTGGATTGCATAAACACTTTTCTGAAATAAGTTCCAGAACTATTGCTATTATTTTCCAACCAGCAGGCCATCAATAAATATAGGCCAACTCTTCGGATTTTATCCAAAGCCCATTCATCCACTTAAAAAAAAAACAGATTTCCTGCCTCCATGTCTCCAACACCAAGTCCAGCTGATTAACACACCCAAGGGCCTACCCACCATCTCCCCTCAGTGGACACAGAAATGAAACGTATTTCTAGACAATGCCAAAATTCAAAACTTGAATAACTCCATTCTTTAACTCTATGGATAACAAATAGCTAAAAGATAAAGAACAACTAGGAAAACATAACAGAGTCAATGGATCCAAATCAACTATATATAGAAAACTTAAAAATGAATGAAAATATATACAAATATCCTGAGAGTATAGAACAACAAAAAGAAAACAGCAGAAAATATCTGTGACACTAGTCAGAGCAATGGTTTTTTGTTTTTGTTTTTGCTTTTTGATCTAACTTTAGAAGTACAGACAGAATAATAACCGAGTAAACAAATACTATGATACTAAAGACACTAGGCACAGAAAAAGGTTACAATGAACAAAATCAAAGAAGCAACCCATGTACTTGGAGGAAATATATGTAAATCCTACATTTGATGAGGTTAAGAGCACAGATATGTAAAGAACTTATAAAATACTATGGTAATATATCTAATAAGGTGGTTAATCAAGGACAAAATACTCTAGTAGAAATTTCTCAAATGAAGACTTAAAAATTGCCAATAGGAAAATATGGTCAGCCTTATTAATCACAGAGAAATACAAGTTCAACTGTGATGTGACATCACCACACATATTTTAGAATGAGTATTATCAAGACTTAAATAACTATGTTGGTAAGGCCATACAAGAAAAGAAACTTCTATGGGGAGGAATAAAAATTAGTACAGTCATTGTGTGTGAGAAAACACATATAGTTCAAAAACTCAATATACAAAACTCCCCAACTATTCCATATAAGAATTAGACTCTGCATATTCAATCATGATATTGAAGAGATCTACCCTCACTTGTTCATTGCAGCACTTTCTACAGTATCCAAGGGATGACATCTACTTTAATGCTCAGGAACAGCAGAAAGAATGATTTAAATGTGATATGTACACACAATGTAATATAGACCATCTTTCTTTTTATGTTTGTTCTTCTCATACATTCTCATATGTAGCCTGGCTTTCTTTGTACCACCAGCTCCCAAATTATGACACAGAAATTTATTATTAAATATGAAATCTTGGCCTTAGGTTGGGCTTGTCCCCAATTAGCTCTTAAATATTAAATTAACCCATTTATATTAATCTGTTTTCTACCATGTGATTCATTACCTCTCCTCTCTAGCATATACCCTATATTCTCCAAGTATTCCTAGTGAACTTTCCCTCTCTTATGCCCAGAGTTCCTATATATTTCCACGTGCCCCACTTATCTACTATTGCCTAGTTATTGGCCATTCAGCTCCTTATTAAAACAATCAGAAGGTCCCTTGGCAGAGACACATCTTTACAGTATACAAAAAGAATATCCCACAACAGTTCACACTTTTTGTCTAAATAAAAAGAAAGGTTTTAGCTCTAATACAGTAAAACAATATAAAGTAAGAACAATTATCAGGAATTACCTAAATAAAAAAGAAAGATTTTAATGTTTACACAGTAAAACTATATACAATAAGAACAGTTATCAAATAAGAATTACATTCAAAATCTCCAGTCCATTAGGATTTGGTAAATTTGGAGAAAGTACTCTATTATTTTTCCTATCTTGGTGAGTCCAGAGTTTTATATCTAAATCACTTTCTATCAAAACTTGTATTACTAGCCTAAAAATACTCTTTTAGACCTTAAAACATTTTCTTAGATAAACAACTTAACATTTTGTATCTTTCAACTTTATAAATTTATAACTTGTTTTACCAGTCTAAAAATATGCTTTTAGACCTTTAAACATTTTTTTAAAAAACAACTTAGGCTTTTATGTCTCTCAACCTTATAAACGTTACATCTCTTTTGTAAGTTTCTTTTCTGAATTCGGTAACAAACAAAACGGTATAATTATCTAGCCTCCAACTCCCATCAGAGACTGGAGAAGGAACAAATTTTATCTGAGTAAACAGGAAGTGCAGAGAAAGCAACTTCCAAAACTATAAAAATGAAAGGCACAGCTGGCTACCTGGATAGTCACAAAAGGTTCCTCTGTAATGTTGGGGCATCCATCTTCAGACTGCAGGTCTAGAATGTCTGACAGACTTCTATGTGAAGTAGGAACTTTGAAGAACTGACCTACCTTGTCTTGGCAAAGTTCAGCAGTCACCTTCTTTTATGTCCTGCTTATCAAATTTGGACAACATAGTATAAGCAGTCAAGGCTAGGACAGTTTCTTGTTCAGTGGCTATCTTTGCCACAAATGAAAGACAAACATCCACAACCCACCTAACAATCAAAACCCATCCACCCCTCGGAGATGTGGGTGTTGTATTCCTAAAATTACTTCCTGTTGTCTGGGGGCAATGACATCTCTAGGAGACACTTAGAAAATTGGAATAATGGTCAAATCCTAGGAGAGTTAACTGTATCACATGTTGTCCAGTCCCAGTGTTATGAGAAAGTACAGGGCTTATCTAAAGTCTTGTCTTGAGTAATATGTGAGGCTAGCAGCTTTTAAATTGTTCTGGATGCAGATTTTTGAGGTAACCATAACAGAGGAATTCTGGATCACCTCAGCTACTTGTCATCAGTGGTGTCCGATCATTTTTCATTTGTTTGTTTGTTTGGTTGGTTGGTTAGTTTCTTTTTTGTTTTGATGTTTTATTTTTCTGAAAACACACAAACACAAAAAGGTAACATAAATAGCTCTATTAACACAAGTGTGGAATATGTGATGTGCACAAATCAGCTAACGATGATTCTCTGTTTTATGTTTGAGCAGGTAAAAGACATCTCTTAATTTTATAAGTCTCTTTGGACTTTATAATAAATCTTCATCCATGCTATATGAAAGGATAGCATTGATAGGTCATGAAGACTTGGTAGCTAACAAGATTTATCATGTCTCATCTACTCCCAGAGCCTTTCCCATGTAGAGGGATCAGCATATATGTCACCTTTCTTGTAGTTTTCTTGATTTCTTGCTTCATATCTGTGGCCAAGTTTTTCAAGTGGTTTCCCCAAGTCAAATCTGGCCTTTCTTACTTTTGAAGGAATCCATCGCTTTTCATTTCCTGTGGAAACAAAGGCATAACCACTCTACCAATGCAACAAATTTCCTGACTTCTATTCTGAAGTTAAGACATCCTTAAAAGGGCTGGAGCAATTCCCTGCCCTTTTCTACAAACTAACATTTATCAGATGCTGTTCTTTTTTTCACTAGCATTTTAAAAATTTAAAACTAATAAAGTATGATATAGGATCCAGACACTCTGTGTTAAATTTCCCACCCTTATATGCTTTATTCTTTTTATATAACTTTATCCTTTCTTTGAAGAATTTATTATTTTTAAACTATTTTTCCATGACTGTCTCTCCCCATTTTCTTTTTTTTTTGTATACCTAAGCACATCTTCAAGCATACTGTACATGTTCAGAGGATTTCTTAGTCTGGACATGGTTTTTTGTGCTGCTTTTTGATTATGTGAGTCAAGCCCTAAAGGGCCAGCCTACTAGCTACAGCTGACCAACAGAAAGGAAAGGTTATTGGTGGTGAGAATAAATTTCTGTGTCTGTGCATTATGACTGCAGGAAATATGTTGCAAAAATGTTACAAAGCACATATATGCATCTGCAGCCTTCTTCTATGACTCTACTTCTCATATGGTGCTGGTGGATGGATTTACTCAACTCGGATGTGTGAGAATCAAGTCTTTCACTTGGCGGCATCTACAGGAGCCATGTTTACCCACCCCAGTTCTGGGAATTTGTTGAGCCCATATTACGGCAGACATTTCCATTTAGTTTCACACTCGGTATCTGCTCTAACCTTGTATATATTTGCCTGATGCTGGATGCCTAATCTCTGGATGGCCAGCTCCAAAATAATGACACAGAGACTAATTATTAAGTATTAAGCCTGAGTTTAGGCTTGTTCCCAGCTCTTTCTTAAAATTTAAATTAACTTGTTTATATTAGTCTATGTTCTGTCATGTGGCTTGTTACCTCTCCTCAGTATCATATATCCTATTTTTTCTGTATTTGGCTGGTGAATCCCACCTCTTTTCTTCCCAGAGTTCCTATTTCTTCCGTATTCTCTCCTACCTAGCTATTGGCCATTCAGCATCTTATTAAACCAATCAGAATGTGCATTGGCACAGACACATCTTCATAGTGTACAAAAATATATCATAAACACTCATAAGTTTATTCTACTCACGCATTATATCTTGATCACAGTTCGCACTCCCCCCACTCCTCCTCACCAACTGCCCCCCATTTCTTCTCTCCCCCAGTTCCATCCTTTTCTGTTTCCCATCAGAAAATGGCGGGCTTCTCATGAATATCATCCAAATATGGAATAGAAAGTTATAAGACTAGATGTACCCTCATATCAAGGCTACATGAGGCATCCCCATAGGAAGAAAAGGGTCTCAAGAGCAAAAGAAGGAAATCATATCATTTGCAGCACCACAGATAAAGATGGAGGGAAAACTTTAAATGGAATAATCTTGTCATAGAAAGATAAGTTTGCTTCAGTTCATTTATACATAGAATCTGAAAATGCCAAACTTATACATGCAGAATAAAATGGGAATTGCAACAAACATGGCAGGGGAAACTGGGATTAATGAATACATAATTTCAATTAGGAAGAATATATTCAAGCAAACTATTCTATAGAACAATGCACTATATGTTTAAATTTCAATAAGAATAGATCTTAAGTGTTTTATTTCTGAAAATATTTGGATAAGGTAATATACACTTAGTTCAATTTACCATTCCATGTCATATACACACCATCCTGCTGTGCATAGTGAACATGATTTTTATTTATATTATTTAACATGATATGCCATCTAAAATATTTTGGGGAGTAAGCATTTCCTGGTCATCTCTTGAGGTGGTTGAGGAAGAAAACATAATAATACTTCAATTAAGTCTCCAAGTTTCATTGAGCCTCAGATGCAGTTGGTAGATATAGAGGCCTGGAGTTCTTTTATGTCAATTAAATATGATCAATTAGCTTCTCTTATGGCAGATTCATTGAGGAACAGAGTATATTCTATGTACTTAAAACTGTCTCCTCTCTCTTCTACTTCTGCGAGCCTAAATGTTTTCCTGTTTGCTGACTGGAGAGTGTCTGGGGGGAGTTCAAGAAAGAAGATTCTCAACCGTGTATTGGTGTGGCCCAGTCCTATGCAGTTTTCATCCACTGAATGTCCTGCAATCCTGTGCAAGTTCATATGCCTAGCTTTGTTTTGGTTAATTACACTTCTGTCTTCCCATCTACTTCCCTAAGTTGGTGGTGATAGTTTGTCCTCTGTCTTCACTCCTCTGATATGTCTAGGAAAGGTTGGCTATGTTTTAATTTCTTTCTTTCTTTTTGTTGTTGTTGTTGTTTTGCTTTGATTTTACCGGCTACTGACAAGAAATATTCACTTCAAAATTCTTACATGTAGGCTGGAGATAAGAAGTCAAGATGGACATACAAAACAGAGAGAATAGGGGAGATTTTTAAACACTCAGAAAACTGTAAACTTTCTTTCTTGACATCCTGTCTAGAAACCCCTGGCACCATATGTAATATCCTCAAAATGAAGGAATTACAGATGGCATAAAAATCATGTAAATATCAATTATTGCCCAGTAATAATGAGAAAATAAAAATAATGGTCCTTGTAATTAGAACTGTTCCATGTGCTGACTGCATTTCCGTGGCAGTCCCAGGGCTGCATTATTCATTAGATGACGACTTCATTATAGGTTACTAAGTAGAAAATGCTGGCACTGTCTACATTGTGAACTGGAATGTGTGAGCATATGAGGACGTGAGACTAGTTTCCTTCTCCTGAAATGCAGAAAACTTAATTACATATCTGAGAGGCTATCAGAAGACAGAAACAGGAGTCCCCTAGTTAGAATCCCATGAAGCAGGTAGAGTTAGTAGTATATCTTCTACCTCCTCATACTGATATTTACAGAACTGTATGCAGAGTACAGCACTACAGTGCTCTGGGGAATGTGGAGACATGAAGACGCTAAACAACAAATCTAAATTCTGGGACTTCCAATCTAGTAAGGGAGACTCAATAAGAACTTAGATATACATATGTGAGGTGGTGCAGAAGGCACACAGAGACTATGGTCATTAAATTAAGCTGCAAAGAGATGGAGAAGTTGAATGGAGATGGGGCCACTGAAGATGCTAATTGTGAAACTGAGCCAAGGTACAACCAGTTCTGTGTGTTCTTGGAGGAACTAGAATCCTCTTAGGAGTGCAGTGTCTGCTTGTTACAGAAAACAGTGACTCAGTAAGGGCACTAGTACAGGCTTGTAATTCTAGCATCAAAAGAGGCTGAAGCAGGAGTCTTGCCCTTTCAATACCTAAAAGAAAATCTACAGACATAGTTTGTGGGTAGAGTGCTTGCCTGGCATGGAAAGGGCCCTGGGTTCTGTCCCCAATAATCCTTTAGTGGCAAATCATCATCTTTGAAGAACATGCTGGAGGGTATTGAATGTTAGACTGAAATATCTATGTGTCAGTTTATTTGGCACTGTGAGGTCACGAGAAAATTTTCATGGCTTACTCAATGTACAGAAAATGTTAGTGTTGGCTGACTGATACTGTGTGTTAACACTGTGTTTGGAGAATATGAGGACATATATTAATGAACATGCTCATTCGTGTCCATGATGACAATAAATTGTATAATTCAAAGTGGAAAATCATCAGGAGCAGTCAAATCTCTGTGATCTATGGTAAGTAAGATATGTATGGGGTGCCAGTTTTAACCACCAAGTAGGAGGGCTCAATAGAGGAACCAATCTCCCAGTGAACAAGGTATAACAAGGTATCACTTAGTTCCTCCATATCAACACATCTTATGATTTAGCTATTTTTCATAGCATCTTGGAAAGATGTATTTTACTGTTTCTATTTATTAGATAAAAACAATAGCTTCTGTAGTGAAATGTGTGAATTTGGTTAATGAGGAAGGTCTTGAGTTTAATCTCTGGTGACTATTAGGAGATAATAGAACATTTTCAAGTTTCTATTCACTAGTTTTTTCATTGCTGCAACAAAAATAGTTCGTTTTGACAACTTGAGAGTGGAAGGACTTATTTGAAGTGACAATTGCAGAGGGATCTGTAGGGGTGAACCCCACAAACTTATCCACCCATGAGGGCGGGGACAAGTAAATTAGCACAGGTAGAGATAAAAGGAAGTGAAAGGAAAAAGGACCTCTTTTTTGGAAGCCAGCCACACTTTTGATTCCCAGCTTGTGTGATTCTCTCTCTGGTAAATAAATATATTGTATTCCCTATTGCATTGACTATCATCATTAGGGGTCATTCCATCATGATAAGGAAGTTATTGAGGAGCAGAGAAATTCAAGTTTTCATGAACTAGTAGGCAGCTAAAAGAATGGTGGCACCCTTCTAGCTTCTTCCTTTCCCCTACTTATTCTATCCATGCTCAGAGTCCACAGAATATCACCTCTAAGATTCAGGATGGTTATCCCTGTCTCAGCTCATCCTTTCTGGAAATGCCTTGAGGAACTTCAGCTTTTAGATGATGATAGACTGGGTAAAGGAACCATCACGTTCCCTGTTATCTTTTGTGCTTCCTTTGTCAGAAGGTCTCCTCTTGTGACCCATCATCATCTCTTTACATAATTGACTCCTCAGCAGTATGAGGACTGAATCAGACTCAGGAGATGAAATACAGGAAGAGCAAGCTTTCTGAAACAACTGTGCTTGACTCAGATTATCCCCTCCACCTGGAAAGTCTGCGTCACTACAATAACCTAACTCTTCTGACTTTCTGTCTTAGCTTTAACTCTCTTAAACAGTTTTTCCTAGGTAGTCATTCACAATCATTACTTCCTGTTTATGTCTCAATGCTTCCTACACTGCTGGAACATTATGGGGATATTTATGTTCAACTATAAAATTTCCTCAATGCAGACCCTAAAACAGAGATTCAAGAAGAATTACTTCATATGAAGGATGTGTAGAGAACCACTAGGGAGTAAAGAAGTAATACAGAAACAGACAGGCAGTCAGAGAAGGGTGTGTCAACTATGCTAGTGATCACAGCAGGCAATATATATCAATCCTATACGAGAGAGCTTTAAGAAAAATTGTGAACACATCACCCTACTCTATTTTTCCACTTATAGGGAAAACATAAACTGGATACTGCTATACCAGAGCACACATTGATCTACAGCTATGCTCAAAGTATTAGCCCATCACACATGCACCTACAGCTATGCTGAGGGTATTAGATATTAGGCACTTCTGGACAGAGGACACAAACAGACAGACTCATTTTGCTGGAAACAAAGCCTCCACACAGAGACTAAAATTCATCATCATGCAGTCTACCTACATGGTATGGCCTGAGTGATAGAGGCACAGCACACACAGCTGCCATAGTGGGTGATCAGCAGTAGTGGGTGCCCTTGGTAAACAGCCAGTTACAGAAAGTGCAAGAGGCTGTGGAATTGGGAGAGTGGAATTCAGCCACCTGTCTTCTGACTGAAGATGGGTAATAAGTTCCATGTCTCTGCTGACATGTCATGCCCCAGCAGAGAGAGCCTCTGTGCAGAATACTGAAGCAAAATACTCAGGCTTTGTGTGGGAGACATTCTTCTTGCCCACTTGTCAGCAGGACAAGAGCAGTAGGCTGTTTTAACAGTAGTGCTGGTAGGTCTGTGTCAACCCAGGCATGTTCCATGACCCTGTGCTGGATAGCTTGATTAATTGTGAACAAATGTTCGCAGAGATGTCAAACCAAAATGAAAGGGAAAAGAAAAAGCTAATGAGCCGTAAGAGATCCTGAAGTAACCTGCAAATGAATCTGATGTTCCCCTTTCCTTTAAATAATGATCACTTGCAGTGATCAAGGGTATCTGCTTTTCCTTCCAGTTGCTGATATGCAGGGTGATACCTTCATCTCCCCGACAGAAGCGCCACAGTAGCCACTCACTTCAACTGAACCATTAGTTTTTCCAGTTACACATGGCTATTTAAACAATTGTAATAAAGTTAGAGCAGGAAATCCATGCATGAGGTATAATGTTCAGGTTTGGTGAACAGTGGTTTTGAATTTCCACTTTAATATCAAAACAGATTTTGGCATGTGATTCCAAACCCACTGGTAACTTTCTGAGAAACTAGAAAGGTAACTCAATGTCTGTAATTTACTGTTCCTCTATACCATGAACAGAATGGTGGCAATGTTTAGCTCATAAGTGCGATCAGACTGAATTAAATAATATGTGATAAATGTGATCACCTGAGATACTCTCAGAGCCCAGCAGTGCTAGTTCTTCTCTCTACATTCCTATGGCAGCTACAATGTTGGCTGCCATGGCTGTGTTGATTACAGCACCTATTGTATATGCTTTTTCTTTATAATATTGAATAATTGAAAGATCAAAGTTTTTTTGTGGAGAAGTGAATGGGATTTTTAATTCTACCCATTAATACAATTGTTTGCATGCTTGCATGGTATCAACTACTATCCTAAAAATGATTTTTACAACATCTAAAAGAGAGGGAGCTTGTAGTTTGGTGGCAAAATACGTACCCTAGTATGCACAAGATCCTGGGTTCACATCAGAGTACCATAAAATAATGAATGAATAAATGAATGAATTAACAAATAAATGAATATAAATATTTGAAACTCAACAAAAGTTAAAATATTCTAAAGAGGACTTTTCCCTAGAGAATACTGTTAAAACTTATTAAAATATTATTTAAAAAACCCTTTGAGAGGGATTAGCAAGATCATTTATTGGTTAAGATTAGTACTCTCTGAGGGGACCCAATTTTTATTTCCAGCCCCCATATGAGACACTTTACACTCTGTTTTAAATTCAGGATCCAGTGCTGCTTTTTTTGCCTGTGTGGTCACCTGCACACATGTGATATACCACACACAGACATACTAATGCAGACTCCTTTGTATGTTATCCAGGGAGTTGATATGACTGGAGTGATGAGGGCAGAAAGAAATGACAAACATACAGAGAATCTGGGATTGGGTTGACTGGTTTCTGTAATAGAGAAACCACAGTACTCCAGAAACTCAACATGTTTATTATGGACAGTTAAACAGAGAGGCTGAATAGCTGTTGTTGCATATAGCTGAACAAGGAGGCAGGGTTCATGGCATGCAGCTGAACAAGGAGGCAGGGTTCATGGCATGCAGCTGTATCAAGGAGGCAGATTTAGCAAATCTTGTAGGCCCTATCTATGTAGGGAGAAATTTTCAGGCTATAAACATCTGGTGCCAGGGAAAACTCTATGGTGGACACTTTCTGCACACACCATCCATATCCAATTTCAGATCCCCTATGGAAGATTTTATCATTTATCTGAGCTTTACTATGGGAGGAGGAGTGGGAAAGGCTTTGTTATTTTCTCTTGGGTCTGAGCCTTCCCTGTGTCTTTGCTATGGCCATGTCTGTGTCAACAGCACAAATTCACTCAGGACCTCACAATCAGGGCTTTCTCTGCTCTTTAAGGTCAACACATGCTCTTAAATAAAAATAGTATCTTTTTAAATAGTCAGTTGACCATTCTATCATGAGAGGGAAATTTTAAATTTTTCAATTATTCTTTAAGCCAACCAATCATGTTACTAAGAGGATTTTTAAATAAATCTGCACTTCACTCAACTTAATAGTTTTAGTAACAGGGAGTCCTAACAGGAGAACAAACTCAAATGTCTGTATGGTCTGCTATGACCCCAAATTTTAAAACATAAGCAAACAACTTTGTCATCCTTATGGGAGCATAAAGGCAAATGTATATTATCTTTGCTAAGGGTAAGCTCAGAATGCCCCAGAGTTAAAATCATTAGCACAACAGGAAACATTTTTCCTAATCTATAACTCTACATTAGAGAGCACCTTTTGGTTGTATTTCATTATTGTGCTAAAACCAAACATTTAACTAATGGTGAAGAAAAGCTGACAGTTCTGCTGCTGTATTTTTCTTAACTGTGACAGGGGTATCTAATATCAGTTTCTTAAAGATGGGAAGGCTTATTTTGGCTCACAGTTAGAGAGAACAGTCCACTATGGAAGGCAAGGCACTGGAGAGACATGTCTCCATCTGTGGTGTCAGGAGCATGGGATAGCAGGTCACATTGTTTCAGAATGATTTTGCCATGTAAAATCTATTCCTCTGAGCCTTCCCTATGTCCTTGCTATGGCCATGTCCATGTCAATAGATGTCCAGATGTGCCTTTTATTAATTCTTTAAGAAACAAATTGTTGAGATATCCATGTCAAATATACTCTAGTATCCCAGTTTCCCTTTTGATTCGACCCCTAGAAGGATCTCAACCCATGATATGGTACCATCCCTATTGTCTGTGTATGTCAGATATGTTAACATGTAAAAAACAGACATCAAATGCCTCACTGCTGTGGAGTTTAAGCATGGAAACAAGGAAACATGCTCTTATCTCCCCATGATAAATACTAGGCTTTAGCAAATTATTTTTGGCTATCATGGTATTTTACAAGCAAAATTCATGTACCTCTTCCTGGTGCACTTTTGGTCATATGATATACCTGACCTCCAAATTTTATCTGAATTAGAACTAAATTTGTTTCAAAAATAGAAGTGAAAAGGATGTATCACTTTGCAGCAGACGCGTGTCCTTATTAAAGTGAGACTTTCATTCACCACTCTCCTGCCATGGTAGCTGACATCACTGTCAGTTTCGGCACAATGCAATTACTTTGAGCCACCATATGGAGATAAACTGTCCTGGTATGTGGCATCAGCCCACAGCAAACTCAACATGTATAAGTGATTAATGCCACTATCTTGAGGTCTGGAAACTGTGGAAGCTTTGCTTCAGGATAAGAGCTCACCCTGATTGATGGCCATGGGCACAAAACATGCTGATCTGTTTGTCCCAAGAGCAGCGTTTTGAGTAGGAGACATGGTCTCTGTGTTCAAGGTTTGAAATTAAAGGGGGTGGGCAGCACAAATTCCATAAGTTTGAGATCTCCTGTATCTTTTCCTTCTTCAGGCAGTACTCAGACTGGTAGAAATATGAAGGAATATAAACTCGTGATTAGATTTCCTCATCTCTAAGTGGAAGGTCAAACCTCATAATCTCATTATCAAAAGAGAAATACTAATAATGAATGTCTCAGAGGGCTCTAAGTAGATGAAAGCTATTTTTCAATTGTAATCTCTTTTTCTTCCATTATGATAACTAAAGAAAGCTTCCATCACGTTCTTGGCATTTTAGAGTTTTGTTCCTTTTCTCTTTTCAAAACAGCCCAAGCTCCATTTCATTCCCAACAGCAAGACAATATTTTAAAAGCAAAAAACAAATACAAACCTCATTTTACAATGCTTATTTGTTACTACTATATCAGATTAAAATGGTGATTATTTTTTCATACTGTTGGGAAGTCCGTGCGTGGAATATTTTCTCTTAAATTATAGAGCAAATAGAGCATTCTTGTTGTAGGGCTCTCATTAGCATGTCAAAGACATGGGCAACCCCCCTGAGCAGCTGAAGTAAAGCACAATGAGTAGCCCTTCACTTTGACAAGTTAAAGTAAAAGCACAAAGGCCAGGAAACACAGATAGCAATTTCAACTAACAGTTTGTTGTCTAAAGTCAAAAGCGCAGATACACTAGTTTGCAGGAGCTCAGTAAGGGTGTCTGATGTTTGAATCTCCTACTAAGATTTAGTCTTCCATGAATTTGAATGTGAAATGGAAAATTCTTAGTCTACCTACCTTTTCCTCTGTGGCTGCCCATCCCCCACTCTGAGATAATTATACTTATAACATTCACTGTCTAGACATACATACCTCTGTGAAATCTTGTGAATTCAGTATCATACTTTTTTTCTAAATAAGAAAATTTAATTTGTTGTCCTCTTCCTTGTCCCTCCTTCCCCCTCCCCCTTCTCTTCCCCCTCCTCTCTCTCCATTCCCCTTCCTTTCCATCTTTCCCCTGACCCCTCTTCTCTCTTTCATGTATGTCTCATTGTGGAGTATCCTTTCAGGAGGGTCTAGGCAATTTCTGCATGGAAATGATTGCTTTATAAGGTTTAGAATCCTGTTTTAAACTATACTTAAATTAACCCTTAGCTATGCCTTGTCAGCAGTGTCATGAAAGTTCTTCTTCATACCTGATGATTAAGGTCTTTGTTGCAAACCAAGCCATAGACAGCTGCAGGAACAATAGTAAAATATATTTCCGGGGCCATAGCAAGGACTATGCTTTTCAGAATGTTGATCTTGGTAACTGATGGTTTCATGTAATTACTGGTCTTCAAATAAAGACTAGTATTATTTCAGAACAAGTACCAGTACCAATTAATGAGTCCACACAGGCTCATTCTGTTGAGAACTGTATTCAGCAAGGACCAGTATATGACTAGGATCTATAACCACTATGTACAAGATAAGGCACTTAGCCTGAACTAATTCTGAGACCAAGATAAGCCCTTCCATATAAAATACACAGATGTGGATTCAGACCATTGGTTGTGTGTCACTTTAAACATGCCCCTAATACTCATTCAGCTATCCTGAAAGGCCAATTAACCAAATTTCTGACTGAGGTCAGTTAAATCCACCATAGAGTATTGGTAGAACCAGAAATGGCATCCCCAAAAGAATAGATCCATGAGCCAACAATATAGCAGGCAACAGCTCAAAGTATAGGCAGACCAGCAGACCACAGCTCAGAATACCGGCTAGTCAGCAGGTAGCTGGTCTATTAGCAAGCCATAGCAAGAGAAGAAAGGCACCCAGGATGATGGTCATTTCCCAACATCTCCTTTCACAGCAGCAATTACTATGAAAAGAGGATAGACGCCTGGCAAAATTTGACTTGGATGTCAGGAGTGATGACACTGCACACATATTATGAAGGTAAGAAAAGTTTTATTACTTACATAATGAAGGCTTTTGGGTCAGAGCACAGCAGGCTACCAGAGCTGGGTAGCAATGAAAAATGTAAGAAATAAAAAGAGATAGACTTTAGATTTCTTTATACATGGAGAGTCTGCAATAGGTTGAGGAGTTTCTCATGTAGATGGGGACTCGTGTCTTTGATTTTTCTTGCCAGTAATAAAATAGAGAGTACTGAGATGAGTTCGTCAAACATGGTAAGAAGGGGATTAAACTTCCAAACTGTTAATAGTAAAAACATCAAAACCAGAATCATACTCAATTGCAGAGATACATGTAATTTCATTAAACTGTAAACTCTATAGAACAAAAGACAGAGTTTAGGCAACCTTGCATTGGTGAGCAATGTCTTTGGCAAAGTATCAAATATTACATGTTTTCTCTTGCTTATGAATCCTAAGTTGTGACTCACATACTCACACAATCCAGATAGATAGATAGATAGATAGATAGATAGATAGATAGACACATGTTTGCATATGTAGCACAGATGTACAAATACATGTGTAAAACCTATATACAGACAAACATGAAAGTAGATGGAAAAGTTGAGAAAGAAACTGGTAGGAGGGGTAAGGGAGAATGGGAGAGTATAAGAAGATACATATGATCAAGGGAAATGATACTTGAAAGGAATTATATTTCAGAAATTTTAGTGCCATATACAATGAATATACACTTCATTTTCTTTAAGTAAAATGATCTTGTCTCTGGTTAAGTGAGTCAAGGGGGCTGAGACTGCCCAAGCATTCAATGATATCTGAAAGCAGATCCCAGTTCTATGATTAGATTTGTGAATAAATCTTACCTAGTGACAGAACAGAGTAAAGTTGCAAAGGATGTCATTGATCACAACACAGCAGTCACTTGCATAAGCCAGCAAGTGTGGCATAATATGCACTGTGGCCTTGCTTTTATCTATTAGACAAAATATAAAGTGGTCTTGGCTCTATTCTTATTTTATCATAATTGCAGGGTGGCCTTGTTATGATGTTGTTCTTTGAAAGTGTGTATGTCATTCAAGATGATGTCAAATTGTATCTGTAGGTGGACTATGATATATAACTATGTCCTGTGTGCATACACAGACATTAACATTTATGATGCAAATATAATACTAAAATAAACAAACAAAATGTTTTATAACTAAAAAGAATAATAGCAAAGAACCTTTCTGAGTCTGAGCACTCATTTTTAAACAACGGATACATGAACCTTGACTTGTTGAATCTTCACAATAAGAGATACAGTCCCTAATTTTTATTTGTTCTAAGAAAGAGGGAGCCAACATTGCAAGTCTATACTGAGAAACTGAGAAGACAAAGTAGGAAATTTGCATTGCTTTCTTCAAACAAATAGGGAAAAATTAAAACTTTTAACAGGAAGGTGGAAGAAAGGATTTTAGCTTATGAAAATGGCTGTGAGGAGGCTGGAGAGACGGCTCAGAATTTTCAGAGGTCCTGAGTTCCCAGCACCCATATCAAGTGACTCACAACTATCTGTAACTCCAGTTCCAGGGGTTCTAATATCCTCCCCTGGTCAGCTACTGTCTGAAGACAATTTGTCTTTGTATCATGTCCTCATTTCTCTCTAGCCAGGCAGAATTTTATAGGAAATCATTGAATTTAGAGAGAAACCACCTGTCTATTCTGACTCATGGATGGAGCCAATCACAGTCCTCCAATGCATAGAGTACCATCTGTAATTGACACTGATCTCCCTCTATTGATAGTACTCCAGATTACTATCCAAAACTGAATATAGCCCTGCCTGAATGGCCATCCTCAAAGGTGGTTTTCTGTGATTTCTGATGTCTTCCTTATATTTAGTACTGCAAAAAAGGGATAATAAAAATAAACAGACACACTCTTGAATGGCTTCACTTAAGAGTGTATCCTGTCAGTTCCTGGAAGTATTAAGTCATTCCTACAGCAGTACCATCTAAGATCTTTCCTTGCATACCCCAATAAAGGAAACTCTAGGGATAATGAAGGAAATTCAGCATATTGGGTCTGGCTTCAGAATCTTAGATGATCAGGCTGGAACGCTGAAAGGTTAGCATCACTAGCAGAAATTATGGAAAATCCTATAAAGCTATATGACAGAGTATAGATGAATCCATATCTTATAAAAAATAATGACGGAAGTAACAAAAGAACAATTGGTAATTGACTCATCATGGTGGTACTTTGGAATAAGGCTCCTATAAATGATCATTTGGTGAATGTAGGAGAGGAAAAGATTTGCAGAAATCTAAAAGATGAAGGTTCATTTGTCATCTGCAAGTGTTAATAATAAAAAAATCATAGCATCATTTATGAAATGGTAGACTTTGTTAGGAGGCTGTTACGATTTTCAGAACAATCATACAGAGTTTTACAGATGCTAAAAATAAAGTTGAAAAAGTTAAGTAAATTGCACAGTGTAGCAGTAATATAACTGGTAAGCAATGTTCCTAGCTGATCTAGGTAAGTATGGAATTTGCCTTAATGTATGCCAGTATATTGGTATTCATATATATTTGTATTAAATGACTATTTACGTTAATAAATATTTGCTAAACATGAAATGAATGTGAAGTATCTGCCAGTAAGGTGTGTGTATACATACATATGTGTTTGTACTCTGTTTAGGCAGGCATGAACTTAGTAGCTAGAGGTCAATCACTATCTGTAGGAGGAAGCCTGTATGCCGCCATTAACCATGTGACTTACTAGAGGCGCATACAGATGAGGTAAGAGCGGTTTACCACACCGCTAACCACACCCACTTTAGGCATGACTAAAGATGTATACGGATGGACGTAAAGACGTATACATATGTAGGCTGTGAACTAAGTCACTAGCCAGGCCCACTTTTGGGCATGGCTAGGGGGCGTTACTGGGGAAGGCATAAAAGACAGCACGCAGGAAGTCTTGGTCTCTTTTCCCGGATTTCGGCTTCTGGTTCAGCAGCGGAAAACTACTGGGCTCATCTGGGTTACTTGCTTGGTATCTTGTGAGTAATTTCTACAATAAATACTTAGTTTTACTTTCAGTAAATGTGTCGCTTATCGTTACAGCGTCATTTGGAGCCTCAACTATCCATTTTAATTTTTTGAGAAATCTCTCATTGAATCTGAGGTTCACTGATTAGCTAGACTCGCTGGCCAGCTAGCCCCAAGTAATCCTGAATTCATCCTCTATCACTGGGATTGTTCTATAACAAGTTGTACCACCGTGATGACCTTTTGCATGCATGCTAGGCCTCAGAATTCAGGATCTGTTGGTTACATGGCAAGCACTTGATTAACTGAGTAGTTTCCCTAGACCTACAAGGATTTTTTTCTAAATTAAATGTATAATGCCCAAACAGAATGGTTTGAATAATCCTGAAATAATTGTGGCAATCAGTCTGGCATAACCACTCATGAGAAGATGCCAGTCATGAGCCACAGCTGGACAAGAGTTTGGAGAAGGCTTTTGGGAGCTCTATGCAAGATCTATATTTCTACCCATCCTCCACAAATGCAACTGAGATCAGACATGGTTTATACTACTGGGAAGTGCTCTTTCTGAGATAATGCAACAGGAAAATGCCCACAAATAATCTGCAGTGCTTCCAGAGCACAAATTATTAAAAGTGCTGCATTTTTGCAACTCTGATTTGCTACAAGCAAAAATCTTCCCTATTGCTTTCATAAAACGCAAAACTGTGAATAAAATATAGCCATATGATTGAAGAATTACCATGCATAGATCCTGTGTGTTCACAATTAGATTTCACCAGCTACCCATGAACAGATTCATGAGTGGATAAGGTTTTCTGATAGCCTTGCTCTGAACACCCCTAGTTCTGGAGACCAGTTTTGTGAGTTTCAAATATCTGTCTTTCCACATGAGGGGTTTTCCTATTTTTATCACACAGACCTTAGAAGGCATCTCTCCCAAATCTCAGAGACAAGTTCCCTTCTTCTGATGTTGTACACATAAAAAAAAAGGGATACCCTTTTCCTACACAGGTTATCAAGACTAAGTGTTTGCCTTCTAATCGTGGCAGGCTAGAGAACTCTAATATGGGTATTTTTCCCCTGACATGGTTGTGCTTTTATTTCTTGTTTTTATCATTCCTTTTTCTTTGCGAAACAATAACCAAGCACTACCTGCCCCCACCTGCAAATAGATGTGAATGACTATGCTCTCTATACACTTCAACATTTATTTTTCTAATTTAATCAATTTAGAAGCTGAAAAAAATCGAGAGCTTAGATTTTTGTTAAGTGGTACCTTCAAAAATCAATCTCTGACTTTAAATGAAAATCATATCTGGCATAATGGCTGACTTAATACAACCTATTATGTTTATAGAAATCTTTATTTTTATATCTAATGTCCTTCTTCTACAAGCATGAAATACACACAGGATTAGAAACAATTCCTAATTCCCCAGTTATTAATTCTGAAAGCAAAAATGCTCATTTCACTAACCTTTAGCCATGACTTCTGTAAAAATGGAACATGAAATATATGGTGATTTTAGCTGCAGATCAAACTACACATATATTTTATTATTCCAATCAGAACACATTTTAGAATTATCATAACCTTGTTCATAAATGACCCTATTAAATCAATTTACTTGAATTGTTTCCTTGTTTCCATATTTGCGTTATCAGTTTATGTGGCCATTTTATTTTATTTTAGGTAATGCTGTAATGTTTGTTACATCATTTATATTATCAGAATTCTTAAATTTTAATCTTGATTTACTTTTGATAATTTATTTAATTATTGTTATTCTGCCTAAGATAAAGTGCAAAATTTGATTTGTTCTAATATAATTAATATAAACACTATCAAGCTTTATTAATATATTATAGATATAGAAACAAAAATATCTTATACTTCTAAAGTTTCTTGATTTTTTTATCATGTGTGTTATGTTTGAGTGATAGGATGTACAAATGAACTGGTTATGGTCCTTAGTTTAACAGTAAGAATTCATGGTTAAATGAGCATATATTAACATTTTATCATAATTTTTATCGATTAAGAATATATAGTAATATGTATGTATAGCTCACCCAGTTGTGTTTCCCACATGAGCCTGAGGAACTGAATTTGATTTCCTAAGACCCAAGAGAAAAGTTAGGCATTGTGATGTGCTCTTTTAATTCATGCTCCAGGAAGGCAGAAACAGCAAGGCATCTGAACACACACACACACACACACACACACACACACACACACACACACGCACGCACGCACGCACGCACACACACACACACACACACACACAGGGGCATACACTAGCACACAGATGAAGAAAGTGGAGAAGATAAGAAGTGAGATAGAAAGATGGAGGCATGGTATAAACTGTAAGAACTTAGAATTCGTATAAATAAGTTATTTGGACTAGCACTTACTGCTGACTAATCTTTTCAGTTAACTGATCACTTCAGATTTCCTTTACTAGTGTCTTGAACAAAATCCCTACTCTTTGACTTACGATGTCTCACTTAGTGTCTATGTCCTTAACTGGCTAAAAGCTTTTGCACCTTCATGTGAATAATCCCAGCAACAGTTCAGAGATTCATGTTACTAGAGATCAAAAAATTAAAATTACCTGGGCACCAAGAAGAGTCATCCAGCAAAAATATAGGCTGCTTCAAGGGAGTAGAAATAGAAATTGGAGGTCATGGTCACCAGGGAAGTTAGGACCTGAAGCACAAATACTTTGCTGAGAAGTAAAGTTCAGAGAGCTAGGTATATGGTATATGGTAGACATCTACAAAAATAATTCACTCATTTTAATTCTAAGTCCAAAAAGATACAGGAAATTTGCATAATGATTAGATATATTTATAGTTTCACAAGTAAAAAATATTCTGGAGTTTTAGTTTAGAAGCTGCTATTAGGATGTGGGTAAGAGCCTGCTGAACACTACTAACTCCCATTTGGGACTTTGTGGACTATACTCTAAAAACAGAAATCAGTCAAAGCTTTCGAGGGATACAAAGTGATCATGAATCAGCTTAGACCGTAGTGAGGTTTAAGTGATTGATCTTGAATAGGCATGTTGTCACCATTTAGAATAAAAACGCTCCTTTAAGGAGGGCAAAACACTCCAAAACTTCTTCAGTTTATCAAAATGACATGTGATATATACTCACCAAATAATTTAACATAACAAGGTCTAGGCATAAAGGAAACTCCAGATAAGATAAAAGGGTACATAAAAGATCTAAACACTGAAATTTAAAATAGAGAATAAAGAAAGAGCTTGGTAGGTAAGGGCACGTGCTTATCTTGCAGAGGGCCCACATTGGTTCTCATCATCCATATTGGGTAGGTTACACCCTCCTGTAACACCAGTTCCAGGAATCTGATGGAGTTCAGAAGCAGTAGAACTTGTGATACAAGTTAAATGTGAGTCCAGGTCCAAAGGTAGAAGAATGCAAATACTCTGTATCAGTTAGTCAGGAAGAAGTTTCACTTATACATTCTTTGCTCATTCGGGTCTGCGAAAGCTTGAAATTCTACTATAGTGGGGAAGAAAATCTGTCCTACTCAATATTCCCAATCAAATGGTAACTTCACCCAGAAAAACCTATATAGGTGAAATGAAAAATAACATTTAACCAAACATCTGGGTAACTCATGTCTTAATAAGTTAGTAAAAATATTATTCATCATATTCTTTATGCTTTTCATTCTGGCCCTTAACATCTGTTAGGAAAACTCATGTGTATACTCCCATAGGCTTTTGAGAACTACCCTAAAAACTTGCCTCATTCAATTACTGTCCTTATTGGATGTTATATCACCTATAGTCATGATGTATACATAAATGGATAAAATTTTGTTAGCTGAGCCTTAAATTCCAACATCTCAGTCAAGCACTCTAAAAGACAATTTAGGACCCTAAATTTCCCCTTCTAACCTCCTTGTAACAGGCCCACTGTTGCCGACAATGCAAGCATCTTTAGAGATTTTCTCTCACAATTAAGTCTTCAGCCTGCTGTTCCTCTGTATCCACCTACACAGTACAGATGGAAAGGGCATTTACACCTATCAGGCAGGTTCTCTGGCCAACAAAATTAGCCATTATCAGTTGCCCGTTCCAACCTCCCAATTTCTTATGTTCGTTCCATGTGGAGCCAGCACAACTTGACAGAAAATAAATAACTATGCTTTATTTATAGAGTTTGTTGCCACCAACATTTCAAGTATCACATCACTGAGTCCATGTTCCAATGGAGTGATTCTCAAGTCAAAAATTATGAAATCCTTAATAATGAAGTTCACAGTTTAACCTACATCTATGCCCCCATCCTAACTTGGAGCCTACCCAGGTATGTATCATGCCTCAGTTTTCTCAGACCGCTTTTGGAATTGTTTATGTCAGTTCAGATCTTCTGTAAAGCAAATGCCAAAATAAGATTAATATACACTTTAGTAGGAAAAACATCCATGCAGGAGAATTAGTGAAGAAACCAAATAAATTTTAGGACTCTGTCAGAACAGGATGTACTTTGGATCCTGACTCTTAGTCAAGGGGAGAGGAAAAATGGTTGTGTAGAAGTGCTCTAGACTGTAGTTGGTTTCAGGAATCGTGGACAAAGACAAAGGAAGGCTAGATTTTGAAGATTATAATGTCTATCTCAATATTCCTGTGACCCTTTGTCATTCAATCACAGAAGTCAATGAGGTCATGGACTTCTGGCAAATAATAATGAGCTATATTAAAATTTCATAGTGCTGTAGATTGAGAGATTCTGACACAATGTCTTCTCAAGCATAAGAGACCAACCCATTAAGCAGTTATACTAGATGCTCATAGTAGTTTCGCAAAAATAGTCCAATAATGTATCCCCAATAAGCATGCAGTGCTTGGTCTTTAGAAGAGAGAAAACTGTGTTTTTATCAGTACTATAGCTCAATTTCTTTAAAAGAAATTAGAAGACTATGTGGCTCAATATGATAAAATCCACTCTTTGACTGCACTCTGTCTATAATGAAGCATGAACCAAACAATTATAGACTAGATAGAGCAACTAAGAGATAGAAAATATACCCGAACTCTTAAATGTGAATTTAAGTGAACAGTGAGTTACTTGATAGACATGAAAAGCATGCAAAATCCACAGTACCTTGAGTTGTGTTTGAAATCATAATATAACAGAGACCACTGAAAATTGCAGAGGGAAAAAAGAGCACCACAACAATTTTATTAATAAAAGCTGTAGAATAGACAAACTTAATGTTTTCCATTGAATTTGTATACATGAGTACTGGCAATGCTATCTAAGTACATGGAACAATTATTCAGCACCCTTTTTTTGGTTTTTCGAGACAGGGATTCTCTGCATTGTTTTGGAGATTGTCCTGGAACTCGCTCTGTGGACCAGACCAGGATGGCCTCGAACGCACAGAGATCTGCCTCCCAAGTGCTGGGATTAAAGGCATTGCCACCAATGCCCAGCTATTCAGCACCCTTTTACAAGTAGGTACAGTGCTGTCCAACCCAACTTCTAGATAGGAGCCCCCTTGCTAACCCCTAGGGAGAAAATGGCCTTATACAACTAACAGAATTCATTTTCTATTTTTGTCTTTGTTCTTTTCCTTAAATGCAATCATTGCATTCATGTAGATTTCTTCTGCAGAGCTACTGAACTAACAATGTTTCAGTAATATGAACTTCATAGACACTAAGCCAAACGTAACCTTCTTTACTTCCAAGTGTTACCACTTTGGTTTATTTTGATTAACTTCTTTTCCATCATTTTCTCGATATCTTTAATTAAAGTATTTGGTTTCTATCACATGTAAAATTTAGTATTAGTTTATTTCTGTGGTAGTTTTAAATAAAACATATAACTTGTATTATACATATAACTTGAATGATAGTTATCTAGTTGAAGATCAATACTAATAATTCAAGTGAAAATTATAAGGTTTTAAGAAAGCTTTAATTCACAGAAAAACATCTGAACAAAGTTTAGAAGAATAAATCAGAAGTTTTAGGAATTTAATGTGAATTTTATCACACTTGAACCCTTAGAAATATTATCTTTTAAAACTGGAGAATTCCTTTTCTAATTAAAGAAAATTAAAGCAATTACTTAATAAACACCTGCCAGTCTAAGCAGAGAACACAACTACCCATATGTTCTTTAATGGTATTAGTGACAAAGATAGAGAAAAAAGCAGGCTGATCAAGCAAAATGTAGATTTTTCAGCAAAAACACAAATGAGTGCTTCAATACAATAACTCATTTTAAAATGTCATATCACATAAGTATCTCAAATCCCTATATGTCCCTCCTAATGCTGAAAAATAAAATGTTAGTCAGAAAGTTTTTTACCTCAAGACTAATGAATGATTGAAAGAATTCAATTCTTTCATTCCTTGTCTAAAACAATTATATGAAATTTAGACAATAACATTGCCACTGTTATTGGAAATTATATCCTTTAAGACAAACATATTTTACCATATTTCATTTGATGAATGAGACTTTACTTGATAATGGAAAATGGCTAGTAAGAATAGTTATTCATTTTATTTGAATGAATAAATGAATTTAAGGACATGTGTCACATACACATGATTGTCCACAGATGAACAATTGAACAGTGGTTCATCTGAAAGCTAAATATTAGTATTGAGAATCATATTAGGATACCAGGATATCACTGAACTTACTGAATTGTTAGCTCATGTTGTTTCTTCATTTATATTTGCTAGTCATTGCATTGATTTATTATTAGGAAAAAGAGACTAATTTTAAGCAGATGTTGAAAATGTTTTATTGACCTTGGAGAATATAAGAGGAAATCTCATATTAGTTATTTCTACAATGAGCAGAATGTATTTTCTTACCCAGGCTTCCACATCTCTAAATCATTGTGACTAAGGGGCTAATTAAAACATTATTTTAAAATCCACCATTTGAATAAATTTGCTTCTAGTTATCAGTCTCCCATGAAATGTGTATTCTCTGAAATCTACCCTCCTTAAATATTTTGAAAAATTTATACCAACAACATGCGGTTTTAATTACAATTTATAGGCTTGTGTTTAAATTGCATTTTAAACTAATTTGGTTTGTTCTTAAAGTTAATTAACTAATCGGGAGAATGTTTCTTGGTGCAATTGAGATAATAGAGCAGATGCAGAGATTTATTGGCATCTCTTGGAAGCATCCCAAACTTAGACATTTTCTTTTGGCATGCTTGACTAACCTTTAAAACCACATGCCTCCTCAAGGACAGATGTCATTTGTATGTTTTTCATGGATAGAAAGTGAAAGTCAGGTAGGCTATGTCAAGGTCATTGCCTTCAGACTTTCATGTGTGACTTAATGTGAGTTAGTAATTCCTACCTGAAGTCTGTCATCAGAGGCTAACATTCCACAAGTAGGCATAATGTAGCATGGGAGTGGGAGGGGGGTTCGTGCTTTTTCCTTAATGCCATGAATTGGTTATTTCTTTTGTTTAGATTTACTCTCCTTCAGTTGTTCAATCCTGTTTCCTTCAGGCAATAAAGAGCCATTAAAGAAGTTTCCTGATTAA
This sequence comes from Mesocricetus auratus, assembly GCF_017639785.1. Classification (NCBI taxonomy): domain Eukaryota; kingdom Metazoa; phylum Chordata; class Mammalia; order Rodentia; family Cricetidae; genus Mesocricetus; species Mesocricetus auratus. The sequence continues at coordinate 25,641,576 of NW_024429196.1, read as the reverse complement.
AACAAGGAGTCTCCGGGGAGAAAGAAACATGCATTTGATCCTTTTGCTATTGCACAACCTTCAAGCTCATAATTTCCTCTTCGTTTGTATGCAGTGGCTCAGTGAATAGTAGGAGTGATGGAGTGGGTTTCTTCTCATCAGCATGCTCCTCAGTACTGAAGAAGTAGTCAGTAAATATTTATTATGTTTGAGATTCATGGCAGTTGTTTCCTCAAGTGCTTCATTGGGATCATTGTAGTTAACTATCATAACAACATACTGTCCTAGTTAGTACTCATTTCCTATCTACAGTTGAAAACAGTGAAGAACAGGAAAGGTAAATAATCTAAGAACTCACTGGAAGTAAGTCTTTAACTCAGAGTCCACATGTTGTAGTAATTCTAGTAGCAGTAGTAGCTTTTCGTGTTTTTCATGATGCAAGCCAGACCTGCAGCCTCGACCATGTCATATAAGTGCTCTGACACTGAATTTTATTCCCTACACAATCATAAAAAATAATAAGAAATAAGCTTTGTTAATATCCTGTGTAGTGAGATATCTACCCCACCCACACCTGTAGCCATTTGGGCATGGTCACAGGTGAGGATGTGACAGAGGGAGGACTAGATATGAGGTCCCATACCCCAGACCTCTCTCTTGTTTCCAGCTGGGTCACAGGGAAGAGCCTGGGTGGATGCTTGGAGCTGGAACCTGTGGTAGTCACCAGCCTCTTGTGTAAGTGCATTCTCCCTGAATAAGTTTCACTTGTATATTGGAGTTATATTGAAGATATGCCAATTGGGGCTGGTCAACCCATGGTCAGATATTCTCTGCATTTTGATCAATTGTGGATCTCTTTAATAGCCTCTGTCTACTTCAAAAAGAGGAATTAGTTTGCTCTTCAGAAAAAACAAATTATTTTAATTGTCAAGAAGTAGTTGAATATGGTTTGGTCTTTGATTTTAAATATAATAGCAGTGATAGGAAAATGAAAATATATTGGTTCTACATACAAATAATCATATCAGAATTGAGTATTGTTAAAATCTAGGACTATAGCTCTTGTGTATCTTTGATGCCAGCACTTTGGGGAAAAATGCTAGAGGCTAGTAAGCTTAAGACTACTAGTATGCTGTGAGTTTCTGACAAGCCTGGGCTATATAGGAAAATCCTGTTTTAAACAAAGGCAACACAGTACTTATTAATTCATGTGCATCGTTATTGAAAATTCACAAAATGGTATGTCCTTGTTCCCTAAATACAGCAAAAATGTTTAGAATTGACATATTATTTAGTGTTACAAGTAACGTAGACTTAATTCTAAATGTTCCAGGGGATGAAAATAAGAATTACAGGCAAATAATTGAGCATTTTCTGTAAAAGACTTGAACTCCAGCAGCTTTTGCTGTCCATAGATGATTCTAGGCTCAATCCCTCATAACTTTGAAAGATGACTCTGCAAGTTGTTTTCTTCCTAGCACTGGCTTTCATAAAGCAAATCTGCTTTCATAACTGACACACAAAAGGATTATTTAAAATTAAAGGACTTCATAAAATAAATATTCTAGGATATGCTATAAATCACCGAACCTAAAAATTTTGGTTTTGACTATTAAAAACCAGCACTGTGGCAGCTTGACTAAATGTTCCATAAAATGTTCTAAAGCTTAGGCATTTAGGTGGTAAATAGCCATCATTAGCAACTTCCTGATGGCTGCCAAAGATCAGGTGCACACACACACAAAAAAACCAAGCCAAAAGGTAAAGTTATTTTGACCATTCAAATTAATGTTCCATTTTAACCCAGTGCTACCCAATCTGGCTGCCTACGACACCACAAGTAGGGACAGTGTCTGGAAGGTCACTAAAATTGTGGTTCAAGTTCACAGTACATGGAGTTAGCCTTGGATTCTGTCACTATAGTAGAAACAAGTTTCCCATATGCTTCCATAGACCAGTGCTGGAGCTCTTTATATATATTGAATAGTTTTTCCTTTTCTTCTTTTATTTTACATATCAGTCCCAGTTCCCTCTCCCCATCTTCCAAACCCCCCACCAACCCCCCATCCCATCCCTCTTCTGCTCCCAGGGAAGGTGAGGCCTTCCATGGGGACTCATCAAGTCTGTCACATCATTTGGGGCAGGGCCTAGGCCCTCCCCCATATGTCTAGGCTGAGAGAGTATCCCTCTATGGGGAATGGGCTCCTAATGTCCATTCATACACTAGGGATACATACTGTTCCTCTACCAGTACCAGACTCCCCATAGACTTCTCAGGCCTCCTAACTGACACCCACGTTCAGGGGCCCTAGTGTGGTCCTTTGCTGGTTTTCCACCTCTGCCTGGGGTCCCTGAAACTTTTTCTGTGGATTTCCCCAATCTGGTCTTGACCCCTTTACTTATCATTCCTCCCTCTCTATAACAGGATTTCAGGATTCAGTGTTTAGCTGTGAGTGTCTGCTTCTGCTTCCATCAGCTCCTGGCAGAAGACTCTAGGATGGCATATAAGGCAATCATCAATCTCATTATGGGGAGAGCATTTAAGGTTGACTCTCCACTATTGCTTAGATTCTTAGGTGGGGTCATCTTTGTAGATCTCTGGACAGTTCCTTGGTGACAGATTTCTCCTTAAACCTACACTGTCTCCTTCTTTTATGGTATCTCTATTCTTGCTTTTCTCTATCTTTCCGCAGATCAATCTTTCTGATCCCTCATGTCCTCCTACCTCTGCCTCTTTTCCCCTTCTCTTTCTCCTACCAGCCTACAAAACACACCTCCAGAGAAGTTAGGAAACAAGGAGGATCTGAAAATAGACATACATGGTCCCCTGGAGGTGGGGAAAGGGACAAGATCTCCTGAGCAAATTGGGAGCACAGCAGCAGGGGGTGGGAGGGGTGATTAGGTGCTAGAGCTCTTATTTCACAGACATACACAAGGCTGACTTTCAGAGACACACTTCTTAAACATTCACGTATGTCAGGTTTAGTTCTCCAACTCTCAGATTCGCAGACCCACTAAATGATTGTGCTTTGATCCAGAAGCAACTATTCTTTATTCTCTATTGAGTGGAGGATTCAGGCCCAGTATATGAGGGAATGGATTTTTATTATGGTAACCTTTATGCTTAAATTTAAATGATTATGTACTCTCTTTCCTTCAGCTGACATTTGTTACCTTTCTATATCTCAAAAATATCTGCTACCAATCACACATGTAGAAAAAAATCTTTCCTATATATTTTTTGGCTAGCCTAGCCAAACTTAATAATTGTATATTACCAAGTTTCATTGAACTTAAATCTAGTAAACCTAGGAAAGTTATGGTTATAAATGTTTTAATTTACTTATGATTGGGTAGAATTTTAGTACCTAACATGTGCTTGCTTAAGAAATTAAAGGTATAGTACACATTAGGGATCTAATAACTGCTGAGTGAAAGCAAAAATGAAAAGCTAGAAATAGTAGTATTCTCAGATAAACTGTATAATAAGATATTGTTCTCAGGTATTACACATTGTTGAATCTGGTGGAATCCACCCTTTAAGATTAACTTTATCTGTAATGAAACATATACCTTGAGATTAAATTTATCTATAATAAAACCTAAACCACACAATTATGTAGAATGAAGTTCCTGAGAGATAGAAAACATACCAAAATAGTTAAGTGTGAATTTAAGTAAAAGATAAATTTATTGGCTAGACATATGAAAAGCTTAAAAAAACTATGAATCCTAAAATTATATTTTAAATCTTCATACAATAAACCACTGATTACTTATAGGAAAAGTTACTTAGAGAAAAAACAATAATTCCACGAGTAAAAGCTGTAGAACAAAACACACTTGGTGTTCTCTAATGGATTTGCATTCATGAGCACTAACAATGCTATCTAAATATATGGAATAATTATTCAACATCCTTACTGCTTTGACATAAAAGTTCACTCTAATATCCCATGAGGGCTACTTATGAGGCTTTCTTATGGTGTGATTATGATATAAATTAGTCCTTAAGTACATACATGAGCCAAAAGGCTCCATTTTATAGACTCATTATAACCAGCATTAGTAGGAACATTGCAATTATCATCTGAGAATTTGAGATGGTATTTTAAAAGTATAAGTGAGTAGTGATAGTATATTCATTTACATAGGCAAAAATATCACTGAGCCTTGATTTTTACTCATCTTGAAGATACTGCATTCCATTGAATCCTTTTGGTCTACCAATCCTGACAAGCCCACAGACTTGGGAGTACTTGTTATTTTGAGAGAAGATAGGTTCAATTAGCTCTTAGTGCTAATGAGACCATAAATGAGAAAAAGAAAAAACACATGGGATGAAACGAACAGTTCTTCAGTGAATTGAAACTCTAGAAATAATATTAATGGGACTCTGAGGTAATTGATGAAAGATAATCATTGGACTCCTTTTCACACATCATTGTCAAGTGTTCTTATATTGCTCTAGTCCAGAATTCATTCATAAATAGAAACACAGGGCATTAAACACTCAGGTGTGTGCTGTTAAGATACCTTGCAAGCATGAGGCTGTGGTTTGGATCCCAATAGCCACATCATACGTTAGGAGTCCCACAGAGGCCTGTAACTCAACTCTAACATATCTGATGCCCCCTTGTAGCATTCACATATACATGTACACATATACCTGATTATATAGGTGCACATACAGTAAAAATGAATGTGCACATGTATTCATATATATATTAATATAAACACATGTATAAATATGAAGTAATAATTTGGAAAGGAGTTAAATACTCAATGCATCTTCACATTTTTCTTTAGAAACTTTTCACAGATACTGAGTTTTAGATGACTGCTTTGTTGTACATTTCTCATCTCCTACAAGAAGTTATGTATTAGCCTATATTACAGAGTGTTCTGCCTATTGAAATGTCTTCAATCAGCTGTGCCCCCAGCTAAGTTGAAGGAATTAATCACCATCAGTCCCACAACATAAAAAGTAGTAGTGGAATTTCTGTAGGAATAAGGGAAATGATATCAGAGAAAAATATAGTTCCATATAAAGTAATATGAAACATAAATAACAACAAAAGGGTGAATATAACAATGATTTTCTTATATAATATGCTTCAGGAAGAGAAAATGAAACTTAAAACACAAACACAATGTACTGTGAACCTTTAAAACTGTAACCAGTCGAGGACAACATTAGCAAAAATACTAAGTAGGGAAAATTTAAAATATGTGATCAGATGGTTTTTATTAGTTACAGGAAGTGATGTAAATTCACATAGGCTCTTCTAAGCTAGAGATACAGATTCTATACACTAAGTTACAAAAATAGAAAACATTCAAGAATATTTATTGCTAATATAAAAACAAACAAGTTAAAATTGTTCATAAGACTGCAATTTTATAATAGAATAAATAATAGAAAAGAAATTCAAACCTTATGAAATAAATATTGATGGACAAACAGAAATCAGAGAGTAATGCATAACTCAACTTGATCAACAGAGGCATTAAATGTGCACACCTATAAACACCAAGGGCTTAGATTTCATTACAGCATTGAGAGAAGGTGAGATGCTTCAACAGGACAAGGTACCTGCCAGGAAGCCTGGCAGTCTGCATTTGAACCCGGGAGCCAGTAGAAGGCAGAAAACAGTTCTTTATCTAGATGTATACCACTTTACACATGGAATAAATGAGTAAATAAATGTAAGTTTTAAACAGTCATAATAACCATGCACTAGCACTAAAAACACATACGTGACAGGAAGATCTTTGTGAATATTATCAGCAATGCAAGAATTTACTAATGTACTTCCAAATAAGACATGGTTCAAAAATGTTTAAATAGGAGATATTTTGAAGTTAATGACAAAAAGGGAACCAGATTTCTGTAATGGTAATTATAGAAATGTTTAAATAGAATTTTATAACACTAAAAACCTATATTAGGAGAAAATAGATAATGTCACAAATCAATTGCCACAGTTGCTTGATTAATAAATTGTAAAAAAATATGTAAAGAACAAATACCCCTGAAAATAATCAAATAGAGACAATAATAAATCACAAAAAAGAAAATTAAATAACATAAAAAGATAAGTCTTTAGAAAACATTTAAATCCAGGTACCTCTTAACTGAAGAATGATAATGAAGTAGAAACAGATTGTTATTGTAAAGAACACAGAGTGATGTGTCCAATGTTTACACTGAAGACAAAAGGACAAGTAACATCATTAACACATATCTGTCTTGGAATCCCATAACTCAGATGCAGTGAATACATTTTTAAAAATGATATCAGTCACTTGTTGCAGAAAATATAATACAAATTAAGCAGCTTTCCGTCTTTCTGAGAAATTGAATTTAAAAGAGGAAAAGAAATGGCAAAAAGAAAACAGTTACCTGTAACTCCAACTCCAGGAACTCTGAATGTTCTAGCTTCCAAAATGAAGTAGTAGGTTTAAAGAAACTGTAGGATTCAAGGAAAACAGGCAGAAAGCAGCTGAACTATATATGACAGTAGCAAATGATTGGAAAGTGAATTTACTAATGTTACCATTCTGGAGAGTAGATCTCACTGCACTTAAAAATAAAAGTATTGTATCACTTGAAACCCATTCTAAATCAATTTATTCTCATTTAGTATAAGATAAACTATGAATTATTATTTTAACTGATGGGAACTCATTTTGAAAAGAAAATTCCGGACTGAATTTGGTTATCCAAGAGCAAGTTTACCAAGCACAAGGTCCTGGGTTCAGACCAAACTCCAAACCAAAGAAACAAGAAAATATGTAGCTCATTACAATGGCAACAAAATGGTTTTGAGAAACATCTTGGTCTTTCTGCCTCCTTTCCATTTCTGCTTCTCTTTTTCTTTTTGCCTTTACTTTCTTGATGTCTCCTACATATCCCTCTGTGTCTTAATGTTTCTTTCTGTTGTAATAATTTCTCTCAATCTGTCATTCATTGTTTCTCTTTTTCTGTTTCTCTGTTTTTTCCCATGTGTCACTTCTCTTTTCCTCCTGTTCTTTTCCCCCTTGCTTTTTCATCACCGTCATCATCATTATCATCATAATTAATTATTCCCTCTCTTGTGCAGCTGTACCTAGATCTTCTGTCTACCAGACCAGTTCTATATACAGAACTATAGTGTTTTCATACATTAATATTTTTCAATTTAAAACCTCTCTCTGCTCTCCTCAATGTCTCAGTGCTCTTTCCTCACATATACATACATGCACATGCACCCATGAATACATTGACACACACAAACACACAGACATACACTCACACATAGATAACCAAACACACACACACACACACACACACACACACACACACACACACACACAGGAATTGGGAAGCAACCCATGGCATGCATTGTCTGCCTGACTGATGCTGCTTTCCAATGGACAGACCTTCAGACTTTTCTGGAAAGAGTGAATCTACCTTAGATGATTTTATAAGATGGAAGTAGAGGAAAGATATCTATACTTCATCTTCCTTCTTTTGTGTTGGATCTTAGATTTAAGTTCACATTAAAATGGACTCACTTTTGATGACAATCTGAGTTATATTACTAGGCATTCACCTACTTCTCTCTAAACCATGGACCACGCTACAGAGTGGGATATGTTAGCATGATAAAGAAAGGTAGACCTGTGGAATGAGAGCCAAGAAGCCAATCAAAACAGATGGCAGAAAAAACTCCAGGGATTCTGAAAAGAAAACCGTGATTGATGTCCAATGCTGTACATCAAATACTTGATATGTTTGGATCTGTTTCTGAGTTCTCTCTTCTAGTTAACTACTCCATCTACCCCAGGGACAGTGCTCAACTGTTTTAATTACCAAAGATTTATGGGGAAATGCCTGTCACATAGTAAGCCTTGATTTTTATGGACTTTTATAAACATTTTAGATTCAGTCTTTCAAATTGCAGAAGAGTACAACTACTTTATGTTAATGGTTCTCACAGTATCCTATTTATAAACTGTGAAAAATAACAGCTTAATAGAACAGAATAGTTCTATCAAATATGATGCTTTGGGATTTTCAAAATCATCTGAAATGGTCAAGTGGTATTTATTCTTCTGGGTTCTGCTATCATTTTGAAAGGTTTCCTTTAACTGCCTTTTATTAGCTGGTTATGCAGACAGATTAGAAATCCTTATGTGCATAGCCACATCTTTACTCATCAAACTTGAGGACTCCACAATTATGCCTTCAGTGATTCATCAATACTCTTTTTAACTTCCTATCTGCATAGACCTCTCTACATAAGAAGGGTTTTCCTTTATGCTCCCTCAGCCTGTCACATTCCTTAGGTTGTTTCTAACTATTCTATTTGATGTTTGCAGCATGGTTTTCAGTGAATGCACTGATGGAAATCATCTTTGCCTTATTTCTCTATTCACTTGACCTGATGACTTCCAATATTTCACAATTAAAGATGATTTTAATATATGCACTGTATCAGGCAAGGCAACTTCTTTTGATTGAGAGTCTGATTTTCATGAATTGATTATTAATTGTATCAAATGATCTTGAATATGTTTACATGATCAAATATTTCCCATTTGGCCTGCTAATGTGATGAATTACATTATTCAGTTTTCTAATAATTGAATGCATTTCTGTAAATCTCTACATTTTCATGTTGAATTAAAGAACATGTTTCTGCTGGAGTTGGTTCTTGAAAATTTTCATCCTTTAATGTTAACTAGATTTCTTTTATTTGTTTCATCAGGAATGTTATAAACACAAACCTCCAGACTTATTACACCCTGCCTAGGTTCTAGTCTATGATTGTATGGTTTTTAATCCATTTATACTGCCATGTGTATTCTCAGTGTATGATTTGTATGTATACTGAAGCACATGATTTTTTCCCTTTGCTATGGATATGTGATCTTAAAATAAGCTATCTATTCTGTTTATTACTTTTAGTATATTTTATTGGCTTTGACCATAAATTTGACACACTCTAGGATGACCTAGGAAAAGAATCTCACTGAGAGATGACCCAGATCAGGCTGGTCTGTGGGGATCGTCTTAATTGATGTGAGAAGTTCCAGCTCACTATACATAGCACCATTTCTTAGCATATGATTTTAGAGTGTATAAGCCTATGGAGAGGACTGAATACAAGTAAACATGTATGTATTTATTTTTTCTCTACTCTTGACTTCAGATGTGACTAGCTGCTTCAAGTTCCTGCCTTCACTTCCCCACAATGAAAGATTATAATCTGGAATTATAATCCAAATAAGATCATTTCCCTTTTGTCTGGGTATATTATCACAGAAATAGAATAGAAAAATAAATCTCCAGTATATTTTTAATTTGTTTTAATGTTTGACAATATCTTATTTGTGTACACTATATTATGATTCCATTCAACACTCACTAACATCTCTCAGTCCCTTTTTACTTCCAACAGATCTTTTCTTGTTCCTAACTGGTCACTTTCTATCTGCTCAGGTTCTGATGTATATAAACTACACATGTATAAAGCACCACACTGTTTTGATACCTCTATGCTTAATAGACTGTTCAAGAGTAAATACATTTATCTCTTCAAACTGGTTAAATCTTAGTCACTATTTTTATTGCTATAAACTTTGGTTCAATTTTTTATATGATTTAATTTTTTTCCTTTTTTCCCATTAATTTTACATACCAACTACAATTTCCCCTCCTTCCTTTCTTTCCATTTTCTCCCTGCTCCCCCCCTCCTATTTACCCCATTCCCCATCCACTTTTCTGTCTCTGCTCAGAAATAGTCAGGCCTCCCATTGACATCAACAAAGCATGGGATATCGGTTTGAGATAGGACATAGCTCCCTGTCCCCTTGCATCAAGGCTGGGCAAGGTAATCCAGCATGAGGAACAGGTTCAGAAAAGCCAGCTAAATGCCAGGGTCAGGTCTTGATCTCATTGCTTGGAGACCAAGCTACACAGCTGTCACACACATGCAGAAGGCCTAGGTTGGTCCCATGCAGGCTCCTTAACTATTGATTCAGAGTCCATGAGCTCCTAGGAGCTCAGGTCAGCTGTCTCTGTGGGTTCCCCTGTTGTGACCTTGAGACCCCTGGATTATACAGTCTCTCCTCCCTTTCTTCAAGAGGTCTCAAGGAGCTCTGCCTGTGCTAGGCTGTGGATCTCTGCATCTACTTCCATCAGTTCCTGGATAAAAACTCTCTATTGACAGTTATGGTAGATTGCTTTATCTCTTATCCTTTCATGATGGCTTCTACCCTCTATTAGATATCTCTGAGAAACTTTATTTACTTATTTTTCAGACGTGTTATTACTGCTATGTTGTGAATACAAACATCTGTTATCTATTATGTCAGCTTGTTCTTATTCATGGTGAATAATTATTCTATCTTTATAATTTTATTATAAGATTATTTTCAATAAGGAATAAATTCTTCTTTGGGGGTTCTTTGTCTCTAGACTTAACATATATCTTCGGAATGCCTTTGGTTTGTTCTCAGAGGGACTTTATATATGATAAGTCTCAGACTTGAGTGCAGTTTGACTTCAGATGTCCATTTAAACAAATAATTAAAATGTTGTGATTATTATGGTCTACAACCCTGATTTGCCACTGGCTTAGGTTTCCAGGTTCATATACTTTATTTGTAAAAGTATTAATTCATTTTTATGTTTTGTATAACTATGAAAGTAGGAACCAAGAACTGACACTACCATTTTGCATCAATAGAAGGTATTTTGTAGTCAAATATATATGCTGTATATTTATAGCCAAAACATTTTATTTTCTAAGTAGTGTTTAGTTACAGTTCTATATTTCCTGAGGCCTTAAGGCCTTTGTGGTAACTACCATCACTCCTTGTTTTTCACTGCCAAGGCAGCAATTTCAGCCTGTCATGTTGTATTGAGTTCCCTCCTTGTTTATTTCTTACTGCATCTTTAGTATCATTCCAGTCATGCTGTACTCTGTGTCCATGTTGAGAAGGAACAGGTAACTCCATGATGGCCAAGAGCTCTGGTCCAAAGGATTTCTCTTTATCTTTTTCATTTCTATACTTGAGTAGACTATGTTTCTGTTATCTAAACATCCCCCTTGTATTTAGGCTGGGCAAGGCAATGCAGCTCAAAGAATGGATTCCCAAAAGCCAGCCAAAGCACTGGCAACAGCCCTTACTATCATTGTTAGGAATCCCATAAATAGACCAAGTCACACAACATATTTATGTAGAGGGCTTATGTTGATCCAATGCAGGCTGCCTGATTGTTGGTTCAGTCTCATGTAAGTTCCTATGTACTGAGTTAGTTGTTTCTGTGGGTTTTCTTATGATGTCCTTGATCCCTCTGACTCCTACAATCAATCCTTCCTCCCTCACTTCAGCAGTATTGCGTGAGCTCAGCCTAATGTTTGTCTGTGGGTCTTTGCATCTGTTTCCATCAATTATTGGATGAAGGCTCTCTGATAACAGTTGAGTTAGTAACCAACCTGATTGCCAGTTCAGACTTTATATCCACTATTGCCAGCGGTCTTATCTGGGGTCATCCTTGTAGATTTTTGAAAGTTTCCCTTGCTTCAGATTTCTACCTGACCCCCCAAATCCCCATTTCAGTACTCTCCTCCTCCACTCATCCTTAAAACAAGTTCCACATGTTCCCTTCCTCACCTGCCCCCAGTACACCCAGGAGATCTCTTCTCTTTCCTCTTTACAGGGAGGTCCATGCTTTCTCCATTGGTCCCTACTTATTACCTGCCTCTCTGGGTCTCTGGTTTATAACACGATTACCATGATTACCCTTTACTTTACAGCTAAAAACTACTTATGAGTGAGTACACACCATATTTGTCTTTCTGGGTCAGGTTTACCTCACCAGGGTGATTCTTTTTGCTCTATCCATTTGCAGTCAGATTTTCTGATGTCATTATTTTTAACAGTAGAGACATACTCCATTGTGTATAGATACCACATTTTCTTTTTGCATTCTTCTGTTGAGGGGCATTTACGTTTTTTTCCAGGTTCTGGCTAATACAAAGAAATCTGTAAAGAACATAGGTGAGCAAGAGTCCTTGAGGTATGATTGAGCATCCTTTGTGTATATGCCCAAGAGTATTATCACTGGATCTTGAGGTAGATTGATTCCCAATTTTCTGAGAAATTGATTTCCAAAGTGACTGCCCAGTTTTACATAACAGAGAGGGTAAGCATTTTATTTGTTACTTATCAATGTTCATTAGGGAAATGATTCTATAATTCTCTTTCTTTGTTGAGTCTTTGTATGGTTGTGATATAAGGGTGCGTGTGGCCTCATAAGATGAATTGGACTATGTTCCTTCTGTTTCTATTTTTTGGAATAATTTGAGGAGTATTAGTGTTAGCAATTCTTTGAAAGTCTGGTAGAATTATTAGATAAAATTGTCTGGTCTGGCCTGGGCTTTTTGTTGTTGTTGTTGTTATTTGGTTAAAAGACTTTAATGATTTCTTCTATTTCTTTAAGGTAATAGGTATTATTTGAATTATTTATCTGATCTTGATTTAACTTTGGCCAGTGGTAGCTATTGAGGAAATTATCTATTTCTTTTAAACTTTCCAGTTTTGTGGAGTACAGGTATTTAAAGTATGACCTACCGATTCTGTTTATTTCCTAGGTGTCTGTTATTATGCCCCCCTATCCTTTCTGATTTTGTTAATTGAGGTATTGTCTTTGTGTCTTTTAGTTGCTTTGGATAAATGGTTGTCTATCTTGTTGATTTTCTCAAAGAACAAACTCTTTGATTCTTTGATCTATTGCATTGCTCTCTTCTTATCTATTTTATTTATTTCAGCCCTCAATTTGATTATGTCTAGTAATCTATGCCTCTTGGATATGCTTGGTTATTTTTGTTCTAGTGAGTTCAGGTGTGCTGTTAAATTGCTAGTATGAGATGTCTCCAGGTTCTATGTAGACAGTGCTATGAACATGGTCTTTATTCCTTGAAGCTTTTAATATTCTTTCTCCATTCTGTATGTTTAGTATTTAGATCATTATATGAGGAAGGGTCATTCTTTTCTCATCTAGTCTATTTGGTATCTGTATGCTTCCTGTACCTTCATCTGTAATTTCTTTAGGTTAGGAAAATTTTTTCCATGATTTTGTGAAAACATTTTCTGTGTAGTTAATCTGGGTTTGTTCTCCTTCTTATTCTTGGGTTGGTATTTTAATAGTGTCCCTGATTTCCTGAAGATTTTTCAGGAGTTTTTTTTTAGATTTAACATTTTCTTGACCTACACATCTATTTTTTTGTATTATATCTTCAATGTCTGAGGTTTTCTCATCTTTTTTATTCTGTTTGTCAAGTTTGGATTTGTAGCTACTGTTCACTTACCTAGTTTTTCATTTTCAAAGTTCCTTCAACTTGTGTTTTCTTTGTTGATTCTATTTCCATCTTCATGTGTAGAGCAGTTTTATTTGCATTCTTCAAGTCTCTATTTTCTTTTACTGGCTATCTTTAAGGAATTTGTTCATTTCCAGTTTATGGATCTTTATCATCTTCATAGAGGTCATATTAAAGTCTTTTTCTTATTCTTCATCTGTGTTAGAATATTAAGGGCTTTCTGTGGTAAGATGGTGGTGGCTTGCCTACGCTGTTGTTAACTGTGTTCTTACATTGATGTTTAGGCATCTGAGTTTTGGGTGATTATTGGTCTAGGTGCTGATTTTTAAGGGTTTTTTTTTTTGCGTCAGTGTTTTGTTCCTTAGTTTCTGGTTCCTTTATGGTCTTCTGACCATTTGGCCTCTGGTTGATCAGGAGGTCTTTACCCAAGTTGGGGACTGAATTTCTGGTGGCTGGTGTGGCCTCTGATCGAGCAGGAAGTCTCTGCCAGAGTTGGGGCCTAGGACATAGCAATGAGAGAAGAGGAAGGATTGGAGGTCGTGGGGAGGGGACTTCAATAGAGTGGAGGAGGTCAGCTATTAGGTGGTTTACCTGGACTTTTGTCCTGGGGGCCAATTCTTTATCCCCATACAATCGTAGGATGATAAATATATACACAACAAATGTGTGTATAATTATATATGCATATATTGTAATTAACACATGAAACAAATCACCTTTTAACTAGAACTGAATATTATGTAATTAAGCAGAAACAAGAGTACCATTTGCAAAAGAAAGTCTAAGGTCAATATTTTCCCTTAGTAGTAGGTTCAAACACATGACTGTTGGTGTTTCTGTTATAGAATTTCATGGTTCTTTTGTTTCCTTACTGGAATTTGAATCCAGATATTTGTTTATGCTCAGTAAGCACTCTACAACTGAACTATATTACCATTCACCCCATTTTAGTCATAGATGCATACACACACACACACACACACATGTATGTATGTATGTATGCATGTATGTATATGGACACACACACACACAGAGAGAGGTTTTATATGTAACACCTAACACATTCCTTATGTGTAAAGATAGTATCTCTTTTAAAGTCAGTTCTAATCAGTAAACGTTAGAGAAACACACCAGAGATAACAGGCAAGGGATATGTAAATGCATACTTGTTGAGTAAAGGAATCAATGACTATTTTAAAATATGGTTGGGGGATGGGAAGATACAGTTGATAAGTACTTGCCTTGAAAGTTTGAGAACTCAAGATTGATCCCCTAATCCCACATAAAAAGTTGGCATGTATATGTGCTTGTAACTCCAGCAGTGGAGGAGGAGAAATAGTAGGATCATTAGGACTGTGTGACCAAAGAACCTATTATAATTGGTGGGTTTCGGGGCTGTGATAAACAATGTCTTAAAAGGAAAAAATGAAAATGCTTGTCTTCATATTTCCACATACACACACATTTGTACGTGTGCACTGAACTGGCACATCTACCACAACCTCACACACGCAAATGATTAATGGAAAATGAAAACACTAGGAAATATTTCTGTATTTCCATAGAGAGTTTTGCATTGAATGTAATACTTAAACTGATTAGTTTTGCATTGAAGAATATTAAACTACATTGGGAAAAGTATTGCATAGCATGAAATATGAGTATAAGCTTATTGTATTTTTGTTATTTCTCACATGCTGACAGTAGTTCCTTATCTTGGGAGTCACAGAATCAATGGGTGTTGTTTCTAGGGTTTTGATTTTCAGTACAAATTCACTTTTGACTCATTGTTACACATAAGTATCTCATGCTTGAATTTGAGTCTTTTTCAGTTTATAAAATTGTTATTTAAATTTAAAGTTATTCCAAAGTAAATAACTTAAAATTATGTCAGGGTCCATAGAGGACAGTGTTTCCAGCCTTCCTTATGTATTTGTATATCTCAGTTTTAGATAATTAATATTCTTTTCATTTCTGAGATTTACATTGGGGATTTGGTAGCTAAGAATAAATACATTACCAGTTTAGACTCCTCTCACACATACACACTCAACATTCACACTCAATCAGACAGCATTCTATCCTTCTTTCCCTTTCTTTTACTTCACCCTCTTTCCTTCTCTCCTCTTTCCCTTCTTCCTCTTCATTCCCCCACCCGTACCAAGTTCTTCCCATTTATCATATATATATATATATATATGTGTGTGTGTGTGTGTGTGTGTGTGTGTGTGTGTGTGTATCCTCTCCAGTCCAAATCACCTGTTTATTTTTCGCCCACTATTATTTATCCTTCATACATACATTGCTCCTCTGTTTCTCATTCTTGAGTATAGTATTAATAAGATCTAAACAACAAAACAAAAACCCAGGAGTCAGTGAAAACAAAACGACATAAATAAAGAGAAGTAGTAAGAGTTCATTCTGTATTTAACCACTATTACAGTCATCCAGAAACAATGTCCCTGGCAGAAAGTTTTTTCTCTTTCATTTTTTTGTTCCTATATCCTATCTTATTTAGTGTCATTACTTAAGACCATGTGTTAAAATGACAGTTGAGAAGTTGAGAATATGATGGTCTATAATATACTCATATGTATACACATATATATACATATATATGTGTGTGTGTGTGTGTGTGTGCTATAGTAGCCATAATTCATGCTCTCTATTATATCAGGATAGAGGAAAATATGCTCAATTCTGCCATATAGAATTGAAATAATAAAGTCTCTAAGCAAGTAATATCAAAGACTCAAATATATTCTGAAGCAGCAACTATGGTTTTGTAGCAAACTGTAAGATTTTTAAATGATTTGTCTCCTTCAAAAGAATAAGACCATGCTCATATGAAAGTAAAACTGAAATACTGAATTGTTTCTTCAAAGACCTCTTGAAAAAGAACAGGGGCTGACTTTGCTGTTAGAGCTATTTGAGAAGTAGATGAAATCGGAGAGCAGAACTCATCATTCACTGATCAATGGGGAGGCTACCTATGACCTAGTGAGTAGAGAAATTGGTTGTGTCATTTCATGTGCACCACTGATGTCCAAGTCATTGTCCAGAGAACCTCTATTTTTCACCACACTAGCTTGACTTTGGTGTTTACTTAACCCCATCATAGCAGCACTTTACTCTCATCAGACTCACCCTATTTATTTGATACCTCTCAGATACATCCCTAGTAGATGCACATATATCATCAAGATTATTTGTAATCTGCAATAGCTTGTGTCTAAAGGAGTCTTTCTGCTCTTATGAATATTATATTTTCCTCACCTGTGAAGCATCTCCTAAGGCTACTGAATTGGCTTCTCACATCCAGCTGTCAAATGGCTTGTGTGACCTTGACTAAATTAATTTTCCCGACTCACTCCCCCTTCTATTAAAAAAGAGGGAAGTTAAAATAGATAATTTCTGTGGATTCTTCTAGGTACTCCTTCCCTTAAAAGATTGCCTGTCCCAAGAGCCATGAAGCAGGTCACACATAAAATGCAAAAGAATTTGCAACAACAGAAGTATGTGATTCTTAATCATATTTCATTCTTAAGCAATGATAAGACAGACTGAGATTGTGTCACATGTCATACTGTAGATTCCAGCATCAATAGAGAATAATGAGGATGTGACTCATGTGAAGTGCATTTTTTTTAACCTTTGGGATGATTAATTCTTCAAAACTGGAGCACGATCCATATTAGCATTAAAGTTACAAGGATGATATATATGTTATCTACTCTCATGTAATGTAGAATAGAATTTTATAGATTACAAAAAATGGCTAACTAGCAAATGTCATCACTTCAAATATTTATTATTACTTGTATCACCCTTATTGATTCTTCAGGGTTTTTTGTTTGTTTGTTTGTTTGTTTTTGTTTTCTGGGGGGGTTGTTGTTGTTTACTTACTAGTATCATGTGCTAGGAATTCTTCACAAGAAAGGTAGTGGGATGTGAAACAGCCTGAATTCTTTTGGCTTTAAAAGAGTTCTTGTGTTATTAAATGCATTTTAAAGTCCCAACTGAAAAGATTTCAACCAGAACATGCAGCAGACTGAAATAAAGACTGGTAGGAAAGGAACAGGGCTGCCAGTCTAGCCACACAGCACCAATGATAGTCTGGAACTGAACTACAGATTATATGCCAATCCAATTCAAGAAAACACTGAAGGCAGCCCATCACAGTATACATAACTAAGATGCATAGAATGAGATACTTACAAAGGTGTGATGGTTTATTTTGATATGTCTGAAATCTGGAAAGCACCCCAGAATCATTTTAGCTTTGTCCCTCATCTGTGCTTTCTCCAAGACCAATTGAATTGCTATAGATATCAGTCACCTAATTAATTCATGACAAGCTTATACTGAGTGATTCCATATAATTATTTGTCAATCAATTTGTTTTAGAAACTAAAGGCACATATATAAAGGGAATTATAAATCATCAAGTAACAGTTCCAAATTATGTGTGTTTACCATGTACATGTCAAGGACTCCTGGCAGTCAGAAGTGTGAGTCAGGCCCACTAGAAATAAAGTTACATATATAAAGGGAATTATAAATTATTCAAGTAATAGTCCCAAATTACGTGTGGTTACTATGTACATGTTAAGGACTCTTGGTGGTCAGAAGTGTGTGTCAGATCCAATAGAACTAGAGTTACAGATGGTTCTGATCTGCTATATGGGTGCTGCGAACTTAAACCAGATTCTTGGTAAGAGCACTAAGTATTCTCAATGGCAGAGCCATAATTCTAATTATGTTGGGGAGGTTGTTTTGTTTTGTATTTGATTATTTTTGAGAAAGAAGAAAAAACAAACTCATTTTCAAATTATATATCAAATACTTAGATATTTCTTTGCACAGAAGTTTTCATATAGTTCCTGGGACTCAGAAAACCAGATACTTAACTTTTATTTCCAGTCACATAGTTTATTTTCATGGAAGAATTCTAAAGCTGAATTTCATCTAAAATATAATTAACTTAGGAGGTGATTCTGCAACTTTCCTAAACAACATGACTCAGAGCATTTTCTTATGAAAAGTTCTGTGATTCTGGCCAAAGTGGACAGTCTACGTGCAGATGTAGAACAGATAAAAGGTTTTCATAATTTGTGAAATGAAAATTATGGCATTTCAAATTACCAGGGAAGAAAGACCCAATAAATAAATATACAAGGACTATTGAGCATTATGTATAGAAAATAATATTAGCTTCATGTGTTAAAACAGGTAGGAAATACCCACTAATTCTAAAGGTTAAAGAAAAGATGGCTGGTGAAATAGTGCATCTATATATTTCTTGGTTTGTGAGCATTAGGGCCAGAGTTTAGATGCCTAGAAGCCATATAAAAGCTGAGTGGGCACAATAGAAAATCTATAATCTCAGTGTGCAGGAAATAGACAGGGAATCGCTGGAGCAAGTGGCTAGGCAAGCTAACTGGTATGGCAGATATATATGATAGAGAGTGACCAAGGAAGACAGCAGCAATGACCATGAAGCTGAACATGCATCACACACATATGAACCCATATATTCATACATATACACCACACATGCACATATATGTAAGCATAAGTTGTATAAATATATACTTATAAGAAAAACTAGAATATCCATAATATCAATTCAATAAAAAAATTACTTATTATCTTTACTTCCAGTCATCCCTAATGGATTAGACACTTTTAATGATACTAAATGTAAAAGTCTAATATATAAATATGCCACATATGAAATTATATAAGGAGTGAAATGAAGGAAAGTTTTTTATAACAAATAAAAATTAATATTGAGAATAGGTATTAAAATGTATAGTGGCTAATTAAATCAGATTATAAATTACACATGTTAGATAATAGTAGAAAATATTGATAGTATAAATAGTATATACATAATAGCAATAACAAGCAATGAAAATACAAAAAAGTATTATTAACAATTAATTTTTTATTATTATTGTTTTATTTAGGTTAGAAACAATCTTGTTTCATGTGTCAATCCCAGCTCCCTCTCCTTGTCCCTCCTCCCCCACACTCCCCACCAGGTACCCCAGTCCCCCACCCAATCTCCAGTGAGGCCCTCCATGGTGGATATCCAGTAACTGTCATTTCATCCAGGGCAGGGCCTAGGCCCTTCCCCAAGAGTCCCGGTTGAGAGAGCATCCCATATTGTGGCATAGGCACTCAAAGTCTATTTGTATGCCAGGGATAAATACTACCCAAGGCCTCCTCACTGACCCATTCCGGGGGTCTGGGTCAGTCCCATGCTTTTCACACAGCCATCAATCTGGGGTCCAAGAGCTCTTCCTTGTTCAGGTCAACTGTTTCTATGGTTAATAATTAATTTTAATGAAATATAGGAAAGGTGAAAGTATACACTTACCCAAAATAAAATGATTATAAGAGCAAGCAATAAATCAAGTGTCGTGGAAATGAATCTACATTAGAAAATGCTATGTAGCTGTTTAGAAGAAAGAAGTGACATATACCCATGCATGAAAAAGACCCTAATCTTTTCAGCCCTAGCTAAACACTATATCAGGAATATGAACCAAAAATTCTGGGGTTCAAAGGAATGTTTTACAGCAATAGGATGGCTGAAGACATGGCCCTGTAGCAAGTACACAAAATGTAAATGAAAGAGTCCAGTCTCACCATATTCCAGCTTACTGTTACTCACTCTTGCCTACCAACCCAACCAGCTTACCTGTATTAACTCCCCAAGTGCCTGCTTCATCAAGGCAGGCTCTTTGATGCTCTCCTGACTTTTAACAATCCACCTAATTTCTGTCCATTTTTCCCACTCAATTTTCCATTCCCCATGCCTGACTCATGCTTCCTCTGTCCTTATCTCATGGACATCGCATCCATCCTTATGAAAACTGAAGGTAAAAATCAACAAGTTCATTTATGATAAAAGGTTGGTGTTTTTGTACAGTCTGAACTAGGTCTAGAGACACAATGTCAGTGTTCAGAGTCTTCATTCATCCTTCCTGTAAGGGGTGTGGACTTCATGAGTGAATCTTGGGATGCAGGAAGGCCTCAGTGATTGAGAACCTCCCCACTCTCTTCTGCTAACCTGCAATGTGTTCCATTATCTAAGATAGCAACTGTAAGGCCATGCCTAGAATGGAGTACCCAACCTTTGAAGAATTGAATGATGCTCTTAAAGATACACTCTGAAATGAAAGGAGGTATTGATTTGTTGTATTTTGTACATTGAAATCTGCTTCAACAACAGAATCAATATATCACCCTTTCAAATCACTGCTTTGAAGTTTCTGCTCTTTTCTTCTTCTAAACCATAGATGTAATTTATTTAGCAACCTGTTAATTTACTCACCTCTGTCCAGACTGAAAGCTGTCTCGACTTCTAACATATTAACTTAGTACATACAGGTGCATTAAACATTAACCCTCCATTATATCCAGTGAGCATGAATGCTATTCTGAGGGAGGAAACACCAGCTCCTTGGAAACATGCCTTAAGCACAGAATTTCAATATTCAAGTCAGGATATTGTTATGCTTTAGCCATTGAAGGCTGCTGCCTGGGAACTAGTACAGAGGAATAGAGAAATATTAGGTGTATCTATTCCTTTTAAAGATGACAAGGACTCCAACGTATGTTATTTAAATTTATGCTTCAATAAATGAATTCTTGATGTATATTAATCAAATAAGGTGACTGAGAGGAATTTATAATGTCTGAAACAAATGACCTGTTTAGATATATTTCTGTTGGTGTTTCTTATGTCCTAGGTACAGGGGACTTTAATGCTCAGGCCTTTCCTTTGGTTTCCCTCAAACGAAAACATGACTGATATTCTTTCCCTAATTTTAAGTTGCTAAGATTTTAAAGTACTTAACTCTTTATATCTCCCAAATTTATTTTGAAGGTAAATCTCCTTATGTATTTTCCTAATTGTAGTCCTTATACTCTTGATCTCTGAATTCTCTGGCTTGGGTAAATTCTCTTCTACAAAGCAGTGGAAAGCTAGATAATTCATATTACATAAGTTACATACATTATGAAATATGATGAGCATTACTTAACCGATGATCACATTTATTTTGCTTTTTATTTTAAAAAAAACAGTAGTAGTTACTTTTGTTCAAATCTTGATAAAAAATGTACTTCTTTCCATTTTTACTTTTTGAAACTTCTGGGTTGTTTCATCTTTGGCTTTGAAATTTAATGCCCAAGAAGGTCTGCAGCATATTCTCAATTTTATACTATCAATTTACTTCCCTCTTTCTTAAAATAAATAAAATAAATATATCATCTGAAAAAATAGGATTTCCAGAAGCAGGAAAAATATGTGATATATCTATACATGTGAAGGAAAAGTAACATTATGTTGAGTTAATCTATTTATAAATGGGACATATATCATAAATGACACACCTATGCTAATTGCAGTCTGATGTCATTTGCATAATGACTTTGTGCCACAGAGCATTGTTCAGGTTTCATTGGTATTTTATATTCTTTATTTGCTCATTGAAAATTTCAAAAAGAATCTGAAGAATTGTATTAATGTTCTATTATTAATGTTTGCTGTCGTTTGAGTCCAAAACAGACTTGTGCTTTGAATGCTTCATTTCAAACACCAGTGTCCCTTTGGAGGTTGTGGAATCCTTAGGAATTGGCATTTTGCTGGTAGGTATAGGTCAATAGAAAAAGCAGGAGCCACTCCTGGTTCCAGCCTGCTTCTCTCTGATACGCAGACCAAGCCATTCCTAGGACCATACTTACCATGCAGTGATAGTTTAAAATATGTCTGAAACTGTGAGCCACAGTAAGCTCCCTAATGACAGTTACTTCTGGGCAAATTCTAACACAGAGAGAAAACTAGCACAGAGTTTTACTATCTTGCCAGAAGTCAATTTCTGGAATCCACTTTTGGTCTGATTGTCAAAGAAGAGAATACTGTCGATAGGAAACACAGAGAGTTGTTGAAGGTCAGAAACTGCTATGAGAAAGGCTCCACTTATGTAAATCAGACTGACTTTAAACACTACATGGCCAAGGCTGACTTTAAATTCTCTATCCTCCTGACTCTGCTTCCCACCCAAGTCCTTGAATTATAATCATAAGCTGTCAGGCCCAGATTTCATGGTCTACTTTAGGACAAAATCAAACATTTATTTTCTAAAACATGTTTTAAACAAAAATCTGTAGAAAAATTCAATTCGTTCATAGAAGAGTTCCTTAATGTCTTTCATAACTATATTTTGCATTATCAAAAATACTTATTTTTACCTTTACAATATATCTAAAATATGAAGATTACATAGCAAATAAAACTGAGAGCTTTTATTTCCATTAGTAAGAAATGTAATAAAATTAATTTCAAAATACTTGTTACAATTTCCAAAAATGGAAAAACCATAGTTCCTTTGGTTTGAAACGATGATGTCTCTTCTTAAATAATTGAAAAAAACATGATAAACACCCCTAGAAGAAAAGTATTTTATTTTTAGTGACTCTACACTTTAATGTTTTTTCCCCCATTTGTTGTCCTCAAGAAAATTTTTGTGAGGTGCTTTAGCTTGTTTGCATGATAACTCAGAGGATAATAACTAGCTAGAGGCAAGGGAATATGTTTCAATAAAAAAGGGGGGGTGGTAAACCAAATGGCTCAACTGCTTAAGGTTCTACCCACAAAGCCTGGTTACCTAAATTCAATCTCCAGGGCACACGGCATAGAAGGAGAATATCACCTCCTAAAAGTTAGCTATTCTTTGGCTGCTGCAGACACGTTGAATTCATGTGTGCACACACAGTCATACACATACACAAATAAATGTAAAAGCAAAAATGTTTAAAGAAAGAGGAGGGCTGGGAATATGACTCTGGTGAAGAGTGCTTACTGTTCTTGCAGAGGACCCAGGCTCAGTGCCCAGTACATACATCAGGTATCTCAAAAGCCCCGTGACTCTAAATGCAGAAGATCTGACTCACTCTGACCTCCACAGCATCCATATGCAAGTGGTACATGAAAATGTTTTTGAGCACACATACACATTAGAAGTAAATAATATTTTAAAATGAAAAAATCAATAAAAGATTAATAGCATTTATAATAAAAATGTTATTACTTATAATAAAATTATATAATTTGTACAGATCCAAGATATATGAAATAAAATTTGGCAAAACTACACACACACACACACACACACACACACATACACGTGTGTGTGTTTGTGAATCCCAATAATATATGAGTGATACAGAATTTGTTGGCTATTGTTATACTAGGAAGATATGAACACTGGCATCCTTTGCCCTACCTTTAAGTTTCTGGCAATGGCTCTAGAGTTATATACTATCATTATACTATCAACATATGAAAGCGCCAACAAGCCTCAACTGTACTGACATCAGGTTGATCTGGTTCTATGACTGGCTTAGGGAACTTCATTGCTGTTTAAGAGTATCATAATTCAGTAACATAAATAAATAACTGCCTGCTTGTCTTGCTGTTCTTGGAATTTGAGCTACATTGAGGAAAGACTCAAACAAGAACAAACTAGCATCAGAATAGTATCAATATGGACAATAACTGACTCCTCCCTTAAACCAGTTTTTAAGGAACTGTTGGTATATGGACTATAAGCAGCTATAAGTCAAAGGTTAGAAAAGGAAAAGATATAGAAAAATAAAGATGAGTTCTATACTGTTCCATGGTACCTTGATCCTCTCTCCTCTCTCTCACTCTCACTCTCTCTCTCTCTCTCTGTGTGTGTGTGTGTGTGTGTGTGTGTGTATGTGTGTGTGTGTGTGTGTGTGAGAGAGAGAGAGAGAGAGAGAGAGAGAGATTGAGAGAAAGTTTGTGTATGTATGACAGAAACAGACAGACAGACAGGAAGAGAGAGACAGAGACAGAGAGACAATGAGAGAGAATGAGAGAAATGCCAGGCTACATATTCAGAAATAAAAATGTTGACGTCTGACTGGCTATTCCATCAACCTTCTTTGTGAAGAACCCAATATCAGGCACAACATAAAAAAATCATTGGAGAAGTTTGGACTCAAGCTCATGCTAGCAGGATAGATGTTAAGGAAATCTAGAACAATACAATAAGATTGTAAACATGGATTTCATTCAGAAATTATTGCAAAAGAAGGAAAGAACCCCACTAGAAAATTGGGCTCACTTGAATAGAACCATGACATATGGAAATTTGCAGCCAACCAACATATTGGCATCACATGGTGATGAGATATTGGGTAGAGGTGACATGAAGAGTGGGGTGCCACTAGGAGACACTTGTAGGATTTTAATGAGGTAGTCAGTTGTTTCTGTCATTTCTTCCATTTTTTCAGAAGCCATCTACTTGCATTTCCTGCTTACTCTGGTCTTTGATGAAGTTGAAGTTTAGAAGGTTACAGTTACAATTCTCTAATGGCTTAGCTAGGCCATATTAGGCTGTACTTAGACTTTCCAGGATAGGGCAGCTATTGGAATAATCTCTGTAATTTGCCAATTACCCATGTCCTGGTTATTTAGTATGTGTTCTTTGCTTGATATTGTTCTTGCTGGTTGTAGTTTCATTTCTGTTTATGTTATTACCTCTTTTTTCTTCTGTACAATATCTAGTAGTTGTTCTTATTGTAAATAGTTTTTTTCTTTTTAATCCAATTTAAATTAGAAACACGTTTGCTTCACATGTCAAACTCAGTTCCCTGTCCCTCCCCTCCTCTCCTGCCCCCCTTCAACCCTCCCCCAACCAATCCCCATTCCATTCTCTGAGGAGGGTGAGGCCCTTCATGGAGAGATGGCTCAGCCATTAAAGGCTAGGCTCACAAACAAAAATTATTGCAAATAGTTTTATGTTAGAATTAGAACCTTATTATTTAGAAAAATGGGCAAGTGTTGTGGGGTTTCTATCTATTCAGTCAATGTCTTTCAGTCAATGTGTTGTCTGCTATGTGCTCTCTCTTAGGTGATTGGAACAGAACAGGCAGCTTACTCTTTCCCCTAGACAGAACAACTGGACAAAGGCAGCTGAAACAGCAATGGTGCCTAGCCTGCTCTGTATCAGTGAGTGTTTACCCCTATTTTATACCTAAATAAATTCTTGAGACCTTTTACCAGATGCTTGGATTCATGCTAGGAGACTGATGTTCCCTTTTGTGGGTTCTTGCTCTTCATAATAAACAATTTAAAAGCATAGAAGGGACTTCAAGGGTAATTCATTGGAGTTAATGAGAGTGTCCTAACCACTGAAGATAAAGATTTAACAGAGGGAGGGAAAACTGCATATAAGATTTAAAATGCTTGTGAGGATGTGGAGAAAGGGGGACAGTACTCCACTGCTGGTGGGAGTGCCAACTCATACAGCCACTTTGGAAATGAGTATGGAGATTCCTCAGGAAAACTGGAATCAGTCTACCACAAGATTCAGAAATTCCACTCTTAGGCATATATCCAAAAGATGCACATTCATACAACAAGGACATCTGTTCCACTATGTTCATAGCCTCATTATTTGTAATAGCCAGACCCTGGAAGCAATCTAGATACCCCTCAACTAAAAAATGGATAGAGAAAATGTGGTACATTTATACAATGGAGTACTACTCAGTGGGGGAATAGCTATGGAATCTTGATTTTTGCAGGCAAATGGATAGTGCTAAAAGAAACCATCCTGATTAAGATAACCCAGTTACAAAGACAAACATGGTATGTACTCACTCATATATGGATTTTAGACATGAAGCAGGGGAGTGCCAGCCTACAATCCAACTGCCAGAGAGTCTGGGAAACAAGAAAGTCCCTAAGAGAGATATGCATGGTACCCCAGAGAAGAGGAATGGGACAGAACCACCTGAGTGGACTGGGAGCATGGGAGAGGGAACTGGGAGCTGGGGTAAAGTGAGGGGGAAAAGTGAAGGGGAGAGGAGGACATGAGGGAGGAGGAAAGTTAAGTCAGGGTAAGAATAGAGGAGAGCAGGATGAGAAATACCACAATAGAGGGTTTGAGGAGAGACCTGGCACTAATGAGATTTCCAGAGATCTACAAGGATGACATCAACTGGCAATCTAAGCAATAGTAGAAAGGCTGCCTTAAATGCCCTTCCATGATAATGAGGTCCTTGTATGGCATCCTGGACCCTTCATCCATTGACTGATGGAATCAGAGGCAGACAGACACCCACAGCTAAACACTAAACTGAACTCCTGGAATCCTGTTGCAGAGTGGGAGGAGTGATGAGCAAAGGGGTCATGACTGGACAGGTGAAACCTACAGAAACATCTGATCTGAACAAGTGGTTGTTTATGGACCCCAGATTGATGGCTGAGAGGCCAGCATGGTACTGATCCAGACCCTGTGAATGTGGGTGTCAGTGAAGAGGCCTTGGAAAGCTTTGGGGCCTCAGTACTAGATCAGTATTTATCCCTGACATCCAAATGGATTTTAGGAGCCCATTCCATATGGAGGGATGCTCTCTCAGCCTGAACACATGGGGGAGGGCCTAGGTCCTACCCCGGATGATATGACAGAATTTGGAGATCCCCCATGAAGGGCCTCACCCTCTCTGGAGAGTTGAGTGGGGATTGGATGGGGAGTTGATTGGGTTGGCAGAGCAGGGGAAGGAGAGGGAGCCGGGATTGACATGTGAAGTAAGATTGTTTCTAATTTAAAAAATAAAAAAATTAAAAAAGAAAGTTATATCTTTAACAGTGTAAACATGAAAATATAAGCCTTAGTGTACAAGAAGGGCATGGGGGGGCATGGAGACTAGGTACCCAATACCTTGTAGTTTGTATTAAAGGGGTATAAAAATGTTCATTTCCCACAGGGACATGGGTTTTGTGTGTGAATACTTGTAGTGAGCTGAGATTGCTAGATGTAGCCTGAAACTCAGCATGTATCTAAGGGAGGAAAGATAGAAAACTGACTGTGTTTATAGGTGTCAGTCTGTCATTTAGCTTTGTGGTCATGACAGAAAACTAACACCAGTTCACCTTTGAATTTTGCCTGATTTGCACCAGGAAGTAATAGTTCACCATGCTTGCTACATCACTTTACCCTTTACCCGTTAGCTTTGCACCCAATTTAAAGCTCTACCACTGAAGAAATCTTTAACCCTGCAATTAATGGCAAGTAGTCTGTGGACTTTCATCCCTTTCCCTTAGGTCAGCACTGTTTAGTTTTAATCTGGGTACGGAAGACCAGTTGTAAAGGCCCAACTTACAAGTAGATTGCTTGAAATCTACATCTTTTTATTTTATTATTTTTTTAATTCTCTTTCTACAGAGCAATCATTGGCCATTTCTCGTAAGGAGGCTAACAAGCTGATTATTACTATGCATCAAATGGAAAGAGATGCCTGCAGGAAGGGTTTTTTCAGTCCTGTTTTTCCAGTCTGAAATGTATTAGGTCTGGAGGTCAAGGAAGACACTGAAGAAGGCTAT
Organism: Mesocricetus auratus; assembly: GCF_017639785.1. NCBI lineage: Eukaryota > Metazoa > Chordata > Mammalia > Rodentia > Cricetidae > Mesocricetus > Mesocricetus auratus. Next base: position 25,613,787 of record NW_024429196.1, on the reverse strand, counting down.
CTTTTGGGATAAAAAATGGGTTAGAAGAATTATTAAAGCCACGAACGGAGAGGCCAAAGAATGGCAAGGGCTTTGGAAGACTTCAGGCTCACAGTCCTTCTTATAGGCCTCAAAAAGGACAAATTTCATACTATAGTATTGCCTGCAGTCAGGCTGCCTCTTATTCTGGGGGTCGGGGGCAAAGTAAGGGAGTTACAGTCTTGCATTATGAGGAAAGTGGTGAATTGAAAGAAATAATTTTATAAAAGAGATCACATGAGGAATAATGGATGTTAGCTCAAGTGTGGCTTCTTGTAGCTGATTTTGGGGAATCATAGGATTAGGATAGGGTCTTCTCATCCTGAGAAAATAGTCAAGTGCCAGAGGTGAAATGGTCTATAAAATGTAAGTTCTACATTTTAAAGGAGATTCTTTGGAGGCCTGTTTTGATAGAGTCATGCTAGATCTCCATAATGTTAACCCAAGCCTTTTGAGCTTGGGTCACAACAATGTTAAGTCACATACAAAGGAGAGTAATTGGTTGGATATTTTTTTAAGGCTAAGATAGTTCAAGATATCACTTTCATTAGACCTATACTATTGTGGCTCTGTTCTCTCAAAGAAGTCCTTTCTTGAAATTCTAGCAACATGAGTGCAGCTGGTTGAAGTTCAGCAGAGATTTAGCTTCTGTTTGAAGCCTCAGCTTATAGTATGTGATGGCCCATGTTCCTCTGGCTCAGGAGCTTATCCTAGAATCTTGAAAGGCTTAGACATCAGGAAGGCATGTCTTTAGGAGAAATACCTGTGTCGTATCATGTCTTTGTCTAATGGTTTGCTTTGTCCTTTGTATTTGATATATGTGGATGTAATAGAAACACTGCCTATCCTTGAAATAATAATAAATAAAATATGTCTCCAAGAAGCAAAGATACCAAATGAAGAGTACTTACTCTAATTTAGACTGGATGATTCAAATTAGATCTTTGTTATCTAAACTATAATGAATAATGAAAAATTCTTTTATAAAGACACTTCAAGTTTTGAATGTTTTTAAACATGAAGACTTAGTTCAAGAAAGACAGAGAGTCTAGGTTAGTAAACAGTTATATAAAAATCATAATTAAAGAACATGATATCCACTTGTGGCAGCAGACTAGGGTGTAGAGAAAAAGCAACAAGATTGACACTTGAAGGAGTCAGCTTGCAGAAGACAAGGGAGACCTTCTTTACCTGCAGGAGAGGAATGGGATGTACACCCCAAGGATGCTTTGGGGTGCTTTGCTCCCCTCACGGCCCACTTCATTCTCAGGGTACTTTTTCTTTCTTAATAAACCCTCATCTTTCTAATTGTGTTTCCCATTCAGTCTTTTACCCTGGGGAATACGATTCAGGATGCCCTCTGTGGTTTACAGTTCTGAAACACTCTCTGGGTTTTCTCCCTCTGAACTTCATGGCTACGTAAAAGGCATGATGATTTCTCTATTGGCCTTCTGACAACTGTCAGAATTTTCAGCTTGCTTTTAATATTTTTGTTTTTGTTGTTTTCTTCTCAAATTCTAATAAAAATCATCCCAAGTTTCCTTAAGAGTTCATTTTATAATTAGTTTAATAATTAATCTAAGAATGTAGGAAAAGAACTACAGTTTCCCTGGTAACAGTTTTACTGGTAACCTTACCAAAATCAAAATTAGCATCACTTTATCCTTTGGGAATGGATCAAGCAAAACTGTATAAACACTGCACAGTTTTGCCTCCAGAAGGATCCTTGCCCAACTATTTTGATAGGCTTGCTGCTGAATTCAAATCTGGGGAAGATGTGGTGAAGGAACTGGACAAGATGGCCCTGGTTCCACTCTAGCTGACAGACAAAAAATGCCTGGATAACTCAGAAAGGAATGGCCAAGGAAATAGCTCAAAGGGCTCAAAGTGTATACAAACAAAAGGCCACGCAGAGAAACAAGAATGGCAGGCCAGGCACCAAATGCAATGTGTGCAATAGAACTCCAGAATAGAGATGGAAATTGTTTATGAACAGAAGAGAAATCCTTACAAAATCATGTGGATCTATTAGCAATTTGCCATAGCCAAGGCATAGTTGTACATTGTAGTTGCTTTTTATCCAGTGGGAAAAATTCAATTGTGGTCTTTATAACTGTGAAATTATACACATTTAAACAAATGCCCTTATTAAAAATTCAGACTCTAGAAGCTCTTTCTACAAAGAACAAGACCAGTGCCCATTTGAATATTTCATAGAGATAAAAATGTGACTAAGATTTTCTTGCCTAGGTGAAATGTTCTATAGAGAAAGAGAATAACTTATTCAATGAAAGTGTTAAATATTCTCTACCATCTACAGATGGCAACTTCTCGGCATGGGTTGAGCTGAATTTCAAAACCATTGTCATTCCAAGACAACCTGTAGTTTTAAATGACTAGGCTGTCAGCCTCTAAGTTCTCTGCTGTTGCCTTTTCTGCCTTACTGAATAGTAACAATTACATTGCAAACAGCATGTTATTTCCAACTGTTTTTTTTGACAGAAATCTTTGTGTTACAAAGATCCCAAACTTGAGGTCCTTTGCATGATTCATTTTTTATGTAAATCTAAAGGGTGGGGTGGTTTTCTGTTTTTTTTTTTAAGCTGCTATAAATTTGTCCTTGAAAATAGTAGACTTATCTTTTACACAGAAAAACATGCTGAACAGAATGGTGAGGAAGGGTTTGTGAAGACGCCATTTTTAACAAACGGTTATCAGCTTTACATAATAAGGATTTTTTAATGGTTATCATGAATTGATTTAGGGAATGTGATGCCATTTTGAAAAAGGAAGCAGGTAATATGTGTGTGTGTGTGTGTGTGTGCATCCTCTCTCTAAAAATGAACAGATTGATTTGTCTTAGATAGAACACACCAAAGATATCTCTTAAGAAAGAGGAAAAGCATGTGTGAAAAATATACTGGCCCGGGGAATGTAATAGGATGACCCAGACTCTTGAAGATAGTCATCTTTGAAACTTTCAACAACAGCTGACTGGAGATCTAAGGGAAAACCAACAGAATCCAAGCCTATGTTCTGGTTTTGAAAAATAGCTTTATCAGAAACAGATTTTTTTCTTAGTACCAAAGCATAATTTTAAAATCATATCCAGCATTTTTATTGTACAGTAATTTATTATCTCTACCTATTTATTAATATGTCTATTTTCTGAGCACTAAACAAGCATTGCTTTTCCAAAGTGGAACAAGTAATGTTTTAGTTCTAGGTCCACGTTGTACAATGAGTGAGTAAACTTGAGATAGACATTTTCCTATCTCTAGTCCCCTGCTGTCTTTTTTCTAGAACATTTACTTTACAAACTCATTCTTGTACCTTCTTTCTCTGTTCCTCTGTGATGTAAAATCTCCCAGCCACTTTCAGTTTTATAACCAAGAAGTGTCTTTTGCAAGGACTTGGAAAATAGAACCACTGAGAGGTTCTCCCTTCTTCCTGCTTCTTTCCCTACTTTGATAAGGGACAATTAGCAAACACAAGTGCTTAATCACGTTTGTCACCTTCCTATCTCACATTGTCTAATATTTTCCTATCAGCTCATTCTGAGCTAGGCTAGAAAGACATGCGAAATAAAATACTGGCTGAAAATTGGCTAGATACTGAATACATAATTGTACCCTAGCAGTTGATCAGGTGGTGCTGGGTCCTCCCACAGGTAGAGTGGGGGAAGGGCTGGTCCAGCCAGTCACTTCCTGGGGCTGAGGAGGATGGTAAGTGTTGATGACTCACACCTTCCTCCTACTAGTTACAGGGGAGTGGGGGGAATACACACTGAGACTTCTCGAAGCAAGATCTCACGTTATTCCAACAGGCAGGAATTTTATAGGACTGAGGTAGGGGATGGGAATCACAGGATGGAGTAAGGTGATGTGAGGAGTAAGGGCCAATAATATTCCAACAATCTCGCAGGTAGCTAGACAGGGGGAAGTCTTACATCAGGTCTGGCTGAATCACCCCCATGTGGAGGTTACAGGTCAGAGACAGGTGGCCAAACTCTAGCCAGGCTCAGGAGGTTACACTGGGCTTGGCATCTGAGCCATTTTTAGGCCCAACAATGTGGCTGCTCAACCAGTGAAGGCAAGGGGCCCTCAAATACCTGCTTCAAACAATGTGACCATGTACAATGCGTAACAGCTATCTTCTGTTTCACAATAAGGGAGTCTCCATACAATCAGCTTTCCAGAATTGCTATCATTTACACATGCCTTACCACATTCAAAAACCCATATAAGGCAGAAAATATTAGCCCTCTTCTGGGAAAAAACTGACCCACCCTTACCCGCAGTTAAGCCATGGATACTCTTCCACTGCATTAATATTTGCCTCTAAAACAGCTTATCCAATATCATAGGAATGCAACTCTCTCTTAAAAACCACACACACAACACACACATACACACACACACACACACACACACACACACACACACACACACACACGTGCATGCCTGCCTGCCTTGAGTATGTTATCTTTGCTCTGTAGCAACTAGTAAATTCCAATTCTCTGTTTTGTCTTATCCCCAAATTCTTACTTCGATGGTAACAAGAACTTAAACACACTGAATAGCAGTCTCAATGTGGTCTAGAGCTCCTTCATGATAAAGGCAGGGAAGGAAGGTCAGACTAGGCTGCTGTACTAGTTGTGGGACTCAGGCTAGATCTAGCAGATCCAGAAAAGAAATAGTTAGGGAGTTGAGGAGAACTCAAGGCATAAGACCCTGAAAGAGAATGTAAGTATAGTAGTACTGCCAACCCACAAATAATGACATGGAGACTTATTAATTATTATAGCTTGGCCATAAAGCTTAGGCTTATTTCTAACTAGCTCTTATAACTTAAATTAACCCATTTATATTAATCTACATGCTGCCATGTGGCTTGTGGCTATTACCTCTCCTGTACATTCTACTTGTTCCTTGTCTCCTGGCTCCTCTGCCTTTCTTCTTCCCAGAGTCCTCTCTGTCCCCAGAAGTCCCATTTATACCTCCTCCCTAGCTATTGACTGTTCATCTTTTTATTACACAAACAACAACAATACATATTTACAAAGTATACAGAATCCCACAACCTATGGGCTTTCTGGGTACTGAGGGCAATTGTTGAAAGCTGTTCAGAAGAGACCTGTGGGTGGTTGCTTTAGAGGAGTCCTGGCAGAAGCCTAGAGGTTGGCAATGGCATATGTAGGGATGGAGAGATGGAAGTGTTGCCAGACTAAGCCAAGGTAAAGAATGTAGAGGGTGGTAGGCTGGGAAACTACTAAAAGCTGGCTGCTATGAAGGTTGGAGTTGTCAGATTAGGCCTGGATATTGACTGGAGGACCAGGGATAGATCTGGAAAGTTGTGTATTAGGGGTTATAGGATTAACCAGGCTAGCTCCTGGAGGAAGACATAGTAAATGTGAATACTGAGTTGAGTGGTAGAAGTACCACAGAAAGGTTCTATAGAAGGTTACAGGTAGGAAAGGTTCTGGCAAAGTCTAGAGGTTGTCTGTGCTTAGTCTGGGTAGTCAGACTAAGATGGAGCAAGTATCTCAGGCACAGGTTGTCCAAAAGGAGAGGTCAAGGATACTTACTGGGATAACCATAGAGGAAGATGTGAGAGTCAGGGTACTTAGTGGGGCATTAGGAAGCAGTGAAGAAGGAACCTGTCAGTGGTTGAGTTGCCACTTTTCTATTATACTTAGAACTAACACTAGACCCCGATGGCATTTATTGGCTCTGTTTTGATTTAATTTTGAAATGCTGCCTTACCTGACAAATTTGCTGGCTTCTAGAAGGGACTTAAGAACTTTCTTAATCAAGTACCTCCAACACTAGCTGGGTATTAAAGGAATCTGATGCTTTAAAATGGTTAGTCTTGAATTTGCATCCACCTAGAACCTAGTCTTGGGAAAAGCACAGATCCCTCAGGGAACCAAAAGAATAGATTTCCAGGTGCTAGACACACTGCTGTCAGAGGAGAGCTGTGACAACTAGAGGCAAAGACTAATGAGTCTGCTTTTCTGGAGGCTGGAGATGCAGGCTATGCTGCCTTACAAAAAAATCCTCTCCTGGAATCTCAAAGTCTCTGATTCTTTAAGATACACCACACTCCTTTGCTCCATTTTGCCATCTACTTTTGATTCTGCTCCATCATGCTCTGGGAATACATGCTTTATCTAAGAAAAAAAGAACATTTGACATTCTCTCTTTCCAAGCCATTTTAGATGTTTTCTGTGTCCTATATTCTCCAAATTATGGGTACTTACTCCAAGATTGCGCATGGTAAGTTATATTGTGGCTTTCTTACCCAGGCAGCTTACCCAATAGAAAACCATCTTTAAGGTGGAAATTGATCTTAAGTGCATTCATGCTTGCTTCTTATCTAGATTGAGAAATATAATAGGGATTGACAGATTATAAATTTGAAGCAAATATTCATATGGAGTATTTAAAGTACATATTGGAACTTTAACATGAAAGAAACCAATACCTTTCCTAACTTATACAATCTTTAGAAGTTAACTGATTTCTTTGGCATGTGAGGATGGATATAATGATTATACATATATATATATATATATATATATATATATAGTGCTTTGAGATTTGAGGAGTATCTTAATGAGGTTTACTGTTTATGTGATAAAAACACCATGACCAAAGCAACTTGGGGAGGAAAGAGTTTATTTGACTTACATGTCCATATAACTGTTTGTTGAAAGAACTCAGGACAGGAGCTGAAATAGGGCAGGAACCTGGAGACAGAAGCTGATGCAGAAGCCATAAAGGAGTGCTGTTTATTGGCTTTATGTCAGTGGCTTGCTCAGTGCATTTTCTTATAGAACCTAGGACCACCTGTGGGTAACCTGACTCACAATGTTCCTGGCCCTCCCACATCATTCGTTAATTAGGAAACTGCACTACAGGCTTTTCTACAGCCCAATCTTATGGGAACATTTTCTCAATTGAGGCTCTCTGTTCTCCAGTGCCTCTAGTTTGTGTCAAGTTGACATAAATCTATTCAGCACAAGGATCTAGCACAAACAAGTCAAAATCATGCAGACAAAAATACTTAGAGAATTCTGCAAGGTCATGGTATTAAATAGTCACAGTTGAAGGAGTAGATAATCCAAACAGGCTCATTCTTCTTTGTAGTCCCTGATGAAGATGGGGAAGATACAAGTATCCAGACCTACATCAGTAAAGCAACTAATCAGGCAGGTGTCTACTTTTGTCATGGCTATGAGAAGAATACCAACTAGTAGCTCTCCAGAATGTGCTCTGAAGAGTGAAGCAAAAAAGATACAGAAGACATTTCAGTCTATCTTCTTAACAAGATAATTATTTTATAGTATATTTTCATTTCTTCATCTTTTCAGTTCACTGTATATTTCAGAAATATTATTTTTGCTTTAAACCATCGTTTCTCTCTTTAAAATATACACTTATTTAGAAGTACTATTTAATCTCAATGAAAAATCAAGCAGATGATGTATGGAGTTTCCCTATGTCATCTTACCTCAATATGTACAATTTTCTCATTATCACTCTTTCCTGACATATAAGAACCCAGATTGATGCATCATAACTTTCGAAAGTCCACTGTTGACAGTAGTGCTCGCTCAGTGTTTTTCATAATGTGGACAAATGTGAAATGACAGTTACCTATCAGGTATTATCAGACAGGATACTTCCACTCCCCTAAATATTCTACATGTTTCTCCTTTTCTTTTCCCTTCCCCATGGCTCCACTCATGTTTCTTAGTATCTCCATAGTTGTGCCTTTCCCAAGTGCCAAATAGTTTGATTCAAATAATATGTCTCTTTTTCATATTGTCTGAATTTAATTAGCAATTTGCATTTGTCTACATATGAGGCTGATAGAATGGTACATTGGGTGCAAAATTTGCCACCAAGCTTGATGACCTGGGCTTGATCCTGATGGCCCAAATAACTGAGTTAGAGGACTCACTCCACAAGTTCACCTACATATACACTGTGTGGCAAATGCTATCAAACACATAAATAAACATAATTTATTTCTAAATTTCTACATGTATGTTCACAACTTGATAGCTCTGCCTTCTCTGAATGTATGTGCCACAGTCTACCCACTCATCTGCTGAAAGACATCTTGATCATATTAGAGTTTGGGCATTTGTTAATACAGCTGTTATAAAAATTATTGTGAAAGATTATATATGGACACATTTCCAGTACATTTAGTTGAATACTACCAGAGCATGCTAAGAATCTGCTTATATATTTGAGAGGTCTCCAGATTGTATAAGATTGTATTCCAGGGTGGCTGTTCCTATTTCAGACCCACCTGTAATGAGTGTCAGTTCCTGTAGCTTCACATACTTGACAGCAGTTGGTCAGTGTAGGTCTGATTTAGCATATCAATATTTTAATTTATAGTTTCTTAGTGTCATATAATGTCAGACAACTTTGCATGATTTCTTCCACATGTAGATCTTGGAACAGTATAAATTCTTGTATTTAGATTTTTTTAGTTTGTGTCTTTTCAATCATTTGGTACATTTTAAGATCATTAAATAATTATAAATATCATTCATACACCCGTGGAAATACAGTGTCTTCAAAATTTTTCATAAACTCACATATTCCTATCATGCAATTTTCCTTCTGTTTTTAACATGGAGTGCATCCTGTTAGGGCTGACTTCTTTTATCCAGCCTTTCTGTGTTTAAAGAGTGCTATTTTGCCTTTATTTCTGAAAGACACTTCAAATACCTCTAGGCATCTAAGATGTCTGCTTCTTGGTTTTAATCATTCCAATCTTGAATTTGTTGTCATACATTAATATACATTGTTTCTATTAAAAAGTCTGATGTCATCCTCATTGAAGTGTTATTTTGTTTCTTTTTGTCGTTGCTATTTTCTTCATAGAGATTTCTGATGCTGATTATTGTTTTTTCTAGATTTGGAAATTCAAAGCACTATTTCTTCAAATATTGCTTTCTAGGACCCTTTTTCTTTTGTGGGTTCTAGTTATATTGTTTTAAGTTGACTGTAATCCATTTCTATTTGTATTTGTATGTGAAATGTGTTATTCTCTTTACATATTTCACTTTGTATGGACATGTTTTCATTGCTATATGTTTTTATGTTTACTATGTTCTGTACTTGGGTTATGTAATATACTTGTGTGTGGTATTCATCTCAGATATTACTGTTGTCATCTCTGGAAGATAGAGATGAATCCTTCCCCCTTTCCTTTTTTGTCTTTTTATTTCTCTCTCTCTTTCCTTTGACCAGTCTTAGTTATCTGTCGTGTTTCTTGCCCATATTAAACAGTTGCAATTTTGTTAATGCTCCTGTCTGGTTTCTCATTTGTATATATCTTAGTTTTGACAAATTATTTTTAATGTTAGTTTTGATAATTTTCCTCCTTATCAATATAGTAATGTGTTGTTAGGTTTCCTGTATATACTCAATATTTTAGTGTTCCCATAAATATTTCAAAGTATTTGACTGTGAATCCATTAAGTTACTAGGAATGTTGATCTCTTTGGTCTTGATTTTTCAAGTTTGCTAGATGGAACCTAGGACAGTGGTTATTTTTAATTTGTGTTCTCTACTACTAAAGCTAAGCTTCTCCAGAAGGTATATGTGATTGTAGATTTTCCCACTTTCACTGGGGAAAAGGAAATTATTCTCAGAATGCTTGAACACCAGGAATGATATATCTAATCCTGTCAATATAGTGGTTGTCTCTATCTCAGTTCATGTACACATGCAAGTGTGCACACACATTAGTATTCACTAAAGGACTTTTTGCATACTTTAATCTTTAAGTTCTTCTGTCTCTCTCTGGAGTTGGTTCTAAGGCTGGCACTCTTTCTCTGGCTTGCTCACTCACACTTGTTCTTGCTCTCACTATTTTCAGCTCTCTCATGCTCTCTTGTGAACTTTTACATCTTCCATAACCAGATTTCTCACCTTTCATTGCATCTCAGAACCCTTAGACACTGTAATTCTTCCAGTTCATTATTATGGCCTAAAAACCCTCACTGAGTAAAGAGTTGAAGTTGGAGGGCTTGCTGTGTTTCTTGTTTTCCATGAGTTACTTTTTAAAAATTTCCCGATAGTTGATTACTTTTTAATAATTGGCTATATTTTTAGCTACTTGGATTTTGTTTCTGGTGCAAAGCTGTATTCTGGTCTGTAATTATTTTTTAAATAATATTTTGTGGTGTGGGGAAATAATTTGCTTTCAAGAAAACGAAAAGACATTTTTATTAGTTCTTTGGAATTTTCATACGATATATTTAGTTCCTATACACCCCTTCTCCCCAACTCTTCCCAGACACACTCCTTTCTCAGCCACTTCTGAGTTCCCATTCTTCCTTCCTCTCTCTCACCATCCAGTCCAGTCTGTGTTGGCCAGCTACCCAATGAATGGGGCTTGGCCTGGAGTGCAGTTGATTTTAGTAGAAGTCACACCATTACATAAAACCGTTTCTTCCTTTCCTGGCTGCTATCAGATTCCAGGACCTCCTCAACTAAGGATGAAACCATGTGTTCGTCTCCACCCCACCAATGCTGAAATTTTGTATGACTTGAGTCACTATGGAGATAGTAGACTTTTCCTTCCTGCCATTTCTGCTTTCCCTGTAGGCATTGCAGAGGTGTCTGGAGGCTCTATTAGGTGTGCCTGCCCCTCCAAGTCCGGACTTAAAAAGGCATATTTTTTATTAATTAAATTTATTCATTCATTTTCCATCTGACCACAGTTTCCCCACACCTCTCATCCAATTCCCTCTTCCTGCTCCACTCTGCTCCCTGACTTCCCCCTCAATCCACTCCTCTTTCCTTTCTGTTCAGAAAGGAGCAGGCATGATTAAGCTCTGCTCTTGTATCAAGTCTGGGCAGGGTAACTCACATTTTACTTGTTCTCTTCTATCACTTTTAGGTGCTGCCTAGAGCCCATATAGACTTTGCCATGTAGGTTCCAGTTTTTTTGTTCTTTTGTTTTGTTTTGTTTTGCATGCCTCTGAAGCTACCTACCTCCCTTTTACCATGTGGTTGTTTGAATAGCCTAACTCAAAAAGGAAGGGCTTTTTCTCTTTTTGTTCTCCATTGTGCCTGTCCAGTGATTTTTTCTTCTACATGCTAATATAAATATCTTCAACCTCAGCATTGGACTGATCCAAACCCCCTGAACATGGATGCCAGTTAGGAGGACTGGGCAATCTATGGGGCCTCTGGTAGTGGATCAGTATTTATCCCTACTACACAATGGAGTTTGGGAGCCCATTCCACATACAGGGATACACTCTCAGCATAGATCCACAGGGGAGGGCCTAGACCCTGCTCCAAATTATATGACAGACTTTGAAGATGCCCCATGGAAGGAAGGCCTCACCCTCCCTGGGGAGCAGAAAGGGGGATAGGGGGTTGGTGGAGGGCAGAGGAGGAAGAGAGGGAGAGGGAACTGGGATTGACATGTAAAAGAAGCTTGTTTCTAATTTAAATTAAAAGAAAAATGTCTTCAACCTCCTCTGTCCTTATTGTTTTTTTATTGATGAGCTTAGGGACCCCCAGAAAACTCCTTAGTATTTCTGGTGACAGCATGAAACATTCCGCGAGATGTACACAGGACACCTTGGTCATCTTCTTAATTGACAGTACAGGAACTAGTTTTAGATTTCTGCAGGTGTGTTTCTCACAAACACATACTAAATGGAAAAATTCCCAGAACAATTATTTAGCTAGCTGAGGAATAAAAATGCCCTCTTTCATGTGACATTTTAAGTAACTAAAAAAAGATATGGTTTAAAAAATTGTTTTTTGCTTAAATTAGTTAGCTATATTCCTCCTCTCCACTGTGCTTTGGTATACAAATATGTCCTGATTGTTTTCCAGGCCCTTTCACCCCAGTGAGTTAAAAACAAACTTAAGCTCCAGGACTGGCAATTTTACATCTGTAATTATACACTTGCATTCAATCAATTGTCAAATGCTAAAATGAACTTTGACAAATGACAAATTTGAAAATTTTCCTCTCTTGAGTAGTGGCTATGCTAAAACAAACTTGTGGATTAGTCAGCCTTAAGACTGGTATGAGTGAGTGTGTATCTTAATATATCCTTTTTCAGGGATCTCTAGTCTCATAGTTTCTAAAGTTTTCCATCCACCAAGCAACTCTGTGGCACAGATGCTCTTTATCGTATCTCCACCTCTTCTAAATTGATGTTAATTTTATAACTCAATGAGAATAATTAATTCTAAGAGCTAGAGTCCTTTGTCAAGTTAAGCCTGGCACAGTAAATATCAGATATCAGAATGATATAAATATGTATTGGAACCATATCTGCCCGTTGGTCTCTGCCTGCCTTCTTCCTGCAGAGATCTATATTTATACATATTCCTTCTTTTCTCCCTTGGAAATTCATAAATTATATCTAAATCCATCAGTCTGACAAATGTATTACTTTATACACCAAAGGAGAATTTTACCAGCAGAATTTTAATGGCCTATAGCTATTTAGCACAGTTTGTGACAACCATTTCTTCTATTACTGACCACAGATTTAAGTGCTATCAAAACAGCATTCCAGGAAACCAGAACACTTGGTCCAGGGTGCACCTTCCCTTCAGAGAAGATGCCATTTGTGTAGCAAAAATGCATATACTTTCAATTTTAATACTACATCTAAATTGGAACTAATGAAGAACTGTCATATTTCTTCTATTTGCCCTGTTAAAGAAATATTTTAATTTCTTCATTGATAAAAGATGTCAAAAAATGATACTACTTGACAGAATTGAAGAGTGGGAATGACGCTTATCTCTACCTCTTCACATTTAAAGTACATGCATAATTTTGGAGCTTTCTTAAATATTATAATTGACAGTGTTTCCAGTACTTTGATGCAATCTTTATTCTATATGTGCAACACAAGATAGCCAAACTATCACTATTTCATTAACAATAATTCGAAGACGTGTTAAATGAGTACACAGACCATATGTGTACAGTGGACATTTGAATTGTCACTCTTTTGTTCATACTTACTAATGTTTAGGTCAGTATAAAAAATGAGTAGTTTCAGTATGACATTTTGATGCATAAGTATAATTTTACCTTGTTCTAATTTGTTAATATCTCTATTACTATACACTCTGCTTCTCTTTTCTGAAGTAGGATATCTCACCAGTAAAATTTGTTTTTCAGTTGTTTGTGTGCTCTCAGCTAAGTTGTAGAGTCTGGAAATATAAATGTGGATTGTATTTTAGTAAATTAGAAAGGAGAGAAACAAGAAACATTCATAGGTTCTCTGGCACTCCCATTTTCTTTCTTTTCATACCATTTTTGTCTGTGTGTTTTTTTCTTTTTAAAATAGATTCAATGTTGTAGGATATAATCTTTTTATACATTTTAAAGATGTGTCTCTGCCTAAGGCACATTCTGATTGGTTTAATAAAGAGCTGAATTGCCAATAGCTAGGCAGGAGAGACTAGGAAGGACTTACAGGGAGAAAGAGAAACTCAAGGTTAGAATCTACACATGCAGAAGACACAGCTGAAGAATGAAGATGTTGGACATACAGAATAGAAGAGAAGTAAAATTGCTACATGGTAAAAAATAGATTAATATAAACAGGTTAATTTAAGTTATAAGAACTAGTTGGGAGCAAGCTTAAGATAAAGGCCAAGACTACATAATTAATAAAATGTCTCCATGTCATTATTTGGTAGCTGACAGTCCCACAGAAAGTCCAACAAGGAAGACTAATAGCAATTCTTCACTCATATAACACATCACAACCAGAGTTGACCTTCCTTCCATCCCATTCATCTCACATAAGAAAAGAGCAGGCCTCCAAGAGATGGCAGTCAAACCTGAAAAAACAAACTGCAAACAGATAAAAAGCCTCACACTGAAGCTAAACAAGGCAACCCAACAGGAGGAAAAGAGACCTAAGAGCAGACAAAAGAGTCCCACTGTTATCAGTCCTTCAAACCACCAAGCTAACAGCCACAACATATACATAGAGAACCTGGTGCAGAGTCATGACAGTCCCACACGTACTGCTTCAGTCTCTATGAGCCTATGTGAGCCCTACGTGGACTCAGTGAGTCATGTTTTCTTGGTGTCCTCCATGTCCTCCCACTCCTATAATATTTCCTCCCTCTCTTCCAAGGGGTTTCCCAATTTCCAAAGGGAAGTACCCAATGGACACCTCCAATTTAGATATTCTGTTCATAATGTCTGGCTGTGGGTCTTGGCACCTGCTCCCATCTGCTGCTGGAGGAGGTGTCTTTTATGATGACTAGACAAAGCACCAATCTATAAGCACTGCAGAATATCATTAGAAATCATTTCATTGATTTTTCCCCCCAGTCATGCTTGGTTCTGCCCTAGATTTGGGCCATCTTGTCTCTGGGCCATCCAGGAAGCATTAGTTTGTGGGCCCCCTTTTGCATGTAAATCTTATTAAATCAAATCTTTGTTGGCCACTCCCACAAGTTTTTTGCTACCATTGCCCCAGCACATCAAGGCATGACAAGCTCACACACACACACACACACACACACACACACACACACACACACACACACACGCATGCATACATGCACACAACCCTCCACCAGTTTTCAGACAGTGACATTTTATCCTATCATCAGCCTGGGTGCCTGGGTTGTTTAGGGATTTCCACAGGACGTCCTCCATCAAGAATTCAAAGGAATGTAACCCAGGTCCACCACTGGAAGCCTTGCCTACCTAAAAATGATGGCCAGTTCAGACTCTATTATTAGAGTCCTCCCTAGAGTCTCCTACACAGATTCCATTATATTAAGTTACACTACAATCCCAATGATCCCCCACTAAAGCTGTCTTGCCCCACATTCTCTTCCTTCATGCCCCCATCCCTGCCTGATCCTTCTTGCTTCTCCACCCCTACTAACCCACAGTCTACATGCAAGATCTATTCTATTTCTCCTTCCCAGAGAGATTCTTTTATTCCCCCCTTAGACCGCTTTTCTTTGCCTAACCTCTCTGGGACTAGATTGTAGCTTGGTTATCTTTACTTAACTACTGATATCCACCTATAAATGAATATGTATCCTATTTGCCTTTCTGGGAATGGGTTACATTACTCGGGAGAGATTTTTCTAGGTCCATTCATTTGCCTGCAAGTTTCATAATGCTGTTTTTTAACAGCTGAGTAATATTCTATTGTGTATATGTACGACATCTTGTTTATCCATTCTTCTATTGAGTTTCTTAGTTTCTATCTAGGTTATTTCCAGTTTCTGTCAGATTAAGTGTATCTGGTTTTAGGTTGAAGTCTTTGACCTTCCTAGACTTGAGTTCTGTGAAGTGTGATAAATATGGATTTATTTGCATTCTTTTACATGTCAACATTTAGTTTTATCAGTACCATTTATTGAAGATGCTTTCTTTTTCCAGTGTGCATTTCTTGCTTCTTTATAAAAATTTGGTTGTCCATAGTTATGTGGATTTATGTCTGGGTCTTTGATTAATTTCCATTGACCAGCATGTCTATTTGTATGCCAATAATTCATGTTTTTATTACTATAGCTCTGCAGTACAAACTGAAATTAGGATGGTGATATCTCCAACAATATTTTTTTATTATTCAGGGTTGTCTTAGTTACCCCAGGTCTTTTGTTGTTCCAAATGAAGTAAAGATTTGTCCTTTCAAGTTCTGTTAAGAATTGTGTTGGGATTTTGATGGGGATTGCTTTTGGTAGGATGACAATTTTCACTAAGTTAATTCTGCTGATCCATGAGCATAGGAAATCTTTTCACCTTCTATTATTTTTTTGAATTTCTTTCTTCATAAAATTCTTTCACTTGCATAGTTAGAGTTACTTCAAGACATTTTATAGTATTTGAGGCTATTGTGAAAGGCGTTGTTTACCTGATTTCTTTTGGTCAATTTGTCATTTGTATATAGGGGGATACATGTTTTCTTTTTTGGTTATTCCTGTAGCCAGTTACTCTTCTGAAAAGTATTTATCAATTATAAGGAGTTTTCTGGTAGAATTTTTAGGGTCAGTTTTATATACTGTCATATCATCTGCAAATAAAGATTCTTTGACTTCTTCTTTTCCAATTTATATTTCTTTTATCTCCTTCAGTTAGCTTATTGCTTTAGGTGAAACTTCAAGTACTATATTGAATAGATATGGAGAAAGTGGACATCCTTGTCATGTTCTCAAGTTCAGTGGATTTATTTGAGTTTCTCTCCATTTAATTTGCTGTTGGCTTGTTGTAAATTGCAATTATTATGCTTAGATATATCCCTTGTACCACTAACCTCTCCAGGACCTTTACATTATGAAGGGTTGTTGAATTTTATAAGAGACATGTTCTGTATCTAATGAGATGATAAGTGTTTTTTTGTTTCAGTTTGTTTATATGGTAGATTATACTTACTGCTTTTTGTATATTGAACCATTCCCCTATCTCTGTGATAATACCTACTTGATCATCATGGCGGGTGATCTTTTCACTGTGTTCTAAGATTCTGCTCCTGAGAATTTTATTGAGCATTTTTGAATCTATGTTCATAAGGGAAATTGGTCTGTAATTCTCTTTCTTTGTGAGTTTTTATATTGTCTGAGTATCAGAGTATTTGTGGCCTCATAAAATGACACTGAAAATGTTCCCCTGTTTCTATTTTGTGAAATAATTTGAGTAGTGAGTGCTATCCTTAACTTTTCTTTGAAATTCTGGTAGAATTCTAAGCTAAAACCCTCTGAACCTTGGTTGTTTTGGTTAGAAGACTTTAAATGACTGCTTCTTTTTCACTTGAGGTTATAAGTCTATTTAAGTTTTTTATTTGATCTTGATTTAACTTTGGTAAATCAGTTGAACTCCTGGAACCTAGTCGCAAAGAGGAGTGATGACCAAAGGAATCAAGATCAGGCTGGTGAAACCCACAGAAGCAGCTGACCTAAACAAGAGGGAACACATGGACCCCAGACTGATGACTGAGGGGCCAGCATGGGACTCATACAGACATCCCTCCCACTGAACCTGGGTGACAGAGAGGAGGCCTTGGCAATCTGTGGGACCTTAGAGATTAGAGGAGTATTTATTCCTAGCATACAAAGGGACTCTGGGAATCCATACCACGTGGAGGGATGCTCTCTCAGCCTGGGGACATGGGGAAGAACCTAGATCCCTCCCAGGATGATGTGACAGACTCTGAAAATACCTCATGGAAGCCCTTACTCTCCGTGGGGAGTGGAGGGGGGATGGAGTGGGGGTGAGGGGTTGGGAGATTGGGGGATGGGGGAGGAGGGGAGGAAGAGGGAACTGAGAGTGACAAGCATACAAAGTTAAATAAAAAATGAAGAAAAAAAGATTTAGTATCCTTTCTCCATGTCTTTTGATTAATTTGGTTTGTAGTATATTTTGTTAGATATTAAAATGGCTACACCGGCTTGCTTCTTAGTTCCATTTCCTTGGAAAAATCTTGTTCAACCATTCACCATGAGATAATGCCTGTCCTTGATATTGAAATGTGTTTCCTATATAAATCAGAATGATGGATCCTGGTTTTGCATCCATTCTATTAGTCTGTGTCTCTTTATTGGGACCATTACTATTGGGAGATAGCAATGACTAGTGATGGCTCATTTTTGCTATTTTGTTGTTGGTGTTTGTGTTGTTGTTGTTGTTGTTGTTGGTGGTGGTTGTGGTGGTGAAGGTGTGTGTATGGGGGTGGTGGCATTTGCTTTTGTTTGGCTTTGCTGGTGTGAGATTATATATTTTCTGTGTTTTCATGGTATAGTTAAATTCCTTGGTTGGAGTTTTCCTGCTAGCACCTACTATGGGAATAGATTTATAAATAGAATTGCTTAAATATGCCTTTATAATGAAATATCTTATTTTCCTACATCTACAGTGATTGAAATTTTTCTGGGAGTAGTAGTCAGGGCTGTCATCTGTGGTCTCTTAAAGTCTCAAGTACATCTGTCCAGGGCCTTCTTGCTTTTAGAGTCTGCATTAAAAAGTCAGGTGCAATTCTTATAGGTCTGGCTTCATATGTTACTTGGTATTTTTTCCTTGTAGCTTTTCATATTCTGTATAAAATCTGTGTGTTTAATGTTTAAACTATTATGTGATGAAGGGGCTTTCTTTTCTGGTCAAATCTATTTGGTGTTCTGTATAGTTCTTGTAGCTTTATAAGCATCCACTTCTTAGGTTAAAAAATTTTAGCTATGACTTTGTTGGAAATATTTTCTTTGCCTTTGATCAGGGTTTTTTCATCTCCTTCCTCTATTTTATTATTCTTAGGTTTAGTCTTTTCATAGTGTCCCAGATTCTAGATGTTTTGTGTCAGTAATTTTTTAGATTTTCTTTGACCTATGTATGGATTTCTTCTATCTTGTCCTCAATGCCTGAAATTTTGTATTTCATCACTTATATTCTATTAGTTAACATGCTTGCCTCCCTAGTTCCCTTGCAAAATCCTAAATTTTTCATTTCCAGAATTCTCTCAGTTTGTATTTTCTTTTCTTTTCTTTTCTTTTTTTTTTTTTTGCACAGTTTGTATTTTCTTTACTGCTTCCATTGCTATTTTCAGGTCTGGAACAGTTTTATTTGCTTTCTTAAATTGTTTTCTATTTCTTGACTTCCTTTGAGGGATTTATTCATTTCCCCCAAATATCTGTTTGGTTTTCATGGATTTCTTCAAGGGACTCATACACTTCTTTTTTAAGAAACTTTATCATTGTCATATAGTTGGTTTTAAGGTCTTTTATTTTGTGCTTCAGCTACGCTGAACTATGCAGGGGCTGCTGTAGTAGGGTAGCTGGGCTTGAGTAGAGATCTATTGTGTTGGCTTTTATTGCTGATGTTCTTATGTTGGCATCTAGGCATCTGTGTTTGTAGTGATTATTGATCCAGGTGCTGATTTCTGGGTTTGTCTTTGTTGGGTGGATGTTTTGGTCCTTGTTTTCTTCTTTCTTCATGGATTTTAAGTGAGTGTGATGCTTGTGTTGCCTGTTTTACTAGACAGTTCAGCTGGTGTGTTCACAAGAGATGACTGCTTGAAGTTAGAGGATGGGGGAGGCAGCCACAAGTTGGGAGAAGGATGTCAGCAGAGAATGGCTTGTGGGATACAAAGTAGATGTGAACAAGGGGGATAGGAGACTAAGACTGTTGTTCTGTTAAAGCACTAGGAATGAGCCTGTGGGATTAGGATATACTAAAAGAAAGGAGATCTCTCTTTTTCTCTCTCTCCCTCATGTGCAGTGTTTATCAATTTATCATTCTAAGAAAATAAAACTTATGTTCAAGTTCACACCACAGGCCTTCCAGAACTCAGTGTTGCCCATATCTTAAATTCAATTTATTTCACAATAGTTTTCAGTCATTGCTATTCAGAAATTGTTGTGTGTTTTCAGAATCTAAAGCTACAAGTGTTTTCGCTCTCATGATTTTGTTGTTTTTATTTATGGTCAGAATTGTTATTCAATAGCCCCCCCCAATACTTGCAACATTGCACTGAGTTTTAGTAAATTACTTTACTTTTCTTTTCTATCATATTCTTTACAGTTCCCTAATAATAATCCAAATATTACCTTTTTCTTATGTTTTGGTCAAAGCTAAACTATAAGGACTGCTAACATGATTAATAAAAGTAGTTCTACTATTTCAAATGCATGAATACATTGCAAGCACTTGTATTTCCCTACCAAAAGTAAGGATTACATATGTTTGTCATAATGACAGAGAAATTGAATTATTTATTTATGCTTTTGAAACTAATGTATTTGTGCATTACTGATCTTTTCTTTTTAATCTAGTGTACATATTGAGGATAATTATTCCTTATACATAATAAAATAATTATGAAATATATTTTCTTAAGCCTACTTGTACAGTTTCCATTTATTTTAGGTTTTCATTCATTCATAAGATATTATTAAAGATCTCCTATTTGCCTCCTGGGGTGCTAGAATATAATGATGAAATAAGATGGACATCATCTTGGCAGATTATTGTAGTATGCTGATCTCAGTGGTATTATCCAATATAATCATCAATGTGTTATGATAAATTGTGTTAAGTGTTCTAAAGAAAACAGCAGGGTATTCTATGATTATGTAGTCAGAAGACTTAGTCTGCATGAAGAATTTGACTATGGATGTACATGCTGAAAATAGTGTTAAAACTGATTTTGAAAGAAATTGATATATAAGAAGCAATTAGGTAGAGGAGGGGAAAGCAAAACTCAGAATAAGACATAGAACTGATGCTCCTGAAGGGAGGAGGAGCATTGAGTGTTTGGAGGGGACGTCATGTGAGATGAACTGAGAAGGGAGCAGGAATACTTCAGATCTTAATTTCATACAGTGTTTGAATTTCTGTTCCCACAGCACTGGGAAACAACTGAAGGCCTATGTATAATTAGTATGCAATATATAGTCATTATCTACTACCAACTAGGAAGAAGAAATTCATATCTTACTGTAATTTGAAAAGTTAAACACAATAGCCTGCCACCTTCCTTCTTAAAATACAATGCCCCCTTTTTTCTGAGTAAATTATGACTAATACTCTCCTCCCTCCAAGAAAAAGAAGAATCACCACAAGTATTCACTGTTGGTTACAATATGGCTTAGCCAATCGTGCTGAGCAGTGTTCTTGCAACTTGTCTGCTAGACAGTTGATTCTGTAAATCATTAGCTAAGCCTAATCCCTCCCATATCCTTGAGAAATTCAACAGTGAAACCCAGATAGAGAGGTTAGCACCCAGATTCAACCATTTACAAGCATTAAACATGTTAATTTCCTCCACCACAAATTATTTCATCATCCTTATATAATTTTATGTTATTTATTTTATTGAAGTATTAACATCAAATGTAATGTTACAGGAATGCTAAAATGTTACTTCTTATTAAAATGTCATTATTTTAAAAAGTATATTATCATCTTCTCTATTTTCAGGTACCCTTTAAACAATTTAAATTCTTTAAGCATTTTTTAAGGAAAAACCTCCGACCAATTTCTTGAGTCATGGATCTTTATTTTCATAATCAATATTTAACCATTATAAACTTCTTCATATATGATGAATACTTTAAATAATAAAGCTCTAGGTGTTCATCAGCTTTACTTCTCTATGTTAAATGGGTTATGAAGATTCTTATCACCAGTTTTTGGAGAGTCAATAGCTTTGACTATAACTTAGGTTGCTTTGGGGTCCTTTGGTTAACCACTCAATTAAATGTGCCTCATTCTTAGCATGGGAGGCTTCATTTGGTGACAAGTGAGTCTATGTGGTACTCTCTCGCGCCTATTATTTGGTGATTCCATTTAGATCACCTTCATAATGTATAGATTTTGGGATGTGTCTACTCTATTAGATATACTATCCCTCAAATGGCCTAGGTTTAGCTGCCATTCCCCATATTCAAGCTGTTTCCACCTCATTTGTATCTTTTTTAATTTTTTAAATTTAAATTAGAAACTTGCATGCTTCACATGTCAATCCCAGCTCCTTCTCCCACCCCTCCTCCCTAGTCCCTCCACCAGCCTCCCCAGTCTCCCATCCAATCCCCACATCATTCCCCAGGGAGGGTGAGGCCCTCCTTGGGGGGATCTCCAAAGTCTGTCATTTCATCCAGAGCAAGACCTAGGCCCTTCCCCATGTGTCGAGGCTGAGAGAGCATCCCTCTATTTGGAATAGGCTCCCAAAGATCATTCATAAACCATGATAAACACTGATCACTACCCAAGGCCCCAGTGATTTCTGTGGCCTCCTCACTGAGACTACATTCATGGAGTCTGGATCAGTCACCTGTTGGCCACTCACCAATATACAGATTTTATGCAATCCCTATCAAAATCCCAGCACAATTCTTCACAGACCCTGAAAGAACAATTCTCAACTTTATATGGAAAAACAAAAAAAACAAAATAGCCAAGACAACCCTGCTCAACAAAACAATGTCAGGAGGCATCACCATCCCTGACTTCAAGCTCTATTATAGAGATATAGTCCTGAAAACAGCTTGGTATTGGAACAAAAATAGACAGGTAGATCAATGGAATCGAGTGGAAAGCCCTAAGATTAATCCACAAACCTATGAACACCTGGTTTTTGACAAAGTAGCTTAAATTATACAATGGAAAAAAGACAGCATCTTCAACAAATGGTACTGACTAACTGGATATTGGCATGTAGAAGACTGCAGATAGATATATGTCTATCGCCATGCACAAAACTTAAGTCTAAATGGATCAAAGACATCAACATAAATCCAGCCACACTGAACCTGCTAGAAGAGAAAGTGGGAGGTATCCTTGAACGAATTGGTACAGGAGACTGCTCCCTGAACATAACATCAGTAGCACAAACACTGAGATCGACAATTAATAAATGGGACCTCCTGAAACTGGGAAGCTTCTGTAAGGCAAAAGACACAGTCGGCAAGACAAAAAGAAATCCCACAGATTGGAAAAATATATTCACTAACCCCACATCTGACAGAGGGCTGATCTCCAAAATTAACAAAGAACTCAAGAAACAAGTCTCCAAAACACCAAAGGATCCAATTAAAAAATGGAGGACTGAACTAAATAGAAAATTCTCAATAGAGGAGTATAAAATGATAGAGAGACATTTGAGAAAGTGTTCAACATCACTAGCCATTAGGAAAATGCAAATCAAAGCAACTGTGAGATATCATCTTATTCCTGTCAGAATGGCTAAAATCAAAAACGCCAATGACAGTTTTTGCTGGAGAGGATGTGAAGAAAGGGGACCACTCCTCCACTGCTGGTGGAAGTGCCAACTCGTACAGTCACTATGGAAATCAGTGTGGAGATTCTTTAGGAAAATGGCACTCAGTCTACCACAAGACCCAGCAATTCCACTCTTAGGCATATACCCAAAAGACACCCATTCATACAACAAGGATGTCTGTTCCACCTCACTCTCACCACTAGACAGGACCACCAGACAGAAACTTAACAAAGAAACAAAGGAATTAACAGAAGTTATGACCCAATTGGAATTACCAAACATATATAGAGCATTCCATCCCAAAACAAAAGAATATACCTTCTTCTCAGCACCACATGGAACCTTCTCTAAAATGGACAACATACTCGGGAACATAGCAAACATCAACAAATACAAAAAATTGGAATAACCCCTGTATCCTATCAGATCACCATGGTTTAAAGTTAGAATTCAACAACAACACAAATTGCAGAAACTCTACAAACTCATGGAAATTAAACAATGCACAATTGCACCATTCCAAGTTCAATGACGAAATAATAACAAAAGAAATTAAAGACTTCCTAGAATTCAACAAGAACAAACATACAACATACCCAACCTTATGGGACACTTCGAAAGTAGTGCTAAGAGGAAAGTCCATAGCACTAAATGCCTACATAAAGAAACTGGAGAATAGTCACATTAGAGAATTAACAGCACAACTGAAAGCTCTAGAACAAAAAGAAGCAAATTCACCCAGGAGAAGTAGATGCCAGGAAACAAGCAAATAGAGGGCTAAAATAAATTAGAAACAAAGAAACCAATACAAAGAATCAATGCAACAAAGAGTTGATTCTTTGAGAAAATCAATAAGAGAAAAACCTCATTCCAAACCAACCAAAAGGCAAAATGAAAAGGGGATCATAACAAAGGACACTGAGTAAATCCACAGAATCACCAGGCTGCATTTGAAAACATGTACTCCCCAAATTTGAAAATTTAAATGAAATGAACAATTTTCTAGATAGATGTCACTTACCAAGATCAAATCAAGAACAGATAAGTAATTAGAAGAGACCTATAACCCCTAATGTAATAGAAGCAGACATGAAAAATCTCCCATTCAAAAAAAGCCCAAGCCCAGATGGCTTCAGTGCAGAACTCTACCAGAAATTCAAAGAAGAGCTAATACTAATACTCCTCAAAGTATTCCACACAATAGAAGCAGAAGGGACATTACTTAACTCTTTTTATGAGGCTCCAATTACCTTGGTACCCAAGACACATTAAAACACAACTAAGAAGGAGAATTGCAGTTCAATATCCCTCATTAACATTGATATAAAAATACTCCAACAAAAAAGTTGCCAAATCGAATCCAAGAACACATCATAAATATCACTCACCAAGATCAAGTAGGATCCATTCCAGGGATGCAGGGATTGTTCAACATACAAAAATTCACTAGTGTAATCCACCACATAAACAAACTGAAAAAGAAAAAACACATGATCATCTCACTATATGCTGAAAAAGTCTTTAACAAAATCCAACACCCCTTCATGGTAAAGTCATGGAGAGATCAGGAATAACAGGATCATACTTAAATATGATAAAAGCAATATACAGCAAACCAAAGGCCAACATCAAACTAAATGGAGAGAAACTCAATGTGTTTCCTCTACTATCTGGATCAAGACAGAAATGATCCCAACTAAAAATCTATGCTGTGGTGGAGAGACTGCCTTTGATGCTCTTCTCCTATAATGAGATTGTCATCCTAGAGCATTCATCCAGTCTGATCAAAGCAGAAGCAGGCACCCATAGCTAAACACTGAGCCATACTCATGGAATCCAGTTGCAGAAAGGGAGGAGGGATGAGCAAAGGAGTTAAGACCGTGCTGGAGAAACCCCCAGAAACAGTTGGCCTGACCTAGTAAGGGAACTGAGATCCTAGTCAAAAACCTGGGGAACCAGCATTGGACCAAACCAAATCCTCTGAATGTGGGTGCCAGCTAAGTGGCCTGAGAAATCTACTGGACCTCTAACAGTGAGTCAGTGTTTATTCCTAATGCACAAATGGTCCTTGGCAACCCATTCCCTATGGAGGGACACTATTGTAGTCTAGATACACTAAAGAGGGCCTAGACCTTCCCCCAACTGATGAGACAGACTTTTATGATGCCCTGTAGAAGGCCTCACTATCCTTGGGGAGTGGGTGGGAGGTGGGTTGGGGGGGTCAGTGTGAGGCATGGTAGGATGGTAGGTAAAGGGAATGGGGGATTGATATGTAAAATAAGATTGTTTCTAAATAATAATAATAATAATAATAAAGAAAGTTCTTATTAGGCACCTGGTGACTACATTGGGATTCAGGCTCCCATTGTAGCCCAAGCCTTTCTCTGGATAAGATTTTAAGCACAAAATGCCATATCCTTGGTTGATATGCTTCAGTTAACAAGAACAGTTAACCAGAAGTGGAACTACAGAAGCCGAAAAGCAAGGGTAGCACATTTAAAGACTTTTCATACTATTGGACATTGATGGATTAGGTCTTACTTTATGTTTTGGCTCATGATTCTGTCTATGTGGTCAATGTTTATGGACTGAGTGTTAGTTCCATCACGAAATCAGTTGTGATAATATCTCAGGGCCTACTAAGGCCTGGGGGGCTTTTATAATTATAAAAATACAGTAAAATATATATATTTGTTGACCAACAGGAAACTGATAACTTTCTGGGCATTGAAATTAATAATAAAATTAGTTTACTTCACTTACACCACATCACTTATTTCAAGAGTGAAGATGATGTCTGTGCCATTCTGTCTTCAAATGCTATTGTGTAAAAGATTTGGTTTGCCTCATTAACAACTATTCATGAAGCCTGTTTCAACTTCTAGACATTTGTGAATATCTCCTTATAGATTTCTGTCTATGTGTTCATGGTATTCTTAAAAGTTTAATTTTTCAATTATTTTTAACTATTTGCTGCTTCCCCTAAAGTTAACGTTCTTTTCTCTAAATAATATGACTAAAACCATGCCTCTTAATCCACAATTATTTCCACTTACACAATGCTACTTTGGGTTCATTTTTCCATTGTTTACTCTTTCTATTTTCTATGGCATTTTAATCCTTTCTACTCAGTTGTCACGATGTGTTCTATATCCTGTTTCTATTTATTTCTCTGGCTGCCTCCATCACTGCCCTTTGACTTTGCAGAAGAGAAGCTCCTTTTCTTTGTATAACAACCTTGTTTTCCAAATCATATTATTTAGTCTATATTTTAGCTATTATTACATTTAAATGTAATGCAGTTTATTTACTTGGAAATTTATGTGATAACCAGAGTTCCATCTTCATATATATGACAAAAGATGTGAAGCAGTTCCTGAATCCTCCAAGCTGTCCTCTGGTCCCTAACACCCTATTGCATGTGTGACACCCTCCCCCTGCCAAATTCATATATAAGTCTAATAGAATGCTAAATACACTCACCTGGCCTGAGTGGTAACTTGAGCCACTGAGTACGATTATGTAAAGTGTAGAAATGGGAAAGAAAGGGAAACAGAACAGTTCACGTGCTGTGGAGAGAGGGGGAACTGAAGAAGCAAAGACAGTGAGGAGCAGGCTAAGGTGGGTGGTCTACACTGCCACCAAGCACCAAGGTGATGCCCAGGCCAGGCTGCTGCTGAAGACCATGTCTGGTTCTGTGGCTCTACCACAGCCAGGAACTGTGCCAGTGTCATAGTTCTTATTACCACTGAAGACTGTGCAGATGACCGGGATCTAGGCCCCTACCTGAGGTCTGTCATGCTGCCACCATTCCATGCTGATCAGAATAGCCTGCACTGCCACCATAGCCACACTGATGTCTGGTCTCAGGCTGCTGCAGAGAACCATGTCTGTATTTGTGGTCCTTCTGCAGCCTGGGGTTTGGGCTGCAATCTGTATCCATGATGATGTATGATGGTCATGTTGCCACAAGGGTCATGCAGACATGGTGGTCTGTGTTGCTTCTTGAGATCCTGGTGACATCTGCGGCAGAGTCGCTGCTGAGGGTCATGATTGGGTCTGTGGTCCTGCATTTATTGTCTGTGTTGATGTCCTATGGTCTGTGTTACCACATGGGACCATGTAAACCATGTGTGATGAAATCTTGCAGCTGGTGCTTAACCAGCCCTACTCTTTGCCAGCTCTAAGAGATCTGGCCCTGGCCCTGCCCTTCATTGGCCACTGCAGCAGGAGTCCTGGCTCCACCTGTCATGAGACATCTGACCCTGGCCCACATAGGGCTGTCCCTGATGGTCCCAGCTCTGAGAGAGCTGGTCCTGATGTCCCACCCCTCATCATGAGCACCAATGAGAGGGATCCAGGTTAACTGTATTCCCTCCTTCCCTGAGGGAGGTGGTCCCAGTGGCGGTCTAACTGGCCAACTATGTTACAACTTAGTTGCATATCCAGTGTTTTGAGTTGGTCCACCCCAGAATCCACCCCATCTATGACCTGCTAGAGCTCATGAAAGGACCAGTCCTGTGGAATCATAGCCAAAGGATTTCCATTACTGGGTCAATAGCAGGATATCCAAGAGGAGTTTTGATGAGGGTCCAATATTGATGGGGGTACTAGCAATCAGAGGCCTTGAACCAGACCAGCAATATTCCAATGAATATCTGTAAGTAAAACCAATAGTACTAAAGGGTAAACTGTGTAAATCACTGTGGCTTCCAATGCCACTTAGAAGAATGAACAGGTGATGAAGAGGGGGGAAAGGTGGAGGAGCAAAGTACTTTTTAAAAATTAATATGTATAACTTTAAATTTTTTCTTTTGGTGGGGGTCTGCTTCAAGAGTGAAAGGTGGATATGGAGAGACTGGAAAATGAGAGGTACTGGGGTACATGATGTGAAATTCCCAAAGAATCAATAAAAATATGTTTTAAAAGATTAAAATGGAATTTTTTATCAGATCAGATGTCATGATACTAGTACAATGTTTGAATTAGGTGGCACTGATACTAGTTAAGCCTCAAAGTTCTCAATTTAACTCAAAAAAGTTGAACATTTTTGCTTTTGTCAGTTATATAGAGCCCACCATCTAAGTGTAATCATGTACAGTGCCAGGTCAAAGACTAAGGTGAGCAAACCAAGACAACTGTCTTCAACTGAATATTCAGTAATAGATCCAGAAGTTCCTAAATCAATTAAGAGGACAAAAGAATATCTTGCAAGATTTGGGAACATGTATTTATTAGAACATCTAACCATATTGCCCTTGAAGGGCTTTTCAAGGTCACAAGCTTTCACTACCAGTATTGAGATCATTTGACAGTCCCCACATTTTCAGAGATTCCTCCGTGCAGTGGTCTCCTTTGTGGATAACAGAGGAGGACAAAAATGAGTATGGGAGATACAAGTCCAGAAGGTGTTTAATTACATTTTTTATTGTTTTTGTTTTGAGACAAGGTTTCTTTGTATAAAATCCCTGGTTGTTCTGAAACCTGCTTTGTAGACCAGGTTGGCTCCAAACTCACAGAGATACATCTACCTCTGCCTCACTAATACTAGGATTAAAAACATGCACCACCACACCCAGATCCAGGAGCTGCTTAAAATCACTTTCATCTAATTATTGTGCCTGGAGTGATTTTCTTTCCTCTATAGATACTTGAATTCACATAACTAAAAAGCAAATACACAAGAAAGCAAAACTCCCATGTACTGTTTCTCTCTGTGTAAACCCTTTATCTAGACTGAGTCCATAGAAAGTAAATGACTACATTAATGGATGCTGAAGCTGGGAGAATACTTAGCAATTTCAGACTGAAGAAAATAGATAAAAATATGGAAACTTTTCATAGAGTTGGGCAGCATTCTTTGTGGAAAAATACACCTATTTTGGATGAAAGACTCATAATGTGTTTAGCTACATGTATGCAAAACGTTGTTTATTTCTGAAATGATAAATGATTGTATTGTTTATTGAATAGTCACAAGCAAGTAAAGAAAATAAATTTTTAGAACTTTGATAAAACACCAGAAATTCTGATAATTCAGTCATGCAGTGTATTCCCAGTTAGTGGGTATTAAACTGTACACCTACTTAAATCTATCTTCTTAACTCTCCTTACCCATTTTGCTCTAAATTGGTTAGCATCACTGTGTTGGGGTGAGCAATTATTTGTAAATTAGATTGCAACAAAATCAAATTTATTTGGTATTTATCAGTTTACAATACTTTAACTACTTAAAATTACTCGCACTGACCCATATCCTTCATTTCCTTGTTTTCCATCAAGATCTCCTTATTCACCTGGAACACACAACCTTTAGAAGAGATATATCAAGGTAGAAACAGTCTCAGTTTAAGAGAATTAAGAGAACTTTAGTAATTATGGTTTCTTAAAGCTAGGAATTGAAGCACAGAACCAACCTTTTAATAGTACACAAAAACCTAACCACCTCACTTATAATATACATATGCATATATCATATATATGTACACACATTTATGCCTTCTCTGTATGCATGGATACACATGTATAAATATATAAATATGGGCATGAAGGCTCTATGCCATTCCTCTTCTAAAATATCTAATGGATAGTACCATGTGCCTGGGAATGAGAAAAACTAACAGCTAAGGCTGAATGCAAGGAACTAGTTCACAGTCTGGATTCTGTTACTGGTTGCTACTTCACACCCTCTTGAAATGTACAGAGTACCAATGGGTGGTCTCTTTATACCTAGTGGCTGGCAGAGTTATTGCCATGAGAGTCTTTGCATTACGATGGATGTTAATCGAGATTTATTTAACTAAAATTCTTCCTTCTAATGTCTGTATAAAGTCAAATACCCAAGCTTTCTAGAAAAGGAACTGTATTTTTCTTTTCTATACCAGAAAACAGCTTCTTCATAACCAGGGAGAAAGATAATGCTTGCCTTGATAGGGAAGCAGGATATGGCTATCCTTGACCTCAATTTCAGCAAGAAAAAGCTTGGAGTTCTTTGAATTTTCTCTCATAAGCTTCCCTATCTTTCATTCTAACAACTTTTAATGGATGCTTTATATCAATAGAAGCTGGGATATTCATGTCAGACCTACCACTTTCCATCCCCCAGTGATTCATCAATGTGTCAAAACCATGTGGGGAGAAATAAAAACATGGCCTGTGCAGCCTGGGAGCTCCAAACATCAAATGCCCACCCAGAGAGAAGCACAGGGAGATTTTGCTTAGAATTGTTTTATTTCCATTCAGGTAGTGTACTCCTAACCATGCCTCATTGATTTTGTAATGTTAGATTTACAAGGGCGATCAGCCAGGTTCATACTCTTGTGTAGAGGAGAGACTGGGTTATTTATATGGCAAAATACCAGATGAAATGAAAAGTTCCAAATGACTAACAAGTACATAATTCCAGCCAAATCACATCAGGGAATCTGTGTGGGCTCCAGCACAAGGGCGCCCCAAGGGACATCAGCATGGATCATTTGGCATCAAAACCAAGCCTACACAGTGATTCCATATCTCAGCATCTGGGTTTTACTGAGATCTTATCTACTGTGGAAACTCATTGTCTCCTGACAAGGGACAGAAGGGATTCTCCCATGATATTTTGTGCTGATATAATATATACGTTTTCTTTTAAATTTTGAGGTAGCAGAAACAGGACTTTTATATTAAACTAACTAGGGATAATTGTGAGACATGTATGCTACAAGGTGCTTGCCTTAACTCATCATTTAGTAGATGATGTCTTCATTCTTTTTTTTCCTTATGATGTCTTCATTCTTTTTTTCCTTGATTCATTCACTCAACTCAAAATTATTGACTGATAGATTTTGGATGCCTGGCAAAGAACATTGACCATAACTTGTTGATGCTTTAGATGAGAAAGAGCACATTCTGAAAGCAATCAAGTAAAATAAATTACAGATACTTTTTATTTTATTATTTTAATTTTAAATAGCTTGCTTCACATATCAATCCCAGTTCGCTCCCCTACTCCCTCACCC
Organism: Mesocricetus auratus; assembly: GCF_017639785.1. NCBI lineage: Eukaryota > Metazoa > Chordata > Mammalia > Rodentia > Cricetidae > Mesocricetus > Mesocricetus auratus. The sequence goes on along the minus strand of NW_024429196.1, from coordinate 25,583,004 downwards.
TCCCACCATCCCCCCCCAGCCTCCCACCCTATGCCACTTCCTTCCACATAGGGGATATCTAGAGTCTGTCATTTCACTCAGTACAGGGGCCAGGCACTCGCCTAAGAGTCCATGCTGAGAGAGCATCCCTCTTTCTGTTATGGACACAAGAAATCTGTTTGTATGCCAGGGATAAACACTGATCCACTGCCCAGAGCTCCATAGGTTGCCCAGGCCTCCTCACTGACTCTCACACTCAGGGGATCTGGATCAGTCCCATGCTGGCCTCCCAGCTGTCCATCTGGGGCCCAAGAGCTCCCCCTTGTTCAGATCAGCTGTCTCTGCTGGTTTTGCCAGCCCATTCTTTGCCAATTTGCTCATACTTTATAGGTGGGAAGTCAATAGGAATGAGGTTTTGGATTAAAAATGCTGTGACAACAAAATATTAAGACAATAAGAAGGATACTACTCTACTATTGGAAGAACAAGGAGGCTGCTTACACAGCTTTTTTCCATGACAGTGTCATGTAAGCAAAGCTTACAGGTGTATGGGAGCGAGCAGAGGTGGGTGGGGCAACATATCTGGAAAATTAAATTTTGAGCAGAAATTCCAAACAAAGGTCTTAAAGTTGGGCAGTGCTCTCTTGTTCATGGCCGTGTTACAGACCAAAGAAAAGAAAAAGCAAAAAGAAGGTAATGCAGAAGGATTAAGCTACACAAAATAGGGATGTCCTATGAAATTTTATTGAGGGAAAAAATCACTTACGTGAGAAGCCGAGAACCAAAGGTCAACATGCTGCTCTCCAGGCCAAAACCTGAACCCAAAGAGAAAGAGTCTCCTCCCCCCAGGTCATCTGCCGTACATTCTACATACCTGCGAACATACCGAAACAGGCATGGTAAGTGCTATGGGTACACAGATATTTCCCTACAAGAAGGAAAGAGAAAACTGAGACATTTTGTTTTTAAGGAAGGACATTAGATGTATAAGTACTTATACCAAGTAACAACTATATTGGTTCACTTGATCCAGGATAATTGCTTAATATATATATTTACTATATATAAAACTACTCAACATCAAATGCTTACTATATGCTAGATGCATGTCTACAACAACTGCATTTATTTGAATATTATGTCATACACAATGGCTTGCCTTTGTATTCTGAGGAATAAGGTAGGAAGATCACCATAAGTTCAATGCCATCATGAGATACATAGTGAGATCTTTTCTTAAATGCATAAAAAGGAGAATATTGGTGGTGATGACATCTGTGCTATGAACTATAAATTGGTGAGCCACAGTCTATCATCAGTACAACGGTAAAATAAGTTATAAAGCATAATGAATGCGAATATTTATGAAATTGCCAGTAATGACAACTGGGTTTGCTCCCATGAATGTCGTTTCTTTCTATTTATGAAGGTCACTAATTATAACTCTCGGCATTATAGAAAATGTCATGATTTCAACTGTATTATTGACCAAGTACTCTTGTCTCATCCCACTTTCATCTAAACAGGTTAGAACATCCTTTACGTAATGACCAGGATGATTTAGAACACTAAAATAAGATGGGAAGGTACTCTAGCAATCTGAAATGAACCCTTGCTTCTTCTCTAACCCCTGTTTCTTCTTTAGCTTTTATAACATATAAAAGGAAGAAGAAAACCCTTCTTTGTCAGTCAGGTTCCTGGCATCATTACCACAGTTTGGCTTTCTTTCCTTTATTACTTCCGTGTAAACTCTAGACATCCTAGGCTTTTTTTATGGGGGAGGGCATTCTTTCACTTGAGCTCTCCAGTGGGACTCACTATATTTTACCGTGTCATACCAAAGGCTATCTCTGTTTTGACCACTCATAGCCTCTAACAGCAAACAAGCCTGAAATTCATTTTTTAAAAATCTAGTTAAAAAAATAATAGTTTTTAATATTTTGATCCATTGCATCTACCATCTTTGTTCACTTATTATTCAGTGAGCAAGGTGCTTATCTGAACATTTTCTGTGTTCATAAATGATTCTAAAGATTAAGGTTTCAGTGATTCAGTTACCTCACTCAGGAAGTTTTCTTCCCGTTCCATCCATTTACCTGGGAATTTCAAGATTTCATGGGTTTTTTTTCAATGAGTAATACTCCATTGTATAAATGTATAACATTTTCTGCATCCATTCTTCAATTGAGGGGCATCTAGGTTCTTTCCAGGTTCCAGCTATTACAAACGATGCTGCTATTAACATAGTTGAAAATATGTCATTGTTGTATGAGTGTGCATTCTTTGGGTATATGCCCAAGAGACGATTGCTGGATCTTGAGATAGACTGATTCCTATTTACCTGAGAAACCACCATACTAATTTCCAAAGTGGTTGTGCAAGTTTGCACTCCCACCAGTAATGGAAGAGTGTTCCTCTTTCTACACATCCTCTCTAGTGTAGACTGTCATTGGATTTTACGAATTTTGGCCAGTGTAAAATGGTATCTCAGAGTTGTTTTGGGTTGCATTTCCCTGATGGTTAAGGATGTTGAGCACTTTCTTAAGTGTCCTTCAACCATTTTCGATTCTTCTATTGAGAATTCTCTATTTAGTTCTACACCCACTTTTTAATTGGATTCTTTTGTATTTTGGTGGCTAGCTTTACTGTATATTTTGGAAATAAGTCCTCTGTCAGATATGGGGTTGGTGAAGATCTCTTCCCATTCTCTAGGCTGCCATTTTCTCTTGCTGACTGTGTCCTTGGCCTTACAGAAGCTTCTCAGTTTCAGGAGGTCCCATTTAATTATCATCAATCTCAATGTGTGTGCTAGTGATATTATGTTCAGGAAGCATTCTCCTGTACTAATTTGTTCAAGGATACTTCCCACTTTCTTTTGTAAGTGGTTCGATGTGACTGGATTTATGTTGAGGTCTTTGATCCATTTGGATTTAAGTTTTGTGCATGGCTATAGATGTGGATCTCTCTGCAATCTTCTACATGTCTACATCCAGTTATGCCAGCACCATTTGTTGAAGATGCTTTCTTTTGTTATGCTGGCATAACTGGATGAGGACATGTAGATGAGCAGGGTATGTACTCATTCATATATGGACAATAGACATAGAGAAAATGACTACCAGCTTACAATTCACACCACCAGAGAAACTAGGAAACAAGAGGGCCCAAAGAAAGGAATACATGGTTTCCTGAAAAAGGGGAGGGGGACAAGAACTCTTGAGAAAATTGGGAGCATGGGTGGAGAGAGGAGGGAGGTGGGAAGGGGAAAGGGAGAGAAGAAGAGGGGAGAGGAGAACAGGAGAGAACAGGAGGTCTGAGACAGGGGAAGAATACAGGAGGGCTAGAAAGGAGATACCTTGATAGAGGAAACCAGTATAGGTTTGGAGAGTGGTCTGGCACAGGGAAAAATTTAGGGGATCCACAGGGATGACCCACAACTAAGAAACTAGGCAGTGGTGGAGAGGCTACCTTTGATGCTCTTCTAATATAATGAGATTGATGACTACCTTGGTTGCCATTCCTAGAGCCTTTATCCGGTAGCTAATCAAAGCAGAAGCAGGCACCCACAGCTAAACGCTGAGTCATACTCATGGAATATAGTTACAGAGAGGGAGGAGGGATGACTAAAGGAGCCAAGACTGTGCTGGAGAAACTTGCAGAAACAGTTGACCTGACCTAGTGAAAGCAGGAGACCCTAGTCTAAACCTGGGGAACCAGCATTGGACCGAACCAACCTTCTGAATATGGGTGCCAGGAGGCCAGGGCAGTCTTTGGGACCTCTAACAGTGGAGTCAGTGTTTATCAACCTAAAGCACAAATGGACTTTGGGAGCCCATTCTCTATGGAGGGATACTATTACAGCCCAGAAATGAGAAAGAGGGCCTAGGCCCTACCCCAAATGATGTAACAGACTTTGAAGTTCCCCCGAGGAGGGCCTCACTATCCTTGGGGAGTTGGTGGTGTTGGGTTGGGGGAGTCGGTGGGGAGCATGGGAGGAGGGGACAGCAAGGGAATGGGGGGATTGACAAGTAAATAAGAGTGCTTCTAAAATTAATAGTAAAAGATTAAGATTTCAAACAAAGGTATTCCAAAGGAGCTTTGATATTTATGTGATAACTGGTAGATGGATGTGTTTTTGGTACTGAGAATGACTGGGCCAAGCAAGTAAAAGGTCTTAGTATCAACTGAGACATTTCAAATTAACAATCATCTACTCATCCGACACTTTTTGTATGACACAAAATTCACCTTCCATAGATGAACTATGTTCCAAAGGTCTGCAGTGCTAAGTGAACAATACATTCAATAAATGTATAGTCCTTTCTCTGTCAATAGTGAGAAGAAAGAAGAGGAAGGTTTTGTGTTTTGTTTTCAGTTTTTTTTGGATGTTTATACCATTGTTGGATTATAGATTATCTAAATTCCACAGTCAGACCTCAATTGCACAGCCACAAAATCTTTTGCTGTGAGATAGTATGCATAAAACCAACCACAAAGAATAGACCAATGGATCATAGGCTAAGTAAATTACAACATATAATTATTATGGAATGGTATCCTTATTTAATGATTGTTTGTTAGTATTTATTAATGATATTCATTGTTGAATGTAAAAATCAGTTCATATGCACATATATCAGGGTCCATTTGTATGTTTATAGAGGTATATTGACAGTGGTCTATTTTCATTATCTCTGGAAGGAAGGAGTTCATATAAATTAAATTTTCCTCTTTACATTTCCTTCATTGTTTATCTTTGCAATGTTCCTGGAGAGTTCTTGAATTCATATTAAGAAGCTGAATAAATGTTGGTAAAATACAGCTGACTACAGTAGGTTATCAGAATAATTGTAAAATATAATCCCATGATTATGTAAATGAATATACTATCTCTAGGTATTTCACAGCTACCTCCACTTATCTATACTCCAAATAAAATTCCCATTTCATTCAATATTGGAGCTTTCTAATCTTGAGAGGGTGGAGTGTGAGGAATGCAAATATTCACTCCGCGTTTGTGATGATAACCTTCTCGTCTCAATTTTTAAAACAATGTAGTCATTTCCTAAAGGAGTGTGATATATCAATGGAGAAAAATCTGATTCTCAGTATGCCAATTTCTCAGTTCTTTTTATTTATTGGTCCTAACCAGCAATTAGCCTTTAAGAAAATTTGCCTTCACTTCCCTGTGTGACAATATGAATTGTTTTATTTCTTCCCCGTACCAAGTTAACTAGAAGATGCACGACTAAGTCACTTGAATCCAGGTGGCAAAGCCTTTTTCAGTTTCCAACTGAAAGAGTTTAGCAGTTCAGTTCCCTACTACTTGAAATTCTGCATTCCCAATTTAGAGTGTCAAGAAGCTAATGTTAATTATTCTCAAAGTGATGATAATCATACCAGTTATGACTCTTAAAAGAAGTAGAGGAGACAAAAAAGTTCTACAGATAGTACTGACAATAATGGGAGTGACTTTTTGTGTTATAAAACCAAGCCTGCAGAACTGTCTTTTAGAGAGAAAAACAATTTTAAAATGCACAAGAGAGTCATATCATATTGGGTCTTCCAGGGTGAACAGGCCCATTTGTCCTACCGTCTTGGCCCTATCCTGTGTGTCATAGTTATGTTCCAACGTTTGCCTCTCTAGAATGTATCCAAGGAAAACACTAGTAACAGCTCTGAGGAAATACAAGTCATAAAAGGAAATATGGTATGAAGAGTATATTTTCAGAATATTTACAGGAAGCTCATTAAAGTTACAGACAGAAAGTAGTTATAGGTAAATATCATCCACACTTTCAAGCACAGGTGTTTTTTTCCTAAACATAGGGAATCTTGGCTTATAATATGCTAGCAATGATAACACAAGTAAAATTATATAGATTATACTACTAATCCACACATCAAATATTTGTTAAGACAGTAAGAGTTATTTTAAAATTTTATGGCATATTTTGGATTATAGCAACTGTGTGATCAAAATATTGTTATATTTTATTACTGCATAGTATACCCACAAAAATAATCTATTGGAATCAAAGTCACAAAGATAATAAATATAATAAGCTAGTAGAAACTATGAGCTATACTACTTGAAACACTTGGGACTGAGATGACTCAGTTGGTAGAGTGCATGCCTTACAAGCCTGAAGGTTTAGTTGAATTCCCAGAACTAATGTGAAAAAGCATAGCCTGGCATAGTGGCTTAATATCCTGATATTGGTAAGGAGGAGACAGAGGAATGTCTGGGTTTGTCAACTAGTCAATGAAGCTATAGTTCAAGGTCAGTAAAAAAAAACCTTGTCTCATGGTGGACCACACATGAGGAATAACACAGAGGTTGTCCTCTGATCTCCACACACACACGCTCAGGTGTATGTAAACTTGTTCACACATATATGGTCATAAACACATGAAAATCTTTTATTTATTTTCTTTGTTTCTATGGGAAGGAAAATGGCTTAAGGATGTTGCTATGTTAGGAATTCATATTTAGAAGGCTCCAGTCTCATAAAAGTTTAGACGGTTATAGCTCTTTCTCTTAGTTCATGTTACTATATGAAAGTATCATAGACCAATTGCATTATAATGACAGAGTTTATTTCCCACAGTGTTGGGCCTGAAGGTATAAGATGAGTGTCGGGAGTTCTTAGTGATAGGTGGAAGGGTGTTGAATGCTCTTTGCTTCCACTGTGCCTTAAGCATGGATAGCAAAGCACACTGTCTGGCCTCTTCTTGGCATAGTAATTACTCTCAAGAGGACTCTACTTTCATGACCTTTGCAGCTTCCAGATGCCACCAAATTGGTGGTTAGCATGCATATTTGATAGGAGCACAGACTTACAGCAGACAGCTTCCTTTGCTTCAATTTAAATTTTTCTTTTTAGAATTATGAAAGAAAGAAACGGGTGCACAAATTAGTAAGAACTTGCTGTTCCAAATAACCGTATATTATAACTTGCGATGTATACAGATGAGTTACAGGTGCCAGCATCTGTCTTTTCAAGATAACTGTAGGAAGATAAGTATAATGTTTTTGAAATGAAGCTAGCCCTTTGATACAGGAGTGGCAGTGATTTTGTCCCATTTTCTTAGACCCCTGTAGGCAACCACAAATAATGCCACAGAACCATGCTGCCATATGGCTGCCATGTAGGACGTTCTGAAGGGGTTCTCTGAGGACTTACAGCCATGTGCAGATTGTTTCTCCCCCTCTCTGCCTGCTTCTTTCCTCCCCCACAAACCACCCTCCTTCCACTCTTCCCTCAAATGTTCTGTAGCTGTCAAGTTTCTTTTATAGAAATAAGTGAAATTATAATGAGACAAGAGATAGACGTGCCGGAGATGAATAGAAAGACTTTAAGGAATTGCTGCAGTATTTGAAAGCCTCTAAGAGGAGGCAGGAGGGCGGATAAAGGCTGTCACCCTGCACAGGAAGCTCTTTCCTGGTACATTTGACTTTCAAAACTGCTTCTGATCCTATCCTGGGGAGTTGGTGCTGTGTTAACCTGAATCTGTACAGAACTGTACTGCTGGGGCTGGGAAAGGCAAAAACCTAAGAATTCTCTTCTGAAAAACATCCTGGCCTGAAAGCCAGAGTCTCTCAGTCAGAAAGCCTACTTTATGACATCTTCCAGAAGTTTGTGGTTGAGGACCAAGCCCTTCCCATGTTCTGATTTTCATAGCATGCCATTTGGTCTGTTTTATCAGGAAAGGATGGCATACTCATGGTTGATAATGAAGTTATTGCTTTCTTTACCCATCAGAGTACTAGACCAAAAATATTGCCTTACTATGAAGGTGATGACAAAAGGTTAAGGGCAGATGTCGTGGTTATCTCAAATATGCCCATCATATAAGTAGAACATTAGAAATTTCTCATGATAATTGTGTGTGTGTGTGTGTGTGTGTGTACATGTTTGTGCACCACCACAGAGCCCATAAGGTCAGATGAAAAATACTAGGAGTCTTTTCTCTCATTCTACCATGTTGATCCTTGAGATTGAACTTATGAACTCAGGCTTGGCAGAAAATGCCGTTCTGTAGAATAGACTTACTTGCTGGCTTGAAGGAAGTATTTACACAATTATGTTTTTATCTCCTGTGTCTGTGTATCTCTTCTTTCCTAAAAATAAACAACTCAGGACCTTGTTTTTATAGTTTCCTTTAGCAACAGGCCCTGTTAGTAATTTTCAATTTTCTTTTCTTTCTTCTTTTTTTTCTCTTCATTAGCATTCTTTGTTCACAGGGTGCAGAAGCTAAGGGTCCTTCATTTGATATAGAGTCTCTAAGTATCTATGTTGTGCCATGAAAGGAAGAAATGGGAATAATCTAGTGAATTCTAAGATTTCTTCTCCCATTGTTCCTTAGGGTGTCTCCAATTTTCAAGGATTCCTTAGTGAAAATCTTAGTGGTTAGTTCTGGAAGGGTAACTAAAGTGTATGGGCTTCAGTTTCTATCTTTGAATTAAAATAAATCTGATTGAAGCCAGGCGTTGGTGGCGCATGCCTTTAATCACAGCACTCGGGAGGCAGAGGCAGGCAGATCTCTGTGAGTTTGAGGCCATCCTGGTCTATATAGTGAGTTCCAGGATTGCCTCCAAAACAATACAGAGAAACCCTGTCTCCAAAAGCCAAAAAAAAAAATCTGATTGATTTGGTCTAAGACACGTGCTCATAGCCTTGTATGCATATCCATATTTATCTAGTGTTGATAGATACTACAAATGTAAAGACTCAAGTTACAAGTTTCTTTAGCAGGAAGCAAACTCTGCTTCCCATCAAACAATATAAGATGGATCACTGAGCTGTGGATCAGTGTCTATCCCTGGTATACAAACTGTCTTCATGTGCCTATAGCACAAAGAGAGATGCTCTCTCAGCCTGGACTCTTAGGGGAGTGTCTGGACCCTACCAAGAGTAAAATGACAGACTCTAGATATCCCCTATGTGGAAGGATTTGGCAATAGGGTGGGAGGGAGGGGGGGAAGGGGAGTGCGGGAGGATGGGAGGGAGAGGGAACTGGGATTGACATGTAAAACAAGCTATTTAAAATTAAAATAAAAAATGATAAAAAAAATCACAGTAAAAAAAAAAGAAAGAAAAAAAAAATAAGATGGATCATTCGGTACCCATTAGAGAGCCACCAAAATCTGCCTTTTGCCTATCATTTCATTTTTCTATCAGCCATATTTGGCCAACATACTTCTTCCCTGGGTCCTACCCTCTGGAATTTTTTGTCTCTAAATTTTTTATCTGTAGGCATTTTTTCTTCATATCAAGAATGTCCTACCTTAAATACCATTTCCTGAACATTACTCCAATATACTGTCTAAAGGAAATATTCTAGCTTCCTTTAGCTCCATTGGCCACATTTAACTACATCTCTCATGTTTCCATCTTTGTATCACTGATCTAAAAGATAAAGTTTGGGGACAGACCTGTTAACTCATGGGTGTAGTCCCAATATTTGTGAAACAGAGGCAGACAGATCTCTGTGAGTGCAAAGTCAGCCTAATCTTCATGGAGACAATAAAAAATTAAGCAAATAAACAAATAAATAAATAATACAAAACAAAATACCTAAGTAAGTACATACTGGGGGATGGCTCATTCAGGAATGCTCTTGCCTTACATGCTTGATGACCTAAGTTGGATGCCCAAAACTTCTGTGCAAATTCTGGAAGTGGTAGTGCATGATTCTAACGTCAACTCTGAGATGACAGAGATAGAAACATCCATCACCATTCAACATAATATCCTAATTAGTGAGCTCTAGTCCCAATACAGACCCTATCCCAAAATAGATAGATGTTCTGAGAATGAGATCCAACATTCACCTCTGGTCTCCATGCACACACCCCATGTATCTGAATTGACACACATGCACACAAATATGGACATCTATGCATACACAAAAATAATGGGAAATGGTAATTATCTAAAATTTCCTTGTTCATGTGCTGTAATATGTATTACCTCTCTATCCCACCTAGACTGTACTTCAAGCCTCATCTATAATTAATTGAAGAGCTTATCTATGTCTATTTATTTCATTTCTATCATGGAATACTTTCCATCCAGAATGGTGACAAGTATATAGGTTAGTTTGTATTTGAAAATTAATAAATGAATCAAGATTCAATATGGAATAGGTAGAGACTATGATAGAACCAGAGACTGTACAGAGATGGGATGCAAGACCTCTCACAACTCTAGTATATATTATGATTGCCTTGCATTCTTCCCAACAGTGCTCAGAGTGGAACATATCTCCCAAAGTTTTACCTGTACCTAAATAATATATGATCATGAGACACTTTGGAAATGGACCATGTCATTTCCAAGACTGACTCCCAATGCGAAGAATTATTTTTCAATACCACTCTCTGGCCAATCAGACTACAGATTTCAAGTGATGTAGATAGAGATCCTGCTGAGTAAATGAACTTTTCAACATATACCTATTTATGGCAATTTGTTATTGAATCGGTGAACGCTGCAAGCCTCCACCACATGCACAGATGATGTGCCCTGGATAGTGTTATAAATATCAGCTATAAATGCCAGTTTTGTCACTAACTTTAAGGAATTTAAGACATTTCCAAATATATCTGAAGGGATCAAAAATCACCAAAACATCCCAAAAATTAATTCTAGAAATTACAGTATACCAGAAAGTTTAGAAGGGGTGCTAAGAAATCTCCGTAGTCTGCATTTAAAGAGGTATAGAATAAGGCTGAGGTGATGACTCAATTACTAAGGTGGTTGTTACTCTAGCATGGGGACCTGAGTTCAGTTCCCAAACACCCACAAAACATAAAGAAAAGCAAAAAAAACTGAGCACAACAATATAAGTCTGAAATGTAAATGCTAAGGAAGTGGATACAGATGGATCACTGAAGATTGCTGGCATGTCAACCTAGACTAACTTATGAGCCCAGGCTCAGTGAGAGATCCTGTCTCAAAAGCTATGGTTGACAGGGATTTAGAAAGACATCTAGCATTGACCTCTGATCTCCTCATTCATGGCTACACACCTGTGTGTACACACAGACATGAAGATATTACTCATCCAAAAATTGAATAATATAGCCAGGTGGTGATGTGCACACCTTTAATCCCAGCACTCAGGAAACAAAGGCAGGTGGATCTCTGCAAGTTCGAGACCAGCCTGGTCTACAAGAGCTAGTTCCAGGATAGCTTCCCAAGCCACAGAGAAAGCATGTCTCGAAAAAAACAAAAAAAAATGAGTAGTAGAAAACATCATGCACATGGGGATCAATGTTGGTGTGTACAGCTGCATGAATCTTCAAGTACGTTTATTTCTGATGAACATCATGTATAAGTAGGATTATATATTCTCCCATACTCTTTTAATTGAAAGGGAAGTATTTTCTGAGGAGGTTTTCTGCCTCTCTGAGAATATTTGTCTCTTCACTCAGAGCAGGGAAATATTTTAAACTTTTATTCTTCAGCTGTCTTTGCCATTATATGGGTAGACAGGGTAGACATTGTGGTAGATACAGGCAATGTCTTTTGCAATCTCCTTCTGACCACCACTTTATCTAGCTTTGACACAGGGGAGACTTTCCATCAACTTTAGAAAAAAATTGTTGTTTGCTCTGCAGAAAATCACTTCCCTTCTTATGGCTTCACTTTATCTGTGATTACACATGTAAACCCCCGATGTCACTGCTTGTGATTCCTGATCAGCTTTGGCAGATTGGCTTCCAGGAGAAGAGGGAGGAGGGCAGAGAAAGCAGCTCTAGTTTTTGCTTTAAGAGGGAGGCAACTGGGGCTCAGCTGCCAAGTTGTTAAGAAACAGAAACAAGCCAAGCAGAAAACTCAGTCTCAAAATTGCTAAGACAAAGGAAAGCATAAGACACATGTGTCTGGGACACATGTTCTCAAGTCAGAGTAAGGGAAATACTTCTTTGGTGGGCCAATTAGATGATAAAAGTCGTCCATTTGACAGGCAAACCCATGTAACTTAAGATTTCTAAACGACAGTGTGTCTTTCACATATGGTATAGGACATTTTTATTCTCATATGCACAGTATCTCACCAGGGAAATTGTAAGACAAAAACCATAGGAATTTTATCTGAGGTAAAGAAAAATCATCAGTCATACTGAACCCAACCACCCTCTATATTAATTCCACCTAACACTAAGATTTGCTCTCCCCACCCCCAATTAGTTTTCAGTATTTTACATTATTTGTACAATGTCATCAGATATACTAAGTGTTTCACCTGGCCATAGTCAGCAGGGCAAGAAACAGAAAGAATCAATGTATTAATCTGCATGCTGCAAAGTGTTTGAAACAGTGAAGCCCAGAGACAATTTCTACCACATGCTGTCATGTGAAAATAAAAACCCAAATGTACATGAAAAGATGCATGGTTCCCCCAGGCACAGAGTCTTCATGATGGAGCCCTTCAGCTGGATGCTGAGGTCATTCTCAAGCCTTAGTATTCTACGATTATTCATCTTTCTGACCAGAAAATGGTAATTAAAAAATCTGTTCAACTCACAGAACAAACACAAAGAGACCCTTGGCCTCCTGGTGTCACCCATGCTCTCACTGTAAATTCTTCAAGGAGAGAAGGACTGATACATCATTTAGGCACAGGCAGATCTAGCGTGGAAACCTATAAACACTGTTATTTATCCATACTGTTTTTCTGAAAGTTATCTATTCCCCTATGGGCTGTAAATAAGCTTGTCCTCTGGATGTAGAATTTCAAGCAGTTTCTACTTTTGCTTAATTCTGGAGCAGAATGAGATAATCTCTCAAGATTTCTCCACAGGTGATGATAAGATAAAAAGTGGACAGTTTTCCATGACTTTGGGGAACAGCCACTTAACCTCCATCCCATTAAGCATTTAAAAGACCAATTTATTTCCACAGCGTCTGATTCCAGTACCTTGTTTCTCTCTAGTTCACCACAAGCTTATAAAAGAAACTTGAACTTGGTGTGTGTGTGTGTGTGTGTGTGTGTGTGTGTGTGTGTGTGCGTTGGAGAGAGGCAGGCAAGAGAGACAGAGATCTAAAAAATTAAAATGGTAATAACAGAGTTTTTTTTCAAAGTTGTGGTAAGAGTAAAGCAAATGGGACAAATTTACATTTTGAAATACTCTTCAATCATTGAAAGAATGAGAGCCTATCATTTTTCAGCGAAACAGATGGAACCTGAGACTGTTATATTGTTAAATAAAACAAGTTAGATACATAAAAAGATGAGCACTGTATGGAATGTTTAACACATAAAACTGATTCATTATGGAAAACATAGAGTTATCCGATGTCCCAATCTGATTACCACACATTGTATATAGGTGATGAATTGCCATAATGCACTTTACAAACATGGATAAATTGAAAGAAATTAATGTAAAAAAGTTATAGGATCCTGTTTTATCTTGTTAGAAAAAAATAGGACAAGCATGTTACTATTAATAGGTGACAAGAGCTCACAGTCAGACAGGGCAACTGGTGCTAACTAAGGGGATAGTTGAGAAGGGAATAGTTTGTCCAGACGATGGAGGAAAAATCACTTCAAAAAGGGAAGGAGTGATGCTATGTGAGATGTTGTGTAGGACCTTTTGATAGAATTTCTTGTGTATCTAGTCCGTCACCAGCTGAAATCAACAATGATCATCATTAATGGAAATGCTGAGATTTGGACCACCTGAACTTGTTTCTCAGTAATGAGGCACCAAGACTGACTGGCTTCTGAGTATGCTCTATGTCTCTCTTCCTTCCTTCCTTCCTTCCTTCCTTCCTTCCTTCCTTCCTTCCTTCCTTCCTTCCTTCCTTCCTTCCTCCCTCGCTCCCTTCCTCCTTCCCTCCCTCCTTCCGTCCTTCCTTCCTTCCTTTCTTCCTTCCTTCATTCATTTCTTCTTCTTACACTCTTTTCTCATTTATTACACAGGGCTATATAAAGCCACATTCATTCATGAATATAATGTTCTTGGAACACATCCCCTTTTCTTACCCATCTTCCCTCCCATTATCCCCCTTGTTCCCTTAGAAGTTTCTTTTCTTTTTTCATGCCATCTTTACATGTATGATTTTATGTACCTATAAAGTCTAAGACCCACATTTCAAAGAAAACGGATATTATTTGTATTTCTGAGACTTAATTTACATAATATGATTATTTCTGGGTTTTCCCATTTTTCTTGATGAAATTCCCTGAGTACAGAAAACTTGGGGATTATAGTTAGGTATTGTGCTGGATACGTTCTGTTTATGTTGTTGTTGTTACTTTGAAAATCTGAGTCATCTGGCACAAGAGAACCTCAATTGAGAAAATGCTGCCATCAGAATTGGTATATAGTCACATCTGTAGAGCATTTTCCTAATAATTGATATGAGAGACGCAGCACACAAAGGGAGTTGCCATGCCTGCCCTAGTGATTCTGGGTTGTATAAGAAAGCAGACTGAGTAAGTGATGGGAAGAAAGCCAGTAAGTTGTATTCCTTTGTGGTCTCTGTTTCAGATCCTGCCTCCAGGCTCCTGCTTGAGTTCCTGTCCTGACAATCCCTCAGTGATGGTGTTTGGGATGAGTGAAACAAATGAACCCTTTCCTCCCCAACTTGCTTTTTGTCATAGTTTTTCATTACAAAAATAGAACGCTAGAGCAGCAGATACCATATTCTAGGAAGAATAGAAAGGGAATTTGGTGAACAATAGTGAGCCACATGGACAATAAATTAATTTGTCCCATCGGATGGATGTGCAGAAACCATATAAGTGGAGACCATAATGTGTGAGAATAAAACTATATAATAAATATATCCCATATCTCCTCTTAAGGCATAAAATTTTATTCATCTGAATCACTCATTAATATCAACAAGCATCTACTGAGCACTTAACATAAGCCAGGCATAATTTTAGGAGTGATTGCAAAGAGATAAATATCATAGATATGGATATGGGATAATTTACCTCTCCATCTGATAGTTTATCACAGAGTAGGTACTCACTAAGCATTTGTTAAATTAATTATTCAAAAAATGATCAACCCAACATCACAGAATGCTCTGTTGGAGGGCTGAAATAATTACCCAGAGGTGTTGGGACTAATGATATTTTATATTATATTGGGCTATCTGAATTCCAAAAGCTGCCCTGGGTGTATTTTGGCTATTTCTTAGTGAGATAAAAACCTCAGGCACAGACTTGCTTCTACCGTTCATTAATTCCTTAGCTAAATACTAAAACACCTAGAACAATGCCAAATACCAATGGAACAGTCAATTATATGCTATTTAATGAGGGCAACAACAATAAAAGCTACAAGTCTGGAAAATTAATAGTGATGGTATGATCCCATTTTAACAAGCTGGATTGTTCTTCAAAATTGTTACATGCCTCGATTGCTAACTCTCTCCCTCTTCTTCTCAGTCCCTCTCTCCTAACCACTTCCTCCTCTTTCTCCTCTCTTTCCCATGCTCCTCCCCTTCTGCCTCACTTTTTAATTTTTTTAAAGTGTGCTCCCTAAACTAGCTGGGGAATTTTTGTCATAATTAGCAATTATAGTTTATTTAGTGATGTTAGATTCTTCAAAAATACATGTAGTAATAGGGATGCATAATGACCAACATGTGTGTATTTGCAGCAAAGGAGTTTATATTGGCCAGTTGACAGATTATAAAATTTTAGTGGTACAGACTGCTGTCATATTGATGAATCATGATGAAATCTTTTCTATGACCATGGCACAATGAATTTAATAATAACAAATATATTATAAATTAGTCAATAAAATTTCTCACTAAATCAAAGAAATGTGTTTCTACAAGTGTAAAAATTAAGATAACTAAAATGGGTAAATAATTCATGTTGAATAGACCATAAATATTAGAAGGCTTAGTGGGCATTTAACTGAGCCCTCCCTAATAATAAGCAGCTTATACATTTAAAGCTTAAAACTTTTGGACACTATTTGCTGGCCAGAACAATGGGCCCTGACCCTTTACCTTGGGAAGAGAAGAGATAGCCTGAGCTGTCAGAGGTTATTAATAGACAACTATCTAAACCTAGGTTGAAGAGCCCTAAACCTTACAAGATTACTTTTTAGCTGTAAGCTTGCTGATAAAGAAAAACAGGTCTGTCAACCACCTAAACAGGAAAAAATTCCCCAGGCAAGCATTTTGACCTAGAGACTTTAAGATAGCATAAACCCTGCCTAAAATATGGGTGAGTGCAATGGTCCCTTTGGCTATTGTTCACGCTCTCCTTTTGAGATGTACTCTACTCTGCAATAAATTCTGTCTGTCTTCTACACTGTTCTCCATATGTCTCATCTAAATCCTTAAAAAAGAGATCACAAGGCCCAGGAGAAAAGGGGTCCAGAGTGAGATCCCCATACCATTAGCAGCTACATGCAAGTAAGGTTTCTGCAATAGACAAATACTAGGAGTATTTCATACAAGGAAAACCTAATATGGAGTAGACAAACTTAAATTCCAAAGGAGTGGATGATCCCTAGTAATATGCATAAAAGCTGTAATAACTCTCCTATTACTCTTCTAAACTGAAGTAAGACAGAAGATTCGAATGAACTAAAATGACATGAAACTGGAACAAACTAGCATCTATTCTATAAATAGCTGTATGAATATCCTACTATCAATACTCAATAGACTGCAAAGTCTAGATTTTTTACCAGGGTTTAAATACAATCATGTGAAAAAAATACCCAGGAGAGGAGAAAAATTTTAAGTTAAACTACATCAAAACTAATAATTATCTCTTCTTAACCCTTTAATCAAAATTTCAAATAAATTAAAAGAAATAGAAGGATATAGGACATATTTAGCGATAGGTATTGACCATATATGAGATAGATAATTTTATTTAAGAATCTGAATAAATTTTACAAATTAACTGGATTTTCATGGTCAAAATTATAAATGAAACAACTCTTTCAAATAAATAAAATTTATGTATGAAATTATATATTTATTCCTAAAATGGAAAGAAATGTAAGAAAATTATGAAAAAGTATTGTAGGTATTTTTTTCTTTGGGCTGAAATGATTATCTTATTGCTGTTCAAAGGACTGAAGCAGAAATTGCCTTGACCTTAGAGTCATGGCAATGAAATAACTGAAATGATACTAACTGTGGCCAGGATTGTGGGAGTGGCAACAGCACTGTTAACAAGTGTTGGCTGAGGGGAGGAGACTCTCACCTGAGCCTTCAGACATGTCTCTTCCCCAACACAAGCTGCGCATGATCCTGAGAAGTGCTAGAATACTCTTGGTTTCAGTTGGGTCATGGAGAACATCCTTGGAGCTGGAACTTGTAAGTGACTTCTCCCGGAATAAAATTAACCTATATTTAACCAAGTCCCATGTATCTTAATCTGTGCTTAATTATTTTAAGGAAAACAGACTTCCCTGCATAACACAAAAATGGTCCCAGCTAATCTATTAAAGGTATATAAAAGCAAAGCAAAAGTTACCCAGAGAAGACAAGATTGCTACACAGAAATGACAACTGAGTTTCCAGGCTGATACTCTACTGTAGGAGTGCAGGTTTCATACAGAAACAGAACCAGCAGGTAAGTAGTAGGGAATACTTCTTGATGGATCAGAAATGTTTATATGTGATCATTTGTTATTGCAAAAATATATACTTATGTACTATATATCCTAACATGAAAATACAAATATATGACATTTATTTTAAAAACTGGTATTATGTACTATCCACATTTGTAGAGTCAGGAAACCAGTGGTTTAATTCAAAACCAATATAAGGGTTGAGAAGCAGGTCAGTCAGTGTAAGTGGTAATTGGAGTCTAAATGGTAGGATTTAGGAGTGAGAAGCTAATGTCCCAACTCAAAGGAAGTAAAAAGAATGAATTACAACAGGTTTATGTATTATGAATATGAAGTCACTCCCCACATGTCATCTTTTACAGTGCTTTTAAAATACAGCAGGAGTACCAAACCAACTCCAAATGAACTTACAAAATGTCCTGTCCTATGAAACATGCATTTACCATGTATTCTTATATTTTTGGTTGTGAGCCTAGCCTTTAACGGCTGAGCCATATCCCCAGCCCTACCATGTATTCTTATTATTAGTTAATGATGTGCTATGGTTTAAAGGTCAGAATTTGCATTTTCACCAACAATCGATTGAAATCTCACTTCAAAACAACAAAACAAATCAACATCTCCTTCCTTCTCCTTCTTATTTGGCATATCATGCTTCCTGTCATATAATGTGTTCCCTGTTCCTTAGTCTGTATCATACAAGCCCAAAGAACATGACCATGAAAAAGTAGACTACGTGGAATCTCAATTCAGTTTGTATGGTTAGGAGAAAGTACTCTGTACCTTATAACACGCATAAGAAGTTGTCAAATGAAGTAAGGCACATAATATTCCTATGCTGACCTTGGCTGCTAAAATATGCAATTTACAAAGTTCAATGTCATGTCACTGATTCATTCCTATGAATTCTTGAAATATGATGGGTGCTTGAAGACAAGAGGTTTAGCCAGATATGATGATACATACATGTTCATATTCTCAGCATTTTAGGAGTCTAAGGCATGTATACCAGGAGCCCTGAGCTATCCTAGGCAAGCACAGTAATGTTTCCTGTATGCAGAGTTTTTCATCAGAACCACTAGCCTGCTCCCAAATAATAACCACACAGAGTCTTAATTATTAATTATAAATGCTCAGCCAATACTCCGGCTTGCTACTAGCTAACTCTTGCATCGTAAATTAACCCATATTTCTTATCTACCTTCTGCCATTTATTTCTTATCTACCGTCTGCCAAATGGCAGTGACTTCTTTCTACACAGCACATTCATCTGGCATCTCTCTGTATCTCTCACCACTCCTGAGACCCCCACCCTCTTCTCCCCGGCATTCTCAATGCCCTGAAAATCCTGACTAGGTATCAGGAAATCAGCCTTTTTTTTTTAACAACAAGAGAAACACATTTTCACCGTGTTCAGAGGGATTATTCCACAGCAGTTTCCACATCTCAGAAAAGATGGAATGAAACAGATGGGAAAAGAGTGGAAGGGAAGATAAGGGGAGGGAGGGGAAAAAGCTAATTTCTTATGTCCAGTAGAGAAAAAACATAATACAGCTGTAGGTCAAGCTTACACTATGGGAAGAGTTCCGATTGGGTAACTTTCCTTTTCTCTACAACTTGATCAGAAACTACTTAATTTTAAAAATTTTTGTTCAGTGTCTTTGGGAGTTGTCTACTGTGTTAAAAAAAAGTTAAAGTTAATGTATATTGAGTGAATGAGTGCTTAGAAGAATGTTTTTTCAGCAACTTACTAGCAAATGACATATGTCCTCTTTTATCTAAGAACACCATGAGACTTGAACTCTGGAAAATTTATAATGTATGCTAGTAAGATAAAAAAATTATGCTTTATTTTTATGGATTCATTTTCTTCTTTTAAGATAAAGAAACCGTCACTCCAGCATAGGGTTTACTATTTCAGCATTGCTTCCATTAAGATAAATAGGGACACACATATTTGTTCCATTTTTTGGTTTTAAAAACAGAAACATTAAGTTCAGATAGATTAACATTCCTATTTGCAAATTGTGTACTCATAAACACATTTTCAAAGATATCAAGGAGAAGGCTTTGCAACCCACTAGCTTGAATAATGACTCCCAATTCTAAGAAATGGGCTTTCGTTCTTATATACTTTATTTCTTCACCTATTATCTCCATCTAGACTCCCAGCTATTAAAATTGGAATGATAATTAATAGTGACAGTAAGTAGCTATGCCCTCAGGTTGAACCTCACTTCAAGAACCAATTTAGAACTGTCAGTTCTTTGTACTGAAAAAAGTACTTGAGGGATAGACTATTTGCTCACGTGGAGATGTTCAAAGCTCCCACAAGAAGTTGCTGGGGATACAAGGGTTCTCTGGCTCCTTCAGGAAACTCCATCTCTTCTCCTTTACTGTATATATTCCAGATAGTTCCTCTGCTTCTTTTGTTTACTTATTACATTTTTAATTATACAGTTTTATCTTTCTCTCTGGTAGATAGTTTTTCACAATATTCCTTATTATCTTATTTAATATATTCATATATCATCATTGTATAATGAATGATATATTATCTGAATGTGGCAGGATATAATCATGTATATATGACCATAAATACACACACACACACACACACACACACACACAGGAAATCAAGTTTTACAAAGTATTTAGACTGAGTTGTATGCTTTACCCTTATGGAAAGCTAGCATTGCACCTTTCGATTAATTTCTAGGTATTATCAGGCAAACTAGGATCACTTTTCTTTTCTTTTTATATAAGATGTGACAGTGAAGCCTTCTCTGGTCTAGAATTCATTATCTATGTAGCCCCACCTATCATCAGACAAACAAAAGCCTCCTACTTCTGTGTCCTGAGTACTAGGAATATATGAATGGTCCACAGCCGGCTCTGTGACTGTTGTTTAGTATTCATTTCCAGCTAAGGTCTTCTTGTAGCTTGTAGGTGGTACAGTTTGGAACTCCATACTTCTAAATTGTCATGAAATTCCAAGTCTATTTTTAGGAGACTAAACTATCAAAATGCATGATAGGATTTCCCCTATAATAGTTTCACGCTATCTTTACGTATTGGTGTAAAGGATGACTCTTTTAGTTTGTTCACTGAGGCTGTAGCCATGAAAATCCTGCCTTTACCCTGCCACCTGTACTAAATAAAACTAAGCAATCATCTCCTGTTTCCCATGGCCTTTCAAACTTTTTTAAAAGATTTATTTATTTATTATGAATACAACATCCTGCCTCCATGTATGTCTGCACATACCAGAAGAGGACACCGGATCTCATTACAGATGGTTGTGAGCCACCATGTGGTTACTGGGAATTGAACTCAGGACCTCTGGAAGAGCAGTCAGTGCTCTTAACCTCTGAGCCATCTCTCAAGCCCGGCCTTTCAAACTTTAACAAACAAGAATTGGAACTTAGTAATGAAAGCCTCTTAGTCAACTCATTTTCCTAATCTGCTTTGAATTTTTAAAGCTTTGATGGTTTCCTTTAATTTGATTGAAGTATAAATATGCATGATTAAGAATTTTATATTAATCTATGCAGAATGGCATTTTTCTGTGTTATTTTATCAACTTACATAGTATTTCTGACATTGACATAAGCAAATATATGTGTTCTTGACTAAGAATGTCCTTGAAGTATGTGGGGGGGATAAGTCAGTATAAACAGCTGGTCTTGTAAGCATGAGTAACTGAGTTAATTTCACAAAATCCAGGTTTAAAGGAAAAAAATGATACTGATAAGGCATGGTATCACATACATTTAAAATAAACAATAAGGAGGAGGAAGAAGGTGAATCTCTGAGTGTGTGGTGAAGTTGGTTTGTGTATCATGTTCCTGGCCAATCAAGGCTATATAACGAGACTCTGTATCAAAAAGAGATACCTTAGTAGAGGGAGCCATTATGAGTTTAAAGAGAAATCTGGCAGTAGGGAAATGTCCAGAGATCCACAAGGATGAGCCCAACTAAGAATCTAAGCAATAGTGGAGAGGCTACCTTAAATGCCCTTCCCTTATAATGAGATTGATAACCACCTTAAATGCTATCCTAGTATCTTCATCCAGTAGCTTATGGAAGCAGAAGCAGAGACCCACAGCTAAACACTGAGCTGAGCTCCTGGAATCCAATTGTAGATAGGGAGAAGTGATGAACAAAAGGGTCAAGACCATGCTGGGGAAGCCCACAGAATCAGCTGACCTGAGCAAGTGGGAGTTCAGGGACCCCAGTCTGATAGCTGGGCAACCAGTATGAGACTGAACCAGGACCCCTTAATGTGGGTGTCAGTTAGGGGAACTTGGGCAGTCAGTCTATGAGGCATCTGGCAGTGGAACCAGTATTTATCCTTAGTGCATGAATGGGCTTTAGGAGGCCAATCCCTATGGAGGGATACTCTCTCATTCTAGATACACAGCGGAGGGCCTAGGCTCTACCCCAAATGATGTGTCAGACTTTGATGATCCCTCATAGAAGGCCTCACCCTTCCTGGGGAGTAGATGGGGAATAGGATGGGGGGGACATGAGAAGATGGGAGGGCAAGAGAACTGGGATTGATATGTGAAATGAGATTGATTCTAATTTAAACAAAATTAATTTTAAAAAGAAGTAAAAAATAAAATAATATGAAATAAAATAAAGCCAGGCATGATGGTACATATTTGTAAACCCAGAGATGGAGAAGTACACGGAGTAGATCCCCGAAGCTCATTGACCAGCCAGCTTGCCTACTTGGAAAGCTTCATGACAGTGGGAAACATTGTCTCAGAACAGAACATACCCAAGGAAGATGTTTGCATGTGAACATGTGCGCACACCCGCGCGCATGTGCGCAAACACACACACACACACACACACACACACACACACACACATTCCACAAAGAGTGTTGTTGGTGGCATTCTTTCACATTTGTTTCTCATTGCCTGGTATTATCACCTGTCATTTCATCTATAATACCTTTCTCTGGCTCTAAGATATATTTGCATCATTATTCTAGAGCAGTTGATATTTTGTACCTTTTGTTTTTCTTTACTTAAATTCTGGCTCAATAAAAATGTAGCATCCATGGATACCATAGCTCACCCACAGACATGGGAAAAGGGAAATTTTAAAGCCCACACAATGCAAACTGAATTTCTCGTTAGCATATGACTGCAAATTATTGAGATTTTAAAGCTGTGCGATTTCAAACCTTTTAACTTCTTCATCTATAATTTCTTAAAGTACAATTGTAACTTCTGGGTAATGATTCAATATGTCTCCTGACAGTTTTTGAAAATGTCATCCAAATTATTAATGTTAAGTATATTATTGCTGAGAGAAAAGCTAAAAATATATTGAACACCAAGATCTTGATATTCTAAATAATATGACATAGACTATACTTCAAAATTGCTTTTGAAATCAGAATGGTCAAAGGATTTATTCAGAAACTCTTGTAATAACATATTACAGTTTCTGGCCATATTTCATGTTTATATCAGCTGTTTCCACATGTATTGACTATTTAAACATTCCAAGTTAAAGATGATTCACACTAAGAAACATATAGGATCTACCAAGTCTCACAAAACATGCAATGCTCCAAAAGTTGGTAGAAAAGAGTGAAAAACGAAAGGACTGTGAGTGAAAAAAAACACATGGACACTCAGTGAAGCTATATGGGTCAGAGTTGGTGATAGCGGTAATTGATTACCCTTATAGTATACTATTAAAGCCAATCAGAGAACTGGCATTAAATACCTGAGATCCATCACAGAAATGCAACTTTATAAAACTAGGGAAATAGGTGGCAAACTATGGTAATACTTCTAGAATAATTATACATTGCAAGGGAATAAAGAAAGCATTCAGTCAAGACCCAAACATAATGGCACTGGTATCTACCTGTAGTTTTAGTCTAGCAAAAAATTGGAGAATTTTGTGACCATCAGATTTATGTTTTTGTGAATAGCTGTGGATACTTTGTATATGTTAAATAGAAATATAGTCATGAGACATTAAATAATATTATTTTTATAGAAAATTGTTTTCTAGTTCTGTGAGAGAGAGAGAGAGAGAGTGTGTGTGTGTGTGTATGTGTGTGTGTGTAGTAAATACACACATATGTGCATGATCATAGAGGCCAAAGGAGAGCATTGGTATTCTCTATTCCTCTCTACTTTATTCCTTTGAGGCAGGATCTCTCCTTGAACATGGAGTGTCACAACCGCCTCGACCAGCAAGGAGGACGTGACTCGGGAACTCTTCTCCAAGCAGTTTATTCAGGAACCTTGAAACAGTCTTCTTCTCCCCGGGGAAAGCCAGCGCTTATATGGCCTAGGCATAGCCAACCCCAGCACGCCACTTGGCGACAGCAGATAGGTCCACATACACAGAAGCAAGCCATGGACCTGAGCCTTGACCAAATATGGAGTTGTTTACTCTGAGAGCGCTCACCTTCTGGAGGGTGGTAGGCGAAAGCCCGCACCATCTTTAATGTGCGGCACATTGCAGTACTCCACAATGGAGCTCAAATATTTGGTTGTTGTTTGTTTCTAGCAAAGCCAGTGACCCTTCAGTAATCATCCCCAACAATTCTGATGCCACAAGCCATGAAAGAGACCACACCTAGTTTTTTATGTGAATTCTGGGATATTATTCAGGTCCACACAGTTCTGCAAAAAGCACTGATAACCCCTGAGCCCAGATAATATCATCTAACAAAATGAAGTATATTTTCACTAAAAGGGCCTCAAATTTTAATTAATACCTATAGGTGGATGTATTTTCCCTACTTTGGTTGCAATAACTATGCTTTTTCAAGAATCTAAAACTCAGACGAACCTAAATATTGATAGATTTCAGGAGATTGATGATGGGTCAAGTGTGGGGCTATAGGGATATAAATGAATCTCTCTGAAAGATGATCAGAAAAAAATATGGCAAAGTTTCTATTATTGTTGTTAGGTAAGTCACCATCATCACAAACATGTCAATGAACAGTTTATTTATTATTGAATAAGTTATCCTGAGACTATCTCAGGTTAGCTTTCAGTTTGGTTTGAATCAGAGAATGACCTAGAATTTCTGGTCCTTCTGACTCTAGTATCTGAGTCCTAGGAATGTTGAGATTATAGGCATACATCACTATCCTCAGTATATGCAGTACTGGGGCTCAAACCTAGGGCTACAGTGCATGCTAGGCAGTACTCTGCCAATTGAGCCATGTCTTCACCCAGTAAATACAGTTTTAATTTTAAGTCAGGTAGGTCATTCAGTTTATTTTCACTTATAAAAGAGGCAATTTTTATTAGCGCATCTTCTTGGTAATTACAACATAGTAGACACTGTAGATGAACTTGTTTATAGATTAAAATATGCCTATGCTAATGGTTTTAGTTAGTGTTAATATGCTAAAGAGAAACATAGTTAAGATATATTAGATAATATGGTCCTAATAAATGGAGTGAATTTTATTAAATATGCCTCAAGTTTTAATTAGTTCTTATTTATGGAGGTTGGTTTTATGTTTCATAAATTAGTTTTTATAGAAGTCCATTTTCTTTCCAAAACATTGTACAATTTATGATTTTCAAGACTCTACCTCAAATATCTTTGCTTCTTATAATTGTTGGAAATTAATATATAAAGCGAATGCTTTATAATGGAGTGTTATCTAAAAGTTATTCCTGAAACTCTCTCCAAAGCTTTCCATCCCACAGAGGAAATAAAGCAATTAATAACTAGATTGTTTTGCAAGAGTTTAAAATAGTGTTTCTCTGTGTAACAGGTCTTGCTGTCCTGAAACCAGCTCTATAGAACAGGCTGACCTTGAACTCAGAGAGATCCACCTGCCTCTGCCTCCTGAGTGCTGGGATTAAAGGTGTGTGCTGCCACAGTCCAGCTAATAATCGGATTTTAGAATAAATGAATCCTTCATGTCTGCATTGATCGGAGAAGTAGGTTTTCTATGTTGTAAACACAGTGTGTCCTCAACACAAAGAACAAAAAATTTTCTTCATAAATTCTTCTTTTCCCTACTTTTCCATTAATTGAGAGGTGAAAGTAATATGTGGATTTTTATAATAATGATTTTCCACTAACATTAATCACCCAAATCTTATTTTAAAATATTTCTTTCTAGGAAACACCATTCAATGAGGTAATCAAAGTTGAAAATAGGGTTTTGGAGAAATTGTACAGAGAATCACAAGGATGACCCCAACTAGGAATCTAAGCAATAGTGAATAGCCTACCTTAAATGTCCTTCCTCTATAATGAGAATTATGACTACCTTAAATTCCATCCTAGAGCCTAGCTGATGGAAGCAGAAGCAGAGATCCACTAGTAAACACTGAGTCAAACTCCTGGAACCCAGTTTCAGAGAGGGGGCAGTGAAGGACAAAGGAGTCAAGACTATACTTGGAAAACCCACAGAAACAGCTGACCTAAGAAAGTGGGAACTCATGGACCCCCGTCTGACAGCTGGGGAACCAACATAGGACCAAACCAGGTCCCCTGAACGTGGGTGTCATCTAGGAGCACTGGGCAGTCGATAGGGCCTCTAGCAGCATAACCAGGACATATTCCTAGTGCAGTAATAGACTTTGGGAACCCATTTCCCATGGAGGGATACTCTCTTAGCTTAGATACACAGGGGATACCTCAAATGACTTGACAGATTTTGATGATCTCTCATGGAAGGCCTCACTTTCCCTGGGGAGAGAATGGGGATAGGATGGGGGGTTAATAGGGGGAATGGGAGGGTGGGAGGGAGAGGGAACTGGGATTTATATGTAAAACAAGATTGTTTCTAATTTAAATAAAATTTATTTAAAAGAAAAAATAAAGTTTATATCTCTATCAAAAAAAAAGAAAAGGGGTTTTGGATTCACTTTGGTTAGGTTAGCATAACAGGGTGTCAAAAAACAAACAAACAAACAAACACTGCTCTTGCTTAGGAGAATAAGTTATTAATCAGGTTCATGCAGGCAACCCTTGCTGGCTTGTTTTACATCAAGATGACACAAGCTATCATTGCTTAAAAGGAGGATCTCACTTGAGAAAATGCCTCCTTAACTAAGCTGTAGGCAAGCCTGTAGGGCATTTTATTAATTAGTGATTGGTGTTGAAGGACCCAGCCCACAGTGGGTGGGGCCACCACTGGGCTGATGGTCTTGGGTTCCATAGGAAAACAGAATGAGCAAGCCTTGAGGAAAAAGCCAGCAAGCAGTAACCCTCCATAGCCTCTGCATCAGCTCCTACCTCCAGATCCAAAACAAGTTTGAATTTCTACCTTAGTTTCCCTTAATATACTGTGATTCAGAATATATAAGCTAAATAAACCCTTTCCTCTCCAAGGAGCTTTTGATCATTACAGCAGTAGTAACCCTAAGATAAAACCCTTGTTAAATTCAGTGGGATATAAAGAAAAAACAGAAAGACCATGAAGATAGAGGAGGACTTGTCAAGAAGAAGAAAAGATTTGGTGGTGGAGAGAAATGGATACGAGAAGATAATGAGGAAGAAGATGATTAAAGTGTGTGTGTGTGTGTGTGTGTGTGTGTGTGTGTGTGTGTGTGTGGTGAAAATGTGAATGAATAAATAAAGTAGAAAAATACCATTCGGTTCAAGGTTCCATAGTTGTAGCTCTCATAGAAGAATGCTTGTCTAACATGCCAAGAACACTAGACTTGATCTCTAGTACTCTGTTACTGCCTAAAACAGGGTTAGGCAGCACTATAATCACAGCACT
This sequence comes from Mesocricetus auratus, assembly GCF_017639785.1. Lineage (NCBI taxonomy): Eukaryota > Metazoa > Chordata > Mammalia > Rodentia > Cricetidae > Mesocricetus > Mesocricetus auratus. The sequence continues at coordinate 25,555,696 of NW_024429196.1, read as the reverse complement.
CTGGATTGGAATATCAATTGAAACTTATCCTGTAATATTTAGCAATTTCCAGGCAAACCTGGGCTACTTTAGATCAAGTCTTAAAAATAACCACTGTCCTTCAGCATCATGAATTACTTTCATGACACATGCTAACACTGATTATTCATAGAAATAATTTTGAACACGTGACTTTTAGTGTCATTTGACCAATATATAATGTCATGAATACTTTCTACTTTCTGATGCTAATAGATATGTGGGGCATGTCTATTTTTGGAGTCTGTTATTGTTTCATTTTGAAATCAAGAAAATAATACTGAATTACTTTCCCTAGTAATTTTCTGTGTTTGGAGGCGTATGCGTGTAGATGGTAGGTGTATGTGTACATACATATTTGTGTGCAAGGATGCCTCCCTCCCACAGGTGTATGAATGAATGCTACTGCAGAGGCCAAAGGAGACTGTCTGCTAGACTGCTCTGTCACTTACTTCTTCATTCACTTGAGATAGATTTTCTTACTGGACTGAACCTCACTTGTTTGAGGCTAAACTGGCTGCCAGTGTGCTACATTGATCCAATGTTTCCATGCAGTCCTCTCACACCCATAGGCTGAGTCACAGGTGCACATCAAACCTGTTTTTCCCTATGGTTTTAATGTCCTCCTGCTTGAACAAAGGCCTCTTGTCCTCTATGCCATCTACTCAGTGCCAATATCTTCCTTATATTCTCTGATGGAAATGCTATGCACATTACTGCCCTTGTTCATAGACGTTGCGCTGCCTTTCTTGCAGGAGATAATTCACAACATTAGCATTAGGCTTGGCCATATGACTTACTTTGCCCACTTGATTTTGACTGCAAACAGATTAAGTACCATATGCAAGAAAAAGGCATTATAGACTGGGCCACTTGATGCTGACAAGTCTTTTAGCCTGCAATCAAGTATGAAGAGAAAATGTGCTGGCCTCTGATAAGGTGCACTTTTTTAAGCTGTAACAGCTAGCATAGCTTACGTTCTCAGGTTGTTTGGAGGGTACTAAGACTGGGTAAGGGGAAAATGAAGACAAGTTTCATAGACATTTTGTGTAAGATTTTAGCTAGAATGATTTATATTTCTGTCCTCTACTCTTGTCACTTCATTTTAGCTTCCTGGCCAGTAATTCTGCTACATAATGCTAGCCCAAGGACCTAGTCATAGCTCAAAACAAGAATTTTGTTTGCTTATTTCATGAGATTTTTTGTTCCCATTGAAGCTTGATGTTCAAAATAATTTTAAGAAACCAGCTTTGTAAGGTGAATTACCAATTTTGACCATTTTATATTGCTCTGGAAAAATGATTCTCAAAGACAAAGGGTTGAATTTTCTTTTGGCTTTAATATGAACTACTTTCCTTCAATGGGATGTTTTAAGGCTTAGTGAATTGAACTTAATAAAGGCTGTCACACCCTGAATGTACAGCTGGCAGGCATGCAAGGGCATTCTGACGAAGGGAAAATTTATATCTAAAGCCGAGTTATCTTCCCTTGATAGTGTGAACATTTTTAAAGTTTTTGTCAAAAATTGAAATTCCAGAATAAAAATCAAGGTTTTGTATCAGAATGAGCATATTCTAAATATCTGGAGACTTATTCTCCATATATAGTTATTCTCAAAAAATGTCACATGCCTGTATACACAGAGTCTATAACAAACACCAATCACCTGTCTTCTGTGCTCTTGTGCTACTGCACAGCCAGGAAATGATGAATGAAGACAAATATGGCTAGGTCTTCCCGGAGAGACATCTAATAGAATCTTCCTCAGATGAGTCTTGAAGCTAACTGTCAGAGCTGCATCCTTGGAGATGTAGTAGCAGCTTTTCAGCATTCGCAATGCTGATATAATGTCCCACCCACAAAGAGCATGCAGTTGCACATGCTCCAATCATTCTGAAACATGAAAATAGAACTCACCTGCCCATGGCTTTAGAATGGAGATCTAAACCCTTGTTTCTGTTATGTCTTAAAAACAAAGCTTGCAAAGTCTTCCTCAGATCGTCTCAGCATTAGTCAATATGAATCATTTAGAATGGATGAAGGAGGAACTTCTATTAATTCTGAGATATTAGTTTGTTTTTGTTTTCAGCAGAAACTTAGTTCCATTCACCTTTTGTCCTAAAATAGCTATGTGAGACAATGGGACAATAGAGTCTCTTCTCTTTCAGAAATATTTTCTTTTGAGTCTTAAATGAGGTGTAGAAAAATTATTAGAGGTTCCTGCTATAATTATGATCCATACACATGTACTAATAAACATAAAAAATAATGTAAAATTTCAGAAGACTTGTTAGCAATTAAAATAGAACAATCTAATTAACGCTAGGTAATAGCTATCAAAAACAAGAGTAAAGTCTATCACACCTCTTATGTCTGCCTGTTACACAAACCTAAGTTTCCTCTTACAAATAGGTATGTCAATTTCCATCTAATTATTAAATACCCTCTAAACTGACCCATCTCATTTGTTTTTCTTTATTCTTGCCCTTGCCTGCTCTCCTTATTGGACTTAATGAATCTTTCTTACATGGGTAACTGATATAAAATACTAGTGCTGTCATTTAAAAAGTAAAATCTAACATAAAAAGGTTTAAGTCCTATAATAATTTCCATTTCTTTAGTGAAAAATAAAAAGACAAGTTTATGATCTTAGGCTCAGTGGTAAACGTTTTGTCATACAAGCATGGAGACATGTGTTTAAATTCCAGAATGCACATAAGTGCTGGATATGCAATGTAAGTGTTTATTACTAGCATTCCTGTGGGAGGATGGGAGGCAGAGACAAGCGAATTCTCAGAAGCTCAATGGACAGCTAGCAAGGTTTACATGAAGGAAAAAAAGAGATTCTATCAAAAAATTGATGGAAGGTGAGGACCTACACCTAAGGTTGTTATCTGATCACCATACACTGGCTGTGCCACACACATACATGCAATCAAACAAGCAATACACACACAGACTACCGACACATACATATACACAGACATGTGCACACACATGCATGCAAAAGAAAAGACATTTACAAGTAGCTGAGGCATGACAATGTACTGTATTATAGCAAAAGTAGGTTTCTATAGTACTTTTGATTATGAACTTCATGTATTGAGACCAGACTCTGTGTGTGTGTGTGTGTGAGAGAGAGAGAGAGAGAGAGAGAGAGAGAGAGAGAGAGAGAGAGAGAGAGAGAGAGAGAGAGAGAGAGAACATCCATTTCCATAAGGGAGGAAGCTTTATGCTGAATGTAGATGACAGCATCCCATAGATGGGACCCTGGATGAAATCAGTAGGAGGAAATATGAGAGCTAGAATCCTCTGGCTCTGCTTGCTGACGACCTTGAAGTGAGCGTCTACAATCTACAAATCTGAAATGCTCTAAAGTCCGAAATTTTTGACACATTATGCCACTGAAAAAGTTTCAGATTTGAGTGTTTTAGATTTCAATTTTTTTGATTAGTTGTGCTTAACCTACAACAGATGGGAATTTAGCTATAGAAAAAGAAATCTAATGGTGCAGCAAGAATGCTATATAAAATTTTGCTTCATCACCCCTCGTGCACCACTGGAAACAAAAATGCCTTTTCTATAGATGTCATCTTCCTTGTCATATGAAGCTGTGAGGTTCTACATATGAGGTAATAAATTAATGCCTCATAAACAAAGCTAAACTTTTTGTAATCTGTCACCAGGTGGTGACAGAGTTACAATGATACATAGTTCAAACAATACAAACTGTAAGTCACAAACACATCTTAATTCATACTATTACCTATGAAAGTACATATAGTTGCAATTCTAAATTCTTTTCTAGTTACACTGCATGTGGAATTCAGGGAGTGCATACGAGATCCCAAGGCTTCTCCTTTGCTGGCTCAGGGCCACCTTCATATGAACCTTTCACCATGTTTAAGAATCAGTTTTTATTAAAGATGGAATGCATCAAAGAGACTAGTTCCCATTTTTCCTCGGAATTAATTTTGTGACAGTTCCTTTCTCCCATCTGCTTGAAATCCTCCTTCCCGTTTTGAAATGCCGAGAGAAGAAAAGATAGAACAAGAGTTTTCTGTTTTCCAAAATATCTTCAGCTCCACAGCTATTATTCGCCAAGGAGCAGGAGGAGGGTTTTCCCTCATGTCTGGCACCTGCTGCTCTCCTTTCATCTCACCTTTCCAAACTCACTTTCCATGTTGCACTTTATATACAATGTCAGTTAATGAGCTGTAGTCACTGTCTGATAGATGCACTTGCTCTATACATTCCCCAGCTGTCAGATTCATACCATTATTGCAAAGCAACTAAGATGTTAGCACCACGACACATATAATCTGTGTATGCCATCCCTGTGTCTATTTACTCGTTTCTTTATCCCTTAGGTTCCATGGTATTTCTTTTAACTTCCCACTTATAAAAAGCACCCTGTCCAGAGAAAAGACTAATCATGTCTAAGTTTTCCATGTTCTAGTAAATGCATTGCACCTTGCCTCATTCTATTTCTCCAAAAATCAATTAAGAAGACCCAAATTTATTATATATTGAAAAGCATATCATAGCTTACCTAAGTAGCAGAATTGAAGTGGAGTTTTGTCCTATTGTTTTTTATGTTGATCAGTCTGAGGACCTTGAACAAACCAGGAAATCATTCTGAACATTAAGTTATATTCTTAACCAGAACATTTTTAAAGAAACAGAATTAGCACAGGGAAATTACAGAAGTATTTGTTGTGTACATATCCTTATATGTAAACAATGTTTCCATTAATCTGTTAATATACAAAGACCTGGAGAACCATGTTTTTTTCCTTTTAAATGTCTGACAATAAGCAAGAAAATGCTAAGGAAAGGACTTAGTTTTCAGCTTTGCAATTCCTCAGAACCTTACTAATTTTTTGGAGAGGAATTTAGGTTTTATGTGACTAACCAGAGGACATGGAGAAAGGCACATGAAAGACATTTGAGAGAAAAATATAAATCTACGAAACAATAGACTAGAGAACAAGATACAACAATTCACAGAAATATGTCAATTAATGCAGTAATTTGTTAAATTTAAGCCCAGAGAACTTAAATTTATATTGACAACAAGTAGGTTCAAGTTGGTTGATTCCAAGTGAAAAACCATAGGAACTGAGTGATAGGAGTATATGAATTTGTTGTAAATTATTTTGAGAGCAAAAGAGTAAAAGGAGAAAGAAAACCATGTGCAGCTTATAAAAAGTTTCTTTAAATAAATGTGAACACAGACAGAAAACAATTGATTTCAGAATAGAGGGTGAGTATGGGACTACAAGGAGATTCTCAGTAAAGGCCTAAGAGCAAAGGGAAAATATCATGAGCACACAAAGTCACCACAAAGGGAGATGATTGCATCATAAAGGCCTATGGGTTTACTATGTGCAAATCCAGTGCTAGCCTGACTAGAAAAACAAAATCCAATGAGGGACTTTTGAAATAGTTAAATTTATATTCATTTCCATCATAGAAATTCTCCAAGTCCTTTGAGGAATGCTTACATTAAACACAGTGGTGTTTTAAACATTTTATGTGATAGTGAGGGTGTAACTCATTCTCTAGAATGTTTGAGAACCCATGTTTAATCCTTAGTACCACATGCACTGAGAATGGGGGTGTGCCTGTACATTCAGCACTAGGTAGGTAAAGTCAGGAATTCCAGAGCATCTGCTACATAGTGAGTGTAAGCTAGTATGGGCTATATGAGATGCTACGTAAAAAAGGAAACTATTGAAGCAAGTTTATTCTTACAGACATACGTTTGGTTATGACAGAACTTGGATATACATTTTCTGTCTTTGTGGTTGTGGAAAACCACTATAACCTCTCTTTTTTATCTCCTTTACTGGCAAAATATAACTGACACTTAGAGGTAGTGAGGTATGTGATGGTTCAGTGAGGCAGACTGGATAGCAGGGAACATAGAACTAATTGAAAAGAAGGCCTCCAATAAGCTTTAGTGTACTTTATGGGTCTTTGTTTTTAATTTTTAAATCATGTTTTTAAAGAGAATTTTGATTGAATATTTTTGAATCTGTTAATTCATTAAATATGCTTCAGTTTGGTTGATTTTCTTCGTGCCTTCTTGAGCTCAGCTTAAGGTCAAAGATTAGGTCTCATAAATATGTAGCAGGACTCCTTACTTTACAAATCTATTCCATTCCATGCAAATTGTTATGTTCTAACCCCCCACTTACAATCCCCACCCCCTCCTTGCATCACCATTTCCAGTAATTAGTCAAGGACTGAGAAAGACGTTACTATAAAAAGTCATCTGAACAGAATAAAAACCTCCTAGGATACTGAGTAAATAAGGAAAAATAAAGCAGAAATCAAAAAGGAAAAACTTGGCTTTCTGTCACTATGTATAAAATGCAGTCCCACAAGTAATTGCTTCTTGAAAACCTGTGTGTGTGTATATATTTGAACTGTGGTGAGAAGAATATTGTCATTATATGCTGGGTGCTTAAAACTTCATAATCTTTGCATGCGCCACTATTCTATCACAAAGAAAGGTGAATAAATGCTCCAAAATTGTATTTTTTTAGTTAGGCTCCATCTTCTGACCTGTTCTGTTTACATTTATTGGATCAGAATTTAGTGTGTGAAATACCATCATTCAATGTTATTCAATGATTCTATGAGAACTGGACAAAGATTATGAAGAATAAGATGTATTTTAATTCCATGGGCTCAAAATATCCCTGGACTCCAAATGCTCATCTCTTATATCCATGATGTAGTGAAAAAATTAGGCTATGATTATATGAACAGATGAGACCTAAAGAAACTGGAAAAACATTCTGAACCATATGTTATTTCAGAGATTACAAATAATTTTAAATTTAATTACTTACATTCCTTTGGTGCCCATAGTTCCCTACATATTCTCACAGACATGATGGCACACACCCTGAAAACAGAAGCATACAGTATATAAATAACAATATATAAATATATACAACTAGGAAGGCTTTACCAAAGGACTGAAGAAAGGTTAAAAATTAATAAAATAATATTGATCTCTACACATAAAAATTGACTTATACATTAAATTTGGTTGGCAAATTCAAAATGAAAAGGTGTTATTCAAGCTGGTAATGATTAACACTAAAAATGTACTAGCATTCTGTCAATAGTAAGATGTTAGGTGCATGTATTAGTTATTTTTCTTTTTTTCCTTCCTGAATTTTAGTACAATTTATTTATTCTTTTAAACAGGATGGTTGAGGACGGTGGAGTGCAGTTGAAGACCAAGGAAAGAGGTATCTTAATAGAGAGAGCCACTGTGGGGTTAGCGAAGAAACCTGGTGCTAGTATAATTTCCAAGAATTCACAAGGATGATCCCAAGCTAAGACTCCTGGCAATAGTGGAAAAGGTGCCCAAATTGTCCTTCCACTGTAATCAGAATACCCCAACTATCATCTTAGTTACTCTTCTATTGCTGTCATAAAACAACAAAACCAAGATAACAAATAAATAAAGGATTTATTTGGAGCTTACAAAGGATAAAGCTCCATCACCATCAAAGTGAGAAAGTATGGCAGCAAATACCAGGCCTGGTGACAGAAACAGCTAAGAGCTGAAAAGAAGCAGATATACAGAGAACTCTAAATGTTGAGAAACTAAACTTTCAAAGCCTGCCCCAGTGACATACTTCCTCCAGCAAGGCCACACCTCCTAGGCCTCTGCAAATAGTGCTAGTACCTGAGGTTTAAGTATTCAAAAGCAGCGCCTAAGGGGGTAATTCTCATTCAAGCCATCACAAAGCATACCCTTTAAAAAAATGTGTAGGTCAAATTGCAGGAAACCTATAAACTCGTGGGAATTGAATAATAAGAAATTGCACCACTCCTGGGTCAAAGAAGAAATAAAAAAAAGAAATTAAAGACTTCCTAGAATTCAATGAGAATGAGGACACAATATACCCAAATTTATGGGACACTTGGAGGGAAGTGCTAAGAGGAAAGTTCATAGCACTAAATGCCCACATGAAGAAACTGGAAAATAGTCACACTAGAGAATTAACAGCACAACTGAAAGCTCTAGAACAAAAAGAAGCAAACTCACCTCAGGGGAGTAGACACCAGGAAATAATCAAATTGACGGCTGAACTCAATAAAGTAGAAACTAGGAAAACAATACAAAGAATCAATGTAACTAAGAGTTGGTTCTTTGAGAAGATTTGAGAAGATCAACAAGATAGACAAACCTTTATCCAAAATCACCAAACCACAGAATGTGAACACGCAAATTATCAAAATCAGAAATGAAAAGGGGGACATAAAACGGACATTGAGGAAATCCAGAGAATCAACAGGTCATAGTTTGAAAACTTGTACTCCACAAAATTTGAAAATGTAAAGGAAATGGACAATTTTATGGATAGCTATCACTTGCCAAAATTAAATCAAGAACAGTTAAGCAATTTAAATAGAACTATAACACCTAAGGAAATAGAAGCAGTCATCAAAAGTCTCCTAACCAAAAAAAACCTAGGGCCAGATGGCTTTAGTGCAAAATTGTACTAGAAATTCAAAGAATAGTTTATACCAATTCTCCTCAAAGTAATCCATGCAAGAGAAGCAGAAGGGTCTTTGCCAAACTCCTTTTACGAGGCTTCAATAACATTGATACCAAAGACACACAAAGACACAAATAAGAAAAAGAGCTTCAGACCAATTTCCCTTATGAATATTGATGCAAAAATGCTCAATAAAATACTGGCAAATTGGATCCAAGAACACATCAGAAAACTCATCCACCATAATCAAGTAGGCTTCATTCCAGGGATGCAGAGATGGTCAACATATGAAAATCCATCAATGTAATCCACCATATAAACTAACTGGGAAAAAAAAACACATGATCATCTCACTATATGCTGAAAAAGACTTTGACAAAATCCAACATCAATTCATGATTAAGGTCTTAGAGAGAACTGGGATAACAGGAACATGCCTAAGCATAATAAAAACTATATACAGCAAACCAACAGCCAGCATAAAACTTAATGGAGAGAAACTCAAGGCAATTCCTCTAAAATCAGGAACAAGATAAGGCTGTCCCCTCTCCACATATCTTTTCGATAACGTACTCTAAGTTCTAGCAAAAGCAATAACACAACAAAAGGAGATAAAGGGGATAAAAATTGGAAAGGAAGAGGGCAAACTTTAACTATTTGCAGATGATATGATAGTTTACATAAGTGACCCAAAAAAAAATCTACCAGGGAACTCTTACATCTGATAAACACCTTCAGCAAAGTGGCAGGCTACAAGATCAACTCAAGAAAATCAGTAGCCCTACTATATACAAATGATAAGAGAGCTGAGACAGAAATCAGAGAAATATCACCCTTTACAATTGCCACAAACAACATAAAATACCTTGGAGTAATGCTAGCCAAACAAGTGAAAGACTGTATCATAAGAACTTTGAGTCTTTAAAGAAAGAAATTAAAGAAGACACCAGAAAATGGAAAGCTCTCCCATATTCTTGGATTGGTAGGATCAATGTAGTAAAAATGGCAATCCTGCCAAAAGTAATCTACTGACTCAATGCAATCCCCATCAAAATGCCAGCACAATTCTTCACAAACCTTGAAAGAATAATTCGCAACTTTATATGGAAAAACAAAAAACCTAGGATAGCCAAAACAACCTTAATCAACAAAGCAACATCTGGAGGTATCACCATTCCTGACTTCAAGCCCTATTATTGAGATATAGTCCTGAAAACAGCTTGATATTGGCACAAAAATAGACAGACCAACAGAATTGAATTGAACACCCTGAGATTAATCCACAAACCTATGAACATGACAAAGAAGCTAATATTATACAATGGAAAAATGATAGCATCTTCAACAATTCGTGCTGGTATAACTGGATATTGGCATGTAGAAGACTGCAGATAGATCCATGTCTATAACCATGCACAAAACTTAAGTCAAAATGGATTAAAGATCTCAACATAAATCCAGCCACACTTAACCTGTTAGAAGAGAAAGTGGAAGGTTCCCTTGAACGAATTGCCACAGGAGACTGCTTCCTGAACATAAAACCAGTAACACAGACACTGAGATTGACAATTAATAAATGGGACCTCCTGAAAATGAGTAGCTTCTGTAAGGCAAAGGACACAGTCAGCAAGAAAAAAAGGTTACCCACACATTGGGAAAAGATATTCACTAACCCCACATCTGTCAGAGGGCTAATCTCCAAAATTTACAAAGAACTCAAGAAGCAAGTTTCCAAAACACCAAAGGATCCAATTGAAAAGGGGTAACTGAACTAAATAGAGAATTCTCAATAGAGGAGTATAAAAAGACTGAGAGACTCTTAAGAAAGTGCTCCACATCCTTAGCCATTAGGGAAATGCAAATCAAAACATCCCAGAGATATCATCTTACTCCTGTCAGAATGGCTAAAATCAAAAACACCAATGGCAGCTTATGCTGGAGAGGATGTGGAGAAAGGGAAACACTTCTACACTGCTGGTGGGAGTTCAGCTTGTACAACCACTTTGGAAATCAGTATGGAGATTCCTCAAGAAAATTGGAATCAGTCTACCACAGGACCCAGCAATTCCACTCCTAGTCATATACCCAAAGGATGCCCATGCATACAAGAAGGATGTCTGTTCCACTATGTTCATAGCAGCATTATTTGTAATAGCTAGATTCTGGAAGCAACCTATTTGCTCCACAACTGAAGAGTGGATAGAGAAAATGTACATTTGCACAATGGAGTACTACTCAGCAGAAAAAAAAAGAACAATGGAAACTGGAAATTAGCAGGCAAATGAATGGCACTAGAAGATACCATCCTGGGTGTGGTAACCCAGTCACAAAAAGACAAACATGATATGTACTCACTCATATATGGATTTCAAACATGGATCAAGGAGTGTCAGCCTACAATCCCAGTGCCAGAGAGTCTGGGAAACAGGGAGATTCACAAGAGAAGTATGCAAGATAACCCCGAGAAGTGGAAGGAGGCAAGCAGTCCTGAGAAGATTGGGAACAATGTGGGGAGAGGAGAGGGAACCAGGAAACAGAGAGAGGGATAAGAGGAGGGGAGAAGAAGACATGGGGGAGCAGGAAGTTTGAGTTGAGGTAAGAATAGAGGAGAGCATGATGAGAGATACCATAGTAGATGGAGTCATTATAGGTTTGATGAGAGAGCTGACACTAGTGAGATGTCCAGAGAGCTACAAGGATAACACCAACTGGCAAACTAAGCAATAGCAGAGAAACTATATTAATAGCCTCTCACTGATGATAAGGTTGATGACTACATTATATGTCATCCTAGAACCTTCATCCAGTGACTGATAGAAGCAGAGACAGATACCCACAGCTAAAACTGAACTGAACCCCTGGAATCCAGTGACAGAGATAGAGGAGTGATGAACAAAAGGGTCAAGACCGTGCTGGTTAAACCCACAAAGACAGCTGACCAGACAAGGGAGAGCTCCTGAACCCCAGACTGATGGCTGAGAGGCCAACAGGGGACTGATCCAGACTCCATGAATGTAGTGTCAGTAAGGAGGCCTCAGAAATCTCTGGGGTCTTGGGTAGTAGATTAGTGTTTACCATGAAGTACAAATGAACTTTGGGAGCGCGTTCCACATGGAGGGATGCTCTCTCAGCCTGGACACATGGGGAAGGGCCTCAGTTATGCCCTAGATGAAATGTCAGACTCTGGAGATCCCCCAAGGAGGGCCTCACCGTCCCTGGGGAATGATGTGGGGATTGGGCTAGGGGCTGGGTATGGGGAATGGTGGAGGGACAAGGGAGGAGGGGTGGGAGAGGGAGCTGGGATTGACATGTGAAGTATGCATGTTTCTAATTTAAATAAAAACATATATTGAGAAAATAATATGTAGTCATACCACTATTGAGGAGATAACATTGGAAATTTAGGAAGCCAAAATATGTGGAGATTGCTTAGAGAAGGTATATTAATTTTCTATTGCTATGACAAAGCAGCATGACTAACACAACTTACTAAAACAAGGGTTTTTGTGAGCTGATGGTTCCAAAGAGATAATAATCTAGCTTAGCAGAGAAGTATAACATCAAGCTGCCAGCAAGGGAGCTAGAGAAGCAAGCTGAGAGGTCACATCTCGTACCACAAGCATGAAGTAGAAAGAGAACAGACTAGAAATGGTACAAGTCTTTCAACTTTCAAAGCCCACCCTCATTGACATATGTCCTCCAGCAAGGCCACACCTCCCAACACACCTTCCGAAGCACTAGGAACCGAGGATCAAGTGTTCTAATGGCAAAAACTGTAAAAACCCATCATATTTAAACCACCACCAGAAGTATATTCAGAAAGAGGGTGAATCCTTAGAGGAGGTAGCCATATGTGCCTTACTAAGTTATAGCTATATATGTGCAGGAAAATCTTTACCAGAAAAGTTTCTATTTGCAGTAGGTGGAGATTAACACGACCCAAAACTGGCCAACATGCAGACATTAAAAGACTAAGAAATGCTAACCTCTAAGTGTAAGACTCCATCTCTTTGTCCCAAGGGTCAAAAGAGGGGGCAGAAAGAGTATAAGATTCAGAAGCTGTAGATGGCTAAAAGAAATAATTTCTTATTGACACAGCAGAGCAGCTGCACATATTAGCTCAAGACCTGTGCAAGTCTAAGCCAAATCAAATCTCAGAATGGACATGGATGTTAGGCAAGACTTCCCATTTCTTGCCTATGATATATTGATTGTTGATAGCTGCTTGGAGACACGCAATCAGTTTTCCCTAAGGGTGTAGACTGTGGTAACTCCACCAAACAACTCACACATATGTGAATCTTAGAACAGCAAAAATTGTGCTTGATAGGCTAAGAAATATATACAAAGTTGGGTGGAGAGGGAAGGAGTAGATTTGGTAAAAACAAAATTCTCAAAACACCAATACAAATATTTTTTAAAAGATCTTTCAATAAGGAAGGATGGAGAAATATAAACCATGCTATAGCAATCTATGGATGACTGCAGTATCTATCTTAATTTCCGATAAACCTCGCTCAGGGCGAAGGTAATGAGTATAGAAAGCATAGACATTAAATAATGAGAAAGAAATCAGCCCTCTAACTAACTGAACACTCTGTAATGTGAATGCATCTAATATCAGTGTCAAAATATGTAAGGCAAAAACTGATGGGACTTTAAGAAAACATAAATGAACCCACAGTTGTACTGGAGACCTCACAGGCTTTCAATATTTGACAAATGCAGCACACAGAAAATTAGTAAGGACACAGCAGAGCTCAGCAGCATCATAAATCTCCCAGAAATAATTGACATTTGGGGAACACTTCACCGATTAGCAGAATACTCATTTTTCTCAAGTATTCTTGAACCAAAATAGGCCCAATATCATGAGACAAAACATAACACAGCAAGTTGAAGAGACTAGAAACCATGGAAGAATTACCTCAAATTGCAGTGAAATTTAGCTAAAAATCAACAAACAAAATGCAACCAGAAATTCTAAAATATTTTTAAATTAAATAGCACATAACACACATACAAGGAACAAGTCTTAAGAGAAATTTTAAAACATTTTGAACTAAATTAAATTGAAAATGAAACGTCAAATTTATGTAATGCAGAAAAGCAGTGCTTACAAGGAATTTTGTGTGACTTTAGGAAAGACATAAACAATCTAGAATCTCAAGTCAATAATCTACGCTTACACATTTTAGGAGACTATGCAAGAGATAAGAATAAATCCAAAGTAAACAGAAGAAATGAAATGAAAAGTTAGTACAGAACTCAGTAAAATGGAAGATAGTATAGGAACAATAAGGTTGAAATCAAGTTCACAGAAAGCACAGACAAATTAACTACTTTTACATGTGGCCAAAACAGTAAAATCAACAGAAGATGGACATTGACAGCACCATAAATGGAACAATGGCTATCAACATTGATGTGACCATTAAAATGATATGTGAATGTTGGGGTCAATCTCTGTCCACATATTGTCAACAGATAGTTTGCAACTCTTTTTGTTTTCTGTTTTTTATTGTGTGTGTGTGTGTGTGTGTGTGTGTGTGTGTGTGTGTGTGTGCTGTGTGCAGAGGAACCTGCATAAGTCAGAAGTGACAAGAGATTCTCTGGACTAGAGTCACAGGTGCTTGTGAGCTGCACCTGCGAACCAAACTCTAGAAGACCAGCTAGTGCTCTGAACTTCAGAGACATCTCTCCAGCCCCTCCCTGGCCAATTCTTTGAAAGACATAGTCTGTCAAACTCACACACACAAAAATGAAACATCAATAGGTCTTTGTTTCTAAGAGTGAATCAATTATAAGTAACTTTACAAAAGGAAAGCACCAAGTCAATTTGCATCTGATGGGAATTATATAAAATGTTTAAGGAAGATTTTTTAAGTAAATTATACTAACTTATTTTGTAAGATACAAGCAAATAGAATTATTCCTGAAGTATTGTATAATATGAGCTCATAGTCGTCTTATCCTGGATCAAGATAAATATATGAGGGAAACTATTGATAAATAAATCCCATGAAGATTAAATACAAAATTTCCCAATATTTCAGCAAATGAAATCTAACATCAGAAAACAAACAAATATAATTCTAAGAATAAATAGATAGCTATCAAACATGTAACAAGCTGATAGATGTATGATAAGTTGTTAATGACAATAGAAAGTGTTAGTGATGTACCAATTGAAATGGATAGATGCATGGAGTATATTTTTAACCTTATAAATAAATGCCTGCTGTATACTTTCTATTAGAACACAAAAATTCAAAATATTTTAAAGTAAAAGGGCCAAAAGAAAATACATGGTGCTGATGGTAATTAAAATAACAGGGAAAAGCAGCGTTGATATCAGAAAAAGTAGAAAACAGAGCCAAAGCATTGCCAGTAGCATAAAGAGGGCATTTCATGATAACACTGGAAACAATTCATCAAGAAGCATGATAATTCTTGGTTTCCGTATACTTAATAACAGAGCTTTCAACATTTAAAGAAGAAAATGATAGACCCTCAGGAGAAATAGACAAATTCTTAATAATAGTTGGTAGCTACAAAATTTCTTCCTCAGGAACATAGAGATAGCTCAGTCAGGAAAGTGATTATGAATTTATCATAAATACCTGAGTTTGGTCCCCAGAACCTATATTAAAAAGTCAAGCTAAAAGGCATACCCCTGTAATCACAACATTGGGAATAGTCAGGAGGATTCCGAGGGCTTGCTGACAAGCCAGTCTAGCCAAATCAGTGAGCACCAGGTTCAGTGAAAGACCCTGTCTCAAATAATAATGATGATAATTATAATGATAATAATAATAATTAATAAGACAGAGTAAATGTTCTGTTTAGGGCTAAGCCTTTAACCATAATTTATTCTGGCATCTTAGCAGTTACCTGTCCGTGAGTTCACTGCTGTTCATTGCAAAGGGAAGCTTTTCTGAGAGCGCATTTATCTTTGGATATAAATATAACTATTTAGAAGGTAGTTAGATGCCTCTAGGATCTACAAATTCTTCAGAGATTTGTTTTTCAATGTGTCTACCATGCCAGGTATAGGTTCTGTCCTGTGAAGCAGATTTCAAATCCTCTCGTAGAGCTGTTGGTTATCTCAGTAACAGTCATGCTACCTTTGCACAAGTGGATACATTTATACTGCTCAATGTAAAGATCAGGAAACATTGTGAAAAGCAATAACTGGGAGGTAAGAAGTAAGACTGAGAAATGGCTTTTTATAGCATGATACATCCATTGCAAACTTTGAATGTGACCTGCAAAAGACTGTACCTGTCAACTGTCAATCATGGGAGAGTGAAAGGCATAGATTCTATTCCTTCCTGTGAAATTATTTGATACAGATAGAGTCTGCAAAATGGGCAGTAATAATTCCAGCTACACACCCACTGGTGATTCTAGCAAGATCCAATAGATGTTTCTTAATCTAATATTGCATGAGTGAGAACCCTGGTTAAACTCAGTAGGTACAAAAACAAAAACAAAAAAAATCTGTGAAGGCAATAAGAGACTGGTGGGGTGAAAGAGATAAATAAAGGAGGAGAGTTAGAATGCATAATATCCATGCTTAAAATTGTCAATGGATATTTCATTAATAAAAATATATGAATAAAGGTAGAGAGTGATTGAAGAAAAGATTCAGTGTGAAATTTGGACCTCCAAATGCAGGAGCACACAGATGAATATATGTGCTCATACACTATCACACGCAAGAACACATACACACGAATACACATACGTGAATTCACACACATTAATACACACACTTATATATATGCATACATGAACCTCACACACACACATACACAGGCATCTTGTCTGTGAACCTGTAATAGTGGCCACACCCCTTTGGGTGTGACTTCAGACAGATTGAAAGGCAGAAGGAAGGAAGTTTGAGGCTAGGCTTCTGTTTGTGCTTTTTTTTTCTGGCAAGACAGCCAAGAGTTCTGGGCTGTAGTGATCATGATCTGGTGTCCGCACTAAGTTCAGCAGTTAGGCACGGGGGAACAGGGGGGCGCAGCATGTAGTCCTAGCTACTCTAGAGGCTGAGACAGGAGGATCACTTGAGTCCAGGAGTTCTGGGCTGTAGTGCGCTATGCGGATGAGGAGTCTGCACTAAGTTAGGCATCAATATGGTGACCTCCCAGGAGCGGGAAACCACCAGGTTGCCTAAGAACGTGGGTATCTACCGTTACAGGTTCACAAACAACATACACACACACACACACACACACACACACACACACACACACAAATACAAACACATACCATAAAAATCTCTCAATGATTAATGAAATTTGTAGGTAGTAAAATCAGGAAACTTACAGAACACCAAAGCAATGCCCTCAACCAACAAAATGGAAAGAATGCTTTAGAATAGTACACAAATAAATACAGATCATTTAATCACGGCTATAGAACTTTTACAAAATAGAATTGAATTTATATAGAAATGTCATGTAATTAAGGCCTCTGTGTAAAAAAACATATAACTACATACTCAATCCCAAGCCTTTTACTCCTACAATTGTTACATCCACAATAAATTGAAATCTGTAACAGCAAAATACTTTGAAATTCCTCAAGTAGTTAAATCCAAATAAAATGTATTATGTGTTATACAGTTTAAAATAAAGAAAATGCATAGGGACATCAAATAAATTCAACAGAAATGGAATAGAATGTAGCTATATTAGAGGACTGCAACAGAGGCAGTACTTACAGGAATGGCTAAAGCCTTCTTTACCTACATTAGAAAATATCTTAAATCCAAGAACCAAGCTGCGAGATTTCATTATTGGAAGAGAAAATGTAATCAAGTATGAGAATAATATAGGAAAATATAAGACAATAAGTAAATAGAAGATACATAGAGACATTGAATACGAATGATTCTGTGAGAAAATAAATAAAACTGATGCATACTGAAATTCATGTAGTCAAAAGGGGGAGGGGCAAATCACTAATTCTAGGAATACAATGAATGTGCTTATATCAATAAATTCTGCAACTTCAGTGAAATGAAAAATCTTTTAACAGACCCAAACTGCCAAAGTTCACATAACTACCAGTAATGGGAAAATACTGTGTTACTTAGGTGAATGTGACTTACACCTTAGCATCTCTCCAAGAAAGACTTGGGACCATATTCACTCACTGGTGAATTCTAGCAATTGCTGAAGGAAGAAACTAATGCACATTCATGATAAATCTACAAGAAGACTAAAAAGGAGGGAAAACTTCTACTGCCCAAATCATGGAAAGGCATTTGTAGCAATTGTTTTCCTTAACATTTTAGGTCATAGAAGCATATACATGTATAAAAAGACTTGTTTTGTCTTGAGTTTATTCTGAAAATTCATGGTGACTCAGCAACAAAATTCAAGTAATGTAGTTTACTATATCAAAACATGTAATGGCAACCATAACAGATATAAAAAATTAAAAAATTGACAAAATTTAGGTTTTTTTCAAGATTTTTCTCTGTGAATAAAGTTCCTTAATCTTTGCCCCTAATTGGGCATACCTACTCTTTGTCTTCATAAGTTTTTACCATTTTATGTATCATAAAATGTCAAGTGCTTTACTCTAATGCCTAATGGAGTTTGCAGTGTGTAGTTATTATTCAATTATCTGCAGATGAAGGGTTTACATCTGGTTCCTGGCTGCCTGACTTGTGATTACAGTCACATATCAGAATGGATAATATTTATAGTTTTTCCAATGCTAGTAATTTGAACCACACAGTTCTGAACTTTTCAAGGCAGTGGGTGTATTTCTAGGGAAGCCCATACTGACCTCTACTTATCATCTTCCTACATCTGCTTCCCGAGTGCTGGCAACCAGGCCCGTACTATCACACTATGTGTATTTTCATGTCTCAGTCAAAATGCTAAGTGGTACATACCTAAAAATGTATTGTCTTACATCGATCATCAAATATATAACCTTTAATAATTATAGTATCATGTGTTAGGAATTAAGTATATAGCAATGGCTAGCAGTGTGCCAAGGGCACACAGTAGGTAAGAGATGGGATGGGGCTTAAGTTCTATTTCATTCTGAGTTCATTATCTTCAAAAACATTCCCTTGGTTTTTCAAGCAGAAGAAAGTGATGGAAGAAATATTGGAGAGGTTAAAAAGAATAATACCAAGCTTAAATTTTGGCATAATTCATTCACCTGGCTGATACATGTAAATGGAATGTAATTCAGTGTTACAGTGTTGGTCCTCCAAGATAACAAAAGTACATAAACATATTAACGAGCCCACACTGGCAATTGTTTATGTGCTGTACCTAGGCCAAACAGAGGTTTCAAAATGAATTAAATGGGAGCTTTACCTTTGAAGATCTCACAATCTACACCAAAGATGACAAATTTTTTAAAAATGAACTTTCTCCTTATTTTTCTGGTATAATAGGATCTTATTTTATTTTTAATCTATGAACAAATGTGATAATAAGAGAAAATCATATTCTGGTCTAGTTTTTCTTAATGAATAAAAACAAAATGTTTGCTTTTTCATTTTTGGACACTGTGATAATTGATTTTCTTCTATGTGAGAAGGATTTAGAGTTAAGTAAATAAAGCTTAGGCAGTTAAATATAGATTTTGTGACATTTTTGTCATATCCTGGTCTTTATTGACAGAAATATAAATGCTATACATCTGGTTAGACACATACACATATGCTAAACTTGACATCCTAAACTCTACATACCACTTGGTCATAGCAATAGAATTTCATTTGCTAGCAATTTCCTGTTACATCCCATATACTAATTAAATGTTGTTATGGATAATTTTTCTAATAGTCCTCTTTTTTAAAGAGACTTCTATCTCAAAGAGTAGATGATAGAGAACTAACCTGTGAAATTTTCTTGTGACATAAAGGAAAATACAGAAAAAATAAAATGCTGCTTCTTAAGTCCAATCTATTTCCCAAGTTTAGAGAATTGGGTTATGTGGGTCAACTCCTACACTAGCACATTGCATTTCATTCCTGTCAAATGAGTCAGTTGAGATGATTGTGTTAATTTATTTGTTCAGTCATCAACAATGTAACCAGTTCTAAAGAGCCCTTCACTCTCACTGCACAACACCAAACTACTTGTATAAAATGACAAAAGGCTCTTTGAGATGTTTAATAATAGCACAAACAACAGAACAGGCAGAATTGCCTGCAATAATCAAAATAAAGACATTTTCTGGGGCCATTCTTCTGGGTAAGAGTTAGTAATTTTGTAGTTTGAATGTAATAAGGAAAATGGAGTAACCCCTTTCCACTTCCTAAGATCGCAGAGACTTGATGAAAGTGGAAGGTGTTTCTGACCGATGACATAGGTCTCAGGCACAAAGCTTCTGACTTTTGCTATTGACTGAGGGAACTTATTTCAATAGGACATCTGACTATGTCTCTGTAGACGGATGGTATAACATCTGCAGAGGCACTTAGAAGCTAATGTCCTTAAGCATTTCAAATGAACAAAGGCTGAAACTTGACATTTAAGTATACAAATATGTAGTTGTCACTTCATGATTTAATTCAGTTTTACACATGGAGAAATATTTAGAATCAGATTCAAAGAAAGATTTGCCATGTTAGTTTTACTAAAAGGTACATTTGGTTCTATACTTCCAAAGTTAAGAGCTATTTAAATTTGCTGATTCCTAAGTTTTATCATATTGGAGATGGTTTTCAAAAAGTCATTGTTTTACCATATAGCTATTTTATATATTTATATACCTCTGCATATATGTATTATGTCCATGGCTATAAAATTCAAACACCAATTGTTTCTAGTTTCCAATTTGTCATGTAAAAGTGTTTGGAATTTGTCATTCACATCTCACATCTCACAAAATACTAACATCTGAACAGATTGGAAGTCAACAACTTTTCAGATCCATTACAGAAAATCTCATCAGTAAAAGATCCACACTTCTCTGGAAGCAGAAGCTGCTGTGACCATCATGGAGAAACACGGGGAAATTAAGTACTTGCTAAGGACTGAGCAAGGAGTAGCTTGGTGCATTAAAAAATCCTAGGGGTCAACTCCAGTCCCCACACTTTCATTAGATTTGCCCTCAGGAACTGGGTCAGATGCCAAGATGACAATTTAAAAAACA
Source organism: Mesocricetus auratus (assembly GCF_017639785.1). Taxonomy (NCBI): domain Eukaryota; kingdom Metazoa; phylum Chordata; class Mammalia; order Rodentia; family Cricetidae; genus Mesocricetus; species Mesocricetus auratus. The sequence continues at coordinate 25,535,003 of NW_024429196.1, read as the reverse complement.
TTCTCTTATGTTTATAATGTTTGTGAGGCTGGCATATTTAAATATACATCAAGAGTGAATGAGACCTCTAGATTTTCTGTTTAGTTCTTTTTATAGTAAACTAAACCTTCTCTAGAAATATTAGTCTGTTAAAATCTAGAAAGAAAGCAGAAATACAACTAAATAAGAAATCAAATTTTACCTCTTATCTTGTTCACCTATTACTTATCATTTTTAATTCTTTGTGTGCCACTTCAATAAGGGATAGCCTCATTGTTATTACTCCCAAAAGAGCAGGTGATGTGAATAGATTCAAAACAGAGAAACCATTATCATTTAGGTTGAAAGCCAAGAGCCTTTTTATATAATTTAGATTTACTGATCAGAATGGCAACTCTCAAACTCTGAATATGACCATTCCCACTCAACTCTGTTCATTCATCTGGTTAATTACTTAATTTGCTGTTGACTGAAAGCTTGCTTATTCATTTATACTGTCCCTGTGGTGATGATTTCAGATGAAAAAAATTTAATTTTAAACATTAGTTAGGGGATATTATATACAGGCAAAAATCATCACAGATCCTAAGAGTGAATTTTGATTGACTTTCATACCAGGAGCATAATCCTCTCTGCTGATCAAGATGGAAACCAGAACCAGTCCCTAAATGCCTTCCTCTTTTTCATCCTGTTATAGAGTTCTCCAGCTGTTGCTGTCCCTTGAAAGTTTTAAAAAGAAAAGATGTCTGTTAAGAAGATTAATATCATTATATATATATACATATAAAATCTTGTGAAATGAATGATTTTTTTGTGTCTGTCATTTTCAATTAACACTGTTTTTTTATTTTGAATGGCATCCCTGCTTCCCGTGTGTGTGTGTGTGTGTGTGTGTGTGTGTGTGTGTGTGTGTGTGTGTGTGTGTGTGTGCGCATGCGCCTGGGCTGTGGAGACTAGAAGTTGATATCTGAGGTCTTTCTCAATCACTTCCCACTGTACTATTTGAGACAGGACCTCTGTCTGAACCTTGAGATCAGAAGGCATCCCGTTGTGCCAATTAAGCATACTGGCATTCTTCATTTGCTTAGACTGGCTAGACAACCCAAGAAGTCCACCTGTTTGTACCACCTCCATCAGTTATGGCAGTTCTGATATTATAGGTTCATGATGCCCTACCCAAGTGTTGGCAGGAACTGACAGAGCCATCTCATCTACTACTCCTCCATGATTTTCTGTAGGAATATTTCATTTACCCTTAGTATTTAATAGACTTCCACAGTGTGGCTGTATTTCAAGGTGTGTTCTACTGTTGCAGCAAATTGTAGTCATTTCCTGATTAGGGTTATTGCAAGTAGAGAGTTATGAATAATCTTTCTTTAGTTCCTTGTGGCTATATAGGAAATTTATACTGAGCCAGTTTTCCTTGCCTATGATTTATGTAGGCATATTATTTGTTTATTCAGTATTGGTATGTATTAATTATACATGTTACTGAATTAAATAAAGATATTTTTGTACAGGAATATAATATAATTTAACAAAGCTTTCCCCAACTCTCCTACTCTCACTTTTCTTTCTCTCCCCTCCTAGTAATTCACATTTATTGCCCTAGACATCTCTGCTTCTACAATCATGATATATATAATTTTTCAAGATTTCTTATGCCTCTATAAAATCAAATGTCTACAAATAAAGAACTTATGCTGTTTATATGTCTAGGCCTGATTTATTTCTGTAAGCTGTTTTAACTTATTGTCACAGTACTGTACCCTGATATAGCAGCATTTTTGGAGCATGCCCCAATGGGGAATTAAAGAGCAATAAACTGAATAGCCTTTTGTTTTTTAAATTAGTTTTTCCCTTTTAATTAGGGTAGTTTTTCCCTAATACAAAATATCATAATTATGGATATCCCTCCCTGTACTCCACCTAGTTCCTCCACACCTACCCTCACATACAGATACAACTCTTTCTGCCTGTCATTAAAAAAAACAGGCTAAGGGGTAGCAATATAATATAATTTATAATATAATAGTAACAATATAATATAATCAGATCTCCCCTCTCATACAGATACAACTCTTTCTGCCTGTAATTAAAAAAACAAACAGGCTAAGGGACAGTAATATAATACAATTTATAATATAATAGTAACAATATAATATAATCAGATAAAATAAAACTAGCACATCAAATTGGACAAAACAAGCAAAAAGAAGGGAAAGAGCCCAAGTGAAGGCAGAAGGACGAGAAACCTACTCTTTCCTATGTTCAGGATCCCATAAAACACTAAGTTATAATACATATGCAAAGGAATTGCTGCAAACCTGTGCCTGCATGTGCAATCCACTCACCACCCACTCCCCAGGGATAGTGAGACCCTCCACGGGGGATCATCAAAGTCCATCACATCATTTGTGTGAGGGCCGAGGCCCTCCTTTCTATATCTGGACTGCAATAGTGTTCCTCCATAGGGAATGGGCTCCCAAAGTCATTTTGTGACCTAGGAATAAACACTGACTCCACTGTCAGAGGTTCCATAGACTGCCTTGGCCTCCTAGCTGGCCCCCACATTCAGAAGGCTTGGTTTGGTCCAATGCTGCTTTCCCTATTCTACTATTAGGGTCTGCATGCTCTCATTGTTTCTGCAGGTATCTCCAGCTCTGGCTTGGTTGATTTGCTAACCTCTTCTCCCTCTCCACAACTGGATAGTGGAAGTATGACTCAGTGTTTACCTGCAGGTGCCCATTTCTGCTTCAATCAACTACTGGGTCAAGGCTCTAGGAATGGTAGCCAAGGTAATCATCAATATCTCTTTATGGGGGAAGGACATCAAAGGCAGCCTCTCCACCACTGCCTATATTCTTAGATAGGGTCATCCCTATTGATCCCCTACCATTTCCACTGTGCCAGACTTTTCTCCCAACCTGTACTAGCTCCCTTTATCAAGGTGTCTCCTTTCTTACCCTCCTCTATTCCTCCCCTGTTTCAATCCTTCTGTTCTCCCCACCCCTTGTCCCCCTCTCTGCTTTCCATCTCTGTCCTCTCCTCTTCCATGCACCCAATTTGCTCAGGGGTTCTTGTTCCACTCCCCTTCTTCAGGGGACCATGTGCTCTTCTCTTGGGCTTTTCCTTCTTCCCTAGTTCCTCTGACACTGTGGATTGTAGACTGGTAATCCTTTGTTCTATGTCTAAAAACCATATACGACTGAGTACATACCATGCTTGTCTTTTTGTGACTGGGTTACCTTGCTCCAGATGGTTTCTTTTAATTCAATCCATTTGCCTGCGAATTTCAAGATTCCATTGTTTTTTTTCTGATGAGTAGTATTCCATTGTGTAAATATACAACATTTTCTCTATACATTCTTCAGTTGCAGGGCATCTAGGTTGCCTCCAGGGTCTGGCTATTACAAACACCGCTGCTATGAACATAGTTGAAAATAAGTCCTTGTTGTATAAATGTGCATTCTTGGGGTATATGTCCAGGAGAGGAATGCCTAGATCTTGAGTTAGACACATTCCCATTTTCCTGAGAAACTGCCATACTGATTTCCCAAGTCGTACAATTTTGCAGTCTCACAAGCAATGGAGGAGTGTTTCTCTTTCTCCACATCCTCTCCATCATAGACTGTCATGGGCGTTTTGGGTTTGAGCCATTCTGGATAGTATTAGATGGTATCTCAGAGTTGTTTTGAGTTGCATTTCCTTGATGGCTAAGGATGTTGAACATTTTCATAAGTGTCTTTCAGCCATTTTAGATTCCTCTATTGAGAATTCTCTATCTAGTTCTGTAGCCCACTTTTTAATTGGATGCTTTGGTGATTTGGTGGCTAGCTTCTTGAGTTCATTGTATATTTTGGAAATCAGCTCTCTGTCAGATAGGGGGTTGGTGAAGATCTTTTCCCATTCTCTAGGCTGCTGTTTTTTCTTGCTGACAGTGTCCTTTGACTTACAGAAGCTTCTCAGTTTCAGGAGCTCCCATTTATTGATTATTGATCACAGTGTCTATGCTACTGGTGTTATGTTCAGGAAGCATTCTCCTGTACCAGTTTGTTCAAGGGTACCTCCCACTTTCTCTTGTAAGAGGTTCAATGTGGCTGGATTTATGTTGAGGTCTTTGATACACTTGGATTTAAGTTTTGTGCATGGCAATAGATATGGATCTATCTGTAGTCTTCTACGGGTCCACATCCAGTTATGCCAGAACCATTTGTTGAAGATGCTTTCTTTTTTCCATTGTATAACTTTAGCTTCTCCGTCAAAAATCAGGTGTTCGTAGATGTGTGGGTTAATATCAGAGTTTTCAATTCAATTCCATTGGTCTACATGTCTACTTTTGTGCCAATACCAAGCTGTTTTCAGAACTGTGAGTTTATAATATAGCTTGAAGTCAGGCATGGTGATGCCTCCGCACGTTCCTGTATTGTTCAGGTTTGTTGTGACTATCCTGGATTTTTGTTTTTCCATATAAAGTTGAGTATTGTTCTTTCAATGTCTGTGAAGAATTGTGTTGGGATTTTGATAGGGATTGCATTGAATCTGTAGATTGCTTTTGTCAAGATTGCCTTTTTTACTGTGTTGATCATACCTATCCAAGAGCATGGGAGAACTTTCAATATTCTGGTATCTTCTTTAATTTTTCTCTTTAAAGACTCAAAATTCTTACTGTACAAGTATTTCATTAATTGGTTAGCATTACCCCCAAGATATTTATTTTCTTTGTGGCTATTATAAACAGTGATGTTTTTTCTGATTTCTTTCTCAGCCCATTAATCATCTGCATATATTAAGGCTACTGATTTTTTGAGTTCATATTGTATCCTGCCACTTTGCTGAAGGTATTTGTTAGCAAAGGAGTTCTCTTGTAGAGTTTTTTTGAGTCACTTATGTAAACTATCATATCATCTGCAAATAGTGAAAGTGTTTTTCCAATTTCTATCCCCCTGATCTCCTTTTGTTGTATTATTGCTCTAACTAGAGCTTCAAGTACAATATTGAAGAGATATGGAGAGAGTGAACAGCCCTACCTTGTTCCAGGTTGTAGAGAAATAACATTGAGTTTCTCTCCATTTAGTTTGATGTTAGCTGTTGGTTTTCTGTATATTGTCTTTATCATGTTTAAGTATGTTCCTGTTATTCCTAATCTCTCAAGACTTTTATCATGAATGTTTGTTGGATTTTGTCAAAGGCTTTCTTAGCATCTAGTAAGATGATCGTGTGGTTTTTCTTCTTCAGTTTGTTTATATGGTGGATTACATTGATTGATTTTCATATGTTGAGCCACCCCTACATCCCTGGCATGAAGCCTATTTGATCGTGGTGGATGATTTTTCTGATGTGATCCTGGATTAGATTTGCTGAGTATTTTTGAATCAATGTTCATGAGAGATATTGGTCTATAGTTCTCTTTCTTAGTTGTGTTTTTGTGGGGCTTGGGTACCAAAGTAATTGCAGTCTCGTGAAAAGATTTGGCAATGTGCATTCTTCTAATACTGGTTGGAACAATTTGAGGAGTGTTGGTATTAGCTCTTCTTTGAATTTCTAGTAGAATTCTGCACTGAAACCATCTGACACTGGGATATTTTTTTGGTTGATAGACTTTTGATGATTGCTTCTATTTCATTAGGGGTTATAGGTCTATTTAAATTGCTTATCTGATAAAAATTGCTTATCTGTTCTTGATTTAATTTTAGTAGGTGATATCTATCCATAAAATTGTCCATTTTCTTTAGATTTTTGAATTTTGTGTAGTACAGGTTTTCAAAGTATGACCTGATGATTCTCTGGATTTCCTCGGTGTCTGTTGTTATATTTCCTTTTCATTTCTTGTTTTTTTAATTAGCATGATCTCTCTCTGCCTTTTGGTTAGTTTGAATAAAATTTTGTCTATCTTGTTGATTTTCTCAAAAGAAACAAACCTTTGTTTCATTGATTCTTTGAAATATTTTTCTAGTTTCTACTTTATTGATTTCATCCCTCAATTTGATTTTTTCCTGATATCTATTCCTCCAGAGTAAGTTTGCTTCTTTTTGTTCTAGAGCTTTCAGTTGTGCTATTAATTCTCTAGTGCGAATATTCTCTAGTTTCCTCATGTGGGCACTTAGTGCTATGAACTTTCCTCTTATCACTGCTTAAAAAGTGTCCCATAAGTTTGGGTACGTTGTGTCTCCATTCTCATCGACTTCTAGGAATTCTTTAATTTCTTTTTTTTATTTCTTCCTTGACCCAGGAATGGTGCAATTGTGCATTGTTCAATTTCCATGAGTTTGTAGCATTTCTGCAGTTTGTATTGTTGCATTCTAACTTTAAAGCATGGTAGTCTGATAAAATACAGGGGGGTCATTCCCTTTTTTTTTAGTCTATTGAGGTTTGCAATGTTGCTGAATGTGTCATCAATTTTAGAGGTTCCATGTGGCTCTGAGAAGAATGTATATTCTTTTGTGTTTGGATGGAATGTTCTATAGATGTCTGTTAAACCCAATTGGGTCATAACTTCTGTTAGTTCTTTTGTTTCTCTTGTTTCTGTGTTATGTTTCTGTCTGGTGGTCCTGTCTAGTGGTGAGAGTGTGGTGTTGAAGTCTCCCACTATATGTATTTATATGTTACTTGGCCTTTTTCCTTTGCTGCTCTTAATATTCTTTCTTTATTCTGCATGTGTAATGTTTTGATTATTGTGTCAAGGATACTTTTTGTCATCCAGTCTATTTGGTGTTCTGTATTCTTCTTTTGCTTTCATTGGCATGTCTTTCTTTATGTTGGGAAAGTTTTCTTCTGTGATTTAATTGAATACATTTCTGCACCTTTGAGGTGGGTTTCTTCACCTTCTTCTATACCTATTATTCTTAGTTTTGGCTTTTTACAGTTTCCCATGTTTCCTAGATATTTTGTGTTAAGGGTTTGTAGTACTTAAGATTTTATTTGGTTGATAAATCTATTTCTCCTAATGTATCTTCAACACCTGAGATTCTCTCTTCCATCTGTTGTATTCTGTTGGTTATGCTTGCATCTGTAATTCCTGATCGTTTACCCAGCTTTTCTAATTCCAGCATTCTCTCAGACTGTGTTCTTTTCTTTTTCATTGTCTCTATTTTAGCTTTCAAACCTTGCACTTTTTGAATTGTTTCTTGCATTTTTTGGTTTATCTTTTCCTCCATTTGTAAATTTTTTTTTGTTTTTTCATCTTTTTCTTTAAAGGATTTTCTCATTTCCTTTTTTAGGGTCTCTATCATCTTTATGAAGTTGTTTTTAAGGTTGTTCTCTTCTGCTTCATCTGTGTTGGGATGCTCAGGTCTTGCTGGTATGGAGTCCCTAGACTCTGGTGGCATCATATTGGTTTTTCTGTTATTGAATGTGTTCCTATGTTGTCATCTTCCCATCACTTCTTCCAGTGGGTACAGGTGGAGTCTCTTCCTCTCCTGGTGGGTACAGGTCCAAGGTTCTCTTCCATTGGGTACAAGCAGGTCCAATACTCTTATGGGTCTCAGGTGCATGCAGGTTGGTTGAGGCACTCACTCTCCTGCTGGGTAGAGCTAGGACTACTGTTTCATCAGATTCTGGGTGGCTTGGTCCCTGGAGGTGAGTCAACCTGCCTTCAACCTCCAGGCCAGGAGATCCCAACCAGGACAAGTGGAAGTCAGGCCTGAAACCTGGAGTTTGGTTTTATGCAGGGTGATAAGTATGGATCAATTTGGATTCTTCTACATGCAACTATTCAGTCTGACCAACAGCACTCCAGTATTTTTGCCTGTTAGCACTGATTTCCATGATGACTGTAGGAGTTTGCATTCCTTCTAGCAATGAATCAGTTTTTCCCTTCACCTCAGCATCAGAATGACCCATTACTTGTTTTATTGAACATACCTATTTGAGCTGGCATTGGAGAAAGTTTTGAATTGCATTTCCCCACTGAGTGAGGATGTCAATCAGTTCCTCTTTTGAGAATTCTCTATATTACTTATTGTGGAAGCTTCACTCCAGCCCCTGGCATCCCCATACCCAAAGAGTATGGAATGTTGTAGTGGAAGTTCCATCTAAGCCCCTTCCTCTAAATTTCCCCCCAAACCCTGGTACATCTCAGAAAGTCTGCCAAATTAAGACTCTCTCTTCCAGAGATTCTCACTTCTAGTCCCACAGGGTATTTAAATTGCCCATCTCCAGAAAATAGAAGTGTGATTTTCTGATCTCTCTTTCCTGTCTCCTCCTCTAGGGCTGCTGGAATGCCATTCCATATCTTTGTAGCCAAATATAGGATTTTTGAAATTTGGTCTGATTTTGATTGCTGCATTTGTGAAGAAGCTTACAGGGGTACAAAAAACTTTTCAATGTTTGTTTCTCATTTTAATAGGTTTTTTTTGTTTTGTTTTCTTGATACCTAATTAGATATTATCCCTGTTTCAAGTGTATAGTTATCAAAAATTAGGCATCCATAAGTGAGGCTTTATGTCTGGGCCTTTAATTTAATTACACTAAGCAACATATCTGCTTTTGTGTCAATAATCTTGCTATTTTATTGTTATAGTTCTATATTTTTATTTGAGATTGGGAATAGTAATATCCCCAGCAGTTGCCTTATTATTTAAGATTATCTCTCTTTTTTTAGCTATACTAAGAATTTTGTGTTTCCATAGGAAACTGAAAAGGGTCATTTCAATATCTGTGAAGAATTGTGTTGGATATTTTTTTTCATTGGGATTGCATTGACTCTGCAGGTTGCTTTTGGTAGGATGGCCATTTTTATTATGCTACTCTCTCTGATCCATGAGTGTGGGAGATCTATGTATGTATTTTCTGATATCTTCTTGAACCAAAAAAAATCACATGTCACCAGCTTAGAGTTACCCCAAGATACTTTACATTATTTGGAACTTTTGTGAAGAGCATTGTTTCCCTGAATTCTTTCTCAGTCCATTTGTCCTTTGTAAATAGGAAGGCTACTGATTTTTGTGAGAATTTTGTATCCAGTCACTTTGCTGAAAGGGTTATGAAATGAGGTTCTTGGTAGAATTTTTTGAGTCACGTATGAGTACTATTATATCATCTGCAAATAGAGACTCTTTAACTCTCTTCTTTTTAAATTCGTATTCCCTTGTTCTCCTTCAGTTGTCTTATAGCTCTAGAAAAGACTTCAAGTACTGTATGGAATCCTTATGGAGAGAGTGGACAACCTTGCCTTTTTCTAGACTTTAGTGGAAATGCTTTGAGTTTCTATTAATTTGATGTTTGTTACAGACTTACAGTAAACTACCTTTCTTATGCTGAGCTATGTCCCTTTTAATCCTAATCTCTCCAGGACTTTTACCATAAATGGGAGTTTGATTATGTCAATGGCCTTTTCAAAATCTACTGAGATAATGATGTGTTTCTGCTTCTTCAGTCTGTTTATATGGTTATTACACTTATCAATTTTATGACTATTCAAGCATCACTAATATCAAGCCTACTTGATCATAGAGGAGGATATTTTTTGATGTGTTCTTGGATTTTTGCAAGTAATTTACTGAGAATCTTTATGTTTATAAGGGAAATTGCTTCATAATTCTCTTTCTTTGCTGGGTTTTTATGTGATTTGAGTGTCAGGAACAGTGGCCTTATAAAACAAACTGGGCAATGTTCCTTCTGTTTCAATTTTGTGAGGTAATTTGAAGAATATTGACATTAATTCTTCTTTGAAAATCTGTTAGAATTTGGTGCTAAAATCATCTGACCCTGTGCTTCTGCATATTGAGTCTTTTAATTATTTCATTGTGGGTTATAGTGTTTTTTAATTTGCTTGATTTTGATTTAACTTAGGTAAGTGGTATATATATTAAAAATTATCCATGTCTTTTAAGTTTTCCAATTTGGTGGAGTACAGGTTTGTAAAGTATCTCTGATTCTTCAGCATTTGTTTTATATCCTCCTTTTCACTTATAAATTGGTTTATTTGGATCTTCTCTGCCTTTTAGTTAATTTGGATATGGGTTTTTCAGTTTTATTGATTATATCAATGAGCCAACTTTTTGTTTCATTGATTTTTTTTATTTTTTGATATTTCAATTTTATTGATTTCAGCCACGAGTTTGATTATTTCTTGCCCATCTACTCCTTTTGGGTGTGATATCTTCATTTTCTTCTAGAACTTTCAGGTGTGTTGCTAAGTTGCTAATATGATACCTACCCAATTTTTTTTTCAAGTAGGCACTTAGTGCAATTGGAACCTGGTCCTCTGGAAGGTCAGACAGTGCTCAAGAATGCATAATCTTTTGTGCTTGAGTGAAATATTCTATGAATATCTGTTAAGTCCATTTGGTTTATAATGTTAGTTAGCTCCAGCATTTCTCTGTTTAGTTTTTGTTTAAATGACCTGTATATTTGCAAGAGTGTGCTATTGGCCAATATGGGATTTAAACAGTAGTAGTATTTGTCTGTCTGTCTATTTGGTTGTTTTTATGAACTGGGGTGCCCTTGTGTTTGGTGCATAGATGGTATGACTTGAAATGTTCTCTGTGGATTTTTCCTTTGATGAGTATATAGTATCTTCTATCTCTTCTAATTAGTTTTGGTTTGAACTCTATTTTGTCAGATATTAAAATACATACAGCAACTTCCCTCTTAAGTCCATTTGCTTTGAATATCTTTTTCCAACCTTTTACCATGAGGTGGTGTCTATCCTTTACTTTAAGGTGTGTTTCTTGGATACAGTAGCAGGATGGATCTTTTTTCCCATATGCCTTTTATTGAGAACTTATATTTATATCTCAATGACTAGTGTTTGTTGATTCCTGTTATTTTGGTGTGGTGTGGTGTGGTGTGATGTGTGTGTGTGTGTGTGTGTGTGTGTGTGTGTGTTGATTTGCTAGTCTGGTATTATTTATTCACAGGAGCAGCTGATATCTTTAGTGTGGTATTTTCCTCCTAATGCCTCCTATAGGTCTGAATTTATAGATAAATATAGCTTAAATTAGGTTTCACCATAGGATGTCTCATTTTCTCCATCTATTTTGATTGCAAGTTTTTCTGGGTATAATAGTCTGTTGTGGCCTCTGTGGTCTTTTGTAGTCTGAAACACATCTATTCAGGCTTTTAGAGTCTCCATTAAGAAATCATGTGTAATTCCATGGGGGAGGGCCTAGATCCTGCTCCAAATGATGTGACAGACTTCAATGATCACCCATGGAAGGCCTCACCACTTCTATGGAGAAGAGGGATTGGATGGAGGTTGGTGGGGGGCAAGGAAGGATGGGAGGGAGGGGGGAACTGGGATTGATATATAAAATAAGATTGTTTCTATTTAAATAAAAATAATAAAGGAGAAAAAAGAAGTCATGTAATTCTAGTAGGTCTGCCTTTATATGTTACTTCCTATTTTTCCCTTGCAGCTTTTAATATTCTTTCCTTGTTATGTACCTTTAGTGTTTGGATTATTATGTGCCAAGGGGAATTTCTCTTCTAGTCAAGTCTATTTGGTGCTATGTAGGCTTTTGTACCTTTATAGATATCTCCTTCTTTAGGTAAGGAAGATTTTCTTCTATGATTTTGTTGAAAATGTTTTCTGTATTTTTGATCTGGGTTACTTCTCCTTCCTCCATTTCTAATATTCTTAGGGTTGATCTTTTCACAGTGTTCCAGATTTATTTGATGTTTTGTGCCAGGATGGTTTTTTTAGACTTAACATTTTCTTTGACAGATATATGAAATTTTTCTACTGTTTCTTGTCTTCAATACCTGAGATTCTCTCTTCCATCTCTTACATTCTGCTAATGAGGAATGCATCTGATGTTGCTATTCACGTTCTTAATTTTCCATTTCCAGATTACCCTCAGTTTTTTCTTTATTAATTCTATGTAGGGGGTTATATAGACTCTTGTCCTCACAGAAAAGAACCAGGCAAACCATAAATGCTAAGCACACAGGATTGTCTCTTCAGAGGGAGAAATGTATAACCTGTTTTCTGGCTGAGACCACACTGGATTCTATCCCAGACCCTTATGAACTTATTTTTCTCAACTAACCTATAGAGTCTATCTTTATAGAAGATGTCACGTGTTTCCTTTAAGCTTTTTTTGTATGCACCGTATTGAGGTAATTATTACCAGGAAACTTTTCACCAAATTACACTGAGCTTAAAAATGTCAAAAACAAACACTTGTGGTCAGACTTTCAAAGTTTTAACCAATAGCTACTGAGTCACATTTAACTGAATTGCCTCCTTGCCTCCCACTGATCATTACTCTGATGATCGTGGTATTTTCAGAGACTCCCACAATTCTGTTTCCACTTTCAGGTCTTGAACTCTTCATTTTCTTACACTGTGTTTAATGAATTTCTTTAAGGAATTCATTCATTTCCTCTGTAAGGACTTTAATAGAGGTTGGCTTAGGTTCTTTTTCTTGTGCTTCCGGTATATTGCAATACTCAGGGGCTGCCAGGGTAGGATTGCTGTGCTCTTTGGAGTTATATTGCTACTATTGACTGCATTTTTATGCTTGCATCTAGGCATCAGAGCCTGGGAAGATTATAATTCTAGGTGCTGGTCTCTGGTCTTATATTTGTGGAATGTGTGTGTGTTCCTTGATTTCTGTTTCCTCTCTAGTTCCTAGGAGAGTAGGGTGGCTTTGTATTGCCTAGCAGAAAATTTTTCTGAGATCCTCATAAATGTGGCCACTGGGCTTCCAGGCAAAATGTGTTTCTAGGTATTGGGAACTGACACTTACTCTTATGGGTACCCACCAGAGATAACGACTCAGATACAGTATATAACCAACTGAATGTCTTTATTCCAGCTGGCTTGGCTTACACTCAGCTATTCAGGATGTAGATGTAGCCCCTAGTTATCTAAAACGTGGGTTTTTGAAGGCAAGAATGATGTTCTGACACTTTTCTCAGCAGTATCAGAGTGGGATTCACAGAAGCAAACAGTTCAATGCAAGCTAAGACAAACAGCAATGTGGAGGGGCTTCTGTACAAGCAGGCAATCTATTTATTTATTTATTTTTATAAATTTTATTTAAATTAGAAACAATCTTATTTTGCATATCAATCCCAGTTCCCTCTCCCTCCCATCCTCTCATGCTCCCACCAATCCCCCATCCCATCCCCCATCCACTCCACAGGGAGGGTGAGGCCTTCCATGAGGGATCATCAAAGTCTGTCAAGTCATTTGTGACAAGATGTAGACCCTCCCCCATGTATTTAGGCTAAGAGTGTATCCCTCCTTTGTAAATGGGCTCCCAAAGTCTATTCATGCACTAGGAATAAATACTGGATCCACTGCCAGAGGTCCTATAGACTGTACAGGCCTCCTATCTGATACCTACATTCAGGGGATCTGGTAAGGTCTTATGTTGGTTCCTCAGCTGTCAGACTGAGGTCCATGAGCTCCCCTTTGTTCAGGTCAGCTGTTTCTGTCGGTTTCCTTAGTCTGATCTTGACACCTTTGTTCATCATTCCTCTGTCTATACAACTGGATTTCAGGAGTTCAACTCAGTGCTTAGCTGTGGCTCTCTGCTTCTGCTTCCATCAGGTACTGGATGAAGACTCTAGGATGGTGTTTAAGGTAGTCATCATTCTCATTATAGGTGAAAGGCATTTAGGATAGCATCTACACTACTGCTTAGATTCTTAGTTGGGACCATTCTTGTGGATCTCTGGATATTTCCCTAATGCCAGATTTCTCTTTAAACCTATAATGGCTCCTTCTAGTAAGGTATCTCTTTTCTTGCTCTCCTCTATTCATCCCCCAACTCTATCTTCCTGATCCCTAGTGTTCTCTTCCTACCTACTCTTCTCCCCTCCTCTATCTCCCACCTCCCCCTAGCTCCCCCCCCGTGCTCCCAATTTATTCAGGAGCTCTTGTCCCCTTCCCCTTCTCCAGGGTACCATGTATGTCTCTCTTAGGGTCTTCCTTGTTCCCTAGCTTCTCTGAAGGTGTGGATTGTAGACTGGTAGGCTGTTGAACCTTTGCTCTATGTCTAATATCCATGTATGAGTAAGTACATACCATGTTTGTCTTTCTGTGACTGGGTTATCTCACTCAGGATGATTTCTTCTAGTTCCATTCACAAGCAGGCAGTTTAACAGAAGCTAAGTTTTCTGGGGCATCATGACCTTGAACTCCTAGAGTAGATTTGGATGAATTTCCACAGGATTCTCCATCAAAGAGATAGAATTCTATTTATACCTGAAATTCCCTTAGCAAGAATACAAGATGGAGGAACATTTCCTCTGTCTTGCCCTGTCATATTAGGAATGAGGATGAGCTCTCTGCGTGGAGGCTGAGGGTGTCCATGTTAGGAAGAAAAGCAGATGGGTTCACCAGGATATGTTTTGTCCCATGGGAATGGGTACGGATTCTGAAGAGAAGCCATCCAGAAGTATGTTACAGACCCTGGAATGAGACTGGGTAATTGGACTTGAAGGAATGGAGTGAGTTGTGAAGATCTTGAGATAGTGACCTTGGCAAGAGTGGACTGTGGGTTCCCAGGGAATTCCTGCTGGAGTTGGAGAACAGAATAAAGCAATGATATGAGAAATGGAAGTAGCAACGGGAAGATCTGTGTGTTCCACTAGAGATGGGCATAGGGCAGGGGTAGGGAGGATACAGCAAGTGATCTGCTGCAAAACTATGAATGAAACTGGGTGATTGCATTTAGAGGAGCTGAACTATAGGTGAAGATCTACAGTTAGCTTACTTGTTTCTCTTGTCAGAGTGGTCTGTGGGTTTCCAGGAAGTGCTTGCTGGAGTTGGGGTCTAGAATGAAGCAATGAGTTGGGGAAGGAAAGTTAGAAGAAGATCTGCAAGAACCACTTGAGATAAAGCAGGGGCAAAAGGTGCCTTAAGCTGGTGGTCTGCCATTGAGCTAGGGATGAGACTGGCAGACTGGGTTTAGAGTTGAGAGAGGTAAAGATCTGTAGTTAATCTACCTGCCTCTCTTTCTGATATCTAAGGGCAAAAATTCCAAGGCAATTCCTCATTGCCTGCTTTGCATTTCTCCACTTTGGTAAGTGGAATTCTCCTCACACACATATGGTTTTCCATTCTTGTCATTTTAAAAAATGTACATATAAAAGAATGTGTCAGCTGTCATAAGCATTTTTACTCCAAGTTGTAAATAGCTGATATAAAGAGTAAAGAGGGCTGCAGCCATGTGGTTGGCAAGATGCACCATGGCTATACCTTCACACCAGGATGCCTTCTGCTCTTACATTTGACTTCCCTCTGAACACGGGATGGGGGTCCAGAGTCACCAACCTATCAGGTTAATTATGAGACTGATTTCTCTTTTGTGAAAAGTCAACATATTCAATACATTTAAATGTATTTTTTGTCAAGTTGAGGGGTCAATTAGAAAGCAATATATTTCATCAGATGAGGTTAGTAGAGAAATAGAATGGATTAATCAAGGGGAAAAATTATCCAGTAGAAAAATCAAGTGAAATTGCCAAGATAATTTACTGAATAATAGATGCTAAATAAGGAAATGCTCACATGAGCATGGGTCAGAAATGTACATGCATCTATTTGAAGCTTTGCCTGTAAGAGATCAGGGCATGAATGACAGCTAAAACTCTTTAAAGGGACAACCCAAGGACAACAACATAAATTACCTAAATATGAGTTTTCGAAAATTATAAAAAATGTGTATTTCTACATCTAATACTTTAATCGTTTTGTTCTCAAAAATTATTCAGGTTATGGATAGGTGGCTCAGTGAAGTAAAGTACTGGCCACAAATGCATGAAAACTGTAGGTAAGATCCCTAAGGCCCACATAAAATCTATTCAGGTATGGGAGTTGCCAATAATCCTAGTACTGAGGAGGCATAGATGGAGGAATTCCTGGAGCAATCTGGAGAATCAGAATAGTGAAAATTAGAAGCTCAAATATATACATACATATATATATATATATTTAAATTAGAAACAAGGTTGCTTCACATGTCAATTCCAGGTCCCTCTCTATTTCGCTCCCCTCCTCCCGTGCCCTCCCACTAACCTGCCCAATATCCCCTCATTTCGCCAGGGTTGGTGAGGCCCTCCATGGGGGTGTCCATAGTCTGTCATTTCATCCAGGGCAGGGCCTAGACCTCCCCGAAGAGTTCAGGGTGAGAGTGGATCTCTCATTGTTGGATGGGAGTCCAAAGTCCATTTGTATACACAGGATAAATACTGATCAAGGCTCAATAGATTACCTAGGCCTCCTCACTGACACCCACATTCAGGGGTCTTGATTGGTCCCATGCTGGATTCCCAGGCATCCGTCTGGGATTCAAGAGCTAACCCTTATCAGGTCAGCTGATTCTGGGGATTAAACGAGCCCATTCTTAATGCCTTTGGTCATCAGTCCTCCCTCCCTGTCACTAGATTTCTTGAGTTCAGCTCAGTGCTTAGCCATGGAAGTCTGCCTCTGCTTCCATCAGCCACTGAATCAAGGATCTGTTTCCCAGACTCTCTGGCCATGGGAAGGTAGGCTGGCACTCCCCAGATCTATGTCTAAAATTCATATATGAGAGAGTACATGCCCTGTTTCTCTTTTTGTGACTAGGTTACCTTGCTCAGGATGGTTTCTCTTAATGCCATCCATTTGCCTGCAAATTTCAGGATTCCATTGTTTTTCTCTGCTGACTAGTACTTCAATATGTAAATGTACCACATTTTCTCTATTCACTCTTCAGTTGAGGGGCATCTAGGTTGCTTCCAAGTTCCGGCTATTACAAATAATGTTGCTATGAACATAGTGGAACAGACATCCTTGTTGTATGAATGGGCATCTTTTGGATATATGCCTAAGAGTGGAGTTGCTGGGTCTTGCGGTAGGTTTATTCCCATTTTTCTGAGGAATCTCCACACTGATTTCAAAGTGGCTGTACAAGTTGGCACTCCCACCAGCAGTGGAGGAGTGTTCCTCTTGCTCCACATCCTCTCCAACATAAATTGTCCTTGGTGTTTTTGATTTTAGCCATTCTGACAGGAATGAGATGTTATCTCAGAGTTGTTTTGATTTGCATTTCCCGGATGGCTAAGGATGTTGAGCACTTTCTAAGTGCCTCTCAGCCATTTTAGACTCCTCTTTTTAAAATTCTCTATTTAGTTCTGTAGCCCACTTCTTAATTGCATCTGTTGGTGTTTTAGAAACTTGCTTCTTGAGTTCTCTGTAAATTTTGGAGATCAGCCCTCTGTCATATGTGGGGTTAGTGAATATTTTTTCCCATTCTGTGAGCTACCTTTTTGTCTTGCTGTGTCTTTTGCCTTACAGAAGCTTCTCAATTTCAGGAAGTCCCATTTATTTATTGTTGATCTCACTGTCTGTGCTAGTGGTGTTATGTTCAGGAAGCTGTCTCCTGTACCAATTTGTTCAATGGTACCACCCACTTTCTCTTCTAAGAGGTTCACTGTGGCTGGATTTATGTTGAGGTCTTTGATCCATTTGGACTTCAGTTTTGTGCATTGATCCACATTCTTCTATATGCAAGCATCCAGTTATACCTCCACCATTTGTTGAAGATGCCTTCTTTTTTCCATTGTATATTTTTAGCTTCTTTGTCAAATATCAGATGTTCATATGTGTGTTGGTTAATATCAGGGTGTGCAATTCGATTCCATTGGTCTACCTGTCTATTTTTGTGACAATACCAAGCTGTTTTCAGGACTATAGCTCTATAATAGAGCTTGAAGTCAGGGATGGTGATGCCTCTGGATGTTGCCTTGTTGAACAGGGTTGTTTTGGCTATCCTGGGTCTTTTGTTTTTCCACACAAAATTGATTATTGTTCTTTCAAGATCTGTGAAGAAAGCCGGGCGGTGGTGGTGCACACCTTTAGTCCCAGCACTCAGGAGGCAGAGGCAGGCAGATCTCTGTGAGTTCGAGGCCAGGCTGGACCGACAACCTCCAAAACAATACAGAGAAACCCTGTCTCGTAAAAACCAAAAAAAAAAAGAAAAGATCTGTGAAGAATTGTGCTGGTATTTTGATGGGGATTGTGCATTGAATCTGTAGATTGCTTTTGGCAGGATTGCCATTTTTACTACATTGATCCTACCTATCCAAGAGCATGGGAGATCTTTACATTTTCTGATGTCTTCTTTAATTTATTTCTTTAAAGACTCAAAGTTCTTGTGATACAGGTCTTTCACTTGTTGGTTAGCGTTACCCCAAGGTATTTTATGTTGTTTGTGGCAATTGTAAAGTGTGATGTTTCTCTGATTTCTTTCTCAGCCCATTTATCATCTGTATATAGACTGTGCATCATTTTTAGGCACATTTAATCTATCAAAAGTTTACATATGGTACTATGTAGAAGCCAGAAGACAGTGCTAACGTTCAGGAAGAAAAGCAAATAGAATCTTCAACATAAAATGGTATCGCTACCATAAGGGGGCTAAAAAGAATATCATTATAGTTAAAAAAGGATTATGGATTTAGACAATAAGAAACCTTGAATTCTGAGGAGTTAGCTCAGTTGGTGTAGTGATTACTGTGCAAGCACTCAAACTTGAGGTCAGTGACTAAAACCTACATAATGTCAGATATAAAGGTATTCAGTTGTAATCTTGATTCTGGGGAGGTAGGTTATCTTGGGTTTACTGGTCAACAAGACTAAGGTACTAGGTAATGGCCAGGCCAATGAAGGACTCTGCTTCAAAAGCAAGATGGGTAGGTGGATGGCAGTATCTAAGTAATAACACTCAAGGTTGACTTCTGAACTACACATGAACACGCACACACTAAACCCCCACCTACACCTTCACATACAACACAAACAAAAAGATGTTTTAAAATCCTTACTGTTCACTAATCTACTAATGGTTTCTTTCTCTTAATCCTAACAAATTTCTAAGGCTCTACAAGGTACAAAGCTGATTATAGTTAAATATCTCATCTCTTATAATTTTTGTAGTTTTTTGAGATACGTTTCTCTGTCCTTCAACTGGATCTCTAGATCTGGCTGGACTTGAACTCAGAGATTCACCTGCCTCTGCCTGGGATTAAAGTGCTGGGATTAAAGGCAGACACTACCACATCTTGGCTCACATATCTTATAATTTCTGTGTTACCAAGTTTTAATAGTCACTTGTTCTCTTTCAGTTTAAATCTAACTCTTTAATGATAGCAGATACATAGAATGTTTCATTATTGATTAAACAACATCTTAAGAACTTTATATACTCCGTGCAGAATATATTTACTTAATATTGCTTGAATTTCTTCTATCTTTGTGATACGATATTATGCCAAATATCTTTAGATAGAACAAAATGGATATTTCACATGGCAAGTCCTTAAATGGGACTTGGGAAGCAAAATTGATTGAGATTAAATTGCCCAGTGAATGATGAACTGGGTTTGCATGATGTCTGCTGGTTTCTCTGGTTAGCTAAAGCTCAATGACTTCCAAACATTCAGTTTCTTTTAACCAATATTTCTGGTATATCTACAGACTTTCCTTTCCAGAACTCACTGACTGATTTTTTTCTTCAAGGCACCATCAGGAGGAAATCAGTGTCTCATTACTTCTAGTAATGAAGGGTTATCCATGACTGAGTGGATTGAGCTTTGCCCCTGTTGATAATAACTTATGGATATTGAAAAGGAAATAAGACATGGAAAAGAAATTGGAGCTGTGAACTTCAACTTCCAGAAATCAAGCAAGTCACCTTCACTGGCCCAAAATATTTGGAAACTGAGTCGGTGACATTGTTTCTGTTGTTTTCTATTTATTTCTTTGAAGTCATCCTTATTTATTTTTAATTGGATACAAGGCATTTTTCTCATGAAGAAATTCTTACTTTAATGGTTTGAATAACATGTTTATGACTGCTAAAAAGTTATTGCATTTTGAATGACATTGATGGTTTTACCACCCCTAACTTCTACTGCTTTGTGACCTACTGGTGAGTCATGCTATAGACTGTATTATGCAGTTAGATATACATATATTTCATCAAGATTTCTATTTTAATATTTTGTGGTAGAAATATATGAAAAAGAATTAAATTGCTAGGAACAAAATGAAAGATTTTATAGTTATATAGGCTTATATCATTTGGGAAACTGGATACCTTGAGAATATTTACTCACCAGAGTTATTTCATAAGCAATTTGAAGACTGTGCTGAAATTTAGATTTAAGACTTTAAGATAGTGTAGTCTTATAAAGGCATATACCTTTCAGATAAAGGTTGGAGACTAGACCTTCTAAGAATTTGGAATGGGAATGAGAAAAGATTACCCAAAGGATGATCTCTTAACTTGTAAAATGTTACCTTCTACCCATTCCTAAAATGAAGGTAAAATTTAGTATAAGCACTGACCCACTTCATTTATCCTACTTGTAGGGTACTTAATAATTAATAACTTCCAATCTAAAAAAAAGTGGTGTTTCTATTCCTTTTTTACATTTCTTTCATTATCATATCTCAGACGTAGGTCAGTATGATATGAAGCATGGCAAACATGGAAATTTTCATCTGACCCCAGTATAGTTACACCTTTCTCAACAAACTCCCATGCACATGTATCAAAATTCAAATCCAATATATCATCACCTGCCCTTAAAAAATTAATAGCTCTTTCTCTCCCCTTTCCTATGCTTTTACACCTTGAATTTTGTCTATGTTTATTTCTCCAAATTTCACTCTAAATCTATTGTGGGGAAATGAGCAAGGTGAGACGGTATAGAAAAAAACAGCTATAAGTGTTTACACCTAATCATAAGTTTTGAAAGTCATGTTTAGTACTGTCAGAGAGGAAAATTACAAAAAGGGACAAGATGTAAAACAGTTGAATTAGAAAATAAGATTTGGGTGTATATTTAGTGTATATAGGTAGATGAAAATAGATGAAGATGAATGAGAATGGTGTACATATCTTTCATGTATGTATATTTCTAATGTGTTTCTCGGTCTTTCCACAAGGAGGACCCATGAGCAGCAGCATCCAAGCAGAACAACAAACCAACCTATTGTACAGAGAAAAGTAAATAGGTAGCATTTTTTCCTCTTAATTCTTAATGATGTGTAGATATTACAAAATGATCCCAAGATATCCTTTTTCTAAAACTACATGATTATGGTCTCTAAGAACCCCAGAAATGTTCAAAAGGGCACACCAATGTGTAGGTGTTCCCACTGACAAACCACAGGAACATTTGAGGATCAAAATAACAATATTTAATTGTAGTTCAGTAAAAGGAACTGTATCATAGACCTCTAGGACAATTAAAACTCAAGGAGAAATATACAGATGTACAAGCATATCCTCCTTTAAAATACTTGCTAGCTAGAAAGAATGAAAGAATAACTTTACCATGGGCAAGTCTGTCAGATCCCACCTTAAGGATGTGATATCTCAAAATTGTGTGAGTCATTTGATAAAATTAAATGTAAAGAACCTCTGTAACTTAAGTGACTTGCACACTTAGAAGTGTTAAGAAAAGAAAGTAATGATTTAAAGAATTTCTTCATGATCCCAAGCACCTGCAGGGACAGGGACATGGGGACATGGGCATGGACAAGGGACATGGACAGACTCTTCACAGTGTCAGACCCTTCAGATGTACTAATGTTGAGTGATCTTCCTTCCTTGGTGATATCTGCAGAAGAATGACCTTCTTGGGAGAAGAGGCAGCTCATGTATTCTGAACCTTTAAGTGTATTTGTTTCAGGGACTCTAAAGTATGGGTTATGTATACTAAATCAATTTACTCTTTAAAAATTATTACAAACATACATGTGTGCACACACACACAAACATCCTAACTCTCCCGCCTACATCACATGACCAAATGAGTTTCATTATTTTGCAGGTTCATAAACTTATACAATGAATTTTATTCACTTTCACCTTTCTATTCTACTCTGCTTCTCATCTTTTCAATAAGTTTTGCTTTTACTGTTATGTCTTCTTTTTGTGATTCACTGAGTTTACCTAGAATTTCTTGTCCAACAGTTAGTAAATGGGAGATAATTTACTGCACCATAGGAAACTTTTAAGAGCTACACCATTGAAGAAGATGACAACCCCTCCTCCAATAATTTTTAGTTGCCTATGTTTCTTCAAGGAGAGATGGGACCTCATGGGCCACTCCCCCATCCAAGATGAGTTGCTGACATGCCCAAATTTGTATAGGGACTGCACAGATAACCACAAATTCAGTTAACTCATGACAAAGTGAAATGGTTATGTCATGCCCAGAAGACATCATTCTGCAACTTATCTACCCATTTTCTGCAACTCTGGGATGCCGTCAAACTCATTATGTGTCTGAGATTAACGTTAGATTTATGACCCTCCTGCCTCTATCTCCCAAATTCTGGAATTATGGGCCATGCCACCAGACCCCATTTATATGGTCCTGATTATACAACCCAAGGTACATGTTAAGCAAGCGTTCTACCAACTGACATAAAGCCTTAACTCTCAGGTTTTAATCTCATGGTCTATTTCCAACAGCTGTCATAGTTTCATCTATGCTCAAGTCCCTTTTGGATGAGCTACAAATTCAAAGAGTCACTGTGTTCTACTCCAACCACCATGAGATGGCCAAAAATGGTGGTTTCTGAATTTGGCTATACACCAAAACCACCTAAAGTGCTTGTTACTGCATAAAATGATCCCAATTACATATTATTCAATGGCTCCAGGTGTTACTGACCAGCTTGTGGATGTTACTTTACCTTGATCATGAGTGCGTGAGGACTTGTTCTCCCAACATTGGCACTTCCAGGGCTTTGGGCTTCTGAAGTCTAGCATACATTGGCAGACCCAAAGGCTTAGCACTCCAAACCCTGAGACCTAAGTGCCTAACACTCCTGGTTTAGAAACCAGAGATTATGACTGTGGGTATTAATTAGGAGTCTGGTTGCCTTGAACTTTAACTACCAGTGGTCCTGGCATCTGACAACCTATTGAAACCCACGGTTGTTCACAGCAATAAGTAACAGCAGCAACAAGCAGTATCTACTACACTTATAGCTACCAGACAGGCTGAGAGCTCTCAACCCTACAATGACAGGCATTATATCCTTCCAGCCTAGCATTTGGGGAGCCCCTGCTCTTGCATGGGGAATCACCATTCTTATCCTTGGATAGCAGCTAGTAAGACAGCTCTAAGGCAAAGGATATGTGGAGCTCTTGTCTATGAGGACTTGGCAGCTTCCTATAACTTTTTCAGTGACCAGGACCCATAGTTAACATCTCTAGCTTTTTCCAGATCTTGTCTCTATTACCTCTCCTCCCCATGATTTCATCTGCCTCAGCTAATCTTTAAAACTTTGGTTGTTTATGTGTCACTGTTGCTGCCTCTGCCCCCTTTCATGGGCCACCTAACCTCATCATGGCCACCTTGACCTACTACACCAAAGGTAATGACCAAGAACAAGCAACTAAATACATTTTTGCCTTTCTCATTTTAAATGAGGATCTATATCTAAATCAATAGCTGTTTCACACTAATATTCAAAAAAGATGAAGGTACATGGTTGATGAGATGACTAAAGGGTTACTTGAGACTTCTTATAGTATAGTCGGAAA
Organism: Mesocricetus auratus; assembly: GCF_017639785.1. NCBI lineage: Eukaryota > Metazoa > Chordata > Mammalia > Rodentia > Cricetidae > Mesocricetus > Mesocricetus auratus. The sequence goes on along the minus strand of NW_024429196.1, from coordinate 25,511,514 downwards.
TCTCTGACTTTCAGAGAAACTGATAATTATTGATATGGTTTAGTTTATTACCTTCAACTGTGCTTTCTTATATTTGTTCTGTCATTGATTAATTACTAAAGAGGTCATACGTTTTTACTTATGGGGAGTAAGTAAGTCAGGCTTATATTTCCTCTGTTTGGTATTCACTTTTTACCTCATGGATAAATATTAAATTAATCAATTTTAATCTTCAGATTACTATTCTCCAGTTGGAATTAACATTGTTTGTACCACTTAGCCTAAAGCATTCCATGGTATACTACTTAGATATGCATGCACCATGAACTATATAGATGTTAAAGGAATACACCATCATATCCAACAATTTGTCTTTGTTTTGTTTTATTAAGCTTTCTTTTTATTTATTCGTTATGTCTTTCACATCATGCATCTCAGTTCTATTTATTTCCTGTTCCATTGTATTCACCCTCTGACCTTGAACTATCCCCCCCAATAAAATATAAGAAAAAAAACTCATCATGGAAGCTTCAGTGTGACAGTGAGTCATGTAGTAAACTCCTTTGTCCATATATCTCTACTTGCAAGTGCTCATTGCAAATAGTCATTGGTTTGGTACAAGGCCTCTGGTTTCTACTACACCATCAATGCTGGGACCTAACTGATACTCCTCTTGGTATCCTGTTGTAGTCCTGTCTTAGACATCCTGCCGCTTTGGGTCTGTAGGATTGGCCCCTTCATGTGCTCCAATACATCACAGATGGGGTGGATATTTGGGAGGTACAACTCATAACCCTGGTTCTAGACCTGGATAGTTGCAGGTTTGGTCAGTGTATAAGCTCTCCCATCTTCACTAGCAGGGTGAACTCTAGCATTGCCTTGACAAGTTTCCTCCTTGCAGAGATGAACAAAGGGAGAGACCTGCTTTTGTTCCATTAAGATTGGCTCTCCCTAGGTACACCTTCAGGGCCAGCTCTACTGGCAAGGTATAGGGGCCACTCTTTCAAGTGTCAGCTTGTGAGAGGCAGGGACAGCTCTCCTCTTATCACCTCAGATCTCTCACCTCCCACAGGTCAGGGATACCATCTCTCCCCTGCCCACACCACCATATGGCAGATGGGGAACCGGGCCAGATCTCCCATACCCACAGTCTCTGGGCCAGTTCATCTATGGCCCGACAACAGTGTCAGATCCACTGTGCTGCCCAGACAGGCACAGGGCTAGCTAGTGTTGCAACTGGGTTAAAAGAGAACTTCAGCTTCCTCACCAGCTGGAGGTGGTAGGCGCAAATGGGGAAGGCAACTTTCCCTCATCACCACGACCACACAGCAAACTAGGGAGGCAATGCCAGCTATGCTCCTCTCATACCCTCCAGGCTGGCTTCCCCATACCCCTGCCTGTCTACAGTGTCAAATCTACTGTCCTGCCCAGGTGAGGAATAGGGTCCATTCTCCAAAGTTCTGCAGATGGTGAGGGGTTGGGTTAGTTTCCCACCTGCTTCAGGTATTGAAGAACAATGGGAGGAGGACATCTTTCCCTCACACATGCCACCACATGGCAGACAAGAGGCAAGTGACCTGCTGTCCCAATCTCAGTCTTTCCTCCCTGCTCATTCCATCATGGGACTGGGCAGGAATGTTCGTCCTCCTCAGAGACCAGGAGCACTGTGTCCCTGGCCTGTGTGTGGGTCACTTTGCCCTGTTTACTCCACTGTAGTACTGGCCAGGAATATTTTTTCTCCTTAAAAAGCAAAAATTTTGGTTTTATTTTTTAATTTCTGTTTCAGTTTTCAGACCATAAACCTTCATTTATTCTTAATTGTACATAAGGCCCAATTCTGTTTGGATTTTAAAAATCGATTTGTGATTCTTACTTCAGCATATGGTCTTTGCTGTGATCTAAATATTTTGTCACCTCAAACTCATATATGTTGACATTCTAGTCCCCAGTAAGATAATAGGTTGGGCCTTTTGGAAAACAAGTAACCATGAGAAGAAATGCCTTTCGTAAGAAAGATGGAGATGTTTCTCTCATCTCTTCTCATTTTCTCCCTATTCTTTTCTCTCTCACACACACCCTACTTCCCTCTGCCCAGTCCTCATTTCTGTTCACCCCTCATGAACCATGTAAGAACTAGTAAAAGGGTTCCATCTATAAATTATGATGTAAGACCTTCTCAGTCACACGGTCTTCTGATAACTTGGCCTTGAACTTCAGGCTTCAGAATTGTGAGACATGAAGAGTGTTTGTAAGACAACAGCAGTGGGTTTTTTGTAGTAATGAGGACTGGATAAGACAGTCATTATTCCTACATTATAACCTAAACAGGATTTCCAAGGATACCGTGATGCTCTGAGGTAACTTTTACCTCTTAACTCCACTATAACACAAGAATAGGTGTTTCTAGTGTAAGAGGTCATCACCCAGCACTGTTGCTATCTATCATTCCATGCCTCCCTTCCAATGTCTAACATGATGATACCCCTGGATGCCAATGTAAAATCTACACTGAAAATTGTATCATCTTTTGTGCATTGGCCATTCTTTAGGGTCCTTCACCACAAATTCTGATTGTACCATGAACCCAAATTCTGTACTTTACTTAATAAATGCCTCTACATGCTAGTGAAGTGTCTGTGTTCTTGTTAATATCCACTCTCCTTGACTGTGACCATGGTAGCACCCCAGGCAAAAATCCAAGAAAACACATTTCCTCAAATAGTTACCTTTTACACAGTAGTAGTCCTGCTCTGCAGGAATAGCATTATCTCTTTTTTCTAGATTCACTATTGATTGTTCTCCTCCCTTAACAGTTTGCATGGCACTTTGTGTTATTATGACAGTCCTCATGGAGGAGACTCCCAAGTCAGTTCCAGCTCAATTCCTCCAAAACCTCTGTCCACATTATCTTCATCAGTAGAGTCTTTCCTTTAAGTTTTTAGCAACCATTAAGGACAATGAAAATAACCTATATTATTTTGGGAGTCTCTTGGATCATGCCCCCAAACAAAAACTGGACAGGAGTTTTCCTTTGCCTGACACAGAAGTTTGTGTTAGATAATTTATTCCTCTTGTGGGGAGAATTGTCACCTTGTATGTAATACCTCCATTAAACATGTGCGCACGCACGTAAATACACACACACATATCAATTATATCCATGTATATAATAGCTTATATTATTAAATATCACTAGATGTACTGTTAGATATATAGTCTATAATACACACGCACACATACACACATATATATATCACAAACATATGTATCCATTGGCAGGGTTGAGATAGAAGCTTGTGATTAAGGCCTTTGAGGGCCTTGTTCTCTTTGCTAGCTGTTAGACGCGGTTACAGCAAGAAGAACTGAATGCTATCTTAGGTCCAGGGAATTTTACTAATGATGTCAAGGGAAATAGCAGGCCCTTGTTTAGGATGGTCTCAGCTAAAGTCTAGCGCTGCTGTACACACACACACACACACACACACACACACACACACACACACAGACACACACACATTCCTAAATATATAAATACAGCCTGCTTAGTCTGTTTAGTGTTACTTGAGTACATATAATTTCAGGACTGACTGCTTAGTATTGGGTAGTCAATTAGGGGCTCATTCCTAGGGAAAACTACTGCTCCCATTCTCAACTGTCAATAGTTGCCTACAGTTCTTTAACTACTAGTGGAGCCCTGTGAGATTTCCCCCTAGTGCTGTTGTACTTCAGGTCTCTTTTAGACAGCCATATTGATGAGGAATCATGGGGGAAGATTTACTATCATTTCTAGGAAACAAAAATCTCATGGCAGATTGCCTGGTCCCTGGATTTTGCAATCTTTCTGCTCCAGCTTCTATGATGTACTCGGAGCTTTAGGTGCAGGAGTTGTTTTTCCTTCTATTTTTAAAAATCCATGATGTATTAGTTAATTTATCAGTGTTGTAACCAAATCCCTAATCAAAGCACCTTAAGGAAGGAGAGTTTATTTTGAATCATATTTTGTGGAAACTGTCTGTAGGGGGTTCGGGTGTTTTTCTGCTCATAGATAAACACTAGGACAACCAGTAATGTTAAACACCAGGGTATTTTCTTCAAAGGGAGAGGTATATAACCTATTTCCACCCAGAAGGCTAGGAGCAGAGGTGGTTGATAGCCTGGTGTCCTCTGTGCTATCTGTATGACCAGGCCCTCTTCTTGGGCCTATTTGTCTCAATCAATCTATAGCACTATTCTTCCCCAGACCATTACTATGAGCCTGTTTCCTTAGTTAATCTACAGATCCTATCTTTAAGGAAGATGTCACTTTTACTTTACAAGTTTTGTGTAATCTTGTCTTAATCATTGTTGTGCACAGGGGAGTGAGTGAATTATCACCAAGAAACATTTTAGAAATTGTGGGGTGATAGGGAAGTCCTGTGTATATGTCAATAAAACACTGTTGGTCAATAGAGAAGCAAGATAGGTGGGACTAGGAGTTGAGGAGGATTCTGGGAAAGAGAAACACAGGGAGACAATGTAGCCCACCAGAGAAGTAAGATGTCCAGACCCTTTTCCCTGGTAAAAGAAATACTTAGATTAACAATCATGGGTTAGCCAGTAAGAAACAAGCAAACAGCCAACAGCTTCATAATTAATATAGGCTCCTGTGTGCTATTTGGGGACTGCAACTGTGGCAGAGCCCAAGCTGCTGGTGGGGAAAAAACAAAGCTGCTGGTGGAAGAAAACTACATGTTACAGTGGGGAACTTAGATATGCCTGAAACAAATTACTCAGTGTCAGACTCTTACATTTTGAACAAACACTGTCTATCAAGTTGTATTGAACTGACCTTTCTTATTGTCTCCCCTAGATTGGCACCTTATTGACTGTGGTGTTTTCAAAGACCCCCCCCCAAAAGAACCTATTATGATGCACAAACCATTGTGACTGAAGCATGACATAGCTAATGACATTGCATCTACAGATAAAAAACACAGAGAAATGCTGGTGCTCAACTAGCTTTCTCCTGTGTATCCATTCCAAGACCTTAACCCAAAGAATGGCACTACCTACATATACTGCATGTCTTCCATTTCAGTTAAAGGAATTTAGAAAAATCCTCATAGATATGCTCAATGTTTTCCTTGGTAATTCTCAATCTCTCCAAGTTAACAATCGATCTCAACTATTACAACTATTTTCTGTTGTTGCAGGTTCCTTCTGCCTGTAATTTCTCTGTGATTGTTTTTGTATACATTTGACTTGATGTTTAATGATTCTGTCTTTTTCCTCACTACTTTTCTAGTATATGTTCATTCCCACTTTTGGATGTTTCCTTTCCTTATGAATCATCAACACATTTTTCATTGTCTCCTTCTTTGCTGTCTAACCCCATACCCCTGACTCTTTACTAATTGTTGCCTTCTGCCTTTAGCAGAAGATGCATTGCTATCTAAAACAAGTTAAAATTTAAGTGAAGGCCAATAATAAGGCAAAATATATGCATTGTTCAATATTGAAGCAGAAAATAAAATAAGAAAAAATATTGTTAGGTGTATTTGCCATGAAAAATGCTAAGTGAAGGAAGAAAAAATTGTTCAGAACATGTTTTGGTTTTTGTTTCTTGACTGTTTTCCCCATTATATTTAAACATCACTATTGCCAAGCAGTCTTTTTTTTTTTGAAAAAGCAAGAAAAAAGGACGCTATAAGAAGGTAGACATTATTGAGTGGCTCAACAATACCTTCTAGAAAGTTTTAATATGATGGCTCTTTTGATGTGTCAGCGTACCTAAGCTAGTTATTCTGTCCAATTCTAAGTATTGATGTAGATATAATCAAAACCCCTAATCAATTTTCTTTAAGTAAGTGAGATTATACTGAATTTTCAGCATGTCCCTGATTCAATCAGTTAAAACATCCAATTTAATCTTGGATTAAATTAGACAAAGCAAATATTCAGTTTCCCCAAGACGTAAATATATATGTATATATATATATATATATATATACATTTATGCCTTTGGACAGAAGCTTCTATCCATACCTGTGAGTTATTTACAGTCTGTATATGATATTCCCCTTTCCTTCTCTTGAAGGCCTTCACTACAGAAGGAAGACATTGTTTTCAGGCAGTTTATCTCTAAGCAAATTTTCTATTAAAATATCTATGTGTGTATCAGCCCATCTCTTTTCCTCATATGCATGTATAAATATTACACATATATTACATAGACATATATTACATGCTGTGACGGTTTGAATAGGAATTACTCCCATAGGCTCATATATTTGAATGCTTGGTCATTAGGGAGTGACACTACTTCACAGGGATTGGAGGTGTGGCCTTGTTGAAGGCAGTTTGTCATGATACTGAGCCTTAAGGTTTCAAATGCTCAAGCCAGGCCCACTGTCTGTCTCTTCCTGATGCCTGTAGAGCCAGATGTATAGTTCTCAGCTCCTCTCTAGCACCATGTCTGCCTGTGCTGCCTTGCTTCCAACCATGCCTGATAATGGACTAAACCTCTGAAAATAAAAACCAGCCCTAATTAAATTCTTGCCTTTATAAAAGTTGCCACCAGAAATGGTATCTCTTCACAGCACTAGAACAATGACTAAGATGCGCACTTATACTGCTTGTGTTTGTATGTATTCCATGCAAGTCAGATCTTAAATGTGTTGGCAAGCCATAAATTCGATAAAGAATTAACAATTATTGATACATCTCTAGGAAAGGTCTTAGGATCAGGTGTCTATGGGATTCAATATATTTTGTGGAAGTGTGAGGATGATTGTCTTATGAGTAGTTGTTAAGATGACTGAAGAGAATAATCCAAGTTAGTAATGAAAAGATTAAATTGGACCTGAATCTCAAAGATTTTTGAGGACTATATATATTCTCAATGAATCTGTAAATATATTAGTAATGAATATTTTTGGTAGAGCCCTGTGTTCCTTCTTATATCAAGCACAAAGATGTTTAATGGGGATCATAACTGCTGTATTGTATATCTAATGCATCACAAAATAGCTTTCATTTGTGGATAATGCAAACTTTCATTTGTGTTCATACCAACAGTATAAAAATAGATGCTTAGTTGATTGATTTCCCCATTGTTCCATCTATGAAACTAAATTTGACCCACTGATGATAATGCATTTAGGTTCATTAACCTAAAATTCCATTCATGGGGCACAGAGGAATGAGCTCCAAAATTATCTGTTAATTGTTGAAATATGACTTTCTATAAGTTCATTAATTTTCCAAAGTTATTTAGAAAAACCCTAGGGGTTCCTTGAAGCCCTGACTACAGCAAGATTTTATGAGCAGAGGCTAAGCAGTTTCTACTTATTTATATTGCTAGGAGGTTTGAGTTCCAATTCAAGTATTTATTACTGGTATATACCAGTTTAAAAATTCATTTGTATCATTACAAAAATTCAGGAATAATTTTCTATATTGTTTCATTAAGTAGATTAATACAATACAAGGAGTAAAGCTTTGCACAAAGTAGAATATCATCCTTGTGCCATTTTGTAGGACATCTGAAAGTCTTTCTTTGTAGTTAAAATAATTTTGTTTTGATTTGGAAATTATATTCATCATTGTTAATTTTCATCATGTGGGAAAATCTGTGAAAATTTGTTTTATGTATGCCTATTTAATTTTGCATGCACTACTCTTTAGGTTCAAATAGACATGACAGATTTTTTTTAATGTTTTCCAGTCAAGCTATTTGGGAAGGACTGAAAGGAAGAAAAGGAGGAAATAGCAAACTATACTGTTAGGAAGTAACAATGCTGTTGTCTTTTCAGAGATATTTTAAAAGGAAAATTGGTGATATGTAATAGTTTTCTGTACCCCGATAATAGGGTTCTCCGCTGACTCAGGAAGTCAGATCAAGCCGAATTGGAATAGTAAAAGAATAGGTTTATTCTGGGCAAAACAACTCCTGGGTGACTCCTCCAATCTCCAGAGATCAAGGCAGAAAGGTCAGGAAAAAAAAAGCACATGGCCGAACTAAAGAGCTTAAACACCCTTTGGGCAAAGTGATGACGTTTCTGCCACAAGCTGGGTTTGTGCCCAAATTCAACACTTTAGGAGGTAAATTGGGCAGTTGACAGTTTCAGGGGAGGAACAGCCAGGGATGCGAGAGAAACTGCGGAAACCACCAAGAATACAGAACTGCACTTTTTGATTGTTTTTCTTTGTTGGATATTCTGAGAAGGCAGGGTTTGGAGGGGCAGGAATGGTGCAGGAACAAGCTGGAGGTTCCAGCCAAACATCCAACCTTCTTGGGTATATGGGCTCTGGTTCAAATCTGGCTACTTCCTGTTGGCACGGGACAATATGGAGAGGGGAAGCCAGGAGTCAGTAGGCTCATATCCAGTGGGAAGTATGGGTGAAGAAACATTTAGTTAACTGCCAGCCTGGATACCTCGGGAGTCTATTCTTGGAGGAAATGGAGGAGGCAAGTTCCTAGGAGAAAAAAAATAGATTATTGCCACCAGCCCTGTGAATGAGGCTAGCCATGGGAAGAGGGAAGACTGAGGGAAGGAATGTGACAGAGATATTCCATGGTTGCATTGATGAAGTTCTTCAGACAGTTTGTGGAGTGATTGGATATTAGCTTCCACCAGGTCAAATTCCTTAATAGAGTAGCAGTACTCTCTCCACAGGAACTTGCAGGTGTCTGTCCAACAGCTGGAATAGATTTACACTTTGGTGTCACAGCAAAGGTTTGGGTTAAAAGGTATGAACGTTTTTCCTATGTTAGGAGAGCCTGGTTTTAGACTGATGAAACACCCCTGTAAGTCTACACTTAGAAGAAAACCAGAGGAAATTTAAACTCTCATGTTTGTGACTGAATATCAAGTAATCAGTGCTCTATCAGTTTATCAGAACTCCATTCATCAATACTAACACTCTGAACCCCCAAAATTCCTGTGTAATAGTAACGTAGAAAGGGGACAGAAGTCTGAAACATCTCTACATACCTTAAATCATTTATTATTTATACCTTTAAATTTGCATTTGTACATCTAAATCATTTTCTGTGTTCCTTTAGTGGAAAGTTACATCTGAAGCCTGTTTTTCCTTTACTATGAAGCCTGTGGGCAACACAAACCTGTGTATATTTTTTTAACATGAAAACTAATGAACTATCAAGGTAGTTCATAGATCAGGGAAGGGAGCTGTTAAAGTGGCAAAGCTATAAGCTATCAGTACCCTAGTCATCAAACACCGTCATATCTGAGGATAAATTTCGCTTGAATAAGCAAAATTGAAGCAGTTTCTGAAATCTATTAAAGTGACAGGCACTTATTGGCTACCTAGATGGCTACTGCAGGTTCTTTTGTGGCAGTTGGGGACAAAGGTCTCAGGGAGTATTAATCTTCACCTTCAAAACCCCAAAAAACCTGACAGACTTTCCTGTGGAGTAGGAATTTGGGGTGGACTGGCCTACCTTGTCTTGGCAAAGGGGGGCAACAAATTACCCAGTGACCTTCTTGTCCACAGTCTGGACAGGGTCTTGGCAACAGTTGAGGTGAAAGGCAGTTTTCTTCCTGCCCTGTGGCTGCCTCTGCCACAGTCACAGCAAGCTCCAGGTAGAAGTTCTTCTGTGCCCATCCCTTTTCTTTGGAGCAGTTAGGGGTGCCACCAGGAACTGACATGTCTCTATCATAAATATCTTTTTATTAAACATTTTAAATGCCATATTCTTAGATCTTTGAAGCATTTGAGGATCATTATTTGTTAGGTATGTCTAAACTAAACAAATATTTGTTTCTAGTTACTTGTTTTAGGTTGAACTTTGAGAACATACATATATAAGGTCAAACTGAACATATCAAAGAAGTTGATCCTTTATGAGGTGACTGACAGCTTGTATGTCTTATAACATCAGGATTTTATAGCTTTATCCCTATTAAGTTTAGCATTAGAAAATAACAATTTCTGAATTGAAGTACCTTTAACATCAAAATAAGACTTTTAACTTATAAATATGGTCCACAAAGAGGCTGGGAACTTTCTTGATCCTTTTATAGTACTCCATTATAAACGCAAGGGTTTTCCACATGTCTTAGTTTACCAAACTAGCTACAGTGCAACAATGTTAGTAAAAGCAGGGAGGTTAGACATACATTCTTAAACCAGTCTCTGTAAGTCTGAATAGACCTTAGGTAAGGAGAGATCCTTTTTCAGTGTAAGCGTTTGGGGATGGGACAGGATGGAACAGGAGTGGGTCAGGTATTCTAGCAGTCAGGAGGAGTCACAGAATACTGAGTGTTACACAGCTCAGGTGGAAAGATATCCTGGAGCTGGGAGCCAAGGACCAGCACAGGTTGCAGTAAGCTTAGCAGCTTACAGCCTTGCCTCAGAGAAAGGCTTCCCCGGTGTATCGGCTCTGCTCCAGCAGGACAGGGTCTTCCAGCTAGGGATGTTCACCTAGTGTACAGGAGGTTTCTCTGGTGAAGTTGTTACAGGTCAGCTCTGCTCCGGGACAGCCGAGAGCGGGAAGCACTCTGCCAAGGGAAGGTTTCCCCAGTAACCTTCTCTGTCTCCTCTGCTCTGCTCAGGGTCGCCTCTGCTCCGTTGCCACCACAAAAGAAGATCTTCACCCAAAGCTCATTGAAGGGGTTTATTGAAGGAAGCAGTCAGACCAGCGAAGCTGAACATACACAGGGTTTATATAGGGATTCTTGGGGGTAGGGAAGCTTTTCCAGGGTAGGGATTGGTCTGATTTCAGTGCTGAGCTCAAATTGGCTAGAGCTCTGCTCAAGGATTGTTTAGTTTTCTGCACAGGATTAAGGTCAGATTTGGCTCTGGTTTCAGGGACAAAGTGTGTTTCTTTCTCAGGTCTTTTTTAGCCTTTTGACCCCAATTTTAGGGTCAGGGTGCATTTCTTTCACTGACTCAGATTCCAGGGACCAAGTGTGTTCCTTTGGCACTGGTTTCAGGGTCAGGGTACATTTCTTTAGTTCTGGTTGCAGGGCCAAAGTGTGTTTCTTTAGCTTTGCTCAGGGTGTATTTCTTTGACTGGTCCCTTTTCCCTATAGTCAGCCTGCTTAGGGCACTGTCTTGCCCCATCATAAGATAGGAATACCTCAGTCCTTGGTGTTTAGGTGTGAGCTTCAGTTCTTATTTCAGAAATGGAGGCATAGAGCATAACCATAATTTGTAGAAGGCCAAGTTTCAACAGTGTAAACCATTCAGTGTCTCTAAAATCAATACCAAAATGTTACAAAAATCTGCCTGCCAGCAACATATGACCCTGTACATGAATGCATGCAGGTGCAGCTTTAATACCTCATTAAACAGCATTGTTTTAAACTTATCTTTTATAAATCTTGTTTGTAGGACAGGACAGGAATTATCATCTAAAAATTCATCCTTATCTAAAATTACTTGGAGACGTGTTGTCTCCTCAGTAGACCCACTCCCTGTGATCACCTTTAATCAACATGGTGGTACAGTTACATCATATCCCTCTTCTTCAGCCTTAGTCAAAATGGTGACTGCCCATGTGGCTAAACTTAATTAAGATAGTGGCAAACCATGTGTTGGCTCCCAGAACAGTTCCAATTTGGAGTTACAAGTTTTAACTTAACTTTTTGTTACAGATTTTTAACCATACTCAATTCTTTAGCTTTTTAAAATAAGGTATAACAGCTTTTTTGGGGGGGATGTTACGAGACAGGGTTTCTCTGTATTGTTTTGGAGGCTGTCGGTCCAGCCTGGCCTCGAACTCAGAGATCCGCCTGCCTCTGCCTCCCGAGTGCTGGGATTAAAGGTGTGCGCCACCACCACCTGGCAGGTATAACAGCTTTAAATAACTTTAATATTATTTACATCCGAATGACACATGAATCACTGTCATTACATCAGTTCAGTGTCCAGAAATCCCAGACACAAATTCTGAGCCCAGGTTGCTAGCTGCAACAGTAACAAGTCACCAAGACACACAGAACACACAAACTTAGGCATCCTAGACCAGGCAGAAACAAGCATGCAGTGGCCACATACATTTACACACCCAGATGACCCTGATGTACTTCTGTGTGGCTCCCATGTCCACAAGAACACATACAGTCACAGATACATGCATACATACAAAAATAGAACATTTTTAACAGGGACACAAAAAATTTTCCATGGCAAACAGACTCTGTTACAAATTATATAGATTTCAAACCATGCCAGATAAGCAAATTACAAGTCCTGGAAAAAAAAGAGTTTAAAGTATAATCTTAAAATATAGGGCAGCACACAAAGAACTGATAGGAATAAGAGATTTTCAGGAGTGAAGAAGTAGGGCCTTAGAGATAAAGGACTTTGGAAGTGTAGCAGAGCAAGTTTAGGTATAAGGTATATGGAGATCATTTGTTTGCAGCAGTAGTAGTTACCATATTGTGAAAATTTGGAAATCAAGTTTCCCAATTTTGGCCATTCTCAGAACCATGTGAAATACAGCAGCCTAGAATGTAAGCTATGGATCTCCCAGTCTGCTGTGAGAGGGGAGAGAGCAGGAAAGGAGATGTCCACATGGATGCAAGAGTCTGCAGGAGCCAGACAAGCGCGCATGTGCCGACGTGGATGGTAATGCATGGCAGAGGGGAACATCAGCTAAAGACTTGGGCTCTAAAATTTGGAATCAGATTTGTAGACAAATGATCTGAACATACCTTCTTGAGGGTTAAATCAGTAGACGCTGTAAGGGAGAATAGTCAAGTCATGTGCTGACAGGAAGCAGCTGGTCTTTCTCTCTGACTCCCATGTTGTAACAAATGTGAAGATGCGATATTTACAAAGGTAAAGGTGAAAGAGCAGACAGAAACAAAGAGAATGGATGTTGTGAGTGGATGGAATCCCAACATGGCCAGACCAAATACTAGGAGAGCCTCGTACAGAAAAAGGCAGAGGACACCTTTCAGTGGGCCCTGACAGTGTATGCCACTAAACTCACCCACTATATACAACAGAATTAATGCGGGAGATTTATTGGGAGAATGGGGAAAGTGAAAGATTGAATGGCCATCTCTGAGTGGAGATGTGAAAGAGGCAAACAGGCAGAACAGGGACAAGGGAGGGGCAGGAGTGAAGAGCTCGGTTACCCTGGATAAGGGAGCTCAAAAACCTTTCATTGTATGGTGTGAGACAGCCCCAATTTGGATAAATTTTGTAATAGACATTCCAGGGGTGACTGAGGATCAGGTTTAGACTCGCGACTGCCCGTTTCCAACGCTATGCCAGAGACCGAAGACTAGGGCAGAGCATCCCTCGAGATAGCCTGGTGGGTAGTATAACTCCTTCTCAAAGGTCACCCTGAACAAAGATGTTGTTTGCTTCTGAAACAGATCAGACTTGCCATGGGCTGTGGCTTGGAATTGGGTAACTTACCCCAAGTCAAAAATCAATCCCTTCTGGCAGAGAGGGCAAAAGAAGGAAAGGACCACCCCCACACCCTCTGCACCATATGGCTGGGGGACCAGGTCCACACAACAGAAAATGCCCAACTCCTCTCTGGTTTCCTGAACCAAGATAATAGGTTTTCTTTTTTTATTATTTATAAATTAAAAACAATCTTATTTTGCATACCAATCTCAGTTCCCTCTCCCTACGGTCTTCCCATGCCCCCACCGTTAGAGAGTCTTGGACCCTTACCCACCTGGATGGGAAGAGGACAGTATAAGAGCACACTCAACAACAGAAAGACTACTATGACACCACCAGAGTCTAGGAACTCTATACCAGCAAGACCTGAACATCCCAACACAGATGAAGCAGAAGAGAACGACCCTAAAAACAACTTTATGAAGATGATGGAGACCCTTAAAGAGGAAATGGCGGTGGATAATTGGTTTTCAGTACACTGAGAAACCAGTACCCTGAGAATAGGTTTCTCCATGCATGCAGTAAGGCCCATCAAGGTGAACTGGAAAAGTAAAAGACCAGGTTTATTCTGGGCAAAGCAACTCCTGAGTGACTGACTCTTCAAGCCCCCAGAGATGAAGGTGGGGAAGAGGTAGGAGAGCATCACATGGCCGAACTAAAGTAGGAAGCGTAAGTACCCTGTAGGAACAGGGGTGATGATATATCTGTCACAAGCTGGGTTTGTGCCCATTATAACCCTTTAGGTGGGGACTGGGCAGCCGACTGCTTTAAAGGAGGAGCCACCAGGAATGTGCAAATGGAGTTTTTGGACGTTTTTGTTAGAGATCTTGAGAGAGCCGGGTTTGGAGGGGCAGGAATTGGGCAGGAGTGAGCTGCAGGGTTCAGCTGAACAATACAATAATAAAAAATAGACTTATGATCTTTGTGAATCAAACAGAAATTTTATTGTTGTTGTTGTGAGAATTTTGATAAACTTTTGGTGACATTCTAGAAGATATATAGAGCTCTACTCTCTCTTGATAATTTAGTTCCTAAGTGAAAATTACAGATATTGACACCATTTGCACAATAAGAAATCTCCAAGCATATTTTGGTAAACATTTATCCAAGGCAAATATATATGCTATCAGGATAGTTAAATGTGATGTCTTATCTTAATTGTTAGCTTGACTGAATTTGGTATCACTTGGAAGACATACCCTTGAGCATTTACAAAGATTTAGCTAAGGAGAGAAGACCCACTCTAAATGTGTTCAACACTATTCTTAGGGTCTGGTGCTGAATCAAGAGAATAATGAAGGAAGAAAAAAGGCACAAAGAACCAACATTATTTTCTCTCAGCTTCCCGACTGTAGACTCATGTGACCAGCCACTTCTCGCTTTTACAGCCATTCCTTTCCCACCATGATGGACTGTACACCTTAAACAATGAGCCTTCTTCCATTATTGTGACCTCACAGTGAGAAATGTATGTAATACATTAAATATAAACAATGCCTTCAAAGTAGCACTGTGTTGCAGCAGTAAAAAAGACTATTTGGTACTGAGAACGTCTTTCATGTGTTTTCTAAAAATCTTTCAAATCAGCACGTGCATGCACATGGTTTTTGAATAGGAGAAAAAAATCATAAAGTATTCTTCATTTGAAAAGAATTGAAGCATTCTTCATGTTAAGGTCCAGAAAGGTCTGCAGTTCCTCTCTCAGGCACAAACCTGGACTAAGATGTGGCCATTGCAATAGTAGAAAACTGTAGGCACAAGATAACACCTTAAGGGAAAGCCCTTTGGAGCAAAGCAATATCACAAGGGCAAAGATGTGAATTGCAGGAGGAAGAACCCAGATGAAGGGGTAAAGGACAATTTACACAGCAGCTACCCTGGATAACTAGCTGAACTATATAGAAACAGCAGCAGGAATAAAACAAGTTCATTCCTGAAGTGAGCCAAGAATCCTGTGTCTCTGTTTACCATTGTCCTGTATTCCAGCCTGGTTTGCCCACATTCATGTGAACATGTATCGCAAAGCCACTATCTTAGTTAGTATTCTATTGCTGAGAAGAGATACCACAACTTAGGAAATTCATACACAAGAGTATTTAATTGGGGGCTTGCTTACAGTTTCAGAGACTTAGTCTATTATTGTCATGTTGGAGCACAAGAAGGCATGCTGATGTAGAAACAGTTGAGAGTTTTATATCCTGATCCTCAAGTAGCAGGCAGGGAGAGACACTGGGTTTTTGAAACCTCAAAGACCACTCCTAGTGACAAACTTCTACCAATAATGCCACACCTCCTATTCCTTCTAATCCTTCTCAAACAGTTCATCAACTGGGGACTTAGCATGCCAATATATGAACCTATGGGCATTCTATTTAAATCAGCATATTCTATTCCCTGGTCACCATAGGCTTGTGACCATATCATAATACAAAAAGGCATTTAGTTCAACTTCAAAAATCCTCTTCTTTAAAAATCTCAACACTTTTAAATTTCCAAACACTCTTCTGAGCCTCTAGGCAATCTCTTAACTATAACACCCGTAAAATCCAAAAGTAGATCTCATACTCAGAAAATACAATGGCACACACAATAGACTACCATTCAAAAAGAGAGAAAAGGGAGCATAATGAGGAAATGGTGGACCAAAGCAAGACCAAAATCCAACAGGGAAAACTCCAAACTCGGTATCTCTGTGTCTGATGTCAAATCACCCTTTAGATCTCCAATTCTTTTCAACTTTGTTGACATAACAAATTTCTCTTTCTTGGGCTGATACTACATCCTCTTAGCAGCTCTCCTATGTTTCTGGCATCTCCAACATTTGGGGCCTCTAATGCAACCCAGGGTTCATCTTCACAATTTTCACAGTGGATCCTCTCTGGGCCTCTGTGCAGGAACTGCCTTGCCAAATGCCTGGCCTTAGAAGCATTCCTTAACCACAGAGGAACATTCCATAACCCTTTTCCTGTATGCTTGACTCTAAATCTAGAACCAAGTGGACTAAACTGCCAAGTTCTGCTTCTTGCTGTACTAGAACCTGTGCACCTCCTCATATTACGTTTGCATAAGCTTTCAGTTGTTGATAGTTCCCTATGCTACTTAAGTTTTTCTTTAGTTCCTTTTCACAAATTTGAAGCCTAATTGGGTCAGGTCTTGCTCCAAGGGCACCACTCGTTTTATTTCATTTGCCATAAGGCTTTTCTTTAAAAGTTTTATCTCCTTTATCACTGGACTTGGCAACAACATTACATTTCTTGGTGTCTCTTTTGTTCTCAAACTGTTAATTTTACATTTCTTTTCACCTTGATTGCTCCTTTTCATTATAGTTCTACATATGAGTGATTAATGTAACTGTAGGACACAGTCAATACTAGGCTATTCTGAAATCTCCTCTACCAAAGCCAATACTTCAAAACTCTTCAATTTAGCATCAGACAGATTTTAAGGTAGGGCAGGTACAAAAAAAGCAACCATGATCATTGCCAAAATATCACAAGAATGGTTTTTAGACTAGTGACTAAAATTCTTCCAGTCTGAAACTTCTTGATCTGGACTCCCACAGTCCACATTATGCTCAGCACCTTTGTCTTCCAGTTTCCATGCTTCTAGTTGTATGACTCATACCCACTAAACTCCCCTTGAAGTGTTCAAAAACTTTTCTAGTAATTTTCTTTATTCCTTCAACAAACAATTCACAAAATCATTGCTATTAAATATACTGAGAGACACACACACACAGAGAGAGAGAGAGAGAGAGAGAGAGAGAGAGAGAGAGAGAGAGAGAGAGAGAGGACCAAAGGAAGAAGGTCCAAGAATCCAGCAGTTTTTCAGTCCACAAGGTGTATCTCAGCTGGCCTTTAGTATATGCCAGACTCTAGACGTAGGCTGTAATCCCAGTGAAGGAATAGATTTGCCAGTGAGAGTGAGGGAAACACAAATTTCCTTCTTTCATGTCCTTTATATAGGCTGCCAGCAGAAGGTGTGGCCCACATTAAAAGTGGATCTTCTCATACTACCGAAAAAATATATTTGCTATTTAATTAATAGTTTAATTAAGAAAAAAGGTCCCGCCGGGCGGTGGTGGCGCACGCCTTTAATCCCAGCACTCGGGAGGCAGAGGCAGAGGCAGCCTCCAAAACAATACAGAGAAACCTTGTCTTGTAAAACCAAAAGAAGAAGAAGAAGAAGAAGAAGAAGAAGAAGAAGAAGAAGAAGAAGAAGAAGAAGAAGAAGAAGAAGAAGAAGAAGAAGAAGAAGAAGAAGAAGAAGAAGAAGAAGAAGAAGAAGAAGAAAAGAAAGAAAGAAAGAAAGAAAGAAAGAAAGAAAGAAAGAAAGAAAGAAAGAAAGAAAGAAAGAAAGAAAAAGGGTCCCTATAGGGGTATCCAGCACTTTAGCTTTAGATGTAGCAATGTTGACAGCCAAGAATAGCCATCATAACCATCTAATATCCACAAATCAAGAAAACCAATGTTATACATCAACAAAATCAAAATCCTGCGAAGATGTTGAGCAACACTAGTGGTTATTATTATAACTTATATCTTTCAGCTTTCTATTATGGAATTATAATACCTATGATAATTGGCTTGTAAAGAGGAATGGTTCGTTTAGTGCCACAGTTTTGGAGGCGCACATCCATGCCCTATTATTTCTACTGCTTTGGGCTGAGAACAACATGGTTCATTCGTCATAGCTGAAGCACATACTGCAAGAGGCCCTTCTTATCATGTCCAAAAGGAAAAAAGAAGAGACTGGCATTCCAGGGATATATGCTTCAATGCCCTAGATTTGTACAGTAGGTTTCAGCCTTTAAATTTTTCTTCATTTCTTAGTAGATATGTAGTTAGGAACAACAGACTATTAGTATATGGGGACATTCATCTAAGCTGCCACACCCTGAATTAAACAGTTCCACTCCTCAGAGTCATCATAGAAAAGAGATAATTTAATAGCAATGATATTGTGAATAATTAAGCAATTGTTTGGATTTTATTTTAAAATAATTATATTTAACATTACTACTTAAAATAGTTACATATGCTAGTGCTATCCTTTAATGCTCATCACTTCCTTTTATGCACAAATTACATTCATGTGCAGTTAAACAAAAAGTTACTGAATCATTGGTGCATTTATTCTGTACTCTGAAAGTATTCAAGTACTTGAGGTCTCTGGTGCTTTATTTCTGAAAGAGCTCTATCTTTATGCTTCAGCATTCAAAACATATCTTTGTTTAGTCTTCCACAGTATGAAGCAAGATATGTCAGCGTGAAGGAGTGATGGGAAGATCAGTTAGGAAGGTGCAATTGCTTCCTACAACAGGACTTCTCTATCTTTGTCCCCTTAGAGAGGAAGCATGGCTCAGTGGTCTAAAAGAACAGGCTTGAAGATCAAGCTATTTGAGTTGACTTTTCAAAAGTAAAGAAAATATCTGGACTTTATGAATTATCTTAAAATGCCTCTTAATATTGAGATTCATTTGTTTCACATTAGCCATATGGTTCATAAACACAAAAATAAGAGTCACGGCTGTCCCGATGATGGTGTAAGATGTCCCAGGAACACGTGGTGATGTATCATACAGAGATACTGACATTTTCTTGAATCAATGCCTGCAATATTTTTGAAAATTGTTAGAGTATTAGCTAAATAGAAGGAATGGATACAAGTAAAAATCAAAGTTCAGAAACCTGTAATAATTGCATTAGGCTACCAAAATATTTAAAACAGAGCACTATTTACTTAATACTAATTACAATGAAATATGAGAGTATTCCTGTATAGGCATGTGTATTTTTTTCTGAATTTCTCTAAAGCTCAGTTATGTCATCCAAATACAGGTTACCATTTAAAGACTATACATAGATTTTATTGTTTTCTATTAGGTTTAGTCTATAATAGTACTTATATTTTCTTCCATGATTAATGTACACTTTCATAACTCTAAATTTTATGAAATAAAAAGCAAAGAATCTATTCAACATAAATTTAAATGCTCATAGATATGATCTTAGATGGTTTATGATAAGCCAGGGTCAGATTAACAATAAATTATAAGGCAAAGCCAAAGAACACTCTCCTCCAAAAGCTATGCAGGTACTGATATTCATAATTGTACTACAGGAATTATTTAGAAAATCTATGAAAAATTGCTCTAATACATTTGAGTTTTGTGTGTGTGTGTGTGTGTGTGTGTGTGCGTGCATGTGTTGAACCCAAATATCATTTTGAACCCATATATCAGCATCACCAGCAATCACCCACCTACACTCACCTGGTGCATTAGTGAGATTTATTTTGAAAGATCCACAGGGAGATATCTGCTAGAATTTCAGCGATTCTCACTTGTGTCAAGAGTTCTGTCTTATATATTTAATATGTGTTGACAAGGCAACACTAGTGGTAATCTTCTATAGTTTCAATTTTTGGGAGGTCATGAATATCAAAGTTGGCCAAGGCTACACAGTAATACTATCTCATAAAAAAACAAATTCTATGTCTCTCTCTCTCTGTCTGTGTGTGTGTGTGTACATGTGTCTGTAATACATCCCAAAAGAACTCATGTAGTGTTTAATTTAATACTGTGTATTACAAAAACAAAAACAAAATATTTAACAGGTTCACTCTACTTTTTTGGCAAAGATATCTTGCCATCTCAAAACAGATCAGCTTCAAATTTAAAGCAATTTTGGAACTAGGAACAATGGGAAATAATCATGATGTTTACATATCTGTGATATATCTAGTATGTTTGTTTCAGCCTCCTTAAGGAATGAATAGTTTTAATTAAATGATGAATAAGTTTTATTTTGTTTGTATTATTACTCAATGAAATCTTAAAATTTCATTAGATTTCTTAGCCTGACTATTTTTCTAAATATTCCAAACTTTTCATTTTGGCTCACCAGAATGAATGTCCCACACTAATCATCAGAATGAATGCTTGATTATTGTTAAGCCAAGAAAAATAATCCAGAGTTATTTGATGTTATCAATATCTGTTCTTGGGCAGGGAACATTTTGTGGAAGGGCTGCCTGATATTTTCAGGTTTGTTTTTCCCTAGCAAATGTTGAAGCATTAAACAATTTTTAAAGAAAGTTTTAAAACTGCAAAATCCTTTCATAGTTATAAAATAAATTGCTTAGGAATGCAAAAGGCATGCATCTTCATGATGAAATTCAAAGGAAGTTCATTAAATGGCCACATTTGAAATACATTCTTGCTAACAAAATAATTTTATATTATTCAGGCCAACATTACTTCCTTGTGATGAAAGAATCATTAATGCTAAAAATATGTTTTAGAACAGTAAGTACTCAAAGATTATTAATTCTCCCTTCAGGCCAGGAAGGAAACTGTTTAATCATCTTCTAATCCAATAATTTGCCAAATGTATTCATTTCAGAGCAACCTTTCTGATAGTTATTTTAAAAACCAAAGGCATTCTGTCTAAATCTCACTTCAGAAATGGAAAATCTGAGTGATTATACAATATTATGTAGGTAGAAAAACTGATAGAGAACTAGAATATAGTGTATGAATGTGTGTATATTTAAAACATTGCTGAATATGTGCACATTTTTCTAAACAGATATTGTTTCCTTTGTTTTCTGATATGTGAGCACATGTGTGTATGAGAACATGCATGAAAGTGTGTTTGGAATGCAAAGGATAACCTCAGGTGATATTCCTAGGGAGATGTCAATCTTGTTTTGTGAGGGAGTATCTCCCACTGTAATAGAGTTTAACAATTTAGCCTGTGATTCTGGTTGACAAGTGAGTCCTAGAAATGCTCCTGTCTCTGCATCCCCAAGCAAGGATTTTAAGTGTCTGGTTATGCACACTGCCAGTGAATCCCATTTTTTTTACCTGGGTTCTAGAAGACCAAATTCAAGTCCCCATGCATGCATGGCTTGCATTTTACTGAATGAGGTATCTCCCCGGCTTTCCTTTGTTTCTTAAGAGAGCTAATAAAATCCTATTAGATGAAATTAACGAAATACAAATATTGTTAGTATTTTACTCATTGCTTTTTTCAGGGCTTGACAATGAATCTCTTTGTTCTGATGTCCCAGTTGCTTATGGGCATGCACACTAACACACAGCTTCTAATAGAAGTTCACGCAGTTTTTTTTTTCAGAGACCTGCCTTTCTTGTAGCTTTGCATTTAAATCCATTATCACTCCTTTTCTTCATATTGTTGAAAGCCCTTTGGCAAGTCATCTAATTTAATCTTTCTAGAGTAAAAACCTGACCTATTTCTCTCTCAATCAACATTTTTCAAGAATCTCTCATCTATGATGTAAAACTATTTTTCACCAAGTCATTATCTTCACATTAAGACAAACTATGGTCTGTGTTCTCCCTGAGTTTTTAAGTAAGCACTGAGTTTATACTATTATTGCATTTATATAATATTTGCATTGTGGATATGAGGTGTTCTCAAATCATCCCCAAAATAGTTTTTTTCCAAAGGTAAAATATTCTGTTGTCATGTCCTGTGTTTTAGAAAGTTTTGTTCCCTTAGAGTTTCATAAAGCTTCATGTTATGGAAGATTGGACTCCAATGTGATGATGCCCAGATGGTATTATTTAATTAATTAATTAATCAATTAATTATTTGCATGCATTTATTTTTCATTTTACATACCAATCCCAGTTATCCCTCTGTTCCCTTTTCACTCCCTCCCCCTTCCCACTCATCATCCAGTTCTCATAGGAGATAAGACCTTTCTTGGGAGTCAACAAAGTCTGGCATACTAAGTTGAGTCAGGACCAAGCCTCCTGTCCCTGTATCAAGACTGAGCAAGGTATTCCACCATAGAGAATGGGCTCCAAAAAGTCAGGAATGCTCCTGGGATAGGTCCTGGTGCCACAGCCAGAGATCCCCCCAAAAGATAAAATCACATAACTGTCACCCACATTCAAAGGGTTTAGTTCAGTAACATGCAGTTTCCCCAGCTGTCAGTCCATAATCCATGAGCTCCCATTATCTTGAGTCAGCTGTGGCTGTTGTCAGGTGGTAACATTTTTAAGAGGCAGTGGTCTAGAGAAAGCCAATTCATGACTGTAACACAGATAATATCAACCCAAAGATAGATATTGGGGCTCAAGTTGAAGATCAGAGAAGCAAATCAGTCAAGCCACCATAGAACTCTTACCTTTACCAAGCCTGGGGGAAGGAGCCTGTCATCAATGTGGCTGGAGGCTAATTGCCTGAATACCGAATCTGAATGCCCTGCTCCAATCTTATATACCTCCATTGCTGGGATTAAAGCCATGAGCTCTGTTTCTGTTTTAGACTGATTCACTCTCATGTAGGCCTGGGTGGACTTGAACTTTTAGAGATCTATCTGCTTCTGTCTTCTGAGTCCTGGGATTAAAGGTTCATCTCACCACTGCCCAGCTTCTATGGATGTGACTAGCTTTGCATTCTGAAGATCATGACAACTCCATGAACTTCAATGAACTACTAAGAGAAGTCAGTAAGGTTTAATAGCTTCCCTCCATTACAGAAATACCATATCTATGGAAACAAACTGATACCACATAAATGCAGCTGACCAGGGAAGTCAGTAAAACTGCCAGCTGTGAGACATAGCCCTAGCTTTTATGCTCGAAAGTCTAAGGGCAAGTCCTAAGCTGATCTCAAGGAAATAGAGACAAGTTTAATATGGTTATTACATAGATTTTTTAAATGAGCAGGCCTAGTTCATCAGTAAAATGTCCTAATTGTGTATTTATGTTCCCACCAGACTGTCTATAGCTAAGTGTTAGGAGCTACATTGGTTATTTTCTATCTAAAGCTTCCTTTAAAAATCTTCAATATGTAGGTCTATCTACAAAACATTCCCATACTTCAAGTTCAGGGAACATTTCAGAAGATAGACAGAAAGATTGCTATGAGCCAGAGGATTAGGAAGCTTGCTATGAGGTCGGGTCTCTTAGTAATGTCAGAAGCAACACCCATAAAATCTCAGCATGACTGACTGCCAAAGCATGAGCAGTACAAGGACGACTCAATAGATGTGCTACAATGGAAAACCAGGTTAGGGGAGAGCACACACAAGGCCTCAACCATGCACTAAGAACTACAGGCAACTAAGAGATGCTGAGAGATGGAAGAAATAGTCTTCTCCTGAAATGAGCACGTGGATTGGTTATTGAATGCCAAATGGCCAGCATTAAAATCATGCAAGTAATGTCATACAGAACAAGAAGGTTATATTTAGAAATATATATGTATATACATATACATAATGTATTTAAAATAGCCCATGGAAAGGAGGCTTTGTGTTTGAAAGAGAGCAGGAAAGGTATATGGGAAGATTTAGAAGATGCAAAGGAAAGTGATGAATTATGTAAGTATATTATGATTCCAAAGTTAGAAGAAGAAAGAGAAACTTAATTTGGAAGGTGATAGGGAAGGATTGTTTCCCCCCAGGAAGATTTTAGAAAGAAATGGAGACTTGTCTTGAGACACTTTTAGTTTTAAAATTGACTATAGAATGGCAAAGGCTTTTGGTGAGTATTAAGCAATCACTGAATGACCTGCGAGGCAGAACACTAATGGGGAGAAATGTGTATATGCATGGGAAGGGGAAAAGATGGCTGTCTGTCTGGATCTATCTATTTACTTTTTAAATAATGAAAACAACCACATTCTTTCCAATAATGGAAACTATGCCTTCCAGAACTTATGAACATAGATTTTGAAACCTTTAAAATTGAACATTTTAATATAAAAATAAAGACGAGGTTCATGGGAGATGTCTTCTGTAGTCTATTTTAATGTAAATAGCATTTGTTAGCTAGATGACATTTTTAACATTTACATTTATGTTGTGATTATGCTTATGCAAAATTATGTATTTCTGTAGAGGTGCATGTCACATGTGTGAAGATACCCTGTAGGTCAAAGCAGAGCATCAGATCCCCTTGATCTCAAGTTATAGATGGTTGTGAGTCACATGTTGTGAGTAATGTGAACTGTAGAGTCCGCTGAAAGAGCAGCATGGTCTCTAACTGCTGAGCCATCTCTCAAAACTAACGATATATTTTTAATCAACCAAAACTACAAACATTTAGTTTTCAGAGCTAGCTCAGAGGTTAAAACATTTGCTAGGAAAACATAAATACTGGATTCAGATCCCCAGAGTGCACAGAAAAGTGGATTGGGCATAGTGGCTTGTCCATAACCACGGTCTCAGAAGTCAGTGGCAGCAGAACTCAGAGCAAGCTGGCTAGTGAGATGACCCATATTGGTGAGCTCTAGGTTTGACTGAGAGTTGTTGTCTCAATAAATAAGGTAGAGGAGTGATCAAGGATGATTATCAGCATCAATGTTGGACCTTCAAATGCATGTACTCATATGCACTCACACTCACATGCACCCCCATACATGAATGTACATACACATACACAAATATACAAACACAAGAATAGAAAAAAAGCACACATTTTCCTCACTTAATGTGTCTTCTAACAGCCTATTCATGGTATATCTCAAATATACCTTGTCACAAAACAGTGTCTTCTCCATGTATTTCTTTGTTTCTTCCACCTCCTGTCCCTCTCTCTTACCCATCCTCTCCTCTCATCATCTCCTTTTATTCCCTCTTCTCCCCTCTCTGTAGTCTCTCTTTCAATCTCCTTTCATTGTTATCCTCAATGATGCCAAATCGAACACTAACACTTATTGCTGTAGGAGAGCATGGTTCTTTTGTCCTTATTCTTGATTCCCTGTTCATTCATCCCATTCCATCTGTGTGATTGCCAAGGCCTTTGATAATACTCATTTCATGTCTTTTTCTTCTTACTGAGATATGCTTGAAGAAGACTATCACTGCCTAGTCTCCTCCAAAAAATAAATAAAAGATAGGGATCAGAGGTAGTGGGTAGTCTATGAGTGTTGACATTGCTTCAGCAAAGTCACTGCCGACTTCTGTGAGGTATCAATGCCTTAGTCTCCTTTTTCCTGCCCAAATTGTGTTCATTGGTGACTCGAGATTTCTTTACAAGGAGAGCCATGACCTGCAGAGGACTTCCATCTGTCTGCCTGGAGCTGGTGGTCTTATTGGTGTCACAGTTCACTGTGGTCAGAGCTTGTTAGCAGATAAACTGACTTTGATTTCAGGCATTTACATCCCATTATTTTCTTCAGGCATCTTTTCATGTACATGGAGGGCATCTGTGATATAACAAAAGGAAAGCCCTGTACTTAGCAGACTCTAATATAAAAATGTAAACCTCAAATTAATCAGATGCTAGAGCAGGTTAGCTTTAGGTACCTCAAAATGGAAACAAATGTAGGAAAGTGTATCAAAGTGTAAAACATTCAGTAAACCAATAACCAGTACCTCCCATTTCCTGACATGAACAGCCATGTAAAGAAAGAAGCCTTTGGAAACTCTTCAATATTCCAAGTTAAAGAATATTACTTTTTGTTTTGCCAGAATGTTGAAGTTCATATTTTTAGCCTAATCTGATTCAAAATAGGACTAGAAATAGCACAGCTACCGGCATACTGGGGAAATCTTAATTCCCAAAAGTTCCAGTTGGGAATTTAGGAGAAAACACACCATGTTTGCTTGGCTGTTCTTAAGAGATGGTGCGGGTTTCCGAACAAGATAGGGAAAAGAAGAAAGACAAGTGTCCCTACCTCCATCACAGCCACCCCACAGGCACAAAAGCCAGCTATTGAAATGTTTTGGTATCTGAGAGGCTCAGGTTTCATTTTGCTTTTTCTTTTCTTTTTAAGAAGCAGCAGGAGAGCTGTCAGTGTTTCTGAGACTACAGATGGATAAAAACCGATTTTTAAGAAAGGTGGAAACTTTTGTATTTCCTGCTTTAAAAGCCACAGCCAAAGGGACAATTTTCCATTATCATAAAGCCTTTAATTCCCTACCGAAGCCTCTCTGGATACCCCTCAACCACGAATATACATGGTGTGTAATAAGGTTCCCATATACATTTCTTTCACTACTGAACATCTTGATGGAGAATGCACAATGGCTTAATTTACAGTACAAAAAAATCTCCTGTCCCAGTCCCCCTGACCCCTGGATGTTTACAATACCTTGAAAATAAATTATACATCTTGATTTCCTAAGAAGAATTCAAGTTTTTAATGTTCTTATATTTTCCAAAACTCCCTAATATTTATTTTTTACATTAGAATTCCCATAAAGTTTATAGCAACTTCCAGAGTGCACAAAACCTTCAAATACCTTTATTTCTGTGTAAGTTTATGGCTGTAGTACTATCCTGGTTTTGCTGCTTTGAACTATATTGGAATCCAGTCTTTGAGTGTACATTTGTCCCTGTGTGTCTTCTTGTGTACCAACCAGTACATGTGTATGTGAATCTCTCTCTCTCTCTCTCTCTCTCTCTCTCTCTCTCTCTCTCTCTCTCTCTCTCTCTCTCTCTCTCGTGTGTGTGTGTGTGTGTGTGTGTGTGTGTGTGTGTGTGTGTGTGTGTGTGTAAAGGAGGAAGCCAGGGTTCTAGACTTCAGGGGAAGCCATGAGAAGTGGAAAACCACAGGGCAATGTCACAAGGCAGTCGGTGTGATTATGTGCTGGACTGAAATGTTACCAAGCTCCCCAAGAGCACACTCGTCTCCAGTCAAATGCATAAAGAAACGGCTCAGCAAGGTGCTATTTTCTCAGTCTAGGAAAAGGGTAGCATTTCCCAGTGGGGCAAATCGTAATGGATCAGATGACAATATAGCACTGTGGCTTTCTTAAGAGAAAATGCTCCAGAAAAATTAACACTTTTCAACAATACAAATGCTAACAGCTTCCATCTTTGGCCCCCAGAAGTGTATAGGAGCACTGCCTATGCACAAGCTGCAGGGCATCTTCAACAACAATTCGCCTAATGCAGCAACAGTGTCTGCCCAGGTCTCTGGGAGCACTAGGCTAATTGAACCATGTCAAATGGTAGGTGTGTCAGTGGTAAAATTTTAAGAGGCACATCAGTGAAGCTTTATACTGCATAATAGGCACTGATTAGACAGCCATGTGGTGTAGCAGCAGTGTGCTTAGTGCTGACTGTTAGCTGCCAGTGTCAAGGCCAACTTAAGATGCAGAAAAACACTATGGTGCTGGAGAGATGGCAGAACTGTAGCTCTGATGTGTTTCTTGGGAGATTAGCTATTTGCTATGGTAAAGAGGGCGATGCAAACAACATCAGGTCTCCTTTGTAAGGCTTTACAGGTTCCCAAGACTGGTCAGTTGACTTGAACCTGAGACCCCTTTTTATCTCTGATCCTCTGCAGAAGGTCACTCTGCACCTGTAAGGAATTCAATAAAAATCAGAAGTCTAGACCCCTGCTCTCAAATAGAATTATATACAAACTACTTGAAGCTTTTGTCACATACAGAGCACATGGCTGTGGACTTTTGCTACTGCTGCCTTCATGAACGGAAAGCATTTCAACCATTTGTGCTGCAGGTTCCTGTCTGGAATGGTGTGGACAGTGGACCATATTGACCTTACTCTTCATGTGTCCTTGACTGGATGACACCCAGTTGTGGCTTGTGCCTTAATTCAAGTGTTAAGTTTTGATTTTGCTCTTCTTATTCATTCCCACCCCTGACATGTGTGTGTATGTGTGTATAATGTATGTATTTTATATCCATGAGTGGGAATGCATGTGAGAGCATGTACATATGTGCATGTGAAATTGGAGACCTGAGACTGACATTGAGTGTCTTCCTAATTTTTCTTTTATGAGACATGAATTCTCACTGAATGTGGAACTTGTGGATTAGGTAAGACTGATTGGTCAACAAGGCCTAGAAATCCAAATGCCACTTTTCTCTCTCTAGTGTTGGTATTACAGGTGTCTGTTGCCATGGCCAGCTGATAACATGGATTCTAACTCAATCTTCATGCCTATACAGCAAGCAATTTACAGACTAAGTCATCTCCTCAGTCTTCTCCCCTTTCTTTTTACTTCTACTCCTAAAGTAAGCTCTATAAATCAATGAAACCAGGACCTGCAACTGCCAGGCAAGTGATCTTTAGACAACAGTCATCTAATACACCATCCTCCCACTTCAGATGCCCGACAATGTCCCAAGGATATTCATCTTTGTTACTTTATCTCTCTCTGGTTATCTAAGAATACTAATAGGCTGAGCTTTTGCCTTCATCTATACATGTGGCAAAATTGTATTTTTCACCCTAGACCCTGTTTCTCTGGCTCATGTAAGAGATGGTCTCTACTAAATTCTATGGAAGCTGTACCTTATACCATTCAAAATCTGTCTCTTAAAATTGTCCTTTAGGATAGATAGCCATTTTCCTTAAATCACAGACTGCTTCCTTTATGTGTGCTCAGTGCTCAGTGGTTAAGAACAAAGGCTTTGGTCTCAGTTAATGCCAAATCAGAATATTAAGTTGGATTTTCAGTCTATGTCTTAACTTTCTTGTATAGAACACAGAAAAGATTTCTTCGTGGTTAATGTTGAGAAAATTTCATGAGATAATTTATGTTTGACACATGGTTAGTGACCAAGAAATGGTACTAATGACCATGATGGTTAGTGTTGCCAACTTCACAGGATATAGAATCACCTAAGTGATGAGCCTCTGGCCATGATTGTAAGGGGTTGTCTTTACTGGGTTGATTTATGTGAGAATGTCTGTCTTCTCTGGGTGGCACCATTCCCTGGGCTGAAGTCCTAAACTGTATGAAATGAATAACGAAGCTGAGCCCAGCATTTATAGCTCTCTACTTCTTGACTGTGGCTGCAGTGTAGCCGGATGTTTCACGTTCCTGCTCTCACACATGCCCCATCATGTTGAACTTTAACCTGGAACTGTATGCCAAAATAAACCCTTTCTCTCTTAAATTTCTTTGGCCAGGGTATTGTCTCACACTGACAGGAAAAGAAACAGAAACAATGACTGCCACTGTTTTTATTATTGAACATTTTATTGAACTATTCAACAGAATTCTCAGAGCTGCGCCCAGTTCTTGGCTGTAGATCTCTGCATTTGTTTCCATCTGTTACTGAATGAAGACTCTCTGATGACAATTGGGGTAGTCAGCAATCTGATTACAAGAGATGGCCAGTTCAGGTACCCTCACCACGAATACTAGGAGTCTTAGCTCGGGTCATCCTTGTGGATTCCTGGGTATAACACATTTACATTCACTTCATCTCACAACAGACAAAAGACATGGGTTTTTAGCTTATCTAAAAACATGTCACTAATAAGCATCACCACTTTTAATACCCTGACTCTGATGTCGTAGTTCAGAAGAGGCACGTTAAATAGTAGGTAGAGAGACAAAGAAATATACAGTTTTTAAAAAAAGAAAGAATGAAAGGTAGGAAGAATATGTGAAATCATACTAATTATAGTCATTCCCAGTGCCATGGGGGAATTTGTTTCAGGACACCAAATTCATAAACACAGAATCATATAAGTAAAATAGCACTTGCATGTCATATATATATATATATTATCTGATCTAGATTTCTGTAAGAAGTAGTTGGTAGAATTTCCATATTCAAAAAATATACATAGCCAATGGCCTAGGTGATATGCAGTAATATGTATTTAAAATTTAACTGTCACTGAACTCAAAAGGAAGAGAAAGGAGGATCCTGAGTTCAAGGCCAGCATGGATGTTAGGTTCAAGTCTGGTCAGACTTTCATGTCAAAAATGCAAGGGCTGAAGATGTGGTTTCACATTAGCATATGCAAAAGGCCCTGTGCTTAATGGTCAGCACCAAACATCAACTGACCTAATCATTCCTTTTTTAGCATTCTCTTTATTTATTGTGTTTCTTTCACATCGCGCATTTTCTTCACACTTATTTCCCTATCACTTCTCATTTGCAACTCTCCCCAAAATAAGACAAATTTGAGAGAAAAAAAGGAAAAAAATTTAATCTCATCATAGAAGCTGCAGTATGACACAATGAGTCATGCAGGAAACCCCTTTGTCCATATATCTTTACTAGCAAGTATTCGTTTCAGAGTCATTGGTCTGGTTTGAGGCCTCTGGTTTCTACTACCTTATAAATGCTGGGTCCTCAGTAGGACTCCTCCTGGATATACTATTGTTGCCATGTGTTGTGGAGATCTTGCCGCTTTGAGCCTGCAGGTCAGGTCCCTTCGTGTGCTCCAGAAGATCACAGATGGGGTGGGTGTTGAGGCAGGCCAAGTCATAATAACCTTGGGTCTGAGTCTGGGCAGCTGCAGGGTTGGTCAGCCTGCTGGTTCAGTCCTGTCCTCACCACCAGAGTGAACTCTAGAGCACTGCCCCAGCTAATTCACCCCCTTGCAGTAATCAGTGAGGGGCAGGGCCAGTCCTCCTACCTAGCCCTCAGGGTTGGTTCTCTTACACCTACACCATCAGGGCCAGCTCCACTGTATTGCCCAGGTGAAATACAGGGGCCACTTTCCTGAGCATAGCAACTGGTAAGGGGCAGGGAGAGCCCTCAAACTCCCATGACCCCAGGATCATCTCCTCCTCCTATTCCAGATGTCTATGGATGGGTAGGGTATCTCTCCTCTGCCCATGCTACTGGATGTCAGATGAGTAGCGGGGACAGCCCCTCCCCCTTCTCCCTGTCCACAATATAAGGGTCTGGATACCCACACCTCCAACAACAGGGCTAGATCCTAGGCAAGGACCAAGGCCCAATTTCCTTAATGCTGCAGTTTGTAAGCAGGCAGCAGGGTGTCGGCATTCTTGTCTCAGCAGGTGGTAGGGTGAAAGGTTAGGGAAAAGGGAGCATCTCTCCCTCACCCACATTGCTGAATGACAGTCAAGTAGTGGGGATAGCTCTGCTACACTTACAACTTTGGAACTGGCTCACCCACACCTCTGCCAACAAGACTGGCTCTATTGTGTTGCCCAGTAAGGTGCAGGGCTTGCTCTCCAGAGGGCTGCTGGTACAGGACCCGAACAGCTCTCTGGCTATTGTGACCTCAGGGCCAGTTCAACCACCTGTCTTGGGCATTGATGGGTGGGAGGGAAAGACCATCTTTCCCTTGCCCATTCTTAATCTCCTAACTAAGTCAGAGGAAGTCATGATTTCTATGGGGTGTACTTCAAGCTTTATGCTAAATGTTGAGGTATTTAGACTGAAGATATAATTACAGTCTCTTCTTTTGTTTAATAATAAGTCACTAACTGAGATGATAAGCAGAAATAATCCTTTTTCAAATAAAAGAATAAGGAGGGGATTTCTGAAATGTTGCTATTTTTACCAGCTTCCTTTGCATTATTGATTTGTATATCCAGTGGAAATATACAGGTGAAGTAACAAAGAGACGTGGACCAGGTGGGTCACTGGCTTTCAATTATTTCTCTCTGGAAGTATCCTCACAAGTACTTCAAGAGATGTGCCTCTACCACAAGACCCAGTGTTGGGGAAGTCTTATGTCAATAAAGCACTGTTGAGCCAATAGGAATCTAGATAGGTGGGACTAGGAGTCCAGGAGGACTCTGGGAAGGAGAAACACAAGAGAGTCAAGATGTAACGCCATGGGGTAGGAAGCCTGGAACTATTCTCTGGTAAGAGAAATACTTAGATTAACAATTATGGGATAAATACTTAAGTCAGAGCTAGACAGTAAGAAACAAACAAGGCCAACAGCTTCATAATTAATATAGTCTCCTTTGTGTTTATTTGGTACTGATGCGGCTCTAGAACCAGGCTGGCGGGAAGGCTTCTCTCAAAGGAAAAAGATTCTCTTTACAACCCAGCAACTCCACTCTTAGGCATATATCCAAAAGATGCCCATTCATACAACAAGGATGTCTATTCCACTATGTTCATAGCAGCATTATTTGTAATATCCAGGACTTGGAAGCAACCTAGATGCCCCTCAACTGAAGAGTGGATAGAGAAAATGTGGTACATTTACACAATGGAGTACTGTTCAGCAAAAAAACAAAAACAAAAACAAAAAAACAATGGAATCCTGAAATTTGCAGGAAAATGGGTGGCACTAGAAGAAACCATCCTGAACGAGGTAACCCAGTCGCAAAAAGAGAAACAAGGCATGTACTTTCTTATATATGGATTTTAGACATAGATCCGGGGAGTGCCAGCCTACAATCCCATGGCCAGAGTCTGGGAAACAGAACCTTCATTCAGTGGATGATGGAAGAAGAGGCAGACACCCACGGCTAAGCACTGAGCTGAGCTCAAGAAATCTAGTGACAGGGAGGGAAGACTGATGACCAAAGGCATTAAGACTGGGCTGGTTTAACCCCAGAATCAGCTGACCTGACAGGGTTAGCTCTTGAATCTCAGACTGATGCCTGGGAATCCAGCATGGGACTGATCGAGACCCCCTGAATGTAGGTGTCAGTGAGGAGGCCTAGGTAATCTATTGAGCCTTAGGTAGTAGATCAGCATTTATCCCAGGTATACAAATGGACTTTGGACTCCCATCCAACAATGAGAGATGCACTCTCACCCTGAACTCTTGGGGGAGGGTCTAGGCCCTGCCCTGGATGAAATGACAGACTATGGACACCCCCATGGAGGGTCTCACTATCCCTGGGGAAATGAGGGGATATTGAGGGGGTTGGTTAGAGGGTACGGAAGGAGGGAGAGAAACAGAGAGGGACCTGGAATTGACATGTGAAGCAACCTTGTTTCTAATTTAAATTTTAAAATTTTATACATATATATATATAATAAAAAGAGATGTACCTCACCAGTCTCCTGTGTAATTCCAAGTCCAGTAAAGTTGACAGAGAAGATTAACCAAGAAGTAACTGTATTTCTAGAGGCTGTTTCACACAGTGTCTATATTATGGCCCCTTTCAAATAAATTTATTTTTTTCCCTGTTGTCACTAAGAAGCCTTGAATATTATATGTTCTGCTTTTGACACAGTAGAATACACATTAGTTTGGAAGTGAGAAATGTGGAGCTAGTTTTAGATCTGCCATTTATTGGTCATGGAAATATAAAAGAATAATTTGTCTCTCATAGCTCATGTTCTCTCAGTGGGAGTCTGACTGTTCCAAATTCATAATTATGATGGACAGAATGTGGGTGTGCTTTGAAGACCATTCCTTGGGTGCAAAGGTGTGGCAATCCTTGTTATATTCACAACAGAATATAATAGATCAACCTTGTTGAGTTCCCAATTTGCTCAGGTTCTGTACACGGCACTGCAGAGTGATAAACATGAGTTAGAAGCCACGAATTAAGTGTTAAAGATAAAAGAAACTGCCAGAAAAAATATGATAAAAGATAAAAGATAACGGCTCAAAGAAAATATGAAAGCAGGCTAAACCAGAGTGACAGAGCTGAGAAGGTAGTAGGGATAATCTTTTGATCAGTGGGATATAGAATGAATTAGGGGGTCTCACTGATCATTTCTGCAGTCTCTGTGCCATGCCTTGGGGAAACCAATGTTTGCTGATGTTTCCAATCCCATATCTGATTTCTCCATATATATTCTTTGGTTACCACAAAGTAGTATTTGAAGCATTCAGACCCTGGACTTTCAAGGAGCATCATGAGACAGGTGTATTGGGGACTTGTGATTGATATGCAAGCCATATCTTTGCTGAAAATGAAAGTCTGTTTATTTATAGCTACACATTTCAAAGCTTCCATTGCATTACAGACATTATTAATACTGTATCACACTGTTTTACCACAACCCCTGCTTTGTGTATCAGTTAAGAGGCAGTTCATTTGGTCACTAGAATATACAGTAAATTGCCTTTTGAGCAAATACAAAAACAAGATCAGGGCAGAGGTGAAGACTAAGCAAATAACTGCATAGGATTCAAGGCTGGCTAGCTGAACAGTGCAATGACCACATGATTTGACAGATGTTGGGATACTGTTTGTTATACTGCAAAAGCAATTGCAGTATAATTACAGTTATTGCTAGCTGGTGTTTTCTTTTAGGTTTTTAAATTTTCTTCAAGTGTGCAACTGTCAACATGGACAGAAAATCACCAGATATATTAGATGAACTTTACATTGGCTGTCATTTAGTAATGTTGCTTGCATTGACTAGGGCCAGACAAGGTACTGACTTGGTTAACTTTTTTTTTAATCAATGAGTTAATACAATATAAACATATTCAGATTTATGCCTATTTGATAGAAGGATGTGGATTAGAATTCCATACAATCAGTTAGATACTTGAGCTATGGAAAATTCTATCATTTTTTTAATGTATAGTTTTCAGGGTTATACTGGCTATCAACAGCTACCCAGTTGAGACAGAGGCCCATGTCATATACTTTTGTGTGTCAGAGTTGGATGCACTGCTGTCATCTTGTGCCCATTACATTAGCCATAACTCAGTCTGATGGCCATTCCAAACTGCAAAGGATGCTTGGAACCTAAAAGGAAAATGAGCCTCTGAAGGTAGTCTATCAAGTTATGTCAGATGCAGGAACATACAGATGTGTTGTTCTGGCACCACTGTAGATCTCTTTTATCTGTTTTGATTCACAAGATTGTGAAAACCCTATAACTTGCTTTCCTCTTCAATCCTTATCTTTGCAACATAAATAGATCTAAGCCTTTCCTATGCCATGGGAGTTTCCTACAGTCACAGACTAGCTGGTGATTCCAGAATTGAATCCTCTGCTTCTAGTCTTCAATCTTTAGACCTTGTTTGCTTTCTTTAACTTTTTCCATGTATTTCTCCTTGCCTTATATTTTATATAAATGAAAGAAGCAAACATAGGAATTCTTGAATCCTGCCATAATATTACATAGAAGCATAAAATAAAAGCAACTGAGGTGTAACTACTCAGTGATGTGTAGACAAATAAAACCTAAGATATTAAGAGGTAAAAAGCAGTGAGATTCATTTAAATAATTCATTTAAAGTACCATGAACAGAGCAAATAGTTGGGAAGAAACCTAAGCTTTCAGTCAAGGGCTTCAATTAGCTTTCTTAGAAAAAGAAAGTGACCAAACATAACTCTGGTGGATACGTTTTTCATCCTGATCCTAAAACAAGTCCCTCTAGGAAACAATTCCATTTGTAGAATTTGATATATTCTCAATCAGTAATTCATGGATCATACTAGGGGAAAATAGTCCTGCAGAAAAAGAATTTTAAAAACAAATGTATGACCTGATTACGTTTAAAAAATAAAAGGTTCAATAATTTTAGATTTAGCCAATGAGTAATGAGAACCTAACAGAATCCAAGATACTACGGATGATTTCTGACACAGTATTCTGTTTATTCCAATGCAATTACACACAAACAAAAAACATTTGTATTATCTAGAGGACTAAGGTGTTTATGTTGTCCTTGGATCTTTTTAGTGTGGAAGAATAGTATTTGGATTCACTGATTATTTTTCTCTCTGATTAGTTCAAACCTTTCAAAAGTTTACTTTAGTCTCAAAAAGAACCACAGATCTCAGAGTGGAAGGAGACACCTGTAGCATATCTACTTTGTCCCACATCCTTGTGAAAACAAGAGTGCATGCGCTATTCTTTAGCCATGTCGCTACAGCAAATCATTAGCTAATCCATGTGATGGATCATAATACCAACAAGCCCTGCTTGCTGTTCACCGACCTGATAGCTATGGGCATCAAATTTTAAGTGTGGTTTAGGTTTTATTTTATTTAAACCAGCAAGCATTCATCAGATGGGCATTATTAATGGTTTACTCAGCATAAAAATGGATTTCATTGTAGCACGCTCCCATGCTGTGTTATTATATTTTTCTCTTATTTATCTTGCTCCTCCACCGCACTCCCATATCTCAATGCTCCCTCCTTGCCTGTCCAAATAAATCCTATTCAACAAATAATCCCCACTTCTGCTTAGATCCCATATACAAGCCATTAGTCTCTCTTCCCACAAGCCCTTAAGACTATTTCCTCCCCGTCACAGCCTTCTTTTTAATTTCATCATACACATGTATATGTTCACACCTAAAATATATAAATGCACACATTTACATAAAATATAAATATATAAACTTAGGTCTAGAGTCCAGACATGACATTTATCTTTATGAATCTGGTTTATTTTGTTTAAATAATGACTTCCACTTCCATTCATTTTTCCCTCTAACATAAAAATTCTAATTTCTAATTTCTTTATGGATGAGTAAAATTCTGTTGTGTATGTGTACCATTTCTCTTTGTTCATCTGTGATGGATGTCTAGATTAGTACCATTTCCCAACTATAACTGACTAGTGCAACATTATCTTAGTTAGGGTCAGAACTCTGTGTCTAGGTATTGACTCGGATGACATTACTGAGATCCACACTACAGAAAAGAATTAGCAATTGCTGCTAAGCCAAATAGAAATCTGTGAAAACATGGAACCACTAACTGCCAGGACCATTGTTTTAAACTGAGTCTTAATTGCCTCATACTTAAAAGATTCAAGTAGAGCTTTATATTTTTCCCTCTCTCCCATGATTTAAGTAGGTAAAACAGCATTCCAGAATCTTTTTTTTTTTCATTTAGAGTTGACAGCTTCAGTGTCCACGCCTTTAGTGGATTGGTGGTTTCATGAACTTGCACATCTATATAAAAAACAAAACAACAAAAACAGTTGGGGCCAGCAAGATGACTCAGTGGGTTAAGGTGTCTATCACCAAATCTGACGACCTGGTTTGACTCCCAGGACCCACATGATAGGAGAGAACAAACTCCCAACAGGTGTTCTCGAACCTAGAACTCCCTCCATTGAATGCTCAGATACACTCACACATCATAAGCACACGTATGCACCACACAACATAAATAAAAGTATTATAAAATAATTTCATAAAACCATGAACTTATCTTTGTTTAGAAAGTACATGAATAGAAGAATTCCACAATATTTACAATATTAAATTGCCTGCTTTTTTTCTTCCCTTTCTCTGACCAGAATGGCAACAGTGCAGAGTGGTGATAAAATGATCTAATATGATACAATTTTTGCCCTATAATAGCTCTTTATGTATTTGCTGCAGTTAGGATGACAAACCTTTGTCCTAGAGGTCCACTTTGAGAATTTATTTCATATTCTGGTAAGAATTAGCAAGAGATGATGTGGAACACTGAATTTTGGCTGCACAAAGAGATATCCAGGGTAGGCTTTTTAAACAAATGAAGGGGAAATAGTGTTGGTGAGTGTCCAGAGTCACCATGGCATTGGGGCATTTTGATCGATTGAAATAACAAAGCAATTAATACCTGCTGTGTGTTGCAGTGGAAATGAGGTAAATTACCATGCTCTTGGAACTCTCTGACTTCCACAAATGTTGCTTTGAAGGAATCACAACTGTGAACAATGTGCTTGCATGCAGATCTCTTTCCAAGAAGAAGGACCTGGAACCTGTGTACACATTTAAATATACATATGTACCTGCCCTTGCATTCTTCTGGGGAGAATTTAATCTCCTCAGGAGAATTTGATCTGTGAAGTATAGGCTGAATATTAGTCAGCTCAGCTGGATAACTTCTTTCTCAGATGTAGCATTTTTTTATCAGTTTCAAAAGTTAGGTGTTCCTTGTGCGTCAGTATGCAGTGCTGCTTAAAAACCTGGAGTTATGGCTCTGTGTGTCTCCTTCAAAACCTAGAGTTACATATAGTCCTAATTCCTGGTACATATAGTCCTAATTCCTAGTACATATAGTCCTAATTCCTAGTACACAGGATTAAAGGTATATTTGAAGTTAAGATCATTAAGCTTACATCAATGACCCAAAGAACTCTACCAGGGAACTCTTACAGCTGATTAACACCTTCAGCAAAGTGGCAGGCTACAAGATCAACTCAAGAAAGTCAGTAGCCCTATTATATACAGATGATAAAAGGGCTGAAAGAGAAATCAGAGAAACATCACCCTTTACAATTGCCACAAACAACATAAAATACCTTGGGGTAACGCTAACCAAACAAGTGAAAGACCTGTATTGTAAGAACTTTGAATCTCTAAAGAAAGAAATTACAGAAGCCCTCAGAAAATGGAAAGACCTCCCATGCTCTTGGATAGGTAGGATCAATGTAGTAAAAATGGCAATCCTGCCAAAAGCAATCTACAGATTCAATGCAATCCCCATTAAAATCCCAGTTCTTCACAGACCTTGAAAGAACAATAATCAATTTTGTATGGAAAAACAAAAGACCCAGGATAGCCAAAACAACCCTGTTCAACAAGGCAACGTCCGGAGGCATCACCATCCCTGACCTCAAGCTCTATTATAGAGCTATAGTCCTGAAAACAGCTTGGTATTGGCACAAAAATAGACAGGTAGACCAATGGAATCGAATTGAAAATCCGGGTATTAACCCACACACGTACAAACATCTGATCTTTGACAAAGAAGCTAAAAATATACAATGGAATAAAGAAAGCATCTTCAACAAATGGTGCTGGCATAATTGGAGACTGGCATGTAGAAGAATGCAGATCGACCCATGTCTATCACCATGCACAAAACTTAAGTCCAAATGGATCAAAGACCTCAACATAAATCTAGCCACACTGAACCTCTTAGAAGAGAAAGTGGGTGGTACCCTTGAATGAATTGGTACAGGAGACAGCTTCCTGAACATAACACCAGTAGCACAGGCAGTAAGATCAACAATTAATAAATGGGACCTACT
Source organism: Mesocricetus auratus (assembly GCF_017639785.1). Lineage (NCBI taxonomy): Eukaryota > Metazoa > Chordata > Mammalia > Rodentia > Cricetidae > Mesocricetus > Mesocricetus auratus. Next base: position 25,472,562 of record NW_024429196.1, on the reverse strand, counting down.
GAAATTGAGAAGCTTCTGTAAGGCAAAGGACACAGTCAGCAAGACAAAAAGGCAGCCCACAGAGTGGGAAAAAATATTCACTAATTCCACATCTGACAGAGGGTTGATCTCCAAAATTTACAAAGAACTCAAGAAGCAAGTCTCCAAAACACCAAAGGACCCTATTAAAAAGTGGGCTGCAGAACTAAATAGAGAGTTTTTAATAGAGGAGTCTAAAATGGCTGAGAGGCACGTGAGAAAGTGCTCAACATCCTTAGCCATCCAGGAAATGCAAATCAAAACAACTCTCAGATACCATCTCACCCCTGTCAGAATGGCTAAAATCAAAAACACCAATGACAATTTATGCTGGAGAGGATGTGGTGAAAGGGGGACACTCCTCCATTGCTGGTGGGAGTGCCAACTGGTTCAGCCACTTTGGAAATCAGTGTGGAGATTCCTCAGAAAAATGGGAATAAACCTACCACAAGACCCAGCAACTCCACTCTTAGGCATATATCCAAAAGATGCCCATTCATACAACAAAGATGTCTGTTCCACTATGTTCATAGCAGCTTTATTTGTAATTGCCAGAACGTGGAAGCAACCTAGATGTCCCTCACCTGAAGAGTGGATAGAGAAAATGTGGTACATCTACACAATGGAGTACTATTCAGCAGAAAAAAATAATGGAATCATGAGATTCGCAGGCAAATGGATGACACTAGAAGAAACCATCCTGAGTGAGGTAACCCAGTCACAAAAAGAGAAACATGGCATGTACTCTCTCATATATGGATTTTAGACATAGATCTGGGGAGTGCCAGCCTACAATCCTATGGCCAGAGAGTCTGGGAAACAGAAACTTTATTTAGTGGCTGATCGAAGAAGAGGCAGACTCCCTTGGTTAAGTACTGAGCTGAACTCAAGAAAGCCAGTAACAGAGAGGGAGGACTGATGAGCAAAGGGATTAAGACTGGGCTGGTTTAACCCCCAGAAACAGCTGACCAGACAAAGGTTAACTCTTGAATCCCAGGCATTAGCCTGGGAAGCCAGCATGGGACTGATCAAGACCCCCTGAATCTGGGTGTCAGTGAAGAGGCCTAGGGAATCTATTGAGCATTGGGCAGCAGATCAGTACCCATCCCAAGTATACACACGGACTTTGGACTCCCATAGAACAATGTGAGGTGCACTCTCACCCTGAACTCTTGGGGAAGGGTCTAGGCCCTGCCCTATATGAAATGACACACTATGCACACCCCCATGGAGGGCCTCACCCTCCCTGGAGAATTGAGGGGATAACGGGGGGGGAGGGCACGGGAGGAAGGGAGGGAATGGGAGAGGGACCTGGAACTGACTTGTGAAGCAACCTTGTTTCTTATCTAAATTTAAACTGGAAAATAAAATTTAAAAAAAAATGGAAAAAAAAGACTATAAAAAAAAAAGAAAAACAATACCCATACCATAATTCCCTTTTTTACCATTAAAAACGATTGGTTGTGATCACTAGCCAATTATAAACAATCCCATTTAAATGAAAACAAAGATTTATAAACAAGATGGGAATTAGGACGTCGCTCATTCCAAACTGCTTCATGCTGGAAAGGGGCGCTTTTTATACCATGGGGATCATGACAAAACTCAGAAACCTGTATAAGTCCATATTTTCAGGGTCTGTAAGACTGCATCATCTTAGCTGTTTCAATTGTTGGAACATCTGGTCCACTGCTTCCGGGGGTCTTGGTTCGTCAAACCACAGAAGCCTGGAAGGAATCCTCAGCTTTTCATTTTCTGTGGAAACATAAGTAAAATCTCCTTTTCCAAGTAACATATCCTTATACTTAAATTTTAAAGTCAAGGCATTTTCAAAAGATAGAAGTTGGATTAATTGAGCAGCATTTATAATCAAGTGTACATTAGTAGCAGTTCCTTCTTGAGCAAGCAAAAAACTGAAAAACACAATAGCGTACAGTATCCAGACTCTCTGTGTATTTTCCATCTTTACGTGGCTTATTTATTTATCTATTATTACTTTATTTATTTTACTTTTATTTATTTTTCTTTGAGACAGGATTTCTCTTTGGAAATCCACCTGCCTCTGCCTCTGGAGTAAATCTTACTGGCGTGCACCACCACAACGCCGGCTTTTGTATTTATATACCACTTTGCCGTTTCATTTTCTCTCTCAATCTCACGTATATTTTTAAACACACTGTAAACCTTTAGAGGCTTTCCTTTATCCAAGTCTGACTTTACTGTAAATCTTTATGTTTTTCTGGCCACGTGTCTTATCTGTAAAACTGCGGCAGTTTAAACTGCCTTCTCCAAGATGGCGGGCGTAAGCATGATTCCAGCCTCAGTCCATGCTGACATCCAGCAAAAGCTGCCACTTCCAGCTGTACGTACACACTTTTCAATCGTTAGCAGAGTCTCTGAAAACAACCTTGCTGTTTTTTTTTTGTTTGTTTGTTTGTTTGTTTTTAATGCCGAGTCAGGAAGACTCCGGTAAACGAGCCACATGAATCTCGGCTTGTCGCTAGCAAAACAGAGCACACCTGAGAAAATGCTGCTATCAAAATCTGTGCTTCTCTCAGTTCTTCTGTTTCTAAAATTCCTTTAAATCTTTTGTTATTTTGCGTGGAAATTCAATCCCGCTCCTGACAACCATTTTGTTAAGAGAAGCTCTTTCCTTGCTAGCCACTTTGGTTTATCCCCCTCCAGTCGCCTGGGCTCTGCCGCATTGTTTTCCCCAAATAACACACAGGAGACTATATTAGTTATGAAGCTGTTGGCCTTTTCTTGTTTCTTACTGGCTAGCTCTGACTTAAGTAATTACCCCATAATTGTTAATCTAAGTATTTCTCTTACCGGAGAATAGTTCCGGGCTTCCTACCCCATGGCAGTTACATGTCGACTCTCCCGTGTTTCTCCTTCCCAGAATCCTCCTGGACTCCTAGTCCCTCCTATCTAGATTCCTATAGGCCAGCCAGTGCTTTATTGACAAATAACAGGCAAATAACAGGACTTCCCCAACATAGAACTATAAAAGGCTTCTGTTCCTTAGTCTGAGTGGTTCATAAAAGTCCCTTTTGGCAACCTAGTTAAACCAATAGACCTGAAGTCTGAAACACACCACTTTGGAAGTCACAGTATGGCCTCAAGACAGATGGCTGGAGAGCACAAGTCAGAATGTAGGTCCCTGGTGTTAGATATTCCAGTGTTGTCATATTCTGCTCTGTTGCTGTGCAACAGAGGAGAATGAAGGCAATGACCAATTAAATGTTTTGAAAATCCTATTCCTCAAAAGCAAGCCTTGTCAAGTTTTAGAAAAAAGAAATTAAAAACAAGGAATTCCTCATTTTACTGTTAAGCCAATCATTGGAATTTACATTGTGTGGTTGAATAAAACAATCCTTCAGGTCAGGAAAGCTCATTTTGGCCCAGAGTCTGATAGCTCAGCATGGTGAGGAAGAATATTGGTTTTGTTAAGAATATTGGTCCGGTTAAGGTTAAGCATTCTCTTGCAGTCTCAAAGTGGTGATCATATCCAGCTCTAGGTTGCCCAGATTTTATGTTTTATCAATAAACCTTGCTTTAAATATTGAGTTAGGTTATATCTTAGTTTGCCACCACTCACCCACTAGACTGTTGTGGCTGATAAAATTGCATTTTCAGTCTGTCTGCAGCCTGCCAGGACAGTGAAGAGCTGTGAATACAGAGACCTGTGGCTGCTCAAGGCACTTAGAATACGTGAAAATTGAGTGTTCAGTCCTAAACAGGACACTTATAGCACCTCTTCTAAGCTTCAGGAAACATTACAGAAAATTAAAAAAGAAATCATACAGACTGGGCTATAGAAAGAAGAGCTGCAAAATGTTTGCTTCATCTTCAATCCTAACACAGCCATTGTGGTCATAGTCACATAATTGTGTAGTTATCTGTACTGGGCCAGTCATGAATTGAGGAGGAGCTCATGGGGCCATACCCTACTCTGATGGAAATATTGTCTATTAACGTATTCTGAAAGAGGGACAATTTTAATCTTCAGTGAGCTGGCCATCTCAAGTGACAAGTTCTAATCCCCTGGTCACACAGTCATCTCTGGTTAAAAGCAGTGAGTCACAAAATAAAACAAAAAGACATGAATATGAGAAAAGAGCTGTGCGGAGAATAAGGGGATGAGTGAGATGAGGTGACATGAGATTAAAGGGGGAAGGAGGTGAGGATAAACAGAATATATTACATACCTGTGTGAGATTGTCAATAATTTTTCCCTTGTCAAAAGTATTTTTTTCTCATACAGTATATCCTGATTACATTTTCCCCTCACCATACCACTTCCAGTTCCTCCCCTTCTCCTTTCCCATCCAGATCCACTCCCTTCCTATCTCTCATTAGAAGAGAAAAAAGTTTCTAAGAGATAACAACAAAGCATAACAAAATAAAATATAATAAGATAAATCAAAAGCCATCATATCAAGGATGGACAAGGCAAAGCAACAGGAAGAAAAACCCAAGAAAAGCCAAAAACAATCAGAGACCCACTCATTCACACCTCAGGATTCCCATAAAAATACTGAACTGCAAGCTATATATGCAGAGAAGGAGCCGAGCAAGCCCTGTGCTTGCTGCTTCAGTCTCTGTGAGTTCAGATAAGCTCTACTCAGTTGGTTTCAGGGAATTTGTTCTCTTAGTGTCCTCCATCCTCTCTGTCTCTTAAATCTTTCCACTTCCTCTACCATGGGATTCCCTGAGCTCTCAGGGGAAGGGTTTGAGGGAGATATTCCATTTAGAGCTATTTATTTGTCCTGAGGTCTCTCTCTTCTCTCTTTCTCCTCCGTGTGTGTGTGTGTGTGTGTGTGTGTGTGTGTGTGTGTGTGTGTGTGTGTGTGTGTGTGTGTGTGTGTGTCCCAGTCTGTTGAAAAAGCTAACAATCTGATTTGGAATCCATACCAAATCCTGCTTGAGTGATCAAGATCCAGAGACTACGGTAAGATCAGATACTAGTTGGTCTTACAAATAAATAAGTACTGATAAAAAAATCACTCCTAATGATATTCTATTATACTCATAAATAAGTGCCTTATTTAGTCATCAGAGAAGTTGTCAACGAGTTTAATCAACTATACAAAATGCAAATTCTGTGATGTTTTGACCATGTGAGTCCATTGGGACTGAGTTCAGATCATCAAACTTGGTGGGAAATGTTTTTACTCTGTCATCATGCTAGACCATAACTTGATCTCAATGTGAATATTATACTACCTATACTTTCCTTGTTAGTACTCACAAAATAATTGCTAATTTAATTTTTCTTTCTCTGTTTTTTGTTTTTTTGTTTAGTTGGTTGGCTGCTTGATTGTTGATGGTGATGTGTGTATGTACTGGGAATCAAAAACATATTTGCCTGACCTACAACCCTAAATATGTTAATTCTCCTAATTTTATATATTTTCTGGGATCCCTAGCATCCTGGGATTCCTAGCATCCTGTGTTTTAGATGAAGCTATATATTTATATTGATTTGTGGAAGATAATTATAAATAACTTGTGTTGAATCAGGGAAAGAGCCAAAATTTTAAAATTCAAATATCATAACATAACACAGTCCAAACCGAGAGTCTTTGTTTTGTGTACTTAAAGCATTGTTTCTGTAAGAGCAGAAAACTTTATGTGTAGAGTAAATTAGCAATCCATGACACACGATAATCTCAAACTTGAGCCAATGTGTTTCAGGCAGTGCCTATTGTGTCACAGGAAGTGTCTATTGGTGTCACATGGCATGATGGCATGTGCCTTGCAAAAAGCACATGCTTTGTGTTCAGACCTGAAAGCTTAGCAAATCGTACAGTGAAACATGGTACCGCAGACTCAATAAGAATATTCTTCTGCTTTAAATGTGCAGTCAGAAACTGTTGCTTTTTTTATACAGTCTCATATGGGGTCATGACCCATAGTTGAATCAGCTGACTTCCAAGACACCAGCAAACTACTGTCTCCTATTCACCTTTCCTCTGGTTCTGTCATGTGACTTCCTCTTCTACACATGGTCAAAACTCTCCTTATAAAAAATGCTTGAAATTTGCCTTTGTATAATAAGAAGATTGCTCTTTCTAAAGAGCAGTTAACTATATGAAGAAATCTCAATTCATACTCAAAATAGCATTCACAGTTCTAAGATTTGTATCCAGATATCACTGGAGTCCTTATTTAACTTTGTATAGTCTACATTGCCTGGTGGAACAGAAATTGACCTCAGCCTGCCATGGGCACATGGTATGATCCTTTTGTAAATCTTCTTGTACAAAACTCTAGGACTTGACAATAATAACTGTTATTAACATAGCATATTATAAGATATATTGTCTGGAATGGAAATAGTTAATATATTTATAAAATCACTTTTAAATGGCTGAAAAAGTTGAAGGTCTTTACATAACTACATGATAGTTTAATACATATCTTACGGAAATTTCATTTGTGTCTACTATTTTATTTTTTTTAATTTATTTATTTTTTGGTATTTACAAGACAGGGTTTCTCTGTATTGTTTTGGAGGCTGTCGGTCCAGCCTGGCCTTGAACTCAGAGATCTGCCTGCCTCTGCCTCCCGAGTGCTGGGATTAAAGGTGTGTGGCACCACCGCCCGGCATGTGTCTACTATTTTAATGTGTGCTCTCATGGATAAATTATTAAAAATGCATGGTTACCCTTTCAAGAAATTATCATTTTAAGATTAAAATTTGTGTGTGTGTGTGTGTGTGTGTGTGTGTGTGTGTGTGTGTGTACACATGTACTCATGCTATGGTATATGGAAGTTAAAAGGCAACCTGTCAGAATCTCTTATAATCTGTTCTATCCTGCTATGTGGATCCCAGGGTTCCTGCCAGGCTCCTCAAAGAAATTTTATAAGGAATTACTGAGTAACCATGTATGTATACGCTTAATAATGTTTGGTTAGGGATAAAGACTTACAGAGATATTATAGCTATTGATCAGAACCACTGCAACTTTGAGGAAGGTTTTAGAGAAATAAATATAAAAGCCTATAAAATTTTTAGCTAGTTCACTAAAGGTAAACTTTGGATATTCAACTAAGCAACCCTTTGTGACAATTCCTAGTTGCTACAATGGTTCTACCAATACATGGGAAGATAAATTTGTAGCCCTGTTTCTAACAAATCCATACCCTATTGTGGAAGTGTACCAAGTATTAGAAGAAAGCAAGTTTTGCTTTCTTAAATAATACAATACGTTGGACCTGGAGAGAGAATCCACTTATTTAAACATTTGCTGTACAAGTAATAGGCCCTGTATTTGGTCCCCGGAGGTCACATAAAAATAGTTGGGCGCAGACTGATGGCCAGTCAGCCAAGAGTACTCGGGGAACTTCAGGCCAGGAAGAAAGCTCATTTCAACAAAGAACATGGGGTGAAGAGATACCTTGGTAGGTAAAGCATATGCTGCCTAAGTGTGAAGAACTAGGCTTTCATATCCAGACATCATGGAATAGCTAGGAATAGTAGTGGGCATCTGTAAGCCCTGTTCTCTACAGTACAATGGGAAGTGGAGACAGAGTCACTGGTAGTTTGGGAGTTACCATGCCTGGTGTACACCATGGTAAACAAAAGCTCTCTTAAACAAGGCAGAAGTAGAGCACTCCTGTATTTGTCCTCTCTCCTCCATGTATGTAAATCAGGTATGTGACTGTCATGCCTGCTTTACATATATGGATGCCTGTGCACGCACACATATCCACACCCCTACAGCAGTGTGAGCACACACACACATACATGCAAATATATATGCTTATGGAGTTTTAAATGAGCTTACATTTTAATCGATTGATTTGGTTGTTTTACAATTTCATACATTTTTAAAATATTTTCTGGTTACTCCCTTCCCAATCCCTCATATCACTGCATTTCCTAGGTTCATGATTTGTGACTAGTTACACCGGTGGGACCACTGCATTGGAAGTGTCCATTGAACCCTGGTGGGATCATCAGTTGGTACAGAACTGAGGCTGATGGTTTCTCTACTCCCTGAAGGTGACATTAACTAATAGTTCAGCAATGAAGAGCAGATTCCCCTGAGTCTCTGCTCTATCCATATCTAATTGTTTATGGGCCCTTTCAATATATATTAGTTTAATAAAATAAATCATAATGGGCCTTAGAAAAGATATTCGAGATTGACTACCACAGCATGCATAATCACTTGCCTGTGTACCTACACATCTGAATATACACATAGATGCACATGAAAAAGGGAATACAAAATATTAACTGTTAAACAAATGGCTTTGCTCTAGAAGAGTCTAACTGAAAATGAGAGAAATGTGATATGCTTTAATTATTTTATAGGCTCATCCTTAGGTTAAAAACTGTCATCTTTATCTTCCATAGTTCCTCCAGTGTTTCAGCTTGTTTTTAAATCTTAAATGGGGTCCACTTTTATATGTGAAACTGACTCCCTGTTTGGAGGGAAGGAACTCTTCTGTACCAATGAAGCAGTGACTTTCTCACTGTCCCATTGATCATTGAGATTCAGTAATTGTCATAACCCAGTGACTCACCCTCCAATCCAGCAGAAACCAAGAGCATCATCTGTGCAAGCACTTGATCGCTACTTGCCAAGTCTGAGACATCCAAGAGCTGGGGTAGACAGATGTCCAAGAGACACACTGCCAGATAGAGGGCAATCACTTTCATGAATTGTCAATTTTTGCCTCTATTCCCCATCTCTGTAATATTCTCCAGTGCTATTTAGAGCAGCCATTCCAATTCCAGCCTTTGTCTATTTGATCACCTGTCTCCTTTGTCAGACACAGAGAGCCATTTGGCAGCCATGGTGGTGGCCATCTGTGCTGTTAGAGTGAGGCTCTTTGCCCATCACTTACCTAGCTTTCTCATCCAGAGATTCTTGGCTTAAAGGAGTCAGGTGATTCAGATTTCTGGGCTTCTTGCCACTGACTAGGTTGGTTTCTCACCTTGGGCCAGCTTTTGAGGTAGAAGAATCTAGAGAGGATTGTGTTTCCTTGACAATTTCTTTTTCAGACCCAGAACACTGACATTTACTTGGCTGTGCCCATTGGCTTGCTCTATTGACCTTCCTACTTTGAGTGATTTATTCTATTCCTGAAAGTCCAGCCAGCCTATGTTAACAAGAATGGGCATAATCTTAACAATGAGGAATGGTGAATTGGTTTTTCTTTATTTCTTGACAAATGTAAACTCATTGAAACAAATTTATGTCATCACAAGGGAATCATCAAGTTTTAAAATACTACAAACAGTTCTCTAGACCTGTGAGTATAACCTCACTTAAATATCCACCTTTTACTCTGTTCTAGTATTTTTTATCACCTGTGCATAGAAACAAAGCCCTTTGCTTTTGTACCAAATAAATGGAAACCTATCTAATAATATCTACCATCTGTGGAAAATAATACTACTACAACCCTGGAGTACTATGGTTTCAACAGTCTTTTACCTTGGTCAATTTTCTCATTGAAAATATTGACCAAGGTCAGTATAGCTGGTGGTTCATTAGGGATATATAAGATCACGAAAGGAATTTGTGGTATGGAAACCTTGGAAAGCAAACTGTAGTCATCACTGTAAGAATTGGGTGCTGTCATCTCCCTATCTTGGGAAAGATCTTCATAAGTTACTGAAACTGCCTTTCCCCTTTTTAATTATGTTTAATGCCAGGAAAGTTAATGTTTGTCTCCCTTCTAATTCATAGCAATATCATAAACACACCAGTAATTAATGGTTATGAAGATCTCAGAAACATTATGATATCATAAAAAGTGAAAGGGAAGTGTATTACACTGTAATAAATTCTTAGTCATCTACACACTTTTAATTTAGAGCAGGGTGCAGTAGAGTGAGACATACTTTAGAAGTTTATGTATGGACATGTGTGAAAGAGTCATTTGCTATGTGAGTTGAGAGGGTAAACATGCAGTTCCACTCTCTTGAATAATTAGTTAAAAATAGATCAGTGAAGTATCTCCAGATTCACTGTTAGTACAACGCCACATAAACAACTTCAGGAAGATATCCTGTTAGTTCTACATTTATTAGGCATTTTAAATATGTTTTTCTCATTTCTGTTTGGGAACTTGGCTATATGATGACTCTAAAATCATATATTCATTTTCACTAAAATGCAAAGAAATATTGGTTAACTTTTTTAAGGAAAGCTACCTCTAAACATGCAGTGAGTACAGTTGCAAAACAGTATCACATGACAGATTGAGAAAGAAATCATTTAATTCTGACTTATATTAGAGAATACCATAAGCTATAAAAATTTATATAACTTGGATAACAGAGACAGAAACTATTATTTGGGGAAGATAATCTAAAAATAAAACATAGAAGTGAACAATATGCTTATAACTATCAAATAGTTCCTTGGTGTTAGAAAATAGGGTGCAAAAGGCAGCTTTGAACAATAGAGTATAACATGGGACTTTCTTTGTGTCCCACGATTGGGAGTTTAAAATAAGAATACCTACATTTAAGCATGTGATTTTGGAAGAGACTACTAACGGAGCTTAAGAATGGCCTCAGAAGATAAAAATTTTAAAAACAGAAGAATGGTTATAAGTAAGGAACAGGTTTAGGTAGTAGAGTCTACTAAGGGAGTTGGAAGTTGGGGAGGACATTTGGACCTCTCTGATTCACTAGGTTTGAAGCTACACCAAAGAAGTTCTTATTATGAATCTAACAAAATAGTAGCATTTGAATTTTATGTTTCCTGACATACGGAAACATGAATGAGATTTTTTTTCTGCCTAGATATGCAGAGCCAAAAAAATAATGGTTTTAGTGAAGATTATCACTGAAACCTTAAAAGTGTGTGGAACTGGAGGAGAAAAAATGAGGACAACTTGAAAAGCGTGATATAATGAAAAGCTAAAAAATGTTTTTTACGAGGAACCCTAAAAGGAATCCCAGAGATAAATTAAAATTACAGAAAGATCAACACAATATGGATTCCATATTTAGTGTTTGACTTTACAAGTATGTGCTTTTTACCTTTGAATTGGTTTTCTTTTTAAGATGAAAGAACATGATGTAGGTTTGGTAGAGAGGCAGTAGGATATGGAAGGAGTTGAGGGAGGGGAAAGAAATGATAAAAATATATTGAATGAAAACTTTTTAAATATTAAAAATTAATTAAAAAATAACTTCTCAGTCCTAAAATGTGCCTGAAATATTTTTGAAGCCAGACTAACAGAGTGGTGTGTGTGTATGTGTGTGGTGGGGAGGGGGGGAAGGGAGAGAGAGAGAGAGACATAATAGATCTTAATTAAATGAGGATTTAGACATTCTTTTTTAATAAGCATAGAAATACTGATAACTTTGAAAGCACAGATTCAAAGCAGAGCAGAGACAGTGTAGGTGCTTGGACCATAAGCATCATGAGAAGATGGCATTTCCCTTTAAAACTAAGGTGGGGAAACACAATATTTAAAACTATAAAGAGAAACAAGCCGGGCGGTGGTGGCACTCGCCTTTAATCCCAGCACTCGGGAGGCAGAGGCAGGCGGATCTCTGTGAGTTCGAGGCCAGGCTGGACCGACAGCCTCCAAAACAATACAGAGAAACCCTGTCTCGTAAAACCAAAAAAAAAAAAAAAACTATAAAGAGAAACTAATTCAGTAGAGAAGTAAATCTGAAGATCAAAGAGATTGAGAGATCCAACATTCATTTCAAACAGATGAACCCCACAAAAATACCAGGACTTGGCTTGAGACATGCAAGTATGAATAGAATCTCAGGAAAAAAAATGGTGCCATATTTCATTTTTTAATGTTTTTTAAAGATAAGGTTTCTCTGTGTAACAATCCTAACTGTCCTAGAACTCACTTTGTATAGGTGGCTGGCCTTCTTGAACTCACAGAGACCTGCTTGTCTCTGCCTCCCAAGTGCTGGGATAAAACACATGTGCCAACACTGCCCAGCATGTCATATTTCTTAGAAGGAAAAATAAAATATATTATTACTGAAAGTGCCATGTTTTAAGGTGTTGACAAAGGAATCAGAGGAATTCACATCAGTGGTCTGGCCTTTTCTTCCCTGAAAGCAGAGATGAACTAGTAGAAGAGCAGGAAGAAGTTAGGCATTATTAGAAATTATTCAGGTAGAGAAATAGATTACAGAATTCACCAAAAATAAGAGAACTATTTGCCAGGGTTACCTAGAGTAGTGCTGATGGTGAATCACAGGACTTCATTGTGATTTTTTTGTTTGTTTTGTGGCTTCAGTGTGTAAGTGTGGGAAAGATGATAATCCAAAGGATAAAAATGTTAATCACAATACTCCTAAACAAAAGTAAAGTCTTGTCTTAATGAGTCCTCCTAAGTATCTGTATCTATCAGTTTCTGTGTGTGTGTGTGTGTGTGTGTGTGTGTGTGTGTGTGTGTGTGTGTGTGTGTTTACAGGGTATTGCATAGTAATCAATATCCTGGCAGGAAAAATTTGGTATACCATTCAAATGTGGTCATTCAGGGGAATGTAGTAAAATGTCTATTTCCAAAGATAGAGAGAAAACAGAAACTATGGGTAATTAGCCAGGCATCTAAGGCTACTCAGTTTGGGATTATGAGAGGCCTTACTGAGAAGAGGACTTTTGTGAAAATTTGGTAAGATCTCTAGCTTCAGTAAAGCCCACAAAATATAATAGAGAGTTGGTTAGATCTTGTCAATGTGTTTCATCTGATGAGGTGAAGATGAAAATATAAATGTCTTGTGGGTTCCTGTTAGTCTTGTCTCTTATTTCTCTAGTAGATGGTGTCTTTTGTTGCCTGAAACAAACAAACAAGCAACAACAACAAAAACACATCAAAAGGAAAAGAGACGGGCAATACACAGAAACCAGCTCCGCCAGGGCAAGGCTGGAGGACCAACACCCAGAGCATCTCAGAAGTTTAAAAGAAGTAGATGATTGACCTTACCAGATTCTTCAGTGATTCAAATGTTGGGAAGACAGGAACTTTTCAAAGGGGATAAAAGTAAATCTAGCTATTTTGATACAGATATGTATAATGGAGGCTGTAGCTCAACATTAAGTGTTTCATTTTCTTTTTATTTTTCCCTCCTTAGTCATGAAGATCTGGGCACACCAACTTCCTGCTGAGCCAAAAAACTCTGAGCTGGACTACAGGAATACCTTTTGAATTATTTTGAATAGATAGTGGAAATTTTGGTGTGATTTGTTTAAACATCAATAAAACAAAACTCCTAGTTTGGTTGTGTATGTATTTTTTATTTAGTTTACTAATTTTTCCTATGGCAAAATTAATGAGTTATTTTCCTATTCCAAATAAATTTTTATGTCTAGTTTAATGCACACAATCAAAGACAGTTTAACAGAAAGTAACTGTGGTAGTGAGGAATTCATAAAAGGAAAAATAAGAAAGCTGAGGTTGACATGATAATTACTGAAACAAACTTTCAATCAAAACGCTCTGGATGTTCTTTTGGCAGGTGCTTATTGATGCAAATTGAATGGAAGATGAAGTAAGCAGATTGCCATTTAAATCTTAATTAAATTAAGACTTACACGTCAGTGCAATCTTTCCAAGTTCTCAATAAACAGGGGACAAGACTAAGAAAAAGAGGCAAAAAAATTAAGATGCAGCTTAGCTAGTTTGCAATTTATCATTTACAGCCCAAATGAGAAAATGAAGAGAAGGAGATAAAGATAAATTCCCTAAAGTTTCTTCAGTGGCATCTATGAAATTGCATCAATTATATTTGTCTATCACCATGTGCTGCTATATTCCCCACAACAACATAGTCTTGCAGTGTGTTGAGAACTGTGTTCCTTAGCCACATGCCTATTGTAATTGCAAACCACACTTGCTTAGAGAGCCCTGTTGGACTTAGTGTATATCTGGGACAGAAACCCTGCTTTGAAGTCTGCTGCAAATTATGGTGTACATGTCATAATTATAGTTTATTTAATCGGATTTTCTCATCCTATTCCAAAGACAGGGAAACAAGCTGGTTTTATGGTGGCCTTACACGAAGTCTCTTGTAGGCTATCCAATCTGATGATTCTATCATTGACTTCAAGTAGCTTTTGAAGTTGTCTGTGGCAATCTCTATATCAAAAATGTAAATGACTTTTGCTTAATAAAAATATATTGAGCATCATTTTAAACACTGCTTTATGTCAAACACTAGTGTTACAGAGATAAAACATGCCGTGTCTTCCTGCCAAGGAGTTTATATTCTGCTATTAGAAGCAGTTATGTAAATAAATAAATGTCACACATTATACCACATGCTGAAATTCCAGCAGAGTTCAAAGAGTGCCAGGAGGGAAGCAAAGCAAGCAGTGGCTGCCTCTATCCAGTAGCTACGTATTAAATGAGAAGACACAAATTGAGTCCTACAGAAAATGAACAATACATCTTTTTTGTTGTTCTCTGCTTAACTCCAAGTTTATGTTGGGTTCTCTGTTTTCTTTTATATACTGATGAAAATTCTTCTTCAAAAAATTTAAGGAAATTCGGTTAGAAATGCTACCAAACCATCTTTTGTATATAAACAACACTGAATAGATATATTCATGACAGAAAATAGATACACCTTGAAAATATTAAAGTGGATGTTGATGTTATTAATTGTAATCATAAATTTAAGATTTAAGTTGATAGTGTTGAAAATATATTTAAGACACCAGAATTAGAAGCCTATGTGCCTAATTCCCATATTAGAAACTGAGAATGTGTATAAATTTGTAAGAGAGAAAAAAACTTGATCATAGGTATTTGACACTTGAGCAAAGAAGATATACACACAATATGCACTCGAATAAATGATATCTGCATTCAAAATGGTCTCTTAAGGCAAACATGTGCAGATACAAAAGAACCGTTCTGATGACTGGAAGAGACAGTTCTGTGAAGGTAAATTTCAAAGATTCTTCCAGGAGCTTAAAATTTCTCTTTATATACTTTGAATTGTTTTCTGATCTGTAGCAGCAGGCTAACCCTGACAGGAATTGTTATAGTCTCCGTGTGTTCACAATCAACTGTGTAGAGTTCCCCATTCATCAGCAAAGTTTCCATTACCATCCCATTACAATATTAAAAATCTAATATGGGAATCAACATGGCCTTAACCTCCTTGTCCTATGCTCTTTCATGAAGCCATGGTTTTAAGTCATACCAGCGAGTGCCATCAATTGGGGAAAAGGAAATGAAGAGGGAGATGAAAAGGTTAAGTATGCATAATTTGAATATTGTCTTCTCAGAGATGTCTATAAACTTAGCATAACTGATAGGGCTGCATCTACTGAGAGATGGCATCAAATGAAACCACAGAGTTGACTGGTACCAATCATCATCTTGAAGACATCTGGAAACTTCAGTTTGGACAATGTGTGAGTTTCTGTCTATGCCAATTTATCAGTGTTTGTAAAATAGACAGTCCTGTACTCGTACACCCAGATGTATCAATCTAAGCAACAGGATCTACATGACATCATGGGATCCCATAAATGCTAAATAGTCCCATTATATTCCTAGGCACTTTGGCAAATGACACCCAGGCAAATGCTGAGTAGATTAGAATCTATTTGATTGGCATTTAACTTCAAGAACATAGTTTTTGAAGTGATTTTGGTTTTAGACACTGTGGCTTCTAAAGAGCCATAAATCTCATTTGTATCTCTAAAGCTCTATAAATTTTTTTATTAAAATGAAACCTATCATCTGCATTCTACCTTAATTTTGTTTAGCAAGCATATTCTCCAGGATCAAGAAACATAATGAGTGTAGTTGTATTTTTTTCTAAGACAAAGTTCTATTGAGCAATGGAAGTATATTTCTTCTTTACATAGGACAGGAAGCTGGATAAGTTAGCTCAATGGTGGAGTGTCCGCTTAATATATGCAAGGTACATAACACTGCAGATATACATACCCACCTCTATGTATGTCTCTATCTCTCTGTCTCACTCTGTCTCTATCTGTTTCTCTCTCTCTCTCTCTCTCTCTCTCTGTGTGTGTGTGTGTGTGTGTGTGTGTGTGTGTGTGTGTGTGTGTGTTTGTAAAATGAAGACGAAATTGAGGCGGATAGAAACTACACTCGATTACGGAACATTATATCTCAGGCCAGGTTTACCAGCCCCTGACTGGAGCAGAGAGCCACTTATCAGTGGCCATATTACTAAAGAAAAAAATTTTCACAAGATTTTTTTATTATTTTTCTTTTATTTTTAAATTTAAATTAGAAACAAGGTTGCTTCACATGTCAATACCAGGTCCCTCTCCTTTTACCTCCCCATCTCCCACACCCTCCCACCAACCCCCCCTTATACACCCTCATTTCCCCAGGGAGGGTGAGGTGCTTCATGGGGGTGTCCACAGTCTGTCATTTCATCCAGGGCAGGGCCTAGACCCTCCCCCAAGAGTCCAGGGAGAGTGCATCTCTCATTGTGAGATGGGCACCCAAAGGCCATTTGAATGCCAAGGATAAATATTGATCTACTGCCTAAGGCTCCATAGATTGCCTAGGTCTTCTCACTGACACCCACGTTCAGGAGGTCTTGATCAATCCCATGCTGGATTGCCAGCATCAGTCTGGGATTCAAGAGTGACCGCTTGTTCAGGTCAGCTGTTCCTGGGGGTTAAACCAGCCCAGTCTTAACCCCTTTGCTCATCAGTCCTCCCTCTCTGTTACTGGATTCCTTAAGTTCAGCTCAGTGTTTAGCTGTGGGTATCTGCCTATGCTTCCATCAGCCATTGGTTGATGGTTCTGTTTCCAAGACTCTCTGGCTGTGGGATTGTAGGCTGGCATTCCCTTGGTCTATGTCAAAGATGCATATATGAGAGAGTACATATCATGTATGTCTTTTTGTGACTGGGTTGCCTCACCCATGATGGTATCTTCTAGTGCCATCCAGTTTCCTGAAAATTTCAGGATTCCATTGTTTTTTTTCTGCTGAATAGTACTCGATTGTATAAATGTACCACATTTTCTCCATCCACTCTTCAGTTGAGGGGCATCTAGGTTGGTTCCAGGTTCTGGCTTTTACAAATAATGCCACTATGAACATAGTGGAACAGATGTCCTTGTTGCTATGAATGTGCATCTTTTGGCTATATGCCTAAGAGTGGAATTGCTGGGTCTTATGGAAGACTGATTCCCATTTTTCTGAGGAATCTCCATACTGATTTCCAAATGGCTGTACGAGTTGGCACTCCCACCAGCAGTGGAGGAGTGTTCCTCTTGCTCCACATCCTATCAAGCATAAACTCTCATTGGTGTTTTTTATTTTAGCTGTTCTGACACGAGTAAGATGGTATCTCAGAATTGTTTTGATTTGCATTTCCCTGATGGCTAGGTATGTTGAGCACTTTCTTAAGTGCCTCTCAGCCATTTTATACTCCTCTATTGAGAATTCTCTATTTCTGTAACCCACTTTTTAATTGGTTCCTTTGGTGTTTTGGAAACTTGCTTGAGTTCTTTGTAAATTTTGGAGATTAGCCTTCTGTCAGATGTGGGGTTAGTGAGTATCTTTTCCCATTCTGTGAGTTGCCTTTTTGTCTTGTTGACTGTGTCCTTTGCCTTACAGAAGCTTCTCAGTTACAGGAGGTCCCATGTATTAATTGTTAACCTTAGTGTCTGTGCTACTGGTGTTATGTTCACCAGCATTCTCCTGTACCAATTTGTTCAAGGGTTCCTCCCACTTTTCTAAGAGGTTCAGTGTGGATTTATTTTGAGGTCTTTGATCCACTTGAATTTAAGTTTTGTGCATGGCGATAGACATGGATTGATTCACATTCTTCTATATGCCAGCATCCAGTTATGCCTGCACCATTTGTTGAAGATGCTTTCTTTTCTCCATTGTATATTTTTAGCTTCTTTGTCTTAGATCAGATGTTCATACATGTATGGGTTAATATCAGGGTGTGCAATTTGATTCCATTGGCCTAACTGTCTATTTTTGTGTCAATACCAAGCTGTTTTCAGTACTATAGCTCTATAGTAGAGCTTGAGGTCAGGGATGGTGATGCCTCCAGATGTTGCTTTGTTGAATAAGGTTGTTTTTGGCTATCCTGGGTCTTTTGTTTTAACATACAAAATTGATTATTGTTCTTTCAAGGTCGGTGAAGAATTGTGCTGGTATTTATTGGGGATTGCATTGAATCTGTAGATTGCTTTTGGAAGGATTGCCATTTTTACTACATTGATCCTACCTATCCAAGAGCATGGGAGATTTTACA
The DNA here is from genome assembly GCF_017639785.1 of Mesocricetus auratus. Taxonomy (NCBI): domain Eukaryota; kingdom Metazoa; phylum Chordata; class Mammalia; order Rodentia; family Cricetidae; genus Mesocricetus; species Mesocricetus auratus. Next base: position 25,454,320 of record NW_024429196.1, on the reverse strand, counting down.
TTTTCTGATGTCTTCTTTAATTTCTTTCTTTAAAGACTCAAAGTTCTTGTGATACAGGTCTTTCACTTGTTTGGTTAGCATTACCCCAAGGTATTTAATGTTGTGTGTGGCAATTGTAAAGTGTGATGTTTCTCTGATTTCTTTCTCAGCCCTCTTATTGTCTGTATATAGTAGGGCAACTGATTTTCTTGAGTTGATCTTGTCTCCTACCACTTTGCTGAAGGTGTTTATCATCTGTAAGAAGTCCCTGGTAGAGTCAGTTGACCTTATAAGACACTTATAACATACTGGGTAAGAGAAAAATGAGTCTTGGCTCTATGTAGTCATTAACATAGGGGAGGTCTTGCTTCTATTCCATAATAGTGCTTATACTAACTAATAAATCACCATTAGTCTCCTTTTTACTCCTCATTAGATGGTGAAATCAACAGATTTTAATTACATAAATAAGATATATAATTGTTTCCTTGTTCCCTTCAAGTAGATTTAAATACAGGAGGGAAAGAGAAACTCTGCAGATATTCTCTAATTATTGCTCTATCTTTTCTAGATATTATGCTTACTTGCATTTTTGCTTTTCTATAAAGGAGTCCCTCATGCCTCCTTAGAGCCCCAAAATAAAAGTTCATATCTTGCCTGAACAGAACCCTAAGGATGACCGACTACAAGGCAAAGGGAATTTTCCACTCACCTCTGTACTCAAGATTCATGCCTGAAGGCCCTTGTTTGATGTCTGGAACCACATGATGGGAAGAAAGAATGGATAGCCACAAAGTATATTCTGACCTCCACTTGTCAATTGTGCGTCATGCACATATAAGCAGAAACATAATGAACAAACAAGTAAACATGTTTTTAGTTTTACAAAGAATCCTGCAGACACCTGAAGAATCTCAAGCAAAGACAGAACTAGCATGACTTGAGAAAGACTCTCTATCTGGGCTAAGAAGAATCACCTGAACAAAGGCCTTAGAAAATCATGACTCGTTGGGGTACCATAGATGGCTTAATGCTCTGCCATCATCATTGTAATTATTAATCATATTTTATGGTTGTCACCATAATCTATAAAGTATGTAGTTTGTCCTCATTTAGAACAATATTTTGCAGTAACTGGCATTGCACTTTCTGGGGCATGTATTATATTTCAAAATGTTTGACAACACTCTGCTTCTTGAAGTCTGAAGTTATTAGCTTCAATTTGATATTAGGAAATAAATGAATGTCCAATCCCTGCAGATCAACAGATACCATATTTAATAGATCTCATGTAAAGCCCCCAAAGTTTTGAAGGTCACAACCTCAAGGGAAGAAAAGGGATTATGTATTTGAAATTATTTGAAATTATTGCTGAATGAAACTGTAGGTCGAGATGTCATCAGGATCTCAACAATTATATGATTTCTTCAAGTTCTACCATTACTAACCATGGTATCATTCCCTGCTATTACAACAGGTCACATAGAAAACTTGGAAGTCTTTTATCAGAGGCTAGTAGCAATCAATGGAATTAATTGTAAAAGTGCAACAGTGAATTCAAAAGATTGTTTAATGAAATAAAAAGTTGTTGTAAGATTAACTTTTAATATATCCAAAGCATCTAAAGTGATTTTTAGTTCCATGAGAATTTACTTACTCTGTGTAGCCTCCAACTTACATATTCTATTTGTCAATATTTTTATCTGGTATATAAAAGAGAATCTGGCCAAAGAAACATTGTGCTGCACTCTAGGTCATATTTATATAGTTATTCATATCTAGGGGGTTGTTGAGATGTCTCCATTTGCTGCCAAACCTAAAGATTTAGACTCCATTCCCATGATCCACATGGTTGAGGTAGAGAAACAACTTCTACAAATCATCTTCTGTTCTCCACATGCATGTGCATGGCAAGTGTGCATTTCAAGTTTGCACAGGTACACATGCATGTGTGAAAACACACACACAAATTATTTTTTAAAGTTACTTAATCTAATTGATCACTACTCTCTCCTCCCTTCATTGATCCATACCGCTTTTCATTTCAGGTGAATATTTTGTCCTTACCAGACAATAGAAAAAAGCAACAGTACCTCTCTATTGAAATTCCCAGGATATCGCATAGTAGTATAGCCACTTGGTACGGATCTTGACTGACTGAATGGATCATCCCATGATCAAGAAGACTCTGACTCAATAGTCAGTGAAATAAATCTGAGATTCTTGGCAGTGAAACATTAGGATTCACCAACAAACCTCCCTTTATTGTTTTATTTATGAATGTGTCAAGCATCTGTACTTAAGGTCTGGGTTGAACTTAGTACTTCCTAGTTATACACTCTGAAATGGTTGCAAGAACAATTTCTGTTACATGTTTTAAACCACAGAAAAATGCACTTTAACAGTAATAAAACAAATAACCCAATCAGAACTGAAAAAATAAATCTAAGCAAAAGACACCTCAACAAAGAAGTTCCAAAGGTGACATATAAGCATAGCAACAGATGTTTTACTGAATTTTCCATTGGAAAATTGCAAGTGAGAACAGTGATGAAATGTATCTCTGCAAGTACTGGTGCCACTAAACAAATTGCAAGGGTAACAACATGAGAGAGTGAAGAAAGAATTCCCTGTGACTGCTGATGAGAATACAAATTGGTGCATTAATGTTGGAAGACTGTAATAGCCAGAACCTGGAAGCAACCTAGATGCCCCTCAACTGAAGAGTGATTAGAGAAAATGTGGTACATTTACACAATGGAGTATTACTCAGCAGGAAAAACAATGGAATCTTGAAATTCGCAGGTAAATGGATAGCACTGGAAGAAACCAACCTGAGTGAGGTAACCCAGTCACAAAAAGACAAACATGGTATGTACTCACTCATATATGGATTTTAGACATGAATCAGGAGAGTGCCAGTCTGCACTTCCACTGACAGACAGTTTGGGAAACAGGAAAGAACCTAAAAGATATGCATGGTACCCAAGAGAAGAGAAATGAGGCAAGATCCTCTGAACAGATGGGGAACACGGCGAGGGGTGGAGGAGAGGGGGACCTGGGCAATAGAGAGGGGGAGAAATGGAAGAGAGTAGGACATGGAGGAACAGGAAGGTCGGCTGGGGGGAGTAGGATAGGGGGAAGAGGGAATCATAGGTTAGAAGACAGATCAGGCACCATTGTGACCTCTAGTGATCTACACGGATGACACCAATTGGCAAGCTAAGCAATAGTGTAGAGACCACCTCGAATGCCTATTCCTGATAGTGAACTTGATGTCTATAACCATCCTGGAGCCTTCATCCAGTGTCTGATGGAAGCAGAGGCAAACACCCACAGTTAAATACTGAACAGAACCCAAGGAACCCAGAGACAGAGAGAGAGGAGCGATGAGCAAATTGGCAAAGAATGGGCTGGCAAAACCAGCAGAGACAGCTGATCCGAACAGGGGAGAGCTCTTGGACCCCAGACCGACAGCTGGGAGGCCAGCATGGGACTGATCCAGACCCCCTGAATGTGAGAGTCAATGAGGAGGCCTGGGCTACCTATGGGGTCCTGAGCAGTGAATCAGTGTTTATCCCTGGAATACTAAGAGACATCGTGTGTCCATAACACAAAGAGGGTTGCTCTCTCTGCGTGGACCCTACCCTGAGTGAAATGATAGACTCTAGATATCCCATATGCGGAAGGAATTGGCAATAGGATAGGAGGATGGGGGAGATGGTGGGAGGGGTGCGGGAGGAGGGGAGGGAGAGGGAACTGGGATTGACATGTAAAACAAGCTATTTAAAATTAAAATTAAAATAAATAAATAAAAAATTATGGGGTAATTACTTAGGTCAGAGCTAGCCAGTAAGAAACAAGCAAGGCCAACAGCTTCATAATTAATACAGCCTCCTGTGTGTTTATTTGGGACTGAAGAGGCTCTAGAACCAGGCTGGCAGGAAGGCTTCTCTCAAGAAAAAGGCTTCCCTTTACATCTGTCTCTGGGTTTTTATTATTGGTGCTACATATAAAGAAATTTCCAGGACACCCAGGGCTGTTACACAGAGAAAGCCCATCTTGAAAATAATTTATTAGTTAAACTGAAAAAAGAATGTAGGAGAGAAAAAAAATTTGGAAGACTTAATTTTTTACAAAGGTAAATACAGACTCAATAATAAAGAAACCACAAGACTCCACATTTCTCCATTTAGGCAAAAATCTTATTTCAACATCAAGACTTAAAACCAAACAACATTTTGTTCATAATTACCCATAAGTAGGAATGAATGAGACTTCCTTACATATGTGAAGAGATTTTAAAAATGTATTCATTCAAGTAATACATTCATATAATAAAGCAATAGTTAGCAATTACATTTAGAACTAAAGCATGAAAAACCCAGATTAACTGAAATGCACATTGCTAAATAAAATAAGCACTTAAAAAACTATAGACTATAGTATTCACACTGTATGGAATTTTGGAAAAGACAAAAATACATAAATGGTTTTAGATTAGTTGCTGCCAGGGATATCAGGAAATTCAGAATTAGAGGTAAAATGTGGGATGTTTTAAGGATGGTAAATTTTTCAGTATGCCTAATAAATAGCTGGTTTATGAGATTAGGCTAACAAACCTTAAAGAAATCTATCACAGAAATCATAAACTGTAATATGTGCACATTTTAAACAGAATGACTGAGCCCAAAAGAAGGAATGTGGACTGTAGAAAATCTAACTGCATTTCATATGTAAAACAATGTGTTCAGCTGCCATAGTGGCAGAGGAGCACCTAAGTAACATTAACATATACTAGGAACATGAACATAAATACGGGGCCAAGGATGGAATGATGATGTTGTAATGTATGAGAGTTAGAGATACCAAGATGTACTCATAGTTGGCTTAATATACATAGATATGGTTACATATATAATTGTTTATTGCTACATGTATATACATGGGTTAATATAAACACATAAAATTTGGGCCCAATAGAAATGACACACTACACAGCATCAGGCATCTCTAGTACCCAGCTACTGGTTCCTAACTCTGATTCTTTTATAAAGTGAATCAGAGTGCATTGGAGTAAGGTCTCATCATAACACTGAAATTATGTAAGATTCCAAAATATCTTGTAGTATCAAAAACAAAATTAGGAAAAAATGTAATGGTTCTAAATGTCTATTATAAAATACCTAAAGGTAGCTATATTAAAAAGAAATGAACTTACTGGTTCACATTCTAAATGCTAGACTGGATAAATTATCATGTTGGTTGTGGGATTCTGCTGTTCTGCAAACTGACAGAGAAATATGAAGGGAAATAGCTATGGTAGAAGGATTGAGTATGGGACCTGGTTTCATTTGATAACACCCTGCTTCTCTGAAAACCAAATATGTCTATGAGAGCTGTGCTAATCTCTTTTAGACAGAGGATAGTATTCTGCTTAGTATCTTCTACTTCTCAAACCCACACACTACCAAGATTAAGCATCATTATCGGGAATATGAGAACTTCTGAAGTATTTTATTAATGTTTAATGCTTCTCTTGCTCTAAAACTGTTCAAAACAAAGTTGATTTTAAGTGTTAATTATTTAACTCTATGAATAGGAAAATGTTGGGGACTGCTAGAACCTTGAACAAAATGGAGTCTGTCAACCATTTCTTGGCCTTCTGACTACGTGACTGCGAGCACACATGCCCTTGAGACAAAGGAAAAGGCTAACCATAAAAGTTAAATTTACACAGGGCAGCCCACCCGCCTAGCCAGAGGGAAGTACCCTTACAGAGTAATTGTCTTTGTTAACAAGATTATAGCGTTCTGCTGTACACTCCCTACCCTTCCCTAATTCCTGCACCTGACTTACGCTGACAAGCATTTGTGGAATGCAACTAATGACTGATGGAAAATTACAGCTTTGTTTTTACCGTATTTGGTGTATATTTGAAATGAGACTTGATTGACATGCTTGTACCACCCCCTGAGGTCCTTCCTCTATAAGTTCCAGCGCTCCCCAAAAATAAAGCTCTTGATCAGCGAACGTTGTCTTGAGCCTGTTTCCATTAACCTCTTGAAGTTCAATTTCCAGATCGGATCTGCTCGTGAAGGCCCACTAAATTAGTAGCGACCCTCATCCCCTCACCCCCGCGGGTCGGGGGTCCCTTCCCGGGGGGTCGCAGGAAAATACAATTGTACATAAGTTCTTTTCCAAATTCCAAAGTTGGATTTTATTCTCATTGTATTTATTGTAGACAGATTAGCATATGGTAGAAATTAAGAAAGTTTTTCAAAACAATACATATTGTTTTTTCTTCATGGGTTTGGAGGCCAGGAGTTATCTTTGTGTTGACTTAATTTTTAAAATCTGTTATTGTTTTGCTTTTCTAAGACTAAGTCTCACTATATAGGCCTGGCTTGCCTAGAACTCACTAAGAAAACCAGCATGATCTTGAAAACATGGAGAGCCGTCTGGATGAAGGCTAGAATTAAAAGCATGGGCTAACATGCCCAGCTTTACCTAAACATTTTAAGAAAATTTGGCTATTAGAAACAAACCAATTCTGAAAACAGAAGTTATTAAAATTTATCCTATATATTGTCTGTAACTTAGCAGGTAAAATATCCAATATTTCTTACCCTGAAAATCTGTGTTTAGTTTATTTATATTTTACTATTTTCATTTCCAACCATATTTGTTTATCTACTTTCATTGAGAAACATTTGACTTCTATCTTAGTCATTGTTATATGACTGTGAAAAAACACCATAACCAAGGCAACTTGTAGAAGAAAAATTTAACTGTGTGCTTGCTTAGAGTTTCAGAGGCTTAGTCCACTATCATCATGTTGGGGGAGCATGGTGGTAGGCAGGAAGGCATGCTACTGGAGAAGTAATTGAGAACTTACATCTGATCCATAAGTTACAGGCCATGAGAGAGTAAGACTGGACCTGTAATGAATGGGCTTCTGAAACTCCAAAGTCAACCCCCAGTGACACACCTTCTGCAAAAAGACCACACCTCCTAATCCTTCTTAAACATTTCCCCCAATAATGGGAACCAGACTTTCATGTACGTGACACTGTGGAGGCATTCTTACTCAAATCACCACAGCATCTCTACATTCTTATCTCCACTATATTCCTTGATTTCATTACTGTGTTAACACAAAACTGGCATCATGAAGGCCTCGTGAACTTCTGTGTGTCTACATAGCCAGAGGTTGACATATCCTACCCTGTGAATTTCTATCTCTTCTTTAGATGCAAAGTCCTTTGTTAAACTGGGAGCTTACTGACTGGCAAGGCTAGCTGCTCAGTAAAACCAAGAGGTCTATCTGTTTTTATTTCCCAGAACTAGGATTACAGATGCCTGACTTTTTAAGTTGGTACTGACCATTGGATTCCTTCTGTTTGCATGTCAGGCACCATGCCAACTGAGCCATCATCCCAGGCTCCAACTTAAACATATTTTAATGGGGTCTTTAGTCTAGTGATGGACATTTACAAGAAAGCATACTTCTACAACTGTACTAGTTTAAAATTTATAATTTCAAATTCAGGAGTTTGTGACATGAATTTGCATAGCAATGAGATTAATATTCATTCAAAACTGCCCCTTTTCCTAAAATGCCTAACTTCTGAAATACTGATCAAGAGGATTTAAGCTTTGTTTTATACCTGACTGCTGGGTTTTACTTAACTAAGAGCTACATTTACTTCAACAGATTATGAGCATGACCTGATGTATTCCTTTTTCCTAAGTTAATATCAGGTTTTAAGAAAAGTGTGATTAGTTCTGAGACTCTTCATATATGTAATGATGACACAAAGGACAGCTTCTCTAATGTACAGAGTCAGTCTTTATTTTTCCATCACTTTATAACTTCTTTTTAAATTGGCATTACTATTTGGAAAATGAGTTTTACACTCATTTCTTTGGAGACTAATGTAAATTACAGTTTTATATCAGTTGTGTCACACCTTTTCCTAGGAATTACATTTGGAAGCCAGCCAGGTGCATAAGGGAAAGCCATAATGTTCAAGGGTATACCAAGGCTTGAATGCTGCCTCTCCCTGCTGGCTATGTGTGGACACCAGCTTCTTCAGTAGAGACAGGAGGAAAGCATGAATTCATTGCATTGATCTGAGCACAAAGGGAAGCTGTGTATTTCCAGAGCATGCCCACCACATGTCACATGGTAGGCTTGTTGTTTTATTTCCATATTGAATTTGAGAGGACTCTTATTTTGATACGTAAGGAATATAACAGACGTTAATGAGGAAATAGAAAAATAATTGTTTCTGAAAAGTGAATGTTAGTGTGAAAGTAAAATTAAAATCTGAGACCTCATATGAACCACATTAAGTCTCTCAATATGTGTATAATTAGAACCCGAAAGAGGCTAAGGGAAGGAGGACAGGGATTTTGTAATTTACAGGGTATTGTTACAATATTTAAAATATTATAAAGTGTTTTTCTGATTCTCTATGTCAGCACTAGGAAAAACAAATTCCAAGTCACAAAACAGGAAATAATGTCAATAATACAAGGACATTTTTATGGCTTACATATAACAAAACTTATACTACCAAGTTATTTTTTTAATTCTAATGGCAAAGATTTAAAGATAAGCTTCAGAATAACTTCCAAAGGTGTTCAATACATGAGCAGTCAAGGATATGATAAATAAAACCAAATTCAGTATCACTGCCCAGCTGCCAAAATGACTAAAATTGGAAAGACCAATAACATCAAGTGTTGCAAGGATCTCTAGAGAGTTACAAGGAACTGACACTCTCATATAATCTAGAGCAACAATAACCATTATGTAAGAGACAAATGATATTTCTCCTGGGAAATGAACAGTAAGGGTAAATGGATGCCAATTCTGTATCCTGGCAGTTCTCAGCCTAGGTCTGTATGCACAAAAGAAATAAGTGTGGTTATATACAAGAAGATTTTTACAAAAATACTCAGAGCACCAATACATATAATAAGAAAAACTAGAAGTAAACCAGATGACTATCTCCAAGAAAGTAGAATGGGCCTTGTGCTATATTCATAAAGTAAGATGCTTCTATGACAAAATGATCAAATAGGATAGTCAATGGCATGGAAAGAATGCCCAAACATCTTTCTAAGAAGACTGATAACTTTGTGTTTCCATTTACATGAGGTTCATAGCAACAAATAGCAGAACAATGATCACTGTTCTGGGAGAGAAGCTGAGGAAATGCTTTGCTGCAGTGGGAACAATGTTTCCCTTTTGTGGTTACTTACCACACATTTTTGATAGAATTTGTAAAACTGCAACTTTGAAATTTCTACTATATAAAACATATAAATACCTTAATTTGAAAACTAAAAATTTACAACAGGAAATAAAACATCCCTTATAATCTAAGACAAAGAACTACTTTGTGTTAGACGAAGCCTAGGCTCTGGAATTGCAGCCAAACTGACAGGTCCACTCTCCAAGATAACCTAAGGTCTAGAGGGAACATAATTTATGCCCCATTGGGTCAGGGTCCACCTACTCTGAGACCATGTCTTACAGAGGCCAGGGCGACATTTTCTTGATGGACATGGTTTTTTTGTGTTCAGGTGTCAAGATCATATCCCACAGGCCTCTGCTTTCTTTCATGTGTCTCTCACCTTTAATAAATTTGACCTTTCCTTGATGCTGTTGGTGGTTCCCTGCATGTCAAGTCTCTCCTAGAGGAAGAATACATCATAGAAAATGACAAACAAAACAGTATATTCTTGTATTGATTCTGCAAGTACTTGGTTTTGGCTCAGTGGTGATCTGATAAATTGAGTCTATTTATCTTCTGTTTATTCCCTTTTGACTTTAATTCAGATTATGTCTGAGATACTTAATTGGCATCACCCCTTTAATCCTTGAACCAACCTTTCCCTTTCCACTCCCTTTAGAGAAACCTAAGAAAGAATTCTATCCAAATCAACTTTGGAGTACTGTGTCATTTAGTCAATTTCATCTACATTAGAGTTGACATGGAGATATGACAGTGCTCTCATTCCTGCCTGTGTTCCTGTTTCCTTTCCTCGTTCACAGTCCCTCTCATGTGTTTTTCATTATCCCATTCATAGATGAAGAAAAAAAGGTTAAGCTAAGAAAAATTGAACTTCAGTTCTTAGTGCATGGTTGCCTTTGGTGATTGTTATGTACTGGAATCACCAAGTACACAATTACCAAACTGGAGTTGGTTTTCAATGGCTCCAACACTGTGCATGTTTGTCTGCTGATCTCAGTGGTGCTACATCTGACATGATCTAAAATGGGAAACATTCCTTTGCATGTTTATTAGTGGAATTCTGAAATCCTGAGTATAATTCTCATACATATTTACACCTTTTAAATGTTACTCTGTGTAATGTATTTTTGTTAAGAGATCATGCCTAAGGGTAGATTCATAGAAAACTATGTGATACCATTTGTTTTTTTTCTTTTTGGTTTTTTTTTACGAGACAGCGTTTTTCTGTATTGTTTTGGAGGCTGTCGGTCCAGCCTGGCCTCGAATTCACAGAGATCTGCCTGCCTCTGCCTCCCGAGTGCTGGGATGTGATACCATTTGTTAACCAACCCATAACCCTTTACTGAATCATGCACACCAAATCAGAATCAAATCACATAAAACATATTTGCTGGGTTTATCCAACACAAAGAAAACAATTGCAGTCCACAAGAGCATTCTAATTATATTTTTAAAAAAGTCAGAGTCCGTCTATTGTTTCAATTGTTCTAAATTCAGAATATTCAGTATGAGTACAGCTTTGTTCTCATTAAGAATATGTTCCAGGGAAGGCAGACCTATAAGATTAGGAAGGATTTCTACTACCTTCTAAGCACAAGATGAAACAGTTACAGTATTATGGATGCCCTAGAAATTGCATACCCTTGTTAAGTATACCCTCTGACTTGGTATGAATAAAGGATATGCTCTCCTCTTCAAAGAGACAGAGTTGATTTTCAACACAGACTGAATATTTTCAGTAGTTGTAGAAATAATTAGTCAGGAAATAAATGCAGAGGTGTCATCATTTGCAAAGTACCTGTTCTCTGACACCAGATATGGTGGTCTGCACTTGTAATTCCAGTACACAAGAGACTGAGGCAGTACAAGTCCAAGGTCAGCCTGAACTACATGTGAGCGCAAAGCTAACCTAGGCTAAGTGGTGAAACCCTGTTTTACAAACAGCAGCAACAACAATAAAATAAACAAATGAAAAGTGGAAAATAAATCACAGTTAACCTTTGAATCCAATGGATAAAACTGGCAACACAGTGGTGCAGTAAATTCTTTATCAATCAACTTCCTTAAGCCCTCACCTTGACTGATATCCCTCAAGTTGATTCCCTTATCATGCATACAAGGTTGGCATTTGGTCTCAGGAAGCCCCAGTATTCCCACCCCTTCCTGGAATACATGGTTACTCTAGCTAAATGATGGCTCTGGATCTCTTTGAATGTCAAAAAGAAGATGGGTAGATTCACTTGTGAAAACACAGCAAGGTGTTTCTTCATGAGTAATCTGGAAAAGACATTTCTAGAGCTTTCCAAGAACAGTGTCACTTGCCTCACTAAAGAATAGCACTACATGTACCCTCCATGGGTCACATTATGAAGGGATGGATGAATAAGGACATAAATATGTTTGTTTCTCCAATCTTTTCTTTTATTTATTATACCATAGTAGAGCAAGGAAATTCTACATCTCAGGTTCGTCTACGACAGATCAATGCTAACTCCAAGTTGCCATTAACTATGTAAGCAACTAATGAAATTCTTTCTTGGCTTTCCAAGTTAGTATCAGGAATTTGGGATCTCTTCTATGTATATAATATTGATATATTTGGTGGTTACTGTATGAACAAATAGAACCAATTAAAAGAATGCATGTTAAGCCGGGTGGTGGTGGCGCACGCCTTTAATACCAGCACTCGGGGGGCAGAAGCAGGCGGATCTCTGTGAGCTCGAGGCCAGGCTCCAAAACAATACAGAGAAACGCTGTCTCATAAAACCAAAAAAAAAAAAAAAAGAATGCATGTTAAAAGGGTTTATTAAATTGACACGCATGGTGTGGACTTGGTAGTCCAACAATGATTATCTTCATACTGGAGAGGCAGTAACTTCTCAGTTCATAAGATTACTAGCATCGCAATCCCAATCTTTTGTTGATGGCCTGGAGAAATCCTAGACAGCCACTGTTCTTTGCTATACATTAGAAGGCTGAACATTCTGGGTTGCACCCATCAGCAAAGATGACATCAAGTGCTAGAGTAGCAAAGACAGACTCACCAGTGACAAGGTCAGGCAAGCATAGGAAAAGCAAGAGCTTTTCCCTTGGACTTCCTTATATCTGGGCCACCCACTTTGGGGAATTATCTTCCCCCTCAGTTGCTCTTTCCAGAATATTCTCTTACTTGCAGTCCAAAGTTTTGTCTCTTGGCTGATTCCACATCTAATCAAGTTGACAACTCAGTTCAACTACCACACTTATACTCTACCTTTATATAATATATCCCAAGACCCTTTCCTTTTCTTTATTTTTACCATGCAGAGAATTAAACTAAACACTGAAAAGTATTGTTTGTTTGTTTTCAGATGATTTCTTACTATTTAGCTCATCAGCCTAAACTCACCATATAAGCCAGGCTCTCCTTGAACTCATAGTCTTCCTGCCTCTACTTCCAGAATGCTGGAATTACAGACATGATCCACACAGTAAGGTCATATATCCAGATTTCTACTAATGTAAATAAACTGCATTCTCTAGTTCTTTGAGTACATGAATCTAATTCTTCACAGGTATTCATATTCATAGTCATATTAGAACTAACTCTAGTATGAGTCTAGAGGCTATGAGAGATGGTGATTTTGGATATTTTTTAGAACAAATATCCCCTTGAGTTGTTAAAATTCTTCCCGGGGCTGGGGGGTTGTGGGGGGGATATAAAGATGATGTCTACCCCTTCTCCTAAGTTCCCAATGCAAGCTAATACATGGTTCCTCCAAAGATCACTGTGCGGAACCAATGAGTTTGTTGGGCTTCCTTAAGGAGCATAGGAAAGGAGTTACTTACAGGGTGTGGCTGTTCCTCCCACAACATTATGAACACAGCAAACCTGAGGGTTTTCCTACAGTTGCATGGCTATATAGATTGAGGCCTCTTCCCATAGTCTTTCCTGGCCTATATACCCTGCTGGGGCCTCCTGGCCACTCATAATCAAGGCAGACTTGTTCACAGCAGGAGGTAAGAAGCAGCTGCATACTCAAGTGAGGGTCTGTGTCTATCTCCAGGCTTCCAAGGGGTGCAAACAGTCAACAAGCATATCTGGGTTGAACCTTTTGCAAGAGGACACAGCTGACCTCTCCAAGATGGCAGTTGTCTTAGAGGGCCACTCACAACACCTTGTAATGTAAGGTCATTGTCACATCTGCAAGCTAGGAGAAGCAGACTTCTTCAGAAAGAGACATGGAAGAAGTCTCTGCCAATAGGGTAGGCAAAGGTATTTACAGGCAGGTCAAGATACTCAGACTGAAATCTACCCAAGTTCCTTTGTTTCACTGGTCAAAAACCAGTCTTCCCATCCCTGGCCTAAGTGTCACATACACTTGATGAACATGAGAAATTAGTTCAAATAATAAGGTAGACAACAGGTACATTACGATCATCATGGAATTACCTTTCCTGGGTGCTCTTACTGTGCTGTAGGTATTCTTCTGATTCTCTCACTTCTCCAGTGTAATAACAAGGAGTCAGGGTACTGCATTGTATCCATCATCTTTGGAAACAAGCAGTTATTTTATTTATCCAGTACTTCTTAGGGGTACATTTAGGCATGTGACTTTGAAAAATATATAATTTAAACAGTAAATTAAACCTTTTTTTAAAAAACACATAGTCTGAATTATCTGAGTAGGCAACTCACGTTTTGTGACTAAATACCACTGACAAGGGTTACAACCAGAGGTTTGCCATTACTAAGTAACCTCAGCTTTGAAGAGGCCCAAGAAAGCTCTTTGACTAACAATAAATAACATAGAAAGCTAAAATACCTATAAACTGAAAAAATGTGTTTATTAAAAATACATTGCCATAGTCTTCATCAATGAAAACAAACCAATTGATATCCACTAAGTATATATATTCTAATAGCATTAAGCAGATTGAGCATGTTTTATTTATGCATAAAAGGAGGGATATAAGAGAGGGTTTAAAGGGAGGAAAGGGAAGAGGAAATTATGTAATCATATTGGAATCTCAAAAATAACATTAATAAATACACATAAATAGAATAGAAATAAGTCAATAGCAAAAAAAAGGAGTTTAAGCAAGTAGGAGCTGAGTCCTATTTATCCTCATTAATGTTTTTGAATCATACCCGAGACTTCCTTACAACCTTCTCTTTGAATCCTAGTGCCTCTTGTATTAGTTCACTGAGCTCCTTCATTTTCTGGATGATTTAAGGACCATTCCAATTACATACAGAACATTTTACTAGAAGAGACACAAACTTGTCTTTTTGGAAACCCTGGTTGTCTCTGGAGTCCTTCTCTGCCTGTATTTGGCAAAGCATGTAAGATTAGCTCTCTGTCTCTTGCAGCTTTTGTCCCATATTCCATTTCTTATTTCCTTCTATTCCTTGTTGACGAAAAACATCAACATATCCCTATTTCTAGTTGAAAAACTGAAAAATGCTGGAGAGGATGTAGAGAAAGAGGAACATTCCAACATTGCTGGTGGAAGTGCAAACTTGTACAGTCACTTGGGAAATCAGTTTTGTGGTTTCTCAGGAAAATGGGAATCGGTCTACCTCAAGATCCAGGAATCACATTCTTAGGCATGCACCCAAAGGATGCACATTCATACAAGAAGGAAATATGTTCAACTATGTTCATAGCAGCATAATTTGTAATAGCCAGAAGCTGGAAGCAACCTAGATGTCCCTCAACTGAAGAATGGATAGAGAAAATAGTACACAATGGAGTACTAAAAACCAAAACAGTGAAATCTTGAAATTCGTAGGCAAATGGATGAAACTAAAAGAAACCATCCTGAGTGAGGCAATAAGGTCACAAAAAGACACACATGGCATGTACTCACTCATATATGAATTTTTTTACGTAGATCAAAGGATTTACAGACTATCAGACTACAATCCACACCACCAGAGGAGCTAGGAAACAAGGAGGACTCTAAGAGAGTAATACATGGCCCCCAGAGGAGGTTATAGGAAAAAAGAACTCCTGATCAAATTGGGAGCATGGGGAAAGGGAAGATGGAGGTAAGAGAAAGAAAAGAGGAGAAGAGGAGGGGAGGAAATCATGAGAGATCAAGAAGACTGGGTTGGGCATGAATAGAGGAGAGCAAGAAAAGAGATACCTTAATAGAGGGAGCCATTATAGGTTTAAAGAGAATTCTGGCACTAGGGAAATGTCCAGAGATCTACAAGGATGACACCAACTAACAATCAAAGCAGTAGTGGAAAGGCTACCTTAAATGCCCTTCTTCTATAATGAGATTGATGACTGCCTTAAATGCCATCCTAGAGCCTTTATCTAGTAGCCGATGGAAGCAGAGGCAGAGACCCACAGCTAAGCACTGAGCAAAACTCCTAGAATTCAGTTTTAGGAAGGGAGGAGGGATGAGCAAAGGCATCATCACCATGCTGGGGAAAGACACCAAAGCAGCTGACCTGAGCAAGTGGGAGCTCCTGGACTCCAGTCTAACAGCTGGGGAACCAGCATGGGACCGAATCAGGCCCTCTGAATGTGGGTGTCATTTGGGTGACATGGACATGGTCTATGGGGCCTCTGGTTGTGGAATCAGTATTTATCCTTAGTGCACAAATGGACTTT
This sequence comes from Mesocricetus auratus, assembly GCF_017639785.1. NCBI lineage: Eukaryota > Metazoa > Chordata > Mammalia > Rodentia > Cricetidae > Mesocricetus > Mesocricetus auratus. The sequence goes on along the minus strand of NW_024429196.1, from coordinate 25,438,464 downwards.
GGGAGCGCATTCCACATGGAAGGATACTCTATCAGCCTAGATACACAGGGGAGGACCTAGGCCCTGAACCAAATGATGTGACAGACCTTGATGATGCCTCATGGAAGGCCTTACCCTCCAGGGGAGTGGATGGGGGATGGGATGGGGTGGGGGTGGGGACATGGGAGGATGGGTGGGAGAGGGAACTGGGATTGATATGCAAATTAAGATTGCTTCTAATTTAAATAAAAAGAAGAACTGAAAAATGCAAAGTTAGGTCTAAGAGCTCTCTTTTCCTCATGATGCTCTGTCATAACAGATAGGCTAGTCTCATGGTAAGTGAGACTGCAAGAGAATCCTTTCTTCATTACACATGTCATGCATGGGACCTTTGCAAGATACTAAAGAAAATATGACATGTGTTTTACTGTCTCCAACAATTTTATTCATTCACAATATTCCTCTGAAAGTCAGATCAATCTTCCTACCTTTATGTTCTTTCAAAGTGATAAAGAATGAAATAATCTGCAAGATTTTATTACTAGTTGCTAAAGTTTATTAATTTATTAAAACTAAAAAAACACCATGCAAAATTTTGAGGTAGGATTGCAAGAAGAAAACCTTAGAACACCTTTTTCCTAAGAAGCATTAATGCTCTCTTGAAATGAGAATGCACAGTGTTCAAGATCTCATGATCTTAAGATATGATGACTAAGTCAACACTTATGTAATATAGTCATAGACATTATGTCATCAGATTCTGAGTATATTCATAAAACTCATCTTTAGAAATAAGGTGTTGAAATTAAACAAACCAAAAGAAAGATCTATATTACTTCATTTTTTTACTTCCATCTATCAGGCCTTCATTATCTTCAAAAATACCTTCCAAGGTATGGCATAAATCAGCATGGAATTTTAAATCTTTCCTACATATTTTCTGAGTTTAATCCAAATTCAGTAAAGTCTTCAGCTGTTTAAGAGTGATTTGGTTATGGGAAGTCTGTTATCTCTTTCCAAATCCAGGACTATAAAGCTGTCTTTAAACACATTTAAATAAAATTTAAATACCTTAAAAATTGCAACCCTAAGTGCATGTGTTTAAGAGCTGTAAGTAATTTAAGAAACACACTGCGGCTTTGTCTTGAACAGATGGGTGTGCACTTCTGAAAGGGAACATGTCTTTCAGAGAAGCAGTAGATGATGACATTCTGTATGTATTTATAGTTCTTACATTGTTCAATGGCTCTTTATATAACCACCTTTCCACTTGGGGATTTTCATCCCTGGTGTATGTTGTGATTTTCTCTGTTTGCTTTTCTTTTCTTTGGAGACAATGGGTTATTTAGTATCTCTTTTAAAATCTGTTTAGGGGTGTGCATTTTAACAGCTTTTTTCTAGTTACATTATTTGCTTGATTTCCTCCCTGTGGCATCTCTTCTTTTTAAAGCAAACAAAGACAGTAATTTGGGGTTTGGGGATAGGAAAGGGAATCTTGTGATATAAAAAAAAAGTATGGAACAAAACAGGAGAAGTTTTATATGTTTATTAGATGGGTTTTCCCAGAAATTCTTGCTATTTACAAATATATATTCATGCTATCGAATGTCACTAATAGAAAGCATAATGCATTATACATCCTTTGAAGATATTGTTCTTGGTTCTCAGTATATATTTGCATATGTATATGACTGTATTTAGTCCTCACACATTAAAGATGTAAAAGGCAGCTGTTTTTCTTTCATTTCTATATTGAAGACCAGGCTAAGGGGGCTTTGGCAATGTTTCTCTAATCACATGGTCAGGTGGTCAGGGTGAAAAAGAAACAAGAACATAAGTCAATTCTATAAGACTGAAAACTCCAGACAATTAATGGCACAGGTCAGTGAATAGCATACATCTAAATTAATTTATATTTTGTAAGGACTGAAGGCAAAAAAATGCCAATGAACAAAAGTAGTAACGTATAATAACTGTGTGTTTGTTTAATAGCACATTTAATAACTACAACATCAGTACCAATCAATGTCAGTTACCAATTGTCAGCATCACCTAAATTAGTGATTCTCAACCTTCCTAATGCTATGGCCCTTTAATACAATTCCTCTTGTTGTGGTGACCCCAAGGTATAAAATTAATTTTCGTTGCCACTTCATAACTGCAATTTTGCTACTGTTATGAATTGTACTGTGTTTTCCAATGGTCTTAGGTAGCCCCTGTGAAGGGTCATTCAACACCTTCAAGGGTTGAGAGTCACTGCTTTTTATTTCTCAACAACACTAAGGAATGGCATTCTAATTCTAAATTCGAAACTTACACTGGGAAATCTATGTGTGTCACCCAAAGTCACATAACTCATCCATTACAGACATAGGAGCTCAGCTGTGTTCCAAATCATACTTAATTTTCTGCCCCACTATAAGCTCCATTCCTCTGTACTTGGCACTTGATCTCAGAAAATCATCACCGTGAAGTCTGGGGACTTTAATTCTAGTATAATGTGCTCTATATGATATGTAGAACACACTAATCAGAGCTGTCACTTTACTTACATATTTAGTCATCCTATTCCTGTAGGATTCAGAAAGATGGTGCTGTTTGGTATTTTGTTGACTCAGCCCAGGCTAGGGTCATAATGAAAGAGGAGACCTCAATTCAGAAAATTCCTCTGTCAGATTGGCCCAATGAGCATTTTCTTGATGTGAAAGGGCCCATCCCACTGGGAGTATTGCTATCCCTGAGCAGGTAGTCCTGATTTGACTAAAAAGAAAGCTAAGCAATTCGTGGAAAGCAAGTCAGTAAGCAGCATTTCTCTATGGTCTCTGCTTCAGTTCCCACACCCAGGTTATGTTGTTGAGTCCCCGCTCTAATTTTTTTCCATAATGTTCTGTAAGCTGAAAGATAATATGAAAATTTTCTTCTCCAAGTTGTTTTAGGTCATGGTATTTGTCACTGCAAGAGAAAGCAAAGTTCTTTCTGAAATTAGTGGGAAAAGACTGACAGTAGTTACAGAGAACACATAATACTCAATCTCTCTGTAAATCATATTCTCAATGGATAAGAAGAGGACTCTGAGTGTGCTGCTAGGTCATTAAAATAATGGTACTTCTCATAACATTAAAAGAAAACACAGCAGATGTATAAAGTAGGAATGGGCAGTATCTCAGACAGTGAATTGCCTGCCATGCAGGCATGATGATCTGAGTGCAAATTCCAGTACCTGTGCAAAAGCTCAGCATGGTGAACACTTGTAATTCTAGTCCCGGGAGGACAGAGACAGGTGTATCTCAAGAGCTATCAAGGTAGCCAATTTAGTCAGTCACTGGGCTCCACGTTCAAAGAAAGACCCCATATTACAAAACAAGTTAGAGAATAATAAAGACACCAGAATGAATTCTGCCATCACATATATACCTTCACATCCCTGTTCACACACACACACACACACACACACACACACACACACACACACACAGAGAGAGAGAGAGAGACAGAGACAGAGACAGAGACAGAGACAGAGACAGAGAGACAGAGAGAGGGAGAGAGAGGGGGGAGAGAGAGACAGAGAGAGAGTATTTAGTATCTCATCCAAAAGTAGGATTTAATGTTAATGGAATGATGCAAGGTAAATTTAAATTGCTGGATAAGTCACCTAGAAATACTAGAGTTATCAAGGTCAAAGTCCGAATCAAAAAACAAAAGGACAACTTACCTTACCTGAAGCTTTCTTCCAAGTCTGGAAGAGAGAATCCTTAGTTGTTAGGTTAAATTTTGTTACTTTACATGCAACACACATTGAGAAAATTCCGAGAATCATAAGGACATACTTTAAAGCCTGTACTCCAACAAATTGAAAAATCTAAAAGAAAGGAATAATTTTTTCAATACATGCCAAATTTAAAGCAAGAACAGATAAGCATTTAAGCAGACTTATAACCTCTAGTGGAATAAGAGAAATTATTAAAAATCTGCCAACCAAAAAAGCTTAGGACCAGATGGTTTTAGTGCAGAATTCTATGAGACTTTCAAAGAAGAGTTAATGCCAATACCCCTCAAATTATCCTGTAAAATAGCAACAGAAGGAACATGGCACAATTTTAAAGGCCACAGATACGCATATACCCAAAGCACATAAACATCCAACAAAGAGAATTACAGACCAATTCTCTTTATGAACATAGATGAAAAATGTATCAATGAAATACTTGTAAATAGAATCCAAGAACAGACAAAAGATCATCTACTATGATCAAGTAGGCTTCATTCTAAAGATGCTAGGATTTTCAACATGCGTAAGTTGATAAATGCAATCCACCATAGAAACAGACTGAAAGACAAAAACCATATAATCCTCTCATTAGTTACAGAAAAGGCATTTGACAAAATCCAACACACCTTCATGATAAAAATCCTAGAGTCCAGGCAGTGATAGTGAATACCTTTAATCCCAGCACCTGGGAGGCAGAGGTAGGCAAATTGCTGTGAGTTCAAGACCAGCCTGGTCTACAGAGTGAGTTCCAGAACAGCCAGGTCTAGACAAAGAAATCCTGTCTCAAAACAAACAAAAAAAAAGCTGCATCAACTAAATGGAAAGAAACTCACAGCCTGGAGCAAGTCAAGTTTGTGCACTGCGTCTATAGCTATTCAATACAATATTTGAAGTCTTAGTTAGAGAAATAGTAAAACCAAAGGAGATCAAGGGGATACAACTTGGAGAGAAGTCATAGAATCTTTATTTGCAGATGATATGGTAGTAGACATAAGGGATTCTAAAAATTCTACTAGGAAACTCCAACAGGTGATAAACACTTTCAACAAAGTAGCTGAATATAAAATTAACCTGTAATATTCGGCAACATACAAGAGACAAATGTACTCAAAAAGATATTAGTGAAACAACACCTCCACAATAACTTTAACTACTGTAAAATTTATGGGGTAACTCTAAGCAAGCAAGTGAAAGACTTATATGATGAAAAATTAAAGTCTGTGAGGCTGGAGAGATGGCTCAGAGGTTTAAGAGCATTAGCTGCTCTTCCAGAGGTCCTGAGTTCAATTCCCAGAAACCACATGGTGGCTGATAACCATCTATAATGAGATCTGGTACCCTCTTCTGGAATGCAGGCAGAACATTGTATGCAAAATAAATAAATGTCAAGTAGGTGGAGAAAGAAATAGAAGAAGATGTCAGAAAATGGAAAAATCTCCCATAATCATGAATAGGTAATATTAATATTGTAAAAAAAAGGCCATCCTACCAAAAGCAATCTACAGATTCAAGGCAATGCCTGTCAAAATTCCAAAATAATACTTTCCAGCTCTTGAAAAGATCATCTTCAGCTTCATATGGAAAAACAAAGAGCTCAGGACAATTTAAACAATCCTCAATGATGAAAGAACTGCTAGAGGTATCATCTTCTCCAATTTCAGGCTGTACTACAGAACTATGGTAATAATAATAAAAATATAATAGTATTGACACAGAAACGAACAGGTCAATCAATGGAATTGAATTGGAGACCCAAACATAAAACCACATACCTATGAACACCTAATTTTTTAAATAAGGAAGCCAGAAACACAGACTGAAAAAAAAACCAATATCTTCAACAAATTGTGTTGATCAGAGTAGACAGCTGTGTGCAGAAGAATCCACATACAATCATACTTACCACCCTGTACAAAACTCAAATCCATGTGGATCAAAGACCTTAACAGAATGCCAGAGACACTGAACCTGGTAGAAGAGATAGTGTACTATTGTGTCTTGAACTCAATGGCACAGGAGAAGGCTTTCTGAACAGAGCACTGTTAGCACAAACACTAGCATCAACAACCAATAAATGGAGCCTCATGAAACTGAGAATCTTGTGCATGCCAAAAGATAGCACTTGGAAAAGTGGCAGCCTACAGAGTGAAAAGAGATTTTATTTATATATATGATACAGGGTTATTTATATCCAAAATACATAAAGAATTTAAAAAATAAATATCAAAAGAACAAATAACTGCCCCTTAAAAATGGAGCACAGGTAGTCATCAATCTCATTATCATGGAAGGGCATTTAAGGTAGTCTCTCCACTATTGCTGAGGTTCTGAGTTGGGGTCATCCTTATAGATCTCTGGACATTTCCCTAGTGACAGTCTTCTCTTTAAACCTATAGTGACTCCCTCTATTAAGGTATCTCTTTTCTTGCTCTCCCTGACTCAATTGTCTTGCTCTCTCTCCCCTCCCCCCATGCTCCCAATTAGCTCAGGAGATCTTGTCCCTTTCCCCTTCTCCGGGGAACCATGTATGTCTCTCTTAGGGCATCCAGTAGCTGATGGAAGCAGAAGTAGGATACCCATAGCTAAACACTGAGCTGAACTCCTGGAATCCAGTTGCAGAGAGGGAGGAGTGATGAGCAAAGGGGTTAAGACCAGGCTGGAGAAACCCACAGAAACAGCTGACCTAAATGAGGGAGAGCTCATGATGCCAGACTGATAGCTGGGAAACCAGCATAGGATCAATCCAGATCCCCTGAGTGTGGGTGTCAGTTAGGAGGCCTGGGCAATCTATGGGACCTCTGGTTGCATTTATCCCTAGTATACAAATGAATTTTGGGAGCCCATCCCACATAGAGGGCTACTATCTCTGCCTAGATGGTACTAGGCCCTGCACCAAATGGTATGACAGACTTTGAAGATTCCCCATGGAATGCTTCACCCTCCCTGGGGAGCAGAAAGGGTATGGAATAGGGGGGTCTCAGTGGGGGTAGGGGGATAGAGGGGGAACTGGGATTGACATGTAAAACAAGCTTGTTTCTAATTTAAATTTAAAAATGGAGCACAGATGAACAGAGAATTCTCAAAAAAGGAAACAAATGTCTGAGAAACACTAAAAGAAGTGTTTGATATCCTTATCATCAGGGAAATGCAAATTAAAACTACTTTGATATTTCATTTTATTCCCATCAGAATGGCTAAAATCAATAACACAAGTGATAGCACATTCGGGCGAGGATGTGAAGTAAGACAAACTCTCATACATTGCTAGCGGGAGTGCAATCTTGGACAGCCAATATGGACATCAGTGTGGCAGTTCCTTAATGGACATCAGTGTGGCAGTTCCTTAATAACATAGGAATCGATCTGCCCGAGGATCCAGGTATATCATTCTTGGGCATACTCCCAAACTATGCTTTTCCCTTCCACATAAACACTTGATCAACCATGTTCATTTCTGCTCTATTCATAATAGCCAGAAGTTGGAAGCGATCTGCATAGTCCTCAACAGAAGAATGAATAAATAAAATTTAGTACATTTACACAATGGAGTATTACTCAGCCATAAAAGAAAATGAAACATGAGCTACCCAGGTAACTAGAAAAAAAATCATCTTGAGTGAGATATCCCAGACCCAGAAAGGCAAATACAGTATGTTTTCACTTAGATGTGGATTTTAGCTGTTAAGTCAACAATAACCAATCTACAATCTGTAGAACCACAGAAGTTAGGCATAGAGTAAGGGAGTATGGAGGACAGATAGATCTTGTTAGGAAAAGGAAATAGAATAGCTATTCATGGATGGGTTGGGCTAGATGAAATGGGAGGATCAGGTAGAAATAGAGAGGGAAAAGGGTTGGAATACAAGGCGAGACAGTTAAAAATAAGGGCCTTCTTAGGGGTAGTGTGGGACCCAATGTGTTAGAGGCTTCCTAAAATATATGCATGTATAAAGGTTGTTGACACTGTAAATAATGGGAGAGAATGAGCCCCAAATGGCCATCTCTTGTTACCAAATGAAGTTTTCAGTACCAGCAATGAGTTAGATCTATTTGAGTTGTTGTGGGAAGGGGTCCTATGGGAAAGATTGAATAACCCAGGCTGTTGCCAACACTATAAGTTGTTCTCTACACACTGACAGCAAAGACCTATTGCTGAAGACAACACCTACACAACTTATGGAGAGGTCAAGCTGGTGGCTACATAGCACCTTTATCCCTTGGGTCTAGAACCTTTGATTCAAAGATGCATGCTACTAAAGGAGAAATATGAACACCAACACAGCTAAAAACCCTTGAATCAACAATGGTGTCCTGCCCAAAAGATACGCTAGTGCAATGGTGACACAAATCTTGAGGGAATGGCCTACTAATATCTGATTTGACTTAAGGCCAATGCCACAAGATGGAACCCATTCCCAACACTGTTTGGGTGACGAACAATCTCATACTATAGAGTCTAGCAACCTACAGTAAAACCAAGTGCACTGTCCCAAAATAGCAATAAAGTAACTCCTAATGACATTTTGCTATACTCCTATATCAGTGTCTTTCTCAGTCATGATGAGAGAAACTTCCTCTTGCAAGTATGGGAACAAATACAGAGATCCACAGCCAGACATTATGCCATTAGGCAGATAGTGAGAGATACTGGGACACTTTCCTCTAAAAGGGATGTATGTGTCCATCAAATTCCTCCCCTCTGGGGTCAGGGAAACCCCATGGAAGAGGAGACAGAAGAATATAAGAGCCAGAGGGTATGAAAGACACCAAGAAAACAAGGTCCTCTAAACATGAATGGTGCACATATGAATTCACAGGGACTGAAGTATTATTGGGAGCGCCTCAGGTACCTTGATCTTTTGGAGCCAAACCTGTACTTTCTAAAGTCTAAAGATTTACGTAATTGACTTTTAGCTTTAACAAAGGAGCCTTCTGGGGGTACTCAGAAGAGAAACAGCATAGGTAGAACATAGGAAGGCCATGACCCAGAAAGCTTGTCCAAACTCAGCCAACCCTAACCATCATCTAGGCAACGGCCATTAGCCTACCCATTCCTCTCCCTTCTGAACTTTTTACCTTGCCAATATCCTGCTCTATGTGCTTAAACAATACCCTGCTACGTGCACACCTGGTGTGCCAAGCAACCCTCTCATCCCCTCCCATTCTCCTGCTCTACCAAGTATATTAACTGCCCTGAGAAAAATTAAAATTGCCATATGATCAGCTGCTTGTCGTGTGGTCATTCCTTTGTGTCTTCTTGTCCCCATCCCCGGTCCTTAGGTCTCTTGCTCCAGGTTGAAGTCCTGCAGGTCAGGACAGAAGTAACATGCACAGGCCCTATATGGGCCTACACCAGCTAAAGTCCTAGTGCTGAAATGAAAAGTGGGCACATGCCTCATCCATAACCCAGAAACAATCTCCAGCTGGTAAAAACTTTTAAGTGAACATCTAATTTCCTCCAAGAGAGTCTTCCTGGAGAAACAAACCACTTTGCAGTTTAGGCTATGTGCCTAGCAGTAGAAGGCTAACACAAAATGAACTGAAAGGTGTCTTTGTCTCATAATGTTTGTCAGGGATCTTTTTCTTCCTTCTTCTCCTTCTTCTTTTAATTTTACCTTATTTTTAATTGTAATCTTCTTCTTTTTACCCTTGAGGTCCTTTGCATATATATTATGGCTTCCAGTTTAGTGATTTTATGGGATGCCTGAGTATGAAAAGGAACAAATCTCTGTTTCTTGTGCCTTTCCTTGGGCTTTTTCCTTGTTTGTTTTGTCCAATTCTGGCATGTTAGGTGTTTTTAATCTTATATTTTATTTTGTTATTATCTCATAGAAGCCTGTACATTTTATAATGGGAGACAGAAAGGGAGTTGATCCAGAAGCTGGGAGGAATTGAGGGGAAACTATAATCAGGACACATTATGTGAAAAAAATCTATTTTCAATAAAAGGAAAAATATTAGTTTGTGTGTAAATAAGGCTTGTCACTCTGAGTCAGAAATAAACTGTATATACCTTTCTGTATACACTGTGCACTGCATTAGTCTGCTTACACTTCTAGAACAATAAGTTATAGACAAAAGGATTAAGCAACAGTTTGATTTTCAGTGGTTGGAAGGTCAAGATCATGTCAGAGTGATTTGGTTTTGAACAGAATTTGGACTGCCTAAAGACCTTTGGCTGTTTGCTGTGTATTCACATGGTCAGAGAAAGGCAGGCTCCTTGATATCTTGTAGTGAGCCGGGGGTATTTGTGGCTATGGCCACTACAATACTTCACAAGATCCGAGGTGAAGGGCTAAGGATGTAAATAAAGACAAAGACAGTAGCTCATTCTTATGAGGAGAATGGCATTTATTATTACAAGGGTGGGGCTTTAAATGCTAAAGGCAGGTATGGTGGAAAAACACCAAGGTCAGAAGCCTATGTTCCCAGGGCCCTCAAGCAAAGGGTGGACCTAAAACAGGAATTAGCATTTAGACAAAGGATGGATGGAAAACAGGAACTTGCATGCAGGCCTTACTGGGAGGAGGGGACAAGAAGTGTTTAGCTAAAAGCTCCTAGTAACAAGCAGTCAACAGACCTCCATGGAGGAAGGGTGCAACAAATACCCCTTTTATATATAATTAACAAGTGAGCATCTGGCTTAGATTGCCCAGAACGTTAACATCTATTTTACCATCATCGAGAAGTATGTCCAGGCCTCACAAACCGTCTGTATTAGGTTAACAGATGTCCTTCTGTGACGTACCTGTCATTGATAACACATTTGTCTTGCTGTTTCAAGCAGGCCTGCACTGAGAGGTTATCTGTTGACAAGGAAAGCATGATCTGCTTTGTATGAAAATGGCGCTGGGCTTATAGCCTTTCCAAAAGGCAAACTAAGGCTAAAGAGTATGTTGCCCAGGGTCATAATCCTGAGGGCTAGTGACCCACTCAGTTTCTTAATAGACCTATCTGTTGCAGTTCTGTTAAGAGAGGGTTTCCCAAAAGGGAGGCACCCTGATCTCAGTTAGAATAGCCAACTAAGTCCATTTGCTAATTAAGATTTAAAGTGCCCAATTGTAATTAATATAAATTTGGGAACTCAAGGTAGAGGCATCCTCCCCTGGGGGTTTATCGAGCATGCCTGCCATGGCAACTGACTAAGAGATAAGGAAGCCACAAACTGCATCCACAGTGACATCAAAGTTTCTCCCATGTTGTGTGAGGATGAGTTGGTTCTCTCCTGAGAATAGAGAATAGGCATGACACCTGGAACACGGACCACCAAGGCTGATCAACAGCTTCTCAAGTGGCATTCCTGAAGGAAATAATTAAGCATTTCTCCCAAGGGAGTGTTATTGAATATAGCAAATGTCCAAGTGAAAGACCCCGAATTTATAGAAATAAAATAAAAGCTTAAACAGGGAGGGCACCCCACTAGAGAACTTGGGAAGTGAGCAAAGGACCCCATCCCAGGAACTGGCCAAACCACAGAATGGAATGTATGTTTTAGCAACCTTAATTGCAGAAGGGCTGTAAACCCACTAAAGGCCAATTCTAGGCTGCTGACCACCTGTGATGAACTGACCAGGGCGTCAGAGATGGGCAAACAAGATTTGTGGGAAACAAGGAGAGATAACCACCATTTACATAGGGAGAGATGATTAACTTGTACCAAGGTTTGAGGAATTTACAACGTGTAGGTCAGGAAGACATCCACTTCCCCTGGTCAGTAGTCATGTACTCCCCCACCCCCCACCCGTGTCACAAGATAGGGACCCCTCCCAAAAGCTTGTGGTTTTTGTCTTTAAAAGCTGATTGTAACTGAACCTCGGGGCCAATCAGTCTAAAAGCTGAGCGAGAGGTCCATCTGCAGATGCCTAATTAAAGCCCCTTGCGTGTTGCATCAATTGGCGCGTGGACTCTTGATTCTTGGGGTGACGAATCCAGCTTGGGGACCCCTCCTCAATTCGGGGTACCCCAACACAAGCAGGCAAATCCATTTGAGAGCTGTCTTTCCTAGGCTATGGTTGAGGCTGATTATAGCTGGATACACCTAACACTGAAGTGATTTCCTTCACTGAAGGGCCCTGGCAAAGAGGTGTGGGCCCTAACATGCCCCACAAATATAGGTTTGCTCCATTGCCATAGCAGACTTTGTACCTGTAATAAACTTTCTTGTGTCCTAGAGATGGGAGCCACATAGGCAGCAATTTATAAGGGATGGATAATGTGAGCAACATATTGACTATTGGTAAAAATATTTAATGCTTCTGTGGGGAAGAGTTGTAGAGCCAAGGCCAGGGCTGAAAGTTTGGCCATTTGGGCAGAAGTTGTAGGAATTTTGGCTGTCTTAATGATCTAATAAGACATGACTACAGCTGTACCTTTAGAGGAACCATCTGTGAAAACCACTTGCCCCTTAGAAATAAACTGAGAGACTACAATTTTTGGGGAAATCAAAGGATGCATTTTAAAAAAAGAGACCAAATCTTTGGATTGGTAATGATTATCAAAATAACTCTGGGTAGCAGAGAGAAAAATGACCCAGTTTATAATTATTATTTTGTAGCCATTTTATTTGTTGACAGGACAAAGGTGTAATAACCTGATCTGGCTCTTTGCCAAAGATTTGTAAGACAGTCTTTTGAGCTTTAAACAGGTGTGCAACTATAGCTTGGGGATAGGACACCACAGATTTAGAAGGGGAGGCTCAAGAATGAACCCAAAGAATGAGACTCTCTTGCCAATAATCTCCCATAGGAGCATAAGCAGTTACCTTCTCTGGTGTCACCCATAAACCAGCTAATCCCAAGGTGGTCTGAAGATCCTCAAATGTGCAGCCAGCAGCCATTGAGGTCTGCTCACAAACAGCTGGGTCGTGAGGAATTTTCCTGCCTAGAGCCACATAGGCTCCCATGCCAGTACCTCCAAAGAAAGCAGCAGCCATGCCCCACCACGCTGTTTGGCCATATGGTTCCCAGCACTCACCCCTCCAGGCCAAACAATGCCCACCCCTGCACAGGCAGTGTAGCATGATATGATCGATGCCAATCATTGGGGGCACAAACTAGGTCTACAAAGGATCCAAAAATGGCCAGATTGAAAAGGGCAAGAGGCCCACATGCCACAACTACTTTAGGATTACAGGCAGGGGGACGAGGCTCCTTTTTTTGTTGAGGCTTTTTGTGTGTCTTAGTTTCATCCCCTGAAGAAGAGGGAGAGGACTCATAAAAGGAAGCATTGGAAGCTTGAATTAATCTAATAGACTCTAGGTCTTGAGCCTCAGTAAAGGCATCTTTTGTCTTTCTGGCCTGTTTCTTTACAACCGTATTATCACTGAAGAGCGTGTCCTTAACAAGACCCCACAGAGAAAAGGCAACAATTGGTATGGTGTTTGGCCCTTCTTTATGTAAAGTTATTTGTAGGTCCACTCTAACATGGTTCCAATCATGGGAACTAAGATCACCAGAGACCAAAATCAAGGGCTGACTTTATGTATAGTTTTCAAGAAGTCCTTAGCTGTCTTATATCTGATAATTGTGCCCTGACATTTTAACAATTGGATCAAATGGCTCTCCAAAAGAGGGTAGGAACTAGTGGCACCCATTCCTAATACATTCACTCCTAACCTTAATGAGAGTGCTGGCTGGCTTTCTGTAGGGGCTGACTCAAACCAACTCTTCAACGAGAGTCTTCCTCTCAGTGGTTCCTTGCTTTCTTGGGCTAGCAGACCTGGGGGAGGCTGGAGGATAACAAAACCACTCTTCAACAAGAGCTTCCTCTCAGGAGTTCCTCACTTTCCTGGTTCAGCAAACTGGGCAGAGGCTGGAGGATAACAAAACCCTTGGTCCCCCCATCCAGTCACACTTTCTTAGCTTACTTGCTGGCCAGCATTCGAGAGTAATTCTTTAGCAGTTTCTCTTCTTTCCTGATCTTGGCGGAAACTCCATCTGTAGCATGCTGGCGGTGTTTGTGGCTATGGCTGCTACAATACTTCACAATGATCTGAGGCGAAGGGTAAGGATATAAATAAAGACAAAGACAGTGACTCATTCTTATGTGGTGAATGGCATTTATTATTACAAGGGTGGAGCCTTAAATGCTGAAGGCAGGTATGGTGGAAAAACACCAAGGTCAGAGGCCTACATTCCCAGGGCCCTCCAGCAAAGGGTGGGCCAAAAACAGGAATTAGCATTTAGACAAAGGATGGATGGAAAGCAGGAACTTGCATGCAGGCCTTACTGGGAGGAGGGGACAAGAAGTGTTTAGCTAAAACCTCCTAGTAATGAGCAGTCAACAGACCCCCCATGGGAGAAGTGTACAACAATATCTCTTCTTATCCAAGCACATATCTCTTCCCTAGGCCTCATTTTCATGGCTTCATTGAGCCATAATGATTTTTCAAAGGCTCAAATTCTAATACCATTGCATTTTGTGTTACAATTTCAAAATATGAATATGAGGTGTATATAAGTAATATAGGATAACACCAACTGACAAACTAAGCAATAGCAGAGAGATTACCTTAATAGCCCCTCCCTGATGATAAGATTGATGACTACCTTATATGCTATCCTAGAACCTTCATCCAGTGACTGATGGAAGCAGAAGCAGATACCCACAGCTAAACAATGACTGAACTCCAGGAACCCAGTGACAGAGGTGGAGGAGTGATGAGCAAAGTGGTCAAGACCGTGCTGGCAAAACCCACCAAGACAGCTGACTGGACAAGGGGGAGCTCTTGAACCCCAGACTGATGGCTGAAAGGCCAGCAGGGGACTTATCCAGACTCCCTGAATGCGGTTTCAGTGAGGAGGCCTCAGCAATCTCTGGGGCCTTGGGTAGTAGATCAGTGTTTAACCATGGTGTATGAATGAACTTTGGGAGCCCATACCACATGGAAAGATGTTCTCTCAGGCTAGACACATGGGGAAGGGCCTAGGTCCTGCCCTGGATGAAATGACAGACTCTGGAGATCTTCCCATGGAGGTCCTCACCCTCCATGGGTAATGGTGTGGGGACTGGATAGGGGGTTGGGGAGGGATAGTGGAGAGACAAGGGAGGAGGGGTAGGAGAGGGAGCTGAGATTGACATGTGAAACAAGCATGTTCCTAATTTAAATAAAAACATATAAAAAACCAAAAAGATAAGTAATATCTCTGCTTTCTACAGATAAATAAATATAGATAGATGATGAGGAGGATTGATAGGTAGATATATAGACAGAAGGATAGATAGATACACCAACAGATGTAGATATATAATTATACATTTTACTAACTATAGATGCAAAGACAGCTTAAGTAGAAACATAAAAATGGAGGTGATGGCATCACCTTTGAGTTGCTACTTAAATACAGTGCATACACTGTTTTTGAAAAATCTGTCAGAAGTGTTGCTTTTTTTCGTTAGTGTGAAACTTAACTTAGTCTGGTGACAAAAGGCATTTGTTCTAATCAGCATTCTAGATAGACTGAAAACAGAGGCACCTAAAGCTGAGTCTATTGCATCTCTTTGACAGCTGGGCACATCACACATTACCTTGAACCTTAGATATGATGTCCACAGGCATCCAAAGCAATAAAATTCAGCTGTGACTGTTTTACTTTAAACTAAGGGATTAGGTAATAATTTTCTTTCAAGAAAGCTCAAAGGAAATGTGTATGAAAATGTCTACATGCATTGCTATTTATACTAGTAAAATGGTTATCATGTGGTAGAGAATGTTCAATCAAGATGCAGCCACATTTAAGGAAAATATTGTTAAATCATAACATTAAATAATTATATTTAAATGACTGACATAAACCTGTCAGAAAATTGGAAGAGAAAGATTGTGAACATTATTATTTTACCTCCCCTCCCACCAAAATCTCTGTTTAACCTCACTTGATTTGAAACAGTAAGGTAGTAAGTAAATTGAAGAAAAAAAACAACCAATTAATTATAAATTAGTGCAAATAAAATGAATAGAAATTTCTGAGGACTTTCTAAGATATAGATGTGAAATGAGATTGGAATCATAGAGAAACCAGAATAAAGGAAATTACAATTCAAACCTGGAGTTGGAAAGTGTTTGGTGGATTTTTTTTTCAAGAAATTCAGAGCTCAGAGTTAGAACAGGATCTGAAGGGATCCAGGTAACAATAATCTAGCTAAATATAAGTTGGACAATAAGCTATGGATTTATTCAAACTGAAGTAATTTGGACTGATGAGGGAATGATTGCACCAAGTCCAAACATGGCCAAGTACCATATAAAGCATGTGGATCATCTCAAGGTTAAGCTAGGGAGGATGATCACCAAGTCCATGGCTGTTCCTCCATCCTAATTGCCTGATAATGGTCTTGTACTCAGAAATAATCTAAGCAAAACCATCTGAGGAAAATTTACACACACACACACACAATTTAAAAATTAAAGAGTAAGAACAAAAAAAATTCCTTCAAAGTGCACTCAGCTATTACCCCTCTGAGATGTGGATAAAATATAATAATTTAAACATGTTCTCAAAATAAAAATCTCAGTTGAGTTGAATTGCTTGAAGAGACATTAATAATAACAATTAATTAATAAATTTAAATATCAAATTTATCACATAATTTAGCATATTACTTGTAAATAAAAAGTATAAAAGAAAATGAAAGAGTCATATAGGATGCATTTAGAAATTCCCCCAAACTCCCCAGAAACAGAATATTTTATAAACTTTATTTATATAAAGATATAAAAGAGAGACTTGTAATATGACTTTTAAACATAGAACCTATGTAAGATAGACTATTTTATATTTATTTCAGTTATTGTATGTGATGGTATATGTGTGTGGGCATCACATTCCAGAGTGGAGGTCAGAAGACATCTTGCAGGAACCACCATTGGTGACAAGTTCCTTATCACTAAACCATCTAACCAGTCTCATAAGGATACTTTAAAAGAACCCAAGAAAGCAGTCAGGATCATATAAAACATATTTGTTCTTGAATTAAATAAAAGACAAACACAAGTGTCAAAAGAATTAATAAATTGAAGATTATAACTTAAGGAAGTCAACAACATTGAAAGAGGAAATAGTATTGGGAGAGAAATGGGTTTGGGGGCAATAGGGGAAATTGGAGGGAGTTAGTAATGGATTGATGTGGTCAATACACGTTAATAAATATCTGGAATTTTCAAAGACAAAAGTGTGTATTTTAAAATCTAGGAAAACATGTACAAATAATAAAAAGAGGTTAAAGGTGAAGAAAAGATTTTTTAAAACATTTATTAAATATCTAATCAGTATTCTAGATGTAACCTTAAAAGAGAGTAGTAACAGAGCAGAATTTAAAATATGAGAGCTAAGTGTTCACCTGGAAATGGTGATAATTGTGAATCATTAAATCCTAGATTCCTCATCAATCCCAGGCAAGATTTAAAGTATAAAGGAAAGAAACAGAAATGAAGATATAAAGGAATGGGATAGAAAGACCTTGGAGACTTTGTAAGAAAATCAGAATTTTATTAATTGTCCAAAATAATAGAATTTTAGAGGAAACAACAAACAAACAAAAACCAAGCCTTGGGAGTCAGGGCAGCTCTAGATTAAAATTGCTCAAAACCATACTTTCCAAGTCTGAGAAGGAAGGGAGATGAAAATGTTCTTCATGCTGTGGGAGAAAATACGAATTTGCAGCACAAGAAAGGGGAGTCCGAAGTCTACCTGTGATAGCAGCACCAATGAGCTAACACAAGGACCTGCAAGCTCATTCTGTAAAGTAGAGTGAGTGAAACTTCATAGTGAAAAAGTCAAATAAAAACAAACAAACAAACAAATAAACAAGGGAAATCACAACAACAAAAATTAAAATGAGAAATAATTTTAGTAAGTCTGAAGTAAGTTCAAGAAAGTAAGAATAAGAAAAGAAAAAATCAGAATAGGAACCATTTATTATAACGGTATAAATAATCAGAAAATAAATAAGAACAAATGGATTAATGTTCTAGATACTCTCACAAAATTTTGAAAATGGCTGGTTATATGTCCTAATGAACACTTCAGACATTATACATTTGAAACTTTTTTGCTATACCCATGAGTATTATAATCATACACTTAATTTTCTTATACTTTAATTTCCTGATTTTGCTAATTCATGAACTCCATTATATATATAAAATGGAATGAAGTAATGAGGTTTACAATGATCGGTTTTGTTTGGGTTTTGCTGTGTTGGGGTATTTGTATAACACTGAAAAATATTACCTTTAAAGTTTTAATAGAAGACAACTAAAATGTCATATGGGCCAGGAATAATTTAATTCACTCTTTATATTAGAGGATGATGATTTTTTAAAGATTTATTTTGTTTTTATTTGTGTGTGTGTGTGTGTGTGTATGTGTGTGTAGTTTCTCCTTTGCAACACTTATAAATCCTACTTTGGTGCTAATTAATCTTCTCTTCCCTTTCTAATAATCCTAATCTGTGCTGTATTTGATCCTGATTTGTTATTTTGTTACATCTTAGACTTATCTGTTTGGTTAGTCTTTTATTAAGACTTCTTCCTATTGTATCTTTATTTTCACTGTCTTTAATTTTTGCTTATGCTTTTCTAATTTCCTCTCCATAACTTTTATGGATTTTACATTATTCTTTTACTAAGTAGTGCAAAAGAGTTCAGTCCAGGTACCTCTACTTCATTTGCTGTGAAGTTTAAACAAGAAAAAACATGACTTTCTCTAGGATTTACAGTCCTCAGTTTAAAACACTAAGGAGGACCAGAGAGGCTCAGCAGGTAACTCTGCTTGCTGCCTGCCAAGGCTAATGACCTGAGTTTAAATACAGAGACCCTTCTTGTAGAAGGAGAGAACCAATTCCTGCAAGTTATCCTCTGACCTCTACCATATGCTTGCTGCTGTGGCATGCACATGTATACACCCCCTGCCACCACCACAAATACATATATATATATATATCCTGTGAAGACTGGAGAGACAACTGTCAATTAAAACACATCTATGCCTTAAAAAAATAAAAAATACTGAGTAAACCCATAAAAGAGACACAATCAAGTTATCTAACTATAAAAATAGTGGCACATTTTATCATGTAAAAGCAATTAAATGTTGAGTTGGTAAGCAAAGTTACTCCATGATGTTTCCACAAAGATTTCATGAAAGAGGTTTTATTAAAACACCACACAAATTAAATTCTTAAATTAACATTGATAGTCCTTCCTTAAGGGAAGCATATTTAAAATTAAATTTGTCTGCTATTACCTCAAACATAGCCTTATTAACAGCCACCTAGATGTTTGTGGATTTTTATGCATTAAATTTTTGTTCCAGATTATTCACGGTTTGTTAATTGGTGTGATACTTGATGAATATTGATGGTGCATATTGTGGAAATAATTTCCATATGAAAGGGGGTAAAAGCATTTCCTGCCCAGGCAAAACTCTAGAAATAAATATAAAAGAGTTCTGTATGTCTGGATTCAGAATAAGAGTTTATGCTACCATTTAACAGTGAATAAATAGTCTCAATAACCAAAATGTATGGGTGCCAGTTTACAGATGAACGCTTTAATGATGTCTAAAACAAAGTTAAAATTAATTTATGCATTAAGGCTGTGTTTAAATGCTTAACTTGGAGGCCAAATATTTGCTTTATTTAAATAAGATATTCTTATTTTAGAAAAATCTAGGAGATTTAACTTCTTCCATAATGTATTCTCGGTGTGTTTGTTTTCCTCATTTTGTAGCAGACACATTAATTCAGCCAATACTGTTGCATGAGAAAGATCTAATAAAATGAGGATCTTTTCCAGCCCAGTTTTGATGATTATTTGCCAACTTGATGAGACTATAGATTACTATATCTGTAATACTTCGCTTAGCAGAGTTAATGAAATTTGACTCTATTATATGTCTTTATTATTATATAGTCACACAAGAAGTACTCGATAAATACTTGCTTTTTATTCCTCATTAAAACCCACTTGCAACCACTGGGTCAGTACAGTAAACACTAGAACTTTAGATACTATCTCATTCAATCTTCACCAACTTCACTCTAAAACTATTAGAGTCATAATATTGATAGTGTAGGAAACTCTTGAGAAATTAAGTCATTCATTAACTCTGTGGTCTTCTTGATTATGTAGTTGTGATCTTCTTGCAGTTGTAAATTGAAGCTAGAACTTGAAATACTTCCCATTTGTCTCCATGAGTTTATCTTTCAAATATGTAGCAACAAGAAAGGTAGTAGATCATAATAAGACACATATCTAGTGACCTTTTTGCTTAAAAATGTATCATGTTCAAAAAATGGATTATGTTCTCTGAGTCTAAATATACAGCTTACAGTCTTGTATGAATTATATACCTTTATGTGTAGAGCAACAGGGAAGAAAAGACTCTGAAACAGGTATGAAAACTAAATCTTCTTCTTTAAATATTGTACACATCTGGCAGCATAATGCCCCACTGCAGAGGTAGGCTTGGTGTCAGGCAAGTTTTCAGTGCTTGTGATCTTTCTTTAGTTTGGTTTTAGTTGTTATCTACCATGTAGCTTCCTTTCAGTTCGTATATCCTTTTGTTTTTTTTATTATCACATACCATTTCTTACCATTCAGTGTTTGCTCTCCTTTCTCCTTTAATCACTAAAACTTAACCCCATATATCACATTCAACAGCTACTCAGTACTTGACTTAGGACTCAACTTCTCCATCTGATTCTCTTCTCACAAATAGTTTCTCTTGCAACAGTTGGTTGAATTATTTGTATGAATTATTTTTAATGGAAACATAATTTAATCTTACTTTTCTCTTTAAACATAGACTGTTAACACAGGAAAAACAAGCAATGTTCTTCTACATACTAAAAGCCTAGATGGGCATGAAATCCTTTAAGTGCTCCTAATTCCATATATACACTCCCTGTCCCCACTGTGTAGCAGAGGCATTTACTTCTTGAAAGCTACCTGATGGGGGAAGTCCTTCTGTGTATATGTTTGTCTTATTGGTTGATAAATAAAGCATTGTTGGAAAATAAGGAAGCAAGATAGGTGGGATTAGGAGTCAAGGAGATTTCTGGGAAATGTAGTCAATGGTGGAGAGTTGCCATGTGATCTTAGGAAGAGAGGATGCATCAGGAAGGCATCCTTGGAAAGATAAGTCCTTATAGAAATATATATATTAGTAGTCACGGGTTAATACTTAAGACAGAACTAGCATATGAGAAGCCCTCAACATTGGTCAACAACGTTGTAACTAATAGAATCTCTGTGTGTTATTTGGGGTTGATGAGGCTCTGGGACCAGGTTGGCGGGAAGAATGCTTGTTACAGCTTATTGTTGTCAGCCCCACTACTTTTGACCAGTAAGCTTATGAACCAAGTAATAGTTGTGGTAATTAAGTGCAACAGAGTGATCTTTAGCTTATCAAATCTTATCTGACTAGCAGCCTCTGAGTGTCTGACTTGTCAACAGCAGGTGCTACAACTGAATTTTCACTACAGCTCCCAAGTCCTGGCATCACTACCCTGTATCCTAGAGTTAAGAACTACTCAAACTGCTTCCAGCATGAAAAGGTAAACTCTGTGGTCTCATCAGAATGGTCTCTTGCTTTATAGAGGAGAGTGGGGTTTTGTCAAAATCCCTCTCCATGGGTTTCTGACCACTT
Organism: Mesocricetus auratus; assembly: GCF_017639785.1. Lineage (NCBI taxonomy): Eukaryota > Metazoa > Chordata > Mammalia > Rodentia > Cricetidae > Mesocricetus > Mesocricetus auratus. Next base: position 25,417,065 of record NW_024429196.1, on the reverse strand, counting down.
AATTGTCACTGTTATATTTTTTGCTTCTGACAAGGAAACTCTGTGTCTGCTTCATAAATCAACCCAAGATAGTGACTGAAGAAAGCAATTGTCAGTTATCTTTCAGAACTGTTCGTTGTCTTCTTGATTGGGTAGGTTTTTCTTCTCTATAATGTAGGCACCTTAGTCTTTAGGCATCTCAACAAAGCTGTGACTTCCAAAGCGCATGTAAACAATGGAAGTTATAAAGGCTGGGGCCAGCTGGGAAGACTGGGTGTCAATCTTCTCCATGTAGTTTGTAGTTTTAAATTCTAGATCCTTCATCTGTCATTTGCATATGGTCACTCTGTATTTTTCAATGGCACTTTAAGAATTGACAAACCAGAGAGTTCAGAAAGAGGAATGAAAGGAAAACAAGCCTTGTTTCCTAACTAAAGAAGGAACAAATCCTAAAAACGAAAAGAAAGAAAAATTCATTAAAGAGAAAAGAACATTTAATGCAGAATGAGGAATAGTCACCTAGAGAAACAAAGACTATTGTTCTAGAATACAGAGACAGGGAATGGTGAGAGAGTAGCATGAAATGAGCCTATCCCATAAAACTGTAGGCTTAGTAGCTTTGTTAAGGCTACAGAAGCTTATTAATGATACAGAAGGAGACAATTCAATGATTTGTAGATAGGAAGATTAAATTAATAGATTTTTCATTTTGAATAGGTCATGTTGACTAGACTAGAAAATGGTTTGGCAGAAAGCAGGAAGAGAAGGAAAACCTCATTTAGTAAAGGGCTATAATAATATGGGAGAAAGGTGATGGTTTATTAGACCAGGGTGGAAACATGGTGATAGAGGAAATCCGGTTGTTTCAAAAGATTTATGAGATAGATTAAGCAGGAATTTATGATTAATTAAAGGTAGTATACCAGTGTCTGCCTTGAGGCACTATACAGATATTGTGGATGGCAAAGCGGGTAGCTACAGAAGGAGATTTGGAGAGAAAATATCACTAGTTCTGCTTTGAATTTCTTGAGTTTCAGTTCCTGTAGATGCCAGAAAATTCAAGGGACTATGATGTAATGAATACTGGGGGACACAATTACCTAAGGTTATAAGTTAATGGAAACCCAGAATAAAGTTGTAAAGGACATTGTTGTTGGACCATGGGAGCAGAAGCATGGTGATATGATGACACATAAACAGTCAGAAGGATAAAAGCACTGTAGAACGTGTGAAGTTGATTCTCATGTAAAATGCTAACAAGTTCCCCTTCCACAGTTACATTAGCATTGACAGAACACAAGATATTCTAGGACAAGCAAGATGGTTCAGTGGAATGGCAGTTGCCGCGAAGACTGACTACTCCAGTTTAGTCCCTGGAACATATGTGATTAAAAAAAAAAGACCAACTCCTACAATTTTTCTCTGACTTCCACATGCATGCTGTAGTAGTTATGCATATGCACATGCACACCACACACACATACACACATTATCCATATGCACAATAATAAAAAGTAATAAAGATTTAAAGATACTTTTAGGTAGATACATACCATGATTATGCCCCCAATTTTATCAGCTCTCCTATCGCCAATTCTCACAGCTCAATATGAGGAGAGTTTGGTGAAAATTCTTCCTTTCAAGGAAAGAGTGGGAGCTTGCTTATTGCCCTTGAAATACCCTTGGGAAACCTAAGCCCTGGGTTCTTTCCCTGCACTAAACTCAACTTCTAGTGATTTGTGGCTATATGTGCATTATAGGGTAGATGGGTAGACATGGAAATAACCAGATGCATTATATACTACATAAAATTGTGAATGAACAAATTAAAGTAATAACAAGATTTCTAATTAAAATCTTTACTTAAGCAATATAGTGATTTGAATGAAAATGCCCTCCACAGCCTCATAGGGAGTGCCATTTATAGGAAGTGTGGCTTGGTGGAGTAGACATGGCCTTCTTGGATGAAGTGTTTCACTGGGTATGGGCTTAGAGGTTTCAGAAGCTCAAACCAGGCCCAGTGGCTCACTCTCTCTTTCTGCTGCCTGCTGACCCAAATATAGAACTCCCAGCTTCTTCTCTAGCACCATGTCTACCTACATGCTGCTATGCTTCCCACCACAATAATAATGGATTAAATCTCTGAAACCTGTAAGCCTGACCTAATTGAATGCTTTTCTTTATAAGAGTAGCCATGGCCATGGTATCTCTTCACAGCAACAGAAACCCTAAGACAAGTACTCTCCTTCCCATGTCCACAGGGTTAATTGTTTTTTATTTGTTTTTGCTTGTTTGTTTGTCTGTTTTGCTGTAGTAGAAAGAACAATGATGAATATCTGGAGATGAATGCAGATGAATTGAGCAATGCAGTGTTTATGTATAAAAATTCTAACAGCAGGTTACATGTAATTTAAGAATTTTTATTTAGTTGCAGGGAGTTGGTCTCAGTTGATAATACCCTTGCCTTACATGCATGAAGCCTGCACACAATCCCCAGAACCACATAAACTGGACATAGTGGTGCATGCCTATAATTCCAGAATTTCGAAGATAGAAGCAAAATGCTCTGGAGTTTAACAAATTCTTCCTTTCAAGGAAAGAGTGGGAGCATGCTTATTGCTCTGCTGGAAGACATTTCATAGCACATGGAGACATGGAATATTTTCTCTTAGCCTTCTATCACTGTAGCAGAACCAAGTTAGAATTAAAATCCATTAGTTATTATTATTATATCATAATCAAGTTTGGGGGGCACCAGAAAATTGTTTGGTCTCACAGTTTTGCATGCTTCAATCCATGATTGAATCAGCCATTGCTTTGTCCCCCCACCCCACCCCAAGGCTAGGTGACACAGAGGGGTGGAAGTATGTGGTGAATCTGTGTCCCTAAGTTAACAGTAAGGAATCAAATAGAGGCAAGGAGAGGAAGACATGAGAGCACACATCCGCATTCAATGGAGCATACCCATCATGACCAAAGAACCTCCCTGAAGGCCCCACCCCTTCAAGGTTCCACTGTGTCCTTGTAGCATGCTGCTAGGGATTAAACCTTTGACACATGCGCCTTTGAGGGACAGTCAAGACACAAACCTCAGCATTAAGAATGGGAAAAAGAAGAACCACAAATTGTACTAACAGAAAATGAGTGATGCGGATTTTCACAAAGCCATCTGGTGGTACTTAGGGAAACGAAATATGTTTATGCATATGCTACAATTTAGAAATCTTTCTCCTTGAGTAGGTACCAGACAGACTCTCCCAGGACTTCATAAAGAGATACACATGAACAAGACTGCTCCTGGGACATATGGGACTCAGAAAAATATTTTTGGTAGAACTGATCTGCATGTACAACCTTATCAGAAAATTTATTTAAAAACTCAGGTATCATAAGTATAGTCAATGATGGAGGTTTGGAATAACTGCTTATGAAATAACCTTTTCTTGCCTAAAGACTACATGTGACCATTCTATGGCATCTAGATATCATATCATCTCATTAGGGTATTCTGCACATTTCTTCCTGTCCATTTTTATCAAATATGCCATTTCTGATAATTTCAAGTATCCTGCCATAAAGAAAAGCAACACACTGTTAATATTCATAATTTTATGACTATCAGCAGGCCATTTCCATCAAAACACAACAGATCGTCTTGCCTCTGCTGTCACATAATATCAGTTATTTAATGCTGGGTACTTGACAAAAAGCTATACCATCCATTCTCCATCCCTCCAATCTTGCATACTGCCACCTAGTGGCCATCATCATAAATTCTAGGTTTTTTATCTAAAAACTTTTATTTTTCATTTTACATACCAAATTCAGTTCCCCATCACTCCCCTTCCCCCACCTTCCATACTCCTTTTACCACCCCTATCTACTCCTCAGAGAGGGTAAAGCCTTCCTTGAGGAGTCGAGAAAGTCTGGCACACAAAATTGAGTCAGGGCCAAGCCACTCCCCACTATATCAAGGCTGAGCAAGGTATCTCATGATGGGGAATGGGTTCCAAAAAAACCAGTTCATGCACCTGGGATAGGTCCTAGTGCCATTGTCAGGGGCCTCCCCAACAGATCAAGCCATGTGACTATCATCCACATTCAGAGGGTCTAGTTTGATCCCATGCAGTTTCCTCATGCAATCCACAATCCATGAGCTCCCAGTAGCTCAGGTCAGCTGTCTCTGTTTTTATTTCCCTATTATTCTCTTGACCCCCTTGTTCATATGATCCCTCCTGCCTCTCTTCAACTGAGCTCCAGGATCTCAGCCCAGTGCTTGCCTGTGGGCCATTGCATCTGCTTCCATCAGTTACTGGATATAGGTTCTATGATGACAATTAGAAAAGTCACTAATCTGACTAAAAGAAAAGCCCATTCAGACACACTCTCCACTACTGCTAGGAGTCTTAGCTTGGTCATCCTCATGGATTCCTGAGAATTTCTCTAGCACCAGGTTTCTCCCTAACCCCATAATGTCTCCCTCTATCAAGATATCTCTTTCATTGCTCTCCCTCTCTATCCCTCCCCCAACTTGGTCTTCCTAATCCCTCATGGTCCCATCTCCTTCCTTCTACCCCCCCCTCCTAGTTTACCCAGGAGATGTTAACTATTTGTCATTCTTGGTGTTCTTTATGTGTGTCCCTCTTAGGGTTCCCCCTTTTTATCTAACTTCTTTGGGGTTGTAGGTTGTAACCTGGTTATCCTTGGCTTTAAGTCAATTATTCATTTATGATTGAGTACATACCTTGTTTGTCTTTCTGAGTCTTGGTTACCTCACTGAGAATGTTTTTGTTTCCTAATTCCTTCTATTTGTCTGTACATTGCAATATCTCATTGGTTTGTTTTTTTGTTTTTTGTTTTTTTGTTTTGTTTTTTACTTCTGAGTAGTAAGTACTCCATTGGGTAAATGTAACACATTTTCCTTATCCATTCTTTCGTTGATGGGTATCTAGGTTGTTTTTGGGTTCTGGCCATTGCAAATAATGCTGATATGAACATAGTTGAGCCCAAAAATGGTAATGTAGGGTTTGAGGATATAAAGAACTCAAGAAACTAGACACCAAAATTCCAAATAATCCAATTAAAAATGGGGTACAGATATAAACAGAGAATTCTCAATATAAGAAACTTAAATGGCTGAAAAACATGTAAGGAATTGCTCAATATCCTTAATCAGTAGGAAATGCAAATCAAAAATGACTCTGAGATACCGTCTTATACCTGTCAGAATTGCTAATATCAAAAACTCTGATGACAGCTTATGATGGAGAGGATATGGAGTAAGGGGAACACTCCTCCATTTCTGGTGGGAATGAAAACATGTACATCCACTTTGGAACTCAGTATGGAAGTTTCTCATAAATTCTAGTTTTATCCAGTTTATGCACAGCAATGTCAAAGTTTCTGTGGAAATCACCTAATCCCAATACCTACCTTGAACCTTTTGCAATATAATCAGTGGGTTCCTAAGGTGTGATTTCTCTCTATTGATTATACTGCTATATTATATGCATTAACATTAGTAGAAATCCAGGGAGCTACAGACAGTACTGTTGTCTCAGGGAAAGACTAGACTCTGATACAGATCCAGGAGACAGAACACAATGCCATTATATTGATACTAGAAGATAAAATATGAAGAGGAATTTCTGTTAGAATAATGAGCCCAAAGTAAAGTTTTCATGTCCCCTTGGAAGAACTTTACATGGTGAATCATGAAGGGCCACCTGACATGTGGAGTTTAGAGATGCAATAATCACTCTAGTGTTTAGAATGTGGGGAGGGGTCATCTGAGTGTGGCACAGTGTAAAGAATAAATGTGGCTCCCTCATAACCTTATGTAGCACTCTAAATTAGTATGATAACAAACATTACTCAGTCTATGATCTCTGGAACTGTAAACCCCCAGAAGACCTAAATATGTGAGCCAAATCCTGAAACGGATCAACATTACATGTAAGTTAGAAATAGAGGGAAAAGCTACGAAAGGGATAAATGGAAACTGGGAGTCATGTAGATTGCGGTTCCCTCTCAAAGCACAGCCTTAAAACAAGCAGTCTCTACCATCACAGATGAAGCAGGAACTTTCAACAATATTGCTCTAGTTTACAGCATTTTTGAAGGCTGGGTTAAAAGACAGTAGCTTCATGACCAAATCTAGAGCCTTGGCTCTTTAAGGATGTTAAGTTGCTGATGAGGTAACACAGGGAATACTGTAAGCAAAATTTGATATATACAAATAATGAAATACAAAGTGGCCCAGTCATAGATTGACACTCAGTAGTCTAATGTATCAAATGCCTCTTAGGGGACATTTCCTGGTGCGCTGGCCTGCATCACTGCAATGGTAACTGCTTTTGCTCAGATGCTACCTGGAAATTACTGATCTTGGCTGTGAGATAAATTATTGTTTCCTCCCTTTGGCTTCTCTGAACCCATGCTCTCGGATATCTCAGTAGATAACCAACTCTTGTAAGTATGAAGCAAGTGCAGTCTAAGACTATGGGGGTTACTTACTGGAGAATCCCAGTTGGTTAAGGGAGTACAGAGGCCAGAAAATAAGCAAATGCTTCACACTTGGTTCACCCAATGAAAACATTAAGATGCATTTTTTGTCACACAGTGGGGTATCACCTGTCTTTCTTTGTCTGCTCATTTGATTTGCTACTTAAAGATATGTATGGATGTCTTTCTCAAGTTCAGTCTGAGAAACCAAACTAAGACACATGACTTTCATTTGTCTACAGTAATATCTAAAAAGAAAAAACAAAGTGAATAAAATCTACAGCAAAGTAAACATTTTTAAATTGAATACACTCATGAAAACCCATATAACTATATTCTAGAGTTGTGTACTCTCTCTCTCTCTCTCTCTCTCTCTCTTCTCACAATAGCATTAATGAAGGAGGAAATAAAGAATTGGGAAATGAGGTGGTGGTAAATGACAAGATAAGACCTGAAAAAAGTTACTCAATGCAAATTTGTATTGAAGCAAGAACCAAGAAATAGAAAAAGATGGGCATATCTCTAGCAAAGCTAGACACTTGGTGTCAAAAATAATCCTTTAGCTTCTTAGTGACTGTGAGGATGAACATAGATCACAACCAAAACAGAAGAGCAATGCAGGACTTTCTAAGTGGCATTCACATCATCTTCTGTCATCCTTCTGCTCAGGAGTTGTTAATTCTTCTTGCTTGTATGTCTTGCTCATCTTTGATATCTCTGCCTGAAGGACAGAATAAGAGGGAATTTAGAATAGGGATATTGCTGCCCTCCATAGTTCAAACCAATGACCTCATCTCTCCTCATTTATTTCATCTGCTTGTGAATTGCTTGTATTTTACTTGTCTGCTGGGACCATTGCTTTACCAAGGTTAGGAGAGTGGGGCAAGAAAAGAGTCTTTCGAATCTAAAATTAGCAACAGTGCTTCTCTCCTTCATGCATAAGCATTCTGAGTTTTCACCCAGCCTTCCTGGGTATTTCAAGAACTGCTATAATTATTTGCCAGCATTTTTCACATTTGCATTTGTTCTGCTTTTTTATTCCTTAAAAATGTGTGAATGTTAACAGGAAAGAAAGTCAGGAGAGGAAAAGTAAAGATAAATGTGTCCTATGTTTCTTGTTCCACAGGTAAACTGCCCAGCCTCAGTTGTATTTCCATAAAAGGAAGGGTACACCAGTGGTCTGTCTGATAAATACTTCAGGGAAAATCTAGAAACACTTTGAATAAGAAAGATAATGGGGCTTCCCATTCTGGCAGGTGGGTACTGAGACAAAACCAACACATGTCATTGACAGCAGCTAACTTACTTCCTCAAAACATACCCTTATTCTAATAGATTAACCATTTGTGTCAATGAGGAGCCTTGCATAGAGCCAAGCATGAGTGTAGAAGCCTGAACAAAGGAGCTAAGAACTGAAAACTGGAAACCTCAGAGGGGCTCCTCCCAAGACATCGTTCTCTTGAGACTGAGCTCCTGTCAAACTAAGAAATCTTTTTAGAATGGTTCTTCCTTCCAGTCACTCATGCCCCTTGTCCCTAAAATTTTACTCTCACAGCTAAAATTTTATGAGGTTAAAAAGACTCCTTCAGCCTTTTCGAAATTAGAATTTCCCAGCTAAAAGGCAGGTGGCATAAAGCTTCAATAAACCCAGTTTTAGTATCTCAGACTCCACTTGTGTTATTGTTCCCTCAGGGAGTACCAGGCACTTTAAAGAGACAACTCTGTGTGGCAGTGGGAACAATAGTTTGTTGGAAAATCTACCTTCATCCACGGCATTTATGCTACTTAGAAGCTGTTAGAAAGTAAAGTGGCCCTCATTGTCTACAGAGGATACATTCAGGAACCCCAGTCCATGTCTGAGACTGTAGACAGTAAGAACACCTCACGCTGTACCTCACAGTCCAAAGTATAAATTAGGCACAACAAATGGTAAAACTGGTAATAACAGCAGAACTATAACAATATGGTATAATCAATGTTATCTAAATATTCCCTGTTGTGTATATGTATAAATGCATATATGTACACAGAGAGACAGATAGAGAGAGCAGAGAGAGAGAGAGAGAGAGAGAGAGAGAGAGAGAGAGAGAGAGAGAGAGAGAGAGAGAGAGAGTGAGTTGTGTGCCTATATGATGGTTTCTCCTATCTGCCTTCGGGTAAATGCACCAACTGAAAGCCATGCTGGAGATAAGGGATGTCTACAACACAGAAATGTAAAGCTGCTTGTGTTCTCAACCTCCCTCTACAAAAGTACACATCACAGAACACGAGGCATAAGACAGCAAACATGTACTACTCCATATCTTGTTGCTTTTCATCCTGTCTTAACACCAAGTACTTGAAGCCTTCATACATCCTGGCAGAAAATGCATCCAAACTATTCTTGATTCCACCCCTTATATGCTCCTCCCTCAATTTAAAAATAAAACTTTTGTTCACTAGGTTTTGAGGTGGCAAGATAACATTCTTAAAATAGTAAAGTGAATGAATGCTCAATGTTGGAAGCTTTCAAACATCTCAAGACACTTTGAAAATGGTATTCCAATGATTAGAAAATTATGATACAATGTGCAATTTGAAGGAATATGACATTATCTTTCCTTTTAACCACAAAATTTGATCTTCTATGAGACTTCTCCCATCTTAACTACTTTTTTCTTTCCTTTCTTAATTTTATATTTTAGCACACACACACACACACACACACACACACACAGTGTGTGCATGTGAGCATTTATAGTACTTGCAATTGGAATTACCACTCTCCTAAACTTTATAAAAATTATTATGACTGTTCCTCGCCATCTAATTCTGAAGAAGTTCTATTAAACACATCCTTTTTTTCCTCCTTTTTTATTTTAATTAGAAACAAGCTTGTTTTTACATTTCAATCCCAATTCCCAGTTCCCTCTCCCCTCCTCCTCTGTAACACACCCACCCCCATCCCATCCCCTTTCCCCTTTCTCCTCCCCAGGGAGGGTGAAGCCTTCCGTGGGGGATCTTCAAAGTCTGTCCCTATGTGTCTAGGCTGAGATAGTATCCTTCTATGTACAATGGGCTCCCAAAGTCAATTCCTATACTAGAGATAAATACTGATCCACAGCCAGAGGCCCCATTGATTGCCCAGGCCTCCAAACTGACACCCATGCCTGGGGTCTGGGCTGGTCCTATGCTGGTTTCCCAGCTATCAGTCTGGGGTCCATGTGCTCCCTCTTGTTCAGGTCAGCTGTTTCTATAGGTTTCTTCAGCCTGGTCTTGACCCCTTTGATCATTACTCCTTCCTCTCTACAATTGGGTTCCAGGAGTTCCATTCAGAGTTTAGCTGTGGGTATCTGCTTCTGCTTCCATCAGCTACTGTATGGAAGCTCTAGGATGGCATATAAGGTAGTCATCAATCTCATTGTCAGGGAAGGGCATTTAAGGTAGCCTCTCCACTATTGCTTAGATTCTTAGTTGGGGTCATCATTGTAGATCTCTGGACATTTCCCTAGTGCCAGAATTCTCTTTAAACCTATATGACTCCCTCTATTATGATAATCTCATTTCTTGCTCTCCTCTATTCTTCCCCTGACTCGACCTTCCTGTTCCCTCATGTCATGCTTTCCCCTCTACTTTTCCCCTTATCTTTCTCCTAACTCCTTCTGCCCTCCCTCCATGCTCCCAATTTGCTCAGGAGATCTTCTCCCTTTCCTCTTCTGTGGGAGACCATATATGTCCCTCTTAGGGTCCTCCTTGCTTCCTAGTTTCTCTGACAGTGGGGATTCTAGGCTGGTAATCCTTTGCTCTAGGTCTAAAATCCATATATGAGAGACTATGTACCATGTTTATCTTTTTGTGACTGGGTTACCTCACTCATGATGGTTTCTTCTCATTCCATCCATTTGTTTGCGAAATTCAAGATTCCATTTTTTTCTGCTGAGTAGTACTCCATTGTGCAAATGTACCACATTTTCTCTATCCATTTTTCAGTTGAGGGGCATCTATGCTGCTTCCATGTTCTAGGTATTACAGATAATGTTGCTAGGAACATAGTGGAAAAGATGTCCTTATTTTATAAATGTGCATCTTTTGGGTATATGCATAAGAGTGGAATTGCTGGATCTGTGGTAGACTGATTCCCATTCTCCTGAGGAATCTCCATACGGATTTCCAAAGTGGCTGTATGAGTTGGTACTCCCACCAGCAGTGGAAAATGTTCCCCTTTCTTCAAATCCTCTACAGTATAAACTGTTACTGGTGTTTTTGACTTTAGCCATTCTGACAGGAGTAAGATGGTATCTCAAAGTTGTTTTGATTTACAATTCCCTGATGGTTAAGGATGTTGAGCACTTTCTTAAGTGTCTACCAGCAGTTTTAGACTCCTCTTTTGAGAATTCTCTATTTAGTTCTACACCCCCACTTTTTAATTGGATTATTTGATGTTTTGGTGACTAGCTTCTTGGGTTTTTTGCAAATTTTGGAAATCAGCATTCTATCAGAAGTTGGTTGATGAATATCTTCTCTCATTCTGAGGACTGCAGTTTTGTCTTGTTGACTGTGTTTTTGCCTTACAGAAGCCTCTCAATTTCAGGAGATATCATTTACTAATTGTCGATCTCAATGTCTGTGATACTGGTGTTATGTTCAGCAAGCAATCTCCTGAACCACTTCATTCAAGGGTGCTTCCCAATTTTTCTTCTAACAGGTTCAGTGTGGCTGGATTTATGTTGAGGTCATTGATCCATTTGAACTTAAGTTATGTGCATGGAGATAGATATGGATCTACCTGCAGTATTCTGCTTGCCAGCATTCAGTTATATCAGCACCATTTGTTGAAGATGTTTTCTTTTTTGTCCATTGTATAATATTATATTCTTTGTCAAAAATCAGGTATTTGTAGGTGTGTGGGTTAGTTAATACTAGGGTTTTCAATTTGATTCCATTGGTTTACCTGTCTATTTTTGTGCCAATACCAAGTTGTTTTCAGGACTATAGCTCTACAATAGAGCTTGATGTCAGGGATCCTGATGCCTCCGGAATTCCTTTATTGTACAGGGTTGTTTTAGCTATCCTGGGTCTTTTGTTTTTCCATATAAAGTTGAGTATTATTCTTTCAAGGTCTGTGAAGAATTTTCACTGTGTTTTTATGGGGATTGCATTGAATTTGTAGATTGCTTTTTGTCAAGATTGCCATTTTTACTATGTTGATCTACCTATCCAAGAGCATTGGAGATCCTTCCATTTTCTGGTATCTTCTTTAATTTCTTTCTTTAAAGGCTCATAGCTCTTGTGACACAGGTTTTTCACTTGTTTGTTTAGCATTAACCCAAGATATTTGATGTTGTTTGTGGCAATTGTAAAGGGTCATGTTTCCCTGATTTCTTTCTCAGCCCATTTAACTTCTGTATATAGTAGGGCTACTGATTTTTTCTTTTTAGTTAATCTTGTATCCTGCTAATTTGCTGAAGGTGTTAATCAGCTGTAGGTGGTCCCTGGTAGAGTTTTTTGGGTGACCTTTGTAAACTATCATATCATTTGCAAATAGTGAAAGTTTGACTTCTTCCTTTCCAATTTGTATTCCATTGATCTCCTTTCGTTTTCTTATTGCTCTAGCTAGAACTTCAAGTACAATATTGAAGAGATATGGAGAGAGGGGGCAGCCTTGTCTTGTTCCTGATTTTAGAGGAATCGCATTGAGTTTCTCTCCATTTTGGTTGCTGTTAGCTGTTGGTTTACTCTCTACTGCTTTTATTATGTTATCCTGTTATCCCTGATCTCTCCAAGACCTTTACATGAAGGGATGTTAGATTTTGTCAGAATCTAGTGAAATGAGCATGTGTTTTTTCTTTTTCAATTTGTTTATATGTTTTAACACAAACAGTTAGACATCTTGTCTTTCATTTCCTGATACCTCGCACTTGCTTGTGGTGCAGGTGCCACAACTGGAGGTCCCACTGACATCGGGAAAGAAATTAAGAGAGACCTGAACTGCTCACATGTGGGGGCTTGAGCTGCTGCCGCTGCTGCCGCTGCTGCCGCTGCTGCCACTGCCAGAGTAGCCTTGAGCTCTGGACACCCAGTGCCTTGCTGTGACTGGTCAACAGGAACTGAAAACAGATACCAGTTAGAAATAGGGAAAGAAAGGACAGGACTCAGGGCGGGGGGGGGGGGGAGAGAAAAGAAAAGAAGAGAAGAAAAGATATTGGGAAAGAAATGAGAAAGGAGACTCAGTAAAGAAAGGAGTAGAAAACAGGTTGATTAATGCTCCAGGTCTTCACCCGATACCAAGGTCAGGAAAGAAAGGGGTACCTGAGAGATCACCCTCGAAGACTGGCCAGCAAGTAAGTTTATGAGGGTGTATTGGAAAGGGGTACCAAGTTAGGGGTACCAGATTAAATCTCCATGCCTTCACACCAAGGTTGGGAAGGACAGCGGACCCTGACAGATCGCCCTCAGTTGAAGGGTAGATTGGATTAAACCTCGAGGCCTTCACCTGACATCAAGGTAGGGAAAGAAAGGGGAGCATGAGAGATTGCCCTCAGTTGGAGGGTGGATTGAAAATAGGTGAATTGAAAATGGGTAACAGTTAGTAAATGAGGTACTGGCATTAAGTGAAAGAAAAGGAAAAGGTAAAAGTATATGGAATGGAAAATATACAAATAGTTGTGTTGTCTTTGAATTGTTTAATTGCTAAGGAAGGAACAAAAACTGCTAAAAGACATTTGATTATCAATGCTGCTGAATTAAACCAACTTATATATTTTGAAAATGCTTTGACTTCTAAATTTAAATATAAGGACAGGTTACTTGGGAAAAGAATTTCTGCTTTTGTTTCCACAGAATAAAAAGCTGTGGGTTCCTTCCAGACTAAAGTGGTTTGATGAAGCAAGACCACTTGAAGCAGTGGCCAAGGTGATCAAACATCTAAAACAGCTGAGATGATGCAGCCTTACAGACCACAAAAACAAGGACTTCAACAGGATTCTGTTTTTTTGTCATGATCCCCATGGTATTTTAGTGCCCCCTAACAGCAGGAAGTAGTTTGGAAAGAACGACTCCCACATTCCCAAATATTGTTTATAAATGTTTGTTTTTATTTATACAGGGTTGGTTATTGATACAGACTTACGGTCAATTTTGTAAGTCATCTCTAAAAAATGTTGGTCAAAAGTCTGGCCTCTCCACACTGCATCTACAGAATTACAAGGAGTGGGTATGACAGCAGCCCCTGAGTGCAGCTCAGAACTTGTCAATGGAGGAATGATAAGGGGCACACAGGACTTTTTCAATCTTTTGTTTTATTTCAAGGATTGACTGGAGCTGTTTTGTCGCAAGAGATTTCAATTAAGGAAGTTTTATTTCAACAAACTAATCATGACCTAGGGAAAAAGGATGACTGGATGATGTATGTGTTTTCTGAATGTATGGTGTGGCCACACCAGCATGTATGAAATGTGATTGTGAATGCATGAATGTTGACAAAAATAACTGCCTAAATTGCTTTGGATATGATTAAAAGGATACTTAAGTTTCTTTGGATATACTTAAGAAGCTACCTAAGAATGTGGCAAGTTAAAATGTGTACATATGACAATCGATGGTCACTACACGAACTGGAAAAGCCACCTAACATGTGATAAGTAATTATTTACATGGGAGTTGCAAAAAATTATAAAAACAGACAACGGATCTATACACACAATGGAAAATTGATCAAAAAGTTACTTCAAAACATAAAAAAAGAAAGGGAGTAATATTCCCAGACAACACGTGACACAAAAATTTTTAAATGTACATGCCAATGAGCAATCTGCTACAGACAGATTCTGGCATGATGGAACTTGAGCGACTTTTGTTCAGGTCAAATGGAGACATCCATGCACTAGACTGTGGAGAAGACCTGATTCTGCTCTAATTTGGGGTTGAGGGCATATTTATATTTTCTTGCAGGAAAAGAATAAAGCTCGGTGGCTGTCTGAACATTTGATGAGATGCATGGAGCAGAGAAAAACTTCCCAAGCCAGTTCAAGTGAGATCCCGTGATTCCTGACCCTGGATGTCATTGAATCCACAGTCTGAGAAAGAAAGGAAACAGCGGGTTCTATTTTCTCGACCTTGCAAGCTACTGGATGGAAGGTTCCTCTGACCTGATCATCCGGATGCCCGGAAACCCGCCTGTCCTCAGTGTCCATTGTTATGTCTGCCTTTTCATTTCTAATTTTGCTAATTTGCATGTTCTCTCTATGCCTTTTGGTTGGTTAGTTCGGATAAAAGTTTGTCTATCTTGTTGATTTTCTTGAAGAACCAACTCTTTGTTGCATTGATTCTTTGTATTGTTTTCCTAGTTTATACTTTATTGATTTCAGCCCTCAATTTGATTATTTCTTGCCATCTATTTCTCCAGGTTGAGTGTGCTTCTTTGTGTTCTAGAGCTTTCAGTTGTGCTGTTAATTCTCTAGTGAGACTATTTTCTAGTTTCTTCATTTGGGTACTTAGTGCTATGAACTTTCTCTTAGCACTGCTTTCAAAGTGTCCCATAAGTTTGGATATGTTGTGTCTTCATTCTCATTGAATGTGGTTGATTTTACAGAAGGTTCCATGATCAGGGAAGTCTTTCTTTGTATGTGTAAATAAATCACTGTTGACCAATAGGGAAGCAAGATAGGTGGGCCTAGGAGTCTAGGAGGATTCTGGAAAATGTAGTGAGGAGAGTCATTGCCATATGATCCTTGGAGGAGAGAACACAAGTCTGGAATTCTCAGAAAGGTAAGTCCTTATACAAATATATATTAGTAATTATGGGTTAATAATTAAGTCAGAGATAGCCAATTAAAAACCTTAACAAACAGCCAACAGCTTCAAAATTAATATAGTGTCCTGTGTGTCATTTGGGACTGACATGGCTCTGGGACCAGGCTGGTGGAAAGAGTATACATTACAAATGGCTCCCAGACTGGGGGCACAAATTTCCACTTAATAAAAGCTTAAAAAGGGATTTGTAGAAGCAAAAGTACAGAGAGGAACAGACTTCTTTTGTAACAGCATTTTCTCAGGTAGGCTCTGTTTTGCTAGAGACAAGCAGAGACTTGTGTGGCCAGTACTAATGGTAAACTTAAGCTGGCCATTTTAAAATCCATAGTTAAAATAGCTGAGGCTCTTAGCAGATAAAAGACATGTGACCAAAAAAACATAAAGATTTACAGTAAAGTCAGATTCAGGTACAGTAAAACCTCTAAAAGATATACAGTGTGTTTAAAAAATGCATAGGCTTAAAAATGGTTTAAAAAATAGAGTGGCTGTGCAGTGGTGGCATACACACCTTTAATCCCAACACTCAAAAAATAGAGACAAAAAATTTTCCACAAAAAAACCCTAGCTCAAAATAAATAAATAAATAAATAAAAGTAAAAGAAATAGAGTAATATAAGCCACATAAAGGTAAAAAATACACAGAGAGTTTGGATACTGTATACTGTTGTGTTTTTCAGTTGTTTAATTGCTAAGGAAGGAACAGCTGCTGAAATCTACTTGATTATAAATGCTGCTGAATTAATCCAACTTATATCTTTTAAAAATGCTTTGACTTCAAAATTTAAGTATAAAGATATGTTACTTTGAAAAAGAGATTTTGTGCTTTCACAGAAAGTGAAAGACTGTGGATTCCTTCCAGGCTTCTATGATTTGATAAAGCAAGATGTCCTAAAACAGTGTACCAGGAAGTCCAGGATCTAAAACAGCTGGGATAATACAGCCATCCATACTACAAAAACAAGGACTTGGCCAGGTTTCTGTGTTTCATCATGATCCCCATGGTATGGACTGTGCCCCCAACTAGCAGGAAGCAGTTTGGAATAAACAAAACCCAAATTCCCAAATATTGTTTATAAATTTTTGTCTTCATTTAAATGTGGTTGCTTATAAAAGGTTTATGATCACAACCAACCTCATTTTAAAGGTAAAAGGGAGATTATAGTATATAAATGAGTACTTTGTGGTGGAATGGATTTTCATTTATTGATACAAATTTAAGATCAATTTTTGATACATATATATATACATATATATTTAATACATATATATTTATCCTCTTGTTTAGATGATGCGTTTATACAGCTCTTTAAAAATGTAATGTATAATTAAATACAGATTATAGATAGCTACCTATAATAGTCAAAACTTATAGTAAGGTTAGTTAGTTTTTCTAGATATACAGAGATATATTTGAAATAGATAGTCTTCAAACCTTTGAAAGACCTTCAAAAATAGCATCTAAAATGGTTTAGGGTTTTTCTTGACAATGAGAAATGTCTGTTCCTGGCACACCAATCTACATCTGAGAAGAAGGTGGGCATCAAAGAAACTCGTTATGGAGTTTACTTTCAACATGGCATGGATAGCCATTTGGGCATGGAACTGCTCTTGCCTAGAGTATTTGGCTGTTGCTGTATAAACTTGACATGCAGGATCCACAGGAAAGTGACTGCTGGACTTGGACAGTCCTAAATGGTTCCTACTTCATGGAAGAGTCTGCCAGACATTCTACAGGACACACACACAAAAAATGACTAACAAACTGCCAGTACAGATGGACAGTTTAAAATTTCCTGCTTTGCTGAGAAGTCTTCCAGATACACTGTGGCCTATGGGCTAAAGATGGATGCCTCAATGTTACAGAGGAACTTCAGGTGACTGTCCAGTGAATGAGATGTCTCTGTCAATCTTAGTGTTTATATATTATCCTTCTGTGGTCTTTGATGGAGTTAAATATAGCAGATAGTTATAGTTTTCCTTAGTTATAATAAAAGATAAGCTACAGATAATACTTTAAACTCACACAGATAGGATAGATAATAAAACACTTTCCTTAAATCTTGCTAAATGTTAAAATACTAAATACTACATTTATATTTATTGATTAATAACTGCCTTGCTATATATTTTACTGTGTTAAAGTTAAAACCTTTCTTTTTATTTAGACAGAAGAGAGGAGATGATGGGGGAAATCCTGCTATGTATATGTAAATAAAGCACTGTTGACCAATAAGGAAGCAAGATAGGTGGGACTAGGAGACTAGGAAGATTCTGGGAAATGGTTTCTTAGTGTTTGTAGAGTATCTATCCAGTTTCCATGGAGAAGTTAGGTGCAATTCTGATAGATTTGCCTTTATATGTTACTTGACCTTTTTCCTTTGCTGTCTTAATAGTCTTTCTTTATTCTGTATGTTTGGTGTTTTATTACATGGCAAGGGAACTTTGTTTGTACTATGTTTTATTTGGTATTCTGTAAGCTTCTTGTACTTCCATTGGCATGTCTTTATTTAGGTTGGGAAAGTTTTCTTCTACAATTTTATTGAATATATTTTCTGCACCTTTGAGGTGGGTTTCTTCACCTTCTTTTATACCTATTATTCTTAGGTTTGGCCTTTTCAGGTGTCCCATATTTCCTGGATATTTTCTTCTAGGGATTTGTTGGACTTAAGATTTTCTTTGGTCTATGAATCTATTTCTGATAGTGTATCTTCAACATCTGAGATTTTCACTTCCATCTCTTGTATTTTGTTGGTTATGCTTGCATCTGTAGTACCTGATCATTTACCCATCTTTTCTGATTCCAGCATTCCCTCAAACTGTGAGGTTTTTATTGTCTCTCAGCTTTCAAACCTTGCACTATTTGAATTCTTTCTTGCAATTTTTTGTTTGTTTTTTTCTTCTGCTTCTTGAATTTTTTTGTTTTTTTTTCTTCTATTTCTTTAAATGATTTTCTCATTTCCTCTCTTAGGATCTCTATAATCTTCATAAAGTTATTTTAAGGTCATTCTCTTCTGCTTCATCTGTGTTGGGATGTTCAGGTCTTGCTGGAATAGAGTCCCTATACTCTGGTAGCACCATATTGGTTTTTCTGTTGTTGAATGTGTTCTTATATTGTTGTCTTCCCATCCTTTCTTCCTGTGGGTGCAGGTGGGGCCTCTTCCTCTCCTGGTGGGTATGAGTCCAAGCTTCTCTTTCAGTGGGTTCAAACAGGCCCAATACACAGATGGGTCTCACGGTGGCTGCAGGTGGGTATGAGATATTCCCTCTCTGGGTGGGTAGGGACTAGACTAGCACGGTGATATCAGCAGACTCTAGGTTGCTTGGTCCACCAGGGGTGAGTCGACCTGCCTGTAGTCTCCAGGCCAGGAGATGCCAAATTCGGCAAGTGGAAGTCGGGCCTGAGACAGGGGCCTAAGCTTACCTCTCCCCTGAGTGGTCGTGGGACTAGCACAATGATATCAGCAGACTTGGTTGCTTGGTCTTCAGCGGGTGAGTTAAACTGCTTGCAGTCCCCAGGCCAGGAGATCCCAAAGTTGACTTTCCAAATTGTTAAATATTGCTTTCCCTCCTTTTTCTAATCTGTGAGTGGTGGCAATTTCAGCATTAACTGCATATGGTTGTATAAAGGTTATATAGAGTCATAGATATGATTTATATGGGTCACTTGTATCATTAGATGTGGACTGTGTGGGAAACAAACAAAACACATATTACCAATCGAGGTCATCTGAACCTTATGTTCTTATACAATTTCCTGCTCAGAATTATCTCCTCTTAGGCTTCTGTCCTTTGTCTAGATCACCTTAACAGAAATAGTAGTTATTCTCCATGGGGCTCGACCTACTTCAAGAAACTTGTTGACTTCTCTAAGATCATATATAAAAGAGGTACCCATTTCTACCACAAAAGAGTCATACAGTATCTTCAGGCGCAAACGTTTGTATAATTTCTAATCGAAAGTCATTGACTCATTATTTCCAAACAATTTGTGTTGTCCTCAAGCCTTGATTAGAAGATTACCAAGAAATTCCTCACCTCCTAAAAAAGAATAATTATTTTTTCCTCTCTGGAAGCTGTCAAATTTTTCCTTAGTTCTTGGTTCATGCTCCGGAGGCACTGGGGCTCATTATGTAAATTAAAATGACTTATACACAACCCACATCACCTCGGGTTATACTAACGAGTTCCAGATAAGAGAGAATGAACAGAAAATTGTATCAGGGGTATTTAGGAGCAACTGCCCAACTAAAAGAATAATGAGATGAGTTGTAAAGGGAAGCTATGGATAGGTATTTTAGATAAGAGTTCATCTCTTCAATCATTTTTAAAAATACATTCACCTGCTAATGTGCTATACATCTGAGTTGTGTGTTTAAGGACTCATTCTGAATGTCATTGAGTATTCAGTTTATCAATGTGTGGTCTGAGTTATGAGGACATTTCCCTTCTTGAGTGTCATTCCTGAGGGTCAGGGGTCCTGTTCTAGCCCTATAGCTTCAAATTTAGCCACTAAAGACATCAGCAAAATGATACCTCACTCTGCCTTGGAAAGAGGAAATTACTGAAAGTGTTGCTTTTTCAGTAACAGAACTCTTTACCGATCCTAGAAGCTACCCAAGTCAAAGAGGCTTTTACCCTAAATGGAAGTATGTAGAACACCAAACAGCAGTTGAGATTTTTTCATGCCTTGTTCCTTCAGGAATTTCACTTGGGGATCTACTTTTTAATTTAATTTATCCTTTAACAATTTTATACATGCATATAATACACCGTAGTCCAATCCTCCTTAATCTCATCTTTCCCCCCCAACAAGCATAAAGTACACAGAACAATGTGTACAACTTACATGCAACTACTACACAATTTTGTATAAGAATATATATGAATACATTAGACTAGCTAGAGATCTTGATTCCAGGGAGATCCTGGAACTGGTCCTCATAAGACAGTGAGTCCAACTGTGCATATTTTTCAATTTGTTATTATGAGGGCTAATCAAAGTAGAAAGGTTGAATTTAGATGGTGTAAAAAATTGGCTCTGAAATTATCATGTGCTTATGGAGAAAGCTTAGACTTCAGAGTAAATCATACCTGGAACTGTGCTTCCTTATAGAGCCATTGGCAAAAAGCTTGGAATTAAATACTTCTTTTGGTTTTCCCTATCTTAATCTTACTTTCTGAGAGATGTAAATTATAGATGCAGCATCCTTCACCTGATACATTACATAAACTCTGATGTCTTCTTGCCTGCAGAACTTCATGCTGGTCTTTTGGTCAGGATATCCCTGTCCTTGATTTTTTAACTCAATATTCACTTCTGTGGGACACCCCCCATTTAAATTAACACCCTAGGGCAGACTGTGAGGATCTTAAGAAGTCCAAGCTCCAACATGTACTACTATTGAGCTCAGATCAGTAATGCTGCAGGACACTTTGCTTCACTTGTATAATGAGTAACTTTGAAAATCTGTTAAAAAATAAAACCCAAATCATTGAATTGTTTACTCAAATTGTTTACTCTTTTATCTTCAATCACACAAGTGCCTTCTTATTTCTAGTTATTTTCATACTTCTACTGCTTGATTAAGTTATGTTTAATAAGTGTGTTTTCAAGGAATAGAGGAAGCCAAGGTTTGAATTTTTAATACGGTGTTTGGATTCCTTCATAGAATATATATATATATATATATATATATATATGAAATAGAAGGACTTGTTTTTTCAATTTGCATTGGCACTTCTTTCATAAACTTGATTATTGGTGCCTCACTTCAACCTTAAAAGTATTTACCCAAGATTTTATTGAGCACTTTCTATTTACATTCTAGTTAACATAAGACCTTTTCCTTGACTTCCAGAAGCTCTTAAATAATATAAAGGAAAGGATATGGGGACAAGTGAAATTACATATTTTTCAAACAGGATGCAATTTAAAAGACAGTCTGCACTGTAAGTACAATGGGCTGGCTTTATTTCTGAATTCCAAAGGCACACTAAGAAAGGATCAGTGTGCTGTGTGAAAACGTATTCCTGATGATATTTCATATGTGCCAAAAGAAATAAAATTGTTAACCGTGTTTGCTGAGTACAAGGTACTATCATAAGCACGTTATATTATTAAATTAATTAAGACTGACAAAATACTTTGAGTTCTATCCTTGGGCAAAAAATTGGGTTACAGAGTATGAGCAAGGTCTCCTGGTGGCATGAGTAAGGCTGAGATTTCTATGGTGTAGTGATTTGAATGAGAATGGCCCCACATAGACTAGTTTGAATGCTTGCTCACCAGAGAATAGCATTGTTTGAAAGGATTAAGAGGTGTGATCTTTTTGGAGGAAGTGCTTTACTGAGATGGGCTTTGAGGCTTTCAAAGCTCATCCCAGACCCAGTGGGTTTCTCTTAACTCCATTGCCTGCAGATCCATAAGTAGAACTCTCAGTTGCTTCTCCAGCACCATGTCTGCCTGTGTTCTGTCATTCTTCTCATTATGATGATGGACTAAACCATTGAAGCTGTAAGCCAGCCCCAACTAAAGTTTTTCTTTTATAAGGGTTGCCAGTCATGATGTCTCTTCACAGCAATAGAACACTAAGACATATATAGTGACATTCTGACTCTTAAGTTTGCAATTTTTCTACCATACCATGCTGCAAGAGCCATGGGAAGGTCATGAAAACAAAGACAATTGCAAATTGATACAAATATATATATATATATATATTTTTTAACTAGTTCTTAGGTCAAACAACCAGAACCCTACAGGAGTAGAAATAATAATATCTATATATAAGTACATAAATTCTGTGTATTGAAATTTTGACTAAGTCTACTAGGGTTAAGAACCTTTGGAATTCATAGATGAACCCCTTAGTAAAGAAAGTGACCATGTTTCTATCATCTTCCATGCATGATTATGTAAACATTGATACAAAGCAGGGTCCAGAAGTATAAGAAGAAACTCTAGCATCAAGGCTAGAAGTACTTTGTTAGATACATTCATTTAGATGGGTTTGTGAGGTGATAGGTGTAGAGATATGTAGGGTATGTGTGCACAGATATTGTATACATGAAATACAGGGTGAGTACATGCATCATTTGAAAAGCATAAATTTAATATTCTATATTAGTTCACTGATAGCCACAAGAAAGGATGGCGTGAGTAAATGGGTGTTACTCAGTAATAGTAGCTTCTGGTTCCCTAAGGAGACAAATCAAAGAAAGCCAGACTTCTTAAAATATGATGCTTGAATATAGCATCTCTTCTTCTGTAATGTATAGAGTGTATATGACACCACCAATAGCAACAGAGATACTGATGCTTCAGAAACAGAGCCAAGGCAGGGGCTGCTTGGGGCTGCAGAGAGAATGTCCCCATTTTTCTCATGATGATGTCTCATACAATCTGTCTTTCTCAGGCCTTCCTCTTCCAACTGAAATGTTCTCTTTAAGGAGGATTTACCCTAATGGACATGATTTCCAAGGCTGTCATCATGATCTTCATACTCCTTTCAAAACATTTAAACAGAAAACACCCACACCTAGTTATCAGTTCATTGCAAAAACACCTCCCTAGGCCTGTGATGAGTCATATGATATATCATGAATACTCAGAGGTCTATGTAGTCAGTGCCCCATAAGCCTTCCTCTGGCTCTGTTGTTTCAGTCCAAGTTGGCATTTGCTATTGTTATTTAACACATTTCCTTTTATACCACACCAGACAGTCAAGTCTTTTTTGTGTGACTTTCAATCAGTCTAGGCCTCCGGGGATTCATCATTTATTTTATATGACCAGGTTTAGGGACTTAAAGAAAAGTGAGTTAGGATCTCTTTTCATTTATTTTTGTCACCAAATAAAGCTGTTAAGGTTCTCAGGTTATGTTTGAGACTAAATTTGGTAAGTTCATCTGTAGCTCCAAAAAAGTTGTTAGTAAATTACAAATATTTTGAAGGCATAATTTGAACTATTTGGAGACAAAACTCAATATATTTAAAGGATGAATTTTAGTTACTTTTATTTTCTCATTGCCATCTATGCTATTTTTTTCCTTACCTCTACTTATTTTGGTTACGCAAAAGTGTTGACATTCTAATTATTTTGTTATTTCTAATCCATATTGCTTTGCATAATTTTAACTTAGCTTCTCTAGTATTATTGGATAGATGGTGCTCAATGAAGGATAGATCAATGAATAGGGGATAAATGATAGATAGTAGGTAGGTGACAGATGATGGATAAGTAGATAGATAATAACAGTGCTTCTTAACAACATATGTGTTCATCTAATGACTCATGCAAACATTTTAGAGCAATGCAATTCATTTTGTCTCCTTCTTTACATTTCTATTATGAGGATATTTTATAATCACATATATAAATTCATTATTTATATAGGTTATTTAATACGTTTGACTTAATTTTTTAAAATCCCATGGCTGTTAATTTTAACATTCTGACTCATCTTTAGCCCTGTTTCTACAAACTGACTTTTCTGTTTGTCTATCTCAGTTCCAAATGTGGAATTCCAAATTGTACCCTGTCGAGATGAGACTCTAGATTATGCTATCTTCCAGGAGTGAAAAGCCTTGCTCCAGTAGAGAGCTAAATTATTGGAAGCCAAAATGAGTTGAGTGATGTTTGGTGTCACTATTGTTAAGGTCGAATGCGTTTCAGTTTTGCCTCTTAGTTCTAGAGTGAATCTCTTGGCTTTTGTAAGTGAGCATTCAACGAAAAATCTAAAATATTTATCAAGCCACCTCAGTTAAGTGGAACCTAAATTCCCAGTTCAGTCTCTTCTGTGAAAGACTGCTCTGTCTCCAGCTATTTCTCCTTTCAGCTGTTTCCTTCTGAGCTTAAGGTATCTCCTCATACTCACTACCCAGTATGGCTTAGAATGTCTGAAGATAGTTAGGAGTTTACCTGCAAACTTGGGGCTTCTCCTCCTTTAGCTTCATTCTCTATGCAATTCCCCACTACCCTGTATCTGCACACTTTATCCCCTCACTCATGAGGCCAACAAGTGGGGTTTTCTCCCTTCTGGGTACTGGGATTGCCCTGGCAGGGGAGACTCACATGAATGGGATTTCACCCACTGCAGTTTCCTTCTTTCATGAGATGGGCCCCTCTCTGGTGTCTACCTGATTTGGGTCATGCTCCAGTGCTTTCAAACAGCTTCCTAAATATAATTGTTACCAGCAGGTGAACGTAACCAATGCAAGTGACTGCAGCCTATGAAAATAGGAACGAAAAGATAAATTCTTAAATATGAATTAATTTCAATCTTAAAGAATAAATTGTATTTATCTTAGAATGTAAGCCAAGACTAATGGCTAGATCTAGCTCTAGGTCCTAATCTACTCATGCAATTGAAGGTAAATATAAGACTTACTTTCTTTTCCTTCATAAAATGACTGTTTTCCTGGAGGTGCCCTCCCACTACCAAGGGCAGCTGAAGAACACTGGTGTTAATATTTTGAAGCAAGGTGAACACTGCTGGGGAGAGACCAGTTGTGAGTTAATGTAATTCCTGGGTTGCTAACGCAACTGAAGGCTGTGCACTGTAAAAAATCTGATTTATTAAGTTCTATGAATAGCCTCACTCATTTCTCATTACTTGCTCTTGACTTTGCCTCTTGCCTGGGCAGTAGGAAAAAGCACCAAGACAAACCCTGCTTTCCCCAGTCATTATTTTTAAATATATTTAATTTATTCTTAGAGAATTTTATCATGTACACACCATAGTTCAATCTTATCAATGTACCACTTCACCATCAACTTTTCCCAGACTGACCCCACTGTGTCCTGCTGCCAACTTCATGTTCTCTTTTAAATATTGTTTAGTATTATTTTAAGTAGGTATATATGTGCATGGAGGGGGTTATGCATGTATGTTAGTTCAAGTATCTTCAGAAGCAGGGAACATTAAGGTCCCTTGAGCTAAAGTTAGGGGCAGTAAGCTTTCAGAAAGTTCAGTTGTGTGCCAGCCCTTGTGTGGCTGGGGACCAGACTCTAATCCTCTTAACTGCTGAGACATCTTTTCAGTCCTGTGTCTTCTCTTGTTCTTGTGGTTGTTTGGTTTTGTTTTAACTTTATTTGCAGTCTACTGTGTTATATTAGTGCATGGATAACCTATCAGAGAACACACTCCTGAAGAAAATTACCTCACTGTTACCCCTCAGCCATCAATTGTCGATAGCTTCTCTGTAAGGGGTAATACCAGAACCCCTTCTTTTTTCTCCTAGAATTTTCACTGGCTTGATCTTCTACAGTCTTGTGTGTGCAGTTACACATTCTTTCACTTTCATTAAGTCCTCTTGGAGAAATTATTTACGATAATTTAAATATCTGGTATTTGGAAAATAATTGTACATATTTATGTATAACTAATATGTACATAACTAACTGTACATATGTATGAACATAACTAGTAATGAAGGATTTTTAAAAATGAAATAATTTTTCTATTTCAAATACATCTTCAGAAGGAATCAGAAGTTTGATTGAGGTCAATAAGTAGCTCATGTGATCCTTCGAATGTTCAAAAAGTTTTCTACAAG
Source organism: Mesocricetus auratus (assembly GCF_017639785.1). Classification (NCBI taxonomy): domain Eukaryota; kingdom Metazoa; phylum Chordata; class Mammalia; order Rodentia; family Cricetidae; genus Mesocricetus; species Mesocricetus auratus. Next base: position 25,391,237 of record NW_024429196.1, on the reverse strand, counting down.
TACATTGTGGTGCTCTACATATTGTTCACATCATTCCTTTGAGCTATCTACATACTAAGAAGTAATTTTAGGTAGTAAAATTGCTGTAAATTTTATTCAAAAATATAGTTAATAGCGTTGCATAATCAGACCTTAAATGTTAGGAGAAAATCCTACTAGGGAAGTGTTGAGCAAGGAAACATATTCATCAGAATATGGTTTGGAGAGAAGACTCACATTTTAGAAAATTTTTTCTGTCTTAAAATCATGGATTTTAGATATCTGCCTTTACACAGGCTAAGAATCATACTAAAGTTGAAAAAAAGAGATAAATAAAATGCTATCTGATGTTCTTGAGTGATGAGTATCTGTACTATGCTGGAGGAGGAATCTCCCCTTCCACTAAAGAGAGAAAGCAGTGATGGTGTCTCTCAAGGTAGTCCCAGGTAAAAGGCCACTGGAAAGAGCTCACTATATGTCATGTAGAAAGGTTGATGGTTTCAGCAGGGATAGTACACATGGGAAGAGAAAAAAGGAGAGAAGGAAAGCAGGAAGGAGAAATAGAGAGGGAGGTAGAGATGGAAGAGGATACACAACAATGAGGTTCTAAAACTGTAAGTGCAGGAAGATGAATTGATGTTTTGTTATGAGAAAATAAATCTCAAGGAAATGGGAATAATTCTTGATCACACACAGCTGCTGTTATTGTTGTTTATTTGTTTTATTTATTTCAGATAGATCTCACTCTGTACCGCAAGACTGGCCTCAAACTCACAGCAGTCCTTCTGTCTCATCCCCTCAAATGCTTAGATTACAGGCTGAGCAACCACACCCAGAATGGAACTGTCATTTCATTCTGTTGAACTCTTTGCAAAATCATGAAAATTAATCCCAAAACCTTTTCTTCTCTATAAAAATAGAAGTAATATCTAAAAATCTACAAATATTTCACTGGAATGATAGGAATTAAACTGGCTAACTGATGTTAAAGTAAGTGCTGTGATATACCATGATGAACTTCCATATGTAGAATGGAGATGAATGACTCAAGCTAGTGAAGCAAACTTTCAATTTCAATTTTGCTTTTTATATCCTTTGGGAACAATTTTATTTTCTTTTTTGAGAAAAACAAACCAAACAAAAATAATCTAACTATACCATCTCTGCAGAAGAATTGTTTCTTATCCAGTCTATTATTATCTCCAAATATACAAATATGTCACTAGTGTAATTTTAGCATTCTCATTTATTGATAACAAATTAAAATTTCTATTTCCAAATTTTAAAGAGCAGGTTGAGAACCTTCTGCAAAAGATTATTTTTTGAAATGATATGTTCAAACAAGGGCCAGAACTAAGGAGACAACAGACAGTGATTAGTGTTAAAAACAAGAATGGTATTCAGGTGGCCATAAAATACATGAACAAATCCATCCATCCATCCATCTATCCATCCCTGCGATCAGTGCACTGGCAATATTAGCTGCAGTATTGTCTAGAAATGACCTCGCGGATTTCCATCTACTTGTAGCTATATGTTTTATTGAACATTTATTGACTTAAACCATCTTATACACATCACCTCAGGTTATACTGACACCAATTCCTGAAGAATGATACTATCATTCTCTTTCACAAGGGGAAATAATAAGGCCTAACAAGTTTTCCCACGAATCACACAACCAGCATACCCAAAGCTAGATCCCATATCACACCCTCACACACCAAAGCTCTGCTTTTGCACATACCTTCCCACATAGTTAGCCCCGGACACTGTCATGGTGTCTCTGTGGGTAAGATAGTCTTCAGAACACTCTTTTTTTTTTCAAATGAATGTCTTGTCCTGTCCCTTGCAAGGTCTTTCAGAATAGAAGTATGCAAACAAAGCACAATGAATATGTTTAAATGAGAATGTGAGCCACACAGTGGTCTCGAGTGTGTGTGTGTGTGTGTGTGTGTGTGTGTGTGTAGTTAGCATGTGCTCACCTGTGTAAGACAGTAAGGATTAACTGTGCTTTGCCCAGATCCTATATCAAAGGTTTTAGTTCCTACAGCAGCAGCTTCTTTCCCTTCACTTGCAGACTTTAACACATCTTTTCCCAAATATTCTGATTGGCCAGGATTCCTAGTATAGATACTGTGGAGGTCTGAGCACATGCTGAGCAAAATCTCCTGAATGCACTAAGGAGAGGAATGCTTTGTTGTTAAATAAGCAGCTCCAGAAGAGACTTTTCCCGTAGAGTATTAGTGATCAAAATAGACAGCAGATAAGTTTATCAGAAGAAAGCAATTTCACTGTGAGTACTGCGAAAGTATGGTCTGTGTTGATGCGTATATATGTAACTTACACTAAACCTTCCATGAAAATCTACAGCACTGCGCTATTGTTTTCCTCAAACGTCACTATATTACTTAGAAATTCCATGTTATTCAACAAAATGGTAGAAAACCATAGTAATTAAGGACACTCCCATAAAGTTAATAAGCAGAATTTCTTTAGGAAGGTGACGATTCAAATGAGTATAAAGAATATAAAGAATAAGTAGGAGGCCCATGCAGAGAATGACCCAGGAGAAGAGAGTATTCATATGTTTTCATGGCAGTTATCTGTAAGAGGTCTCAAACACATAGTAATATATTCTGCCATTTCCAGTAAGTACAGATAATGAATCAGATTTTTAAAAAAATATGGTGATTTTTTTATGCTCTGACAAATAAAGCTTGCCTGAAGATCAAACTGCAAAGCTAGCCACACTAGTTACCCATAGAGGCTGGGAGATGGTGGCATATGCCTTTAATCCCAGAACTAGAGAGAGGAGCTCAGTGCCTCATGTTGTATTCTGGCATTCAGTCTCCAGCCACACTGAGGATTCTTGGAGACAGGATCGCCCTTTCAGTTTAAGGTAGAGGTAAGACCCAGTGGTCGGCTGTTTTGCTTCTGTGATCTTCAGCTTTAATCCCAATGTCTATCTCTGGGTTTTTATTATTCATACTACATAAAGATGTACTCCTTTTTATTTTATGTGTTTGAGTATTTTCCTACTCAAATGTAAATGCACTGTGTACATGTCTAGTACATGCAGAAAGGGACATGAGCTACCAGGAAATGGAGTTACAGATGGTTGTAAGCTGCCATGTAGTTACTGAGAACCAACTCACTTCTGCAAGAGCAGCAGATGTTTCCAACCCATGAGCTGTCTCACTGGTCCTTAGACATACTCTTGAGTATCCTAGTGCTTCTGACAGCTTGAAATACAGATTTTAAGATTTATTTTTTTATTAGTGTGTGTGTGTGTGTGTGTGTGTGTTTACAACATGTATGCGTGCCCATAGAGAACAGAAGAGGGTGTCAGATTCCTTAAAACTACAGTCACAAATAGTTATGAGTCACTTGGTTTAGGTGCTGGGAATCACACTCTGGTCCTCTGGAAAAGCTAAAAATTCTATTAACCACTTAGCCCCAGAGATAGATAATGTTTAAGCCCCTTTTTCCTGATGAGATTACAATAAATATTTATAAGTCATTACTGTACCACAGGTATTAATGGAAGTCACTACATAGGGAGAAAGTTGACAAAGGATATTGACAAATATCATAATGTGGACAGGGAGGGGTGGGAAAGGAAAGCCAAGAGGGAGTCTTATGATGTACAGGGAACGTCATCAGAAAACAAGCAGGAGTCTGCCATGCCAGGTGAGAAGTTAGCACCTACAGAGAGAGTCTGTGTAGAGACACGGAATTGGAGCCATATTCCAGGAATGGATAAAGAGATCAAGAAGTAAAATGTGGCAGCAGAAAGGAGAATAAATTCCTACAATTCAGGCTGAAGGAAGACTTGAAAGAGAGAACAAGGCAAAAGTAATACAACATCATGGGATCAACAGCATTTGTTGGCTTATATTTTAAAGACCAGAAGAAATCAAATTGTGTGTGTGTGTGTGTGTGTGTGTGAGAGAGAGAGAGAGAGAGAGAGAGAGAGAGCGCATGAATGTAGTAAATATACGCATGTGCATACACTCTTGCACACATGGAGGCCCCAGGAAGACATTGGTGCTATGCTCTGTCACATTGCCATAGTTTCTGAGACAAGGTCTCCCACTTAGCCAGGCTGGCATACAGCAGGCTCCAGGATCCACCCAGAGCAGTGGGATTACAGATGCCTTTGTTGCTGAACTCATGTACTCATGCTTGAACAGCAGCAAGTGTTTCTGCCTACTCACTTAGCCTTTTCTCCAGTGCCACCACGATGTATATAAATGTTATTGACATGACAAAAATAAATAAATATATAAATGAAGTATTTAGAAAGAGATTCTAACACAAAAAGAAAGCCATTAATGAAGGTACCTAAGGGATCCTTGTGAATAAAATTTGAAAGCAATAGGACTGGGGGAAGGGCCATTGCTATAAACAACAGGAAGGTCCTGAGTGGTTATGGATTATATATATGTATATATATATATATATATGTGTGTGTGTGTGTGTGTATGTAATATACATATATTTAACATTTGCTGTCATAACTCCTCCTTGTATCTATTGTATTAAAAATTCTGTCACATAAAGTACTAATTAAAATATGCCAATACAATTAAGATTCATGGAAATGTTAGGTGGTATTTGTGTGCTTCTTGTTTGGGTCAGTCACATGATATTAGCATCTGCTAATAACCGCTAAGGAGCAACTTTCTAAAATGTCAAATGTGAGTATAAAATTAGCCCATCCCATCACCTCATTTATTCATTTTTGCAATTTGGTTAGTTTTCTTAAACTTTGGGAAATGAAGCCAGGTTTTTAGTGCTTATATTAACATGTCAGATTCAGACAGGATTGAAGAACTTTGGTGTCTTAGATCCAGTTTGGAAACAAACACATCCACCCATTCTGGTTCTGAACACAGAACTCCTTTGTGTTCAGAGTTGCCTCTGAAGTTATTTTCAGACCATCGTATGGATTTTTCATTGAAACATCTGTGTTAACTTTTATTATCCCTGGTCTGCTTTGTAATTTTGGAAAAAGATATAAAGAACGAGCAACCCAAAGCACAGTAATATAGTGGGAAGCATCCTTCATAAGTCAATTGAGGAATTTAATAATCTCTTTAGAAATAAGCTCTGCAGCTATGAGAAAAATGTGTGGGTTAAAGGCCTTCCAATTAAGAAAGGTTTCTCTGTGGATTTATAGGCTGGTGGTTCACTCTTCCTGTTCGTGTTTCCATAGCAACTGTCAGGTAGATTTTCTGCTACTTGCTAGGAAGTTGGAAATGTTGAGTCTGGTTGAGCCTTTTCAATTCAGTGAAGCTTAAATGAAATTCTTTGCAAGGAACTGGCATTTAGCCTGGGTCATTTATTCATATCTAGAAAGAAAAAAATCAATTATAGTAATCAAATGTGCAAATTTTTTATTGGGATTATTTTGGGTACATATTTTGTGCTGTAATCTATTTTTAATGCCAGGGTACTAAAGGTTTTAAGGCTGCAGCTGGCCTCTTTGCTATCTGATGGCTTGTGGCTTTAATTACAGCCCAAGACATAGGAAGGCATGCCTTTTTCTGGTCTACTTTTTGCAAGCTATAATCACCCCTGGTGATATTCAGAAGCGAACGAGGATCCAGAAGGCTCATTAGTTTGAGACACCTATACCACACAAAACACTGCATACAACCTTTTATTCTTTTTACTTTTCTTGTCCCATTGGTTATTTGGATTAAAGCCTGGGGATATAAATAATGTAGATGCTATTATTTAAACTTCTCATGAGTACAGTGTCTTCCTTTTCCCTTCAGATTAAACCCAGTTGGGCGTCGCTTTCTACGGTTAATTTCAACCCACATTGACTGACGCCTGACAGCTCCATGTAGGATGGCCTCCTTTAATCCGCAAAAAAGAAAATAAAAGAAAGAAAGAAATATAAAGCCTGTAGGAGGGCAAAGTGAGCGCCTTATGTAACATACAACACGTGTCACACAAAGGACAGACATCTGACACACATTACTCAGTGTGTTCTTTTGTTAGCATCTTTGCTCAATGGCACACAAACATCAGCTTGTAAGAAAAGAAAGTGCAGTCCTTATCTCACAGGGTTCTGTGTTTTTGTCTGTCAGCCTCCCTGTAGATGTTTCTTATATATCATTTACAACAGCACCTTCAAATGATATTTCAGTGCCTTTTAGTCTGTTGCTCTTCTTTTTGCTTGTCATTTATATGGCACACCTATATCTATTATGTTGACACTTCATAATACTATAATTGACTATTGGTAAAAATATAAATAAAGGGGAGAGAGACAGAGGCAAAAAGAAACAGAGGGAGAGAGAGATTTTTAAGTCAAGGCTGAATGTCTTTTCCTCTTTGGTCTAGAAACTGCTTTCTTCTATTAAGTTAAATAAAAACTTTCTCAGAGGAGCAATTGAAGTCAAAGGAAGCTCACTCTTCAGTCACTATACTAGGAAGTGGAAATGAAGTTGCTCGGCCCTGCTCTCAACTTTATTTACTCTAAAAGGTGGGCAATTTTCTCTTAGAATCAATTGTACTTGGAATTGCATGGCTCACTCAGGAGGAGATGTATCTGTACTGAGGAGCAGAGAGGGGAGAAGAGCTGTGTTCAGGAGACTAGTTGGCATCTGGAGAGCTGAGGAGAGAAGGATGAGCTGAATTACAGAAATGCCACACAGTGTACAGATGTATAAACACAGAAATCATTTGGCAAGAGACAGACATGCTGATACATGCTTTTGTGCATGCAAAGTGCGTCACTTTTGGTAAAAGTTGGAAGACCCCTCTTTATGGAAGCAGAAACCCCTAGACTTTGGATGACAGTGTCCAGGGATAGAAGTCAACCCCTCTCTATTGTTCCCCTTCCCCTGTACATTGGGTGGAAGCTCTCTTCCACCTGCTCTTCCCAAAGCAGGTGTCCAGCTGGGACTATCACTAGTGTTTGAAGAATCCACTTATCCTGCCTGAGGCTACATCTCAGCTGAGTGTGCTGTTCATCCAATAAATGTCCCTGTATGTTTAATTCTCAAGTCCTTAGGATCAGTCTTCCTCAAAGACCTAAACTTCCTTCCAGGTTCAAGCTCTATCTAACACACTCTGCTCCTAGAAAAATGGCGAGCCCTTATCTCCTCATTAGTTTCACTGTGAAACATTCTTCTTACGACTTGCAATCACCACTGAGTTTCTTCACTCCTCTAAGATTTCTTTTGTACAACAATGAAGTGGGTAGAATTGTGTCTCAGTCATATTCCTACAGTCCCATAATTCAAAAGGCTGAGGTAAGAGGCAAGTCCTATAGTCCCAGACAAATCTAAGAAGGATAGTGAAATCCTGCCTCCAACAAATAAAACAAAACTCTCCTAATATATAAACCTTCAAAGCCCTCTGTGAGAGATTGATTCACTTTTTCCATAAAAGTTTCAAGTTCCAAAAGTGCCATAACCTCCTTAAGCAGCATCATCAACTTGGTACCAAGTATTTAAATACATGAACCTATGGCCAACATTTACCATTCAAAGCACAGCCAAAACAAAGCAAATGCAAACACCAACAACATAAACAACAGATAAAATCAGTAGATGCAAACAAAATCTGAACAAGAGAGCCCAGCACTCAAAAACTGTTTGATAAATATTAGCTTACAGAATTGGCTTTGTGGAATGTTTTATGTTGTTACCAAGACCTCAGGGCTGAAACCTCTACAGATGAATGTTGAAATTTGTTCTCTGCTATGTGACCACCAGCAAGCTTTAGAAATGAATGGAGCCTGCTCCTCTTGCACTAAAACAAAGAAAGTCAACCTGATCCCCAGGCCAGTGAAGGGGCATCCTTGGCCTGGCATCTACTTTGTCTGCCTCCTGGTACTAGCTCTTTCTTTTATGCCTTGTTAGCATGTTGACTCCTTAGACATCTTCTTAATTATTCTTATTGTTAACTATCATGCATCTCACACAGTTTCCCTCATGTTGCTATCTTTTTTTCTATAAAATATTATTTTTCTTTATTTCTCCTTGGAGGAAAGTCTGCTGATTTGATGCCAGAACTCTTGGAATAGCGGGTGGGAAGCAAAACAGCCATAAACTTTTTCCCTTTCCAGATCTAGGTGAGTACTTGGAAGGCATTACTAACAGTAAAATTGAGTCCCTACTCACTGGGACAGGATGTCATGGCATGAAGACGGTATGTTCTATTGTCACACAGGGAACGATGCTGAAGGAGGATTGCCCATAACCCCAAGAATTCCTTTTCCATTCTGTTCAGGAACTCATCTTTTTGGCAGGATGTGGAATGCTGGAGATGTTCTGCATCTCTTGTTCCAACTTTATATTTGGATTTTTTTAATTCATCAATCCTGGATGTGTTTCTAATTCCTTTGTTAAGTTTGCAGTTCCCTGCAGTTGCCAATTGTAGAATTATTTGTGTCAAAACTGCCCCTTTCAGATTGGCTAACTTGAAGATCAGAGCATTCTGCACAAGAAAAGGCTTCCTAGCTCAATGTGTCAGCTCCTTTTCATGTAGCTAGATCTTTCAATTTGTAGCATAACCCCTGCAGCACTAGAGAGAAAGGATGCTCTGTCTGAAATGCTGAACTGCGGTCACCCCTGCCTACCATTATATTTCCACGGGCATTTCTATAAAAAGCTGCAAAACCAAGGGCTCTGAGATCTGACACCTGGAATGACGGCAATTGCTCAAAGGCACCCTTTCCCTAGCTCTTGCTGATTTGACCCCATCCCTTCCTGTCTTTCAACATGTATCCCATAGCTCTATATTTAGGTGGATGACCAGACACACATACAGCCTCCAAACACTTCTCACTCTTCTTTGGACAGCTTCTCCTGTGAGTTTGCTGTTAACTAGGAAGAGCTCCATTTCTGTCTCCACTGAACCACTTCTTGTGTGATAGTATATACTTTCCCTAAGCTTTCCAATGTCTCACACTCTATAAAATGTTAAACCATGGTGAACAGATTTCTACCATTAAGTGCATGATTGTTTGTGGAGAAATTCCTTTAAATCTTTAAAATATGAATTCTTTTACCAACTAACCTGAGCTCATAGGGGCTCACAGAGACTGAACCGGTGACAACCAGGGAGCCTACATGAGACTGACCTAGCCCTCTGTATATATGTTATAGCTGTATAATTGGGTCTTCTTGTGGGACTCCCAACAGTGGGACCAGGGAGTCCTTTCGTCCTCCTGGATTGCCTCATCCAGCCTTAATAGAAGAGGAGGTGCCTAGTCTCTGCAACTTTTCAGATATTCTTACTGTTATTTTGCCCTCCCCCTACCTCCTTAATTAGAACCCCTCCTTAACCGCTTAATCCCATTTCCTCCATCAGATCACTTCTACTTTGCTATTCTTTCCACAACCTCACCCTAACTATGGACCCTTTTTACTATCTTGGTTTCTGGAGTTACTCAGATTATATATATACTCATATCTGAGGATTTGGACTAGGCAAGTCCAATGACAGAGAACTAGTGATGATTTTTTTTTATTCCTGTGTCTGTCTTACCACACTCATTGTGTGTCACTTCTATTTCCATCCATTTGCCTGCAAAGTTCATGACTTCATTTTTCTTTATAGCTGGTATTCTACAATGTAGATGTATTGCATTTCATTATCAATCCATTGGGTCAGTTGAAGGACATTTAGGTTGCTTTCATCCCCAAGATAATATGAATAGAGCAGTAATGGACATAGATGAGAAAGTATCTGTGGAGAAGGATGTGTAGTTATGTGGGCACATGCCAAGGAGCGGTGTAGCTAGCTCATGTGGTTGGTATATTTTTAGCTTTTTAACTAACTTGCCACACTGATTTAAACAGTGGCTAGGTACTGAGATGTTGGTGTGATTCTGGATATGTTGTTAATTGGAAGATGGTGAAAATGGCATATGGGCCAGCAACATTGTTATTACCTGCTTGTTTATAAAAATGTAGATGCTCAGGCCTCCCTGGCACCTGCTTAACTACAGTCTACATGTTTTCAACTGCTGAGCTTGCTGTGTTAGTCAAAGACAGAGAAGCAGACTTTGTCACACCAAATCTGGTATCTATTTGCTGGTATTTCATAATATTAAATACCCATTCATTTCTCCTCAATCATAATTCTAATTTTTCATGGTGCCACGATCACTGGAACTTTATCCAACCCTGGAATCTCTGTTGCTTTTATATGAGGTCACCCCTGAGCAGTTGACTCTTGAAGAACATGTTTCATTAGAGCCCTTTTTGTCTTGTTTTGCTGTCATTTTCATTCTCAATGGTTGGATTGGTGCCATTCATGACCAATATCTGAGCTTAAAAACATTCACTATTCAAACTAGCTCACTCAGTCCTTCTGTCAATCAAATGCCATTTACTCTGTCATGTAGCCTGCATGTCAGGAAGACTTTCCCTGCTACCAGCCTGATTATGTGTATGAAAACTTTCAATAGTTCATAGTTTGTTTATTAAGCTAAAACTTCTAATCCATGTGTTTGCTTAATTGGAAGTCCATGATTCTACAACTTAGACAGTCATTATGTGTCAGAAGATTCAGTTAAGATTCTTATTTTTACGCATAAGTTCTCCTTTTCACAGTCTGTTGAATATTGGATAATATAACACTGCTCTAATGCATGCAACTTTCACAGATATCTAATGAGAAAGTAAGGGTGCACTTTCTACAACATAGAGTGTTCTGCAAAGGTCAGTTATTTTGTTACTATCACAGTACTAACAGCTCAAAGTATTAATGCTCTTAACATCAACAATCTATTAATACTGCAAAGAATATATATGTATATATACACACACATATATATATGTGTGTGTGTGTGTGTGTGTGTGTGTGTTCTCATATTCAAGCAGAGAAAAGGTATTCCATATATGGGGTGTTACATGTGTAAATCCACAGCTGTGGTCTCTGAAATAAGCTCACATCTTTTAGCTATTGAATATTTAATACTTCCAGAGTGACAGATAGCTAGACATGCTGGTTTCTTTCTGAAGTCTGAAGTTATTTCAGTGCATAGAAAAGAATTTGGACCATATTTTACTGAAAATGTCATCCTTGGCACTTAGGAGAGCACCAGATATCAACAAACTCTCTAAGAAGCCTCATCTCATATTACCTTTGCAAAGCAGGAGTGGTTGTCCCATTAAATAGCCAGTCATATCATCTTTTGCTACACATAGCAAAATATATTTTACAAGCATATAAATGGATAACTGCAGTTGATGATCCTGATTCTGCTCAGACTCAGAATCTGGTAAGCCCCTTGCTTTCAAAGAATGGGGCTAGAGAGATAGGTCAGACATTAAGAGCACTTGCTGTTATCGTAGATGATTGCCTAAAACGATAGTTCTGGGGGATCAGATGTACTTTTCTGGCCTCTGTGGACACCTGCACAAGTGTGTGTGTGTGTGTGTACACTCAATCACAGACATACACATAAGAAATATGAGGAACAATGTATATAAATCTTGAATTACATCTGAATACTGCACATAGGTTCCAATAAAACCCTCATTCCATACTTTCTGATGAAGATTCCTTGGTCCCCATTGTCTAAGTCATTTCTGATTGGCACAGGTGGTATTTGCTAGGGCACACTACTTCATCTGAACCATTAGAATTCCTGCTTCAGACGTAGAGTATAATCAACAAACCTCTAGTTATGTCTGGCAAAGATTGAATGGTTCATTACATATTGCAGAAATGATAGCTTCTGTCTCTCTCAGATGAAAATGAGCTCCTCAACAGTAAGGTCCTGAGGTCTGTCCTGCTGCTTCTGCCCCCACCATGCCTACATAGCCACACTCGGTGCCCACCCCAGGCCCCATGTTCCCAGGCCTCTGGGAACTGCAGGCAGCACTGCACAGACACAGAAGGCCCCATGAGGCAGCAGGAAGGTGCAGGGTGGGAAGTAGAGAATCTCAAGAAGCAGACAGACAGACAAAGAGAAGAGGGAGAAAGAACAGAGAGAGCTTGGGGCAATAGGGTATTTCCAACTATTGGATCACTGATGGAATGTTGTAAATGTCTCGTAAAGTACCGGATTGTAATAAGAGGCCATGTGGATTGATATTCTGAGTTAGGGGATTGATAGGTATTGGGGTAGGCACATTTTCTGTGAATGAGGTTCAGAGGCTGTACTCTAGCATTTCAGAAATTCAACATGGACTGTAGCACAGACTGGCCTTGGTTTGTTACTGCAAGGTCCAGGGACCATGAGGAGTGGGTGGGCACACTTGTTCTAAGTCGTCATGTAGGACCAGGGGCTCAAAGGCCTCTGAGCCCAAAGGATATGTGGTTGCCCAGTACTAGAGCTTGCGAGCATGTCCAAAAGGTGAGAAACCACAGTCCCAGAGATGGAGAGGGAGGGGCTTACCATTACCGATTATTTCAGTATCTGATGGGTATCCAGGAATCCTTTAGATGGAAAAGTGACTGGGTTGAAAGATACACAGTCCAGTATGCTTCAGAATGGGTGTTGGGAGGACCTGTCTAGTCTCATTGATCCAATTTTATAATAGGACAGGAGAGGGATCTTGTTGGAAAACCCCATGGTAGGTGATGACAAACAAGTCATGAAGACAGAGCTTACATGGGAAATTTTATTGGAGGAAGGGAAGGGAGAGAGAAAGAGAGAGAAAGGGGGAGGGAGAGGGATGAAGGGGGAGGGGAAGAAAGAGAAAGAAGATGAGGAAAAGGAAGGAGTAGGTAGAGTTCCACCTTTTAAATGGACCACATTGCCTGCCATGTGTACAGAGATGACACACTCTGCCAGGTGCCCAAGGGGTGGGGCCAGGTGAGCCACAGTACTGATGATTACTATTAGGCAATATTGTTTTCTAGTTGAAGTCATAGTGTCTGCAGCACAGTTTCCCACTGAGCATGTGGCTACTGTGACAGCTATACAAAATCAATATCCTAAAATAGACTTGAAAGTCACTAGAAATAAAGACATTGGGATAATGACCTTACAATGTTTGCTTTTCAAGGTTGTTGAGAGCTCAAGATGGCAGACACTGAGGTGGGAAGATCCTTCTTGAACTTGGCTCCTTGCAGTGTAGGAAAGACAAAAGGGCAGATTTAATAGGGTGGTGGGTATGAGCCAGTAACAAGTTCTCTAGAGTTCCAAAGAAAATCAGCCAGGGATTTTGGAAGAGATGTTGTCTGTGTATTAAGAAACCAGATATGAATAAGTTGCATGAAGGAAATGGACATGGAAATGCTAGGAAATAGATGTTTCACAAAAAAGGGTACAGAGGTACAAAAGCCTTTCCACTGTGGCAAGGGGCAAACATCTTGGAATCACTAGAAGACAGAGATTTTAGAGAGTGGAAGTCTAAGAGGGCAGGAAGGAGGGCAGAGACTAGATAAATGTAATGTATAGGGGTCTGGCTTCATCCTTAGTCAATGGGTGTTAAGGCTTTAGGGTGAGAGAATGAGAGAAAAGGGAACATTATGAGAATCAGTGCCCTCTCTTAACTGTGCAACAAGATGAGGAGTCCAAATTTAAAAGTTGCTACACCTGGCTGATAAGCCTCTTCACCAATCCCAATCAAACCGAATTTTAAAAGCCCACATTTAATAGATACAATGCTCCTGGATGCATTCTAAGTCCTCCAAATCTATTTTGGGGCAGTTTAAACACCCTGTGGGATTGGTTTTGAGCATCTCTCGGGGAGGGGTCATCATTTGGCAGGCTTTCTGAGATGCAGCTGGGTTTAGAGGGAGATAGGGGAGGGGAGCTTGGGGAGAAATTCCACCAAAACACAAACTTCTGAGAGATGGAGAAGGAAAGGGGTGAGAGAGAGAGAGAGAGAGAGAGAGAGAGAGAGAGAGAGAGAGAGAGAGAGAGAGAGAGAGAGAGAGAGAGAGGAGAGAAGATATGGATATGAGGAATCTCTGTAGCTAGATGGGAGGGAAAGAAGGGTTTCTGAGGAAATCTACAGTCAACAAGAAGATGGGATGATCAGATCCAGGAAATAATTTAGGGGTGGGGTACTGCCATGAGTAGCAGTTTGTTGGAAGTTCTGATGGGTAATGAAGGGTCTTTTATCGATCCAGAATATGATAGTCCTATGGTTCAAGTCTACAGATGGACAGTACACCTCACAGAAGTGATCACAAGGCTGTGATGGGGAAGTCCTGTGTATATGTCAATAAAGCACTGTTGGCCAACAAGGAAGCAAGATAGGTGGGACTAGGAGTTGAGGAGGATTCTGGGAAAGAGAGACCCAGTCAGACACCATGTAGACTGCCAGAGTAAGAGGTCCAGACTCTTTTCTCTGGTAACAAAAATACTTAGATGAACAATTATGGATTAATTACTTAAGTCAGAGATAGACAATAAGAAACCAAGCAAATGGCCAACAGCTTTATCATTAATATAGTGTCCTGTGTGTTATTTGGGGGTTCAGACAGTGTGGCAGGGCTCAGGCGACTGGCAAGGAAGACTGCACTCTATAGGTCTGCACTTGTGAAACATCCAAATGGACCCATGCCTAAAACTCAGAGGAGAGGCAGAATATAATTTTATGGCCTTTTAAAACCCAGTGTTGGTTTGAGGGGTCATTTAATTTTTATATGAATGTTTCAATTCAGAATTTTAGCAACCAATTTAAAATATGCATCCTAGCCCAAATTATATTGTTGTGATTATGTTACTCTGATTGCCATTCTAATGTTTCCTTGAGGTTTACTTCACCCTCCCCCAGTTTCCTTCAAGAATAACTTAGTCCATTATCTGAAGATGTAGCAGAATATATGAATCAGTCTAATTTGTGAACAAAAGGGATTCATGGTCACTTATACTTTAGGAAGTTGGAAAATCCAAGATCGTGGTACAAAATGTCTGCTTGTTCTCTGTAACAGCTTCATGCTGATTAAATACATGTTAGAAAACTGCAGGGTAAGTCAACCCAAGTAAGCAGGGCAAAACACATGGGAAGGACTTGCTTTAGAACAAAGAACTCTCCTAGTGATTCACAGACTGGCCAGAACAGGATATACTCATGACAGATATATTAACCTATACCTGAGAGACCTACCGCATTGCCAAGCCCCACCTACAAGCACTGCCTTTTTGTCCTTGGGAGGTAATTATGTTCCCACATGGGGGATATTTGGAGACCCCCTTCAACTCCTTACCCCACAAAGAAGCAGAACAGAAGGTTAGTATTTTAGGAGGAGCTGCCTTTTGTTTATTGACTTTTTAGTGTGTATATGTGTGCTACTAGAAATTGAACCCAGGGCCTTGTGCATGCCAGGCAAGTACTCTACCTCTGTGCTATGTCCCTAGCATTTTATTACATTTTAAAAAATGACTATATGTGCATAAATGTGTGTATGTATGTGTGCCCATAAGTGAGTGTACACACCTGCATACAGGTGCCCACAGAGACCAGAAGAGGGTATCAGATCATTTAAGCTGGAGTTGCCGGCAGTTGTGAACTCTCAGTTGAAGGTGCTCGGAACGAAACCAGGTTCCATGGCAAGAGAAACATATGCTCTGAACGGCTGAACCATCTTCCCAGCCCATTAATTTCAAATTCATTTAAATAATGAAACTAGTTCATTCACTTACATGTGGCTAGACATAACTGGTAAAGAAGAAAAGCTTCAGCATTCAAAGGTTAATATCTTTATTTCTCAAATTCAGATTCTAATCCCTTAAAAATCAATCTGACTTTGTTTCATATCCAAACAGTAAAACACAAGATATTACTCTCTGAAAGATTTCGTATTATTTGGGAGTATATGTCACTTGATGTTTTTTTGTGAATATTTCAGTGATTCTATTATTAAGAAGAAACCTTGAATTCTCATTTTAACATATTTTTTTTCAACTATCACAGATGATCACCAAAATATTCGTTAGCACTCTCTGGAAAAATTTAGTGAAAAATATCTGAGCTTCTGCTTATTTTTCTTGTAGTAAAAATAGAATAATTTAAGCTATACCAGCTGTTGCCATGGAAACTAACATATTTACACATCAAGAAAGAACATGAAAATTTCTAAATGCATTTTCAGCCTTATGATATATATTTCTATATGAAGAAGATCACATACTTCAAGTAACTTGAAGTATAGAAGGTCCTACACGATTCTTCCTTGAAAATATTCTATATCTTGTTACCCCATAAAGATAGATATCATGAGATCAGGGTCTTGGTATTTACTTGATAATTCTGCATCATATACAATATACTGTTACAGTCCTTGGAGTATCCCAGAAAACAAAGACAGCCACTCATATGTTCAATCAGCAAGAGTGTTGTTAATTCCAGTATACTGGGGCCTTCCATCCAATCAACACAGTGGCTGCAACTCAAAACAGCCCACAGGCTCCTTTTAGAGACTGGGGCTCCTCTTCCTGCTTTAACAAGAGCACAGAAACAAAAAGTGAAACTATACTGGGATCCAGGCCCAGCAGAGAGACCAAGGTTGGGAGAAGCCTGGCCCTGGAGATATTGCATCTTCTCAATATAAAAAGTTAAATTTATCACTTTTGTTTTCTCAAAAGATTGGAAAGTAGTCCTAATAGAATATTTATGCTTCAATTGTTTAATAAATTCTCCAAATATCTAATTTTTAAAAGGATTTCTAGCCTAAAACTTGGTAAATCATCTCTCTGAGTTCTGGTCTCACAGGCTCTAAATCAAACAGAAAACATACATTTAATTTTGAGCAAATATTTATGACACCTAAGTGGATAGTCAGCGCTACATTAATAACCTTAAGGAGATAATAGTCAGATATGGGATACAAAGTATGCAATATGGTAGATGCTGGTATAGAAGTAAAACTAGGTATATTCAGGGCATCTAACTTAGCCTGGAGGCATCAAGGAGACCTGGGAAACAATCAGTGGGTAGGAAGAGCAGATGAGAATGATACCTGGATTAAGTCTTAAAAACGGTGTTTACCTTGTAGGACATGTTTGTCTGAACAAATAACTACTTACAGTACACAACTAAGCTAATGGTTAGCAGCAAATACAACAAAATGCTTGCTGTGAACTTTTAAAACCATCAAGAGAAAAAGTCAAAGAAGGTAAGTAATTGGAAAATGAGGGAACATTGCATGTTACTTCTATTGCTTCATACTATGATGTACCAAACATTCACTAGTGAAAAAAGTATTTTCAGAAGGGTTTACTCTATATAAAACTTAGTCTTAAAAGTAGTTCTAAAGTATTTATCCCTTGAAGTCCCTCTTCCTCTCTGGAGTTCTTTCTCCCTTTAATAAACTTAAATTTGCTCCATCTAAAAAAGTTTTTAACTTTGTTCTATAATCAGGCTCATTAGCATATAAATATGTGTACCCATAATTTTGCTTACACTTATTTATTTTGTGAGAAACAAATGTTTTTAAGATAACTTAAATTATGTTAGCATTTTCCATAAAACCAAGAGTTAGTAAAGGGAAATCAGTTGAATTTGGAATCAGGGAGGTTAATTCTTCCCTCTTTGTCTCTCCTATTCTCTTTCATTGTTGTTGTTGCTATTGTTGACTACTCAGAAGGGAATATTGTATCTACAGAGATAAGAAATGCAAGCAAGTAGAAAACACAGTGGAAGGAAAACCCACAAGAATTCAAGTTAAAGGAAGTCAGATCAATTCCTTTCTCTGCTATTGATGTCCTTGCAGACTGTAATCCAGGCTGTGTTCTGAATATTTGTGTCTCTCCCAAACTTATGTTGAAACACATTCTCCTCATTCTGATTGTAGGTGAATCCATGAGAGCTCCTGAAAATTGTAATTGGGAATTATTAGAATATAATCACAAATACACAACAAGGTATATAACTGCCCCAGGGGTGAATGGATCCAGCAGTCTGATCTATGACTACCACAGGAGAGAGAGTGTGTGTGACTGTCCCTCCCTTTCCTTTTTAAGAGGTCATGTCCACAGATAAGAAGCACTGCTCCATGGGGCCAGACAGTTTGAAGTCATGAGTAGGGTGAATACCCACTACACTGGGGACACTAGGGGGTTATTAGGTCATGAGAGCACCACCCACACATATAGGATTAGTATTTTGACAAAAAGAAGTTGGTGGAGACTTCTGCTACATTCTCCAAGAGAGGACAAGTATGGTAACAGCAGCAATGCATCACCTCCAAAGCAGAAAGCAAGACCTCACTGAACACTGAATCTTCTGGCATATCAGCTTCTTGCACTGAGAGCAATAGCTTTATATCACTCATAAGTTATACAGTCTATGATATTCTACCATAGCAACCTGAACTAATATACCATAGAAAATTGGGGACCTGGATAGGGTACCAGTCACAAACAGGAACAGAGTAATTAGAGATGAGTGTGTGGGTGTTTGGTCTTTATATACTTATAATCAAGCTGGAGACTACAGAAATATACAGCAGCATAACATGGAACAGTGAGAAAGGGAGTGTGTGTCTTTTTAAATATTTTTTATTCTTACTTTATCAGTTGTGTAAGCACATGATATATTTATTCATATTCACTCTTTTCTCTCCCCCTCACTTATACTGAACCTCTTATTTTTGCTAATGAGTTCCCCTCCTACTTACACGCATCTCTGTGTGAATGGCCTACAGATTTTAATTAAGATTGGTTGCACAAAGCAAGAAAGTGTTGTTTACTGGAACATAGGCAACTTGTCAGTGGCTACACCACTGGAAAAGAAAAAGACTCTTACCTTCAGCACTAGCTGACAATATCTCTTTCAAGGAATGCAAGAACTTATCATCCCCCCCATCTGTTACAGAATATTGAGAGCCCCAGTCTGGTACAAGTGTTGCACAGAAAACCACAGCTACTGTGAGTTCTTCAGGACAATAGCTAATCAAGTCTACACACTCCTTATGCTGACTAGTTTTGTGTCAACTTAACACAAACTAGAATCATTTGGGAAGTAGGAACATCAGTCAGAAAAAGTTATCCCACCAGACTGGCTTATAGGTCATTTTCTTGATGAATGATGGATTTGAAAAGGCCCAGCCCATTGTGGGTGGTACCACCTGTGGGATAGTGGCCCTGGGTGCTGTAAGAAAGCAAGTTGAGGGGATGGAGAGATGACTCAGTAATTGTTACACTTCCAGAGGATCATTGTTTGATTCCCAGAATTCCCATAGTAGCTCACAACTGTCTGCAATTCAAATTATAGAGTATTTGGCACCTTTTGTCCTCTGTGGGCATGAGGCAAGTTTATACTTCACAGGAATACATGCAGGAAAAACAGCTGCATTAAGTAAAAGAAGAAGTAGAAGGAGGAAAGAGGAAAGAAAGAAGAAGAAAGGAAGAAAACGGGAAGGGAAAAGGAAGGGAGTTGGGTATAAGAAGAAAAGATAAGGAGAGGAGAAGAGAAGAGAATGGAGAGGAGAGGAGAGGAGAAGCGAGGAGAGGAGAGGAGAGGAGAGGAGAGGAGAGGAGAGGAGAGGAGAGGAGAGGAGAGGAGAGGAGAGGAGAGGAGAAAGCAGGCTAAGCAAACTATGTGGAGTATGGCAGTAAGCAGCACTCCTCCATTGCCTCTGTTTCAGTTCCTGTCTCTAGGTTCCTACCTTGCGTTTCTGCACTGGTTACTTCACTAAATTGTGGATTATGATCTGAGAGTTGTAAAATGAAATAAATTCTTTGTCCCAAAATTGCTTTCAATCATCCTGTTTTATTCCAGCAATAGAAACACTAACTAATACTCCTAATTCCCTGGCTCTTTACAATTATTTTTTCCTGTCCTTTCTTCCAAGATGTTCCCTGGCCTTTGGAGGGAGTAATGTAAATGTTCCACTGGGTCTGAGCACTCAGTGTCACTTACTTGCAGCACTTTGACCATTTATAAGTGTCTGCATTGATAGCCTCCTCATTGAATTGTATATATGAATGTATGTGAAAGATGTGTACATGATGTTTTCCTCATGAATTCATCAATTAATAGGCTCCAAGGTTTCTTTTTCCTACTTTGATATTGTGTATAAACGCACAGTATACATGAATATACAGATGTTTGTAGGCTACAAGAAGTTCATTCACTATCTTATATGCCATCATAGAGCCTTCATCCAGCGGCTGATGGAAGCAGAGGCAGGCACCCACAGCTAAACACTGAACTGAACTCCTGGAGCCCAGCTGCAGAGAGGGAGGAGTGATGAGCAAAGGGTCAAGACCCGGCTGGTTAATCTCACAGAGGCAGCTAACCTGAACAAGGGGGAGCTCATGGAACCCAGACTGGTGACTGAGAGGCCATCATGGGATGGATCCAGACCCTCTTAACGTGGGTGTTAGTGAAGAGAGACCACGACACTCTATGGGGCCTCAGATAGTAGATCAATATTTGGCCATTGAGTACAAATGGACTTTGGGAGCCCATTCCACATGGAGGGATGCTATCTCAGCTAGGCCCTGTCTAGGATGATATGACAGACTTTGAAGATCCTTCATGGAGGGCCTCCTTGGGGAGCCGAGAGGGGATAGGGAGAGGGATTTGGGGGCTGGTGGGGGATAGGGGAAGAGGGAGGTAGAGGGAGCTGGGATTGACATGTGAAGCAATCTGTTTTCTAATTTAAATAAAAATATTGTCATAAAAAGAAGTTTATTTTTAGGGTATGACCCTCTCTGAAAAGAAGAATTTCTGGGTCATATAGTAATTTTATTTTTAATAAATTTAATAAAATTAATTTTGTTTTCTTTTCTTCTCATTCTCATCAGTATTTATTTCTGTTCTTTAAGGAGACAGCTATTCAAACAGCAGTGATGTGCTATCTCACAAGGACTTTGCTGTTTTCTTTGATGATTGGTATTGTTGACCCTTTTACAAGTACCTATTGATCATTTTTTTATATCTTATTTTGTGAAATGTTTCTTTAAACCCTTTAATCATTTCTAATCAGGCTTTGGAGTTTCCTAAACCTTGAGGTATATGAATCATTTCTTACTTATTTAATTTATGTACTTGTTGCAGAGGGTGTGGGGGAACAAACATATGGCATGGCACACATGTGGAGGATGGGACCAACTTACAGGAGCTGGTTCTCTCCATCTACCATGTGGCTAACGGGGATTGAACTCAGGTCATCAGGCTTGGACTTGGTGGCATGCACATTTCTCTAGTGCTCAATCTCATTAATCTGAGTTGAGTTGCATGAATCCCCTACAAAGCTAGAGACTAAGGAAAAATTTCAAATAAAGGTTAATATCCAAACCTACACACTAGTACTACTGAGCATCATGCTAAGACTCTTAGAGGGTAATAAGGCATATGACCAAACTCTCTCCTTGGATGATTTTTAGAAAATCCATGGGATACTAGCACTTTACTCACAAATCAGTATTTCTGTATATTAATAGTAAAAAATTTGGAAATCTCACATCCCCTCTTAATATTTACAGTAGCATCAGAATACAGCATTCATTAGGCATGCATTTCCAAAACATATGTGTATGATTTTTATGTTGGATATTAAATACCAATTAAATGACTTCTATGTAATCAGAGAGTGATAGTGTGTTTAGAGAACAGAAAACTATATCTTTAATATATCAGTTTTTCCAAAGCTAAAAACTAAGCTTAATAGAGCTCAGACAAAGTCTAAGAATGCAGTTTTTGTAACTATCACTAGAAATGTCTAAAATTTATATAGAAAGGCAATGAAATACTATCATGAAAACATGGCAACACAAAAGTTCTATCTGGGTTCATAAAGAATTCTCAGTGTCAAACAAAACCAACGATTTAATGGGGAAATGGTGTGTGTGTGTGTGTGTGTGTGTTTACAGATACATCACCACAGAAAGATGTACAGATGGCAAATAAGCACAGAAATTGGTGCTAAAAATTATTAGTCATCAGGGAAATGCAAATTAAAGCCAAATGAGGTATCATTATATACATATTAAAATAGCTATTATCAAGGATAACACTATCCAAAAACCCCACTGAAATACAATGCTGAAGAAGATGTGAAGCAGATAGACTTCATGTGCACTGCTGACAGGGATATAAAATGGTACCAACCTCAGAAAAAAATACTTCAGGTCCTTAGGAAGCTCAGTCATATAATTGACCTGTACCACACTCAATATTTACAGAACTGAAAAGGTCACACAAGCACCTGACTACACATGACTATGGAAGTTTTACTCATGATTTCTGAGAGCCTAAAACAACCCAGATGCCCTTCATACAACCAAAAGATTATGAGCATGACATTACCATTCTATAATCAACCATTCAATGGAAATAGAGGTAAAAATGAATGAGTGGTTGATTCATACAACAACCTGAATAAATCTTGCATGCAATTTACTAAGTGGAAGAGGCATGATTGAAATACAGCCTGAGATACCAAATGTGTAATATAGTGGGGAAAACAGAGTTACTGAGGTTGCCAATTTTTGGTGAAAGGTGTGAGTATTGCAGAGGCAGATGAAGAGTCAGCATAACCACCAGGACCATAAATAACTAAAGCTAGTGTGGGTATGATGAAAGAGGAGATGACATACACTGACAGTGGGTCTATAAACTAATGCAGTCACTTTGGAAATAATTCTGAATGGTTTTCAAGACACTAGAAATAGAGCTGCCAAATGAGGCTCCTATAACACTATTAAATTTGAATATAAATTCAAACTTTATATTCTTCAATGGAGATACTTGCACATACATGTTCACTGCTACTTGTTTCATGGTAGTTATGTGAATTTTAGATGCACATCAGCAGATGTATGGATAAGAAAAATGTGCTGCATATGCACAATGAAATATTACTCGGCTGTGAAGAAAAAAACAAAATTTGAATAAAAAGTATAAGGAGTAAGGTAATTTGGGCCTGGAAATATATTTTTGTCTCATACAAAGGCTAGCTTCAAATCTTTTGTTTTGTGTATTCAACTTGGAGCACAAATGGAAGTCATGAAAGTAGAAAAGGAACCCTTGTAAGGGCACATGAGGAAGAGAGGTTAATGTAAAATAAAAGTAGTGTAGTGGAATAATAGAAGGAGGGAAATGCTTAAGCAGAGGGTTGTGTGGAGAACCCATAGGATGAAGAGGAGAACTTGCCAAAAGGAAGATATGAAAATCCATATGGAATCCTACTGTCTTATAACCCAACTTAAAAAAAATGAATGGTTAGAGAGTAGACACACGTGAGAAGAAAGACGGGGGATATTGGGTGTTAAAGGATTAATCAGGGCATGGGTAGTAAGGTTACAGAGAAGAACAGTGAGTGGATTAACCAAAATTAAGGTGTATAAAAGAGGCTATGTAAACCTACTAGTTAGTAAGATAATTTCAAAGTACAACTTTAAAACAGAGATATTGGTGAGAATTATCCTGCATTGCTGGGCAATATTATTCCCAGTAGATATGAATTATTAAATTACAACACAAGGCATGGGATACCTCCCTATGAGCTATTGGTCTTAGAGACCCCAGAGGTCTCCAAAACAGCATAGGCCATGGTTATCTCCCTTGATTACTCTTGATAACAACATGGTAAGACCCTACTGCTGAAGACAGTATTCATTTTGGATGTGGGACATGGAGAAATCAATCTCAAATCAACCAGGAAGTCTCCTCCCTGCTAGCTAAATTTCATAGTGTCAGAAGGTACTGTACAGGTTTCTGAGGGAGAAAATAATCAATGGCCTTACCCAGTGTTAGAGTCTGAATAATATATTTTGTTTCTGCCAGACAAAAAGTACTTACTGGTGTAATAGTGGTACAACTGTTATGGGGTAACAAGCCATTTTGAACTGGATTTGAGGCATGCTCCACATGAAGCATGTCTGTTAGTGCAATTCAGGTTCAAACATATATCTTGGGAAGTCAAAGGCCTAAGGATAGAAGCTGCTATTGTTATTTTCATTAAATGGTCATACTGTCAAATTGTCTTTTAAATACTTGTGCTAATCCTCATGATTTCTGCTGCTTTTAACCTTGGTCAGAGAAGTTTCTTTTTGCAGTAAACAGTAGTCAATAGAGAGATGTATAGCATGAGTTCTAATATGTCTTAATAGAGTCAGATATGGAAGTAAATGCTGAAAGGACAGTGAAGTAAATGAGTCAGCCATAAGAGAGACCTCTTATCTCTACTGAACCCTCAGACCAAAGGGGCAATCTTGTCCCTCCAAATCCTCAGACTGAATGCTGTCTCTCTGAAACCTCAAACTGAATACAATGAGCTCCTGTCTCCTCCCACCTTATGCTCCTCTATCTGTCAGTGACAGCACTCCTGTCTCCTCCTCCCTAGCACTAGGATTAAAAGCATAGACTCCCAAGTATTGGGATTAAAGGTGTGAGCCACTACTGCCTGGCTTTATTTTTCTTTTAGACTGGCTCCATCTTGTATAGCCCAAGGTGGCCTTGAACTCATAAATATCTGCCTGCCTCTGCCTTACAAGTGCTGGGATTAAAGGTGTGTGCCACCACTGCCTGGCAAAAATGGATAACTAGTGTGGCTGGCTCAGCACTCTGATTTTCACGCAAGATTTATTTGTTAGAACACAAACAAAATATCACTACAGAGATGCATATCAGATCAAAGGGCTGATCAAAAGAGACTAGGTACTCATCCCTAAGCAGGACATCTAAATTAATTCTACCACCACCAAGGCATAGGGAACATCACAAAAGAGGACACAGAAACAATGGAGCAGCTGGAGGCTAGGGAGGAGCCCCCTGAAATATGCTTTTCTGGACAGGAAATCCCCATCAAAATCCCAGCACAATTCTTCACAGACCTTGAAAGAACAATTCTTAATTTTATATGGAAAAACAAAAGACCAAGGATAGCCCAAACAACCCTGTACAATAAAGCAATATCCGGAAGCATCACCATCCCTAACTTCAAGCTCTCCTATAGAGATATAGTCCTGAAAACAGCTTGGTATTGGCAGTGGATCAGTATTTACCCCTAGTATAGGAGTGGACTTTGGGAGTCTACTCCTTGTAGAGGGATACTCTTTCAGCTTAGTCACATGGGGGAAGGGTCTGGGCCCTGTTCCAAATGATATGACAGACTTTGAAGAGTCCCACATATTTGGCCTCACTCTGCCTGGGGAGCAGAAAGGGGTTGTAATAAAGTGTTGTTGGAGGACAGGGAAAGAGGGAGAGAGAAGGAACTGGAATTGACATGTAAAATAGACTTGTTTCTAATTTAAATTTTAAAAAAGCAAAAAAATAATAAAGTGAAGAATAATGAAAGAATACATCTGACATCAACTTCTGGCTTCCACCTAAATGAATACATACATGCATGCATACATACCATAGACATACATATACAAATGAATAGGTTTATACATACACAAATAAATAGAAATATAAAAAAGTGCACTGATTAAGATATGCTTGACCCTATTAATCTTACTATGCATCATTCTAGCGAGTTGACTGCTCTGAACATGATCCAGCAAGTTCCTACTAGCTGAGTATGATCCCCCTACCAGCTGTGTCAGGAGATTACTGTGGCATTTGCTTTATAGATCATCAGTCTATTCCAGTGACATTGCAGTCTACAGGGCCAATAGTCTACTATGGTCCTTCCTCTAACCTCCAGAAATTACAAAATGATCTTCATCAGCCTATAGATGCGTAAAACATGCTAGTATTGTTATATTTATTTTTATCTAGCTGCAAAACTAACTAGATAGTAATTCTGAAGGCTCTCTCTCTCTGGGTTTTTCCATAGAATGCTCTTTTTAATGTTAAAACTATCTTCTGTACAATTTCTCTATTTATAGTCCCATACAATTCAATTCAGGGCAGGTGGTTCTATTGAAAAAATAAACAAACTTGTAAGAGACCCCCATGGGTTCGGAAATGTCCCACTGTGCTGACAGGGCAGGCTGCAAGTGACTGAGACTATCCAGAGATGTTGGCCATTTACTACAAAGCTGGGGACCCCACAGTGTCTTTGGCTAAGAAACAGCTTGTGCTCGAAACATTTTTATCTCTTAACAAAAAATCAAAACCCGTGGCTATATAAACTGGTTGGAACTGTCAGTTGGGTTTTTCATCTAATTTAACAAATTCTAAAATATCATTCTTAACTCTTTTGCCTAATGTGTTTATTGATCTCTCAGCAACCATGAGGATTTTGTTGAAAAGTCTTACTTTTGAAAATGTGATTTGGTTCAGATGGAGCATTCTCCAGCATCTCAGAAACATGTTTCTTCTTGTTGCTCTCCTCTATGTCTCTTCAGCATCTATGTAAGATTTTTTCATATAAGTTCATGTATTCTTCCATGAAATGAAGGGATAATAAACAATGAGAATTTCTACCTCAGGGATGGATTTCTCCTCTTTTTCCCAGTTTATTCCATGGTATCTTTAGATGTTTATATCACTCAGCTGATGAACTCATAATTAAACCCACTATGATATGCACTTGTGTTCATGAGTCCATTCTTCACAATTTTATTTTGACTACTTGCCATACAAAGCTTCTATAAGTACCCATGACTTCTATAAGTGCCAAAAAAAACTCTACTGAAAAGTTAACATCATTCCAAGTCAGAGCCCAGTCCAGACACAAGTAATTACTTTCCATCAAGGAAATGGAGAACATGCTCTTAAAAGGAATCCAGGTGTGGTAGGTAGACAATTAGTAACAACACAGTTGCATTTAAGGATATGGTGCATGTTGAAGTTTAGATAAATGGCCCTCAACTGTCATCATATTAAAGGTTGGTTCCCTGGTGGTCAGAGTGTGTTGTACCTAATAGAATGTCTTTAGGGCATCAAAACATCCTTAAAGGGGATTTTGGAATATCCACCCCTACCTCTCTTCCTGGCCATGGGATAAGTAGTTTTGCTCTGCTTTTTCACTCCTTCCATGCTGTACTGTCTCCCCCAAGTCCAGATAGCAAAGAGACCAAACCATCTACAGACTGAAACCTTCAAAATGTGAGCCAAAACAATCCTTCATTCTCTAAATAAGTTGATTAACATAGAGTGTTGTTATTATCATGGTAAACTAAGGCTGAACTGAAACAAAATGTGACATTGAAAATGTTTTTAGGCGACAAAGGAAAAGCAGATGATGATGAGCTGGCAAGGTAATTTTAGGAGTGAAGACACAGAGGATGGTGAACTGTCACGGAAATCTCTAGCAAGTACTATGAAACGTCCATTCCAAAATTTACTATGGCTGCAGTAGAGAAATAGTGATTGCAGCATAAGCCTGCAGCTAGTCTCTTTGCTCCAGCCAGGAGACAGGGAGGCCAGTGGAAAGCATAGCTCTGGCCACCAACACCTGCTTTAATGCACGCTTAGTTCCTCTGGTGAGAAACCCTGGTACCTGGGAGTCTGCTAGCTAGAAGTCAGTATCTATGAGAGGGAAGGCCCAGAACAGCAACTAGATTCTTTTTTCTTTTTAACTTTGATCATGTTTCCCTCCCCTAACTCATGCCATATGTTCCCTACCCATTCATTCTTACCTTGCATTCTTTCTCTCAAGAAACACACACACACACACACACACACACACACATACACACACACACTCCAGCAAAAGACCTATATGACAAAAAGTGCCAAAGGAAGCAAATTGAAACAACAACAACAAATTCACAAAAATGCTGAGTTCACTTTGTGGTGGCCAACTACTATTGGGCATGGGGCCTACCCTCAAGTGTGGCTAATATATCCGGTGACACTCCACTGGAGAAAACTTATTTTCCCTTCCCCAGCAGTAATCAATTGCAAATGGCTTCTTGGTTAGAGATGGGACCCTATGTCCACTTCCCCTTTTAACAGCAGCTGAACGTTTTAAATTATATTCTTATAATTATAATAGGTTTCAATGATGTCAAAACACCCAGTAGTGCAATTTAACTATGGGTAGTTTATATGTCAATTATTTCTCAGTAAACTTATTTTTAAATGATGAAAAAAAAGAAATAGTGATTGACACAGGTTGGACTCAGGACAACAAATGGAACTAGCAAGCTGCTGTCAAAATTCATGACACAGAATATGCTGAGTCACAGATATAGAAAAATGTCTAAAAGTTTTAAAAATACATATTTTTAAAATTGGATTTTGAACTTCAACTAAAAATGAGATGAATATCAGAGACAAGAACTTTGGAGAATGTTTTTCTAACTAGCATCCCAGAATGAATTGCACTGTCTTTTCATTTTTGTTTTATAATTAAGATTATTTATTGGCAATGACAGAAAATAGTTTAATCACAGGGCACAAACAAAATGAGAGCGAAAAAATAAAATTAATGCTAATCAATTGTTGAGCGACTGTAGCTTATAGCAAGAGAAATTGTGGCTTTGAAATCTGAGACCAAATAGGCTACTCTTAACTTTTAATCATCCATATTATTGATCAGTATGCTATTGACATATGAAGTGGCCATTTATTATGCTAAATAGAGAACAAAGCAACCTCTCAAGACAATTTTGTTAGCTGGACTTCATTACTGTGATAAATATATGAGAGAAATGACTTCAAGGAAGAAATATTTATATTGACTAGGAGTCTCTGAAGGTTTTTTTCCAGTCCATGGCAAAACAAAAACACCACAGAAGACCAGATGGCAAAGGAATAGCTTCTTACCTCATAGCATCTATGAAGCAAAGATGCATAAGTAGAACAGGCCATGACAGATATATTCATATGGCCCTTATATCTTGTCTCTACCTTTTTAAGGTGATAGATCAACATGGTTCTAAAAAGATAAAGTAAAATTCCATGGTTTTTCAGTAGATATCTCATAAGACTAGCTGTGTTATTAAAGGCTACAATAGATATTCATCATCATCCTCTACTGTCATTCCTATTTGTGACCAACTTCAGCTGTACTTCTGATGGTCTAGGTTACTTATCTGCTATTGTAAAAAAAAAGACTTTCATTTTGGAGGAATCTGTACCCCTGATTACTGTGCATGTTTTGTAATGTAGTTGTTTCAGTTGGCTATTTCTATCAATTACCAGGCAGGCTCAGGTACCTGGTAACTACTGAGCCCTGATATTCTCCCTTTTTCTGGCAAAGAGCAGTGATTCTCCATTTTCATGAAATTCAGAGGTAACTAGCCTGTATTATTGACACAGTAATTCCTGTTTTTCTGTCCCAGGGCAGCTGCCTACAGATCCCAGAACAATTATCCAGACATCATTAGCTCAGGTCTAGTGATATCATTTCTATATTCTCTTACCAGGGACTAGATTCTTAGGAAAACTATATATTTAATTTTGTAAGAACCATGGTAACGGAGTCTACCCCTCTTTCCACCTATGGTAGTTAGGCCCATGTTTGGAGGTTTAGTGACACAGCATCATGTAATGGTTCCTTGAGGTATGGATTCAAAGCAGGCTGTCTGTCACCTCCCTATTATGGCTTAGCTCTCTCTACCTTTGGTAAGTCTCTTTGCTGTCCTATCAGTAGAAGAGAGGGAGGAGGGATTCTAAAAGCAAATGGGTCAAGATTATGATGGGGAAACCCACAGAGACAGCTAACCCAAGCTAGTGTGAGCTCACTAACTCTAGACTGAGAGCTGGGGAACCTACATAGGAGTGAATTAGGACCTCTGAATTTGGGTGACAGTTCTGTGTCATGCTTTACTCTTGATGCCTACAGGACTGAGAGAGACCAGGAGGAGGGGCCTGGTCCAGCCTCAACTTGGTATGTTAGCTTGCTACCTCCCCTTAATTCATCTGAGGAGTGGATGAGGGGAGGAGGAGGGGTTGGACAAGGAGGGAGGTGGAATTGGGGTTGGTGTGTAAAATGAAAAGAAAAAAGTTGTCTTTAATTTTTAATATAATTGTTCATTTAAATTAGAAACAAGCTTGCTTCACATGTCAATCCCAGCTCCCTCTCCCTTCCCTCCTCCCTTGCCCCTCCACCAGTAGCCCCCACCCCCCCCGCCCCCACTGAATCACCACACCATTCCCCAGAGAGGGTGAGGCTCTCCCTGGGGGATCTCCAGAGTCTGTCATTTCATCCACAGCAAGGCCTAGGCCCTCCCCCATGTGTCCAGGCTGAGAGAGTATCCGTCATTGTGGAATGGACTCACAAAGTTCATTCGTACGCCTTGGCAAATATTGATCTACTACCCAAGACCCCATAGATTGTCTCGGCCTCCTCACTGACACCACATTCAGGGGATCTGGATCACTTTAATGTCAGCACTTGAGAGGCAGAGGCAGGTAGATCTCTACGAGTTTGAGACCAGCCTGGTCTACAAGAGCTAGTTCCACAATAGGCTCCAAATCTACACAGAGAAACCCTGTCTCAAACAAACAAAGAAACAAAAAGACAAAAACAAATAAATAATAAATAAGTAAAATGAAAAAAATAAATAAATAAAAAGAGACCCACTAATACCATGGAAAATAATCTCTATTTCATAGCAGTCAAGTCGATTTTAAGTGGCTTATCCTAATCTAAAAACAAAAACAAACAAAAAACTGTCACAGCAATGTCTAGACTAATAATTGACCAAAAACATGAGCACTGTATCCTAAGATGAATGATGAAAATATCCCATCCCATTTATGATGTCTATTATAACATGCTTTCCTGTACCAGATGACATAGTCTCAGGAGGAGAAATGCTTGGAACTTCTATTTCAGTTATCCCAAAAACAGGTTGTTAAATGGTTTCAGGAAAGATAGAGATTGGAAATTAGACTATATACTCTCTTTGACAATTCAGGATATCTTTTTTGGGGGGGTTCATATGTTTTTTCAGTCAGTGGTTCTTGTTTTTACCATATACTCAGATATGGAATTGGAGTAAGACACCATGATGTTGATATCCCCACAGGTAGCACATACCTTCTGGTTTTTTCTCTTGATTTCATGTTTTTATAAAAATGCTTGGTACCCTGCTACTGGCTCATGTCTCTCAATTTGGAACACCCTGGTAAGCTAACCAGTCACTGCAGTCCTTCAGAATCAAGACAGGTGGCATTCTGATTTTGTTGAAGGTTATGATGATATTCTTCTTCTTGATTTTGATGGTTAAATATTGTCCCTTGGTTTTCAAACTTCAGGAATCTTCACATTTCAAAGATAATAGGAAGCCCAGTTTTAAAGCAGCCTTCTCCACTCTCAAGGGAACACCCCCCATCCATAACATACATTGCTGTAACTTCTTATAATAACCTCTTAGGGAAAGAAGGGGAGCTCTATGAACCCAAGAACCTGATCTACAGAGGATAGCCATCATTGGTCTTGTTTAACAAAAAGAGAAAGAGAGAGAGAGAGAGAGAGAGAGAGAGACAGAGACAGAGACAGAGACAGAGACAGAGACAGAGAGAGAGATTGGAGACAAAAGAGTTATGCCACTGACTAGTATTTATTTGACAAGACAAACTGAACACTTGACTAAGTGTGGAGAAAGTGATTCACTATTATAAAATGAGACAGGAATCCATCTTATCCATGTTGGGTGCAACAAGAATGATTCTTAACATGTTTTTCATCACTGAAACCATGAAGAATTTTCTTCTTACTATCTCTTTTCATTCACTCACTACAGGGTCATGGGTCTCCTTTCAGAGTACTGTGTAAGTAGTACTAAACATGGTGATAAAATTGGTTAGGTATGGAGTGTGGAGACAATTGTAAAACTGAATTTATTTAGTCCAGAACATTTCTTTTCTACATGTGAGTGTAACCTAAACAAATCAATTCCATCTGATTAAGCTCACTTTACATGGTTAATGTACCATGGACTCCCCTTTCTCCTCCAACACTTTCCCCAAAGACCACAGGGACAGCATTTAGATGCTCATTTTGCATGTCTTCCTTATTCGCACAAAAGCCAAGAGACGAAATTCAAAGGCCTATTGTGTATGATAAGTCAAAGAAAATGATAAGATGCAATATCTTTTTTCATTTGGTATCGAAATCCATTCAAAACCAAGTATTTATAAATTGAAGGTACTTTACCTACACTCTCACGCTGTAACTCTTTAGGGGAAGAAAAAAGTTTCAAGACCCTGAAAGTGGAACAATTAATGTGAAGTTATAACGTACTTAGAGCAGTTGTTCTCAACTTTGGCTGTATTTTATAACCACCAGGGGAGCTAGTAGAATTCCCAACTCTCTGGCCTCACATGAGAATAATTCAGACTTTCTAGGGTTGAGGTCCAAGCATCAATATTTTAAAACTCCCTGGGTAATTCCAGTATGTGAGACAGATTGGTAGGCTTTGATTTAACAAATGATTCTAAAGGGTAAATATAGTGCCAAGCACCCAGAGAGGGTGGGAAATTTTCATTTCTGGGCCCTAGCACAGATTCCCAAATTAGTGTATCTAGAACCCACTTTCAAACACATTCTCAGGTAATGCTTTGACATTGGTTCAGTGTGAGAACAATTACAAGAGTAAAGCCAGATAAGAACATGTAGATGTTCCTCAAGGTCAATGAATAAAAAAATGTGTAGAACATATACACAATGGAGATTTATTCAGCTATAATTTGCAGGAAAATGGATGGAAGTAAATATCATCATAGTAAATGAAAAAAGCCTGTCTCAGAAAGGCAAGTATTAAATTTTCTCATAAATATATGTAGGTATATCATGGCCTAAGGGTAGAAGAAGGCAGTATTGTAAGAGAAAAAGGGCTAGCAAGAGGGAACTGTGGCAACAAAAGAATAATGGAGGTGATAACAGTTAAAGTACATGGTGTATTTGAATGTAAAATGTCTTTATGAAGTCTATTATGAATAGAAATTATTTTAAAAATGCAAATTATGTACAGTTGTCATTGATATAGAAAAGCAAAATAATTGTGGGGAGAAATCAGTATTTTTGTGGGGAAAATGCTCTATTGCCTAGTAAGTTTTGTAGAAGAATAAGATTGTCTAAATAAATAAATGCTCAATTTATAAAATGCTGAGATCCTCAAAAGAAATACCTTACTCAATTTGACAACCTAGATGGAGAAAATAAAGTAATATATTTGCTATCTGAAATATTTGGGACAAATGAGAAAGTAAGAAAATTATAAGTCTCTATTAGTTTAGCAATCTTGGGATTCAAATAAAAATAGAAAATAATTTCTAATAATGATGGTGATGATGATAATGATATAGTTGGATGGACATTAGCATAAATTTCATAGGCTGCCTTTGATGACTCATATGTTCATGTTCTATACATTTAAACATTTCACAAAGTATAAGCCTCAGACAGATGAAGGTCTGTTTTGATACCCTCTCCTGCTCTGAAATGATACCAAGATTGGACAGCATCATCAACATGGTGACAATGGTAGGGAATCAGTAAAGCATGTGCTGATGAGTAGGTAGAAATTACCAGGTAGGAACAGCTGTGTCATCCATCCTGAATGTCTGCTTGATATACTCCTTAGTTGTGGACTGCCTGGCAGACTGGCTGTTTGGATATTTGAATGGTGGGTTGATAATTTGTTGTTTGCTTGTTTAACTTACTGATTGATTGTTTATGATTGTTTGGTTGGCTAGTTGGGTTAGTGGATGGGTAGATGACTGGTAAAGTAGTTTGTTATTTGGTTACTTGATTGGTTACTTGGTTAGTTGTTTGGGTACATGGGAGAGTAGGTAGAGGGGTGGTATTTATTCAGCTAGTTGGTTGTTTATTTGGTTTGGTGCATAGATGGTTGGACAACTGGTCAATTAGTTGGTAGCTGTTTGCTTTATTGGTTGTTGGCTTATTGGTTGTATTTTGATAATACTTATTTCATTAAAATATAAACTGATTCTTTAGTATTATTCCAATCTCTGTCACTGGATCCACAATATTGTCGGTCAATTAAGAAATCTGTAATTTCAAGTTCATCAAGGAAGATCATAGAGTAGAGGCTGACTACAGATCATTAACTATAACACATTCTCTGTCCTCACTGCCTAGGAATACATATTATTAGAAGACAGCAATCGATATATTCATGCTAGGCACACTCTGTAAACACAACAGTGATGATTTCTTTTCCAAGCTATCTTTTGAAGGAAGTTTGTATAGCGAAGATGTATATATCTTTGGAACCAGCCAGATGATCTGGGTCTGTTCCTGAGTAGGGGAGTGTGATTGATGGAAGGCTAGCTATCCGGTATTAAAGAAAAGGCAGAGACATAAGATCATATCAGGAGGGCAGTGTCAGTTAATACTGAAAGCACCCAGTTTATTTATGCATCATCTTAAGCAACCATCCAAAGGTGGGAACAATGCCAGAAGACATCTATTATCATATATAAAGGGCAGATAGCAATTACTTCCCTTAATCATAAAGACACTCCTTAGCCGCATATACTCAGCCATCAGGCACTCACATATCAGGTCTATTGTTACTTAGATAGGAGCCATTTCCCACAGAGGCCAGGACATCATGCAGCCATTAGCTGACATCTTAAAGACAATAGAAGTTGAGGCTCTCTGAACTCCTGGCAGGATGGAATAGATTTCCAATATACGGGCCCCCACAACTTTGCTGACAAACATTAGAACGATTCTATGATGAATTCTTATGAGTCAAAGATTGGGCCAGCTAGTTTATAGCACAGTTACAGGATTCTCTTAACTTGAGGTTCCCTAACTTAGACACATACACAACATATGAGCAGACTCTACTAACTCTTTCCTTTCTAGTCTCACCATGAGATATCAAGAGGAGGGGAGTATTTGCATGACTTCAGGGGTTTATTTAACTAGAGCAGTGAGGGGATCAAGAAAGGACAAACAGAGAGAGAGAGACAGACAGGAATATACACATGTGTGTGCATGCATATACTCACACACACACACACACATACACACAGGGAGAGGGAGAGGAAAAGAGAGGTAAGGGCAGAGGGAGAGGGAGGATAAGGGAGAGAAAGGGAGGAGGAAACCAGAATTGAATGCACTGTGCTCTGTGATGGAGAAGCCTTGGCACCCTAAGCTCAGTGTGTTTATCTTATAGAGTTGAATAAGGAGGCAGGATTATTGCATACAGACAGACAAGGAAGCAAGGTTAGTATACTCAGACAAACAAGGAGGCAGGGTCAATATATACAGCTGAATAAGGAAGCAGGTTTAGACACTCTCAGTAGAAGCAGCCTCTATAGGGGGACAGTCTTTGGCAATGGGAGAAAGCTACAGGGGATATTTTCTGTACACACTGTCAACACTGGAACAGAAGAAGGGTTTGTCCTCCTCCTAGCTTCTCTTGGGAAAGGCTTTGCCACTCCAACAAAGCTGAGTCACGGGTCCTTAACATGGTTGTTGTTATGGCAGGCAATATACATTCAGTCAGGTATTCACACACACATCTCTTTTTATAGGGAGGAGGAATACTGAATATGAATCTCTAGACGTCTTCTTTACACTAGGTATAAATTCCTTTCTGTTACTATGTAGCCTTAAAATAGGTCATAGAAAGCCCTTCATGGGAGTCTGTACCTGTAATCTCAGTTAAAAGAATACCATGTTCAAAGCCAGCCTACCATTCATGGACAGATTGTCAAAAATGGGGAAGCATAAATATACAGATACCAACATGTAAAGGTATCCATGATATTTTTAAGTATATGAGTTCAACTTAATTTGATATATTATATGAAATTGAAGGTATATGCCATAAATTTCATTCTGCTGAAGAATTTTGGGGAAAGGTCAGTCTCTGCTTTTTTATATTTTTAAAGATTTGCATTGGTAATGGTACAATTTCTTCCACATTGCAAAAGAAGATATAATGTTAAGTATCCAATAGCAAGTTTTCTGTATAGAGGTTAGTGATGGGCTGAAAATGCAACAGTCATATATAAAGATTCCATTCTTCAGCCTCCTCCTGAGGAGGGAATATCAGGAGGACAGGCTCTGTAGAAGTGTTTCTTGTGCCTCCTACTAAATATCTTTGGAGGGATACAGTGTGTTTCTTTGTTGCATCAAATGCAGATTTGATGGCTCAAGTATAGACAGCTAAGTGGAACAATGAAGTGCAAGCACATGCTTCTAATACTGGAGTTACAAAAAAAAGTGTACCTAGAAAAGGAGAGGATGAAATTTACTGAGGTTCCATCAGTTATTCCATTAGGGATGTATACAGTATATACAACACAATACCTAACCGATCAGATTTTTCTGAAGTAGTCTTCAAAAAATGTTTCAAGTGGCCTACACCTCTCTCTGTTCAGTAAATGAGTTGTGCTAGTTTCCTTGAAGCTCAGAGAATTAACCAGGGATAGAAAAAAACTGCCTTTCAGACAGGGAACACTTAATGAAGAGAACTTTAAATGTGTCTTTCCAAGCTTTAGTTTTTCAGAGCAGAACTTATCTGAGTGGCTATTATATCATTCTAGCAAGAATGTACAGAAAAATCAATATCTGAAACGTTCTAAGTGGTAAAATATGACCGCACCTAAAAATATTGTGCTGGAGCTACCCTGAGCCAAGCCCACCAGACTTTCTATCTTGTTACTACAATCCTTTTTTTTAATTTATTCTCATCATCAGGTAATGTACTTACTTTCTGTTTGAAAATAGTTATTTCTACGTAGTGGGAAGCAATCCCTTGAGAAATCTGATCTCAAGTCTTCCTCTTTATTTTTTCTTTTAAGAAAAATGAATGCCAGATAAAGTACCTAGACAACCTCTCTAAAAGGCATAATTCCTTAGTAGTAAATTCCTGAGAGAGAAAATCAATGATTAGTGACTTTGTAAAACAGTAACTATGACAAGCCCTTTTCTGATTTCTGAATATTATGTAGGTTATACATTGGTGGGACTAGAAACCAGAGTGAAGGAAGCACAGTAATGTATGTCCCTAGTCTTTGAAAATAAGAGGACTGCTCTAAAATTTGTGGAGGAAGAGTGTTTTTGATTTTTGTTTCTGTAGGTTGTTGAGTTTATCTTCTTTTAAATTTGCATTCCTCTCTATCAGCTCCCAAATGCTTAGGAAGTATTCATTCAATATATAAACCTGTTTGCAAATTAGCCTATCTAGACAGTTTAGTGTATCTCAATACTGACCAGGGTCACCCAGCATTGTATACATAAATATGGAGAAGAGACAAGGAAGCAGGGTCTCTCAGACCCATCCTCTAGGACACACCATAGGAAGTGACCATGGCAAAGTCATAGGGAAAACCACATCCAGCACTGAGCACAGGTATCTGTCTGAGATTGTGCTTATAGCTGGTGTCTGACAAAGCAGGCAAGTAGGAAGCTGTAAGCTAAACACTGGCAAAGAGAAAATTCAATAGGAAGAATGCAAAATGTATAGTTA
The DNA here is from genome assembly GCF_017639785.1 of Mesocricetus auratus. Classification (NCBI taxonomy): domain Eukaryota; kingdom Metazoa; phylum Chordata; class Mammalia; order Rodentia; family Cricetidae; genus Mesocricetus; species Mesocricetus auratus. Next base: position 25,354,063 of record NW_024429196.1, on the reverse strand, counting down.
TTTAAACCAGAACATGGCTGGTGACCTCCAGAAGTTCAGTCCAGGTGACTTAGCATCAGGAGTAGTGTGTAGGATCTGAACAGTAAAGAGATGGGATGTGGGAAGCTGTGATTCTCATCAAGCTATCAGAGACAGACTGGAAAGTGAGCACAGGTGCTCCTGTGAGTCCAGGTGAAGAATTCTGTGTGAGACTTCTGTATCAGAATTGATTGGGAGACAATAAATGATCCCAGTAGAAACTAAACTAAAAGCTGAGAACAGATGTGGAAACTATGACTGTAGAGTCTCAAACAGGGAAAAATGAAGAAAAGAAAGGTAGTAAAGGGGAAAGAAAGGACAATAAAGATGAAGTAGGAGGAAAAATGGGAATTTAATAATCTTCTATTCAATAGAAGGCTCTGTGGTAGCTATTTCATCCGTGTTTATTCGTTGAACCCTGTTGACATAGGTTGGATGTTGATCCCAAAAGAAACACATCATACATGTCCTAAGCCCAAGCAAAACACTGCTACTTTATTTGGAAAAAAGATAAGCTTCTTAATTATTTCAATAAAGAATCTAGGGGGTTATAATTTGGATGCCCCCTGAACCAATTCCAGGTTCCTTTTAAAAGGTCACACAGATATAGCCAACAGAAACCATGTAAGTGATGGCAGAAATTGGAGTTGAACAGCCAAAAGCTAAGGCATATCAACAAGCACCAGAGGCTGGAAGAAGGCATGAACCAGAATCTGACCCAGTGTCTTGAGGAAGTATTCCCTGCTATCACTTGGGCATGGATTTTGTTCAGCAAGAATGGTAAGACAACTTTGCTTTGTTGAGAGCTATAATATCAGTGGTCATTTGTTTCAAAAGTTGCAGACATTAACACATCCACAAAGTAGGTAACATCATCCATATTTTACAAATAAGGATTGAAACCTTGGGAAGGAGATGTACTAAGGTTACCTAACTAACAGGTGTCAGGAAGAGGATTCCCATCCAAGCAATGTAGTTCCAAAGCTTACAGTCTCTATTCCTTACCTGGCCCCATCAATTCTCAGAGTCACAAGAATTACTCAGGATATCCTCTCCTTTTCTAATGAAGTTGAGGCCAACTAGAAAGCAATGAGCTGGAGTCAGAACCAGAAGTCAATGTAATCTTTAAGGCCCACAGTGGTGATCCAGTTCTGCTAGTAAAACCACATTTCTCCAAGGTTCAACAGTGTCCCTGAACAGTACCATCTGCTGGAGCACAAGTGCTCAAACATAGGAACCTGTGAGGACACAGGACATCTAACCTGCAACAGTTATTCAACCTACTTCCCCATTTCTTGTATGGGAGAACAACCTCTACTGGTAAATGCTCATCAATCTGGTTCCCTACAATAGCAGCAGCAGCAACAAAAATCATGATTTGTGGTGTATGCCAGCGTTCATAATATGGACACATCCATCACGAATTTCAAGCAAATAAAAATGCCAGTGCTTGATCAGAATTAGGAACAAGATGTGCAAAAACACCAGGACATTGTATTTCCAATACTCTAATAAATGTACTAGGTAATAAGGACCTCAAGAGCATACGTGATAGTAAAGTATAATAACCAGGAAACAATTACAGGATCCTTTTCTATGTGTTTGATGTAGTTTAATTAAATGTGGTTATAGAATTTAATTTTTGTAAATAATGACTATGTTTATATGTTTAGCAATACGTTAACAAAACTTCCTGAAACTTAATATTGGTCTTTTGAGAATTAGCTATGTTTTTTCATCATCGAACTGGGAAGTATACATGTGGTCTTTATCAGCTATCTCTGAATTCATATTTCCACTCAATGACTGTAGGATTTGGATGAGCTCATCATTCTATGGCTGTTGCATCTTGGTAGCCTCAGGCAATGCTCATTATGACCACCACCCTGAGATTTCATTCAGTATAATGTGGCTGGGTCAATGTTATATTAGTCATAGATATTTATAGATATTTGTGGATGGTGGGGCATTTTGTATTCAAATACCTTACACAACTGAAACATAAAAGTTAAACTACTTGTACTTTTTGAAAGTTAGATGGCCATCCTGTGCCTGTATGACCATAGCCCTCTTTGATTCAAAGACCTATTCCTTCTTTCTAATCTCCATTTATTTTGAAATATAAACTTAATAATTTATAACAAAGATATCTGTTGATATTTCCCTAGTCACATCTAAATCATGACCCACCACCCTTAGACTGTTACAAATAAGGAAGTCCATCAAGTCTTTATTTTGGTTTGTTTGCATCTTTAAGTACAAATAGTTCTTGGTCTGAGACCTTTGAGCCTACTAGGTATCAATAATGTTGCCGGTCAACTGATCCCCAAACAAGGATAATGTCCTAGACCAGAGTGCTCTAGTTGCTGCCATGGGATCTATTTTAGGTCTGGTGTAAACTGATTGAATCTCAGTCATATCTGGTCATCTTGAGTCTGCTGAATGTTCCTCCCCATGTTATTGCTTCTCAGTTCACTTGTTCCTCAATTCACTGAACCAAAATACAGCAAAGTTCCATAGCTGCTGACAATGATAAAACTTAATAGCAAACACCAGAGCAGTATGAACAAGTCCCCTCTCATAAACACTTTATTTAACTGGTCCTGTGGGAAAGCTTAAATGAGAAAATCTAATCTCAGTAAAAATGATGACCCCACCTTCCTATCTCTCCTGTATCCCAGTGATCCTCTGAGCTCCTGCTCTTCCAAACAAAATCCTGGTGGCACCCCTACCATCTTGGAGATATGTACATAATACTTCTGTTTTGTGCAGTTTGGTTCTGCCAACTCCTTACATCTCACCTAAGTAGCAAATAAAGCTAACCAGAATGCACATAAAACACGGTCATTACTGGCTTATGGCTACTCTTAACAGAGTCCTCTAGGTCAAATTTAAAAGAAACCATGATGAAAATAATTATGACACATAGCAATCTCATTATTATCTGAAATGATGACAAGGTAATCTTTAGATCAGTGGTTCTCAACCTGAAGATTGCAACCCCTTTTGGGGGTCAAATGACACTTTTTGCAAGGGTCAGATATCCTGCATATCAGACATTTACATTATGATTCATAACAGTAGCAAAATCACAGTTATGAAGAAGCAATGAAATTGCAGCGTTAGGAAGGTTGAGAACCAGTGCTGTAGATAATCTTAAAAGAATTAATACTTAGTTAAAGAAACTGGGTACCAACTTTAGGCCATTATAGGGTATGCAGGCAGTCAAGAGAGTTCATGTAGACATCAGGACCCACCAGTTTATGAGTTGGCCACAAAAATGGAGATTAGACTTCCAAGAAATCTTCTGCTTTTCTCTGTGTTGCAGAGCATCACCAAGCTAAGGAAGTCCAAACCCACTGGTAATTAATCAAGGAACTAAATGGGTAATCTTTGAGAGCACAAAGGGCTAACTTATGTTATCTGTTTGTTGTGTGAGTCTAGAACCCCTATCTAAGCTATTGTCTTCATTGATATCTAGTCCTGCTTATGGCAGAATATTTTTTAAGTACTCCAAAATTTGTTTATAGAAAGAATGGTTAAATACTACATTGCAAATAGTTGCATACTCTCCCACAATGCCAAAATGTCCAACTGTGAGGTTGTTATTCAGAGTCAGTGATGGATGATACAGCAGGCTACCATTCATCCCAGGTTACTATGTGCTATTTCAGCTCCTACCCCCTCCTCTGACCAATAACTGTATCTCTTGAATGAGTAGCAATCCTGGTTCTGACCTCAGACCACAAGACCTAGAGCAATTCTCTACTGTATTAAAACAGTTCACCACTTATGTATGAACTCAAGCTCTTGTTTCCATATTGCAATTTAAGGCTTGCTCAGCTCCTGTCATTGAGATAGCACCAATTTTCCATAAAAATAAATTAGTCCTTAAGACACGTGCATGTACACTCATGTAATCTCAAAGAGTATTACAGAACATAAGCATATTACCTCACTCCTGTGAAAATAATCCTGTCTTATTGTATTACATGTAAGAGAAGAACAGACTAGATGAGACATGACATAATAGGCATATTAGCTTGAAATCCATTCCAGGTAAAAATCCCATTGTACCAAGGTTGCTATAGCATAATCGAACAACAAGATGAAAGTTAATTTCTAAGTTATTCATAGGGGGGACTATTGTTTACCAGGGCTTTTCTTATTTGTTTACAAAAAGCAGATGTTTAATGCATTCTCTTTGTACAAATATCATCCCTATCTCTTTGGAACTGTTACGCCAACAGGGGCATATTATGGACTTTGAAACTGTGCCTAACAGTTAAACTTTATCCACACCTGTGTGAATCTGATTTTCTCTACAAGTGCTTGAATGCGTGATGAGCATTTCTCTCTGAAATTTAATGTGATCTGAAATATACTCTTGGTAACAAATGCCCTTTTAAGATGCATCCATTACCTTAGTCTGTGCTTCAAAAGCATGTTCTTCCACATTCGTCTCTAGTTGGGGACTTTGTGAGGACAGTACTACATTGTACTGATCTTCATACCCAAACAGATATAGATGCTTAATGGACATTCATAAATATTTACTGATGAAAAACAAGTTCACATTGTGACTAAACGCAACAGTTACTTAAAGAATTTGGTAGGCTGCAAAGTGAATATACGTGGCAGAGTTTAAGGTTTTGGATATAAGGGAAAAGAATGAGTGAGGGTAGCAGTGGACTTTACATATAAAGCTTCAGGAAATGTTGGCTCTGAAAGGCAGATATATTTGAAATATGATAATATACTGGATAGAGATTTGTAAGTAGACTGAAGGGTGAGGAATAAACAATTATGTATCTTCTCTTGTGGTTTCTCTAACACTTGGCCCAACTAATTAATGTGTGTGTGTGTATATGTGTGTGTGTGTGTGTGTGTGTGTGTGTGTGTGTGTGTGTGTGTATGATGCATATGTACACGTCTGTGACTGGGTGAAAGGACTTATGCCCAAGTGCAGATGCCAAAAGAGAATGTCCAGAGGCAGGTAGCTGGCAAGCCCCAGACATCCTTTTGTGGCGGTGGCTAGCTTCTTAACTGTGCTATGGGCATTTAAACTTAAGTCCTCCTGCTTGGGCAACAAATGCTCTTCACCCACAGAACTACCCTTCTTCCAGCTCCCAGCTACCTTTTATAGTTTTATTTGTCTTACCCAGCCAAAAACATTCTTAAGTCCTCCCTTTAAGAATTTTGTTCTGCCTGTCTCAAAAAACCAAAACCAACCAACCAAAGAAACAAATAAAACAAAACTAAAAATAAAAAAAGAATTTTGTTCTGATTCTTATCTTGGATCTTTGTTGTGGATTGGAAAGGGTACCTTAACTGCCCTTCCCCTGTAATAAATTGATGACTACCTTAATTGTTATCATGGAACCTTCCTCTAGTCAACTGATGGAAGCAGATGCAGAGATCCACAGCTAAACACTGGGCCAAATTCCTGGTACCTAATGGTGGAGAGGGAGGAGTGATAATATGAGCAAGAGGTCAAGACCATGATGGGGCAACCCACAGAAACAGCTGACCCAAGCAAGTGAGAGCCCACTGATTCCAGACTGACAGCAGGAGAACCTGCATAAGACCAAACTAGGCCCTCTGAATGTGGGTGATAGTTGGATGACTAGGGCAGTTTGTGTGGCCACTAACAGGGAACCAGGATTTATCCCTAGTGAATGAACTTTTTTTTTGGAGCCTATTCCCCATGGAGAGATACCTTACTCAGCCTAGATGCAGAGAGGAGGGTCTAGGTCCTACATCAAGTGATGTGCCAGACTTTGATGATTTCCCTATAGGAGTTCTCACCCTTTCTGAGAAGTGCATGGAGATGGCGTGGGGAGAAGAAATGGGGAGTGGTATTAGTATTCAGGCATCTGTACTGGCCCATCCTTGGGGTTCTGACAGGATGCATCCTCAGCTTCAGTCACTAAGAGTATCAGCTGTGCACATTCACTATGTTCCCTTTTTAAAGGGCCCTTCCCACTATCTATCCTTCTCTCTCTCTTTGTCTCCCTCTCTGTCTTTTCTCCTCTCTTTCTCCCTCTCTCCCCCCCTTTCCTTTCTACTCTCATGCTGCTCCTGTCTCCAGAGGCTGGTCTCTCCCCTTCTCTCTTATTAAATTGCAACAAATGGGAGGACTGAGGGAAAGGGAACTGGCATTGTTTGAAAATAATTGTTTTGAATTATACAAGTATCTAAAGCAAAGCTTCCCTCTTTCATTTTATCTTACACTTTCCTAACCCATGTTCTTCTAAGACCCAAGAAATGTTGTATAAATCATTATTTACATGAAAAGAGAAGTGTCTATGTAGATATTTGCCTATGAGACTGGCCTTTTTCAATGGCAAGAACACTTAAGATTAACAACAAAAGATAAAAGGGACAATGCTTTTACTTTCTTTTTTCTGAAAGATAAAACCCTGTGGATATGTAAAATTAAGAATTTTTATGTCTTATAAAGGACAACACATATAAAGATAGCTTTATGTAAAGAAATAGCACAGGAAGGAAGCAATATAAAGTTGTTCTATACTTTATGACCAGGAGCCCGTAAACACATTTCCAAATACAATATTCATACCATTTTATGATGAATGTCATCACTTAGGAGTGTTTAGTGTTGTTGATTTTTCTCTTGGGCATGATGCCCACAGTTTAGGTCATCAAAATGCAATTGAACAGAAGTTATTTAATCAGGTCTAAATGAATTATCAAGTATTCTCAAACGCCTGGATGACTAAGTATAGAGTTTAAAAATTCCTAAATGTATTGCTAAACTTAACTGTGAGCAAACAAGTTTTGCATCTTTGCTTATTTAATGTTGCATTTTAAAATTAGCAGTTATTGGCCTTAAAAGCAATGACATAATTTCCCTTTTCAATTCCAAATTTTAGCCTATAGATAGGTAGATTCCTTGTTGAAAATCAGGTGTTTGTAGGTTTATGGGTTAATCTCAGAGTGTTCAAGTCCATTCCATTGGAACACTTGATTTTTGACAAAGAAGATAAAATTATACAATGGAAAAAGATAGCATCTTCAACAAATGGTGCTGGCATAACTGAATATTGGCATATAGAAGACTGCAGACAGATTCATGTCTATCTACATGCCCAAAAGTTAAGTCCAAATAGATCAAAGAACTCAACATAAATCCAGCCACACTGAACCTCTTAAAGGAGAAAGTGGGAGGTTCCTTTGAAGGAATTGGTACAGGAGACCACTTCCTGAACATAATACCAGTAGCACAGACACTGAGATTGACAAATAATAAATGGTATCTCCTGAAACTGAGAAGCTTCTGTAAGGCAAAGGACACAGTCAACAAGACAAAAAGCCAGCCCACAAAATGGGAAAAGACACTAATCCCACATCTGGCAGAGGGCTAATCTCCAAAATATACAAAGAATTCAAGAACCAAGTCTCCAAAACACCAAATAATCCAATAAAATAGTGGGTGACAGCCCTAAAGAGAGAATTCTCAATATAGGAGTCTAAAATGACTGAGAGACACTTAAGAAACTGTTCAACATCCTTAGTCATTAGGGAAATGCAAATCAAAACAAATCTGAGATAACTTCTTACTCCTGTCAGAATGGCTAAAAAAAAACACTAATTAAAACTTATGCTGGAGAGGATGTGGAGAAAGGGGAATGCTCGACCATTGCCGGTGGAGTGGAAACTTGTACAGCCACTTTGGAAATCAGTATGGAGATTCCTCAGGAAAATGGAACTCAGTCTATCACAAGACCCAGCAATTCCACTCTTATGCATATACCCCAGAAATCCCCATTCATACAACAAGGATGTCTGTTCCACTATGTTCATAGCAACATTACTTCTAATAGCCAGATCCTGGAAGCCACCTAGATGCCCCACAACTGAAGAGTGGATAGAGAAAATGTAGTACATTTACACAATGGAGTACTATTCAGTGGAAAAAAAACAATGGAATCTTGAAATTTGCAGGCAAATGGATGGCACTAGAAGAAACCATACTGAGTGAGGTAACCCAGTCACAAAAATACAAACATGGTGTGTACTCACTCATATATCTATTTTAGGAGAATATCAGCCTACAATTCCATTACCAGTGAGTCTGGGAAACAGGGAGGTTCACAAGAGATATATGCATGATATCCCATAGAAGTGAAATGAGGCAATATCTCCTGAGCAGATTAGGAACATGGGAGGAGGGGAGAGGGAACCAGGAAAAAGAGAGGGTGAGAAGAGTGGGGGAGAGGAAGACAAGGGGGAACAGGAAGGTTGAGTTGGGGTAAGAATAGAGGAGAGCAGGATGAGAGATACCATAATAGAGGGAGTCATTATAGATTTGCAGAGAGACTTGACACTAGTGAAATTTCCAGAGATCTACAAGGATAACACCACCTGGAAAACTAAACTAAGTAATAGTGGAAAGACTACCTTATAGCCCCTCCTTGATGATGAGATTGAGGACTACCTTATATGCCATCCTAAAATCTTCATCCAGTGACTGATGGAAGCAGAGGCAGATACCCACAGCTAAACACTGAGCTGGACTCCCTGAATCCAGTGACAGACATGGAAGAGTGATGAGCAAAGAGTCCAGACCATGCTGGTGAAACTCACCAAGACAGCTGACTAGACAAGGGGGAGGTCTTGGACCCCCAGACTGATGGCTGAGAGGCCAGCAGGGGACTGATCCAGATGCCCTGAATGTAGTGTCAGTGAGGAGGCCTCGGCAATCTCCGGGGCCTTGGGTAGTAGATCAGTGTTTTCCATGGCATACAAATGAACTTTGTAAGCCCATTCCACAAGGAGGGATGCTCTCTCAGCCTAGACACATGGGGAGTGTCTAGGTCCTGCCTGGATGAAATGAAAGACTCTGGAGATCCCACATGGAGGGACTCACCACCCCTGAGGAATGATCTGGAGATTGGATAGGGGGCTGGAAGGCTGATGGAGGGGCAAGGAAGGAGGGCTGGGAGAGGGAGCTGGGATTGACATGTGAAGCAAGCATGTTTCTAATTTAAATAAAAAATATTGGAAAAAAAGCAGGCAGATTCCCTTGATGATTAGTTCTCAGTAAGATTTTCCATTCATCCATATCATCTAATTCATTCAATGTACATACATGGAAGTACTCTGTTGAGTGATGTACTCAGGACAGTCTTAGAGATGAAAGGTCTACTTTCTGCTTATCTGTAGTATGAGGATAGGTGGTGGGCAACAAACAGACAAAATACAGAGACACCCCTAAAGCAGTTAGAGAACACATCACGGGCAAAGGGGTTGGCAAATATGGGAAAACCAGCACATAAACAATTCAGAAGGGCTGATAGGGGAGGTCCTTCTGTGTATATGTTTCTCTTATTGGTTGATGAATAAAACACTGTTGGCCAATAAGGCAGGAAGATAGGAAGGACTAGGAGATGAGGAGAATTCTGGGAAAGGTAGGCAGGAGAGCCCACCCGAGGAGTTACCATGTGGAGCCCAGGAGGGTAGGACATACCTGGCATTCTCCAGTAACATAGAAATATGTAGATTAGTAGAAATGGGTTACTAATTAAGACAGAGCTAGCCAATAAGAAGCCCTAACCACCAACCAACAGTTGTATAATTAATATAGTGTCCATGTGTTTATTTGGGGCTAGAGGGCCAGAGGACTAACAGACCCAGGAATCACACTCATTACAAAGGGCCTGCCATTTTCTATTGTGATGATAGAACAAGGTATGTGCTAGCATCCCTGGCTTTGGAGTATGGAAGTGATAGAAAAATTTAGTACAGTTTGAAGGATCAATTAGGGTAACAGTGAAGTTCCCTATAGTCTGGGAGACAATTTAAGGTATGGTGAATCTGAGCAAAAACCCTGAAACTGACTAATACCAAGTACAGAAAGAATGAAAACATTGTCAGCTACTGAGGTTATTAGTATTGAGCTTGATTCAAGAAATGACTTGTCATTCAACTCAGATATGAGATCACAGCCATTTCATCCAGTTAGCCTCAAGCCAACGACTAAACACAGTAGTAACATGAAGATTTGGCCACTCAGGACTCTCATGTACCTGATCCTGAATCTTGACTTACTTTTGGGTTTTCTTAGACTTCCCTAGGTCTGCTTGGTTGTCTGCAACTCCCTGTTCAATCCTGTTTCCTCCAGCAAATGTCAGACCTATAACATGATTTGAAGGGTCTTCCCATCTAATTCTGTTTCTGGCCTGCTTTATTTGTCCACTGTGTCACTTCTGGACACATTGTTCACATTTGTTTCTCTATCTCAGCTTTCACCTCTTTGGAAAGGTTTTTGCCTTAGGGTGTTTGGGAACCAATTAGAAAACAGAATTGGCTAACATGTTTATTGAAGGGGCATTTGATATTCACAAGGATGGCTCAAAGACAACTCTTGATTCTTGAATGGATGGCACTACACTAAAATGGAATCCTGAGAAGGGTAGATCTGCATGTGGTGATTTTGTTTTTTAATAGTGAGGCATGTGACAGATCTGTCCCACACATAATTATAGACATAAGCTTAGAGGTCAAAAGAAAGCTTACAAGTACATGATCAGGATCCATATCTTATATGCACAAACATTTCCATCTCTGCCCTTAAGTTGTCAAAGGCAACAGTCGTACATTTCTACCACTAACATAAGTATCTGCGACAAGTATGTACACACACACACACACACACACACACACACACACACACACACACACAAGTATCCTGTACTTGAGAAGAAAAGAATAACTAACAAACAGATGTGAAGTCCCAATGGGACATCTTTAACTCATTGGTTGCTCAACTTGGGGCAACACCTTCCATTAACCATGCAACTAGGTGGCATATTTTAATACATCAATTTATTTTGTAAAATAAGGTTAAATAGCACTAACATGAAGAAGTTCTTACACGTTTTTAATAAGTAAACTGATAGGCTTCTCATATAGTACTATAATTGGTGGATTTCTATAAACTATTACATGTCTTTGTGTTTTCTATAGCAGCATTTAAGGCAATCTTTATATAGTTCAAATTTGCTTTTTACTTGTTTATTTTGTTTTGGTTTTTCTCTCAGTCAATTAATCGAATATAGTGTGAGTAAAAACCAAATTAAAAGTTTGCCACCTCCATAGAACATTATACCATAAGGAAGAAACCTTATTTGAGAAGGTCAGTGTCTTACAAGCTTTAATTCCAGCATTCTCCACATATAATTCCTAGAATTCATAGCAAGGACACAGACACCATATTAATCCTTCCAGCATCTGACTAAGAATGTTATTGTCACCATCAATTTGTTCACTTTTTCACCCCTTAGAAATTTTACAGGAATCTACTTCAACATCTTCTGTAATCTCTAGCTAACGGAAAAGAAAAAGTTGTACTTTGTCCCTTAATAGGCCAGCAGTGACATTTGTACACAATGAGTGAGTCTCTATCAAGTCAGGAAAACAACATTTTTTTTCTGTTTTTATTTCTGTCACAATTAGCCAGCTGAGCTATAGGTGAATATATTTGAAATTGAATCAACTTTGAAGAACTTAGTTTTCACTCCAGGGTTTTTTCTAGGGGACATAGTTTAAATGTTGAAAAAGTTTATACATGTGCCTCTTCCTTTCTTACCAAACCAACACAGTAATTACTAATGTCAGGGTTCTATTTTTAACTGTGTGCTGCAGCACAGACCTGCAATCCCAACACTCAGAAGGCAGGGACTACAGGGTACCATTTTCCACACTGGCCTCAGCTATGTTATGAGTTCTTTTCAACAACAACTTCTACTTTGTAAATCTTTTGTAAGAATATGCAATCTGATAATATTTTGTTCCATTTTATTGTACCTAGAAACAATCCAGAAAAAACAGAATATATTCAGTATGTACTGATTTTTCTAACATAAATAATGCCAGATGATTCAGAATTCCTAGACTAAGCAGTCATCTTAAGTATAAGATTTATCCCTAACAACAATCCTGCAACATCCAATTCGTGTTATGTGAATTAACTATGAGCTAGAATAATGAGCTATAGAATTAAAGAAATCATGTTCTCAAAAACTGTGGACAATATATAAAAGCACTGGCAGAAAATAAATGCTGTAATATCCATATTGCATTGTCCTTCCAAGGCAGTCCCAAATTCATACACATATCTTGGGTTCCTTACTTTTAGCATATGTATAATTTGCACATAACTTAATATTAACCTGTATGTTGCTTTATTTCAGACATCAGGCACATTAACCAATTCAAATGCAAAATTATTAGATGCCCTGATTGAAATTTTGTGTCTGTTCAGAAATTCAATTTACTTGATATTAACTATTGTTTTATTTTATGTTAGAGTTCACTTCCCTCTGGCATCCAGTGGTGTCCAGTTCATTCCATATGTAATTTAAGGTCAACACTGGCTTCTTAATTAGCAGCTATTTGAACTGCAGAATAGTTTCACTGATAGTTTTCACAGCTGTAAATGCTTCCTAAAAAGTTGCTTTAGAGAAATAGTTGGTAGAATCTGATTCAACTTTGTACCCAAATATCTATTCAGCTTTCCTTTGCCTTCTATGATAGGAATGAGGGTTTACATTTTATAACTTGACAGGTCCAGATTCTAGTATACCCTCTTTCTTCAATTATATTTCAGTACATTTTTGGTAACTACCTATCATGGCAGAAGTAAAATTACTGCTAGAGATTTAAGTATTATTTAAGTTATATTAATATAATTTCCTTTATAAGTGGAGATTTTATATCAGGGAGAGGATAGACCAAATCAACAGAGGTTAGTAACAACCTCTGTCACCTTCAAAGGGTAATACCAAAGTAACACATTCCCAGAATTCAAACCAATAGACATGCCCTCATCACACTATCCAAGCACCCAGGCTTTAACCTCAACACTCTCAACTTCTAACTGATTTCCCCCCAAACACCCACCTGTTGATTGTCACTAGTAGAAAAAACAAACAAACAAAAACCTAGACGACTTCATCTCGTATCCTTGTCTGGAGTTTGATGACATAACCTACTAATTTTATAACTGAAATGGACATCTTCACACTTCCAGCTCTCTTGATCTGATCAGTCCAACTTTTGGTTCTTTTGAGAAACTTTGGGCCTTTCCCAGAAGCTCGTACAAATGAGGTGATAGCCATAGAAACAGACATATGATGGCTTTACACAAATATTCAGCAGATTTGAGAGCAACAAAAGAGGACAGAAAAGAGAAGCCAGTTAATAATCTTCCTGAGCCCTGGCTAAAGATAAATGATGGAAGGAAGCTGGATCTTGTCATTTATTTTCAATGAAATTTGCCTCCTTTTCTCTTAAATAAGCACCCTTTGGAATGGAATTATGTAGAAGAAAAAAGTGATGTCTCTGGAAGGTGAGCCCATGCCGATTGCTAATTAAATGCCATCTGTATTTCTTAGCCTGAAATTTGGTTTCAGAAATACAGATCAAGAACCCGCCACAATCTGACATGTCCCACTGAGGAATGGGTGGCCCTGGAGCAGGTGGGATTCTCCAGAGATCATTATCTAGCTGGAAGTACTTTGGGAAGAATGTCTGTGGAAAGATCTAAGGAACTTATAAAATTCAAAGCAAAGTGTTTGCAGCTCTATTCAGAAAATTCTGTCAAATGCTGCAAGGTGCAAAGGCAGAATTACAAAGGTCCTGTATCTCTGCTCCAGTGGCTTGTCTGTGGATCTCCTGTGGGGTTCAAAGACTGCCAGACTCGGTTCATCTTCTGGGGCATGGAGTGGGGCAAGGAAAGGACCAAAGACAGGAAGAGATAAGGGCTGAACAAGGGAAGAGAAAAGTTTTGTGGAGGAATTTTCTTACAAAAGAGTTCCTCTTTCTTCTGATTCACACCATTGCTAAAGGAGGAGACAAGCATCTATTACACACCTACAAAAATATTTTAACAGCTTTTTGTAATATATAGATACATACAGTTTTCTCTCTCTCTCTCTCTCTCTCTCTCTCTCTCTCTCTCTCTCTCTCTCTCTCTGCACACACACACACACACACACACACACCAAAATCAAAATACGTTCTTCTTTTAACCAGAAAAAAATGAACTAAGGTAAACAAAGGAACAGGAATTCTATGAAAGAATAAAATCATGAATGAATTTAAGACTTTATTTTTCTTATACATTCATCATTGATGACCCCTTCTTTTCACCAGAAGGTACATAATGAGAGACAGTAAACTGACTGTGTCTATTTAGGGCATGAGCCAGACCTGAATAACCAGAGCACTGGACTGGAGAGACTTCTGTTTTAAAAGAAACTGCTCATGAAAAGACTTGGGGGGAAAAGCAAATTTTAATTTCTTGGGAATGGCTAAAGTAATTTCTTTAATATTGAGATCTTTAGCACATACATGCACAATTTAATCTTGTATCTCATTTTTCATATAGATACCATTTACTGTCTCAGTTTATTAAATAATCTTTTTTTCCCAGAAATCCACAACATAATTCTCTACTACTTGGTACCTATGCTCACTTTAGCCTGTTTCAAGATTTGTCATTTCTCCTTTTTCTAATTCTATGCTAATATTAAATTAACATGTTTGCTACAGGTATAAAATAAATGTTGGTATACAGTAGACCCTCACCACACACACACACACACACACACACACACACACACACACACACACTTTTCCTGATGTTGGCTTGTATTTGTTTTGCGTGGCAAGTTCAATATCCAGATGGTTGAATTTAACCATGTTGGAAGTTCACTTTCAATTACATTGATGTACTGGTACATGGCTATGCAATTATGCTACTGTGATCTCGTTGATGTTCACATTTGTAGCAAATGCCTGTGCTCTGTATTCCCATCTTTTCCTTGCACTTTGGAGGATTATTAATCTGGGTGTTTCTTGATTCTTGTTGTTTTCCCTCTTTCTGCTTTCCAAAGGTTATCATTTTTCTGTGATATTCTTTAATCAGTTTCTACTTTTCTCTATGATAGGTTTCATTTGGGCCTCCTTGGACTTCTTTTGCTGTTTCTTCTCTATATCTATGAGTTTGAGACTTACATCTATCTCTATTAACCTACACTTTTCAAATTTACATACTGTTTTTAAAGTTTTCATATATTCTCTCCTGGTTCTATTACTTTCAAAATATTCTCTTACTTCCAGTATGATTTTGTTCTCTGACTTACTCTAATGTGTGTTTCTCAAATTCCAGCATGAGGTTTTTCTATTATCTGGTAGATCTCTACTTAATTGCATAGAGGTCAGAAAACATGCTCTTATCTAATTCATTTGAAATTTGTTGAGCTTGCTTTATAACTCAAGATATGATCAAATTTAATGTGTCTTTTATGTGTACTTGAGAGGAGTGTGTATTCTGCAGCTTTGGGGAGAACAGAACCCTGTATAATGCACCAGATCAAGATGACTAGTTTCTTTTTTCTTTTTTTTTTTTTTTTTTGGTTTTTATGAGACAGGGTTTCTCTGTATTGTTTTGGAGGCTATCAGTCCAGCCCGGCCTCGAACTCACAGAGATCCGCCTGCCTCTGCCTCCCGAGTGCTGGGATTAAAGGCGTGTGCCACCACCGCCCAGCAAAATGACTAGTTTCTGTATCCAAAACTTTTATTGTCAGTGTACTCTACCAATTGTTAAGAGTCATATTGAAATGTCCAGTTTTGACCACAAATTTCTGTTTTTCTTTTTTCTTTTTTGTAGTGTCTTACAATTTTTCCTTATAAATTTTGGATCTTGGTAGGTTAAATACCTGCACTTTAAGATTATAGTGGTCTGGCAAATTGAATATTTTGTCATCCAAACCAGTCATTTCTTAGGTAGTAAGGCTTTTATCTACAGAGATTCTTTTATGGAAATAGTTAATCTGTCGTGTCCTTCTCCACCTTCTAATCCATCTTTTCAATGTTTCTCGGAGGTCTCTGCTAAGAAGCATGCAGTCAGATTTTAAATATTGTTCTTTTATTTGCCACAGTTTGCTTTCTTCTGGAATTCAGCCACTCACACTTAAGGATGCCTTTGTGCTTAGCACGTTTTGCACCCGTTTAATTTTTCTCTCCTTTATTGTTTTTATTGATAGAGATCTCCCTTTCATTATTTTCTTCATTTACTAGCCTCTCATATGGGAATTTCATTTGCAAAGTATCTACTTGTTTCAATTGATTTACTGCTATAGGCAGGGTTATAAGAACTCCACCCCCTTGACCTCTGCCCTGTGCTTGAGGACAGGTAGATTCTTAAATATCAAAGGAAGTCAGTCCAACAATTATTTTTTATATGGTAAAAAGTAACTAATCATTGAGCCCTCATGGAAGATAGGAATTGGCAACAACAACAACAACAACAACAAAAGATCATGAATTGAAAGTAAAGGGTTTAAAAGGCAGACTATTAGCTGATTTCACAAAATCATGAGATATCAGATATTATGGGATACATATCTTCAGTGTGCTGAGAAATTCCACATAAAACTTTGTGATAGATGAAAGTTCCTTTTAATCATGAAGAAACAAAAAAGAAAAAATTCATTCAATCAAGCAAAAGCTGAGTTTTTACCCATATGAAATCATTTAAAAAATACCTAAGGTATACTTACTGATCAGGAAAGATCAGTTCTGGAAGAGCAGCATGAGGTGTGCAATAGAGAGCAAAGTAAATAGTAAACGTATGTTTCAATCTAAGTGAACACTGGCAGTATACACCCTCACATCTATAATGTCGTATGGCAATAAAAACAATGGGAACTTTCAGCTGTGTGGCATATATGGAAGTGTTTGTGTTGCATTATCTGGGTAGAGGTAAATGTGGTTAATTTTATAATATGATAAAATGTACAGTAGACTTTCTAATGTAATTACTAAATATATTGATATTCTATCTTCATGTTAGGAAATCTCACAAGCTCAGTGGCTTTAAACAAAACAAATGTGTGGGTATGTTGCTGCAAGACTGTATTCTTACCATCTGAGTGTGAAGAAGGTCAGCCTGGGAGGATATATAGAAAGACCCCACCTCAGTTGTATAGACATGTAGATACATAAATATATGCATGCATATCCTGTGTACATATATGCATGTCTCACACAAGTACATATATAGGAATATGCCGTTTATATTCATATAAATGTGAACATATATACATATGTGTGCAAACCTTTTTTAGATTCTCTGCTAATTTTATACATATATATAATTCATTCTGATTACTGATTTTCCCACTCTACAAAGTCCTGCTTTCCCCTACGTGTCTACTTCTCTAATCCATGGCTTTTGGTTTTGTTACATGAACCATTTTTGTTTAGCAGGTACATTGATGTCATCATTGGTTTGAAACTATATACTGAAGCCTGCTGGAATCCGTATCAGGTATACAACTGAAGTCAATAATTGTCCTGATCCCTGAATCTACCAGTAGCAAAGAGTTCAGCATTGAGAAGCTAGACTCACTGAGCCTTTCCTCCATCTGTCTAGTTGTTGATAAGCCCATCATAATGTCCATGGGGAAGAATTTAGAGTAACTTTATATGCCTTAACTACCATGTGTAATTAGAATCAACTGCATTTATAATATATTATATGTAATATGTATGTGTATATATATATTCTTATACACTTTATCAAGGACTTAATTTCAAAATACATAAAAGGAACTTGCAAATGTGCCAAAAACACAGCAAATATATTTTGCCAAATATAAGCAAAAGACTGACTAGGTGCCTCATAAAATGGATATCCAAATGATTAATGAACTTACAGAATAGTAGACTCTTGCATACATATATGCATGTCTTCACTCTACCTTTTCTATCAAGTTCACTCACAAAACTGAATCTCTGCAATTTGGGTCAGAGAAAGTTATCTTTAGGTAATTTTATATTTGTGTATCTGTTTTTTTGTACTTTCTTCTATAAACCATGGGGACATTCTCTAGTGAGGTCTTAGCTAATATGACAGAATAAACATAGGACTATAATAATCCAGAGCCAACAAAAGATCATTTGATACTGTTTTTTATTTACAAAGTTTAAAAACATTAGAAAGCAACATTGACTGAGGTTTATATTTTATGGAGTTTTATGAGAGTCGGTATTTCCTGTAAATGGTAAAACTAAATTCTTGTGAGAAAACAGAAAGAAAGAAAAATGTAAGACTATCCAATTCTACTTAGATGTCTTTTGTCATGATCTTTTTTGGATCTGAGATTTGATTTTTATTGCTGAGTCTTGGCTGAACCATTTCTCTGTGTTTATGTACTGTGGCGCTGGCCATCACTCACTGCCCAGCTGAAAGTATCACCACTCCTTTGAAAAACATTCTGGCTGCTCCTGTAGGCATGATCCCTTCTGTGATGGAGTTCACACTGTGCTTTACAGACTCTTAGACATTTCCATTCTGCTTTGAAACATAGTTATTAATGTATGTGCACACTCTGGGTTACAAATTCTATAAGCAGTAGAGACAACAGACAGTGTCTCTGACAACCTCTCTCATGTGAGATGTAGGATGTGCTATCAAATAAAATCGAATAACTATTTTGAGGGAATGAAAAAAAATAACCAAAAGAAAATAAAGAAGAACTCCAAAGGTAAATAGAGCATCAAAAGGAAAGTAAGAGAGTAGAACTTACAGAAGTGTGGTAGAGATCCATTCTGGAGCACCTGACCTTCATAACCTGCTCTCTTCCAACTCCCCTGGAGTTCCAGTATTCTTTATTTGGCTTCTACCTGTCACTCTACATTGGAATTCTGTCTTAGTCCATCTTGTGTATCTGTGTCAGAATGTTGCAGACGGTACTTTTTGCAGAAAACATAATCGCTTACCTTATGATTCAGGAGACTGGAACTTTAAGATGCCAGACTTTTCTGCTACACACTAACACAGCAGAAGGAGTTACATGTTAAGAGACACAGGAGGCAAGTTGAGACTGCTAGCTTAGATTTAGATTTTTTTTTGTTCTCTTTTTATAAGACTACTAATCCTGACCTGGGAGCTCCATCTTTATTGACTCATGTAACCCTAAATGCCTCCAAAATTCATTTCTCCAAATTCTATCAGCATGCAAACTTGTAGTTGATTTTCCAACATAAGAACATTTAGGGATCTATCTTAGTTTTTTCCGTTGTTGGCAATAAAACACTGTGACCAATGCAACTTAAGTAAGAAAATATTTAATTTGGGGCTCAACAGTTTCAGAGAGTTTTGGTCCATGACCATCATGGCAGAGAGTATGGCCACATGCAAGTCTTGTTTAATATTTGAGAGCTCACATTTTGAGTCATTTCTATGACTCAAAGAGACACAGTGGGAATGGTACAAATCTCTTGAAACCTCATAGTCTGCCTCCAGTCATATTTCTCCTCCAACAAAGCCATACATCTTAACCCTTTCCCCAAAGTTTCACCAACTAGAGACCAAATATTCAAATATATCAGCCTATGGGAGCCATCATCATACAAACCCCACAAGGCCACATTCAAACTTACCTACTCTGAGGTTTGCTGTCTGCATTTTTTGCTATCTGGTTAAAGATAATGCCAGATTAGGGTTAAATCTGACCCTGGCCATCATTGGACCCACTTTTCTGCCAGCTTCCTCCCTTACTATCCAATCATGAAGCTCAGAGCAGCACCAGCTCCCAATGCCCCACTCCAGTGTGTTCACACAATGGACCTTTCTCAATGCCCTCTAAAGGGGAAATCCTTTTCACTCTGATAAGCAAGTAGGTGAAAAACCATGTTACTCCTGAACAAACTGTCTTTGTGAAGTCAAAATGATTGCCATGGTTGCCATGAAGCACAACCTCTCTGAGAAGCAAGTGAACATTCAGGACAAATGGACTGGCTTTCTTCTACTATTAAAATTAGTACTTCTGCTTTCTGCTGGAAGTGTTAAATAGGTCACTGGTTTCCTGCAAGAAAGAGACAGTTTTTTTAAAACAGTGTTTGCTTCTTCTTAATCAGGAGACAGCTGTTTTCATCATGACAACAGCTGGACTACGTACACCACCCTGGGGGCAGTTTCAGATCACTTCATGACTCTCATGGGTCCTAGTGAAGACTAAGTGGCATCACCTGCTGTTGCTAACAAAGAACATGTCAATACCACATCACAGAGGATTAATCATTCCACAGGGCCATCAAAATTATTTTAAACCCAAAGACTCCATGATGTCATATGCTGATATCTGCTGAAAAGGCTATTATGGAGATCACCAAAATTACTGCTTTCATCAAAGCTCTGAAATAGCTGAAGTAGCAGGAGCTGGTGTCAGAATCAGGACACAGAAAGGAACACACCCTGGTCCTCTCCCTTACTTATATTCCAGATCTGCACTTCTGCTGCATACTGTGCAGTTGCCCTAGATTATCTCATGAGAACAAATGAAGAACCTTAAAAATGTACAAAATGAATATGCATTCCTACCCATAGAGAGTAGCCTCACCCCATTCTCTCCTTGATAGTAGCACCATTGTTCATCAAGGTGGAACTTAGGGATAATCCCAGAAGCTTTCCCATCCCACCCTAGACCTTAATATCAGGTTATTATTTTACACAGCCCTACATTACATCACTGAAGTGGTAGTTGTTCAATTCCAATTGACTGAGCTTTGACCATTGCTTACTGAATTTACTGCAGTTATATACCTTAACTCTCTTGCTTTAAACAGCTCTCACAAATCTTTCAGATATTGTTAACACCTACTAGTAGCTGTAACGGTTAGGGATAATTGTCACCTTGACAAAATGTAGAATCACTTTGGGTCACTGAAGATGTACATGGGGGACTGTCTGTTAACTGAGGTAAGAAGACTGATGGACTATACGTGGGATCATTCCTTGGGCAGAGGTGCTGAACATTATAACACGGAAGGAGGAAGCTGGGCACAAACTTCATTACCCAATCTGATTAAGAATATGTTCTGAACAACAGCTTAAAGCTTCTGGTACCACTCCTACTGCCCTGTGCAAAACTACCTGGGGCCTGGGGACTGCACACTGTTGATGCCATCCCGACCAGGTCCAGCAAGCCCAGAGACTGCCAGCATCCTCGTCTCTTTCTCCCCCAATGGGACTAGGTCAGTGTGGGCCTGTTTCTGACCCACCTACTGGTGTACTGCTCAGAGCCGCCACCTGAGGCCTGAGGACTGCATACTGCAGATACCATCACGGCAGTGTCCACCCCATCCTGATACTGCCAAGGCCCCAGCACTAGACCCACCGCCATCCACCAAGAGAGGAGAACCATCAGAGAATTGGACCTGCTTGCACCCACTGTAAGGAACCTTGGTCCTGTACCCACCAGGAAAGGAAGTGACTCCTTCTGCTCCCACTGGAAGAAGGAATGGGAAGGAGACAATATAAAAGCACATTCAGCAACAGAAAAACCAATATGAGACTATAGGACTCTAGAGACTCTACACCAGAAAGACCTGAGAAACCCAAACGCAGATGAAGCAGAAGAGAATGACCTAAAAACCAACTTCATGAAATTGATAGAGGCCCTCAAAGAGGATATAACAAAATCCCTTAAAGAAATGGAAGAAAAAACAAACCAAAAATACCAGAAATCAACAAATCTCTTAAAGAAAGCAAGAAAAGCCAAGAATAAAACAATCAGACTGATGAAGGAAACAATTCAAACAGTTCAAGACATGAAAAGTGAAATACAGACAACAAAGAATGCACAAACTGAGGGAATTCTGAAATAGAAAAGCTGGGTAAATGATCAGGAACTACAGATGCAAACATAACCAGCAGAATGCAAGAGATAGAAGAGAGAGTCTCAGGTGTTGAAGATACACTCTTAAGTCCAAGAAATCCCTAACAGAAAACATCCAGGAAATATGGGACACCATGAAAAGACCAAACCTGAGAATAATAGGTATAGAAGAAGGTAAAGAAACCTATCTCAATGGTGCAGAAAACATATTCAACAAAATCACAGAAGAAAACTTTCCCAACCTAAAGAAAGACATGCCAATGAAAGTACAAGAAGCTTACAGAACACCAAATAGAGTAGACCACAAAAAATCCACCTCTCCCCATAGTAATCAAAACCCCAAACATAGAGAATAAAGAAAGAATATTAAAAGAAAATAAGGAAAAGGTCAAGTAACATATAAATGCAAGCCTATAAAAACTACACCTGACTTCTCCATGGAAACTCTGAAAGCCAAATGGTACTGGATAGATATTCTACCAACACTAAGAGACCATGAATGTCAACCCAGATTACTATATTTGGCAAAGCTTCAATCACTATAGATGGAGAAAACAAGATATTCCATGATAAAACCATATTTAAACAATATATATCCACTAATACAGCACTACATTAAGTTCTGGAAGAAAAACTCCACTTAAGGAAGTTAACTATGACCATAAAATCATAGGCAATAGATAATACCACTTTACCAACAGGCAAAAGAAAAAAGGAGTGGAAATTCATACACAATTACTACCACCAACAAAACCCGAAACAAAGAAGAATGAACAATCAATGGTCATTAATATCCCTCATTATTAATGGTCCTAACTCACATATAAAAAGACACAGGCTAACAGAATTTATCCTTCAACTGCATGCAAAAACACACCTCAACTTCAAAGACAGATGGTACCTCAGAGTTAAGGAATGGGAAAAGGTTTTCCAATCAAATCGGCACAAGAAATAAGCAGGGGTAGCAATCCTAATATATAACAAATTAGACATTAAACTAAAATCAATCAAAGAGATAAAGGAGGTCATTTCATATTCATCACAGGAGAAATCCATCAAGACAAAATTTCAGTTCTGAATATCTATGCCTCAAACACAAAGGCATCCACATTGTTAAAGAAACATTGCTAAAACTCAAATCACACATAAAACCTCACAAACTTATAGTAGGAGACTTCATTACATCACTCTCACCACTAGGCAGGACAACCAGACAGAAAATTAACAAAACATCAGAGGAAGTATTAGAAGTTATGACCCAATTGGGTTTAACAGACATCTATATAACATTCCATCCAAACACAAAGAATATATCGTTTTCTCAGTGCCATATGGAACCTTCTCTAAAATTGATCACATACCTGGCAACATAAAAAAACTCAATAGGTACAAAATAATTGGAATAACCCCATGTATCTTATCATACCACGGTACTTTAAAGATAGAATTCAACAACAGCACAAATTGCAGAAAACCTACAAACTCATGGAAACTGAATAATGTGCAATTGCACGATTCCTGGGTCAAGGAAGAAATAAAAAAAGAAATTAAAGACTTCCTAGAATTCAATGAGAATGACAACACAGCATACCCAAACTTATGGAACACTTTGAAAGCAGTGCTAAGAGGAATGTTCAGAGCAATAAATTGCTGCATTAAGAAACTGGAGAATAGTCACTCTAGAGATTGACAGCACAAATGAAAACTCTAGAACAAAAAGAAGCAAACTCACCCCTAGAGGAGTAGACTCCAGGAAATAATCAAATTGAGGGGTGAAATCAATAAAGTAGAAAGTAGGAAAACAATACAAAGAATCAATGTAATGAAGGGTTGGTTTTTTCAAGAAAATCAACAAGATAGAAAAACTTGTATTGAAATTTACCAAACAGCAGAAAATGAGCATACAGATTAACAAAATTAGAAGTGAAAAAAGGGAACATAAGAATGGACACTGAGGAAATCCAGAGGATCATTAGGTCGTATTTTGAAATCCTGTACTCAAAATTCTAAAATCTAAAAGAATTGGACAATATTCTGGATAGATACCACGTACAAAAATTTAATCAAGAAGAAATAAGCAATTTGAATAGACCTATAATCCCTAATAAAATAGAAGCAGTCATCAAAAGTCTCCCCCCAAAAAACAAACACCAAAAAAAAATAAACAGGGCCAGATGGCTTCAGTGCAGAATTCTATCAGAAATCCAAAGAACAGCTAATACCAATACTCCTCAAAATATTCCAGGCAATAGAAGCAGAAGGGTCATTGTCAAACTCTTTTACCAGGCTTCAATAACCTTGGTACCCAAGCCACACAAAGACATGACTAAGAAAAAGAACTACAGACCAATATCCCCATGAACATTGATGCAAAACTAGTCAATAAAATGCTGGCAAATCGATTCCAAGAACACATCAGAAAAATCATACACCATGATCAAGTAGGCTTCATCCCAGGCATGCAGGGATAGTTCAACACAAGAAAATCCATCAATGTAATATACCATACAAACAAACTGAAAAATAAAAATCACATGATCATCTCACTAGATGTTGAAAAAGCCTTTGACAAAACCAAACACTCCTTCATGATAAAGGTCTTGGAGAGATCCAGGATAACAGGAACATACCTGATCATAATAAAAGCAATATACAGAAAACCTACAGCCATCATCAAACTAAACAGAGAGAAACTCAACGCAATTCCTCTAAAATCAGGAGCAAGACAAGGCTGTCCACTCTCTCCATACCTCTTCAATATTGTACCTGAAGTTCTAGCAAGAGCAATAAGACAACAAAAGGAGATCAAGTGGATACAAATTGGAAAAGAGGAAGTCAAACTTTCACTATTTGTAGATGATATCATAGTTTACATAAGTGACCTGAAAAACTCTACCAGGTAACTGCTGCATCTGATAAACACCTTCAGCAAAGTGGCAGGATACAAGATTAACTAAAAGAATCAGTAGCCCTACTATATACAGATGATAAAAGAGCTGAGAAAGGAATCAGAGGAACATTACCCTTTGCAATTGCCACAAACAACATAGAATACCTTGGGGTAACACTGACCAAACAAGTGAAAGACCTGTATCACGAGAACTTAGAGTCTTTACAGTAAGAAATTAAAGAAGATACCAGAAAATGGAATGATCTCCCATGCTTTTGATATGGTAGAATCAACTTAGTAAAAATGACAATCTTGCCAAAAGCCATCTACAGATTCAATGTAATCCCCATCAAAATCCCAGCACAATTCTTCACAGACCTTGAAAGAACAGTTCTCAACTTTATATGGAAAAACAAAAGACCCAGGATTGACAAAACAACCATGTACAAAAAAGGAATTCTGGAGGCATCAGCATTCCTGACATCAAGCTTTACTATAGAGTTATAGTCCTGAAATCAGCTTGGTATTAGCACAAAAATAGACAAGTATATCAATGGAATTGAATTGAACACCCTGATATTAACCCACTCACCTATGAACATCTGATATTAGACAAAGAAGCTAAAAGTATACAATGGAAAAAGAAAACGTCTCTAATAAATGGTGCTGAAACAACTGGATGCTCGAGTGTAGAAGAGTGAAGATAGATACATATCTACGGCTATGGACAAAAATTAGCTCCAAATGGATCCAAGGCCTCAACATAAATCCAGCCACAGTGAAGAGAACGTAGCTGGTAACCTTGAAAGAATTGGTACCAGAGACTGCTTCCAGAACCTACCACCAGTAGCACAGACAATTTGATCAACAATTAATAAATGGTATCTCTTGAATCTGAGAAGCTTTTGTGAGGCAATGGACATAGTCAACAAAACAAAACGGCAGCCCACAGACTGGGAGAATATATTCACCAACCTCACATCTGACAGAGGGCTGATTTCCAAAATATGCAAAGAACTCAAGAAGATAGTCACAAAAACATCAAATAATCCAATTGAAAAGTGGGGTTTAGAACTTAATACAGAATTCTCAATAGAGGAATTTAAAATGGCTGAGAGACACTAGAGAAAGTGCTCAACATCCTTAGCCATCAGGGAATAGCAAATCAAAACAACTCTGAGATACCATCTTAATTTTGTCAGAATGGCTAAAATCAAAAACACCAATGATAGTTTATGCTGGAGAGGATGTGGAGAAAGGGCAACACTCCTCCACTGCTGGTGGGAGTGCAAACTTGCACAGTCACTTTGGAATACAGTACAGCAGTTCCTCAGGAAAATGGGAATCAGTCTACCACAAGATCCAGCAATTCCCCTCTTAGGCATATGCCCTAAAGATACAACAAAGACATCTGTTCAACCATGTTCATAGCAGTATTATTTGTAATAGCCAGAAACTGGAATCAACCTAGATGCCCCTAATTGAAAAATGGATGGAGAAAACGGGGTACATCTGCACAATGAAGTACTACTCAGAGAAAAAAAGAAAACAATGGAATCTTGAAATTCACAGGCAAGTGGATGGAATTAGAAGAAACCATCCTGAGGGAGGTTACCCAGTCACAAAACGACAAAAATCTATGTACTGACTCATATATGGATTCTAGACATTGAGCATATGAGTACCAGTCTACAATCCACACCTACACAGAAGCTAGGAAACAAGGAGGACCCTAAGATACACAGACATACATGGTCCCCTGGAGAAGGGTAAAGGGACAAGATCTTTTGATTTAATTTGCAGCATGGGAGAGGGGAAAGGGACTTTGAAGAAAGAGAAGGGGATTAGAGGACAGGAGAGAGCAGGAAGATTGAGTTAGGGGAAGAATAGAGGAGAGCATGAAAAGAGATACCATAACAGAGGGAGCCATTATATGTTTAAAATGAAATCTGGCACTAGGGAAATGTCCAGAGATGTACAAGGTTGACTCCAGCTAGCCATCTATGGAATAGTGGAGAGGCTACCGTAAATGCCCTTCTCCAATAGTGAGATGATGACTACCTTGTATGCCATCTTAGAACTTTCATCCAGTAGCTGATGGAAGCAGAAGCAGACACCCACCACTAAGCACTGAGCCGAACTCTGGAATCCAGATGTAGACGGGGAGGAGTGATGAGCAAAGGGGCCAAGAAAATGCTGGAGAAACCCACAGAAACAGCTGACCTGAACAAGGGGGAGCTCATGGACCCCAGACTGAAGGCTGGGAAACCAGCATAGGACTGTTCCAGACCCCCTGAACAAGGATGTCAGTTTGGAGGTCTGGTTACTCTATGGGGCCTTTCGTAGTGGATCAGTGTTTATTCATAGTGTATGAATGGACTTTGAAGTCCAATCCACATTGTGGAATACTCTTCTTAGCCTAGACACGAGGCAGAGGGTATATACCCTGCTCCAAATGATATGACAGACTTTGAAGATCCCCTATAGAAGGCCTCACCCTCCCAGGGGAGCAGAAAGGGAACGGTCATTGGAGTGTAGGGAAGGAGGGGAGGAGAGGAGGGAATGCGAACCGGAATTGACATGTAAAAGAAACTTGTTTCTAAATTTTTAAAAAAGGGGAAAAAACTGGTACCTGGATATCTTAGCCATAACATACTGTACCTTGAACTGTGAGCTAAAATAAAAACCTTGTCTCCCATAAGTTGCTTTCAACAGAATATTTTATCATAGCATCAGTAAAAGAAATGAGAGCATCAACATGATACAAGTCATTTCACAATTTCCCATTGACCTTTTATGATTAATTCCAGTCCTTTAATGAAATGTACAGACTCGTTAACTGCCTGAGTCTAAGCATTACTTCCTATTATTATCCACTCTTTGACCCTTTAAGTGCAAATCTGAGCCTAGAATACCGACTAGATTTCTAGGTCCTATGTTCCAGCACATAAACTTATACCAGAAATACACAGGGCACTAGAAATATGGATAGCTGATTAAGGAAGAAGAGGGCACTCCTAGGAATAAGTGGACAGTTGAGCTAGAAAAAAAGCATAGGTTCAAAAAAAAACTGTTCCATGAGTCTCATGATTCTTTATACTTCGCTTACATAGTCTCTGTTTGTATTCAATTATCACTTGCTATTCTGTCTAGCTGTTTGTTGCATGTATCCTGGTAATGAAGGCTTTCCAGACATGTGCACAGACTTTTTAATATGCTCATCTTAATGCCACCCTCTTCACTCTCTAATCTACCACAGTGCTAATGACTAACCCCTGTGCCAGCCCTTTAAAAAGCATCTCTTCTGTCTAAGACACAATTTCCCTTCCTTTTCATCCACAAGCCTCTGCCCAAGGAGTTCCACATCCTTCTTCAACTTGGTACAGCTGCTCCCTCCCTAAGGAACATAAGGTGTCACTTGCCTTCAGACTCAGCTCTCCAGCCTTGCCCTCTCTTACTCCAGAGCTCCTTCTACAACCGCACTGACTCTATCAGACTTGTGTGATGTGCCAGGCTTCTCATCTGGTTATAAAGCTGTTTAGTAGAAACCAGGGGCCTTGTCTTGTCTCCAGTTTATCACCAGCCCTTCATAAAGTCCCTGCCATGCAATTGCTTCTGAATAAATATTTTAAGCTGAATGGGATGGAATTGAGCTGAATTACAATCGGGTTGCTGAGGGAGTGCATGCAAATAAAAAGATTCCAATGCAAAGTACCAAATGAGAGCTGATCATTGCTCAAAAAAAGAGAGCAATTACTCTAGGCTTGGAGCGTTGGATGAGGCAGAAAATTTTATAGAAGCAGTGTTATATTTCACGGGCTTTTATGTTCATTTCAATCTTCCCAGAGTTACACTAATTGTAGAAGTGGCTGAATCAAAGTATCAGGGTAGTATCAACAGGCCCCTCTTCTGATGCATAAAGTAAACTATAAAGCCCTTGGAAAGACTAGTAACAAATGTGTCCATGTATACTCCCATGAATGGGGAGCAAAGGGAATAATTCCCTTTCACAGTGGTGAAATGAGAAACTCTTGACATTATTTTTATTCTGTGTGCTAGTCACTCTATCATCCCCACCATGGAACAACTTTGCATGTATCAACACCATAATAATCCAGCCCAAAATGTTTTCTTTCTTTCTGCCAGTATTGGGAATTCTGAGGAGAGAAACATGCAGGCACCTTGCTTTGTTTGACCTGTGGGAGCACAGCAAGGTGATCTCAGATCTAAGAGTCAGCCCATGAATCAGATGGTGACTACTTGCTACAACTTGCTACAGACAGCTAAAACTTACCTTTCCAGCACATCAGAGAAAATGTTCTTTTCTTCATTTAAGATTTCAAGCTTTCAATAGTGCCATGTCCCAACTCCAGACCATCCTACTAAATTTTTTAAACCTAAAAATACATATATTTAACATGTATAATATGTCTTGAGAGATATATACTTTGCAGAGTAGCTGAATTGGGCTAGTTACCATTATAAATAAGAGAAGGCAAGTACACAGGGTGCTGACATGAATTTTCCCTCAGGAGAGCTTTATTTATTAAAAGCAGAGCAAGGGCCCGAAGGGAGGGACAGATCCTTACTGAAAGGAAATTCCTGCAATGAAGCTGTGTCTACAAAGACTGATTGATTGATTAGAACTGCAATGATATGGAAAGGCTGGAATGTTGTAGGTCCAGAGGCTAATCACCTTATCTTGGACTAGCTTTAGCCACCTGAATAGCTATTCCTTCTCTACCTCTGTGTCAGAGCTAACATTCCATAACTGATAGATAATCCTTTTAGAATTTATTAAGTTAACCGACCTTCGACTCCACCAACCAAAAACGCCAGGGATTTCATTAAATAGCATCTTATGCCTATGGAAAACCATCCCCTTCCACCTGTCTGATATACCTACCAGTATATCTTAAAATTGTCTTGATGTATATTTTCTTTTTTCTCTAAAACTATGAAAACACTTCTACATTGAAACATAAAATCTGCAGTAACCCACATCTGTGCTCCCAGGCCATGATTCACCCAAATAAACTACCTTTTATTCCCTTTAAGGTGAATGTTGGGTTTTATGCATTTTCATCCTTGTGCTCTTCATTGGGAGAGACAGCCACCATAGATAGCCCAAGTGTCCTGAAGGGATAGAATATAATATGTTATTAATTATGGTCACCTGTTGCAGTTAGATCACTTTAATGTTTTTC
The DNA here is from genome assembly GCF_017639785.1 of Mesocricetus auratus. NCBI lineage: Eukaryota > Metazoa > Chordata > Mammalia > Rodentia > Cricetidae > Mesocricetus > Mesocricetus auratus. The sequence goes on along the minus strand of NW_024429196.1, from coordinate 25,324,232 downwards.
TTTTAACTGGTGTGTCTGCGTGTGTGTGTATGTGTGTGTGTGTGTGTGTGTGTGTGTGTGTGTGTGTGTGTGTGGTTGCATTAGCCAATGGAGTGTCTAGGTTGTAAAACAGGTTTCTTGTGACATTACAAATGACCTTGTACAGTTCTTATTGGTCAGAAAAAAATGGAATGTCTATGAGACAGTCCATCTTCCAAAACAGTCTATCTCGCCTTGGGCAAACAATTTCAGGAAGGAGAGACTGCAGAAGCATAGTGAGTCCCCTATGGTTGCAACAGTTTTCTCACCTCCACACTCCTCAACCTGCCCTGTAAAGGGTCATAGGCAGCCTTTTCCCCTGGCAGACATCTCAATTTCCCATGAGAGAGAGAGACTACCCCTCAGTGTGTGCACTAAAAAAATGACTGTTGAAGGTCAGACTCTGGTCTCTCTCTACCATCTGTCTCTTGCTGCCTAAGAAATTGGACATGACCTGGAAAGAAACTACCGCTGTAAAAGCTAATTGATAGATTATGACCAAAGTGATCTATATGGGGAGGTTAGAATGCTGCAGATACACAAACCCAGTATAATTTATCTTGAGTTGTCTGCAGTTCCCTAAGTAGCCTTTCCTTGCCCACTTCCGTGTCGAACTTAACCAGTGACTAAGAGATACAAACTTTGGGAGCGTGGTTTGGTATGTATTTGCTTAGCAAAACCTGAGCCTTTCACTTGTCAAAAGGCTAAGAATGATGTCAGTATCAAGGACACATAGAAGAATCTCCCCATTTTGCTATAATCTGTCTATCTAGTGTAGTCACCTATGTATATGAAAAGTGTCTTGATTTGTGGTTTGGATCTGTTAACTATAAACACTTCATAAAATAAGCATCTCATTGGAACATAGAATTTGAGGAACCCAAAATCCATGTTCCTAGGCCATTGTCACCGACAGTTGGCTCCAGAATTAACTGTCTCCTGTCCTTTTTCAATTAAGAACTGTGTTTTGGCATCTGTAATAGCCTTTGACAAACTTTTCACAAATTTTACTCTCCCATGCACTCTGCAAGCCTTTTTCACCACTGTCCTGTTTCCATGAGCTCACCATCCTCAGAGTCCACAAATGAGATTAGAATGGTCTTCTAAAATTATATTTATTGACTCTGTGTATGTTTGCAGGTGTGAACATGAGATTTACAGAGTGCACTTAATGGAAGTCAGTTCAGTTCTCTCCCTCCAACCTGTGTATCATTGGGATAGAACTCAGGTTGTCAGGCTTGGTGGCAAACACCCCTACTCACTGAGCCATCTCATCAGCCCAGGAAGTATTAAATTTTATTGAGACAAGGTCTTGCTATGTAGTGCGTCATGGCCTTAACATCAAAATCTTCCTGCCTCACCCAGTGATAGAGAGGGAGGAGTGATGAGCAAAGGGGTCAAGACAGGGCTGGTGAAACCCACAGAGACAACTGACCTGGACAAGGGGGAGCTCATGGACCCCAAAACTGATGGCTGAGAGGCCAGCATGGGACTGATCCAGACCCCCAGAATGTGGGTGTCAGTGAGGAGGCCTTGGCAATCTATGGGGCCTTGGGTAGTAGATCAATATTTATCCATGGCATACAAATGGACTTAGGGTGCCATTCCACATTGAGGGATGCTTTCTCAGCCTGGACACATGGGGAAGGACCTAGGCCCAGCCCTGGATGAAATGACAGACTCTAGAGATCCCCCATTGGGGGCTTCACCTTTCCTGGGGAACGAAGTGGGTATTGGGTGGGGGTCTGGGAGCCTGGGGGTCGGGGGAGGAGGGAAGGGAGAGGGAGCTGGGATTGACATGTAAAGCAAGCTTGTTTCTAATTTAAATAAAAAAAACTTCCTGCCTCAGCCTCGCCACTGTGAGATTGTAGGTCTGTGCCACTGCACAGGGTAGTGCTTATCTGAAGTATCTGTCTGTTCCATATCTGATTCACTTATCAGATTCCAGGTTCATCCATGCTGTCATAACATGAAAGCTTTTTTTAAAGGTGTGCTATCCCTTATATCCTGATTTGCTGATGGGAAGTCCTGATTTTAATTAATGTGTATGATGTGCCAGGGAGCATTGGGAGTGCAAATATATTTTAATATGCATAATTCATTCCCTTTGTGTATATGCACAGTAGTAGAATTGCTGATAGCTCTATTATTGATGTTCTGATAATCCTTATACTGTTTCCCTTGATGGCTGTATTAATTTACATTGCCACCAGCATTATATAATAGTTCTCTTTGCTCTACCTGCTTGCTGGCATGAGTTAGCATAATAGATATCCTGAAAGATATGGACCACATATTATCCATCCTTTAATTGCATTTCCCCAATGATTACTAATGGCAAGCTCTTTTTTTTTTTTCATTTACCTGCTTGCAATTTGTTTATGTGTCATGTTTTGGGATTATCTATTGAAATTTTTGCCTGCTTTTAAATCGTTACTTTGTTTCTTGCTCCTGAGTACTGTACATATTTTCCCTGTTAGCCTATTAGCAAGTATGTGGTATATAAATACTTTCTCCTGGTCTCCAGGTCACTTCCTTAGTCTGCTGATTGCTTCTTTTGATGTGCAGAAGCTCTTAGTTTGATGCGGCCCCATTTGTCTATTATTGGTTTTATTGCCTGTTTTTCTTTTGTAGTCATAAACAAAATATCATTGTCCAGACAAATTTCACGCAATATTTCCCTTCTATTTTCTTCTGCTCATGAATATTTTACTGGCTACTGAAATGCAATGATGGTTCATTCAGGGACTAACTCTCTTTAATCTAGGTAACCACTGGCCTAAGTGAGATTATGGTAGATGTCATCCATGCTTAAAAGCTGCTTATGTCGGTGTAGGAAACTGGAGCTCTCAATACCATCCAATACTCTCCCCACATCTGACATCTTTCCACCTTTAGAATGGTCCCAAGACCCTGTAATAATTGCAGCAACTCTGCTTAGTAATTCTTTACTCACTGAGATCATGGCCAGCGACTTTTCCTGCCTCTCTGAACCAGGACAAAGGACTGAGAAAGGAAGCAATGGTCATTGTTTATCCAAATACTTTCTGATGTTATGTCTTACTCACTAAACACAAGACAAATCCAGTGGGAGAGCTTGGAGGTTTTTACAAAATAGTTATCAGGCTCTCCTTAAATCAAAACAAGGTAAGATATAATTATGCAATCTTTAATAAAAAGCACAGGTATCATTGATTTCCAGACATCTGAAAAGCACCAAATGAGTTAAATAGTCTAAGAAAAGGCTCCAGTCTTGGGATCAAAGACTATCCTGACATTTCCTTCCATCACTTCAAGACTCTGCTCCTATTTCAAGCCTCTGTATATAGGGTTTAATTTTTTTCTATTTTCTCTTTCCCATCTAGTTCAGCTCCACTCCAGTGAATATGGTGTTGATTTCTGGTGAATCCAAGCATCCAGTGCACCTCAACCAAGTCATTGGACTCACTAGAGGCCAGGATGTCTTTTTTGGTACCCTGACTCTATCTTAAGAAAACAACAACAGTGTTGTCTTAGTTCTTTTTTGGACTTCCCTCACTTCAAACTACCATCACATACCTGTTAGTGACTATTTTCTTAAATCAGGTTGAAAGCATGAGATCTGTTAAGGTAATCTTCATTCCAAATATAGCTGACTTCTGTTTCTACATCACTCTCAACTAAAGATGAAAACATGTCTTGATTAGTCTATGCTATCAATTCAACACATAAAATAATGTAATAATGTATCTGCCAGGTTGTGGTGGTACACTCATTTAATCCCAGCACTCAGTAGGAGGAGGCAAGCTGATCTCTGTGTATTTGAGGCCAGCCTGATCTACAGAGTGAGTTCCAGAACATTCAGGGATACACAGAGAAACCCTACCACAAAAGATATAGAAAAATTGTGTTGGTTTTTATGAGAAACATTTTGGTCATGAATATATTTGGAATCACACACTTGAGTCATAAAGTGAGCGCTGTTTTCTTTTATTAAAAGCCATGTGGGACTGGTTGCTTCAGCTAAGATTTCCACTTAGTATGGACTAGATATTCCATGTGGCCATAAGCATATGGACATACCAATTTAGAATATCTCAGAATAGTATCTGTAAGACCAGAAGCACCCAGAACGTAAGTGACACAGTCATCTTGTTCTTATGACACCATGATCATTACCACTTCCTAATCAGTGAACTCAAAATGTAGGTGACTATACTGGGGATCTGAGTGTCATCTAATAGGACAAAAATGCTATGGAAAATTCTTTAGATTTACTAAATACATAGCAATAATGAAAAGGCAGACAGTGACTTTGAGAAGTATTCTGCAAATACTTTCCAGTCTTCAAAGTGACACTTTGAGGAGCAGCAAGCATGTCATTTATATTTTCTCCAAGCTTATAAAAAAAGTTTCTAAGCTTTATATGTGTTAAATTGAAATAAAGTGCAGACTACAGAGTTGTAAAAGTTGACTTTGGTATCATAAGCAGTAACGTAATTTTAACCACAGGATTCGGATATAAGATAGCCTCTCAACTAGTCACAATATCAGCATGGATGAGGTATTGGCTTCCCAGGCCCCAACCCTACTTGAAGAGTGACTGGGACTCCATGGTTCCTGATGGAAAGTATCATTTGGGTGCATGGCCACTGTGTGATCAAACATATGGGTCACAGTCTATGACCCAAAATCATGTCATCACCCATAGTCAATAAGCAAATCAAAGAGCCAAATCAAAATTGGAAAGTAGAAAGTGGGATATTTATTTAATGTCGCCAACTGAAAAGAGGGAAAGATGTCCAGCCAGCCTCCAAGTCCTCCTGCAGAGTCCTGGAATGAAATAACAGCTTAAATAGAGGGCCAATGATATGCATTTCTAAGTAATTCATGTCCAGGTATGTTCCTGTCCGCCATTGACCCATCATTATCTGGGCCACAGCCTCATCCTATAAGATGGTCTGACAGGTTGTTAGAAGAGTATGAAAACTTTGTCCTATGGCTAGAGCTTTTCCTTCTCTCGGCCAGAGATTTCTGGGGAATTTTCATTTTTTTTGAGATCCATTATTTCAAGTCAGATAGTCAGATTGAGAGACACAAGTATCTTTTTAGAACAGCTTCATTCTTGCCAAGCCTGTTACAGCTGGTAGACTGCTTATGCCCAAGTGTCTGTTCCACACCTATGTACATATGGGTGACATTAAGTGGACTATGGCATTAATAATATATCGTTTTTCAAAGGACATGAAGTTGGTAGCAAGATTAAGTGTCACTAGAAGGTTGAGAGAGATAGCATTGGATAGATGTGATCAAAATATATTTTATTTATATATTAAACTGTCAAAGAATGAAAAATACTTTTAAAAGATTTGAGCCACTCTCAGGAATAGTTTATGAAATTCTGTAACTGATTTACTAATAGATGTGTAACTGTTACATTGTATGTCCAATTATTTATTGTTAGGCCATTTTATGGTTACAGGTAATAATTATGAAATTATATTCTCTTTATTAATGAACAGTCAGCTATTAAATAACAAGTTAGATATGGGATTTTAAAACTGCTTCTGTAGCTCTTAATTTGTTCCCTTATTTAATAGATATTCAAAGAATATTTTCATATTCAAGTTCTAAATCAGTGAGGTAGAGGTGGGAAGGAGGGACTGGATAAAATGAAGCACTTAGCTGTCTTTGTAAGATTTTGCAATATGGAAAAAGGAATTTGCCTGGGTCACTCAACACATTAACAAATGAGGCAGAAGGTCATATGAACATAAAAAGCTATGCATAAAATGACATGAGGTTTAAAATATGAGTCATTCATGTCAAATTAGTGAAAATAGAGAAGACAGTAAAAGATGTCATTTTTGAACTAGATAGCAAATTTCACTTGTCATATCTGAATTATATGTCAAAATGTCAACACCTGGGTTGGTGTGAAACGGAGGCCAATGCCAGAAAAGGAAGGGTAATACTGTTGCCTGACTGGATTCACAGCACCTGAACCATGAGGCTCTGCATTCAATTATTTTGTAGAAAGCCTCCCTACATGTCATTATGGTCTCAAAAATGATCCAAATTCTAACCATGTCCATGGCTGATCCTATGCTGTGTATCATCTGGGATTAACAAGGAATCTGTTGACTATTATGAAACAATTTTAATCCTTCCACTTCTAATGAGGAAGCCAGTGTCTGAGAAGGGATCAGTCTTGAACTTTTCTCCAGAGGGTGAGGATGAATTTTCATAAAGCCTGTCTTATAGGAATATAGGGGAAAAAAGCTATTGAATTGTTTTTTAACAAGACACTTAAACATGGTGTGTCTAACAGAACTAACTGATCTGGAAAGTCAGAATCTAGATTTAAGATCACTTAGAATTCATTGCACTAGCTCAAGGCACAAATAGGTATGGTCAAAACTAGATGATGGTAGAGATTATGAAAAAGAGATGAGGGTTCAAAAAGCTAACTGTAGGTGTATGCCATAGAATTCAGAACAGAATAGATAGGAGTGTTGAAGAGAAAGAAATGTCATTTGTGGACTTCAACTCTTAGAAACAGGAAGGAGCAGCTAGAGATACAAGGACCATGCTTAGGACTAAAGATAACACTTGGTTTGGATATGGATAGGTTGATTAACAACATGAATGTGCCATGTGATGGTGTCATGTTTAGAGGTGACAATTAGCCTAGAATCACCCTTCTCATGGCAGACATACTGTGAGCAATAAAAGTACTTACATGAGTCGATCTGAGGGCCTTCAAATAGAATGGGGAGATGTAGAAATCAATCTGATGGCCTTCAAACAGAATGGCGGGATATAGGAATCAGAATAGTTTTAAAATGTCCACTAGTTCATAAGTCCTTATCACTACAATACATGAATCCATAGTACTAACTCAGTATTTCATGGACTCCTCTGATAAATTAGTAACTGATATATGTACATGACTGTGTACTTTAAGTAAGTGGCAGTTTATTAGAGTTGTCAGACATGAACAGTCACTTCTTTCCCACTGACACTGAATTGTTTATTGAAGCCTGAAACACTAGAAGTCTTGTAAAAGACACATACCTCATTTGCTTCTCTTAAAAATAGTTTTACTTTTTTTTAGAATTTGGAGGCAGGCAGGAATCAGGTAAAAACTCCTTATAAAGATATAGAGGGACTGGAGAGAGGGCTCAGTTATAAAGTGTATAAAGTGCCTGCCCTGTAAACACAAGACCCTAAGTGCGATCCCACGGTCATGTGGAAGAAATATGTATGCATGATTTCACAATCGAATTGTTTTGGAAGTGGAGACAAGCTGATCTCTGGGGATTCCTGGCCAGGCAACCTAGCCTAATTGTGTAGTTACACATCAGTGGGAAACCCTGCCCTAAATAAGGGATTGAGGTGGACAGCACCTATGAAACATTATGTTATCCTTTAAGCCCCAGACATAGGATTTCCCCACAACACACAAATATGCACACAAAAACACGCAAGCAAAACTTAAAAAGAAATGGATGAAAAAACATTCCTTTTGGTTTTTTAAACTGTTTTGCATGAAATTAAGGAAAACCTTTGACTGGTAGAATACAAAATAAATTTGGGACCAATAAATTAAGTTCTTAAGTTGCACAGCAATCTAGTGAAGCCTATTTAAGATATTTCCTTAGGTCAATATCTAGGCAAACATCTAGTTAAGGAGCTCTTAAACTCTGTACTTTCTGACCTCTGTGGAAGGCATGTCTCACCAATGTTCTTGAATTTCTACTTCCCCTTGAATCACTGTTCATGCAAACTTTTTCACCATCTGAACCTCTCAGCTATACAAGTTCTACTTTTATCTTAGTGATTTTAAGGTCAGAGTGAAGGTAAATGACTCATAGTGAAATGACAAAAACACACTCTGTACCAGGCACTACCAACAGTCCCCTTCCTGGGTCTTTTGTTCTCCTTTAAGCTGGTGGTTTTGTCTGAGACCCTAGAGGGTTGGACCAGCCAATTTAGAGTTTGACTGTTCTGAAAGCATGGAGAAATAATGAGATTTGCCTGAAAAATTATTATTAGTACATCTTAAAGATTTAGATCAGGCTTTGCGTCTCCTTATTCTAAAGTGTTAAATATGTTAATGAGATAGTCTGGGAAAAGAATAGAATACTCATGTTGAAAGTGTGAACAGCACAGTCAGAGATGGCTGGGAAGGAATAAAATAAGAATTGTGAATATGTGGAATGACATTAGCATCACACAGGTGCTGTGGATCATAGAAGGCCAACCACTCCCTGATCACAGAGTGTAGGTTTATCCTTGAGTGGGAACGCCCCATCTTAATGACCCTTCTGCTCTCCAGCTCTATGTGATTAAGACAGTATGCACAAGGCAGAGAAATGAAAAAAAAAGCAGTGCTTGGGATGAAATAGTTTGAATTTGAGTCAACAACATCAGTTATCATCACTTAGTATTGGTATGAACTTGAACATTACCTAACTGGCAAAGTCAAGTAGTGTTCCTCTGTAAAATGGGAACAACAACCTCTGTTTTAGAAGGTTTCCTGGTAATTCAATGTGAAAATGCATTTCCTTATTGAGGCAGAGACTCCCTGTGCCTTACACCACTCTCAAACTTGCTTGGCACCCCAAATTCACCTTAAAACTCTGATCCCCTACCTTTATCACCCCAGTACTGAGCTTCTAGTCATGTACTAAAATGTCAAATTTATTCTGTGTTTGGGAGCAAGCCCAAATTTTGTGCATGGTGGGACAGCACTCTACCAACAGAGCCAGATCTGTGACCTGTGTGATAATAATCCATTTTAATGATTTAGTAGAACACTTGAATCTGAGAAAGGCCTCGGTGATGTGAGTGCATACCTGCATACCTGACAAAACCAGTTTAGGGAAAGAAACATTGCCTTTAGCTCCAATTTGTTAGAGTTATTGACAGTGGAAACATGCTGCTGAGGCTTCTTACATTTTAGGGACCAGGAAGCAGACAAACTAGACCCTAATTGAATGTGTGTTTCAATTCTCAAAGGCCTGCCCCTGACGCCTACAACAGCCAGCTAGGGTCTGAAGATCCCACAACCTCCCAATTCAGCACCAGGAGCTGGGAACTAAGTCCTCAAACACATGACTCTGTGAAGGCCATTTCAGATTAAAACATAGCATTACTAAATTTCTTCAAGGTTTGTCAGCCATCTTTTCTTAAAATCTGATCTAATTATTCAGCTCAGAAACCCTTTTCTTTTTGGTTTTGGTTTTTCAAGACAGGGTTTCTCTGTATTATTTTGGAGGCTGTCAGTCCAGCCTAGCCTCGAACTCACAGATATCCGTCTGCCTCTGCCTCCCGAGTGCTGGGATTAAAAGCATGCACCACCACCACCCGGCTCAGAAACCCTTCTATATGATGAATCTTCTTAGAATTTGTCTAGCCCATTGCACTCAGCATTTGGCCTACCCAAATTCTGCTGCCATGACTATAGAACTACTTTCTGGCTTATTAATTAGTTCATCCTCTACTTCTGAGAATTACTTACATCTACATTTCCTGCATCTTTGCCATCATAACCTTCACCAAAATGTGTACATGCTCCCTCCTGTTATTACGAATGATTCTATTCTGTCTTCCTTCATGAAGTTGAAACCAATTATAAGAATACAATTAGACTTTTAGAAATACAGTTTGAGAAAGAAATATGCTGCAAAGACAATGCATTAGATTAGAGTATATGGAACTTTTAAGTTTAGGGGTATCATTTGCTTTGTAGACTTACAGAAAGGGAAAAGATTCTTAGTTTTATAAGAATATTTGTAGATCCCATAAATATGATTTATTATCCTCAGAGTTGGATCATGGCAATTACAGTTTGTTAACTGCTTAGAGATATGGATCCTATCCTAAGACAATTATAGTCTTGAAGAAGAAATCTTGTATATATAAATACTATAATATAAGTTAGGAAGGATTAGAGTATGCCATGAGTCTTGAAGGATTTGTATATTCCACTGCAGCTTCAGAAGAATTTGACAACTACATTTCAAAAGTATATGGTACATAAAATAAGTACTTTTATCCATAGTTTACTGATATCCTCCTATTCATGTGTACGTACATACATCTTCATGTGTGTGCAAGTAAACACTGAGGGATGTGCATGCACTTGTGCAGTCATGTGTTTAGATCCCAGAGATCAAGCTCAAATATCGTTTCTCAGTCACTCATCTTGATTTTTGAGACAAGCTCTTCTCTGGAACTTGGGTCTCGGCAGCTAGTCTGGGTTTAGCTAACCTTGGCATTCCACCTGTCTCCATCTCCCCATGCTGGTATTACAAGCAGATGCCACTATGCCCAGCATTTTTACACGGGTTCTGAGGGTTGAATTCTCAGGCCGTTATGATTGTTGTATGACTAGCAATTTACATACTAACCTATCTCTCTAATCACTAATTTCCATTTTAATATGTGGTGTGATAAATTTTATTTTCTAGTTCTACTCCAAATATGTCTAAATCAACTGATTTCATGATGGACTGAATTTTTGCTTACTTTTTTGTCTATAAAAACTATAAGTAAATATTTACTCTATGCTGTTTAGCATAAAAGTAGCTACAGATAGCATGTAGTTGAAGTACATCCCTTTGTTCAAAATATATTTATCCATAAAATTAGGTTACATTTGGTTGACGAATGTCACTTTACCGTTTTCTTGTATATTCGTTTCCTTTCTATTGTCATGATAAGATACAATAACCAAGGCAACTTAAAAGGGAATGCATTAAATTGTGCTTAAAGTTCCAAGCGTTTAAAGTCCATGATGGCATACTGAAGTCATAGCACCAGGAACAGCTGAGAGCCCACATCTTAGGCCACAAGGAGGGGCAGAGAGGACACTTGGCAACCTCTAAACCCGCCTCCAGTTATATACCTCCTCAAATAAGGCCTCACCTTTTAGTCTTTCCCAAAGAATTTCACCAACTGGGGATCAAGTATTAAAACATGCAAGTCTATGGGAGAGGAGCATTCTCACTCAAATTACCAGACTTGGTATAGTAGTATGACCTTTTTCTTCCCTGTATGACACTGTTGTTCCCTTCCTGCCATCTTGGACTATACACTAACTCTGCCAGATAACCATAGCAACTAGTAGAGCAGAACAACACAGTGACAGCCAGGTCTATGGTAATCATATGACGCTGTTGATACTCCCTAGAAAATAGAAGCATCTCAGGGTTGTCACCTGAGAACCCATTCATCATTCTTTGCTACCTCCACTTCTTGGTGCAAGTAGTCTTTCTTGGGAGATTTCTGAAATACATAGGGAGCATCAGGATAACTAATAGTATTCTGTGATGCAGCTACTGTGAGGTGGTCATCCATGATAGGGTAGAACTTTGTGGTAAAGTGGCTATTTGAGGGTCACCTTCACTATAGTAAGTAACCCTTCACTCATGATCTGTAAATAAACTCAATAAACTAATTTGTTTGCCAAGTTAACTTTCAGTAGAATCATTTCATTGAGGTGGTCGGTGTCCTATTTGATATAAATAGATACTTGCTTGCACCTCTCCAGGAAAAGTTAACACAACAGTTCTTTTATAGCTCAAGTTGTATCAATACAAAGAAAATATTTCTGCTATTTGATACTTACGGAAATGGTACCTTGCCAAAGAGAATAAGTCATCTCACCAGTGTAAATGCACACCATCAAAACAAGCAAAGGATTTTAGATTTTACCCAACTTGAAAGAAAACAATTTAAACTGACATAGGGCATGTGACTCCTTGGTCAGGCGGAAAGGACAATCTTTTATAAGGTAAAGGCAGAGTGAAATGATAAGTATTTCTTATGCTAATTGCCTGTACTCAGACTCCCAAAGACTCAGTTAATAACTTCACACAGATCATTGACTTACAGAAGTAAAACCCAGAATCTGGGGTCTGAACAGGACTCTTCTATAATGAGCCAGGAGTCTGTCTGAGCTTTACAACAGAGAGAAACATTTTATTGGCCTTCATAGTGCCAGGCCTTCACTTTGAAAGGAAACAATCTCTGGCTTCCAAAGCTGTTCGATATGCAAACACCCTTGAATAGGGCTTCTAGAGAGTGCCTTCATCCAGAAGATGTGCCAAAATACCTGAAACCCAAAGACTTGCATACATGCCCCAACTCCAAAAACTATGGGCTTGGACATATGGGTCTTGAAAGTGTTGGTAGAAATATGGGGTGATATTAATCACAATTTACCAAAACAAACGCAAAAATACATCAGAAATAATGGAATTGCTCTTTCAGTTTTGGATCATGATGCTAGGTAATTAACAAAATAAAGCATATACCATGAATAATTTAACCTCCTCCTCATGCTTTTCTGACTCAGTAGGATCATATCATTTTACTCTTAGTTTAAATTTTATTTAAAGCACAATTAGTTACAAGATATGCATGTATATATACAAATTACACATCATATGTGTATATATATATGGAAAAGTCCTCCTTGTATACCTACCAGAAGTTACAAGGGAAAGAAAAGGGCTAAAAATGTTCCTGGTCAGAAGATCAGTTGAAATGTTTCATGTCATAAGTCAGTAAGTCAACTTGGGAAATTTCAGCTTTCAAGGGATTCACTTTTCTGATCTTTGCTTTTAAATTTAGGGTTTCTAAGATTTCAGTTATCTGTAATCACAGTTATAGGTTCCCTGTCTGCAACCTTGGGAAATAGAAACAGGTGTGCATAAATCAATTAGCATAAGGCCCATAGCGAGAGGGATGACAAAACTCTAATTTTAAGTAGTTTTCTAATAAGAAGATCTCAGATAAACATTACTGAACTAACCTGTTGGAGTAGAAGTCTAAAAAAAAAAGAAAAAGGAAAAGGCCAACATTTTCCCAGTAAAATCTGTCCACCTGGCCAGAAAATGATGATCGTTTTAATTTAATATGGTAAGGTCCTCATAATCACAGCGTACCATTAGTGTGCAAGCCATCTCCAATGTTACCCCTTACAGAACCTTCCTCTTGGTCCTTCTCCCGTGGTTCTTCTGCAGTTGCGCATGACTCTCTTTGCAGCTTTCCTAAGAGTCAACTGAGGAAGGTGATGCCGTCATTTTTATTGTCCAGTTTTGTCCAGGAATCACTTGATCCTAAACTAATGTGAGAACACTTGGTAAAGATGAGGGCCAGCTTCCCAAGTTACAGCATTAGGGTGACAGATGTCACATCATTTTTAATTGGCAACAACAACTTTTGGGAATAGACCAAGACATCAGAATGTCATTTATAGGCACTTGTTTGACTTTCCTGGATCACTAGAACTGTAGAGAACACAAAATTCAGGATCAGTATTGATCTCATGAAGAGGCTGTTTGAATATCATGATACACACAGACATATGACACACATGTATAACATAAGTATGCAAATGGAGAGAAATCTAACATATAGAAGGAGAATGCTAATGGCTGAGAGTAGATAGGAAGGCAGTTTGTCCTCCTTAGCTCATAAGAACATGTTTACAGCTGATGTTAATAAGTGCCTGAAAATGAGAAATGGATACACACATGGATGCATACCATGGTGTGTGTGTGTGTGTGTGTGTGTATGTATGTGTGTGTGTTTTCTTCCTTCTTAACCACACAAGTCTTTTTAAATCACAAGTCCATAAGAACTGCATCACTATCACTCTGGTAATTTCTGCCTGGGACACTTGGATTAAAAGTTGCAATTCATGTGACAGAGAACTGACTTTGTTCATTCCAGTGTATGGACATATTTTAAGTGTGACCCAGCTTATGCACACTGACATGAAAATTTATGGAAGATGAGAAGGATGTGCCTCTCTCGTGCCTCATGGAAATGCTAGCAATGTTGGCAGCGGGAACACAAAACGGTGGCAGGAACCAGGTTCTGAGTTTTCTTTTCGCCCCCGTCTTGTACTTTGTTCCTCTTTTAGAAGCAGCGTGATGTCAGTCACATTTAAATCAGATGAAAACCTGAATTTTTCATATTAATTAAAGTTCAGTGGATTCCTTATAAAGAATACATGAAAAGATCAGCAGTGATGGGGAGTGGAGGACAGTCACATGGGCTAGATAGTCTGCAGATTAACTGATGGGGTTTAACTGCCTCCTGGGTTTTCTGGACTGATTCCAAATGTAGAAAGCAATTGACAAACAATGTTACTTTATCCTGCTGATTTTTTTTCTTCCTAAGAGGAACTTAAATGGAAAGGAAGAATAAACGTTTCTAGTGAATGGGGATGTAGACAGATTCATGTGTATGTTTACTGTGATGTCAATGAAATAACACTAATTTGTTTATTGTGGGCACACACACACACACACAGAGAGAGAGAGAGAGAGAGAGAGAGAGAGAGAGAGAGAGAGAGAGAGAGAGAGAGAGAGAGAGAGAGATGGGGACTAAAGAGATGGCTTGATGTTTAAAAGTCTCATAAGGTCAGAATGACAAACCAATGTTTGTCCTGCCACACAGGTTCATCCTGAAGAACCAATAAATTTATTAGGCTTATTTACAGAAGATGAGTGAGGTGTTATGGACAAGAGTGAAAAACTGAGAATGAATGATGGCTTCCTGGTAGCTGCATAAGCAGACTCACTCTCAATTAACCTCCCCAAGCCAATATACTTTAACATCGTTCTAAGACTTACTATGCCACATTCAATTAGGGTAGAATTGCACACACACACACACACACACACACACACACACACACACACACACAAATGGATGGGAAGAGTGGCACTCAAGTAAGGATGCTGTGACCCTCTCAATCTTTCCTTCTGGGAGGCAATGTCAACAACTTAAGGCCACATTGTGATATTCTGCTTAGTATACACCTCATGAAGGCAGAGACATTTTGATTCAGTGAGTAGTGTTGAATAATACCATTCAATACTTCTTAGTTCAATTCAATGTAAACTTACCAATAAAGGTTTTAAAAGTATGATTTGGTAAACAAAGAAATGAAATAGACTATAGCCAGGAAGATGACTTGGAGGGTAAAGGCACTTGCCATCAAGCCTAAGAACCAGAGTTAGACCCCTGGGACTTACATGGTAGAAGGAAAGAAACAATGCCTTTTAGCTTTCCTCTGACCCTCCACTCCTGTACTGTGGCATATATGTTCCTACATACATGAACATATACATACATTCATATGCACAGAAAATAAGTAAATAAATGGGCACACACATGTAATGTTCTGGTTTCATTCTGTTGCTGTGATAAAATCATGTAACCAAAATCAATTTAGGAGATGAAAGGGATTGTTGCATATTACAGGTTATAATCATCAAGCAAGGCAAAGTTGATTTGCTAAACTCTGGAGGATGACTGTTTACTAGCTTGCTATCAAGCTCATGCTCACTTATCTTTTGAAAAAATTTAGATTGACTTATTTGCGTGAGGGTTTTGCTTTCGTGCATGTATGTGCACTACATGAATGCCTAGTATCTCTGGAAACCAGAAAAAAGCATTGGGCTTGTTGGGAAATAGAGTTACATATGACTGTGAACTACCATGTGGATGCTGGGAGCTAGACCCAGGACCGCTGAAAGAACAGTGCTCTCAGCTTTGCTCCATCTCTTCAGCTCTGTTAGCTTTCTTATCAGCTCTGGACCACCTGCCCAAAGAAGGAACTATTCATAGTGGACTGGGCCGCCCCATACTATTTACATAACAAAATTATGCCCCACAGACATACGCAGGGATCTATCCTCAGTTGAGGTCTCTTCTTCCTGGTTGAATGTAGGCTGTGTTGAATGGAGAAAGACAAATTGGCACTTGTAATAAAAAACATTTTTAAAATCGGCATCAAGAAGACATATATAATGTTATTAAGAAGCAACACTGCATTCAAAGGAAAGTCACAGATACAAATATCAAATGACATTCTGAAGGTCTGAAGTATAATATTGGGGGAGATTACATTCTTGATCTTGTCCCTGTGAATTCCACCTATCCCATCTGACCAACTCCTTACTTTCCAGAGAGCTCCCAGAAAGATATGGACATAACCAGAGTCTCTCTGTCTTTGATTTTGTCACTTCTGAATGCCAAGAGTTTCCTAATTTTGCAGTATATACTGCTACCATTAGCCATTCTATTAATAGGCTTACTTTATCTATCCTTGTCTCTTTATATTTGTATTGCTGTTTGGAGGACACTGAGCTATAGTTACAAGATCCTGGATTTTTATTTAGTCTTTCTATCTTTGCTTTTGGTCAGGACATTAATATGGAATAGAACCCACTCTATATTCTCATATAGAATGAATGGTTTGTATGTTTCCATGTAAATCTCTTGCTCAAGGCTTTGCCTGAGATATATCACATTGTCTTATGCCCAAGGTATCAAGCAACAAGTGTGAATTGTAACATAGCAGTACACATACTTAAACTAGCTAGGCAGTGGTGGTGCATGCCATTAATACCATAACTCAGGAGGCAGAGTCAGGGAGATCTTTGTGAATTTGAGGTCAGCCTCGTCTACAGAGCGAGTTCTAGGACAAAGAAACCCTAAATCAAAAAACAAAACAAAACAAAGGACACATAAGTAAACTAGGTATGACAAAATGTTGGTATTATCACTCCTGAGGCATGCATAGAAAGAAAGCTCTAGATTGTTGTGAAAGAGTGCCTCTAGGATATGATTCAGCAATCATATCCATGAACTTGCTGAAACCATGGATACTTGCAAAAGTCTTACACAACACTGGCTCTGTCAACATTTCATCTTGTGTAGGAGAGTGGGGTTCAAGATGATTAACTGAAAGACTATGAGTAGGTAAAGGTGTTGGAGCCATTTTCTTCAGTGCTGTAACAACTAATAAGTTACCCACATCACAGTAAGCACTACTTCTGCAAGCAACCACAATTAAACTCAATTGCTAAAAAACAAAGTAAAAAAGCAAGACTATTAAGTAGGGAGGTTCTTGATGGAAGGAAGAGGTTTAGAGGTAAAGGGGAGAAATTAAAAAGGAGAATGAAGTCTGTTAAAAATTCCCCTACATACATGAAGGGAATTGTCAAAGAATAAAATAATTTAAAAATATAAATATATGCTTGTACTGAACTTAAAGAAAAAATAGCAAGAAGATGGGCTTCTTATTGTTTTTTAATTATTTTATTTGTATGTGTGAATACTGTTAGTTGGGTGGTAGGAACTGAACTTAGGTCCTCATGATTGAGCAGACTGAGCAGCAAACACTCTTAATTGCCCAGGCATTTCTTCAGGAGATGGGCTTCTATTGAAGTGGTTCTGGAATCTTTTGAGCAATCAGTTAAGACCTGTAAAAGCTAAGACCCAAACTGTGGCCAATGAACACTGTGCTCTGCCCAAACCCTATCAGCCTCCCTTGTGATGACTATATACATTTGAGTTATAGCTTTGTAGTGTAGGATAGAAATAATTTATCCTGTCCTGGTGTTTTTCACTGAAATTAATAACTTCTGAGAAAAATGCCTATATGAATGATCTCTCCCCAAAAGTCAACATATATTTATCTCTGGTATTGTTCATGTTTTTCAAATGCCCCTAACTTAGATGACATGAGACATAGGTGAAAACAGCTACAGGAACATGTTTAAAGGAAACAATACTGCCTTTTCAATATTTTTTTATTTTTTGTCTCCACATTAAATCATAAAGAAAAGTATTAATAGTCAATGCTAAATATGTCAATTGCTGATAATATGCTATAGAGTTTTTCATAACATTGAAAAAAAAGATGTTTTTGGAGGGAAAATTGAAAGTTACCGAAATCTAGGAAGAAGAAATATGGAATATTTAAGTAGTGTTAATATGCACATTTGTTGCAGTTATAGAATCCAGTTAATTCTTAAGACAGAAGATCTGAGACATGGCTACTGGTTAAAGGGATGCAGCTTGACAGTGGAGTGTTTGTCTGATATGGATATGACTCTGGATTCAGCCCACAACTCTGAAAAAATCATTCATAAAAAGATTTCCTTTTATTATTTAAGTTAGAAACAATCTTATTTTACATATCAATCCCAGTTCCCTCTCCCTCCCATCCTTCCATGCCCCCCAACAGCTCCCCCATCCCATCCCTCTTCTGTTCCCCAGGGAGGATGAGGCCTACCATGGGGAATCATCAAAGTCTGTCACATCATTTGGGGCAGGACCTAGGCCCTCCCCTGGTGTCTAGGTGGAGAGAATTCTCTTTATGGGGAATGGGCTCCCAAAGATTGTTCCTACACTCGGGATAAATACTGTTCCACTACCAGAGGCCCCATAGACTGTGAAGATCTCCTAACTGACACTCACGTTCAGGGGGCCTAGTTCTGTCCTATGCTGGTTTCCCAGCTGTCAGTCTGTGGTTCATGAACTCCCCGTTGTTCAGGTCAGCTGTTTTTGTGGATTTCTCCAGCATGGTCTTGATCCCTTTTCTCATCATTCCTCCCTTTGTAGAACTGGATTCCAGGAGTTCGGCTAAGTGCTTAGCTATAGGTCTCTGCTTCTGCTTCCATCAGCTACTGGATAAAGGCATATAAAGTAGTCATCAATCTCATTATAGGGGAAGAACATTTAAGATAGCCTCTCCACTGCTGCTTAGATTCTTATTTGGGGTCATCCTTGTAGACCTCTGGACATTTCCCTAGTGCCATATTTCTCTTTAAATCTATAATGACTGCTTTTATTATGGTATCTCTTTTCTTGCTCTCCTTATTCTTCCCCAACTCAATCTTTTTGCTTCCTCCTGTCCTCTTCCCCCCTCCTCTTCTCCCCTTCTATTTCTCCTAATTCCCTCTCCCCACCCCCCATGCTCCCAATTTGCTCAGGAGATCTTGTTCCTTTTTCTTTCTCTGGGGGACCATGTATGTCTCTCTAAGGGTCCTCCTGGTTTCCCTGGAGGTGTGGATTGTAGGCTGGTAATCATTTGCTCTGTGTCTAAAATCCATATATGAGTAAGTACATACCATGTTTGTCTTTTTGTGTATGGGTTACCTCATTCAGAGTGGTTTGTTCTATTTCTATCCATTTCCCTGTGAACTTTAACATTCCATTGTTTTTCCTCTATTGTGTAAATGTACCACATTTTATTTATCCATTTTTAAGTTGAGGGGCATCTAGGTTGCTTCCAGGTTCTGGCTATTACAAATAATGCTGCCATGAACATAGTTGAACAGATGTCCTTGTTGTATGAATGTGTATCATTTGGGCATATGCCTAAGAGTGGAAATGCTGGTTCTTGAGGCAGCCTGATTCCCACTTTCCTGAGGAACTGCCATACTGATTTCCAAAGTGGCTGTACATGTTTGCACTCCCACCAGCAGTGGAGGAGTGTTCCCCTTTCTCCATATCCTCTCCAGCATAAACTGTTGTTGGAGTTTTTGATTTTAGCCATTCTGACATGTGTAAGCTCAGAGTTGTTTTGATTTGCCTTTCCCTGATGGCATAGGATGTTGAGTACTTTCTTAAGTGTCTTTCAGCTGTGATTTTAAAAAAACATAAATATTAGTGATGTTTGATCTGTGACAGATATTAATCTACAAAATCTGTGTGAACTCATTCCTAGTTTGCTTTCCTGGTTACATTGAACTTGCAATCTAATGTCATAGTTTTAAATTATTGAAATAAGCAATTATATTTCTATCAGTGACCAGAGATACTATATGCGCTTTCAGATGCAAAAGGCAAAAGTAGGTATATATGACACACAAATATTTGTAACTCAAATACTGTGGACTGTTTGTCATGTGCTTATCACCATATCACTTGCTGCATAGAAACTCCAAAAGCAAAGTGAAGGTTGATTGCCAAGAAACCAGTGAAGTTAACGCACGTACAGACTCTCAAAATCGCAGTAGCGTGCTTGCACTGATTTATGTAATAAGAAATAGGAAATTTGTATTCAGAATGGTTTTTGAATGCTCAGGTATAAATTTGAATAAACCCAGCCATCATGAATCTGCTAAATTCACTATGAATCACAACAAATGGGACACCGGTGCCCTCCTTTACTTTAATAGTGAAAGACATGACTCAAATGGTTTATTTGATAATAATTGAAAACCTTGATACCAGGCAAATTTATTTTCTGTCTGGAGACTTTTTCACAGAACAAATGCAATATATTTTCAAACCCATCATTCAGAGGTGATTTTCGTTCATCAATGTGGAATGTGTTTTTCTCCTTAACACCGCTTTTCTTTTGGCAAGAAAAAAATGAGGCTAAGAAAACCTTCCTTTAGACCTGAAAAGCACAATTCTGTACTTTCCTGGTTTTGTGGAGATGTGAAAATATGGTATTTTACATGCCTTATTCTTGAAGAGGAAAAGCTATTTCTATCTTGTTTCTTTATTAAGATCTATGCAGCGACAGAAGGTCACATGAACAGCAGAAACTGAAGATTCCACCAGTTGGCAAGTGGTTCATTAAAAGTAAACCAGGTATTTGGTCGATTTTTCAGCCAGGAGAAAATTGTCTTTTTAGGTGAGTTGTCTGGAGAGTGAGAGCTATAAGCAAAGTTCTCTTTCCTTACATCACTTACACCGCTTCCCTTTGCACCAAAGGGGAAATGCTCAGAGACACTAAGAATTAACAACAGCAACAACAAATGATCTATGTAAGCTTTTGTGCAGGCCAGACAAAATCCTAGAAATAGAAGAATGCAGCAATGTAGTTGCAACTGTTAATGAGCCCTACAAATATGATTCAGGACTTTATCTTTTATTTTGCAACTACCTCCCAAGTAAATGCACTACTATGGATGAGTAGAATAAGATTCATATGTGTTAAATGTGTTAATTGATAAGATCCCAGGATAAAAATTTGAGATTTCTAAAGCCAGATTTCCAAAGCAGAGCTCGAGGTCAAATTGCAGCCTGGATTAAAATAACCAGGAAAAGACCATGTTCCTGTAAAGGGCTTGAGACTATAAAACAAGACATATTTACTTCAATAAAAACTAAACAGGTTGTGTAATATTAATGAATTTCCTAAATGTGCTACATATGAGATGCTGATGCTTTAAAAAATCAGTATCAAGTTTAAATCAGATATTTCACAAGCCACACTTACTATATACATTTTGAATTTAACTGTCCCTAGATCCTAACATCAAGAGACTTGTGATATATCGCAAAAGAAGCTTGATGCAGGCATGCATATGTATGTGTCTATATGGATACATATAAACACATGCAGAGAGTGGGAGAGAGAGGATGAAAACAATGAAAAGGTTTTAAAGACCAATATAGTGGACTTTTCAATGCCGGAAAGCAGCAGGTTCCCCACGTCTATGACTGTCATGCTTTTACTACAGTCTGAAGAGACTGAATAAAGACCCTCAAACTTACAAAGGTTTAGTTTAAGCTTCTTTCTGAACATATCCTTTGTGGTTAGTGCTATGATGTGATGATGGATTTTCTGTTATATAAATGAGAAGTACAATAAGCACAAAAGGAACTTTGAAACAGGTTCAGTATTGAGGTACAACCATTTCCTTTCTGTGTCAATGTTTCATATGAGATGACAAAAGTCCAGTGTAGAGATGTAAATATCTTCTGTGATGAACTGGTCAGATTATAGAAATACTGACATGATCACACCAACTGTGAGAACAGCCATCATGTGACCAATTGATCCTACACTAAGAAAAATCCTATAAGCAATTCAAACTTGATTTTTCATCTGGCTTCTTTTTGGCAATCATAGGAGTCACATCTCAGGTTGATTGGAAAGATACTATATTTGTTTCTCCCTTGTGTGTATAAATTAATATTAATTTTCAATTGTATAACTTACACAAAGGAGGAGGGAATTGCTTTTTAAATGATTTGGGATCACTTAGAATTTAAATATGGTTGGAGTGGGACAAAAAGAAACAAGTGAGCAAGTGACATCAGAATTCTATCTTCATTTCAATAATAAGAGCTCTCTCTCTCTCTCTCTCTCTGTTTGTGTGTGTGTGTGTGTGTGTGTGTCTCCCCCTTCCCTTCTCTCTTACTCTGAGCTTGCTACTTTCTCCAAATCCTACTCCATATGACTCAACTCAACGTAACCTGTAATCCTCACTGTTTCTCTTAAAGCTTTGGTGATTTCAGAACCATCATACTGAGAAAATCTTAAAATCAGTGTTATCCTACAAGATCAGAGCTTTGATCACTCTAAGTTATATATCTTCACCTGAACCAGTCATCTGTTTCTAGATATGCACCAGGTTTTATATAGAAGATGGATAGCTGTTATTTGGTAGAAACCAGGATTTCCCAAACTGGGAGATACCTTTTCTTGGTGCTGGGGTGGGGGGTTGGAGGGATGTGGGGGGACACTGTCCCATAAATTTCACTATTATGTGAGTTGAGGTAAGTTTTTCTGGGTAGCCTGTTAGGATTATATGTCACCTTAATTTACGCTTCCTGATTCTTCCCTTTAAGATGAACAGGCAGTGTTTCCAGGCTTACCACAAATCAGAAAGCAGTTTACAATGATCAATTCTTGGTTCAGTTGTTTTTCAGAGTGTGGATTTATGACGCATTCCAACTGTACTTGGCACAGATTTTTGAGTATACTTAGGGAGGCTGCCAAAATGCACAGAGTGTCTTTGGCAAAAGAAAAAAAAAAGACAGATGGTCCCATCGAACAGATCATATTCATGGATGTTAAATTAGATTTGAAAAGAAGAGTGATGTCTACCTGGGGGGTATGCTGTAACAGATAAATAGTTCTGTTACCACAAGCTAGTACTTAAAATCCTTAAACTGATTGTGTTTGGAATATATTAGGCACATTCAATATATGAAAGGATTGACAGGAGAAGGTGCTCCAGGACTGGAGAGATGGCTCAACCATTAAAGGCTAGGCTCACAACCAAAATACAAGAGAAGGTGCTCCAACAAGGCACACGTGATCAGAAAGTCTATATCAGAGCTCCTAGAGCAAGAAAGCAGTAACAAATGGACAGATCACACTGATAAGAGAGTCCACCTGAGCAGTATTTATATGGATATTGACATCAATGTGTGTATTAGTTACTTTCCTGTTGCTGTGATAAAAAAATACCCTATCAAAATTAACTTGAAAAGGAATGGCTTATCGTAGC
The DNA here is from genome assembly GCF_017639785.1 of Mesocricetus auratus. Classification (NCBI taxonomy): domain Eukaryota; kingdom Metazoa; phylum Chordata; class Mammalia; order Rodentia; family Cricetidae; genus Mesocricetus; species Mesocricetus auratus. The sequence continues at coordinate 25,301,157 of NW_024429196.1, read as the reverse complement.
CTTTGAGATTAGAGTCTATCACTGTGAAGAAGTCACAGTGACAGGAGCTTGTGTCATCAGTCAAGAAAGAGAGAGTAATAAAAGCTTGTATTCAGGTCACTTTATCCTTTTTATACAACTAAGAATCCCAGCATAGGGAATGCTGCTACTCAAAGTAGATAAATCTTCCCAATTCAAGTAATCTAGTCAAGATAGCCCCCACAGGCATGCTTAGGGGCTTCCTTCCTCCTCTGAGGTTTGAGAACAGAACAAGAATTAGAATCTCTAAGGGTCTCAGGTAAGGATGCAATGGACTAGGTTTCTATACAACTCACGAGATTTTACTGGATAAAGATCTTTCAGTCTAAACTCATTATTTTGCAGAGTCACAAAATGAAGTTCAAAACTGTTAGGATTAAATAGCATAGCTCCAGTGCTTTTCCTTGCATCATTAAATAGGAACTCTGAGTTAATAATCAAAACTAGAAGCATTCTTCTGGGAAAAGAACCTTCATAGCAATCCATCCAAGACTGCTTAGTTTAATAATACTTTCTTAGTATTCATTTCTATTCTAGTAACAGAGACAATGAACGTCATCACAAGCCAAAAATGCAGAATTTTATTGTCAATCTTTACACAGGACTCACCAAAAATGAATTTCTCCTTTAATAAAACTGATAAAAACCCACATTCCCATGTGCAAGAATCTAATTTAAAATGGTGACCTTAGCATTGAGTAACATTTTAGTATATATTTCCATTTGACTAAAGCAATAAAAAAGCAGATGTGAAGACAGAAAGGTAGGTGTGTAGATAGATTCATAGAAAGATAGAGCATAGAAAGATAGATAGATAGAGAGATAGATAGATAGAATGTGATAGATGACATAATGTTAACTAATTATGCTTACAAAAGTAATTGGATTAGGTGATGTCTAGGGTATTAAACCTCACTGAATTTCTTGGATGTTGCTTCCAGAGATATGTGGTCATAATTTTCTGGCCTAATGAATGAATGTATCCCTTAATGGGTTATTGAGAATGGATTATATGATATTTATACTGGGAGTTGAGAGTAGGAAGAGAATATACATCACAGGGAAGAGGGAAAGTAGTGTCCTTAGGTATTTCTGGTATTATCTTTTTCTCTGCTTCTTGGATACCGTTGAGGTTGATAGCTCTCATGCATTACACAGACTTGCCACCATGTATTCTGTCCAAGTACATGAGACCATGCAGTTAAGGACATAACTCTCTGAAATGATAAGCCAAAATGAATCTTTCCATCTTTCAAGTTGCTTATTCAGGCATCTTGTTAAACTGACAAAAGTGGGTCATAGGCATAGACTGCATAGATCCAGGAGGGAGCAGAAATGGCTTTTGAAAGCAATGCCTTCCTCTTCTATGATAAATTTCATCCTAGGAAGGGATTTCCTCATACTCATGGATTGCATTACTCAGCTAACCCTGCATGGTGACCAGAGTGACAGCCAACTGATGGCCATGCTGCTTGCAGCTCAAAGAGATTAGCAGTGTGCTGTCTTCTACTTCCCCACCTGTTTCTATTGTCTTGTAGAGCTTTCTATGACCTGAGGCATACTTGGAAGCTTCCCCTAGGAAAGAATATAGATTTCTACATCACAGTTTGGAGCAAGATTTTATAATTTTATTTTACATTTTTTGAGAATTTCCTCCATATTTATATCATTTCTACCCAACCTTATCCCCCTCCAATTCCTCTTGTGTCTCCCCATTCACACAGAAATTCATTACCTCTTTTAAGTATTATTGTTGCATATACATGCATTTGTAAGTACAACCTACTGAGTCTAATTTAGAAATGTTTTCATAGCTCAGAAATGTCTACATTGCCATTATTTGATCAAGAAATAAACCTTAGTAAGATTAAAGTAGCGAAAATTTAGGGTTATTTATTAAAACAGCTAAAATCACCCCTATTTGATTCGGTAGAACTTTCTCTTGTATAATGCCATGTTAGATATGTCTAAAATATATGATAATAAGCCACGTTCCTAAAGGGATGTATTTGAATAAAGTAGGTCTATTAGAAATTCATAATGCACAGAAATTAAAGGCCTGTGTATCATCCTCGTTATACCAGTATTTCTTCAGAGTTGATGGTCTGTCTCTTTGCATATCAGAAGACACAGTTTTACATTAAATAATGACTTATTCTTTGATTCAAGCCATGGGATCAAATTATATTATTAGAGTGAGATCTCCAAAGAACTACTGGGAATTACATGAGCTGCTGTTTCTAACATGCTTCTCTACAGCAGCTCCTTGAGGGCCAAAGGAGTCTAATTTGTTTGTGCCAACAAGAAAATATCAAAGATGACCAAACATCTGAAATTCCTCAGCAAGTGGAACACAGTCTCGAGGGAGAAGTAATAAAATGAAAGGGGTAGAGAACATGAACTCAAAGGGAAGCCCCTAAGTAATGGAATCATGGGGACCAGGTCTAGTATTTTACATGAAGAAAACTACGATTGCCAAAAGAAGTCAGATGAAAAATCAAATTTGTATTGCTTATAGGATTGTTCTCAGTGTAGGATCAACTGGTCACATGATGACTGTTCTCACAGTCGGAATGATCATGTCAGGATTTCTATAGTCTGACCAGTTCATCCACAGAAGATATTTATATCTCTACACTGGACTTTTGTCGTCTCATAAGAAACATTGACACAGAAAATAAATGGTTGTACCTCAATACTGAACCTGTTTCAGTGCTAATGTACTTCTCATTTATATAACAGAAAATCTATTACACCATAGCACTAACCATAAATGATGTGTTCAGAAATAAGTTTAAACTAAAACTTTGTGAGTTTGAGAGTCTTTATTCAACTTGTTCAGACTGTAGTGAAATCATGACAGTCATAGAAGTGGTTATCCCGTCTAGACAGAGGATAAAAGAAAAAACAAGGAATAAAGACACATGAATATTTGGGCAGAATCAATAACTTTATTTGTAAGAGCTTAGAAAGCACTAGACTGAAAAACTTACAAAAACATGAAAAGCAAGATAGTATGGGCTTCAGTAAGTGAGCAACCAACAGCTACCAGATAAAGAGACAATCAACTACTAGGAAGGTGATAGGCTGGGGGAGTGATGCATCAATCCTTGACTTTGCCTCTCTTATATGATGCAGCAGTTGTAATGATAGCGGTAAAGGCTATACATGAATTCAATAACGCTGGGTTTCTTGAACCAGTGTTCTGCTTCAGAATTTTCCATGCAGTCAGCAATAGCGACCAAACCTGAGTTCTTAATATGATACTATAATGCAGAGAGATGGGCTAGCCACTTGGTGGAAACCCTGTTACACCAAACCTGTTAAATACTACAGGCTCCTACAGAATATAACTGTGAATTCAATGACCCATTTTATGGCAAACTTGATGAGACAATGGATACCAGATTTCACGTATGGATGAACCTGTTTTTAAGCTCTCTATTTTGTTTCACCAATCAATTTTTTTATCCCTGAGTCTATTGCTTAATAGTAAGTCTTGATACCCAAATTACCAAAACACATGTATAGCTCACAGCTCTTACTAAAAATGTGTTGAAAGATTTTTGCCTGTGAGTATTCTACATAAATTTAAGAACAATAAAGATCTTCACTGTGTTATTGTAGAATTTTGAAGCCAGTATTAATTAATTAACCTAAAGATCAATATAAGAATTGAATATTGGTACTAATAAACCTTCTGGTTCAAGAACATGATTTATCTTTGCCAGTTTGGATTTTTCTGTTAACAACTCTAAAAGATTTTCTCCATTATTGTCCTATACAAAAATAATAATAAACTCTTTTCATGCCTATGACAAAGAGTTTTATGATTTTTCTCTCACGTTTGTTTGTGTATAGAAATGACAGCTTTTATATGAATGTTATGATGACCTTGATCTCCAAGCACCTTTTTGCATTCTTTAAATATTGGCATGCCTTCTAGGAATAAGACTGATTCCTAATTCTATATCATCTTTCTTTTCAGTCTATGGAACTAATACATATTTGAAAAGGTGTACTCAAAGAGTTACATTAAGCATTTGTTAAGAATTCTTTTATGTTTTCATCATTAAAAATGTTTGCAATCTACTTGTAATTAGATAGTAGTGACATGTTTTGTTTCTAAATATAAACAGGTGCTAGAATGAATTTATTTTGTGTTAGGATAATCATATAGATTTCTTTTCAAGCCAATTAATTTTGTGTCTACATTCTTCATTCAATGTTGGATTTGAATGTTTTGGACTATAGGTGATGATTGATACATGTTGAAGGATATAGGGGAGATTATTTTTATTATTTCCCATTTTCTGAAACGGAATAAAATTAGAATCACTTTCTCCCTCAAATTTTTATGGAATATAGTGGCAAAAAGTTTGCAGTAGATGACTTTTTTGTGAAAATTTCTTTATAATTAATTTCATATCCTTAGTCATTATAAGACTATTTTGGCTTGGTATTTCATCTTTAGCATGATGAATGATTCATATGCTTTTAAAAATTTGCAGATTTGGTCCAGGTTTTCAAATTAATTAGCATCAAATTGTTCATAGCTTCTCTCAATGTATTTAAAATCTTTCCCTTATTCTAATTATATCCTCTTTATTGCTTGCATTGTTCCTGTATGAGAAAATTGTATTTTTATTATTCATCTTTAAATATGCTATGCTATATCTTCTTCTACTTGAATGATTTGCAATCTTTTATTTATTCTCTTTACTTTTTTGTTGCTTGCTAATCTTTTATAATAAATGCTCTGACTTCTATAAAATTTCTATTTGATTTACAGCACTGTATTAAACATGTTTCTATTTATTTTATTTATTCAGTACTAACTTTATTTCAATTACTTCTAATTATTCTTATTTTTATTATGATTTTTCACTTAGACACAATTTATTGAGGAGTAAATTTAACTGAGAAGTATAGAAACTATGCAAAAATGATTGGATAATTTCACAATAGGAAAAGGTGTTCTTAACATTATGAAGAGTAAAAAACAATTTTTGGTACCTTAAAGCTTGAAATTTTATAATTAACAAGAAACTTTAATGTAAATATTATTTAAGTTATTACAAAGCTCAGAATAACCTCCTAATAACCTAGGCTGTTGCTCTCCACAAACTAACAACAAGATCACTTTGTTCATGATAATACCTATACAACTCAGTGAACATGGAAAAGTCTAATTGGTGCCTACACAGAACCTTCACCCCTGTGTTCTAGCATCTTTGGTAGAGGAAGGTACTATGCAGGTTAAAAAAAAGGAGACATGTAAGCACCAAACTAGTCACAAAACCTTTAATCTATCACAGTGCTTGAAAGATACATTAGTGTAATGGAGGCACAACCCTGTGGGAATAACAAGCCAATATCTGCTTTGACTTAAGGTCTACACCACAAAATTGAATTCATACCCACCAATGCTTCAGTGACTAAGAACCTGAGACTAAATAGCCCAGGGTCCTAGAGTAGAAGCAAATGTTTCTGGTCTTTAAAAAAAAGCAATAAAGTGAGAAAACAACGCCTAATGGCATTCTTCTATACTCATAGTTGAGTGCCTTGCTCAGCCATCATCAGAGAAGCTTCTTCCTATAGCAGATGGGAAAAAATACAGAGAGCCACATCAAGACATTATACAGAGAGTGAGAGACCTTTGAACACCCATTCCTAAATGGGTGTCCATCAAATCCCTCCCCTTAGGGCTCAAGGAATCCTGTATAAAGAGTGTAAGAGCCAGAGGATTTGAGAACACCAAACTATCTAGAGCAATATGATCAACATACATATGAGTTCTCAGAGACTGAGACAGCATGCACTGGGCCTGCCCAGGTCCACACCAGTTAAAGTGCTAAAGCTGAAAGGAAAAATAGACTCATGCCTCCATCCCAACCCAGAAAGTATCTCCAAATGAGAATCACTTGCAAATGAAAATGTAAAATTTTCTCCAAGAGAGTCTCACTGGGACAATAAACTATTCTTAAGGGTAGGCTGCATGGTCAGCAGTAGACGACCAAACAGAAAACAAACTCAATGGCATCTTGGTAGGTTTCTTGTCTCTTATTATCATGTCAGGGCTTTTCCTTTTTTCAATTTTTTATTTTATTTAAATTCTTCTCCCTTTGTACCCTACAGGTACTTTGCATATTATGGTTTTACAATGAGTGTTTTTATGAGGTTCTTGAGTATGTGAATGAGTGGGTCTCTGTTTCTTGTGCCCTCTCTTAGGCTCTTTTCTTTCTGTTTTTCCCAATTCTTTGGTGTTAGTTTCTGCTTTATATTATATTATGTTATGTTATATTATATTATCCCTCAGAAACATGTTTGTTTTATAATAAGAAACAGAAAGGCAGTAGACCTGGATGGGATGAAAGATAACAAGAAACTAGGAGTAGTAGAGGGAGGGTTAACAGTAATCAAGATGTATTACATGAGGGAAAAATATCTATTTTTCATAAAGAGAAAAAAGAAACTCAGAATAATATTTAAAATATAAATCTATTTTTAACAAAATTTAAGTCCCTTTTCAACAATATAATGAAAACTCTGGCTACCCAGAAATCCAAATGATTAATAGAAAACTGAACAAAACGATGAAACAATTTCCTAAAACGATAGATAAATGGCTGTAATTAAAGACAAAGTACTTTTAGCAATTTTATTAATCAAAAATTGGTGTAGTTGATTGACTCCAGCTAGCAATAATTTAAAAAAATATGTAAGTAAAGGCATTTTCACATATCCCATGTTGTTATAACAAATAGCCTCTATTTTGAGGGCAATTTGTAAAAATAGATATTGCTCTTTTATTAGGCATCACAAATATATTCATTTATAAATTTTTCATTGCAGAAAGACACATTACTTCAAGTCTAATTGCTTTAACAGTTTATAGGTCAGAGTGGTGACTCAGATCTGTTAAGTCTCAGTATTTGGAATGCTGAAGAAAAAGGATCATGAATTCAAGGTCAGCCTGGGGTACATAAGGAAACCTCGTCCCTACACACATAAATATCACACATTCAAATAAACAGCTTGCAGATTATTTATTTCTTCTGTTGTCTATTTTGTGAAACAATTTTTCAATAAATTTATCAATTTTTATCTACCTCGTTGTAGCCTTTGAATTGGGAATAATATTCTCAATTCCTATAACATTTGAAATTTATTCATCACTCTTTGTATAAAAGTTTTCTTATCAGTATTTAAATGTATTAATAATTGATTTCTATTAATTAATTTGATGTCTTAAAGTTATTCTGTTGCATTTAAACTTTAAGCAATAAAAAATATTATTTTTGTTGATGTTCATTACCTTTAAACTTTAATGGTTGATTGAAATGAATTTTCCCATTGTTTGCAGGTACCCATGTCCTCCTTTTACTTAAAGTGGGGCGTTTTTATTAGATCTTTCACTGAATTTTTCATTTATTTCATTTATTGTAGGATCTTACTTTTCATGTAGTCTGATAATATTTGCATTTTAGTTGGTATGCTTGTGTGAGGGCTACTCTTGGTTATCAGCTTGACACACTTCGGAAGAGAGAATCTCAATTGAGTAATGTCTGTGGTGCATTTTTTCTGATGTAGAAAGACCTAGACCACTGTGGGCAGTTTCATCCTTAGGAGTTTGTATAAAAGTTATATGAGTATAAGCCAAGCCAGTAAGCAGCATATCCCAGAGATCTCTGCTTCAGTTCCTGCCTCTAGGTCCCTGTCTTGACTGAATTCCTGCTTCAATTTCACTTTATGATGGATGTGACCTATAAGTTGAAATAAATCCTGTCCTTCACAAGTCACTTTTGACCTTGGTGTTTTATAACAGTAAAGCCAACTAGGACAGTTTGGTTCTTACTGAATGTAGTCATTGCGATATTTGGGTATTTCTACTTGTTTTCTATCTGGCCTGACTTTATTCAGCCTATGATTTCTCTTTTGTTACCTTTATTTTTGTTAAATGATTTTGTATTTTCTAGCCTATCCTCATATGCAAGGTGGAGTCAAGAATTCTGGTTATTGTGAATGATGTGCTGCAATAAGTAACCCTGGATCAACGACTTCTATTTTGTTAAGTTTTGTTTTAATGATATTCTCTAGCAGGCCTGCCAAATTTCATTCAAGCTTAGTTTGGGGGGGGTTATAAAGAATGACCAATGTCTCAGATGTGGATTTCATTCCTAGCTTATGAATTTACTGATTCATTAGCCCAGTATCTGGTGTACTGACAAAGGCCTTCCATCTGGTTACTGGAATGCTATATTCCCAACACAGTGCACTTTAAGCCCCACTCTCAAGCTGCTGTCAACTACAATGGGCTGATGCATGCAGAGTCCCATCCTAGTTATAAACAAACAATATCAAGGAACCCATCCACCATCTCAGGGGTTTCCTCTAGGCAGTCTCCTCCTTTCCAGTAAACCTCTCCTAAACTCTTCAGTCTTTGTGCGATCTCAAGCTCTCTGTTGCTTCTTGTCACTGAGAATATGAGCTCTTCTTGAACTGGTGTGCATGTGAGATGCGCCTTCTAGGGTCCTTGCTTCCAGAGTGACAATCTCTACGTCTTACTTGTATTTACTTGTTCCAAGTATTTGCCTCGGGTTATGGTCCATAACTGGGAGGGAAATGTTGTACTTGGTCTCTGAATCATGCCAAGAGATTTAAGTGTCTGCCTCAATTAAAATAGCTTCTCTTTCTACCTTCGCTATATCTTATTTTAGCATTTATTCATTTTGTTCATATATTTAGAGACATGATATGCTTCCTGAAGCAGTAATTTCATATTGTTATGGAATATCTGGAAAAATTTTCACATATTTTTCAAGCATATTCTATATTATTGAGAGTCAGAGTATATCTCAAGCAACATATTGTGAATTGGATTTTCTGAGTTTTAAGATACCCAATTTATGATAGAAATTGCTTTTATTAAATAATATGATAATATTAATGATTGTTATTACTATAAAACAATATATGAGAATAGCATTATAAAATACAAAATTATAGTTACAAAAGAAATTTAAAATTTGCTATCTGCAGCATCATATAGCATTTGTAACATGTGTTAACATATTTAATAACATTTGCACATTATTTGAATGTCTGACATAGCTTTTGTTAAGGGTATTACTTAAGACATTAAAGCATATCCCATTAAATTTCATGATTACTGCTGAATTTTAAGGCAACTCTTGACTTTTATATATTTCTTTTGTGAGACTAACCTGATTTTCTATCAGTCAAACCACTCATCTGTAGAGTGTCTTAACTGTTATATATAAATAAACATATTATCTGAGACTAGAGAAAACAAACTGTAGAGATTTTCTTCCTATGAAAGCTCCAGAATGTCTGTTTCATCTTACCTCCTCCAAAAGGATAATCAAAGCCACCCTTGGTTCATTTCTGACCCATTGGGATAGCTTGAGTTTCTACATTTAATATGATGCCTGTCATAAACTTTAGGTAAATGACCTTCACTGTGCTAACCTGAGTTTGAATCTATCAATATTTATTAAGAAATTATTTTTGCCTAGGAGTTACTTTGAAACTTGCTTAGATTACCCTCTTCTAGGCATGAGAGATAGAAATGGAAGTCACAGAAGCAAAGCTGTTCACAGTTTTCCCCTCAGGTGTGATGACTGCTGCTCTTTTTGGAGGCCCATGCTTCACTTAGGCAGCTTCTTCCCTGTTTTCAAGATGTAAAGTAGATGTCACATTTGGTAGCCACCGTGGTTCCTCTTGCCTCAGCAGAGCATATCACTCACTTACATGTATCAGTCTGTGCTTTCCTCTCCCCAACGTTCATTGCTCACTAACAATGCTGTCTGTGAACTTCTCGTTGTTTCACTGGTGTGAAAGAAACATTGTCTTCTTGACAGATTAGGTACTTACAACACTTTATATTTAGTTTTAAGACTAAAGTAAAGAATTCAATTATTTTTTAGGTTAAAATTATATTTCTACTTCAAGTCAGATTTAAGAAGATTTATATGTATTTATATAGTGTATCAGGCCTGCTGCATATAAAATATAAATGTTTGTATTGATAAAGTTAGTAAATGCATCATTCCTACTTTTATCTATGAGAACCTATGAAATTATTTTCCAATTTCTCTTCCTAAAAGGCTATACCTCTCATACACATAGAATTTACTTTCATCTTACAGACAGTATGGCACATGTAGCTGGTCATATCCTATTCTTTGCTGCTTGGGAAGCTGAGATTCATTGCCCTTAGATCAAGTGTGTGTGTGTGTGTGTGTGTGTGTGTGTGTGTGTGTGTGTGTGTGTGTGTACAACATTACAGAATCATTGTGGAGGTAATTAGATCCTTTGTTTCCTTTTTGCCTTTTCTTTCCTTATTCCTGCCTCATCTATAAAATATGAAATTTCATCATCTTCTTTCTGGTTATAGTTCCTTGTAAAGTACCCTAAGGTATTCCCAACCAAACAGAATAAAGTATTTCCTGGTTGACGTGGTATTAAAATAATTTTTGCCAGTTCAATCTCTTCAAAATGTAGCTGGCAAATTATTCTCCCAATAACACATAAGTAATTACGTTATGTTCCTGATTAACCCATGTTACTGGCTCTACCTTCCTTCTATGTAAAAAATTAAGAGACAACAGACAAAAATACCAGCTTCTTAGAAACTTACATGCGGCATCTTTTTGTTCTTTGTGGCATCTTCTCTCAGTTTTTTTATGGATGTGTTCATCCAAACCCAGCATGGCAAATTTTGACTAAATTACTTATAAAAAATTAATACTTTTCTATAGCAACATATAGGTCTATTTTTCCAACAGTGAACCAGGGAAGAGTTAGTTTTGGTTTGGTTTAGTTTAGTTTGGTCTCATTTTTTTTCCACAGGGAGGTACAGAGAACTCTGCTGGAAAGCAATGGAAAAGCTAGAACACTCAAGTCATGTAGTAAATAGCAAAGAGGATATGACAGAAGGCTTAAAGACAGAATTATTAGTTAGGTAACTCTTGCTGAAATAAATAGCCAAATCTTTAGCCTTCTATGTCTTCTGAACAAAACACTGTGAAATACTAACTAGATTACAACAATAACTCAGAAGCAGTGAAAACTGTACCTCATGATGTCCCCATTGTTGAGGCAACATTAAATTAAAGGAATTACTAAATTACTTCATAAAAAAGGAAAAATTTAAGACTTAAAAATAATCATACCCACACATTGTCCCTTCTGATTATCTGTATCAGTTTAAAAGAGAGTAAATATTATAGTCTCCTGCATTTGTGGAATATAGAGAATCTTAAAGGTCCTAATAGACACTGAAAGCAGAGAAGGTGTTGAACCTTATGGGATTATGACTTTTCCTAGACACATATCCCGAACATACAGTTTAGATTATCAATGGGACACAGAAAGACGTTAACCATACCTAGTAATGAGATAGAACAATTAGGATAATAACTATAATAAAAGCTACTTATACAACATGAATTCTTTCTGGAATTTTTATTTAATATCTTTAGATCACCACTGACTGTGATTTACTAAAATTCCAAGACTCAAAACTATGCATAAGGGAAACTAGGGTATGTCAGCTTAGTAGAAATAACATTGTGGGGAAAAAATAATTTCTTACCAACAGCTTGCAAAGAAATTCTGAGTTTTTGGAATGAGTGCTATATTCCTTTGCTAAAGTTCCAAAATAGCACATTTTTATATTCAGTCTTCCTAACAATATCAGGAAGCAGAAGCTATGCTGAGCATACGCATGCTGCCGAGCATCTGCTGGGTGGGAGGGCTAACCCTCCTTTTCAATTGATAGATTAAGGCTCTACTTTGACAAAATTCATAGGCATCAACTAAGAGTCAAGTCCTGAAACAAGAACAGAATATGACTGGCTCAGACCAGTGTTGGTAACTGCCTAGTGCTTTATCTAAAGCAAATTGATGCAAGAGTATGTAGCAAATGGGGGAGTGTTTAAAAAGCATGTTGGTCACACCTCAATTCCATTTACTTAGTCATCCAAAAAGCAATTCCTCAGCCATGAAAGAGGCAATAAATTTCTCCTCTAAAGTAATATCCATACAGAATGTCCCTGTAATACTGGATATCATACATTGGTCAAATATAGTTAGATATTATTCCATGTACGCTTATAACCTTCTCTGCCATGTATATTTTCTTTTATCCAGTGTTCTGGGAGGAATTCTAGCAGCCAGTAATACCATGTACTGAATGTTTCTATAAACCATTTTGTCCTTTGTGTCTAAATCTATTTTTGTCCTACAGCTAACAGTGTTCTCTCTTTGTGTCTTGTATATCTAGATATTAATAAAATGCTTCAACACTGACATCCCATGTACCACATATATCCAACACAGGAGTTCAGGGACACAAAGCTTACCCATTTGGTCCGCATTCTCATGGGTATCTTTTACCTCACAATTGAACTAATCTAAAAGCAGTTTGCTTTCAGCCTGTTTTTCTCTGTGAGAACATGTCTGCAGGTAGAAATGACCTATGGAAGTTCACATTTGCCTTGGTGTCTCCGTTCTATTCTAGGCCAATATCAGTTTTTCTTTCAATGCCTTTATAGCCTAAATCACTCTGAATGAAATTGTTCTTGATTCTCTTTCTACCTAGTCTCAAAAGTTTGCTTATAAAAAGTACTTAGAATCAGGAGGTTGGTGTTTATATGTGTCTATTGTGTTCAAATGTCATATATTTTTTAATGATTTTAATGAAAGTGGTCTGTAATGATGAAGATATGGTTTAAAAAACTATGAGGTCAAATAATAGACTCTTTTGATGACAAGATGAGGTGAGCTTTGGATGCTTAGCCCAGAGCCAGCTGAGGACTGGGAACTGCACTGCTGATCTCATTCCAGAGACTGCCAACATCCTAGTCACTTTCTCCACCAGCCCAAGAGAGGAGGTAAGCAGGGGCCTCTTTCCAAACCTATTCCAGTGCACTGCTGGGGGTGGGCACCTGAGGCCTGGGGACTGTTCACTGCAGATCCCAGGGGTCCAGCCCACCCAGAAACTGCCAGCTTCCTAGTCCCTTTCACCACCTACAGGATGAAGTAAACGTGGGCCTATTTCCAACCTGCCTTCCAGTTCTCTGCTCAGAACCAACTGAGGCCTGGGAACTGCACACTAGGGAACACATCACAGCAGTCAAACTCAACCAGAGACTGCCAAGGCCCCAGTGTAAGTCCTGTCTCCATCCACAGGAAAAGGAGAGCCATTGGAGTATTGGACCTGCTTGCACCCACCAGAAGGGAATCTTAGTCCTGTACCCACCAGGAGAGTAAGAGACTCCTCTTGCACTCACTGGAGGAAGGGTTGGGAAGAAGACAATATAAAAATATGTTCAACAAGAGAAAAACCAATATGACACCACAGGAGTCTAGGAAGCCTACACCAGCAAGACTTGAATATCCCAACACAGATGAAGCAGAAGAGAATGACCCTAAAAAAACTTCATGAAAATGATAGAGGCCCTCAAAGAGGATATGAGAAAACCCCTTAAACAAATGAAAGGAAGCACAAACCAAAAAATTAACAAAAAATGAACAAATCTCTTAAGGAAAGTAAGGAAAAAACAATCCAACATATGAAAGAAACAATTCAAACAGTACAAAAATCAAAAATGAAATAGAGACAGTGAAGACAATACAAATTGAGGGAATGCTTGGAGCTGGATAAATGATCAGGAAGTACAGATGCAAGCACAACCAACAGAACATAAGAGATGGAAGAGAGAATCTCAGGCATTGAAGATTCACTAGGAGAAATAGATTCATCGACCAAAGGAAATCTTTTTTTGTTTTCGATTTCAATTATATTTGTTAACTTCCCAGTTTAACACGAATTCTTTTCTGAAAATGCATTTAAATTATACATGCTTGCCTGTAATTTTAAAATGTTGATGAAAGAACACTACAAACATTCCACTGTTTAAGCACACCTTTTTTAAGAGGTAAAGTGGCTCAAATAGGAACAAAGCTCAAAAACACCAGACAAAAAACAAGAATAAAAATGCTAATTTTATCAGTCTGTTGCTCCCCTCTTCACTGTATAGCCCAGGATGGCCTCCTGGAATTGCAGGCCTGAGTTATCCAGCTTCTTCTCTTCTGAATACTTAAATGTCCGCCAGTGTGTCCGAGTTTAAACTCCTCCAATGTTAATAAATGGAGGGTTGATACAGATGGAGTTATTGTCTGAAGAGTGAATGACACAGGTATAAGGCAAGCAAATGGCACCCTGGGTGCTGGCCATTCACACACTCTAGTCGTGCCAGACCACCCAGGCTAGCTGGGGTCTGAGGCTGACCTGAACCTTGTAGGTCATTTTTACTTCATTTTGTTCTATTTTGTTCCATATTTGCTTGTTCCACTATTTTGTAATGAGGGCAAGGTGAGAGGTTCAACTAGTCTAAGAAAGCTTAGCCTCACCTCAAACTGTCTTACTCAAGATATTTTTATCCTTCTGAACATATACCTAATTTCCATCTACAATTATTTTACAGGTCGACAGTAAGTCAGCTGAAAAGACAGGTGGGGCATGGGGCTAAGGACTGCCACCACCCTTGGGCATGGCTCTGTGAGTGAGTTGCTCGATGGTGGTGGGCACGACCATCTAGTGAGTCTTCTCCAGGAAGGCCTTGCAGCACCTGAGGCATTGCTGGTACACCACTTCAAAGTCAGAATCATTCCCATAATAGGGATCTTCAATAATGAATTGTTTCTGTGTATCACAGCTCCCAAGTAGCTCAATTTTAGCTTTGCAGTTTTTAACTTGATTACTTTTTCTATTCGAATCTCTCAGATTGCTTTCATCCATACACAGTATATAATCGAATGTAGCAAAGTCTTCTCTTGTAATCTCTCTTGCCTTATGGGCTGTGCTAATGTCATGATTTCTTAGGCAGCTGACAGCTCTTGGGTCTGGGGGCCAGCCCACGTTCTAGTCGGAAACAGTACTGCTGTCAATGGCCCAATTATCTGAAATGTTTTCATCAGTTACCAGTTTTCTGAAATCAGCTTCTGTGATGGGTACCCAGCAAATGTTACCAAGACACACGAACAACACTGACTTGGACCCAACCTCTGCCATCTTTCGGTAGAGCTGACCAAAGGAAATCTTATGTCCAACAAATACCTAACAAAAAATATTCAGGTAACAGAGGACACCATGAAAAGACCAAACCTAAGAATAATAGGAATAGAAAAAGGGGAAGAAACCCACCTCAAAGTTGCAAAAAACATATATATATTTTTTCAGTCTAAATTTAGATAAGAAACAAGGTTGCTTCACAAGTCAGTTCCAGGGCCCTCTCCATATATATATATATATATATATATGTATATATAGATATAGATATAGATATATATATAGATATATAGATATATATTAGAATGTTTTAGATAAGATATAATAAAAATAAAACTATAAAAAAGGTGCAGAAAACATATTCAACAAAAGCATAAAAGAAAACTTTCCCAACCTAAAGAAAGATATGCCAATGAAAGTACAAGAAACTTACAGAACACCAAATGGAGTGGTCCAAAAAAATTCCCCTCACCACCTAATAATCAAGACCCCACACATAGAGAATAAAGAAAGAATATTAAGAGCAGCTAAGGAAAAAGGTCAAGTAACATATAAAGGCAAACCTATCAGAATTACACTTGACTTCTCGATGGAAACTCTGAAAGCCAGAAGGTCGTGGATAAATATTCTACCAACACTAAGAGACCACAGAAGCCAGCCCAGACTACTATACCTACTATACCTAGCAAAGCTTCAATCACTATAGATCGAGAAAACAAGATATTCCATGACAAAACTTGATTAAACAATACATATCGACTAATCCAGCCCTACAGAAAGTTCTGGAAGAAAAACTCCAACACAAGGAAGTTAAATACAATGAGAAAAACAAAGACAATAGACAATCCCACTTTACCAGCAGCCAAAAGAAAAATGGGGTGGAAATCCACACACAATTCCAGCACCAACAACAAATCCAAACAAACAAGAATGAACAATCAATGGTCATTAATATCACTCAATATTAATGGTCTTAACTCGTCTATAAAAAGCCACAGGCTAGCAGAAACGGTATGAAGATAGAATCCATCCTTCTACTGAATACAAGAAACAAACCTCAACTTCAAAGACAGATGGTACCTCAGATTTAAGGGTTGGGAAAAGGTTTTCCAATCAAACGAACCCAAGAAATGAGCAGGGAAGCAATCCTAACATATAAAAAATTAGACATTAAACTAAAATCAATTAAAATAAATTAAAGAGGTTATTTAATATTCATCATAAGAGAAATCCATCAAGATGAAGTCTCATTTCTGAACATCTGTGCCTCAAATGCAAAGGCATCCACATTTGTAAAAGAAACAATAATAAAACTCAAATCACACATAAAACATTACATACTTATAGTGGGAGACTTTAACATCCTACTCTCACCACTAGACAGGACCACCAGACAAACTTAACAAAGAAGCAAATAATAGAAGTTATGACCCAATTGGGATTAACGGACATCCCATCCAAACAGAAAAGAACATAACTTCTCCCATGGACCCTTCTCTAAAATCGACCACATACTAGGCAACATAGGAAACATCAACAGGTACAAAAAAATAGGAATATTTTCATTTTAGGCCACCATGCTTTAAAGTCAGAATTCAACAATAACACAAATTTCAGAAACACTGCAACTCATGGAAATTGAATAATGCACAATTGTACCATTCCTGGGTCAAAGAAGAAATAAAAAAAGAAATTAAAGTCTTCCTAGAATTCAATGAGAATGAAGACACAACATACCAAACTTAAGGGACACTTTGAAAGCAGTGCTAAGAGGAAAGTTCATATTACTAAGTACCCACATGAAGAAAGTGGAGAATAGTCACACTAGAGAATTAACAGCACAACTTAAAGCTCTACAACAAAAGGAAGGAAACTTGCCTCAGAGGATTAGATGCCGGGAAATAATCAAAGTGAGGGCTTGAAATCAATAAAGTAGAAACTAGGAAAACAATACAAAGAATAAATATAACAAAGGTTGGCTTTTTGAGAAAATCAATAACGTAGACAAAACTTTATCCAAACTTACCAAAAGGCAGAAACAGAACAGAGAACATGCAAATTAGCAAAATCAGAAATGAAAAGGGAGCATAACAATGGACACTGAGGAAATCCAGAGAATCATCAGATCATACTTTGAAAACCTGTACTCCTCAAAATTCTAAAATCTAAAGGAAATGGACAATTTTCTGGATAGATAACACTAACTAAAATTAAACCAAGAACAGATAGCAATTTAAATAGACCTATAACCCTTAGTGAAATAGAAACAGTCATCAGAATTCTCCCAGAAAAATAAAACCCAGGGACAGATGTCTTCAGTGCAGGATTCTACCAGAATTCAAAGAAAAGCTAATACCAATACTCTTCAAAATATTCCAGGCAACAGAAACAGAAGGGTCATTGTCAAAATCTTTTAACAAGACTTCAAAAACATTGGTAACCAAGCCTCACAATGACACAACTAAGAAAGAGAACTACAGAACAAATTCCCTCATGAACATTGATGCAAAAATACTTAATAGAATATTGGCAAATCGAATCCAAGAATATATCAAAAAAATAATCCACCATGATCAAGTAGGCTTCATTCCAGGGATGCAGGGGTGATTCAACATAGGAAAATCCTTCAATGTAATCCACCATATAAACAAACTGAGAAAGAAAAATCATGATCATCTCAGTAGATGCTGAAAAATCCTTTGGCAAAATCCAACAGCCCTTCATAAAAGAGGTCATGGAGAGATCAGTGATGGCAGGAACATACCTAAACATAATAAAAGCAGTATATAGCTAACCAACAGCCAACATCAAACTAAATGGAGAGAAACTCAACATGATTCCTCTAAAATCAGGAAGAAAAGGCTGTCCATTCTTCCATACCTCTACAATATTGTACTTGAAGTTCTAGCTAAAGCAGTAAGACAACAAAAGGAGATAAAGGGCTTACAAATTGAAAAAGAAGAAGTCAAACTTAAACTATTTGCAGATAATATGATATTTTACATAAGTGACCAGGAAAACTCTACCAGGGAACTCCAACATCAGATAAACACCTTCAGCAACGTGGCAGGATACAAGATGAATTCAAAAAATTCAGTAATCTTACTATATACAGAAGATAAATGGGCTGAGAAAGAAATCAGAGAAAACTCACCCTTTACAGTTGTCACAAACAACATAAAATACCTTGGGGTAACACTAACTAAACATGTGAAAGACCTATATTGCAAGAACTTTGAGTCTTTAAAGACAGCAATTAAAGAATATATCAGAAAATGGAAAGATCTCCCATGCTCTTGGATAGGTAGGATCAATGTAATAAAAATGGCAATCTTACCAACAACAATCTACCGATTCAATGCAATCCCCATCAAAATCCCAGCACAATTTTTCACAGACCTAGAAAGAACAGTTCTCAACTTTATATGGAAAAACTAAAGACCCAGCACAGCCAAATCAACCCTGTGCAATAAAGGAACATCTGGAGGCATCACCATCCCTGACTGCAACCTCTATTACAGAGCTATAGTCCTGAAAACAGCTTGGTATTGGCACAAAATAGATAGGCAGACCAACGAAATCAAATTGAAATCCCTGATATTAACCCACTCACTTATGAACACCCAAAATTTTGACAAAGAAGCTAAAATTATACAATGGAAAAAAGAAAGCATCTTCAATAAATGGTGCTTGCACAACTGGTTGCTGGCATGTAGAAGACTGCAGACAGATTCATATCTATCTCCATGTTCAAAGTGTAAGTCCAAATGGATCAAAGATCTCAACATAAATCTAGCGACACTGAACCTCTTAGAAGAGAAAGTAGGTGCTACCATGGAATGCATTGGTACAGGAGACCACTTCCTGAAGATAACACCAGTAGCACAGACACTGAGGTCAACAATTAATAAATGGGACCTCCTGAAACTGAGAAGCTTATGTAAGGCAAAGGACACGTTCAACAAGACAAAACGGCAACCCTCAGAATGGGAAAAGGATATTCACCAACCTACATCTGACAGAGGGCTGTTTTCCAAAATATACAAAGAAATCAAGATCTAGTAACCAAAACACCATATAATCCAATTAAAAAGTGGGGTACAAAACTAAATAGAGTATTCTCAATAAAGAAATCTATAATAGCTGAAAGACACATAGGAAAGTACTCAACATCCTTAGCCAGTAGGGAAATGCAAACAAAAACAACTCAGAGATACCATATACTCTTTTCAGAATGGCTAAAATAAAAAAAAAAAACACCAATGTCAGTTTATGCTGGAGAGGAGTGAAGAAAAGGGAATGCTCCTCCACTGCTGGTGGGAGTGCCAACTCATACAGCCACTTTGGAAATCAGTATGGCAGTTCCTCAGGAAAATTGGAATCAGTCTACCTCAAGATCCAGCAATTCCCCTCTTTTGCATATACCCAAAAGATGCCTCTGGTAGTGAATCAGTATTTATCCCTAGTACATGAATGGACTTTGGGAGCCCCTTCCACATAGAGGGATACCCTCTCAGCCTAGACACACAGGGGAGGGTCTAGACCCTGCTCCAAATGATATGACAGACTTGAAGATCCCCCATAGAGGGCCTCACTCTCCCTGGGGAGCAGAAAGTGTATGGGATGGGGATAGGTAGGCAACAGGGGAGGAGGGGAGGGAGAGGGAACTGGGACTGACATGTAAAATAAGCTTGTTTCTTATTTAAATTAAAACAGGAAAATAATAAAATAAACTCACAGCATATGGAAAAATATCAAGGAAAAAGTTGAGTAACTGAAAAAAAGACTGAGATGAATAGACTCATCTTACATGGTTTATAGGTTCTAATTATGATAACTTAGTGGTACAGGAAAATTGAATCATTTCTCTGAATTCTAGTGAAAGAAAAAATGTCCTAGTAACTATCATCCTTAAAACCTAACAGCATACATTAGATAGTATCCCATGGTCCAAAAGACCAAACAATAAAAGTACTGTTCTCACTTCCCATATTGATGCTGAATTCCTTTGGGAATGAAAATCTAAAGTGTAACATTACAGTACTTCAAATGTTTTTTGAATCAGGTGCTTATTGTGTAGCAGTCCTATTCATCTTGATCTCATTATGAAATTCAGACTGGCCTTGAACTCTTGTTTGAGAATATGGTTTCCACTACCATACATAGCTTTAAAGAATTTTCTTTAAAATATATACAGACCAGGTGTGGTGGAACATACCTGTAGTGGCATCACTTAGGAGGTAGAAGCAGGAGAATCAGTAATCAAGGCCATATTCAACTATTTGGCCAGTACAAGACCAGCTTGGACTATACTAGACCTCCATATCCTAATACCAATTAAACAAACGAATAAATAAAATCTGTCTAAAAGCTAAACATGCCTTTAATCCAAACAATTGGGAAGCTGAAGTGTGCCTGTCAGTAGTTGGAGGTAGCCTGGGCTACATTGTCATCCTTTCTCAAAGAGCCAAGAAAGATGTTGAAAGTCTAGTAGATTTTCAACAGACTTCATCAGTATTTAAGACACACTTCCATGGTTTTTAAGTCAACTGACGCCTTTCACCACCCACCATTCCCTAATTCAGGAGGAAATTATTTTTGAAATGGATAGGTTTTCAACAGGGCTATGTAAAATGCAGTATATTTTTAAATCCCAACCCATACAGCACCAAGTGACATTTTCAGAAGTGACAGGATTAATACCTGCTAGAATTGTGTTTTATAAATTTTCTACATCCAGGATGACCTTATTTCAACAAAAATGTTCTTTATCTAAAATTCAATGTCAGTATTTTTAATATTAATATATAAATAATTTAATTTAACTTGGTAACATTGCTTACTATAAGCATTGTTTTGCCTTTATCTAAAACATAAACATCCAGGATATAAATCCATGTGAGCTACCATATATATGGTATATGTATACATACACAGACATCTGCCTAATTTGCTCTAAGTATATGATTCTTCACATGTATACTATGTAATTCATGTTCGCATAGTAGTAGGCTTGAATACTTAAAAGACAACAATTTTTGAAATTATGACTCATTTTTTCACTTCTATGTTTGTTTGTTTTTCCTTTCTAGAAGTTTTTCTTTAAAACAGAGGGATTGGAGGAAAGCCATTTGAAGTTATCGAATGCTTCAAGGAAATTAAATCTTGCCTCAATGCATTCTTTTGAAAAAATCTATACCTAACACATCTAAGACGAAGTATGACTTAGTTTTATTACTTTTGTGCTTCTGCAAAGTTCCACAATTAGTGCATTGGTGTAATTTATCCCTGTTTCATTATAGTTGATTGCCTAACTACCTGGAAACTAAACATGGCTTCTGGTATACTTTCCCTACCCTCTTTCTCTATGGTGTCAAGTTGGTGGACATTAAGCAAAAGTATTCATCATGGATAATATTCAAAGAAATAAACCTGAGTAAGATATATATATGTATGTATATACATATATATGTGCGTGTGTATGTGTGCATATAGACATATATATGAGTGTGTGTGTGTGTGTGTGTGGTGATAGTGGTGGTTCTACTCTGCCTCCTCAGCCATTTCCAATTTTAATCGGTTTGCTTTTATGCTGGACCATGAATGATAGGATAAATATCTAAATCCAATATTCAGCTAGTGTTTTACCAATTTGGGAAGCTAAATCATGTTATTTAATTTAAAGCATTAATAATTTCTCTTTTGAGATATGAAGTGTATGAAAGTGGCCCATGGTTGGTCTTACAAAGTTTTAGCAATCCACTTGTCGCATGGATAAGATGATAAGATAGGTAGAGATAAGAGGAAAAAAATAATGAAGGGAAAAAAATTACCAAATAAAATTAGATTAAATACTATTCTGTCATCAAGAGTAATTTCCTTCTATGTCTACAGGCAGTGGCACAAAAGTATGCATGATTACATCTCTGTGTGTACGAGTGTGTGCTTGCACATGTGTATGTATACAGGTGCACAGTAAAAGGTATATGTACGCGTATGGAGGCCACACAGCAGCTAAACATAGTCCACTTTTTTTTACCCTAGAATGCATCAAGTGAGATGTTCTGGATGGTCAGTAAACCTTAGGGTTCTCCCTTTCCAGTGCTGGTATTACAAATATATACCACTATGTTCAGCTTATAGCTTAATTTACATGGGTGTTTGAGGTCAAACTCTGGTTCTCATTTTGCGAAAGAAGCACTTTGCTGACTGACCTATCACCTGAGCCCCAGTAGCATCTTTTACTCCTTAATCATTATGTTATGGAGCATGACAGAGATTATCATGGTACACTTACATTAGAATAGAAAGCTCAACCCTTTGGTAGGAGACCAGAAATGTACTTTAGTATAAAAAGAAACCTGGAGATAGAGACACACCTGTAGACGGCCCAGAACACACCCAGACTATGATGTCAATCGCAAAGTAGCTCATAACTCCCTTGTCAGAAAGGTAAAAACAGGAAGTCTGATACAAAAAAGCAAAAAAGCCATGTAGCAATACAATTGCTCATGGAAGAAGAATGCCTCTTCCTGTATGGTTTCTTGCTGCTAAGTAGAAACATGTTGCATCTTAACTATCAGTGTTTTGCTGCTGTTCAAAAAATTCAAAAGGTTTCCATTTCTTGGGTTACATTTTCAGTAAAAACCAAGGTTAGCTCTTTGATCTTTAGTTATTTACCCACTTCATAAATATTAAGATAAACATTTTGAATTTGATTATGGAGACTTTCCCCCCATATTTCATCCTTCTTAGAACTTTCTGGTGCTTTTAGAAACTTGGTCCTGGCCATGCTTTACCACAAATTATTCTCAACATTTCAGACTCAAAAAATGAAAAAGTCAAAAAGTCCAAAGAGAAATGAAAGCCCTTGTAATTTTAATGTCTCCTATTGTGTTCCCTGATATGCCCATGCTTTTTATGGAAAGGAAAAGACAGCAGAGAATGTGTTTTGAAGCAGGAAAAAGGAGACGATAAGGAATATAAAACATAACGCAAAATACATATCAGTAAAAATGTAATTACAATGATATTATAAAGATGGAATAAAAAACAAACTGTAAGCAACCCCTCAACTACGTGTGATCAGCCCCCATGGTAAGGAATGACATGTGAGTGCCCGAAAAGGAGCCGCAGAACACCTTCCCGGTGGTGATGCTTAGTTGACAGGACAAGTGAGACCCAAACAACAGACAGAATGGTCCCAGCATGCTGGCTGCCTTTTTGTGTTTGAACAGTGGCCGTCAGTCCCAGCCTTGCAGGTAATGGAACCCAGCGGGAAGAAGGGGCGGGACCCAGCGGTGCAGCCTGAACTGAGAGCAAATTTAAATTACTGAGTTTTTCCCCCCCTTTTTTTATTTTTCTACTCTCTGCGACAAACTGAAAAGATTCCAGCACGCTAATTTAACCACCTGCTTCTTCTTCTCTGCCCCCCTCCCTGTCTCCCTGCTTCCAGGATAATTAAAAGAGAAACCTGTAAAAGCAACATTCCCGTGAGCGAGTTGGTGCTGCAACGTGCTGGTAAGAAAATGAATTTAATTTTTTAAATCTTTTTTTTCTTTTTTTGGATTTTCCTTTTTTTTTAAGAGCTGAAGGCTTTGTCTCTCTAATGCTGTCATAAGCGTGGCTTCCCTGCTGTGAAGGGTTAGCTTGTAATGAAAAGGTATAATTGCCTGATATATGACCTCCGCGTCATACTTATAACAGGAATAACCGTATCCCTATCAACCCTGATGATGCTTCTCTCTGCAAAGTGACTATTTGATGCTCAGCCACAACAAGGCTGAGATTGCTACACTGTGTCAACGAGCTGTTTGGTTGTGTGGGGTTGGAGTTTCAGTGTCCTGTCTGAAAGAAGTATTGACTTCCTCAAAGTTGCTGCCTGACAGGTGTTATTATTTATTCTAATATGACCCGTACCCATCATAATGTTTTGATGTTTACTTTTAAAATACTAAGTACGGGACCAAACTTCTTTTGTTTTATAGAAGAGTGTAATTATCAGAGACTTCTCTAGTCCAGATAATGAAAGACTAAAGCAAGTGCTCTGTGGAGTGGATTTCTTTAATCCCATTTATCTGTAACTAGGAAGGAGTTCATGAGACAGCTGTGGAGGACAGCCTATATCCTTTGGAGACCTTGAACTTGAGATGCCAACTTGATTCTTTAAAAGGACAATTTTTTAATTCAATCCAATTACACTCAACAAGTATTTCTCTACACTCTGACTGAAACTGCTATGGAGAATGCTGCTACCTGTTACTCTGTGATGAGGGAGAAATCAAAATACCTGGTGTAAATTTCCAGAGACCAGCTTCTCTCCCTGCCTTTAGAGCTGACCTCTCACAATCTTCCTAAGTGCAAGACTGTTAGCCACAGATTAAGGTTCAAGGTTAACTCTCCATAGACACAGGGCTTCCCTTCCTTCGCTGAGTGACCATTTGTACCTGTTGCCTAGACGTCTTAATTTAATACTATAGAGAAAAGAATGGAAATATTACCACTATTGTCACTATTATAAAAATGCTATGCATGTTATTTCAGGATACATTTCTGCGTAGTCAGTTTTGATCTTATGCAGATTTGCATGTCTGAAACAGAGGGACACATGAAAAGGGTTAGACTTTCTGAATCTGCCTTAGATCTGGGTCAAGAAATTTTAAAATTTGCTCTTAAAATGCGTATTAAACATCGAGGAGTAAAATTTGCTATCTGCTATAAACCACCATTGTGGTTTATAAGATGTAATGGATTTTACTTAGTTTTTTTAAATGGATAAGCAGAAATGGAATGGGAGATGTTCAGAGGCAGTAGTTTGCAACTGCCTACCAAATACTTTGCTAAAGAAAATGTTTCCTATGGATATTTGAAGGTTGTGTACCTTTGCATCTTAGAGAGAGTAGAACAGGGCATACTTTGGTCTCTGTAGCTATTCTGCTGAATTGTGTCATTCCTACATTTAACAGCTCTAAACCTTGTCACCCTTGGGTCTTCACCGATGCCCCAGGATCACTTGAAATGTCTAAAAAGACCTCAGAACATTAGGAAATGTCAACTGCTAAAATAATTTCTGCCTCTTTACAACAAGAGAAAATGCTGTGGGGTTAATAGTTCATTCTCTTTTTTAAAAAAATTTGTTCTTTTACAGTAACTGTCTGTTAGCCACGTTTCAGTAATAATTGGAATAAACAGTTGCTCAGTAACAAGTAACTAACTCCATAGTGACTTTCCATAGAATCCGTAATTTGAAATAGCTACCCAGAGCTGTCTGCAAGTCAAACAACAGTGTTTGTGTTTCTTAATAATGAAAACATTCATTTCTTTATAATTTTGCAATTCTCTTAATATTTTCAAATGTCCGAAGTCAGAGGCTTCTTTTCGTAAATTTTAAATTGAATGAACAATGCCACAAATGAAAATAAAGGTCTGTAGATCTCTTCAAAATTCTCTTTCTGGCACAAAATAAGAATAAGCTAGGATAAATTCAGCTTCCAGAACTTTTCATGTAAACAAGATTTGGAGCTAGCAATGCCATTCTGTGTGAAGGTTGCCATCAGATCTTACAGAATATCATGTAAAATCAGCGGTTTCATTGTGAGACTCATCACTGAACTACTAATCAACTCATGACTCTGTAGATTTCTGCAACTGAAGTGATGCTTTCCCCAGTTAAAGTAACATTGAAAAACACTGAAATCACATTTGTTCTACCCATTTCCCAACAGATAAAGAACCAATAATAGCTCCAAGTTCTGATCCCTAAACATAAATTATGTCAGAATGTCTTTTATTCTTTCCCACTGAAGGGCTATGACATGACAATTTCCAAGTTGAGATTCTTTCACAATAATTATGCATTTATCATTAGCTCTTGTGGTATGTGGGAATGCTTTACACCTTATAATTGCACAGGTGTTGAAGTAGAAAATATTTGATGAAGGGAATACATATTGTGACTTTTCACACCAACATACAGATGAAATTATCAGAGATGCCAGTGATATTTAAAAGTAGTATGAAAGCATAAGAATTGTGCCTTGTAGATATGATGGGATTTTGCTGGATTTATTGTTAAGGGTGGGCTGACCATCAACCAAACAAGCACTATCTCTGGGAGGAACAGAAAAAATGAAAAAGCTGCACCTTGGCCACTAAAAGAATACTAATGTAGTGAATGTTTACCTGGATAATCCCTAAAAGTAATATGATTAATTAGCCTTAATGAACTTAGCATTGTGTTAGGTGATATTAAAATTAGCATTCTCACTTCATTTCTCTTTCATAGTTGCTTGGATAGTTTTTCTACATATATGTATTCTCTTAGTATGTGAGTGTGTGTGTGTGTGTGTGTGTGTGTGTGTGTTTAAATTGCTGATTCAGGTTGTCTTACAACCTGCATTTACTTGATATAAAATAAAAGAAGAGATACAGAGCTAAATGGAAGAAAATATGAAGCCTCATCTCTATTCGACACATCAATTTTACTGTTTAATCTTCCAAAGCTTTGTCTCCTCATCTTTAAAAAAAGAGTCTAACTGATCACATCAAAATAGTATAATTTATTTATTTTATCCCTGATACAAATGGGTAATGTCAATGAAAGTAGATAAGCAGTTAAGGTAGATCTTGTGTCCTAGTGGTCCAAAAAAGGAGAATTCTCATTGAATCCGTTACGAACCTGACAGCCACATCTGCACTGTTTGATGCAGACTGACCCCCATCTCTTCTTGGTTTTGGACTCTTCCATGCCATTTCTGACACTGGAATAGCCCAAGGTACCACAGAAAATTGGTGCACCAGAAAACTGAGTGTAAACAAACAAGGGGTCCTAAATTCTGCTGGGATGGCTCTTACATATAACCCAAGGGGGGAGGACAGAATCTTAAATTTTCCCTATGTTTTTCAAATGTACTACAACTATTTGATAAGATCTCATTGATACATAGAACTGTGAAACCACCACAATCAAGAAGTAGAAAATGTACATTCATACAAAAGTTTCCTGGTATCCCTATACAGCCATTCTTCCCTCCATGACTAGCCTTGGCTTTTTTTCACTAGATTAATTTGCATTCTACATAATTATAGAAGACTGGAATCATACACTGTGCTTTATTGTGCCTTGCTTCTTTCATTTAACATAATGCTTTTGAGAGTTATACAGGGTTGTGCCAACCGGGGTCAAATAGCATTTCACTATATGGGTAAACAACATGTTTATTCATCTATTCACCTGTCAGTGGCTACTTGGATAGTTACAGCACAGAGACTTTTCATAGTCAAATTATAGAAGTATTCATGTGCAAGTTTTTATGTGAGTGTGGACACCCATTTTCCCAATGGAAATATCTGAAAATGAAAATACCGGGTCATACGGTGAGTGTGTATTTACCTATATAATTAAGAATATGAGCTGTTTTTTACGGTAGTTGTGGGACTGTGTGTTTCTATCAGTAGTATGGGAGAGTTCCAAGTGTAGAGTGTCTACCAATAGGTGGTGTTGTCAGTCTTTTGGATTTTAGCCATTCAAGAAAGTGTGTAGCAATACTTGACAGTGGTTTTAGTTAGCATTGCCCTGGAAACTACTGATGCTATGTTTCTTTGGATGAGTCCATTGCCTAACTTGGAAGTTTCTGATAAAGTCTTACATCCATTTTTTTAAATAATATTATGTAGATCCTCTTAATATTTTGTTGTTGGCATTATTTCTATATTCTGGATAGAAGCCTCTTTTCAGATATCTGCATGGGAAATACTTATCTCCCAGGGTATGATTTTTCCCATTTACTTTAATGATATATCTCAATGACAGTTTTATTTTGATTAATATAGAATTTATCAGTGTTCCACAATGCCAGCATAAGTTTGTAAGATAGAATTTCACGTAGCCCAGTTGAGTTCAATCTCCCTGTGTAGTTGAGGATGGCCTTGAACTTCTGAACCTACTTCAAAAACTGAAGGTTGGAATTACAGGATTGTGTCCAAAATAATGTTTGTATATCTCATGCTTTTTCTCTTTTCTCGACTTACATACAACAAAGAGTTTTCTTCTCAGCTATGATTTGTTTGTATGTTTTGAGACAGGATCTCTTTATAATACTAGATGTCCTGCAACTCAATAAGTAGACTAGGCTGGCCTCAATCTCTCAGAGATCTCCTTGCCTCTGCCACTCAGATGCTGGGACTAAAGTTGTACACCTGGCATTTCTCCCAAGCTTTTATCTGTAAATTTTATCATTTCATTTCTATCTGTAGATCTATCATGTGTTATGAATTACTATACTGAGGTTCATTTTTCCCCCTGTATGAATGGCTAACAGCTCCAGCACTACCAGTAGACAGTGTACTCTCCCCTCATTTAGTTACCTTACATTATTTGGCAAATCTCAGATAATGATGGTGTGGGTCAGTCATCATTGAGAATGTCTCTATCCCATAACATTTACTTATGTGCCTACCCTTCATTAATTCCATGTTGTGTTAATTGCCCTAGATGTATGGTTGAAATTTAAAAACAGATAATGCAAGTTACCTATATTTGCTCTTCTTTTCAAGCATTTTTGCTTTTATAAGTTGTTCTCATTTCCCCATAACTTACAGAATTATCTAGGAAAATTTTACATAAACAAAAATGCTGTTGAAATTCTTAGAGAATCACATGGAACATGTAGTTCAAATCTGGTACCTGCACTTCATACATACTGGGTTGCTCTCCATGCATTTGGTTGTTCTTTGATTTCTTTCCAGCAATAGACTATGGTTTTGAATGTAATTATTTCTCCAATTTTGTTACATTTATCCTTATATATAACATAGGTTTAGGTGTTGTTTAAATACAGATTTATTTTTATTTCATTTTCTGAATATTTGCGTCTATTGCATAAAAACTATTGCTTTTGGTAAAATAACTTCTTAGACTTTGATATTAATAAATTCAACTATTATTTCCAGTGAGAATGTTTAAGAAGGTATTTCCTAGAACTTCCTAGCTATACCATTATCCCTGGTCCAAAAAAATCATCTTTTCTAATATGTATCTTAATGGGTAGAAATATCTAGAATTTGTGGTAATATATTACGTAGAAATTGTGAAGGTACAGAATGTTGATTAATTACCAGTTTTAGGTAGAAGACTGAATCTCTTCTCACAGAGTAGAAGGGACTTTTAGCCATCATAACCTTTATCAGGTAAAGGTAGCTCCTCTCGCATTCCTCATTTACTAAATGATTTTTCCACAGAGGGATGCTGCCCCCTTGCATTCTTAGAATCTGATCTGCTAGTACCCTGTGATTTATTTAGTAACTCCATTCAAGAGAAAAGCTAGGTTGCATCTGTCTTTTTGTGTGTTTGATGTAGTAACAGTCTAAAAATACTCTCATAACAGAGTTATTGAATAATTGGGAGCATTGTCTTCACAAAGAGCTTTGGATAAGCCAACTTTCCTGAGTGTGCTAGTTAATCTTGATTGTCTACTTGATTAGTTTCAGAATCAGGTCAGAGACATTCCTTTGGGTTTGTCTGTGAGTACATTTCCAGAAAGGCTTAAGAAAGAAAGACCCACCATGACTTTAGGCAGCGTCACTTCATAGGCTGGATTCCCAGATTAAATAAAAAGTAAGAAGGGATAAAGGTAACTGAGTACCATTGTTCATCACTCTCTACTTTTTAACTGCCACTGAAATGTGACCAGGTGCCAATGCACTCGTTATCATGCTTACTCTAAGCATTTAGAATTGTGTCCCTTCAAACTATTAGTCAGAACAGTTATTCACCCACTGCCAGGTATTTGGTAATGGTGGTGAGGAATTAACTAACTCAATGAACTTTGTTCTTCTGTGGATGTGTTCATTGTGGATGAGATTCTGGCTTAGTCATCTGATGATTCCAATTCTATCAATAACTGACTAGGTGATCATAAGTATATGATGCCCTATAAATGATACTTAGGTACTTAAGTCATCAGCTGCTCATTTTTCCTCTTCAATTTGGTTTATTGAATAATGTAAACAGTGGTTTACTGAATAATATAACTGTCACTAAAAGAGTTTTCAGTCATCAAATAAATATTTACAATAGTAAATAAAAAGTACATGTTTAAGAATATTCATTGTCTTAAGTTCAGAAAAAAATGAATTGTAGGGAAGAAATATTGTTCCTATATCTCTGGACACTATGGTGAATTAAAGTTTGAACTCAACCCCCGGAAAAAAGAAAAACTGTTTATTGATAATCTTCATTATCTCACAAAGTGAACTGTTTGGAAAAATCTATTGCAGATGGAATCAGTTAAGATTATATTTACAGCTCAAGTCTAATAAGTCTTAATAATAAAAAACCTAAGTCATATATTAGGGAGTGAAAGCTCAATGATCAGAGAAGCAGAGCAGCCAGCCACTAGAGCTCTTACCTCTACGAAATCCTCAGACTGAAAAGAAAGTGAGCTCCTGTCTCCTCCTGCCCTATCACTTCCTCTTTCCACCCATCTGTCTCACTTCTTTTCTGTCTGTACAGATCTCCAGACCTCTATGGTTAACTAGTCGCTGGCTCCACCCTCTGATCTTCAGGAAAGCTTTATTGTTAGAATACAAACAAGCTATCGCCACATTTCCCCTTTTTGTCTAAAAATTTAAAAAAGGTTATAACTGATATAAGAAAAGCTATACATAATAAGTATACTATCTATATATTATATATACAGGGAATAAATACATCAATAATGTCTAATCCATTAGCAGTTGACAAATTCA
Organism: Mesocricetus auratus; assembly: GCF_017639785.1. NCBI lineage: Eukaryota > Metazoa > Chordata > Mammalia > Rodentia > Cricetidae > Mesocricetus > Mesocricetus auratus. The sequence continues at coordinate 25,270,292 of NW_024429196.1, read as the reverse complement.
GAGGAAATACTCCTATCTTGGTGAGTTCAAAGGTTGTACCTCATTCACTTTCCATTCTAACTTGCATTATCAAAATTATCTTTTAATGTCTCTCAGTCTTATACACTTTACACCTCTTTAGTGAGTTTCCTTCCTGAGTTTGGTAAACAATGAAAGCTATAACTATAGCTATAAAGTCTTCAACTCCCTCAGAGGCCCAAGAAGGAAAACAACTACATATATTGAAGTAAGGTTGGCCCTTAATCCAATATGATACTCTTAAGATAGTCACATGAAGGGAGACAAAGAAGGATTTGGATTTGGGTGCCTAGGGTCATTGAGGCAGAGGACAGAGTCATTCCTCTGTATACTAATAAAAGCCCCAACTGCTAGTTAATTACCAGAAACAAGAAAGAAATCCCTATGGGCTACAGCTGGAGATTTACAATTTTATTTTGAACTTCTAACCTCCAAAACTGTGATACATTGAATTTCTGTTGTCTTAAATTGCCTAGTGTGTGGTAACATTTTATAACAGCTCATATATTGGTATCATGGCCAGATAGACATATAGCAAGTTTTAGAGAAGCAAAGCAAGGATTTATTTCTACAGCTTATGAAGAAAAATATGAAATCTTGGTGAGAAGGGGTGTATTCCATACTGTGTTGCAGGCATAGTAGGCTACTCTTCAGTTGTTTTGTTTTGTTTTTTAATATCATTGTTGTACTTTTAGTCAATCTTTTTGTAAAACCGAATCAGGAGAATAAAAGAATAATGATTAACTCACTGAAAGGAAAACAGAGACTACACTTCACTGAAGTGTCACATACTGAGTTCTTGGTAATGCTGGATAAGAGAGGAAATGGCCATCTTCATTCTTATTTTGTCCTCCATGCTAAATCAGAGCCATTAAATATCAAATATTTGGCCTACAAGACTGATCTTTGGGAGTTTAGAGAGATTGCTCAGTGTTAAAGAGCATTGAGTGCTCTTGTAGAGAGCCTGAATTTGATTCCCAGCACCTACAGAGTAGCTCACAACTGCCTGTAAATGTAAATCCTGAGGTCAGATACCTCCCAGCCTTTGTGACTAAGATGCTTATGGAGTGTATAGAACAAGCATTCTGGTAAAATACCCATGTAAATAAAATAAATAAGAGACTAAAACATTGATTCTTAATTATTTCAACTTCTGAAGGAAAAGATTTGGAATTAGATAAACCAAGAATTATATATTAGAAAGAGATTTCTTGGTTGCAATTCTTGTTTTTGAGGCAGTGCTATTTTCTGTACAGTGACCAAGGAATGTCTCCCTGGAAAATATACAATTAGGTTCTCAGATTATCTGAGGAAGTTAAGGAATATTCTCAGAAATAGCACCCAAGGTCAAAAGAAATCAGAAAGACAAATGATAGAAGTTTCAGAGTAATGAATTTAGCATGGTTACAATATACCAGTGAGTGCAATGGTAAGAAAGAAAGGAGACTCACACCATATGGTTATGAGAAAACGTAGACATTTTCTATAAAGAGTCAAATAATAAATACTTCGTTATTTTCAGGCCTTAACATCTGTGAAATGGCAGTTCTGTGCAACAATGTGATGTGTGTGTGTGAGTGTGCGCGCACGCGTGCGTGCTCGCGTATGCTCATGCACACATGCACTTTCCCTCATCACAGTAAATTTCAATGACTACCATCTTATTAAAGGTTAGGCTGCTGGTGGTAAATCACATTTTGTAGGCTCCAGGCCATGGTCAAGGGTATCCAAAATTTCTAGATCTGTGAAAGTTGGAACAGGATAGTAATTGCAGAAAGTTTTGGGAAAGCAAACCCATTAACCTCATGGCCAGGAAGTGAAAAAACAGAAGGTAAAGCCTGACATCATATCATAACTTTGAATATCTTGTTCCCAATGACAAAATACCTCCCATTATATCCCACTTCCTGGAGGTTCTAATTTCTCTGAATAGCACAAAGCTGAAGATCAAGCCTCTTATATGTGGGTGTTTGTAAGACATTACAGACTAAAGCTACTGATATGTAAAGAACTAAACAAAATAGTATATATAAACATGAAAATTTGAGTCATGTGTAATTTTTTAATGGCAAACATTTAAAAACAGAAAGGCATACAGAGAAATCATTTTTTCCACCCACTAACTTGTAGAACTGCAGGTGAGCCCTGCAGATAAAATTCTCTGAGAGGAAAGTCTGATGATGAAGAAGACCATGACTTCTCTATGGTAACAGATTCTAGAGGAGATGTGCATGACTGAAGGGTAACAGCTAGGATTGACATGGTAAAAACATAGGTGGAACAGGACTAAGATATCAGCTATGGTGGTAAAGAGAAGAGTCAGCCTCAGAACATCTCTGAAAATTTGGTCTAAGACCATTTCCTAGTAAATTGTGAATGGTGCTGACAGCATAAAGATCAATATGGTGACAATTTGTTTATGAGAGATGTTGAAAAAACAAGAGTCTAAATATAGATGTTCAACTTCCAAGAAGCCACTGAAAGTTTTCCTTACTAGAAGGAAATGTTACATACGTTAAACTATTCTTTATCATACTTCTGGTGAACCATTTTTGTGAGCATATGTAAAGACTGCCCTACGTTTCTCTGTGGCTCTGATTTTCACTGTGATACTGATATTAGTAGGGTAGGCACTCTGAAAATGAAGCAGGCAGGCATATGGGATCACAGAAATTTTCAGAAAAATCCCATACACTACTAAAAGTTGAGTTCTAAAAGCTCTGGCCTTTGTACCACACGAATTGGTCTTGATCTCACACTTCTGAGTGTGGAAATGGAAAATAGGAAACAGTATTGAGTTGGGACTATCTCCATTAGACGAATTGGTCAGGTAGTTATGCTTGAACACTGGATGGGGACATGGCCAGTAACATAATTGTGCCTTTCTGCTTCCAGATCCATTTCTCAGGGTAACATCCTTGTCTACAGAGAAAGAAAAATGTAATTATATAATTTGAGGACCTCTTTCTGTGCTGCAGATGTTGAACAAATCTATGTATTGGTAGAAGGACAAAGAACACATTGTGTAGTAATTAAAACATTTTGGTCCTAAACTCATATGCTCAATGTATGTTGTATTCATAGGTAATTTGAGGTTAAAAGAAAGTGCCCCTAGTTGCTTAACACTTTGTTCAGACCTTCACTGTAATTTTTATGCATAAAAGGCTTAACTTTTAAATAATGAACCCTTAAACTCCCAATTTTAGGCAATTAAGATGATGGAATGCATTTTTCTTTGAGTAGTCAGACATTTTCTTCCTTTTATTCTTTTGTGTATTCCACTTTTAAGCTGTTTAGCTCTTTCTTTTGTAATGGTTGTTGACAATTGCTTTTTATTTTGTGTACCATCACTTCTGAGTCACTTTGGCACCTGCCTCTGCTAACACTAACTGTGGGTTGTTGCTTGCCACTACCAAGACTGCTGGGGTTTTGTTCTCTTAAATATACATTCCTAGGAAGTGAGTTGGCTAGCACAGATTAGTATAGAGCAGTTGACAACATGGTGATTTCTCAAACATAAAGACATTCTGGGGAAAATCAGATTCTTAACCTGTTTTAATGTCTTGCCACTCATGTGTACAAGGGAAGGTTATTGAACATTCTGTGGCTCCACCTTATCATTTAGCTTGAAACAGCCATTATTTACCCAAATGCAAGCAATTCCATATTAGGAATGATTGAACTTTACCGCCAAGATTTTTTTAGAATTAATTTGATATAGAATCATAGAGGTGAGTTGAATGTAAAAGCTGCCTTTTACTATCCAGCTGTGAACTCAATATTATGGCGATGTATCATTAAATTTTAGTGTCAACTCAGACAGATTTAAGATTCCTTGGAGAATGTACCTTTGGGTATTTTTGTGAAAATGTTTCCAGTCAAGCATTACAGATGGGGGATGACTATCTTAACCTAAGGACTAGAGTCTCAGAAAAAGAAAAGAGAAAGATTAAAAGGTCAGCAGAATACCATCATTCCCCTTTGTCTATTTCCTGGCCATGTATGTGATGTGATGACTGTTTGTTGTACACGCCCAGATCATAAAGCTGCCTGTTGTCATGCCTTCCCCACCATAAGGTCTGGATCCTCTCAAACACAGAGCCAAAATAAATCCTTCCTTACTTAAGTTACTTATTGTCTGATATTTTGTGACAACAAGCAGAAAAGAAACTAATATAGATGCCAGGAAGTAATTTCATCTCACTGAAGTTCTAACATCAGGTCAGAGACTATTTTGCTGAACTGAGTTCTTTCCTACTGTGTAGGGTCTAGCCATTGACCTCAGGACATGAGGTTTGGCAGCAAGTGCACTTACCTGTTGAAACAACTTGCTAGTCCTTTTTGTTATGCTTCAAACTGGAGGAAAGCACTATGCACCAAGTGATGAGTCTGAGAACAGTGACCAGTTGGTGTTCATATGCTATCCGTTCATATGCTATCCACTATGGAAAGCTCAAGCTGCCTTTCTGTATCACTCCACATGAGATGGAGAAAATGAGTATCTTTACCTTAGTAAAAGATAAGGTTGTTTGTGGTAATAGGGAATTGAAAGTATTACTTTCCCCACCTCATCTTGGCCCTACCCTTGTCTTAGAACGTTGGGGGACACCTGCTGAAATACATTGTATGAGCTCAGAGGCACTGAGTCTCTCTGATTCAGAAACATCATAGCCACAGCTAAGTACACTGAGAAAATGGATGACAACCTGGGAAGCATTTTGACATCTGTGTCTGTTGAGCTCATCACTTCAGTCTAAACCTCCACTAGTCCCTGCTTCGGACTCCATGTTTTCTAGGCAGAGCACATTATGGTCCTCAGACTTCTGTCAAGTAGGACTAATAGGCTCATAGCTTTCTGTTCATGTGACCCTTAAGCTAAGCATGTGTTCACCTTTTTGACAGAAAATAAATGGAGGGATAGAAAAGGGAGGACAAAAATGGAAGACGGAAAATGAAAGATAAACTGCCAAATAAATGTGTCATCTCAGCACCAATTACAACTTTATCTTCATAGAAAGTTCAATGAATCTCTGAGTGTTGGGTATTATTTTACCAAAAATAATAGTAGCAACTCTTCAAAGAGATAATGCATACATTACAGAATAGTATAAGTGACCTCAGACCATCTAGTATACAATTTAATCCTATAGATAGCAGAGAGACAGACACTGAGGTTGGCACACTTTCCCATCATTACCCACTGAGCCATCACCCAACATCAACTAAAATGTCACCAACTTTCCAATTCCTTATAGGAGTTTCCTTACGTACCTTTCTTCTTTTTATTAACTTTTTAGGTCAGTCTCAAATTTATTATATTACTTACTATTTAAAACAGTTTTTAAAATGTAATATATTTGAGCATATTCTTCCCCACCCCATATCTTGTCCAGATCCTCTACACCTCCCCACTGTACTTTAACGTCTTCCTTTAAAAAAAGAAATAAAAACGCCAATATAATAATAACTCCCACTCCAAACCAGGGAAACAAAATAAAACTATTCCCAAAACGGAAGGGAAAAAAACTGTAACCAAATAAAAGTACACGCACACACACACACACACACACACACACACACACACACACATGTGGACACACACACACACACATACACACACACACAAACACACATACTCCTGATGATGTCTGCCCTGAAGTGGTTGATATACTGAGTGTAAGTCCACAAGAGAAAACAGATTTTATTTCTCCCAGCAGGTATACATGATAGTTCCATTGTTAACCTTTACTCAAGCAGTAGGTTTTCATTCATTCATTTTTTTTAAATTACAAGAATAAAATATAATAAGATAATTTTAAAAATTTATCTCTGAAGTTAGATAAGACAAACCAATAGAAGGACAAAAACCCAAGTGAAGGCAGAATAATCAGAGGCCCACTCACTCTCAAAATCAGTAATTCCTTAAAACGCTAAACTGGAATATAAGCATAAGGGACCTGGGGTGGATATGAACAGGCCTGTGCATGGTTCTTCAGTCTCTGAGTTCATATGAACTTAGCTTAGGGTTAGTCTTACGACCTTGTTTCTTTGGTGTCCTTCATCCTCTCTGGCTCTTATACTTTTTCTGCCTTCTCTTCTGCAGAATTCCCAGAACCCTAAGAGGAGGTATTTGATAGAGACATCCCATTTAGGCCTGTGTGTCCCATGGTCTATCAGTCTCTGTGTAATGTCTGACTGTTGGTCTTTGTATTTGTTTCCATCTGCTTCAGGAGGAAGCTTTTAGACCATTATTTGGTTTTACCCTAATTCCATAGGCTATCTGGTCTCAGGTTCTTGGTCACCCAGACAGTGGCAGGTATGGGTTCCATCTCACAGAATGAGCCTCAAGTTGAATCAGTCATTGGTTGGTTACTCCTACAAGCTTTGTGCCACAATTGTCCTAGTGTATCTTGCAGGTGGTACACCATTGTAAATAAAGGATTTGTGGCCATGTTGCTGTCTATAGTTCTCTTTTGATAACATGTAGAGTACCTTCCTATACCAAAGATGCTAGAATATAGAGGTAAAGGCTATATGTAGGTGCCAGCACAACCCTGTCCATGGTCAATGAGGTGTTGTCTCCCATTTCAAAGGGCAATGATGGGCATTGGCTTGTCTGTCTTTTGTCTGATAATAAGATTATAGTTACATTAATTGTTCCCATCACTATGTAGGCCAGTACATGGATGGGAAAATCTATCGGTTCCAATGCTTTGGGGTTTCTACCACTAAAAGCTAATGCATGCTCAATGATGCAGTGCTTTTACTTACTGATGTTTACAACACACTGTACCATTCAAAATTATATTTAAGCAGGTGTTGATGGTATAGTGGTGAGCATAGCTGCCTTTCCAAATTCCATTTATTCATTTTATTTTACATGTGAGCAATTTGCCTGCGTGTGTATACATGCACCACATGTGTGTTGGTGCTAGAAGTTTCCAATAAAGGGCATTGGATCCCCTGGAACTAGAGTTACAGACGGTTGTGAACCTCACCACATTGGTCCTCTCTAGAGCAGCAAGTGCGCTTAATGGCAGAGCCATGTCTTCAGCTCCGGCATTGCAATTTTCATCATAAACTGTAGCATCCATTTTCTCCCATTTGATTTATGCCTACTGATATTCAGACATTCACCAGAAATTTGTAGTTCAGAAGGAAAGGACATAATTCCCACATGTTCCTTCCCAGAGGCATCACTTCTAGACTTAATTTTGGGTTGAACAACCAGAACAAAAAGATCAGTTATAAAAGATGAGACCCTCTCTAAATTTATCAAAATGTAAAATCCTTGCGTTATGTTTATCACAGGAAAAATGTATCTTTTTAAAACTCAGTGTGAATGCAGTGCATGAAAAATAAATTAGTAAATCCAAATTATGGAGATGAAACCCATTCAGAGACAGTAGCTATGAGATGTCGGTAATACCTGGACACAGTTGAAATGAGTTCTCTTTGACCCTAGACACTTCTGGAAGCCAATATACATCAACGGTTCTGGCTGGACAATTTCACTTTTGAAAACATTCCCAGTGAACTGTTAATGAGGCAGTATGTTATCTGGATAGGGAGCATGAGAAGGCTAAACGAACAAGGAAGAAAAAAGCAAGGCTTTGGTTTTATTTAGTGAAAATTTGTTAAAATAAAATGGTTTCTTAGTCATTGTTTAAAAAATTATTAAATTGAATTGAAAGACAGAGTGTGTGTGTGTGTGTGTGTGTGTGTGTGTGTGTGTGTGTGTGTGTGTGTGTATGTGTGTAAGGACAAATATTAGCTCTTGCCAGGCTGATCTGTCCTGCCACCTTGTAGGATGCAGTGCAGATTATCAGTCTTGTGTGTAAGTACTCCTACCTGGCAGCTTGGTGTCCCTAGATTTTGTAGCTTTTTGTAATCCCCTTCATGTCTTCATCCTCAGCTTCATAGGCATCAGGAAACATCCCAATCTCAGATATCTCAAAGAAATGTAAAACTCTCCCAGCACCTTCTCGTGTTGGTGACCTGATTCTCCTGGATATAACTGGATCAATAGAACTTGGAAAGAAAAGAGAAACAATAGCATTTCTTTGTTCTTAAACCTTAAACTCTTTGGTTGTAAATTATTGACTCAGTTCTGTATTATGCACAAAATCAGGCAAATGTTAGCCTTCTTTCTCCTTCAATAACTTCAAATAATTATTTGCTGACAGAAACATAGGCACAGTATGTGAAGTGACCTAGACTCAAGTTTCATTGTTTTTGTAGAGGGTCTGTTTAATGAGTACCATAGAGAGGATTCCACTTGGAAATTGATGGTAATATATTTATATTTTGATTTAATCAGGAACCATTCTGTTAGGAGAGGTGCGCTTAAAATGCACTGGTATACATTTTTCCTTTGTTAGCATCATTATGAATTATCCCTTATATATGTGACACAGATTGTTTCATTTCTAATGACATTTTATTTACTCTTTAAAATACAAAAAAGTCACAAAATGCATTTAGCAAATTAGATTCATAACATGAATGTTCTATTAATGTTAATAGATACTGACTAAAAATAGTAAGTCACTATAAGAACTGTAGAACAGGCAGTCTTTACGTTTCGTAGGGCATGGTGTTGCACATCATTAATCCCATCACACAGGTGGATCTCTTAGAGTTCAAAAAAGTCTCTTTTTATTATAAAACTTCAGGCAACCTTGGGTATGTTAAAGGGCATTGATATTAAAAAGTTTCTGTTGAACCCGGAGACTGCTCTTTCTACAGCAACTCCCAAGAACATTATTTTAAAAGTCTCTGACAGCAGACAAGCACAACATTCACGCAAAACACAACTCATGGCAATAGATGCTAGTCTTGTGTAAATGCATATACATTTAGATGTATAAATAAAGGAAAATACATCTTGAAGCTGGGGAATAGTTTATATTAGTCATTTATCATTGTCAAGATATAAAGAAGTCATATTTCTTTGCCTCATAATAAAATCAACTATTTTAAGATGATATTTAATCCTTTTTCCCAACCTTAATTTAATAATGAAATAAAAATGGAGATTAGCTGTCTCTATGATCAACTTCATCTTTATACTTTTACCTACCAGGCTGGTCTCCAAATGTGTGTTTGTCAATGAGATACTAAAAAGAATTCTCTAGAAATAAAGCACAATTAAGTAATTAAAAATATTCTACAAAGAAACTAATATTCTAAGTCCTACAAATTACAAAACTGTATTTCTCATAGACAATTTTTCAACAAATGTTCTTGAACCCTCAGGTGAGTTAGAAATATAAGTGTTTCCCAGCTCCTCATACAGCTGACAGTGTTTATCCATGTTCATACCAAAAATCTTCCAGCAAATAAAGAATCTAAAAGAAATGAACATAGCAAATAAAAGTCATAAGTCACACAGCACCATTCTTAAATAGCACCCTTAGTAATTAGGCAGGCAGTATCCTGACTCCCTTGACTTGGGCTTAATATTTGTTCTTACATTCCTAAATAGCCACAAGAAGAAGGTATTTTCAGATGCCTTTTGTTCCAATCCTCTTAACAGATAGCTTCTCAGTGATGCTTTATGAGAAGCCTGTGTCTCACCCCTCTTTATGTACTCTCTCTAATGCTACTAGGAATTGCCCTCTAGGGACATTCTGACATTTCGCTGGGGCAATATATTTCACATGGTGTGCCAGGAGGATTGCCCTTTTGTAAGAGTCAACTCTTTACTCACTCATTGGTAATAGATTAAATTGCACAGACTGCCATGTCTAAGTCTTATTGTTACAATACACTTCATGGGAGTACCTGCCCATCTAAACAATTTTAAAGCTTTTCTTCCAGACTACTCTTTAGGTCACATATGTGAGCAATCAGACAAGTATGTAAAGGCATTCAGAGGGTAATCTGACAAATAATTCCTCTTATGAATTATGAGGGGGAAAATGTTTTAATTCTTCATACTGTGAGAGAAAATCAGATAACTTCTATTTGTAGTGGTCACAGCTTTGTATTAGCAATACTCACAACATATCTACCTTGTGAGATATTAGGAAGATGAACACAACCATTTTTGCAGAATTCTTTGTGTTTATGTAGCATCTCTTCCCAGAATACTCCCAGGGGTGTTGTGGTTATTTTCACTGGAGTTAACTGCCTCTGTACTATTCATTTCTAAAATAGGCCTCAGAGTACAAGACAGTACCCTACAATCTCATCATAACCAAGATGAATAGGAGGCTTACTTGCATGCAACATAAACGCTGATGATTTCAATGTGCAAAGATAGAGGCAAACAAATGAAATCAACCCTCTCCTGATCAGAAACTTTTCAGTTCTGTACTTGATGTGTATAAGACAGAGTGCACCATTGTAAGATGAGTCAATTGTTTATATTATAAAATAGAGTGATATTTGAGTCACAGAGACACAGTATAACTATACTTGATATTGAAGTGTTTTCTTGGCTTTTCTGGTATTATGATCTTGCCTCTACTGGAAAGTCTAGGGATTTTGACAAACATGGATAGAAGTGAAAACATGGAAATGGGGATTCTAATTATCTTGCCACTGAATCTGCTCTAAGCAAAAACACTAAGAGCAGTAATGTTGATCAAATAGCAAGAACACAGATGTGAAGAAGTAATGTCTTTCCCTTTTCCTCTTAGATCTTTAATCACAAACAACACATACAGAGGAGGGCAGGAGGGAAGAGTCTTAAATACTGTTCCTTATGAGGATTTTTAAGTTGCATGATTTAATTATATGTGATCTAGCCCTAACAACTGTTAAATATCAGAGCAAAAAGGAGCCTCCCCTTGGAAACTGTATCTTGTATCTTCAATTCAAAAATTACACACACACACACACACACACACACTTCACACTATTACATACCATCTATGTACTTCTCATTGTTTTCTGCTGTAAAATGTTTATAAGCACTATAAATAAATAACCCTGACGGGGGTGCCCTGGAGTTTGCGTCTTCATTTTAGCAATCTGTTGACAGGAGGTTAAATGCAGAAGGATTCAACAAAGCAGTGGAATAGTCTGTCAGCTAAAGGTCAAGAGATAGAAAAGAGCAGGGAGGAACAACACAAAGCTCAGGGCAACAAGTTGGTGTGTGCTGACTGTATCATCCTGCTCCATCCTGCACCCATTCCCCTAATATGACATTAGACTTCCTTTTGCATACTTGTATTGAGCTAGGGAATGTGGAGGCAATTTAAAGTTAAAGCCATCAGGGCAAGGGCACTTGCAGAGTTGGACAATGTCTTACTAGATTTCTGTGATTACTAGGATGGGTTCAGAGAGCATGAAGTAGGCTTGCTGTGAGGGGTTCTTTGTCATTTGTGTATTTAACTTCTTGTCATTACTTGACATGAGTGATCATTGCTTCACTCACTACGTGGTTTAAATTTTACATAGTAGAATGGCCAAGTGATCTTGTCACAGCATTAGACACTATAAGCACTGGATGAGAAGATTATCTCTAGGTGAAAACTGCTCTCTCTTGTTGCATTTTGTCCTTTTAAATGGATAAGTCATGGGCTATTTCATTTGGGTTGTGCGTGGATTGGATTGGTTCTAGAAGGTTTCTCATTGACCTCCAAAAATTTCAAATCAAACACACAGTTGTACATTTGTTCTTGTTATTAACTGTTGGCTTTTGAGTGATTTTTCATGATTCTATATCTGCCCTCCTATTGGATGTCATACTGTCCTGTTTCCTTTCCAGAAAAAGTAAAAAAAAAGTTTTTGTAAACTGTATTTCAGATGTTTCATAAAGAAAAAAACATACTTTAATAAACATTTTAGAAGATGTTGAAATAATAATGTACCATTTAACTTAAAATTATAAGATAATCATTAAAATAATATATTTTATTCAGTTTTGTACCCACTTAATACATTATGACTTAAGGTCTTACAATGAAAAACAAATAAAATAATAATGGTCTCTATGCATAATGCTTTAAACTGTACGGGTGTATATTTGAATAAAACAGTTCAATGTAAAAGTGATAAACTTTAATTAAGTATGTTATATTTTCATATAAATATAGTAGAATTCTGATCATTTGGAGACCCTAATAATTTTTCAGTCAATGGTTTATATAACAGTAAAATTTTGTGTATTGTTAATTGAATAAGGAAATCCCCAAACTAAAAATACATTTAGTAAGTACTGCCATTATAAACATCCGCTTAGAATAATCAAATGCAATCAACCTAAGTGGTTTATCTTCATAAGAATTTGCTGAATGTATGTACTTAGTATATTGACTGTCAGTTCAACACAAGAGAATTAGGAATCATAGAAATCAGATTAAATGAGAGAAATGCTTGAAATCAGACTTTGAATCAGATTTTTAAATTCCCAGTTCATTAATTTCTTCCTTGCCAAGAAAGAAACTAAAATGAATTGTTTCATAGACTTGGGCTTCACAAGTATTCTTGTGAAGAATACTTAATATGACAACCAGATACACTGAATCTTTGTGTCCTGGCTATGTATGGCTTACTATACACACTTCATATGTATTTTACTTCTTCATTTTAATGTACTCACCAGCACTACCCCATTATCTAGATGAAAACCTGAAGCCCCAAGTCATTAGTAAGTAAATGCCAGGCAGTATTACTATTGTTTCTGTACTATGATACTTAAATTTTCTACCATCTGTCAACATTGATTCTTATTTCTATGGAAATATAATATTAAGAACACATGATGGGAAATCTATAATTTTCTAATACATATTAGAGAGAGAGGGAGGGAGGGAAGAAGGAAGGAAGGAAGGAAGCATTATTTTGAAGGACCAAATTAATATTAAGCTAAGGATTATTTTCACAAGAATTATTTATATTCTCCTTTAAGATTTGTAAAATAACAATAATAATAGCAATAACAATAATAATGCAGAGAGAAAGTGCTTATGATCAAAATCTTGATCTCAAAATCCTCAACTGAGACCCAAAGACCACACAGCTAAGCCCTCTGTTCTACTAAAAATGACAGTGGTGGAAAGTACATTTTGATGGTAGTACCCAATTTGGCCTTCTCCAAGAAAGGCTGTGGAAAATCTCCCATCTTGTCTCAACCTGATCATCAGAAAACACAGCTGTGACATGCATCCCCCCCCCCACATACCTTGTAAAGCACCTTGCAAGAAGATCCACAGTGTTTCTGATAGGACATCACAGTCACGTTGGGGCCAGTGAGACAGCTTAGCAGGTAAAGGCACTCATCCCTGTAACTGATGACCTGAGATTAAAATCCCAGGGGCTCACTTGACAGGAGAGAACCAGACCCCTCCAAGTTGTCTTTCGAACTCTACCTACTGTAGCATGCACAGTACACACACACACACACACACACACACACACACACACACACACACACACGAGTCTCCTTTACCTATGCACCATTGTAGAACTCAATTACTAAAGGAAACTGACTCAATCTAACGAAAATGACACATCAGTTCTTTACAGAACCCTTTTATCTATTATTAAGGTATATTTTAGTGTGTGTGTGTGTGTGTCTATGTGTATGTGTGTGTGTGTGTGTCTGTGCTATGTCTCTGTTGGCATATGTGCACATGAGTGCCTGTGCCTGAAGATGCCAGATGAAGGCACCATAACTGGTAAAACTGGAGTTACAAGCTTAAGCTCTGAGTACCAAACTCTGGTCCTCTGGAAAGAGTAACAGACACTCTTAACTACTGAGCTATCTTTTCAGTCCCAAGGATCTTTTCTTCCAAAGTCTAAATGTATAAGCTTTGTCATCTTCTTCGTCCAAATGATAAACAGCCCTATGGACTATGGATTTTATTTAGAACAGTGTAGGTCAGAGTGCAGTTACACACAATCCCCATCACTGGTCATTTAGAAACTAGCAATTTTCAATGCAAGTTTAACCCGGTTTTTACTGTTTTGATGATGTCCAATTAAATTGTATTTGCATATTTCTATATTCATTGGTGAATTTTAGCCCCTCAGTCATTTTATGTAGCTTCCTTACCCATTCATATAATTCAATGAGTATATGGGATCTGTTAGGCACATTCTGCATTTCATTAAATTTTGATTGTCATGTGTCAGTAAAATAAAAATAACTGTAGCTAATGAATAAAACCTGCCCAAGAGAGGATTTTCCAAGAGTTAGCAATACTTGGAAATTTTGTTGCTCTGAAGAACTTTTATCACCAGGTAGCCCATGAATTATTTGAGAGTGAGTTGTGCTAATACAGCCTCTGCTGGTTGTTTCAGAAAACAAAATGTGAGAAGAGTCAGCAAAACAGTGAGATTCTAGGCAAAGCTGACAGCTTCAATTAACCTCATGAAAACTTGAGAATTTCAGAAAGACAACTTTTTTCATTTATTCTTCTAAATTAAAACAGAAAACAAAACAAACAAAAAACCCCACCTTACTTCCAAATGACATCCAAGACTGACAGGGAGAGTATGGCGCATTTATTTATACTGAGTATTTTCCATTATTTACAAGGAGCACTTGATTTCGTAACTATTTCATATAGGGGTTTGGATGTCAAGGAGAAAAGCAGAGAGTGCTTTTGTTGCAGAATTAATATCTCATAAATCTTTAATACATACCTGAAAAAATCGCTTTTGATTGTTCTTCCAATAAAATTCTTGAGTTAGGAGGAAAAGATGGTTCAGTCAGTAAAGTGCTTACAGGCAAGCAGTAGAACATGAGTTCAGTTCCCAGCAGCCATGAACAAAAGCCATCATGATGTGGCCTACCTGTAACCCAGGTGCTGGAAGGAAGAGATGGATTCCAGTGTTCACTGGCCCGGCAGGTTAACTGAATATTTAGGTTCCAGGGAAATTGAAAGACGATAATAACAATAGCAATAGTGTAAAAGTAAATGAAGAAGACACCCAACCTTTACCATTTTGACTTACATGCACCCTAGCCTATACATACACATACACACAGAATTCTTACAGTACTCAGGGGAGAGATACTTCCCCATTCTGTACAACAACAGCAAACTATTAAGATGCTGTAATTTTAAAAAATGCTAAACACTGAACTGAACTCCTGGAACCCAGTGACAGAGAGGGAGGACTGATGAACAAAAAGGTCAAGACTGGGCTCGTTTAACCCACAGAAACAGATGACCTGAACAAGGGGGAGCTCATGGAACCCAGACTGATGGCTGGGAGGCCAGAATGGGACCAATCCAGACCCCCTGAATGTGGATGTCAGTGAGGAGGCATAGGCAATCTATGGGGCTTTGGGTAGTAGATCAGTATTTATCCCTGGCATACAAATGGAATTTGGGTGCCCATCCCACAATGATCGATGCTTTCTTAGCCTGGACTCTTGGGGGAAGGCCTAGGCCCTGCCCTGAACGAAATGACAGACTCTGAATGTCCCCCATTGAGGGCCTCACCCTCCTTGGAGAATGGAGTGGGGATTGGGTAGGAGACTGGGGCAATTGTTGGGAGGACATGGGAGGAGGGGAGGGAGAGGGAGCTGGGACTGACATATGAAGCAACCTTGTTTCTAATTTAAATATTTAAAAAGTTTAAAAAATTAACTTGTTTTTTATCTACATCCTGACATATAAATATGGGTAACATGTATTTATGTTTGCCTTATCAACAGATGGTAGAATAGGTCTTCTTTGCCTGTATTGGAAACGGTAATATCATTAAAAGATATGGAAAATCAAAACTTTTTATTAAAAGCTTATAAAATTGCTGTGAGAAGTCATTTTGACTATCACATTCTATCTGCCATTTACCATCTCTGATATGATTTTTGTTATCCGTGAAAAATACACTAGTGACAGGAAATCTTACATGGTTACTTTTCTGAATTTCATTCAGACAAATTTTACTAATTGACATTTAGACAAGATCAGATGCATTCAAGTTGCGATGGCCATAGATGTAACTGATGGTCAATGTGGAGTCAAACCTGTCTGTGATGATTTGGGAGAATGAAGGGAACTTTAAAATATACAAAACTGTTTTCTGGCATTGCAGAAATTATAATTTATCTGGTCATAGAAGGAACATATATGTGCAATTTGCTACTCAGATTTTCATCACCATGACAAAATACCAGAGGCAAATTATGAATAAGAAAGGTTTATTTTAGCTCATAGTTTCAGAGGTGTCAATCCATGATTTATTGGCACTCTTACTTTAGGTAGGAGTTTGGTGGAGCAAAGTGCTCACTTCACAGTAGCCAAGAAGCAGGATAAAAAGAAAAGATATGAGGTTTAACTACTTCCTTCAAGGGCTCAGCCACAGTGATTTGAACTCCTTCCCTGAAGCCTTACCTACTGAAGCTTCTACCAGCTTCCATTGGCACAACAACTGGTGTTAAAGGAAGCTTTTTCCTTGAGAGGAGCCTTCCCGCCCGCCTGGTTCCAGATCCGCATGAGTCCCAAATAAACACACAGGAGGCTATATTAATTATGAAGCTGTTGGCCTTGCTTGTCTCTTACTGGCTAGCTCTGCTGTAAGTAATTACCCCATAATTGTTAATCTAGGTATGTCTCTTACCGGAGAATAGTTCTGGGGTCCTACCTCATGGCGTTACATCTTGACTCTCTTGTGTTTCCCATTCCCAGAATCCTCCTCGACTCCTAGTCCCTCCTATCTAGGTTTTCTATTGGCCAGACAGTACTTTATTGACAAATGCACAGGCAAATAACAGGACTTCCCCAACATCTCCTCTTTTCTGTTTAAACAAAAGAAAGGTCTTAATTTTAACATAGTCAAATTGTATATGACAGAACAGTTATCAAGTAAGAACATAATTACAATATTTTAGCAAGATTTAAAGAAAATATCATCCATCCCATTCTTGTGAGTCCAAAGTCCTATATGTAGCTTATCTTTTATCATAACTAAAGAAAACTATAATTATAACTATCTGTCTTCAACTCCATCAAAGACCATAGAAGGATAATATATAAACACTAGGATTGACAGAGACATCTTACTGCCTGGACAGTCACCCGAAGTTCCTCTGTAACGTTGGGGCATCCATCTTCAGCCCATAGGCCACAATGTGTCTGGAACACTTCTCAGCAAAGCAGGAAATTTCAATCTGTCCATCTGCATTGGCAGTCTGTCAGTCATTTTTCTTTGTCCTGCAGAAAGTCTCGTAGACTCTTCATCAAGCAGGAATCCTGTAAGACTGAGTTCAGTAGTCACTTTCCTGTGGGTCCTGCATGTCCAGATGATACAACAACAGTCAAACAATCTAGGCAAGAGCAGTTTCTTGCCCAAATGGTTAATCTTGCCATGTTGAAAGCAAACTTTATAATGAGTTTCTTCGATGCCCATCTTCCTCTCAGACGTAATTGGTGCTGCCAGGAGCAGACATTTCTCATTGTCAACACAAACCCTAAACCATTTTAAATGCCATGTTCTGAAGGTCTTTGAGAGGTTTGAAGACTGTCCATCTCAAATATATTTCTGTATATCTAGAAACCTAACTTATGTAACTAGAAATTCTATTATAATTAACTATCTATAGTCTGTATTCAATTATGCATTACGTTGTAAAAGATCAGTATAAGCACAATACTTAATCAAGAGGAGAAATATACATATCACAAAATTGACCTTGAATTTGTGTCAATAAATGAAAAACAATACCCATACCATAATTCCCTTTTTTACCATTAAAAAAATATTGGCTGTGATCATTAGCCAATTATAAACAACCCCATTTAAATGAAAACAAAGATTTATAAACAAGATGGGAATTGGGACGTCGCTCATTCCAAACTGCTTCCTGCTGGAAGGGGGCGCTGTTCATACCATGGGGATCATGACAAAACTCAGAAACCTGTATAAGTCCATATTTTCAGGGTCTGTAAGACTGCATCATCTTCGCTGTTTCGATTGTTGGAACACCTGGTCCACTGCTTCCAGGGGTCTTGGTTCGTCAAACCACAAAAGCCTGGAAGGAATCCTTAGCTTTTCATTTTCTGTAGAAACATAAATAAAAACTCCTTTTCCAAGTAACATATCCTTACACTTAAATTTTGAAGTCAAGGCATTTTTAAAAGATAGAAGTTGGATTAATTCAGCAGCATTTATAATCAATTGTACTTTAGCAGCAGTTCCTTCCTGAGCAAGCAAAAAACTGAAAAACACAATAGTGTACAGTATCCAGACTCTCTGTGTATTTTCCATCTTTACGTGGCTTATTTATTTATCTATTATTACTTTATTTTTTTCACTTTTATTTATTTTTCTCTGAGACAGGGTTTCTCTTTGGAAACCTGCCTGCCTCTGCCTCTGGAGCAATCCTACCGGCGTGCGCCACCACAACGCCGGCTTTTGTATTTATTTACCACTTTGTCGTTTCAGTTTCTCTCTCAATCTCACATATATTTTTAAACACACTGTAAACCTTTAGAAGTTTTTCTTTATCCAAGTCTGACTTTACTGTAAATCTTTATGTTTTTCTGGCCACGTGTCTTATCTGTTAAAACCGCGGCTGTTTTAAACTGCCGTTTCAAGATGGCAGGCGTAAGCGTGACTCCAGCTTACCGCCTCAGTCCATGCTGACATCCAGCAAAAGCTGCCACTTCCAGCTGTAGGTACACCCCTTTCAATCGGTAGCAGAGTCTCTTAAAACAACCTTGCTGTTTTGTTTTTTTTTTCTTTTTATGCCGAGTCAGGAAGACTCCGGTAAACGAGCCACGTGAATCTCGGCTTGTCGAAAGCAAAACAGAGCACACCTGAGAAAAATGCTGCTACGAAAAATCTGTGCTTCTCTCCATTCTTCTGTTTCTAAAATTCCTTTAAATCTTTTGTTATTTTGCGTGGAAATTCATGATCCCACTCCTGATCACCATTTTGTTAAAGGAAGCTTTTTCCTTGAGAGGAGCCTTCCCGCCCGCCTGGTTCCAGATTCGCATGAGCCCCAAATAAACACACAGGAGGCTATATTAATTATGAAGCTGTTGGCCTTGCTTGTCTCTTACTGGCTAGCTCTGCTGTAAGTAATTACCCCATAATTGTTAATCTAAGTATGTCTCTTACCGGAGAATAGTTCTGGGGTCCTACCTCATGGCGTTACATCTTGACTCTCTTGTGTTTCCCCTTCCCAGAATCCTCCTCGACTCCTAGTCCCTCCTATCTAGGTTTTCTATTGGCCAGACAGTACTTTATTGACAAATGCACAGGCAAATAACAGGACTTCCCAAACATCTGGGGACCCAGGCTTCAGAAGATGACCTTTTAGGGGACAAGGTCAAAATCTTAACATTCCATGACTTGGAAATAATTATTCACAATACACACACACACACACACACACACACACACACACAATAAAAAATTAAGAGGGGGCAAAACAGAAAATACAGGAGCCCTACCTGGATATTTTACAGATTCATGTAAGCATGGTCCTTTCCTTCAATGCCTATACCCTGAGGCATACAAACTTCACCAGATAAATATGGAGGTGCAGAAGTTAGGTAAATATGACATAACTTCCCAAAGAATTAATAAAGACAGGTTACTTTGGAGTGAAGATAAATTTTGATACAAACAGAAGAGTTTTAGAATGGGAAATACCTCAGCTTCAAAAATGACCTTATGAACTGAAAATGTGAAGATTCTGTAAAAACATAGCAGGAGGTAGATAGATATATGAAACTTTGAAAATGCAGTCATTGTTTGTCCTCCATGGACTACTGCAAGGATGGCAATATTATTTAAATGTCTGTAGGGGACCTACTGGAGAAAACTGAAATTTGATCACAGCTAGAAAGTCACTGATTGCTCCTTTTCTGATGCAGCTAGAGTCCCCCAAGGTTAAGGTTACAGTACTTGGTTGGCAATGAGAGTTCTCCAACAGAGCAGACAAATGAGTCAAGATATTTTAGTCCAGATCTTTTCACTCACATTATGATCTATTCAATATATCATATTCAGTGTGTTTCAAAAACTCTATCCAGACACATTCAATAGATAGAGAATTGTCTTTCACAGGAATTATACTTGTTTGCATAGTATATCCATTCTAAAATATGACTAAATGAGGTCTCCTGCAGCGTCTGCACTAGAAATAGTTTTCAGCCATTTGTGCTCATTTACATCATTGAGAAGATAATCTTCATTCCAACTGTTCTTAGCAGCACAATCTGATGTCCGCGTGTTTCTCTGAATGTGGGTGGCTCCTGGCTGCATTTCTCATCTTAGGGGGTTTGTCAGGTAAACTGTAAGAAGCCCATTGCCCAAACTGCTTGTGTTAATGTTTTTGCTATTACGCTGGTGTAGTTATGAGTCATTTTGGAATCTGGATTCCTATGCCCGAGACAAAATTTTACATTATATGCACACATGTAACCAGTGGGACCTTTTTGATCCATGAAGTAGGCAATTCAGTTCAACCACTGTGATTTAAGTAGTGAAGTAGCTGAGCCTGCTCCAGTAACCCCCTAATCCTTGTTTGAGAAATTCTGACATCTCTTTTGTCCCTGCTGTCCCGAGGACATATTAGGACAATTTTCAAATTTGTAACATACAAGCAGCCATGCTCTGCGTTCCACTGGCATGTTCACAGAGCCACTCTCAAACCTTCCTTCTTTACCTTTTGGTCCCTCTTTCCACCCCTGCAGCAGTGTCATTCTGCAAAGTCCTCTTAACAACCTGGTTGTTAATCTAGGAGTTATTTTTTCTTCAGTCTCTCATGGCAGCAACTAGCTGCTGGGATGCCATTGTAACATAACTCCATTAAGTACCTCTCTCAAAATTTCTGTAAACACGCTAGTGTTGTCTTCTACAAGGGACAGCCCTCCTGACCTTCTTCACCTCTGACCTGGTTACACGTCTTCTAAATGAAAATAGCACAGCAAAGTTCTGGTGGCTTTGATAAAACTAATGTAAATGGAAAGCAATGGGTTTGACTAGGAGATGATCTAATAGAGCTTTGTTTTATGTTAGTCATACCAAGAATGCTCATGAGAGTCTAAAGTGAAGCTCTTCTCCCAACCATGTAACTACCAAGGATTTGCTGTGTACCTGTTATGTGTTTAAAAACTTGGATCTCAAGCAACTTATCATGTAAAGGTAACAATAACTGTCTCAGATGTGATAAGTACTTTTAATTGTCATCTGGCTCCAATCTAGATCACCTGGGAGATTCATTTCTGTCTGCTATGGAATCTTAGAACCCAGTGTCTTTGCCTAGCTGGGAACAGTGAAAGACATCAGGTTCCTCACTCCTAATATTCTATCATTCAGCAACAAAGTTTACTGAACTAAAATGTCCTTATGATGTTGGACTTAGCCTTGTCTGAAAACTTTTTGAAAGTCAATATTTGGAAACCATTATTTTGAGGTTTTGTTATTTACCTTTATTCCCTTTCTTTGACAGAAAAAGTGAAATGAAGAGATAATGGCTCTTGCAGCATTATCTACATAATAGTATCCGTTAAAGCTCTTAATTAATTCAATGTTTATGAGGTGTCAGCTTGGTGTCAGGAGAGGGCTACTCTGCCTGGAGAAGATATTAGGATATATTTCTCAAAGATTTTACCAGCAGACTGCAGCTCATGAGAACAAAGTGTCAGTGGCTCCTCTCAGAGCCAGCCATCCTCTCTTCTTTAGATTGTCAGGAAAAGGTTAGAAGTGGGTTGAGAAAATAACACTTCCTAAGTTGAGACTATCATGACCAGGGCATGAAGGAATAGAAATGTTAAGAAGTCTACAGCTTGCTAAAAAATACAGACTTTATGCTAAATACATTTTGTTTGTTTTAATGGATAAAATAGACACTACATTAAATTGACCATTTTAACCACAACTGGCCTGTGTATGGGGTGTAACATTGGAAGGCCCACCCCCAGTGCAGTGGCATACTTCTGTCATCCAGGTGACTCCTGTTAAAGGCTCCAGTATTGGAAACAAGCATTCAAAACAGTCAGATCTAAACCATAATGCACCTGCTCTCCAAGGACCAGGCAGTGAGTTTGGTAAACCAAATGTCAGTTCCTCACCATTTAACAACAAAGCAAACCTCTTTTTAATCACCACAACAGAAATGAATCTAGGATACCAGACACATATGAATGTGAGTCTGCATGTACAACTATAGATACAAATTTAGCTGAATATCCAAAGTACAATGAATTATATTGCTACTTTCTTGCATTGTTTTAATATCAGTCTACAAACACTCAAAGATATAAGTCCCATCAACTTTTCCTCATTGAAATAATTACTTGTACTACTAGGAGTTGGTGGCACATGCCTTTAAACCCATGCATAGGAGACAGAGGCTGGTAGATATCTGTGAATTTGAGGCCAGCCTGGTCTACAAAGAGGGTTCCACAACAATCAGGGCTATTACACAAAACTCTCACAAAAAAAGAAAGGAAGGAAATTATTTGTGAGTAAGAAAAGAACTGAAGTTTACATTGTATCTGAAACCGTAAACAGCTATAAGCCACACACTCAATTTGTTCTAGGTTGACATAATAATTCTTTTCTTGTTGCATTTTAAAATAGCTCCTTTTCTGAAATATACCACAGGACTTGTGGTTACTCAAAAAGACACTCATAGGAGAGAGCTTCAAAGGCCCTTAAGAGCCCCCACATTTTAACATAAGTTCCCTATACTAGCAGGCAGCAAGGTCCACAGACACCCAACATTGATCTACTGAATGTCTACACTTTTTCTCCTTCTTTACAGAAAACTAAGAAATTTTGGCAGAGGATTTTGTTACCTGCTGCCATCTGACTGTGCAATAATTAAAATGACTTTAAGTGACCTTTCTACCCAATATTTAATGCAGCATGGAGCATTCCTGAGTAAGTGAGACACAGGCAAAAAGTTGTGTGTTTCTATTTCCTAGATTCTGTAACGAGTCCTTCTATTCTTACAGATTAACCTTATTGGCTTTCACACTGAACATCTTCTCCATAGGCATTTTCTCCCAATATCTATATGTGCCAGAAGCAATAGTTATAATTTAGCTGAAATGGAAATTTCTATTTGCCTCTGTTTAATTGATTGATATGCCAACTTATTAGATGCATCCATTTGCTATTTCTTAGAATGAAACATTTGACATTGCTTATACATAGGAATTTTTTACTGAACACTTAGTAAGTGTCTGATTATGTGCTCTCCATTTTATATGGATTGTCTATTTCAGTCATTGAAAAAGATCCTATGAAATGATTTTCCCCATATTCCCATTTTCAGCTATGAATATAAGGCTGTGAAAAGCTAAATAAATTGGCTCAAACTTTCAGATGAAGAGTCACTCTGATCTGTAACAAGCTCAAACCTTGAATTTTTTAATAAGTCGTTTCTTTCTTCATGTAAAAAAGATCCAGTTGCTTCATGCATTCACCCTTTAAATGCTAATGTGCATATATTTAGCAAATATTATTCTTTGTAAGCCTTCTATTCAGTATCTGAATTCTTTGTATTTGTGTATGTGCACTTGTGCAAACGGTGCTGAGGATTGAACACAGGGCCTTGTAAATGAGCGGCAATCACTGTAACCACTGAGAAGCGTCCAGCCCCCCTTGCCTGAATTCACACAACCAATCATATCACCCTTCCTTTAGACAGTGCCTTCAGTTCTTTCTATACTTCCTGAGAAGTCTCCTAATTGGTGTTTTAGAAGCTGTATCTATGATACTTATGACTGGAATTCTTGAATGTCTTCTGGTTGCCTTTAATACCATCTCTGTTTCTTTACTGCCTTCATATATCCAGAGCCCATATATGGAACCTAGCACATAGTGAGAGCAAGAGTTAAAGTTATTTGCCAACCTTACAGATCTAGAATCACCTAGGATACAGGCCTATGAATATGTCTGGGGGGGATTTCCTTCATTGTGTTAATTGAGGTGAGGAGACCTACCTACTGTGGTTGACACTATTCTCTTGATTGGATCCTGGGCTATGTAAGTGGAGAAAGGGAGCTGACAAGCATTCATTACTCCCAGCTTTTTGACTGTGGATGTGATTTGACCATCTGTTTGAAACTTCTGCTGTCTTGACATCCCCACCATGATGAATAGCACCCTTGAACTGTGAGCCAAAATAAAACGTTTCTCCCTTAAGTTGCATCTATCTGGGCATTTATCATGTTGATGGGAAAAGAAACTAAGACAGCACCTTTGTCAAAAGCATGTGAAGGTGGATAAA
Organism: Mesocricetus auratus; assembly: GCF_017639785.1. Classification (NCBI taxonomy): domain Eukaryota; kingdom Metazoa; phylum Chordata; class Mammalia; order Rodentia; family Cricetidae; genus Mesocricetus; species Mesocricetus auratus. Next base: position 25,246,111 of record NW_024429196.1, on the reverse strand, counting down.
TAAAAGGAAAAATGAATAAACACAAGCCTGAACCTTTCGATTCTTGTCCCTAGAAAGTTATTGATCAAAAGGAAAAAGAATATGGAGACATAATTGTATAATATGTGGAAAAATAGGCCTTTATGAAAAATAATACTGAAATTTCATCTATGCAAATTAATCAATTCTTTTGCCCTATACAACAAGCTAATTATCATCAGACTCTATGAGAAAGTCAAGAGTGAAAGTGATCACTCACCAGAGGCAGGGACTACAGCAGAAGGAAAAGGAACGTAACCGCAAAGGAATGGGGAAAGGAATATGGTTAAGCAGAAGATAGCAGCACTTAGGAAAAGCTTTAGAAGGTATCAGTATTCATGAAGCAAAGAAAGGTAAAAGGAGTTAGATCCTCTAGAGCTGGGATTACTAACAGGTGGGAGGTGCTGACTTAAAAGACAAAACTTGCACATGCGTGGAGAGTCCTTGTGCAGTCATATAATGCATGACAAAGCCACACAGGGCCCTTTGAGTTAAGTATTTGTCTGAATGCTGGTGAATATTCCCTGCCAGTTGCCAGGGGGTGGGGTCAACATAATGCCTGAATCTTTGTAGTTAGAAGCGCAAATTCTAGAGATAATACGCACAGAAAGCTGTCAGGATGGCTTGTGGATCAAATATGGAGAAGAGAGAGGAGACCAACAATGCACCAAAGTGTGAAACCTCAGCAAGTGGGAAATGAAGTTCTCTCTCCTTTGAATTAGGAAATCCCAAGAAAAAGGTGCATCGGGGAGAATGTCCACAGTTTGTTAGGAGAACTGGAAATCCAAGTGACAGTCCAGAGTCTGATCAAGGGTTGTATAATTTGTAGTCACAAGTGAAGAACTGGGGCAGCATCAAACTACACAGTTACAGGGCACTAGAGAAATGACTTGGTGGCTAAGAGTGGTGTCTGCTCTTTCTGAGGACCAGAGTTAAGTCCCCAGCACCCACCTGTTAGTAATCCCAGATCTAGAGGAACTAACTCCTCATTAAGGCCCCTGTGTGCCCCAGCATACACAGGGAAGACACACATACACATAAATCAAAATAGAAACAACACTTTAAACCATATACTATAGGGACAAGGGAGTTTCTCAAATAACGAGGGAATAATCAGGCCAAACACTTCACATTGCAATCACAGTAATGGTTAGTGTTGGGCAGTTTCTTGGGTTCCATTGAGAGAGAACAGTTTGGGCTTTGTGCCAAGGGCAGAATTTGACTAGCCATGAAGAAGACTGTCAGGAGTGACAAAGCACACAACCTAGGAAGGTTGCAACTAGATGCAATGATTTGGATAGTTATTAGACATACCACTGTATAAGTTTGATAGAAAACACCTTTACAGTGAGTATTATTTTGCAGGGTAGAGTTAAGATCCAGCCTCCTCTATCCTCTTTCCCATCATGGAGCTAAATAGGGGCTGCTGGAAACTCCAAATAACAAGAGCCAAGCAAATGAGTACATTAAAGCCATGAAAAATTAGGAGGTAGAAATTTGCAGCTAAAATTTGATTAATTCACTCCATTACAAAAGGACATTTACATACAAAATAATGTAGTACAATTAATGGTCTCATTAAAATCTTTACTCACAAATTTGATAAGGGCTGCAGGGAGGTGGGGGAGAACCGGAGACAAGAAGGATAGACGATTTTTCAAGCCGTATTTCACTTTCCTGAAGTCCAGATGGCAGATAGTAGTGAGAAAATGCATGTCCTCACCCACCCCTGTTTTACTTAAGACTGTGACCATCTTTTGTGTGTGAACAACTGAATCTTTCCCAAGCATTTCACCCATGGAAGACTGACTTACATTCATTTTTTCTACTTTACAAGGATATTAAAGTAATGTGCATTTAGCAAATCTCAATTTGGATCTTTTCTCAAACAAGTGTCATGGGATAGATAGAATACTCTTTTGTGATGCTGGTGGCCACCAAACTAAGCTCTTAGTCATCCAGCTGACCTTGAGGCTAACAGGCAATCAGGGTCCTTAATTCCTGGCCTCTTACAGTTGATTATCCCAGGTGTACTCACTTCATTTGTTACATAGTGTTTTTAACTTACTGTTAAGTAGAGCTAAAAGCCCATCACAAGTTCAGGGAAAGTTGTGGTTACATTTTAATTTTGTTTTAAAGCAAGACAGTTGGGAGAATAGGGGAGTGGCTTAATGAACAAAAGTACTTGGCACATGAATGTATGCCTAGCACCTCTTCATTGCTGGGTGGGTGTGTCATCCCAGGAATGTAATTCACACACAGAAGGTTGTTGGGGGAAGTCCTGTGCATTTGTCAATAAAGTACTGTTGAGCCTATAGGAAACCTAGATAGGAGGGACTAGGAGTCCAGGAGAACTCTGGGAAGGAGAAAGACAAGAGAGTCAACATGTAACGCCATTGGGGGTAGGAAGCCTGGAACTATTCTCCGGTAAGAGACATACTTAGATTAACAATTATGGGGTAATTACTTAAAGCAGAGCTAGCCAGTAAGAGACAAACAAGGCCAACAGCTTCATAATGAATATAGCCTCCTGTGTGTTTATTTGGGACTCATGCGGCTCTAGAACCAGGCTGGCGTGGCAGAGCCCAGGCGACTGGCGGGGGATAAACCAAAGCGGCTAGCAAAAGAAAAAGCTTCTCTTAACAGAAGGTGGAGACAGAGATCCCCAGAGTAAGCTAAGTAGCTGGAAAAGCCCTTCCTGGAAAACTCTGAATTCAGCTGAGACCCTGCCTCACTGGAAAAGGTGGAGGGTAATCTAGGAAGACTCTCCACATCAACCTTGGGATTTTACACACACACACACACACACACGCACACGCACACACGCACACACGCACGCACGCACGCACGCACCCACCCCCCCCCACACACAAACCTGTTGTTGGGTACTTCCCTAGATATTCTTCAAGGTTGTGGGACACATCTTTAGTACATTACTTTCTACTGCTGAGTACTATTCCATGGTATGGATATACTACAATTTGTTTAACTATCTACCCTCTGAAGACCATCTGAGTTGTTTCTAGATTTTTGGACGGAGTATAAAGACTCTACCAATATTCTGGTTTGGGCTTCTAAATCATTATGGTCTTCATTTTTCTGGGATTAAAAAACTAGGCAGTGAAGTTTCTGAATAGGGTCTTTGTAAAGCCTCCAATTTTCAAGGTTAGCTATGTCACTTCATACCCACAACAACATACAAGTAATTTACTTTCTTTACTTCCTTGACACATTTGATTTCTCACTGCTATTTTCCTTGAGTCCTTCTGATGAATGTAAATCTATGCATTTTCTACAGGTTAGGGATACAAAGGAAACATTCATGTGCTTATGTGACATTAGTGTGCCCACCGCATAACGGAATTTATCATTGTTAATTTGTTATTATGACTGCTATTAATTTTCTTTGTGGTTTTGTTTTGGTGAGAACTGCTTCATTTGTTTTGGTTTTGCTGCTGAGTTTTGAAAGTTCTAGACATAAATTCTTCATTGGATTTGTGGTTTGTATAGGCTGTCCTTCACTCCACAGCTTATTTCATTCCTCTTGGCCAGGTCTTTTATAGAACAGAAACCTTCAATTTCTGAAAAGTTCAATTTATTGGGTCTTCCTTCCTTCAAAGCACTGTGGTTTTGGTATCATGTCTGTGGTTTCTTTGCTACACATTCCCCTGAGTATTCTCCCATGTTATACTATAAAATCATTGAAATTTTATGTGCAACACTTAAGCCAGTGATATATTTTGAATTGTTTTTGTATGAGGTATATGACTTAGGCTAGCTAGGCAGCCTTCCCTTCTTCTATTCCTCCTTTTCTTCTTTTTTTCTTACTAGTTGCCTCTAAGCATGCCACAATTCTCATAATTTTTTTAAAAAAGACAACCATCCTCTATTGAATATTTTCATTTACCAATATGATTATTATTTCTTTAGTGCCTTTTACATTTTTATTACATTTATTTATTTATTGCGTGGTGTGTGTGTGTGTGTGTGTGTGTGTGTGTGTGTGTGTGTGTACTACAGCATATATGCGGAGGGCACACAGCAGTTTAGTTAAGTCAGTAGTACTGAATTGACCTCAAGTCCTCAGGCTTGGCAGGACGAGCTTTAACCAGCTGTGCCATTTTGTCAGTCTTGTCAGTACTATTATTTTAATTTCTTGAGAAGGGGTCTCTGTGGAGATCAGGAATTAAGTTGTGAGGGGTTTAGTTGACAATACAGAAGACTGGTCACAAACCAAACATTTCTTCACTTTAGCTATTCTCCCCTCAAATTTCAAATGCCTCAATGTAACATTGAAATAAGCCCCTTTCTTTCAATTGTCACTTCCTGATTCTACAGCAAATTTAGCTTTCCTTCAGGGAAAACTAAATTTGGAGAAGCAAGCTATGTACCAGATTTTCACCAATAGTCCACCAGTTTCACAGAATTCTCCTTCCCTTTCAAACAACATTGCTCTTGGTAAAAGAGTTTCTTCCTCCACTTCCATTCCTATTATACCCAGCCCTGTAACGATGACATAAACAGGAACCATTTAACAAAATGTACTGGCTGGACCTCGTGTGTTTGCAGGATCTACCTCCTCACGGCCAAGATGAAAGAGAATAGACAGTCATTTCATCTTCTTGGATCAATCCCTGTCTCTGTCATGATGCTGTTTTAGAATACATCATAAGAAACCCAGTGGCCCCTGTTCGTCACATTTGAGGAAATTTAAACTCATAAGTATAAAAGACATAAAGCAAATGAAACAAGCTAAGGAAAGCCAATGGACTCCAGCTTAAGCTCATTCACACCTTCTGGAAAGCTTACTCTCAGAATCGCAAGAAGCCAAGGGCACAGGCACAGAAAACAGACAAAACATCAGAGGGTTAGACACTTTCAGCACAGTGTAGTCCAGATGGCAAGGTGTGCCTTAGTCTAGTCCCCTATTATCTCACAGATACTGAGAAAGGAGCTACAAAATTATCAAAGATGTACAGTCCAAAATGGCACTGGAAACTGAGAACTTATACGTCATCTAGGTGGGAAATGAACTAGTCTTGGAAAGGAAGGGATGCAGTACTCATAGAGAATTCTTCTGAATGTCTTTGTATTCAAGCTTCCTCTGTCCAAATAAAGGCTGGCATTATAAAAATAGACATTGGGGAGAAAGTTAGGAGGGAGAACATACACCAATTAACACATTCTAGGAAATCTCATCTTTGATATTGAGAATCCCCCAATTTAGCAGAAGTATAGAAGGGTCAGGCCATGTTCCAGGGATTGTATCTAATTGACTCCAGAGTCTGAATCCGCATTACACAGATGATGCTGTGATGTGGATGAGCCCATTTTTCACAACATTTGCTTTGGGCTTTGTGCATCACACAAAGGATCAGAGAAAGAACATTTGCAAAACTAAAAACGAATAAGCTCAGAACACTCTGGGAATAATATCTAAGTCTTAAACTGGTCCAAACTGGAACTCCTTCCTGGGAGGTGTCTGAGCTGTCTCACACAGTCAAATCAGAAATGCATGTGCCTTGCAGTAAGCAGCCAAATTGTGCATCCTGCCTCCAGCAGATAAGCCTTCACAGTTGCACAATGCTGTCTAGCAGGTAAAAGGAAAACCACTGACCCCACTGAGCAACCCACAATTCGACTTAAACACGAAAATACCAGATGGATTGAAAGTGACAGACCTAATAAGCAACTTCCAGAATCTGCATGAACCTAATTGCACAAAATCCTTAGTGCAGCTGCTTCTATTTGCTTTCTCAAATCCTTAAGCCAAACAACCTAGATCAGAGAGTCTCAGCATGCTCTTGAGCCACCCAAGCCATCTTAAATGGACTGTCGGGTTTATCTGAACCAAGACTCCAATTAGGAATTATTAAGGAAGCCATCCAATAATCTGTAGTAGGGGGGAATGTTGATTCCACATATTGGAGGCGTCTGTGCCTCGTGGTTTATATTCTCAATAATTCTCTCACTTTATTTCTTAAAAGAAGCATTCATATGTATTTTCAGTTAATGAAACAATAATGATCAAATGTCTTGACTCCCAAGGTGACTACATGGTTGGGAAACCTACACCATACTTTACTGAAAAACATGTATTTTTTTTCAGAATAAGCTACTCTCAAGTACTTGAGGATCTGTTTAATTTGATTTTCCACTGTTTTTCCTGTATGCTTGATTTCCCTTTCACAAATAATGTCACGCACTGGAAGAATCAGGCAGTGGCTGTAATGAGATGTAAGGGATGGGATAGTATTTTTTCTTCTTGAGTAAACCGTCCTCATTCTGTCATGCTTCCTTGTGACATTTGTGACAGAATGTTTATGTGTCCCCCAAGCAGCTGTGAAAATCCTAAAATCCTAATTCCCAGAGTGATGTTCTTAGGAGGTGGGGGTTTAGGGAAGATGATTAACTTGGAAGAATAAAATCCTCATGAATGAAATTTTTGTAAAGGAACCCCAGGCCACTAATTTACCCCTCTATAGATAAAAGATACAGTGAGATTATGGCCACCTAAAGCCACGAATAAGATCCTCCCCCAGACACTGAGTCTACCAACATGAGACTAGGCCAGCCAGACTCAAAAGCTCTCACATGTAAGTATCCCTCATTTATAAGTCATTCAGCCTATTGTGTTTTTGTGAAGGCAGTTCATGTGGACCCAGATAATGTTATACTACAGATAATGCCTAGACTGCTCCAGAAGGAACCTGAAACCTAGGGAAGAAGCAGGGACTCTATTGCCACACTTGGGCACTTTTCTTGTTAGCCAAATCCTACAAAGCCTCAAGTGACACTTTGTTACAATCTTGGAAACCTATAGTCCTATTTCACATGAAAACAAACTAACAAAAGCAAAACAGCTCCAAGGTGACTTTAAAATTCTTAGTAATTGCCATTACTAAGCACAGAAAGGAGGTGGAGGATACACTGGAATCCCAGCATCATTCTTGACAGTGAAATTGATTTGTGAAAACAAGGTCTGATGTCTGTAGTGAATTTGTTGTGTGTTTGGTGAGTCTTCTGCTTCTCAGTCTGTCTATGGCTGTGCGTTATAGTACCTACCTGTAGCACCCACCCCATTTTCTGGGTAAGAAATGATACTCACCTCACTTTTTAGGCATATATATGGTGCCTGGAATAATTTACATCCCCAGTAATGGTTTCCCTTCTTCCCCACTTCCTCATCAGCATTTATTGTAATTCATATCCCTGATTATAACCATTGATACTGTGGAGAGATGGCATCCCAATGTGATTTGAGCTTGCATTTGTGTGGTGGCTGAGGGTTTTGAACACCTTTTCAAATATTTGTTATCCTTTTGTATGTCTTCTCTTGAAAACTATCTATTCCATTCATTAGTCCACATATTTTTAAAAAATGAGTTTTCATATATTTTATTACAATTTCCCCTCCCTTAACTCCTCCCAGATTCTCTCCACCCCCATCCACTCCACTCCCTTTCTATCTCTCTTTAGAAAACATAACAAACAAACCCAAACCAGATTTTAAAATGAGATGAAAAATCAAACACATGCATACACAAAATTATAACTCATATAAAACACAAAATCAGAAACCATAATATACAAGCCAAAGCCCACTAAGACAAAAAAATGCCCTAACAAAGAAATATGAGACAGATAAAAGTCTACAAGAGGACCACAGAGTTCATTTTGTGTTGGCCATCTACTGCTGGGCATGGGGCCTGCCCTTAAGTGTGGCTAATACATCTAGAAAGACTCCATTGGAGAAAACTGTTTTTTCTTCTGCAAGTAGATGCCAATTGGAGATAGATTCTTAGGGTTGGGAGCTTGTGTCTGCTTTCCCCTTTCAGCACTGGGACCCTTTGTAAATTGAACCTGTACAGGCCCTGTGCATGCTGCCACAGTCTTAGTTCATATGTGCACCAGTCCTGTTGTGTCTAGAAGACAGTTTCCTTGGTGTCATCTACCCCCCTTTGGTTCCTACATGCTTTTCACTCACTCTTCTGTATAGGTCCCTTAGACCCGAGGGAAGATTGTCTGAATTTACTCCCAACAACTGCAAGAGGAAGTTTATCTGATGGTAGCTGGGCAAAACACTGATCTATGGGTGTAGCAGAATGTCTTTGGGAGTGATTTTATTGATATGATCCCTTCAAGGAACAGCAGTACTTGATTTTCTCCTGAGCTAATGGTCTATCTAGTCAAAGGTTCTTGGTCATGTGAGCAGAGTCAGGTATGAGTTCTATCTCTAGAGTACATTATTCTACCTTTCAATACACAGTGATTTTATTCATATGAAATCCTGACATTTGCAGAAAATGACTGGAACTAAAGATCATTATGTGAAGCAACATAAGCAAGATTGAGAAAGACATTCCCATATGTGTGGAATTACTCTCATGTGTGGAATTAACTCTCCCATCTCTGTGTGTGTAAGAAAGTAGAGAGGCACATCAAAGACAGAAGAAGGTAGTGATGAGAGTTGGAGATAGTGCTGGGGAAAATAGACCAACATATTTTGCACTTATGTTTTACCTTACTAAGACATCCATCTTCATCCTAGGTGATATTTCATTAAATATGTTCATTTATTCATTTACTCATTTACCACATACATAATGATGCTGACAGTGTTTCAAGACTTGGTCTTGCCACTGGGATTATGGACAATACATAAAATGAGTTCAACCTCCTGGTCTCATGAAGTATTCATTCTAGCAGCAATAATGTGGCAATAATAGTGAACATACACACAATAATGAATTGTATGATAATGCCAAGTGCCAAGGAACAGAAAGTGGAGAGGGGATGGAGAGGGATAAGGTGAGGTCCTCCACTGTAGAGGAAGTCAAAACAGAGGGTGTCAGAGCAGAAATCTGAATGAAAAAGGAAGGACACTGTGCACATAGTCAGCATAAGAGCATGAGGAGGAAAGAAAGTACACGCACAAAGTATCTGAATGCAGAAGAGCCTGGGGTGTTCTGTGAAGAGAAAGGCCAGTAAACACGGGGCAAGCCAGGAGAGGAGCTTTAAGAAGTGGCTGAAGCAGAATGCAGGGAGTTCACAGACCTTTGTGCCAATCTGCTTTAGGGTCTGAATTACACAAGGGTTGGGACCTAGGTCATGTGTTCTGCTTAATTTCAATTTATAACACACACACACACACACACACACACACACTTCAGTGTCATTTGTAGAATAAACCACAAGGGAGAAAAAGTTCAATAGGAAAAGAACAGGCTAAGAGGATAAATTCAACATTTGAAGAAGAAGGAGTCTTTGTCAGAGGGGCAGAAAGTTTGGCCAATATCAATGCCACCTCTGCAGCTGTCCCCCATATCCATTTCCTACCATAGCTAAATGCTGGCCCTGCCATGAAACCTCAGATAGGCTATTTCACTCTGTCTGTCCCTCGGTTTCCTTAACTGTAAAATATGGATGATAATATTACATTCCCTAAAGCTTGTAAGAACCGTGAGTAAATCTAAGAAAACCACCCATCATAGTTGACAATGCACAATAGAACCCATGGTAAGACTCATTAGTCTCCTTGCTGACTTTATGGGGACCCATGATTTGCATTCACAGATCCTCCTTTTCTAGTGCATGAAAACAATTTAGTATGCAGGACTACATCGCCATTTTCTCCTGAAGAATGTCTGGTCTTCAGTAGCATTTGTTGAAATGAATCATAGCCAGGATGTCACAGTCAAAATTTTCCCAAAGCACCACAGAAACCAGGAAAAAGTACTCTCATTTTACCTTAAAAATAAATTTAAAAATTAGGACCTGATCAGTACCTTACTCCATGGTATAAGTGCAACATGGAACTTGAGAATTTTCTGTGATCAAAAGTTGTTCTGCCTCACTGTCTGTCTGAAGAGAGAACTCTAAAATACTTCTGCTGCTGATGACACTTAGGGTGACAAATTGGAATGTATAATGCCAAATATCAAAAGTTCTGTACCTTAACAACAGAAACATGTGATCCATGTGCTAAGTACCACTGCAAGTTAGCACAAGACTTTGACCATTCAAGTATGTCCAGTATGGATACCTTTAGGAATCTATTTATTTATTTTGGTTTTACGAGACAGGGTTTCTCTGTATTGTTTTGGAGGCTGTCAGACCAGCCCGGCCTCGAACTCACAGAGATCCACCTGCCTCTGCCTCCCGAGTGCTGGGATTAAAGGTGTGAGCCACTACCGCCCGGCACCTTTAGGAATTTCTAACAGGATCCATTAGTCATTTTGTTTCTGCTCTTTGGGGTATTCCTCTCATCCTGTCCAACACTGTCACCTCTTCAGTTTAGCATTAGAAGATTGAAATTCTTCAATTAGTCGTAACTGGTGGTCATACCAACACAACACTCTGGCCAGCATCCCAGGCTTAAAAAGAAATACCCTTAAGATGGTTTCGCCTACTCCTTCACCATTAGCTTCCTGTGGCCTGACATCAGATCCTTCAATTCAGTGATTCATCTAACAGTGTGAAGGTATTTGTTCCTTTACTGTTCTGAGTTACATGTGATGGTAATAACCAGAGTAATTAAACAATTCAAGCCAGGCTACTGGATCAAATTCTTATAACAGTGAATAAGGCCTTGGAGGTATTTGAGTTGTTGTTTTGGGATGTATTTTGGTCTAGTGTGGTATGATTTGAAATTTTTTCTCTTGAATTTGGTCACAAGCTAAAGAGGCCATACCATATTTAATCTAATAATCCAAGAACAAGAGACAAGGGACACCACAGATCAGCCTTCCATCAGCTGCCATTGGGTCAGATTTGGTGAGAGGATAGCAGTTTTTTCTTGATGTGGTAATCTTCCTGGATTGGTAGACTTCCTTAATTTTTCTTCATATATATATATATATATATACATATATATATCCATGTATGGGCTTCATGCATACATAATTGTGCACATGTGGACCAAAGGTCAATTTCTGGAGTATTCTTTAACTGAAAGCCACCCTTTCTTTTGAGACAGGGTCTCTCATTGAACCTAAAACTTGCTAGTTCTACCAGACTATCAGGTCAGAAAGCCACAGGAATCCTCCTATGACTACTTCCCTAACACCAGGAAAATAGGTGCACATGGCTTATCCAGTTTTTCCACAAAATCCAGTCATTCTTACATGGCATACCTTTTTAAAGACTAGGCTACCTCTCCCACCTCCCTTCTTTTGCATTCAATTCTAAGACATCTACAAGAGTCTATCAATCCATAGGAGTAACTACTTTGATCAACTGAAAAAAAAATCCTTCTTTACCCATTATAAATTATAAGAAAAAAGAAAAAATAATAAAAAGGTACATGTTATAATATCATGTAGCTTCAACATATCTTTAGCAAAGCTGTCTGTACACAATAGAACTACAAATTACTGAAAAGAACATCTAAGATGACAATAAGTCTATGCACCCACCCGCTTGATGTAAAGACTTACTGTTTAAAAATATGAGCTCTCAGAATCCACTTTGCTGTAGGCCCCACTCACTGTACTCTACATTGACTCCAAAGAAGGGACAAAAGTAATATATTTGGACTAAATCTAGATTTCTTCTCTTGTAAGTAGTTCTCCCATTAGATATTGCCTATGCAAACACCCTTGAGCTATCTATTCCTGATGGATTGCTGACAAGTTTATTCATATTCTTTGTTAAGCACACAGAATTCGGAGGGTTTCAGAAGATATTATCCTGGTATCCTCATGGAATATATGTAAAAATAAAGTTTTAAATTTCATGTGTTCTAGCATGAGATAGGTAACTCAGCTCAGAGAAATGGAAATGGGGAAGTTTCCAGAAAGAATTGAACTTAGACTAAGTTAGTCATCCATGATACATTCATAGAATTTGTTCTCAAAATGGGCAAGTTCACAGCTTACCTATTGATGACTGAGAAGCCACTGGGCCAACTATCAGTCAAGGATATGTGTTGATGAGTGAGTGAGTGTGTGTGTGTGTGTGGGGTGTGTGTGTGTGTGTGTGTGTGTGTGTGTGTGTGTGTGTGTGCACTCCAGCATATGTGTTCAGGTCACACAGGTGTGTCTACACATGAGGCCAAATGTACAAATTAAGGTGTCAACCACATTCAATTTTGCTTTGTTTTGATGCATGGACTTGTGCTCATCAACAAGCCTCAGAAATCTGCCTTTCTCTACTCCAAGGACCAGGGTTATAAGCATCTGCAACTATACCATGGTTTCCTTCCTTCCTTCTTTCTTTCTTTCTCTTTAATATTTTTGTATTTGGCTTCATTTTACATTCCAACCACAGTTCTCCCTCGCATCCCTCCCCCCTGCACCCTTGGCTCCTCCCACCCCCCTCAACTTCTTCCTAGCTCATCCTCAGTCCACTCCTCATAGGTAAGGGCTCCAAAGTGGAGTCAACACAGTCTGCCACAATAAATTAGGGCAGGGCTAGGCCCCTCTCCCATGCATTGTGATTGAGCAGGGCATTCGACCATGGGGAGTGGTCTCCAACAAGCTAGCTCATATACCAGGAAAATATCATGGTCTTACTGTCACTGAGCATGACATTCCAACCTAGGGAAAGGGCTCTAACAATCTATTTCTTTATTTATTTTAATCTGGGTCCTAAGGACCTAACTAATGTCCTCATATTTGCAAAGCAAGCACTTTACTGACTGATCAATCTCCCCAGAATAAATATCCTTTTCTATATAAATGATAGCTACTGAGAGCATCTCAGGCTCTGAATAACTGAAGTGAAGCAGAAGATACTGGAAAATAACAGACATGGCCCTGCTCTTAGGAACATACTAGCTCAGGAAGTAACCAGCTCAAAAAGGAACATGATCAAGTTGAGGACACGTCCTGTTCAAGAAAGTGTAGGTAAAGCAAAGAGTGTGCTGCTGTGCCTGGAATCTCAGTGTTGAGAAATAAGGCAGGCACATTTGTGAAACCCATAAGTCCAAAGTCCAGCTGAATTGATGAACTTTACGTTTACTGAGAGACCCTGTCTCAAAAATTAACCATGGAAGGTGGATGGCATCTAGAAAAGACATCTACTGTAAACCTCGGGCTTCCACATGACATACATTTGCATACACACCTACTCACATATGTGCACAGACACCCTCACTAACAATTATATATACTACATACAACAAACAATCAACATAGAGAGACAAGGTGAGACCCAGGAGGGAGGAGGGTAAGGCTGTGGATCTCCACCAAGGGAGGTTCTAATATGGTTGGAAATAGTAGGAGAGAAGGGCATTGGAACATGTTTCCCAGTTCTTTCTTCAAAGAAACCAATTATAAATGACTAAATATGTCAATTAACCCCAAAACTGTATAACCCAGAGCATGGCTGCCAACTCCTGAAATGCTATGGGGTCACTATGTGGTATGATTCAAATTGTTGCTCCCAATCAATCTTACCCTCAATTTCCTCATCAGCAAAATCGGAATAACCTCTGTGTGACTTGCAAAGCACAGCTAATTAACATTTATGACAAATGAGGAATTATATAACAGGTTATGTAAATGCATAATAGCACCAAGAACCAAACTGCTTTGCCTATAGCATTTAACTTTAAAAGAGATCTGAAAATACAAAAGAAAAAGGAAAACCAAGGATGGTAAAAAAACAAAATAAATAAACAAATAAAAATGTGATTAAGGACAGAGGAGGAAAGTGGCCCCTTCTCCTCCCCTAGGCCGTCTATAGGTATGGAAACTCTACAGTGGCATACAATTTTATTTTATAAGCATTGTTACAAACTCTCACAGTTGATTATAGACAAACAATGATGCTGGCATCCACTACTTGAGAGGATTCATGAAACAGGCAGCTATGATAAGTATGAAAACCCCTTTAATCCTCCATTGAGGTGATGTCATTGTTGTCTTCATTGTTTTTAATAAAGGTCATTCATTTAACACCTGAATCTCTGCCATCATACTTTCCAAATGCTTACACATTATAGTTGAGCATTTATATTTAATAATTAGGAAAAGAAAATGTGATTCAATCTGGTACAAATGACCTTGGAGAAGTAAAATAAAATGGATGATTTGAATTCAAGGAATTCTTTTGAGCCTCCTGTCCTACTGTGCCTCACGAATGAATACTCTGTTATTATCACTACAGCGAACTTCACTCTAAGCAAGGAGGGAAGATGTTGCTCAGAGAGAATCATGGATTCCTCAAGGTCACAGTGGTAGACAAGCTAAGGAGGAAAGATTTGCTGGCAGAAACAGGAGACTTGTGCCTCCTATTTTTTCCATATCACTTCTTTGAATTCTCTCTGTCTCTCTGTCTCTCTCTCTCTCTCTCTCTTTCCTGTGTGTGTGTGTGTGTGTGTGTGTGTGTGTGTGTGTGTGTGTGTGTGTGTGTGTAGGCTTGTGGAGAACAGAAGTCAGAGGTCAAAATTAGATGTTGTTCATTAGGTTGCTCTCAGTTTGCTTTTCTGGAACAATATGTTTCTCTCACTTGGCCTGAAACTTGCTGACTCTTTTCAGTCAATCAGTAGGGCAATAATCTATCTGTTTCTGCATACACAACAAGATGATAAGACTGAACCACCATGCTGTTACATGGGTTATGGAGATTGAACTCAGGTCATCATATCACCTGGCAAACTATTTCCCCAACCTACTCTTTGTACTTTGATCAGTCACAATACTGGTTTTGTCTTAGGAAATGTGGGTGCAGAGATTCACATTGTGTGATTCTTTTTTGTTAAATTTGGGTTGCTTCAGAAATTTGTGTGTCATCCTTGTGCAGGAGCCATGCTATCTCTATATTGTTCCAATTTCAGTATAGAAGTGCTGAAGAGAACACCATTTCATTGTTCTTATCCTCTATGTGCATCTCCAAAATGAAGAAGCATTCTAACATGATAATATCCTGCTTCACAATGAAATAATGGTGTCTCTTAACAGCCACAGGTCTTGGGATGCATAGATAGCAATGATAACAGCTCTGGCAAGAACATGTGAATATAGTACAGACATGGAAAGGTATGTGGGCAAGTTATCAAGCTGAATAAATCACATTCTCCAAGGAGTTTCATCAGGAAATAGGAATGTGCTTGATTATAGAAGTAAAATTATCTAGGCATGAAGGTTGTTGTGGGTTAAATGAGAAATGTCTCAGATAAACTTGTGTGTTTGAACACTTGATCCCCAGTTGACTGTGCTGTTTCGGAGAGTATGAAAAAGTTCATTGAGTATTGCTTGAGAGAATAAGTTACTGGAGTGGATACTGAAAAATATAAAGCCTTCTTATCCCCTTTTCTAGTTCACTCACTCATATTCCTGTGTGTGGTTGAGATGTGACCACTCAGCTTCCTGCTCCTGAAGCAATGCCCTCTCTATTATTATGGCAATCTAGCCCTATTATATAGGTTGCATTGGATCATGGTATTTTATTAAAGCTACATAAGTAAATGACACAGTGGTACACACCTGTAATTCCAGTGTTGTGGAGGCTGAGGCAGAAGGATAGCAAGTTTAAGTCTAAACTGGAATACATGGCAGTAAAATGCCACCAGAAACAAATAAAAAAAGGAAGGAAGGATATAAGGGAAGGGGGAAAGGGAAGTAATGAGTAGGGGGGAGAAGTAGAGATGGAGGGAGAAAGGAAATCAAAATATTCATGTTTTTGTATAGTCTTAACAATCAGAATGCATAGCTATTAGATATAACAGATTTAAAATACTTAGGCAGGAATAGGGAATCTGCATCATTGGGTCAGAGCAAGCCAAACAATCAGAAGTTTTATGGAATGAATGTATCTCAGAAGTCTATTATTTAAATCTGAATTCCATACTTGCTTGTCATCTTGATATTTTTGACAAGTGCGTGTAAGGATTTTTGACAGTAAGGAAGTTTCCAATATATTTTTACTATATAAAAATAAATGTAAAATACATAACTGTGTTTCTAAATTGCTAATGTTTATTTTAAGAAATAAAACATTCATCATCTTAAAACCCTGCACTTCTGAGCACTGATTGCTATGTGCTAGGAGTGAGGGTAGCAGCGCAAATTATAGTCGATTCGGCAGCAGAGAGAGAATGCAGCTGTTTTTAGTTCTGCTTTTGCAACATCCATGGTGGAATTCAGAATTTACTGAGAGCTGGCTTTTCTCATTTTACTGGCAAAGGAACTGTAAGCTTAATTACTCTCGGGGGTCTTCTGTAAATTATTTCCATAGATCTGGAGAAAGAAGATGGCAGAAAATAAACATTCAGCATCTTTTTTTAGTGAAGAAAAAAGTCATCTCCACTGAACTGTGTTTTCTACCCACACCCAGACCTCTCCTAGGATTCAGAAGGGCAAAGAGACCCTTCCCAATTCTTGCAGACATTGTTTATCTCTTGAAAACACTTTCTCTCTCTCCTTTATCCCACTCTCCACCTGGTACATTCATTCCCCTGACTGTCACCGTTCCTTTTCCTCTTCATCTCTGCAACAATGCTGGCATCTGCATGCTTGGAGAGACCCACATGATCTTCCACCGTGCCTTCATTCAGGGATGAACATTGGAGCTACTGGAATAATCATGGAGACAACCGCTAGTAAATTAATGCATATTCCCCCCCTTGAAAGGAGGACCAGCAGCATAATCATATCTGACATTTATTGACTGTTTGCTCTGCCATTTATTTCATTTAGATCCCTTACACGCACTGTGAGAAGGCATCATTCTAAGTACGTGTAATGCAGACCTGGCCTGATATGCTAGAAACAGCAGCAGCTTCCAGCCAATCTCAGGCTGTCTGACCTCAGAGCTCACACTTTCATCCACTTACAATGTTTACCTCCCATGGAAATGTTGGGGCTTGAGGGGAGAATAAGTAGTGTAATTTAAACATGAAAGGAAGGAAGAAAGCAGGGAGGAAATGAAGAAGGACAGACTGAGGGAGGAAGGGAGATAGGGAGGGAGGAAGGGAGGGAGGGAGGGAGGGAGGCAGGGAGGGAGGGAGGGAGGGAGGGAGGGAGTTGGGTCAGGAAGGTTGTCAACTATGTACCACCTTGTCTCTGGTCACTTTAACCAATGAAACAGGAAATACAATGTTTTGACATGTGACTCTCTCCTGGAGTTCAGGCTGACACCCAAACTCATATTTTATATTTGAAGCCTTGATGCCTTTGTCAAGTGCATAGAAGACATCAGCCAGAGTTAATGTCAAGTTGTCTTACAAAATTAGCTTGGTTTGAGGAAGCAGTTTAGACGGACAGTGTTCAAAATGTAGGCAAAGGCAGTAGCAGTGAGAGTGTGGTCCTGCCTGGTTCAGAGACGGCACCTTGATGCTCACTTAAAAAGAGCTCTGAAGCTTTTCCAAAAGCAACCCCACTATGGCAATTGTGTGGGAGATGTTTGCATTCTGCAGAGAACCAGCAATCCTGCTGAGGAATTATATGGTTAATGTGCTAGAAAAGCCTTCATAAAATGGCATTTCCGTTTCCAGCTTTGCAGCCTCCCACACCTGTGCTTGCCAGGTTCTTGTATGAACACAATGGCCTCACTGGCACCATCAGATTTCATTGCCAATGAAAAAGCAACAAACCATGTCATAACCACCCACCATCTCTTTGAAACCCACCCAACTGTTTGGACATTTCAAGCAAGCATAGCATCTCCTTTATGTCACAAGGAGACCAGGTGGCTGCAAAGCAATGAATGGCACCCAGCCCATTCTCTTTTACCGCCCTTCCAGTGGTGCTTACCTCCCCTGGACCATCTTGTTCTTTGTCTTTCTCTCCGCTCTAATTGAGACTACTGTGAGTACATAGGAGAGTGTTACACTTTGCTTTCTACAGGCCCAGTGTTAGATCTAAAAAGACCTTAATATAAATATTGAGCATTCTTTAACCCTTGTAGCTGACTGAATAGGAAATGGTGGTATAGGGAATAATGTATATAATAGATAGTATGAAGTCATGTTTGCTCTTACTGGTTAGTCACACAGTGATAGACAAGTTATCCTTCAGCACTCTGGATAGCTCATGGGTTTATTTAGTGGGTTTTTTGATTGTTTGTTTTTGTTTATATTTAGGGGTTTTTGGTTTTTTGTTTTTATTTAGTGGCTTTGTCTTTGGAAACCAACACTACAGGAGTAAAAATTCTCTCTTATTATCTTGGGCTGCAAGACACTAATGGAGATTCAGTAAAATCTTTAATTAAGCACTAAGTGCTGATGCATAGAATCTGAAAGAAGCTAATGTTTGCACTTAATATTAGAATTTATTTTCTTCTAATGAACATGAAAGTAGGTACACTGCAGCACAAAATGGTAAGAGATAAATGGCTTCATATTAGAAAAACAGGAGGCCACTTCTAAGGACCAACAAATGGGTGATACAGGCTGCAAGGGAAGGAAAACAGTTTAACTGCAAGACAATTTAAAACATCAGTTCTTGGGTTAGGGAGATGGCTTTGTAGGAAAGCATTTGCATATGGGAGACTTGAATTCCTATCCCCAGTACCCAAATAAAGGCCTGATGCATAGTATGGCCATCTGTAATCACAGTGGTCCCACCACAAGTTCAGAGATGAAGACAGAGAATCCCCAGAAGCTTACAGGCCAGTTAGCCTGATGTAAGCTGAGGTGAACATGAGACCATGTCTAGATGAGGTAGATGCTAAGGATTGACATCAAATGTTGTCTTCTGACCTCTATATGTGCACCATGGTATGCTTGCACCCACACTTAAACAAACATACAAACCCATATGCAAACACACATTGTAAGATAGTAATAAGTTTGTACATACAGATGTTCTATCTATTGCTAGGTGCTGGGCACAGGAATAAATAACACAAAAATTTCCAAACAGACAAACATTTGTCAGGAGTTCATACTAAAAAAGTAAGGAAGGGGATGAATAAGAGACATAACATAACATAACATAACATAACATAACATAACATAACACAACAACATAGGGTAAACTGAAGTTTAACACCAATATATCAATTCAGGGTCAATCTAGCATGGATTTGTTAGGTTTGACTACACAGTAAGCTAAGAACAGAAGTTATCAAGAAAACAAAAAATTTGTAAAGCCTCATAATCATCATTGGCATTTTCTGTGATTATCTGGGGGCCTGATTTGTGTGTACATAAAAGAGGCCTTGGTCTGAGCTCTGTAAAGAACTGCTTTTTGAAAGCCTTAACTCAGAAGTCTAATTGCAATACAGATATATGAATGCTTGGGGAAAATCTTTTATGTAAATTACCATCACCTAATATTAAGCTAAGCCAGTAATACAAATGCACAGAGTGAATGTATCCAAATATTCAGAACTGAAATGACCCATGGCTTCCTATCTGACAGCATTTCTTATAGCATGTAAGATGTGTCTATATTATTACCATTTAGGTTAACACTGCAGAAGCTTTGGAACTTCACAAGTCAACAGCTAATTTGACTTACTAGTGGCAGAAAAAGAAAAAGAAACAGTTCTGACAGATGTATCCCATGAAAGCAAAGTGCTGAAAATTAAAGAATGCCTAGGATGTTCCTGTCAGTTCGCATTTTCCTCACAAAGGCCTTCTCAGAGATGAACAATTTCAGGGTGTTCTGCTTATAAATAGGCTACCTCCCAGATGCTGAGTTGAGCCAGAACCCAAAGCTTGCTCTGGGTTTAAAGAGTAATAAGAATGGTAAGTCAGGCCTGGTTAAAACTGCCCTCAATTACATTAAACCAAAAAATACCATTCAAGAGATACACAGGACAAGGATGAGTAAAAGAGGCTGTCTTTCTAGCTATTCACAAAGAACCAGAAATGGTCCCACAGTCCTAAGCAAACAAGTTGTTTCATTTAGAGCAGTTCAGATTCTCTGGATGGTTCATCAGTGTAGGAATATGGCTGCCCTCAGACACCCATTTATTACCAGCCTAATAAATCTACATACATCACAATTACTGACTACATAGACTCCTGTGTTAGACCTTTCAGTCGCTAGTTGGGAGTGATCTTGAGATCTAGCTGAACAAAATAGATCACTAACAGTGGATTTTGAGGTTTCTCAGTGCAGTCCCACATCCTGTTCTCTCTCCATCCTGACTACAGCTATAATTCTACTGAACCACTCCACTATCTTGCCGCCATGCCTTCCCTGCCTTGATGGATTATATACCCTAAAGTTGAAAGTTAAAGCAGAAACAAGTAAGGCAATTTAACAACAAAAACAACAAAATCCCTTCCTCCTTCAAACTGCTTTCTGTCAAACATTTAGTCGCAGCAGTAATAAAGGTGATGAGCACTCTGAGAGGACTCCATTCTGTTCTTCAAAACCAGAGCTACTAAACTTTACTGCATCTTACCCAACAGTGACCACGATAGATTAATTGAGAATCATCACATTTTAGAGTGACATCAGAACGTATGACTGGCACAAGTACAACTTAGAATATCCAGACTACTTGTGACCTCGCTTCAGGACAAGCTTCTCAGGCTATTGGGAAGGTGTAGATAGACTCCTCCCCCCCCCCAAAAAATACTGGACTCTCTTATACCAGCACAAGAAGAGCCAAAATATTCCTATTCCCCCAATGCTTAGGAGCATGTCCTCAAACCTTCCCCCTGCTAGTCATTCTATGGAGAGCAAAACCCACGCTGCACTTTAAGCTGCTGGAATAAAATGACATGCAAAGGGAAAATGAGGGCACAGTACTGAAGGCAAGGGTAAGGGAATAAGGCATGCGGGACATGGGAACAGCAGCCGGGAAGCCAGAGCATAATATGAGATGCAACCAGCAAGAGAAACAAAGGGCAGCCAGACAATATTTCACAAATACATTAGGAACAAGACAAAGGAGAATGTGGACCCACTAATTAGTAGGGAGGGAAAACAAATAGCAGATGCATCAGAAGGCCTGAGCTTTTAATACCTATTATGCTCTAGGCTTCACAAAAATGGTTAGCTATCATCAGAAGCTGAATATAAACCACAGTAATGAGCACATGGAGAAAGGGGGGTGTTAAATGAAAACCAAACAGATTAGTAACTACTTAGTCAAGCTGGATGGTTTCAAATTGGGACCTGACAAAAGTCACAGTACCATGTCAAAAAAAAAAAGTACTTCTGAAATTCAAGTCCCATTTTTTTTCAAGACAGGGTTTCTCTGTGGCTTTGGAGACTGTCCTGAAACTAGCTCTTGTAGACCAGGCTGGTCTCGAACTCACAGAGATCCTCCTGGTGCCACCACCGCCCGGCTCAAGTCCCATTTAAAAGTGTTCCTGAAACAGAGGGGAAGATTTCAAATGACTGAATAGGAATCAGGATCCTGCCAGTGTGGGCAAGAGGGAACAAGACATGGCTGGACGCGAGAGTTTGAGTGTCTAGGGGAGAAACTGAGGTGCAGTCTACTGTGGGACAGTCCCAGTGAGTTAGAGACAGCAAGTGTAGAGCCAGAGGTAGCAAGACTCTGCAGTACTGGAGGCAAGGGCAAGAGGATGCAGCCTGTGTAATATGATAACAGCAACTGGAAAGCCAAGGTGCAACAGGTAGACAACTATTTGAGTTGAGCTTCTAGGATGTCACATCCAAAACCAGGTCCCCATAAAATGTAAAGGACTGAATTAGAGAAGGCCAGAGGGAGACTCTGTAGAAGTGTTCTGTAGACAGACAAGCCAAGGTTTGGAAACTTTTGTTTTATAGGTTAATAACTCTCCATTCCTGTTCTAGATCAAAGAGCATTGTAAACATGTCATATGTATTTCACATTTTCTTAGGCATCTGCTAAGATGGGCACTATGGCTATGTACAGTTTCTAAGTTCTTCCTTGATAATTCATGGCAATGCTTCGAACAGGCAGAAGCAGAATGCAGAGGAAAATAACAACAGTTACATCTTTCTTCATGCACTTATACATTTATTTTAATTGAAGACACATTTACTATGTGGCCCTGGCTTACCTGGTACTCACTGTAGCCTTGGCTTGACTCAAACTCAAAACAATCCTCTTGCCTCTGCTTCCCAAGGTTCCTGTAGGCCACTATTCATGCTAAGAGGATGTATTTATCTGTTCAGTTGCTAACCGTAAAATACAAAATCTATACAACTGCTTACATTTGCTAATATGCTTCATTAATTTATTCCATTGATAAGTGATTTTATGGGATCTATATTAAAGGCAGATCTAGTTTTAAAGTAAGACATAAATTCTTCAGGGTGTCTTTGTCAGGGTTCTCTAGAGTGACATACCTTATATAATGAGTATATATATATATATATATATATATATATATATATATATATATGAAGGGGGATTTATTAAAATGACTTACAAGATGTGGTCCAGCTAACTCAACAATAGCTATTTGTAATCAGAAGATCCAAGAATCCAATAGTTGTTCAGTCCACAGTGCTGGATGTCTCAGTTGGTCTTCAATATACACCAGAGTCCTGAAGAAGTAGGCTATAATGCCAGTGAAGGAATAAACTCACCAGGGAAGCAAGAGCAAGCAAACAAAGAGCAAATGATTCCTTTTTCTATGTCCTTATATAGGCTTCAAGCCGAAGGCATGGCCCAGATTTGAAGTGGGTCTTCCCACGTCACAAGATCTTGGTTAAAGGTTTATCTTTCCACCTCAAAGATTAGAAGCGTCTCTTCCTACTTCAAAGTAAGCAGAAAACCCCCCACACGTATGCCATCTATTAGGATCCAGGCATGCTTGCCCACCTGTTGGCTGGCAGGATGTGACCACTGGCATTCAGGCAAATACTTAGTCAATCCAGGGGGTCCTACGGTTGTTCATCACTACATCAAGTGCTGTGTGGCTATGTCATATGTTGGGTGGCTAAGTCATGTGTTGCATGATTGTGTAAGGCTCTGTATGCATGCACAAAGGTCCCCCTTTAAGCAAGCTCCACCTTCCTCTCACCCTCTCTTCACTCCCTTTCTCTCTTGGTGGATTGCCACAGCTCCCTCTTTCACTTTCCCCCAATAAACTTCCACGTGGGTTTGTTGTACTCCGTTGCTCATTTCTCGCCACTGGTCCACAACTACACCCCCATTTGGGGGTTTTAGCGAATTCCAGATGTAGTAAAGTTAACAACCAACAAAAGCCATCACAAAAAGGATCACAACTTTTGAGACCAGCTCGAGTTACAAGAAAGTTCCGCATGTGAATTTGAGAAGACGACACTTTCTGGAATACGACTGTGTGCAACTATTTCCATGTACCTTTGCCCATGAACCCAACAGAAAATTCAGATCTTGGGACTGTGATCAGGCCTTCCTTCACATGAAAATATTATTACAGACTCTTGTATAAATATGTGATCAGTAATAAAGTGGAATTGAGATCAGGGGCCCCATGCCACTCATACATTATTACCAAAGGAAACAGTCACATACATTGGAAATATTCCTTAACCTTAGCTTTAAGTTGCTTCCAAAGAGATTTACTTTCTGTTAGCTCCCTCTGGCTGATTTGCTGTTAGGTGCCCCAGGCTGTCCAAATATCCAAAAATGAGCTGAACTTGGACTCTAGAAGGATTTCTAGAAGTTACATAAAAGCCGACATTCTTCAGGAACTTGTGAAACCAGTTACCATCTGCTGAAAGTTGTTTCCCTTACATCTAGCAGGTGTGACATGGGACTCCACTGACATATACCTGTGATTGCACGTCAAAGCCAACACTGACCTGTAGGCTCCCTCAGTCCCTACTCACAAGCACTTGTTACAGATCTCGAAGCCTCCATGTCAGTATGCTTGTTTCTCACCACTACAGGCTTTCCTCCTCCCAGATCTGTTCTCTTTATAATGGCAAAGTCTTACCCACTGCTCTGACTCTTCCCAATAGTCTCTCTCTCCTCTCTCTGTCCTATTCTGTATCTCTGGACACCTCACTATCCCTACTGTTCTTTCCTGCTTCCCTAAGCCTGGCCACATCCAGTGTGTTGGCCATGTTTATTCTACTTCTTTCTCTCTCTTCTCTGGTCTGTTCCAGATGCCTCTGGCTGATCTCTCTCTCATACATAAAAATATGTTATGTAGCCGGGCAGTGGTGGCACACGCCTTTAATCCCAGCACTTGGGAGGCAGAGGCAGGCGGATCTCTGTGAGTTCGAGGCTGGGCTGGACCGACAGCCTCCAAAACAATACAGAGAAACCCTGTCTTGTAAAAACCAAAAAAAATATGTTATGTACAATTTTGTCATGAATGAAGCACATGACTGCATCTTCAACATTTCCTTTGTGTATACACATTCCTCATTTCATTTGTATACATACCCAGTGGTAATATTTCTGTTTAATTTTTAAAAAGAAATTCTCACATTATTTCCATCGTGGTTTTATATATATTTGTTATTTAGATATATTTATTTATACTCCTACCAGCAAAACATAAGGGTTCTATTTTCTCCATTTCCATTGACTTCTGACACTGTAGTTAGTGGATAAATGAACAAGGTTAATCTTACATGTAGGGATCCCCAGAGACTGTTCTCAGTACCTAACAACTTATCTGTACCTTCACCCAAGAGCTTCCACTATGAGAAAGCCAACACATGGGCTTGTTCCATTTATTCAGGGCTTTCCCCTTTGGTCTTGAAAGGGCTGTTTTGGGTTGTTATTTCATTCTACTGAGAAACAACTTATCAAGGCTATACAGGTAGTCAGTAAAGTTGATGTTTTCTACTTACTTGCTGATTTTAAAGACCAGTCCTTCAGATGTTAAGCTTATTGCAAAAAATATGTTTTATCATCGCACCATCTTACCAGATTTTATTTCAACATACCGATAACTAAAAATTTCCACAATTTGAAATCTATCTCCATTTATTTTATGTCTCTTTGTGATCAGAAAGTGAATGTGTCACCATGGAAGAGATGAACCCACTAAGCTTCCTGGGAGAAAGACATGAATATATATCTATAAGGTATAGACACTCAAAAGCACAGGTTACCTGGAGAACATAGAGAAGGCAATTCAATGGCTTAGAGAGGTGGCCCTGGGCAGCAGACACTTGTGAAGCCCCACAGTCCTGCTGTGAACTCGTTGGCACTGACAATGAATATTAATGTGGGTGGCATCCTGTGTAACAAATGCTGTCTACATAACAAGAATTCAGTCTCAATCTTAGGGAAGTGATCTTTGAAAATAAGATATGACTATGTTCATTTTTCCTCTTCCAATTAGCAGGATACTAAGAGTGAGAAATTGTACAGCATGCCTGTCTCCAGCTCACATTTGTGCTCCATCCACATCCATTCTAAGGACTAAGATAGTTATAATGGCATTCCCACTCACAGCCATGTTTGCTTACTAGCATGTATTGCCAAATAAATGAACTAGGAAAGCAAATTGTTCATTCCCAAGTCATGGTTTGAGAGAGACCTAAAGAAAGGAATATTTATTTTTTAACTTCAGAAAACGAATTTTCATCCTTAAAAATTGTTACATTATTATTGTTAGTGTTATTTTGATACTACCAGATACACAGGAGTAGCTCTCACAGTGCATCAGAGGGTAGTAATTGAATGAAAACTTGATTTTTATTTCATCTAACAAACAGTTGCTCTTATTTTTTAAACAAATTACCCATAATTACAATTGTCTAGAGAATGTCTTATCAGCCTAAATGAGAATGAAATAAGCTAGACACACAATAGCACTTCCTGGTCTCTAATTTAAATTTGTATGCTCATTAATGACAATGTAAATTACCACTCCGTCAATTTTACTCCATGTCATTTTGGGCAGAGACTAACACTGCAGATGAATGCTATATGGTAAACTGAGCCTGCCTATAGTCAGAAGGGTCTGTGCAGTGGGCCGGCATATTCTTTCTGATGGATGGAGATTCTGCCAGTCTCCCTACATCACTACTTGTTCATAAAACAGTAAAGTAGCTATTTTGTTATTTCCTGCATAATGAACTTGAAGATTAGGAAGCTAGCTGTGATCTGTGCTTAGAAGACCTCTTATTTTATCATCTAGAACTTCTAGCAACTTTCATATTTGATCCATGGTGGATCACTTTAATCATCAAAATCACCTCTGTCCTGGGACATCCCAGCATGAGGATGAAGTGAAAGGTATGATGCCTATTCTCTTAAGAGCCATGGCTGGCCCTCCAATAACAAAAGACAGATTAATAACACACATAATGACAACTTTATTTCATCTCAGAATTAAGTGACAAAGAAGCCTTCAGAAGGAAGACTCACTGGCCCTGAGGAAACTGGTCGTGTGTAGATTCGATAAAGCACAAGGAGCAGCCATGTAAAATCCAATAAGACCAAAACAGTATGTGAGAATGGCCACAGACTAAAGAACAGCTCAGTGAGGCCTGTCTGTTCAGGCTATTTTTGGCCTGTGTATGTGTATTCCTTCCTCATAAGTACCCTGCAGATCCCCTTCTGTGAGGAAGGTCTTCTGGTCTGCTCTCAGACAAAGGAGGTTACAGAAGTTCTACAAGGCCAGCTCCAACACAGAAGCAGTATTTTATACCTTGCTTTTGGTAAAATGTGTTTTTCTTTCTATGACTTACCTCCTGAAAGAGGTCTTTCTGGTTTCTATGACTCACTTCAGAGGACAATAAAGATGGAAAGAGGAGAGAGCAGAGAAAATCAGGAAGACCTTGGTTCTTGGGCCATTTCTGACACCTTGCAATGTGCTTTAATTCAAAGTATTTGACAAGTCAAAGTGTCTTCCTCTGTAGTATCATTTTCTGAGATTCAACAATGACTAGCTTCTCTGCCCTAGTATCTGCATCACTAACTCTGTACAGGCTACAGAGTGCTGCCAATTTCTCCAAACTGTAGCTTACCTGATAATTCACAAGGATTCTCCATTCTCCAGAGAGTGGGAAAATCTTGTAGAAGCCAGAATGTTTCTATGCCCAGGTAGGATACACACGTAAGTCAGAGGATTCAGTGTTCCCCTTCTACCACAATGATTCTCAACCTTTTTAATTCTACAACCTTTTAATACAGTTCCTTATGTTGTAGTGACCACTAATAATAAAATTATTTCATTGCTGCTTGACAACTGTAGTTTTGCTAGTTATTAATGATAAACATCTGATACATGAAATATCTCATAATTTAACCCCAAAGGGATCTTGACCCACAGGTTGAGAACAACCGTTCTACCATATAGGACCTCAGGATATCAATCTTGGTAGTCAGTTCCTTTGTCTACTGAGCCATCTTGTTGGCTTTAGGATGACTCTTTCAGTATCTTGTTGCCATCACTCTACAAGACTAAAAGTAACAAAAGTGATGGTTGCAGGGTGGGATCATTTTCAATTGCTATGCAAGTATCTCATGCCTATACCTGGTTTACAAAGTGTTTGGACAGAGAGGATGCTGAGCTGGGCAGGCAGAGTGCAAGAGGGCAGGTTTCCAAAGCAGCCAATGTAGCATTCTATTTATTAATTCTATTAAAAAACTATTTTCAGTGCTCATTTCTAACTGTTCTTTTATTCCAGATGCTAAATAGAATGCTCTTTTTCAATGTCATGTCTTCCAATTACATGGGAGTAAACCAGAGGGTGGACCTACACCTGCAGCTGATGACTGCTCATGGTATTTATAATGCAAAATAGCTAATTAAGATGATGGTCAAGTGGTAGTTGTCTGCTGATATTAGCATAGAAAATCAGAGTTGTGTCTCTGTGCTCATTTAGCCTTACAGTATCAGCAAGTGAACAACAAATACTCAATTCAACATCAAATCTACCAAAAATAAGCTAACCACATCTCTAAAGAAAATGTCTTTGGATTGGCATTTGCTTGTGGTCATGCCTCATCTAAGTCTGACCATGAAGGAAGATAGTATTTGTCACCAGGTCCAGTCACTAGCCAGTGGTCAGCAAGACTAAATAGAATGCCTCCAGTATGTTGCAGTGTTCCATTACCTCCTTTGGTATCACATTTTGTCTTAGTGTTTGTGTCTACATGATAAGAAAGAAGATAAGCATGGGGCTGACAAGACATTGGAAATCCTGAAATGAAGGTATTGGATGAGAGAATACCCATTTTAAATTGAAGTTCCTAATGGCCAGTGCTATATAAAATATTAATATTCTTTAAGACAGGCAACTTCTTGAACATCCTGTACCACCATGAGATGTGTTCAATGGGGCAGAGTCTGTTTAATAGCATCTAGTTAGTGCTACTCTAAAATTCCTTCACCACAGATTTCAAAAGTCTTCAGTAATGATTTGTTCTGATGATTTAATTAAAATTTAAGCCACACATCTGTTTGGCAACATATCGACAAAGATAGAGATGCTTGTTCATGAACTAATGATTGACAGGGGGAACAGATTGACTTGGCATTTATGTGGAACTCATTAATTTTTTTCAAGTACATCCTGGGGAAATATGGAGTTCTCTCAACAAGCTGTTATGAAAACAGAACTTTCCTCTTGGACACTTAGAATCCTAGTTAAAATGGAAGTCGGAGTTAAGGAAAGGGGTCCCACTCTGCAGTGACAATGTTTTCTGTGAATATACTGTATAATATTGACAATGACAAGATTTTTGTATATGACATCACCAACCTTGCTGTAGTTGGTGGGGTTGTTTTTTGTTTGTTTGTTTGCTTGTTTATTTATTTTTGAGAGCAGACTGGTCTATAACTAAAAATCCTCTTTTCTAAGATCCTTGAGTTCTGGGGTGACAGGTGTACACCACATGACCTTGCGACTGTAGTCTTAATAGCTAACTAGGATAAGGCCAAATCTGAGCTCCTTTGCAGGTAACACATTTTAAATATTGATCTCTGACTGTGGTCTTATCTCTAGTGTAAGGAGAATATTTTTGTGCTTCAAAGCAAACTCAGTGAAGATCTTGGAAACTACAAGTTATTATAGTGTGTCATTGAGAAATTAGATACTAAGATGATATGAGATAAAAGATTAAAGATAGGTAGTGATCATCCAAATAAAACATAAATATGGGACAGTTGTCCTTAAGAAGACACCCTCCAAGTATCTGCAAGAAAGAGGTGCTGATGGGAATTTCCATGAATTTAGCATTTCTGGCTTTGTTCTGGCTTTGAATGCTGTCTCTGCACATTTGAATCCATCTTATTTCAGAATGCTGGATTCGTAACAGAGGAAAAAAATGGTGCAGATGGCTAAATTATCCTCACTTGTTTGAAACCATGACAACTTACCATAATATAGCATTAAACACCTGAAATTAATTAGAGAGAGCACATTTAAACATGGATAGCAGGATTTACAGTATGGAATTAAATACAGAGATGTGTTTTAATTTTAGACTGTCATTTATTATTTTATCTATAAATGTTGATCAGTTTATTTTGTCTGTTAGTAGGAGACACTTTAAGGAACATGGGGAGAAGCCCCCTGTCTAATAGTCTAAGCATAAGCATTTTCAAAATCCAAAATGAATTTTCTTTTAACCATACTACAGTCTTTTAGTGATTGTCTTTGGTTTCTAAGGCTGTGATAAAATTCTATGCCCAAAAGCAACTTGGGGAAGAAAGGATTATTTTATATTATTGTAGTCCCTCAGCCTGGGAAGTCAGGGCAGGAGTATAGAGTCAGGAACTAAAGCAGGGGCCTTGGAGAGATGGGGATTACTGGCTTGCTCCAAGTGGTTTATGCAACCTACTTTTT
This sequence comes from Mesocricetus auratus, assembly GCF_017639785.1. NCBI lineage: Eukaryota > Metazoa > Chordata > Mammalia > Rodentia > Cricetidae > Mesocricetus > Mesocricetus auratus. The sequence goes on along the minus strand of NW_024429196.1, from coordinate 25,216,502 downwards.
AAAGCCATCCAGGACCACCTGCCACAGTGTAATGGGCCCTCCTATATCAATCATTAATCAACAAATGTATCATGTGCTGGTATACAGGCTAATCTTATGGAGGCACACTTCCAGATGACCTTAGCTTATGTCAAGTTGACCCAAAACTAGGCATCACAGAAATCCTCATAGGGAGACAGGAAGATACAATAACAGTTTTTAAGGACCTATCACAGATCATTAATTTTGTATACTTTCTCTTAACATTATTACAGGTTCTCCAGGAGCTAACGTGGGCCTTGTTTGTCTCTGTGTATCACAGTGAGCCAGAGAAGATAAATCTCAGTATAACAGAGTCAGACAAGCACTGATTTGAACCTTGACTCCAAGGTTGACTGGATCCATGGCCTTGGACCAAAAGCTTTACCACTGAGGTGCAAAGAGAGAAAGTCATAATGAGAGAAAAAGAAGACTAGGCATGATGGCACATGTCTTTGAGGACATAGAAAAAGTTAAGTGTGACTCAAGCTGTGTTCAATTCAAGAAGCTACTGACTACCCTCGAAAAGATATGGAGAGTTGGGATCCAGAAGAAAGCTGGGACACACAGATAAACACTTAGATACTACTATTTATAAATGTAAGCTTAAAATCATTTAAAAATTATGATTTATATAAAACCTTAAATTTATGAAAGAATAACATCACCAAAGAGATCGGTAATGAGAAAAAAGAATAGCAATCATCATAATACTTAAAGATTAGTCAATAGACAATGAAAGAAATTTAACAAGTCAAGTCTGACTTACAATATCAAAATGTTGTATGCTCCAAAGAATTTTGAGTAGAGATGAATACTGTGTAATGGTCAAAAGACATCAAGACAAGAAAAAAATTCATTGGACTAATTGTAGGGAACACTTAGAAGAATAGTAGCAATGGAGGCCAATTGTGAAAAGGCTAGTGACAAATAGAGGAAGGAAACAATCAAGTAGTAACTGTAGAAAGACTTTCAAGAAGTTTAAGGTAAAAGATCACAATGATTGAGAACTCAGAAATTCTTTTAAAGATGGAAGATTGAATACTGTCAGGTCCCAAGGGTACCACATCCCCCTCCCACAAAGATCAGGCCTGCTAAAATAGTCTAAAATTAAGTCTAGACTCAGCGCAGTCTGGACTATTGAAAGATTTCTGGCAGTTACATAAAAGTGAACATTTCCCAGGAACTTCTCTCTGCTCTGGACTCTTCCAGATACCAGTATGTTTCCTTTTTCTTATCCATGAAAAAAAATACACCACCTTTTCCCCTAATCATGGAGCAGCCATCTCTGTGGTTCCTTTACTGCACCCTTACCCTCACAATTTTTTGTTGACAAGGATAAGACATAGAAGAAGAAATTGATCAACTTTCCAATCAACCTGGGATGAAATGAAGCATGGGACACAGTGGTAGGCTAATCTTGGAAAACAAAACTTTTCAAGTCAGATAAGATGGAGATAAATTTTATAATATCCTGATAAATTGAAGAGATGGACTCCATACCCTAACACAGTTTGTCTTTCCTCATCTATAGTTCTATGTCTGCCTCCTCTATTGTACAGATACTGTGTTACAATCTATTTCAGAGCAGTAGGGGATGGATTCATTTTTAGGATATGGTTAACTTCAGGCCATTGACTTATTTCTCAGGAATAATCAAGAGATTATCGCAATATGTCATTATGGTCCCAAAGAACTGTCTTCCTCACAACAAAAAAGAAAGAAAAATGTATTTTATCCCCAGTCACACTATATACAAATAAAGCAGTTAATACTTGAGTGGACCTTTAAGAATCTTCATTTCAAAGAGGATAATTTTAAAACAAATATGTGCTTATATATGCTAATACCATGGATTAGTTAGTTTAATGCCACAGAACTCATGATAATTTTTCAAGTGACAGAGGAAAAAGACTTGTATATTGCTAAAGAGATCCCATCTTACCCAATATTTTCATCATCACTTTCACCCCATTATGTAGGGACACACCCATTAATCTCTATGACCAAACACTCAACACTCAATGTAAGATGGATAAATTGATAGTAGATATAAGACATATACTTTCATAACACTGAAGAAGACATGTTAAAGCATATGCAGGACCACATAGTTATTACACTTTAGGGCACTGTTAACAGGTATAGGGTTATGGGAAGTAGGTTTGTAGTATCAAAAGAGTGACATATAGGGCTGAGGTGATGATGGCTCAGTGAGCAAAATGTATGTGGTAGAGATATGAGGACTGGAATTTGAATTCCCAACCATCACAATGCCAGGTGTGGGAGGACACGTCTGGAATCCCACTGCACCCATGGCAAGATGAGAGGCAGTGTTTTGGTTGGTGTCTATTATTGTGAAGTTTATCACTATGCCCAGATTTTCCATGGATGCTGGGTGAAGGATTTCTTAGGTATTCATAATTGTGAGGCAGAGATGAATGACTGAGCTTTCTCCCCAGCCTCAACAGCGAATTTACCGTAAAGAAGTATTTCCTAGGTAACTAAAAAAGTAAAATGAGAATAATTCATGAGCCAGGGAGATAGATGAAACTAATTGAACTACAAAAATAGGGGGCCACAACTGAAAAAAATTAAAATATACAAGATGAGAGGGCACCCTGAGGGAAGATCTCTGAGGAAAGTGTCTGGCACAGATGGTTTTCTTCTTTTCTTTCTTTTTTTCCATTCTTTTTTTCTGTTTGTTTTTTGTTTGTTTGTTTTTTATTTTGTTTTGTATTTTTTCTTTTTCTTATCTAGATTGGGTTTCTCTGTGTAGCTTTGGAGCCTGTCCTGGAACTCTCTCTGAAGACCAGGTTGACCTTGAACTCTCAGAGATCCGCCTGCCTCTGCCTCCTGAGTGCTGAGATTAAAGGCATGTTCCACCAGTGCCTGGGGACACTGACTGGCACTGATGGTTTTCAATGGGACACGCTGAAGTGAGTTCTTTGAACTTTGAAAAGCAAGCATAAGGGGCTGGAGAGATGGTTTGGGGTTAAGACTACTAGTTGTTCCTCTAGAGAATCTGGGTTCAATTCCTAGTACCCACATGACAACTCACAACTCCAGTTCCATGGGAATCTGGAACCCTCACAGAGACATACATGAAGGCAAAACACTAATGCACAGAAAATAAAAGTAAATGAATTACTATAAATAAGAAAAAAATCAAAGAGCTAACAGACCAACCAAACTGGATTCATTTGTTGCACCCACAACTGGAACAAAAGAAACTGCCTGGGAGAAATGGTGAAGCTGTGGTGATACAAGAAGTGAGTAAGAGAGAGAAATCACTCCTCTCCCCAGACTTGCAGTCAGACTCCCTGTAGTATGGAGAATCAAACACAGTGGGACAGCTACAGAAATAATAACCAGCACTACTGTCCTAAAGCAATGTATGGGAGGTGAACTTAAGGGTCACACTAACTGACTCTGTAGTTAGCAAGGAAAACTATAATTAATTAAGTAATTAATTACTTATGAGAAACTAAGACATTATCAGCACCCTCAGAAACAACCTAACTTTATCATCCCTTACACCTATGGCTATACACTATGCATGCATTACTGACCTAAAGAAAAGGCTTGGAAGATTCTACAAGTAGTCTTGGGGCCTTTTGAACAGAAGACTTTGGAGTCCAGAACACTTAGAGGCAGATTTTGAAATGTGTTATATATGCAATCCAAGTGGTATAGGATCATTATTCTCCAAGGACCTTCAGGTATGAGGAGAGATTTCCAGGAGGGAGGAAAACAAGAGACTTAGTAGGCAGAAAGAAGCTTCTTGCTTTTTTTTTATTTATATAGAGGTTAAAGCAAAAAATGATGAGTCACCAGAAAACAGAGGAATGACAAGATTTCCTCTTGGAGAGAAACCTATAGCTCCACATCTGTTTTTTGCACTGGTTTTTATGTAGGGTGGGTGGACCTTTGCTGGATTGACCTTAGAGAAAAATCTTCCAAAGAAGCAGGACCCTCCCTCTGCACTACTTTTGTGACCTTACCCACGATTAAGAATTATTTCAGTTCATCACAGTGACAGCAGAGGGAGTTGGGGCAAGTATTTCACCACCTCACCATGGCTGGCACAAAGAATACTGAAGGAATGATCCCAATGCTTGGCTGCTGGCATGACATAGAAAATTCTGGAACTCCAGCACTTAAATATTATTGTTATTATTTTTTTTAGTCCTAAGCAGTGTGGCCATTGCTTTTTTACTCAGCTTGTATTGAGAACACCTCCCGGTTAGAAATTGTACCACTAAGCATTAGAGCTATGTAGCTATGTGCACAGTTCATCACTGAAAAAGGCTGAAACATAATAGAACACATTCGAAATAGCTCAGCAAATACTTGTGTTCAGTTACAGTTTCCAGAGCAAATGACTTTGCTACTTGAAGCAGAATATAAGAAAATAAGCCCAGCTAAATAAGGGAATAGCCTCTAGATTTTTATTTCTTTTCCTTTGGGTACTCAGGGAAGCCTGCCAGCTACCATTTCATTCTAGAAAATTTTGGGGCACAGATTAATTATTTCGATGGAGATGAAAGGATGCTGAACATATCTGACTCTCTCTCTCTCACATACACACACACACACACACACACACACACACACACACACACACACACACCAACACTTCTTTCCAAAAACTGGTGAGTAAGTTAGTAATTCCTCTTACAACTGTCTTGCCTTGGAGCTGGTATTTAAAACATTGCAACTTCTTTTGCTGGAGGCAGTGTTGCTCAGTTGAGTGGAGAGAGACTTCAAGGTGAAGTTTTAATTCTGTGTCACTGTCCAAGTTGTTTCATCACAAAGTCTGGAAGAATGTATGTCAGCACACACAGCATACTATATCTTCCTCCAAACCACAAACCTAAGGACCCAGTGCAATTTAATGTGAGACAAAGGACAGCATGCTGCTGGCATTAGTACTCAAGTTATCCTTATCTCTTGCATACAGTCCAAGGCTACAAGCTCCAGAAGGAAGACCCCAAGACTCTCGGAAACTTTTTGCTGTGGGGGCAGTTTACAATAGTCATCAAGAACAATCTCACAGCTGGCTTATTTTTCAGCATAGTATCTAAGACGAATTCTTTTTTTAAATTTTCAGAGGACAGAGGTGCTTTTTAAATTTTAAATGTTAGAATAGCTTGCTACCCACATAGTGACTTCTGGCTAAGCAGAAGGTAATGGAACATTAGTGAGGGAGATTACATCCAAATTAAGGAATGGTACAAGTGGAAAGCTCACCACATAGCTTTGTGAACCTCAAAAACAGAAAATCAGTGCAGAAGTGCTGCATTTCCCAGGGAAGGGTGTCCTTCTACAGTAGTCACTAATTGAAACATAGAAAGTCCCAGGTCTGAATCAACACAGACCCCTGATGTTGGTGGTTTTGGGGTGTTGTTCTCAATGTGCACAAATGTGAAGGAACAGACAGCCTGTGACAGTTCCTTCAGTGTTTATCCTATGTCTGACCTTTCTCCTGCTGCCTTTTAATGCTCTGACCCACCTTGTCATTCAAATAAAACCCTCACCTAAAAGTCTAAAACTTTACCTACATTGAATTGTTGCTGAACCCAGGCAAAGAAATGTTCCCTGTGTGATTAAAATTAATTTGTGAGTAAGTGTCAATAGACCAAGTGATATGGTAGACAGAGTTTTATCTTTAGATTATTGATACTTCATGCAGGTCGAAAGAAGTAAGATAATGATGTTCAGTGTAACCAGACTAATAGCAATGGCTGCCATCAATATGTATCAAGTTTTCTATTTTTCTCATTTTTTATGTGGCAAAATAATAACAGCCCCATTTTTCAAATGAGGAAACTGAGATAGATGGTCAAGTAATTCATCCACAGCTACTTAAGAGTTGACATTATATATTTAAACACAATTTGTGTGCTTTTCTGGTTCATTACATACCCTATACTACAACATAAGGGGGAAATCACTGGGGTGTATAAATATAAAACACACTGTCTTTGTTACTTTTCTGTAGCTGTGATTAAAGACCCTTAAAAAACTTAAAGAAGAAAGGGTTTATACTGGATCAAGTTCAATGATAGAGTCTATCATAGTGGGGAAGTTAAGGGGAAGGAGCTTGTAGCAGCTGACTGTATCATAACCACAATCAAGAAGAGAGGGATAATTCTATGCTACTGTTCAGCTCTACCTTTCCACAATCTAGTCAGTGAGTGAGTTTCCCACCTCAATTAATGAAGATAATCCCCCATAGACATCCTCTGAGTCTAACCTCTGTCTTGATAACTCCTCACAAATAAGCCCAGAATTCAGTCTTCTAGGTGATTCTAGATTCCATCAAGTTGAGAACATCAACCATCACTCAAGCCACACCTAGTGGTTCAGAGCTTGCTATTCCAAGTAAATTGGCCCCCATCTCTTACATTTATCTAGAAACCCAAAGGCAGGCCTATGATGAAAACTTTATTATAGTATAAAAAGCTTCTATTATATATGAGTATAGGATGCTGCATAGAGTAAAGGAGTTACAGGAGGAGTAACCAGAGCATCTGTATCCTGTGTGGTCAAGTAGAAGTGGGGATTTGGCTTTGTCTCTTACTCCTAAAGCTGAGAGGAAGTATGAAAATTGTTCAGTGCCCTTGGTTACTACAAGAGATATGACAGACTACAGACACCCCATGAAGGGTCTCACCCTCCCTGGGGGAATGAGGGGATATTGGAGGGGTTGGTGGGAGGGCAAGGGAGGAGGGGAGGGAAAGGGAGATGGACCTGGAATTGACATGTGAAGCAACCTTGTTTCTAATTTAAATTTAAAAATAAAAAATAAAATATAACAAAAAAGAGATAACAATGTGTTCTCCTCCTACTCTGACTGATGACCAGCCGTAATTTGAGGGTCAAAGTTCTATTGCTCTAAATCGTCTGTCCATTGTTGGTTTGTATTTTCAATCTCTCGGGTGGAAGGGGTTTTTGGAATCCCTCGGAGTTCCCTAGATGTTTAGTGGAAGAGACTCCAAGATGACAGTAGATTTGAAGCTATGCATATAGTGAAAACATTAGTTGATGTTGCATCCCCTGGTGTTGATCCGCTCTGCTACTTACTGTTTGATGTTAGGGAGTAAAGATAGAATCCCGCTTCTAATCTTGCAACTGACTAAACTGCAAAGACTATCCAAGATTATTGCTGGTAGCAAAGGAGGGAGAAATGTCCTCTGCCTATTTCCTGTCTCAACTAAACAGATTCACACACCAGTATTGCCCTTTATGTGAGCTAGAAGTGCACAAGCAGGGCACCTGCATGTTCCTGTGGACAAAGGTCCTCTGCACAGAGGCCTCACACCATTCACTGTGCTTGCAAATGTTTGTGGTTTTAAGAGGACCAGGTACATCACAGAGAAGCACATATGTAAACATCACAGCTAACCAGCACATTTTTCCTGAGCACCAGCTTTGTGCTCACCATGAGAAAGTAATGGATTACAACCCTCATGACTCCAGAGGACTCTATAGTCTTTTGTGTGTGTGAGTTGTGACTTTCTTCATTGACTTCATAGAATGATAAACAGATACAGCACTAAGCATCCAGTGAGGTTTGCTTTGAGAAATACATGAGTCCCTAATGAGATACGGCTCTTACAATGATTTTATTGCCTCTTCCTAACATACAGCTAATATGAAAGTGCTCAGTTTCGGGGGTTTGAATCAATTATGGTGCAAAACAACTATAGGTAGATGTTCTAAAGATATTAAAGGGATAGAACACCAGATTTAAGAGATGCTGGCATTCCACCTATTAACCTTCTGGTACAACAAATGTGGGTGGCTAGTGCTAAAATTGGAATCTAATAGAAAATAATGTAGAAGTGAATTCTCCATTGGTGACATGGATAAACTACAGTTTTTAGAAGGAGTGGACTGCTTGGCTGAAATCATTGTCTTATTCCCTATTGACAGAGAATAATAGGAGGTCAGGGGAAGGGTCATAGGAGAACAGACAGAGAAGAGCAATCTGTTCTGTACTGCACAGCAGGGAAAGTACATAGTTCAATGACCTGGGTTCTAGCCTGATCATTTGCCACCTAGAGGAGTGATTCTTAACATGTGGGTTGTGACACCTTTTGGTTCAAATGACTGTTTCACAGAAGTAGCATACCAAATATCCTGCATATCATATATATATATGTATATATATGATAATTAATAATATTAGCAAAATTACAGTTATGAGGTAGTAATAAAATAATTTTATAGTTAGGGGTCACCACAATATGAGGGACTGTATTAAAAGGTCACAGCATTAGGAAGGTTGAGAACTGCTGACCTAGAGATTCCTCTCTTGGTTTCAGAAGAAATAAAACTTGATAAAGATATATTGGTAGCATTAATGTGTGAAATGTGAGGTGGGTTTGTATATAGATAAATGATATAAATTGAATAAAATATTTCATGTATAAAACCATTAGTTATATCCTACTTAGACTTATAAATGTCCCGATCATGAAAATTTCACCAGATCTATAGTTCCAGACCAAACCACATGTAATTGTCTCTCATTTAATGGACATCAGATCCGGACAGAAATGATTGGTTACCTTGATGACTGGCTTGCCAGTGTTGCACCAATGGACTTGCCTTGCCTGTTCAGTTGATATTGTTGCATACAGGGTCTGACACTATGATGTAAAAAGAGGCTTTTTCTTTGAGAGAATCCTTTCTGCCAGCCTGATTCTAGAGCCGCATCAGTCCCAAATAAACACACAGGAGGCTATATTAATTATGAAGCTGTTGGCCTTGCTTGTTTCTTACTGGCTAGCTCTGACTTAAGTAATTACCCCATAATTGTTAATCTAAGTATTTCTCTTACCAGAGAATAGTTCTGGGCTTCCTACCCCATGGCGTTACATCTTGACTCTCTTATGTTTCTCCTTCCCAGAGTCCTCCTGGACTCCTAGTCCCACCTATCTAGATTCCTATTGTCCAGCAGTGCTTTATTGACAAACGCACAGGACTTCCCCCCAACATACAACCATAACACTATTGATGACAATTCTCCATCAGCCAACTGCATAGTGCCTTCCAGTACTATGAAAGTTTCTAGTCCAGTTCCAGCTTGGCTTTCCTATGTCCCATGATTATGCATATGGTGTTTTCAACCATAGTATTTTCCTATCTAGTTCTAGTGTGCAATAAAACATTATCAATTGCCTGTATTGCTTGGGAGCTCTTAGGGGGGATTTGTCTGAGCAACAACTTGTAAGGAAGAAACACACTCCAAATATTCCTAGTTATGTACAGTATAATGATAGCCAGACACACTCACTCATTACACTGATACCCTTTATAAAAATTTTAAAATCTGTAACTCATTTTTATGAATGCTGACTAACATTCTAGCTTCTCCCCATAAAGTATCAGGGTAACAATGCCAGAGTGTCTTGCTGTTAGAAACTACCAACATAGAAAAGGGTTAAGCAAGCTAGTACTCATCCACATGATGTGAAGCCAAGCTTAATGCCCTTTCCAATGGCACATATACAGTGATTCCCTAGCTCAGTGTTTTGATGGTGATAAGTGTGGTAGGTTACATCAAATGGGCTTTCTGGATGCTTTGAGATTGCATGTAACTTTTTTAATTTAAGAGAAACTTTTTTTTCTAGAGACAGCTTTTTTTTAAAGATTATTAAGCCTGTAGTGCCTGAATTCTTAATCACTGCAGTGCACACATACCAATGAGTTTCAGTTTTTCTTTGATACATATACAGGGTTAAGCAATCAGCCCATACAAGTTCTCAGTACATGTATACACACAAAAAAACAACCCTGTAAATTCATTTTCGTACAAAAATGCCTGTTTCTTACTAAATGTATTCATTCATGATTTAAATTCAGACATGATCTATAGATATGTATGTAGATAGCTATAACTATATAGAGAAACCCAGTTCCGCATCTCACTTAAGTTATATCAAACATCAATAGATAGACACTTTACTTAAGCTGTCATGGTGAGAAATCCTATAACTGAACTAATTGGATTTCAACCAACAATAAAAAGAAACCAAAATAAGTCCCACTTTGAATGAAATGACACCAAGTGCTTATCCTAAGCAAAGAAGAAAAAAATGTGTTCATTAATGAAAATGGGATCTTATCATACTACCAAAGAGTTGATTATTCACCTCATTATTCTAGGAAATACAAAAACACAAAACCACATGTAAAATTATGTTCTAATTAATTTCTTGACTTCTAATATTTTATCATGAGGAGGTTATTGACTTGCAGTCATCCTTAGGAGAAAAAAATATGCCTATGATACATAAATTACATATTTTGCTCCTTTATGTTAAGAGTTAACCTTCAAATTGAAGATAACTTTAAAAAAAAACAAATTCAACACTTTTAACATGAATGATGTAGCAAGGCCACTCCAAAAAGAATTTTTCAAGGTCTGGGGAATGATAATAATGATTCCTAAGTTCTGGCAGATGCAGAATTTCCACAAAGAACACAGCTGCATCCATCATTGGAATCCCTAAGACATGGGGGAATCCCTCGGAGGAGACCGTGTGCATGCAATTTTGGCTCTTCTCCCAGAGAAAGGTAACAACCAAGAACAAGTTTGAAAGAATCATCTAACCAATAAGACAGAAAAATACTGAAGCAAGCATGGCAAGGATTATGACAAGCACTTTAGGAAAACTACTCCTTTCCAAGGCACTTGGCACCAATAATCCATTCAAAATAGCCCTAGAAGTATTGGGGTTATCTCTCCTTAGTTACCATGATAATAAACACTAAGTACATTCACACAGGTAACTAAGAGGGGGTTATCCTCACTCAAATTGCAGAGTAATGCGACAGTCATTATGATGTAATCTCTGTGCTACTGATTAAACTCACAGGATGTCATAGTGTCTATCTATAGCTTAACACATGCTTTTAGGGTTCAGGCTAATACAATTTTTAAAGGCTCATTTTGGTTTGGGTTAACTTGTAAGAGTCAGTGAAGCAGGGAAGGAGTTCATAGTCCAGTCCTGTATCATTAATGGTAAACTGACCACATTAGAAGTAAACTGGTCATAACTGCTCTGGGAATTCAACACACTTGTCTTCTGTTGTAGCAGATAACTGCAGTAGTTAAGGTGACAACATCTCCTGAGAATTTGCCTCTATTTCATTGGCCCATAGCATTGTCTATGGTGAATTTCTTGATTTTTAATGGTTGTGGAAGGACCCAGCTTGCTGTGGGTGGAATCCTCCTGGGCAAGGTATCCTCCTGGGCAAGTGAGCCTGAACTGTAAGGAGACAGCTGAACTTGAGCCTCAGAGTGAACCATTGGTCTCTGCATTCCTGCCTCAACTTCCCCAGAGGATGAAGTATAGCCTGTTAACCAAAATAACTTCTTTCATACCCCAAGTTGATTCTGATAGATATTTTAATCAGAGCAACATCATCTATTTGTGTGTGTGTGTGTGTGTGTGTGTGTGTGTGTGTGTGTGTGTAATTTTTTGAGACAGGGTTTTTCTTTGTATTATCCTTGGCTGTCCTAGAACTGACTTTGTAGACCAGGCTGGCCTTGAACTCACAGAGATCTACCTCCTGAATGTTGAGGTTAAAGTTGTGCACTACTACACCTAGATATATACTCAGGATACTCAGGGGTATTTGGGGTTTTTTGTTTGTTTGTTTATTTAGTTAGTAGGTTGATTGTTTTTGGTTTTGCTATTGGGTTTGGTGGGGATTTCGTTTTGTTTTGTTTTGTTTTGTTTTGTTTTGAGACAGGGTTTAGCTATGTAGCCCTGGCTGTCCTGGAACTCACTGTATAGACCAGGATGACCTTGAACCCAGACATCTGCCTGCCCCTACCTCCCAAGTGTTTGGACTAAAGGCATGCACCACCACTGTCCATCTCTAAATTAGAATGTTTGCCTGCATGTGGACAAGTGATCAGGGGTAGTGACCATGAACATTTGGATACTTACAGGTCATCATTACTCTGATTAAGAATAAAATAACTTAGAATGGACTTATATGTCATGGGTAAATTATGTAAAACAATACTCTTTAAAAGTGAAGGAAGGCCTGGAAACGTGGTTCAGTTGGTGAAGTATACAAACAGAAAGGGCCTGAGTTTGATTACCCAGAATCCATGTGAAAAGCCAGCTATAGTGGCATGTACATATAGTCTCAGTACTGTGGAAGTGGAGAGAGAAAGATCCTTGGGGTTCATGGCTAACCAGCTAAATGCAATTAATGAGTTCCAGGCTAATGAGAGACCCTGTCTCCACATACAAGATAAATGGCATATAAAAAAGAATATCCAAAAATTTCCTCTGGCCTCCACACATATACACACCCATGTGCTCACATACCTACATACTTAGGTGCAATCTAAAAATATCCACACATGTGGGAGACAGTAGGAACAGTACCTTATGTATATTTTTCCTTGATAGTTTGTTGAAACTTGATTTTCAAGGAATTATATGAGCGTGAAAATGATTTTGTGGGATCAAGAAGTCTTGGCAGGAAATTGATTTGCATTCTGGCAAATTGTATTTTTCAAGACATTCCCATTATAAGCTCCTCATTGTCTTCTACAAGCTACAGCTCAACATGCAGGATGTCTGGACAGCCAAACTGTCTGTGGGAACACACCACAAGACAATTACCATAATTGGCTGTACAAGTGTTAGAAATATGTCTTAGACAGTAGGGGGGCTTTGATTTCCACTGAATTTTCCAACCAAGGAGTGAACAAGAGGTGAATATTGGATTACCTTACAAATGGATAACGTGGGGCATCCCAAAGCAAAGAACAGCAAAGCACAACTTCCTATGCCATAAACCTTTTAATATGAAATTTATCATTCTCTGGTGGTGTTAGGGCTACATCACCAGAGCTTACCGAATTCATGGGTATACCACTTGGTCTCTGAGGGAGTATTATCATAGACTAACCCCTGTGCCAGGAAGCATGAATGTTTTGTCCTTATAATACCGAAGACTACAAGAAGCCTCAGAGGGCAATGAGTTCTTTTTCACCTTCAGCAATGCATCCCTTAATGTCCATTTTTATGGGGGAGATACTTATGGATCCCCACCCCTCCTTGAGGGGCTATTGGCAGTTAATGGGAAGTGACTGAGAAGGGGGAGTAACTTTCCTCAATACTGTAGTCACTCAAAATTTGCCCAGACACCAATGAGTAGGCCCACATTGATGCTCATGCAAACAACTCTAATTAAACACAGTTGTCCACAAAAAATGACAGAAAGCTAGGAAGGGGACTAGTTATAAAGAAGTAGAGGTCAGGAGGAGAGGGAGGGGTAAGAGTGGGTAATGAGAGTGAGAGTCAGATCAAAACACTTTGTATACATGAATGAAATTATTTTTAAAAAACCTGTGCTATACATGGTTTATAAAATCTTCAAATTAATTAATATAAAATTTAAAAATAGGGACTTAATTTAACAAGAAGGTAAAACTACTGGACTTGTTGATATCCCCTAGCTTTTAATTGTTCTTCACATAATATCTGCAGTCTCTCTCACTAAGACCTAATAGTTTACAGTGACCCATAACACAAGCATAATGCACAGATTAGTAACATTTGTTTCATAAGGAGATACAAACCATTCAGAAAAGATCTGGCTCATCAGAGAATTGTTTTCATATGTATTCTGGTTAGCATGCTATTTTACAAATACAGAAGATAAAGGCAACTTGTATCAGGGAAAGAACCTGAATGAGCAGCTAAAGTCATGCCATTGTTTCCCATCCTCCATGTAATGTATGCCTATGGTTTAATCTTTCTGGAGTCCAGTTCCCTCACCTATTAGATGAATGGGGTGGAAAGAAACTGTCATATGTCCCTTTCAGCCCCCAACACAGGCTCCCAAGTCATTCACTGCCAACCTCACTACTTAGAATGACTACTGCAAACATGAATTTTGTCCTTGGTTTGTTTCCTGCTGGAGGCTGTTTGTCACAGTTCCAGCTCTAGATTTCAGCCTTACTTTTCCATAAACACAAAGGCAACTATTTGGGGAGTGATGGATGCTGGGGGTAGAGTTGTTGTGCCATATCAAGAGAGTTCATTTCTCTTTTAGCTGTGAGCACGTCCTAATAAATATCCTCACAGCAGAAATCTTTTGACAGTTTAAAATTTTGAAGACTCAAAGAGATGCAATTATTATTTTATAGCTACGGGAGTCACAGTATTCTATGAAATTAAAAATACTTTTATCTTTCCGGGTTGAATCAATAATTTTCCCTTGGCTATGTTAAGTATATTTTAAGATTTTAGAGAATGTACCAGGCTTTTCTTTACATTTATTTTTGAGCTCAGCTTTAAGCTATTATTGTTTTTATAAATAAATGTTTATTTTTCTGTTCAACAATTAGTTTTTATATTTAGATTGCCTTGAGTGTGTTTATGTTGGTATGTGTGTTTGTGTGTGCCACAGCACCTCAGAAAATCAGAGACAACTTTAGGTGTCATAGCTTACCCTCTACGATGTTTGAGATAGAGGCACTTGTCCACCACTCCATCTTCCCCTTGAATACTGTCCTTCAGCAGCGAGTGATCTGGCCTTCCCAACTTTACCTCTTATGGTTTCTCTGAACATAGGAACAGGGCTCAAGAGAGTTAACTTTCAGATACTTTCCAGCATTGAAATTTAACCTCCATGTCCTCTGACAACCTTCCATCTACCATCCAGACCTCTTTAGTCAACATCAACAATCAATCTCCTGATAAACACAGCTCTTTATGGCGCTGCATGCTGCTCTGGCATAAAGCCCTGAAATTTGCAGGGTGGAGGCTGTTTACTATTATTTTTAAATACGCCCCTTTTAAGATTTTACATCTGCAGAGGCCCAGAGAGGAGCACGTGGAACACAATAGAGAGCAAGCCCTGGTGGGAAACAAAAGAAGACAGGGTGGTGGCAGACAACGCATTTGCCTTGTCTCTCTGACATGAGGCTTTTGTTGCTGTTGTTTATCAGTGCAAAGGAGAGAGTCCATTTGGGAAAGCCACATCCCTCTCCAAACTGCAAGATAATACTTCATGGCGGTGAGTCCTTGGGTTGAAGAACAGCTAGGCTAAGAGGAGACAGATTAAATGGCAGTCCATTGTTACAGGCAGAATAGCTTACTGATGAATTGAGGGGAGGAAATAAAGAAATGCAAGTAAAGAAAGGCAATGTGTGGAAGCAAAAGAAATATATGGCATCTTTCTTGTCTGTGGCTTTTCCTGATGGAAACAAGCAGAAGATAAATAAGGAGCCACTTGTTTGTTTCCTCAAGGACAGAATCTCATATGGCCTGTCCTTCAACATTACCTGGATGTGGATGGCAGGAGATTCCTATTTCCACATGTAAATTCACAATCACAACACCAAGAAGGATAAAGAGATTAAAAATCCCTCTAGGTCATCCTTACCTCAAATGGGCCTTCTAAGAGCATTTGGAAGTGGCATGTGACAAGTCTCAAGTTTGGGGCTCAAGAAGGACATTGTACCCTGTCCTTTTGGATGAGATTTAATAGAAGAGATACCAATGCTATGGAAAGACAGCATAACAGTGATTCTGAGGTGAGTTCAGGAATGATGGGCTTCCTTTCTCATAGGTACCAGTGGGAGGGGGAGGCTTCATCTCACATGGTTCATGAGTAGTTCATTGGAGTCCTTGTAGGCAGGTTACCACTTATTCCCAGTACAGAGAGAGCATTCTCCATTTCCATTTTGAGGAGGAAGAATTCTTGTTAGTGTATAACTGAGAGGATATGGAGAGGCAGGCAGGAAGGGCACATTTAGTCAATGCATATCCTTTCTACAGTATGAAAGTTTTAACCATCTATTGTCTCAGAGTCTGGTGGATTGAGGCCATAAATTTTCCTGAGAGATAAGATTTAAGATGCTTGCTCTTCTCCAGAAATGGGCGCATCTGAGAAGCATGCTTGATGGTTACAGATACACAGAGGAGCTCTCAGTGGGTCTCTTCCTTCCTTCACAGCAGCTATGAGAAAGATGGTGCTGCCATTTCAGTCCCTGTGAAGGTTTTAAGGTGTGGGCCTGCCCATCACCATTTTCAGGACTCTAATCTCCCTGGCATGGTAGACTAAGTGATAGATCCCTTTATGGAACACAGATTTAACCACTGGCTACTTGCAAGCATTTTTCTTGATGCATAAGATTCCTGGGGAAAGCTCAGTTTCTGGGATCCATTTGATAGCCAGAGGGAGGAGCAGAAGTGTGTTTTTAGAATATTTCCCTTCCTGCCAGGATAGTTACAGGATGGCATAAGTACTTGGCAGTTAGGCAGGTCAGAGATAACTTCCCTGAGGATATGATCTCAAGGCTGAGAGAGGAATGATGAGCTAAAGTCAAGTAAGAAAGATCTCGTGCGACAGAGGGGCCATGAGAGCATGGCACTAGCAGGGGACAACACAAGTTCAAGGACAGAAGAAGGACATTGTGCTGGAGCAGGAAAACTTTCAGAAAATGGTCACAGCACATCGCTTGATGTGTTCTTGGATTTGCAACTTGTCCTGTTCTAGCCTAGTTGCTGAGAGGTTGGTCCCTGAAGGTTTAGTTTCCTCATTTTGACATAGTAGGAACTGCTAACACAGGAAAAGATGACAAGAATTGGAAAAGAAGGAGATGTCTCTCCTTGTTTCAGGTGGTGTCCCAACAGTGGTTCTTATCTGCCTAAGATGCTGTCCCTTCCTAGATGTATGAGCATTTGCTTTTACCTTTCTCCTGATGATCCTGCCTGGGAACAATATTTGACTATTGAGTTATTCATTATCCCCTCTTTGGTTTCTCAGTGCTTCTATCATTTAAGAAAACATTTCTTCGAGTTAAATTCCCTCCACATGCATGTCCTGATTTTATTAATGCAGTTCTCAAAGTCACCAAATTCAGAGATGAATTCTTTCCAACCACTCAGCAGTGCTAAATACAATGAAATTCAATCCCCCTTGCACCTCTGTTAAGCATGGCTGACCCAATCCATTGTTGATTTCTGGACTTCAGTGTTACCTTCAGGTGTCATGGATTGTAACAAAATGAAGTAGCATTTTTGGCCAGAGCAATCTAGTTTTAAATCTCATATTCATTAATCATGTGACTGTGGGCAAATTATTGCATTCTCTAAGTCTTTGTTCACTCATTAGTTAAGCCCCATATGATGATTACGAATAATGAACACAAAGCATTCAGCAGTTTTCTGATGTGTAGATGCTCAAAGACAATCCTGATTGTTGTATTTTAATCAGGTATGTGTGTGTGGAGATGGGGCAAGTTGGTGAGACAGCTTTGACTTTACCCTTGTGTTACCATAACGATTCAAGTTTCAGTGGTCAGGAAACACAGCACGTATACTGTGGCACATGCATAAGGAGAGTCCCACAAATTCTTACAGTGAAGTCTTTAAGCCATTTAAGTAGACTTCCTGAGAATTGTGAAGTAGTGTGGAGACAGGTGGTCTAAGAAGAGCAGAATATGGATTTCTTTGTTTTTATCATATCTGTTCTTTGATACCTTGCACTATCTCCCCATGTGGCAATGGCCTCTAAAACCTTAAACATGATCTTTATTAAGAAGCTCTAGGAATATAAAAACTTTGCTACAATAGTTGTTGCATGAAAATTGGTTCCATTTATTGACACTTTAGAGGTGTTTTGTGACTCCTTGTGTTTCTAGGACATATGCCACAAAGCTAGCTTTGCAGTTTTAAGCTTGCGTGCCAACCAACTAGACAGTATTAAAAAAATGAAATCTTTAATTCAGGGTTCCGTGTCACAGAATCCTTAACCTGATTTATATCTGTTATTACTCTGGGCAGATTTCTTCCATATTTAGGTCAACTTCCCAAGAATAACTGTCACTTAAGCATAGTCTGTGGTGGGAACCCGGACTGGATAAAGCAAAATGAGATAATCGATGAAGCAAGCCAAGCACCAGTATTCAGTTCTCTTCTCCTTCCAGACTGCAATTGCAGCAGTCAGGAACACCACTCTTCTGCCTCTGTCTTCCCAACAATGATGGGCTGCATTCCCTTAAACTATGAACCACAATAAAGCCTTCCTTAGATTGCTTTTGGAAGGCATCATGTCATAGCAAGGAGAAGTTAACTGATGCAGGGATAGAATAAGCTTGAAAACATTATCCCCAGACCTATTAGGGTAGAAAGCAAAATATGCTGAAAGAGACTCATTTTCCACAAA
Organism: Mesocricetus auratus; assembly: GCF_017639785.1. Classification (NCBI taxonomy): domain Eukaryota; kingdom Metazoa; phylum Chordata; class Mammalia; order Rodentia; family Cricetidae; genus Mesocricetus; species Mesocricetus auratus. The sequence continues at coordinate 25,198,262 of NW_024429196.1, read as the reverse complement.
CATTTTCAGTGGTTAGCCAATGCATTAGTAATTCTATAGTTCATTGTATCAGAGGAACTGTCTGTGATATTAGTGAAATGTGGGTACACGTGTGTATGCCTGTGTGGGGATGTATGTATGCCTGTGTGTGCATGTGTGGAGGCCAGAGATGTATGTTAGGTGTCTTTCTTTATAGCTCTCAAACTTGTTTATTTGAGAAAGAGGTTCTCACTGAACTCGAAGCTCAGTGATCAGCTACATGGCTGGGCAGTGTCTCTTCCTTTCAGCACTGGGATTACAGGATTGTACCACCAGATTTGGGTCTGTATGTGGGTTTTAATGTTCAAAACTCATCTTTTCAACAAATGTTTAACCACTAAGCCATCTCTTCCACCTAGGACTGTAGAATTAATTTAATTCAGACACTGGGCAAGAATGATTGATCATCATGGTATCCTTATTTTAACCTCACTCTTTTCTCTGAATTGTGAAGCAGTTCCTAGGTTCTTTTTCCTCTCCTATTTGCTCACATACCTTCTCTGCTACTGTCCCACCCAGCTTTTGTAGACGATAAGTGCAACTGATTGATTTTCATTATAGGACAATTAATTATTGGGCTGACATTTTTTAGGTGCCAACGGTGGTGTGTGTTAAAAAGTACAGTCATGGTCCAGGGTTTATGCCTTTTTATTTCAGCCACTGTTTTAGCCTCTGTGTAACCCAGGTGAGTCAAGGCTCTGAACAAAGCAAAGATACTTTTCTTCATGGAACTTCATTTTAGCCTTGAGACATTCTCAATAAATAAGACAAGTAATTAGAACATTTTGTATGTCAATTGACAGTAAGTGCTAAGGAGAGAAAAAAGGCAAAGAAAAGGAATGGGTAGTTGTAGGAATTTAATGTGGAGATTGGGAGATGGGACCGTGTTTTTTAACTTATTCTTTGTGGAGTCTGGTTAGAGAGTTAGACAGAATCTTAACAGTAAAGTCAGTGGGACAATCTAAGCCATATAAAACATATGCACTAATTCTAATACTCACCGAAGGTCTCTAAGCACACCAACCCAAATCAATGCAACTCCTTGCCTAGAAATACTCTTGGGAACTTCCCCAGCTAGAGAGGTTGTTAGCATGGTAGGATTTCAGAGCTGCTAGATTTCCAGCGATAATAGCTCTAAAACCACACTAAAATAACATCCTCACCCTCTGCTATCACATTTCTCTCCATCTCTCCTGAGTCCAGCGGAGAGAAAGACGAGATTTGAATTACTGCTTCTGAGCCACACCTGGGCTTCTTGCTCTGTGAAAACCAGAGAGACCATTCTGTACAGTTTATGATGAATAATCACTTTCTTCTACTAGCCATTACATGGGTTTTAGGGGAGTTTTAGAAAAACTTGTGCACATTGAATTCTTAATCTTCTCAACAACTCTGTTGTGTTACAATTACTCTTACATTTGATAAAACTGAAGCATAAGTAAATGAAGCCATTTGCCTTGTGTAGTGATAAAGGCAAGACCTGCCTCCCCACACTCCCTGGCAGCCTGACTCTAGAACATTTCTTGTAATAGTCAGGCTGAGTCTCTCAGGAACACAGGAGGGAGCACCTCATAGGGAGAAGAACTCATTTGGCTGACGAACTCGTTTACTGAGCTGTCCACATAATCCTTAATTCTGAAAGGTTCCATTGCCTTTTTCCTTCTCCTTTGTCTTCCCTTCGTCTCTTCCAATCCCTTCCCTTCGTTTCTAATTGGGGCATGAATTCCACCTGTCTGGCCCACACTGCTATTGAGTTTCTTTCAGTGAAAGACAATCTCCTCAGATTCTCCAAAGGGCTACTTTCTTTCTGGGCCACTAGAAAACATATACAGAACATATGTAAACATTTTTTTCCTTTGTGTCCTTCCTTCTCTCCACCTTCTCCTAACCTCTAAAGCAGCAGTTCTCAACCTGTGGGTCGAGACCCCACTGATGGTAGCATATCAGATATCTTGCATATCAGATATTTACATTACAGTTCAAAACAGTAACAAAACTACTGTTATAAAGTGGCAACAGAATAATTTTGTGGTTGGGGTCACCACAGCATGAGGAACTGTATTAAAGGTAGCAGCATTAGGAAGATTGAGAAGTACTCCTGTAGGGAATGTTGAGGTTAACCAATAAACATCTAGGAAGCCTCAGTTTCAATCCCCAAGCCCAGGAATGTGTAGCTCAGAGTCTACAGAGCAAAGACAGTGCCCAATAGGAATATACCAGCCATTGGGAGAGAAAATGCTCATCCTTCCCTACTTGCCCTCATTGTTGTTTCTGTCTTCCAAAAATACTTCCATATTTGGCATATTGTCCATGATGGTCTGAAGAAGGGTCAGAAAAGAGTCAGGTATCGAAGTTAGAGTTATGTGTAAGGAAAGAGAGAAGAGAGATCTTAGAAAATCATTGAAGAATAAGGAGTAAAAAGAGGTTAAGAATCAGAGACCATGGATGGCTTTTTAAAAAAGTGTTTTATGGGCACATGTCATAGTAATTACAACAGCATCTACAAAACACTTATAAGAATCAAGCCAGACAATATCTCAGCAGACATGGACAGGTGCCCATGAACACCCACCCCTAACTGAGGAGCTATTGGTAATTGACAGCTGCTGGGAGAGGGGCTGACCACTGGTAGGTAGACTATTCTGAGGTGAATGACCACGTGCCTAAGAGTATATAGCCAATAAAAATTAATTTAATCTGATGAGTTTAAAGAAATGAGTCTATAAAATGGGATGGGTATGAAATGGGGAGCAGGCTTTAGAAGATCTGGGAAGAATGTTGAATATAACAAAAACACGTATATATGATTTTGAAATAATTAATAAACATATGGATTTAGAACCAAAACCAAACAAAAGAAATCACTGCTGTTAGTAAGGGATTCTTGCATTCACTAGTCCTACAAATGTAGGAACATCTAAAAGGTGTTATATTGCATGGAATGTACATGCTATGAACCTAGTATCAGACAGAGATGACATTCCAACCTTCAAGACACTCACAATATAGATTAAGTCTCATAACCAAATGCCTTAAAATCATTTATCATCCTCAGTTGCAGAGGCTTGGAAGAAGTGAGTAGGAAGTACTGATTTGAGTGACAATGTATCAGAGTTAGACTTGGCTCAATGAGAGAGTATCGCTCAATCCTGGAAGCTTAAAGCTGTGTAGTGTGTGTGTGTGTGTGTGTGTGTGTGTGTGTGTGTGTGTGTGTGTCTTCCTGCATGTGTGTCTCATTAAGAAGTTCAAATGTAAGTGTAGCATAACGTTAGTATATCTTATTTGCATCTCTCCCCTCCTCTGCCCTCTACCTTCTGCCTCCACTGCTTCTGTGTGAAATATGAACCACTTCCAAACAACTTAAACTTGAAGACCTACTTAGTTTCTCAGATTCATTACCAAGGATTTAAAACTGTTCTATTCATCCAACAACAATGGTTTCCATGGCGATGACTGCTACACATGACATCCCCTGCAGCTCAGCTTAAAAATTCACCCACAGAAATGGCTGAACATCAACACATTCTCCAGGAAAAAGCTAGGCAGGTCTCTGGTTTTGAGCTTCAGAAATTAATAATAAAAATAATGAAAAATAAAGCAAGCCGTGGTTGATTTCTTTGTGCAGTATCGATCTTTCTTCTCTCTTTACATACACCCATTATATTATGAAGGTATAATTTCCTGTTACAAACAAATCACTGGAGTTTCACTGATGTGAAAATGGCCAGGGACAAAAACAAAAAGGATTTATTTATAATTTCCATAGCCCCTTTTATTAGTTTCTTATCATTTAATTATTAGATCTTGCTCTTTCTCCTGTTCTAAGACCAATAATTTTTATCCAGTTTAGAATATATATATATACATATATATTTGTATGAGCATAGCTCTCTCTCTCTCTCTCTATATATATATATATATATTTCTGTGAACATGTGTACTTGCTTATATATGTGAACATGCACACACACACACACACACACATTTTTTTTCTCACTGAACAAAATAACTTCTGAGAAAATAAATACCATAGTAGAAAGCTATGCCAAGGCATCACCTTCAATATAATCTGTCTTCACTTCCTGCTTCTTTCCAAGGGAAATAAACAGAAGGTTCACATAAAACTTGCTCCCTGAGAAAAAGCTACTCAAATAAAACACACAGACCAGGCAGTCTCCTTCCAAAGAGCAGGGCTGCAATGTGTCAGGCACCGTGGTAGGCACACTGCATTAACTATCTAGAAACAATCCCAGGGAAGCAGAATCCTAACCTTTGTTCACATTAATAAGCATGGGCTCAGGCAGAGAAATGTGTTCTTGGCCACATAGCCAAATGTTTCAGGTTTGGGATAGAAACAAACCAAAACAAAAGCAAAAAAATGGCCTGAATCCATAAGCCATGCTCTTTAATTAATTGATAAAAGCGCTTATTTTCTGGTTCATGTTTGAGAGATGGCAGAATGGAGTGAAATGTTCAGTCAAGTGGCCCAGGCTATTATCTGGACATTTGAAGTCCCTACGTAACTTACTGGGACAATCATAAACAGGTCCCTTGAAGCTTTACTCTTCCTCATTTTTTCTAGGAAATATTAATAGCAATGTTGACCTGCTTCCCTGGGCTATGCTACAAACTGTCAAAAAATAACCATGAGGTGAGAGTTCGGAAATGCCAGTCAGTGACAATAGTGTTCAGAAACCCACAGATGTAAAAGAGGAATGCAGAACGAGAACACACAGAATCTGAGGCTTTAAACTGCATTTGGGAGATGGGTTTGCCCAAATGAAAATGAATGCAATGATCCAATTACCCTCATTCTGTCTGACCCTCAGCTCCTGTGTTAGATGAGCAACAGAGCTCCTCATTCTAATGTCTGCAAGACCTGGCTCTTGAGGTGCAAAAGGCCCCTAAGAGAACACTATCCAGGTCATTTCTGGCTGTTTCTGGTCTAAGAATACATAAGGCTCTGGAAGGTTTAATGTGTGTGCATAAATTCTCCACTAGGAAGAGTTTGGGATTTACAGGTTTCCTTTTAATAAGCGTGGCAGTAGTGCAAAGACCTGTTATCCAAGCCTGGGAGCCTATTTGTATAATCATTAAATAAGGAACTACATTAGCTTCATATTAAGGTAATAGCTATGCTTATCTAATTTTGAATTTACTTTACATAGGCTCTAGCCTTAATGATGTATGATACCTTTAATTAAGGGTCGGAAATTAATGAGGCAGTTGAGGTTACTGTACTTGACTTTGTGTTTTAGTTAGCCGAAATTAAGCATGGTTAGAACATTGCATCGTTTTTTACCTTGGCTGGGCTTAAGAAAATATATAAAGAGATTGTTGGAAATAATGCAAAAATGTGTCCCAATACATAGTGACCCAGATATTTGTTTATGTGACAAGTGTTTATTCCACACCCAAGGAAATAAAACAGAAGCATGCATAGTCCTTACACTCGAGGAACTCATAATCTAGGGATAACCACATCAGGCTCTAACAGACGTAACCTAAAAGAAGCCTCCATAGGAGAAATTCATGCAAGATCTCATCTGTAGAGGAGATGAGCGTTTTCTTGGCTTCTCCTTCATCTACACGGCAAAGGCAAAGGGAAAATGATGTGTAGGAATGTTTCCTAATTGCTGATGTTTGTGTTAGTCTCTGTAAGGCCATTCCTTGATAACAGGAAATAAAAGTTCTTGGGGATTTTTAACTTTCAGGAAAAGAAGACTAAGAAATCACATTTTATAAATCAGCATGTTGCCATATTTTGTTTGTCACTTACATGAATGAATTATAACAGAATTCTCTATGAAATTAGAAGGACTTTTTCTGAGCCTGTTATTTTGTAATACCATTCCCCCATCTTCTGGAAATTATTTAAGGACTTTGAAAATAAGTAACTCTCTTAGAATGGGTTCTTTCCCTACAACTCTGCTTCAGTGATAGATATTTCTCCAGTTATAGACAAGCTATAACCAAAGAACAGGCATAGCATTTTGTCTTAGGAGACATGCATACTTAACTATACGCATACATAAATATTCATATAAGTATTAGTCATATCGGCTACTAAGATAAATGTGAAGAGAATCATTGTGCAAAAGGATAGTGTTCATTCAAGAAAAGAAAGTCTTAATGAAATATGAAAGGGTAGAACTTCTAGATACATTTATTCTAAAGGAACCAACAGATGCAAACAGATTCAGTGAGTACACTAAATAGCCTTTCTCTTGCTAAGTCAGTTTTAATGGTAAAAAGAACTGGGAAGGTAGAAAAGAGAAGGGGTTCATTTTAAAACAAGAAAATTTTATTTTATTTCTAAAAAACTGGGGGAAAAGCACACTGGTTTGAAAATTAATTAGAAATTGGTTTAAATCCTGATTTGCCATGACTAGATTAATTAGATTTCACCAAGTGTCACAGGGTGAGTCCCCTGTGAAGCTGACTCTAGAGAGTACCATGCAAGAAGATTTTCCCAAGAAAACACCACGGGTCAGTACACAGGGAAAGCAAAAGGAGAGCAGGACTGAATGAGAAAGAAGCTGAGTTTTAGTGCAGTTTCGGTATGGGCTCAAAGCTAGGAGTGCACTCATGACAGAGCTCTAGCCTAGCATATGTTTGGACCTGGGCTTACTCCCTATACCAGCTACCAGCTTCCATACTTCCAAACAGAGACAATGACTGTTGTGGGCCCTGAAGTAACCGTGTCTTTGTTAGGGTTTCTATTGCTGTGAATAAACACCATAACCACAGCTGCTGTTAAAAAGGAAATTTTTAATTGGGGTGGCTTACCGTTTCAAAGTTTAGTCCATTATAATTATGGTGGCATGCAGGTAGAATGGGTGCTGGAAAAAGAACTGAGAGTTCTACGTCTTGATTCACAGGCAACAGGAAATGAACTCAATCACTGGGTGTAGCTTGAGCATAGGAGACCTCAAATCCTACCCCCACAGTGACATACTTTCCCAAACAAGGACATATCTACTCCAAAAAAGAAACACCACCTAATAGAGCCACTTGACCATTTTCTTTCAAACAACCACACAATGACACCTCATAACTACAAAATTGAGTTGGGGGAGCCAGGTGTGACTATTACATTGATCATCTGCTAGAAAGATAGCGGCTTCACTAGGAAATGGGGTGTTTAGGTTCCCTCAGAAGTGGCATGTCTGAGTAAATGGCATCAGTCAATGGATTTTCCAACATCTGAAGAAATACAGTCTGTAAAGCAGTGTCTGGACAGCATATTACAGAACCCTCAATAGATTCTCAGAACCCTACATACATTCAGTTGACAGATACTGATGGAATTCTGTCTGTCATTAGTCAAGATGCTCTGTAATCAAATGATGGACAAAGCTGGTCAGGTTCCTCCTTACCCTCATGAAATACTTTCTCTAGGTGATGTAAAGTACACACAGATTAATTGTGGGTGGTGGCGGCACATGCCTTTAATCCCAGCACTCAGAAGGCAGAGGCAGGCGAATCTCTGTGAGTTCGAGGCCAGCCTAGTCTAAAAAGCTACACAGAAAAAAACCTGTCTCAAAAAACCAAAAAAAAAATCTACACAGAAAAGAGTGATGTTGCAGTGAATAATTGTGAATATGCCAATTTAAATAAAAATTTTCAAATTAGAGAATTAACAGAGACAGTGAGGGCATAAAATGACTAAAAGTGGACTTGGCACTTAGAAACATTTCCTACAAAGCAAATAAAAGAATTGCAATGAGAGCTACATGACTAGACTTTCCACTGAGAGTCACTGGTACCTTCTTAAGACTATTTCAAGGCAGATGAAAAGAAAGGGGAGAAAGGATGCATCAGAAGTGAGAGCCTAAACATGAAGAAAATCTAATTTAAAGATGTACTTACTCAAAAAGATGCTGTGTTGAGCTTATTCGTTGACCCTATGTTTTCTCTTCCAACTTAGGCCAGTGATGGGTACAAATAAGACCCAAAAGATTTGTTTGAGAAAAAAATAAGATTATCATTTCTAAGTATCCAAAACAGAACATAAAAGTTAAAATAAACTAATGGTAGAGGGGTAATGGTGATGTGTCTTCAATTAGCATCAATGCCTGTTGATTTTAGTATTTTTTTAATTCAAAGTGCATTTCCAATACTAAAACCAGTTAAGGAAGTTAATCTACACTAGGATCTCTTATACTTGAATGGGAGCATGTCAAGAGTAACAAAGCCTTAAGAGTCTCTATAGATAAAGGAGAGGACTTAAAGCAATAGACAATTACATGACCATCAGAGTTTTCAGTGGCAAAATGTGATTCATCCAGCTGCAAATATTAGCTTGCTATCAAAGGAACATAATAATGATATCAAACATCCTATAATTAGACTAGGTTACTTTAATGACATGAAAATAAAATATTGACATACTGAATGACAGATTGTTTACTACCTACAGACATGAACTGCAACTATTACTAAAGAATGTACTTGTGGATAAAAAAGGAACATATTCAGTTGACCTGGGACACAAGCACTGCAGTGAGACTTAATAATAGCTACAAATTAAGTGTTGGCAGTGAAAAAACAAATTTAGTCCAATTACAGAAAATAATCTAATTTTCCATGTATGTGTGCTTCTCAAGCACTGGAAGGAAGAATACAAATTCTTGGGCTTTAGTCCATAAATTAAAGGAAGGAGAAGGGCATAGTTGCCGACTCTGTGCACCAAGGAGGTGGCAGTGGTAGATCATGGGTGGTAAGTGGAGCTGTGAGGAAAATAAAAGCCAACTGGGGAGAAGGAAGGATGTGAGTCTGATCCCTAAAGCCCACGAGGAAAGGGCACAGAATGGAGCTGCAGGGATGCCTCAGAAGTTAAGAGCACTTTATATTCTTTCATGTGAGCAGAATTTGGTTCCTAGCACTCTCACAGGGATCTTCATAATTGTCTGTAAACCCCACTGGATCCAGTGCTTTCTCCTGGTCCTCTTGGCTGGCACACCAGCAGCACTTGGGGAGGTGGAGACAGGCAGATTCCTGGGGCCAGGGACCAGTGAGCCTGGATGCTGTCTGCTGTTTTTCTGAATAGGTATGCACTCAATGTTATGATTAGTCCCAAGGCTTTTGCAAAACATGCTCACTGTCTTACGGTTCCAGTGTCCAGCTATCCTGGGGAATTATGTATCATTCTGTAGCAATCCTTTAGCAATCCTCAAGGAACTTTAAGGCCAATAAAATAAGATCAGAAATTATATCTAGGTAGATACTTACACCATTTGTTGACAATGATAAAATTATGCATGCATTCCAATGAATAAAGATAGGTCTGCTTGTGGGCTCAGCAGTTAAGTTCACTTGCTGCTCTTGCAGAAAACTAGAGTTTTGTTCCCAGCACCCACATTGGGCAACTCCAAGGAATACAATGCTGTCTTTTTACTTAATTTACTTGCTTAATTAATTTATTTATTGAGACAGGGCTTCTCTGTGCAGGCCTGGCTGTCCTTGAACTCTCTCTGTAGACCAGCTGGCCTCAAACACAGAGACGTGCCTGCCTCTCCATAAAGAGTGTTGGAATTAAAGGCTTGCACCACCACATCTAGCCTCCAACACTCTCTCCTTCCCCACCAGACACCTACATCCATGTGCAGGTATCTACAAGTAGACACATAAATGTAACTTAAAAGAATAAAATCTTGTAAGAAATCTATTTGTAAACTAACTTTAAATCTTAAATATGGTTCAGATCAAATATAGATAACAGATAAAATATTTTACAGTATTAGAAGTGATGAAGTAAAGTTATTTATTGAGTTCCTCCAACATTTATCTATGTTTTCTATGTCATCAAACGTTCTATTACAAAGAAATTTAAGCAAAGTCACTGCTCTCTCTCTGTCTCTCTCTCTCTCTCTCCCTGAGGCAGGGTTTCTGTGTGTAGCTTTGGAGTCTTTAATGGGCTTGTTCTGTAGATTAGGCTTGCCTCAAAATCACTGAGATCCACCTGCCTCTACCTCCCGAGCGCTGGGATGAAAGGCATATGCCACCACTGCCCAGCTTCCTTTTTCCTTCATTGTGTGTATAGTGTTGATGGTGCATGTGGTGTGGTATGCGTTTATGTGTGTGTGTGTGTGTGTGTGTGTGTGTGTGTGTGTGTGTGTGTGTGTGAGTAAGCTTGGTCACATATGTTGTAGACACATGTGTTTGGGTATATGAGCCTACGCACCCTTATGAGCATGAGTGTAGAGCCATGACATTGGTATTTAGAGTCATTTTGGATGACTCCTCTTTGTTTGTTTGTTTTTATGAGACAGGGTTTCTCTGTATTGTTTTTGAGGCTATCAGCTGAGGCAAGGTCTTTTAATCAAACCCAGAGCTCATCAATATGGCTAATCGCTCTAGCCAGCTTGCTCTAAGGACCCACTGTCTCTAACTTCCAAGACTGGAATTACAGGTGGGAACTTTAACTATGAAGCCACTGTCTCCACAGCTGGAGAGCCTATTTTAAGAGGAAGTTGAAAAGTTAAAAAACATGTATCTTGGCTGGGTGGTGGTGGCACACACCTTCAATTCCAGCACTTGGGAGGCAGAGACAGGAAGATCTCTGAGTTCAAGGCCAGTCTGGTCTGCAGAGTGAGTTCCCAAACAGCAAGGACTACACAGAGAAACGCTGTCTCAAAAAAAAACCGTGTGTGTGTGTATTTTGTACAAATTTGGGATACACATGATAGAATCAACTCTAAAAGTGTGTGCATAAGGAACGAGAATTAAAGATTTGGTGTCACAAGCTCTGAATGCCATTTCTGGCCGGTGGGATGGCCAAACAAACTGTAAATGCAGGAGTAGTTCAGAACCCACTAATGACAAAGTAGGACTGCAAACAAGAGATATTTGAAATGGGACACTATAAAATGGTGTAGGGGGGCAGGACAGGAACCAATAAAAGTTTACTATAGTCTAGAATACAGAGTTGACTGAGAAAGATGTTATGATCAGCCAACAGATTTTATTATTAAGTGTTAACAATATGCTGACAAACAAGAATAAAACAAGGGCTCAACAAATTTTCAACCAGAGTTCAACTCTATTAATAAAACTATCAGGAAAATAATGGCAGGACTGGAGAGATGGCTTTGTGGGTGAGAGCACTTGCTTTACAAACATAAGGACCTGAGTTCATATCCCTCAAAACACGTGGAAAAATGCATGTGCCTGCTGCTTCCATGTGGAGAGGGAAAGGGAAAAGCCATGAGGGTACTTGAGGCTGCTGGCTGCTGGCCCAGCTCTAGGTATTGAGAGAGTTTTTCTCAAAGTAATAGTAGTAAGAATCATAAAACAGGAATTTAACAACCCCCATCCTCATCACAAATGTGCACACATGTTTGCGTATAACACACATAAACACACACACACACACACACACACACACACACAAGAAAATAGTGGCAAACAGATGAGAAAGATGTTTCATTTACAACTAAGTGTTCTTGTCTTATGAAGAACGGTGCATACACAATCTCAAAATTACTAGCTGACAGTATGTATATTTTTAAAGCTCAAACTTTAAAATCCTTACTGAGTTGTTTTTGTTAACCATAGCTACACTTAATATTTCTAAATATTTTAACAATAGAGGAATGAATGTTAAGTACAACCATTTGCCATCTCAGGAGTGAAGTATATCCCTGAGCCAAGTGCTTCCAATAAGGCAGCTTGAACATGCATAAACAGATACAAGAGTGCACACAACGCATCAATTCATTCCTGAATTCATTTTCTTCCATTTACATTTGTTCCAACTGAAACACATCAACAGTTCTTGGTGGTATCGGGAATTGAACCCAAGGTTTTGTTTCAGTTAGGCAAGCACTCAAAATGAACTCCTCCTTCCCTCCATCACCCTGTCCCTGTGTGTGTGTGTGTGTGTGTGTGTGTGTGTGTGTGTCTGTGAAGGCTAAGGGAAGACATAAGGTATCCTACTTTTATAATTTTTATCTTATTTTCACTGAACCTGGAATTAGCTGGTTTTTAGGAAGGTTAAATGACCAGCAAGCCCCCAGATGTCCTTTTATTCCAGCTCCCACAACACTGAGGCTGCAGGGACACATGACATGCCAGGTTTTTGATGTGGGTGCTTGGAAAGTGAACTGAAGTCCTCATGTTTGTACAGAAAACACTTTTTACCACCAGTCATGCCCCCAGCTCCATTAACTTATTTTTGATGGGCAATTAATTATCGATGGGAATATATAAAGCCTAATGTAGAATAAAGTACAAATTATTAAAAATTAATAGTAAATGCATATTTTCTATATATATTATATTCCTTATTTCAGTTCATTATCAAAACTTATCAGCTGGGTTTAATGGTATTTAATATAAATTCCTGAATATCTGACTTTCTTTTTCTAAGTCTTTTTTTCTTAATTTGTTTTTTACATCCTAATCCCAGTCCTCCATCCCTCCTCTCCTCAAACTCCAGCTACTTCCCCCTCCAGACACCTCCCATCTGCTCCTTGGAGTGGGTAAGGCTTTCCCTAGGAAGTCTGTTCCATCATCTAGTTAAGGCAGGACCAAGGCACCTCCCCAGTCCCCACACCCCATGTGTGTGTAGGCTAAGCAAGGTAACTCTCCATATAGAATGGACTCCATTAAGTTTGTACATTAGAGTTAGATCTTGGACCCACTGCCAGTGGCCTCATATATTACCCCAGGTGCAACTTTGTCACCTATATTAAGAAAGTCTAGTTCAGTCTTATGCAGGAGTCCCATTTGTCAGATCAGATTTAGTGATCTCTCACAAGCTCGGGTCAGATGATTTTGTGGGTTTCCCTATTACGGTCTTGATTCCTTTGTTCACTCTAATGTTCCACCCTCACTTTGATTGTACTCTAGAAGTTTGCTCCAATGGTTACTTGTGGATTTCTGCATCTGCTTCCATCTATTTCTAGAAGAGTGTCCTAGCTTTTCTGGGGTAGTGAATTGTATGATGGGTATATAATATGTACTCACTCACAAGTGGATACCAAAAATATCTGACTTTCAAAATACCTGTCCCAGTCATATTTTCCTTACTACATGTATTTTATAAAGTATATTGAACATTTTTTTCAGAAATTAAAATCCTTTCTACCTCCATGGAAAAGGAATATTGTCTAAGAATCTTCATCTGACCTAACATCAGATTGAATTGATATTCCAAAGCCGAAAGCCTAGTTTTCATTTGGTTACTAGAGTCACAAATTTAAAGTTTCGGGTCAATACAACCAACTAAAATAGTTTTAGCGCAGAATAGTCATTAAATGTTGGGAGTCCTATAAAAGTCACGATACTCTCTTCAATTAAGGGAAAAAGTAAAGTGTACTATTGATTTGTGTGATGGCTCTGGATAATCTAAAACTAACAACTCGAAAAACATTTTTATAGGTTGCATTTATGGGATTCTTTGCACCCTGACAATTCAGGGGTCACTTGCAGGCATTACCTTCAAGCGTAGAGGAATAAATGTTGTCTAAGTAGATGTATCAATTAATTTTGCAAAAACTACAGAGGGCCACATGGCAGGCACCTGAGAACTTAGCCCTGGAATTTTTTTGTTTTTTGCATGGCCAAAACTCTAAAAAGACAGAGACTGGAGCAGGGATCAGGCAGGCACATGCAACAGAAGGATCAGAGGGCTGAATGCAGCTACCTGAGACAGTCTTCCCCATTTTCCTTACCTGAAATGGGTAGTTAATGCAGAAGGGAAGCCACCCAGGTTCTGGTTCTTTTCTTTAGGGAAATGCCAAACAATGAGCATCAGCAACAGCTTTCTTGGGTTCTTTTGACATCCAAAGATGTCCCTGAAATGCTTCAGATGTTAATGCCTGCTGGGGCTGGAGCATCCCAGTGGGTATTCAAAGAGGCAGTGTTTCTGATACAGCACAGGCTCTCACCAGGAGTCTCACAAACACCCAGTTTGTACCTTGAGTCCACTGCTTACAAATGTATGAATTTGAGCACATTGTTCAAACTTCAGCATACATCTGTAGAATGTGCACAAAAATAGTGTCTACTCCAAACAATTGTGGAAATGTGATGAGTTAATACACAGGACACATTTAGCCTTGCATTTTAGCTGTTATCATGGGGTGCTTTAGAGAATCCCTTGAAAGTTTGACAGTGTTACTACTGTGCTCCAGTACATTTGTGCATGGTCTTCATTTTCCTGGGATGACTTCATTGCTTCAAATCTCCACTAATCATTTCACTATAAAACTACGAATCTTGACGAAACAAACATCAACAACAATAGATCATCTTTTTCAAGGCTTCCCCTCTTCCTTGCTCTCAGTTCTCTCTCGATCATCATCTATTTACAGTTTATTTATACGCTGTATGGCCTGTTGTCCTAAATGACCTATGCAAGAAAAGCTAAGACCTGACTTACTCTTGCCAGCAGGACATTGAATTGTTCACTACCACAAATAAAATGTAGCTGATACATAAGTGAGTGAAAATCCCATTCTTGTTTTGAAAGCCAAACTGAAAGAGGCTGTTTTCTCCCTACAAAGAGGATTCCACATTCACTCCTGATTTTGTAGAAAGAATAAAAATACTAGCCCCATTTGTAGAATCTAGTCAGTCTCAAGTTATAGCTGAGAGGCAGGACACTGTATTTGGAGACAATATATAAGTATACACAAAATTAGATGTCCCAAAGTAGGAAGCCCAGTGCTTTGGACCAAAAGTACGCATTGAAAGAACCATGCAGTACTCTCTCGTATACGGAATTTAGATATAGATCTGGGGAGTGCCAGCCTACAATCCCATGGCCAGAGAGTCTGGGAAACAGAACCTTCATTCAGTGGCTGATGGAAGAAGAGGCAGACTCCCACGGCTAAGCACTGAGCTGAACTCAAGAAAGCCAGTAACAGAGAGGGAGGACTGATGACCAAAGGGATTAAGACTGGGCTGGTTTAACCCCCAGAAACAGCTGACCTGACAAGGGTTAGCTCTTGAATCCCAGGCTGATGCCTGGGAATCCAGCATGGGACTGATCAAGACCCCCTGAATGGGGGTGTCAGTGAGGAGGCCTAGGTAATCTATTGAGCCTTGGGCAGTACATCAGTATTGATCCCGGGCATACAAATGGACTTTGGACTCCCATCCAACAATGTGAGATGCACTCTCACCCTGAACTCTTGGGGGAGGGTCTAGGCCCTACCCTGGATGAAATGACAGATTATGGACACCCCCAAGGAGAGACTCCCCCTCCCTGGGGAAATGAGGGGATAGTGGGGGGCTGGGGGGAAGGCATGGGAGCAGGGGAGGGAAACGGAGAGGGACCTGGAACTGACTTGTGAAGCAACCTTGTTTCTAATTTAAATTTAAAAATAAATATTAATAAAAAAAGAAAGAACCATGCAACGAGTGCGGAATGCTCTCATTTGAGCAGAAGCTTTTGATGGAGTCATCAGAGCCACAGTTGCTTATACATGTTAGAGATCATCTGCTGGTAAAAAAATCACTTCATAAACTTTGCCATTATCTTTAGTAAGAGTGAAAATCGTGTTCTTTTTAAAAATTCATTTTAAAATAATTTTAAAAGTGTGTGTGTGTGTGTGTGTGTGTGTGTGTGTGTGTGTGTCTGTGTGTCTGTGTGTACCTATCCATGGATCCTCGCTGAGGTCAAAAGAGTTTGTCAGATCCTAGGGAGCTTGCATTAGTGGTAGTCAACTGTGTTGGACTGAAAGAACTGGAAATACTCTTAATGGCTGAGCCAGTTCTCCAGCCCATGAAATTCTCTGATGTTATTGTAGAATTTGGCTTTACTTGTACTATAAAATTGTTTTATCAATTTTCACAACGACTTCAGTTTTCATTTATTTGAGAGACCAGCTAATAAGAGAATATAGTCAGGGTTTGTCCTGCAAGACTGTTTAAATTGGAATATTGATTTTCAAAGTGGGCAAAGTACTATACAAGCACATTCCAACCCCAAATCATAATTATCTTAACCAAATATGCATCTCTCTGGATAGTCTACACTCATGACATTGGTGCTTTTCAGCATGATGAGTTCGTTGCTCACAGTTCATCTATAATTTTAAATCTTCCCTGGGTCCAAACACTCTTTACACATTCAATTCAAAACTTGATATTGCTTCTTCCCATAAAACTAAGACTAATGTTATTCCGTATTGATTGTTTCAGTATGCAGCATTTCTTTAGTCTAGTCACATTTACAGTATCTTTTATATTCACTGACTGTTTTTCTTATGAATGGTATTCAGCCACATTATGATCTCCAGGTACACTGTCCCTTGTTTTCTAAAGCTTCAAAATGCTCAATAGCTCCTCCTACATGATGAGACATAGATTTGTTCAAGAGGTGATTAAAGAAGAAAGAGTGTGAAAGAACAAAGACATGCTGCTAAGAGAATAACAAGGTAGTTCTGGGACCAGCTTCTTTAATATTTCTATGGTTTTTAGACATTTCTGAGAAGTTTCAAATCCCAGCTAAATAAATGCCTCATTTGCGTGCAATTACAATAGACTCTAAAGGATCTGCATAGCTTATTAGGTCAGGTATGAACTCTTTCCTGATTTGTGCCTATCAGTCTTGGAAACCTAACTGCACATAACTTAGGTTAGGGTTTCATAAAGTTTTTCCACTCCCAACCTCTTTACCCAAGAAATCTCACAAGATCCTGGGTATATAAGAGTATAAATTAGGTATCCAAATAAAACATTTACTGGTCATAAATCATATCTTTTGCATATACAAAATTAACATTTAGTAAAGTTGGTAATGAATTTGCAAATGAATAGGATGGGCATGCATGTTTACATAAGGAATTAAATCTTGACTTAATATTTGATCCTGCAGAACACAGAGCATTTTCAGTGCTTTTCAGAGTTGTCTGATATTTTTATTTTATAATAGGAAATACTGAGAATATTATTTTGCATGAGTACACAGTGCAAAATGACAGAAATATGTTTAGGATTACTGGTGCTATATGCATTTAATCCCAGCACTTGGGAAGGAGAGGCAGGTGGATTTCTACAAATATAACACTAACTTGGTCAATTGTGGCTTTTATTAATAAAGTGTGTTTTTGTGAGTCTCTTTCCTCCAACTCACCTACCCCACACCCATTCTCCTTTTATAGCCCCTCCCAGAGTATTTTCTTCTTTTACGTTTAATATGGCCTTTCTTCCACCTACCTTCTTCACCTAATTCTACCTTCCTTTAGACTCCTTTCTAGATACTAGACTTTATCCATGCTTATACCTATTTATATGTATACATATGTACATTGAAGGATGGGATCCACATATGATGGAGAACATGCTGGTTTTGCCTTTCTGAATTTGAGCCACCTCACTTTATGTCATACTTTCAACACCTATTGATATTCCTGCAAATTTTGTGATTTCACCTTTCTTCATGGCTGAAGAATATGCCACTGCATATTCATATACATTTTTCATTATCCATTCTTCTGTTTGTGGACATCTATGTGACTTCCTTTTCCTTGTCATGGTGAATACAAAATCAATAAACATAGATGGGCAAGTATTTCCATGGTAGGACATGGTGTCCTTTGAGTGTATGCCCAAGTGTACAAAGGCTGGGGCATATTATTGACCTATTAATTTTTAAGAACCTCCATATTAAGTCTGTAGAGATGGCTCAGTGGTTAAGAACCTCCACATTGATTTCTGTGAAAACTATGTTAACTTCTACTCCCATCAGCAGTGAATAAAGGCTTCTTCCTATCCATACATCCTCTCCAGCATTTGTTGTCAACCTATTGATGATAGCCATTCTGACTAGGGTAAGCTATTAGCTCAAAGTCGTTTTCCTTTTCATTTTCCTCATAACTAGGGATATAACACTTTTAAAAACATTTATTAACCACTTGTGTTTCTTTTTATAATAGTTGTCAGTTCATCGTATTAGCCCATTTGTTGATTGGCACTTTGCTTTCTTGGTGTTTAATATCTACAGGGTTAGTTTGTTTGTTTATTTTTGTAGTCTCTGGATATTATATACCTGCCTGGACTACAGCTACTAAAGTTTTTTTTCCTTTCTGTGGATGGCTTTTTCTGCCGATGGTTTCTTTTCCTAGACAGATATCTTTTAATATCATAAAGCCCTGCCTATTGATTCTCATGGCTAGTTCCTCTGTTTCTAGGGTTCCATTCTGAAAGTTCTTCCTGAATCATTACCTTGAATATAATTCCCTACATGTTCCCAAGCAATTTCATATTTCTGTTTTTAAATGAAGAGACATGCTCCACACAAAGCTGAAAGAGTGAAAGATATGGATCTAACTGCTCTCTTTTGCAGCGGGACATTCAGGACTGCCAGTACCAAGTGCTATCTATTTTTCTGCTATCTATTATTACTACCTTTGTAGAAATGTAGGTAGCCAGAGAGTTATCAGTTTATCTCTTGGTTTTCTGTTTTGTTCCATTGGTCTGCTTGTCTTCAGTAATTTTTAAAATCAAACATTGTAAGCAACACAATTCAAAGCTGTACTAATTTTTAACCTTGTCGTCTAACTTTAGGAAGATAGTAAAATACTGTGCTTTTTATAATTAAATGATTACGTTTCTCTAACCACAGGAAGCTACAATGAAACACCACAGTTCATACAATATAGTACCCTATGCTTCAGACAGTGCTCACTGGCGTTGTGTGGCTTAACAGCCTACATAGTGCAAAATATGCTGGCTGTGGTTCCCAAACCAAACTTCAGTGAAGTCATGTCCTAGAACCAGAGTGCCTTGCCTTTGAATACTTGATTTTTAGGTAATTTTTACTGTCATATATTCAGAAACATTTTGCTTGTGCCAAATTTCTCTGACTCCCACATTCAGTTACATAAGAACTTGGGGTTGTGACCCAAAGCTTAAGAAACCATGGCTTAAATGATAGGATAAAAAGGTAATATATAGCCTATAATCAACTCCTCTCTCTACTTGATGAAGGCATGTTTAAGAGAGGGTAAACATAGCCTCTTAGTGGAGACAGTCCTGCCCCAGAATGCTAGCAATAGTTGTTGTTTGGTGGTACATCGTTAGCTTGAAAACACATTGGAGGAATTTTTAATCTCCTCTGGGGAACATTAACTATCTGACATTATAGAATACTTAAAAGTTCCAAATATCTGAGAAAGGAATAAAATTGTTGTTGAGTGGGAGCTTCAGAGAGAAAAGAATATGCCCCAAACACAATGAGGTGTTGATGGAATGATTTATAAATAGCATGCTGATATGGGGAAAAAGAGATTTGAGTTATAGGAACAGATAAGAGAGAATATGAGATATGGATTGACACAAGGGGATTCACAAACACATCTAAAAAGGTTAGTATAAATTATGCTCTCCCTCTATACAATAATAATAGTTGCTGTACCAGAAAAATGTGTTGAAATAATTTTCCCATAAAAATAATGCACCTCAAACATATTTTCCTGTGAACTTGAAAAGGAGAGAATGGATTCTCAAGGTCAAACCTCTTTGGAAGATTATAATTGTCCTTGGATGAATCAATGTAATGACAACCTTAGGCAAAAGAAAGGAGAACTGGAAGGCATTAATCCTATTTTTCCAAACTTATTCCTGTGCTTTGCAAGGATTGATGTGCCAGATTTTTCTGTGCATCTCAGTACCATCTAGGGTCACAATAAGGTTCCGAACCCTATTTTCCCAGAGGACCATTTAGGAATAACCATAGTACATCCTGATCTGATCATCAAAGTGTATAATCTGCTGTCAAAGATATTCACTTAAATGATGGTATGGTGTGTGTGTGTGTGTGTGTGTGTGTGTGTGTGTGTGTGTGTGATACAAGTGTATAAATAATTGAGTGTGCAGGTGAAAGTCAAGAGGTCTACATTGGATATTTTTCTCAATCATCTCTCTCTCTCAGACACACACACACACACACACACACACACACACACACACAGAACCTAAAGTTTACTGATTCAATTCGACTGTCTGGCCAAAATTTTCAGGAATCCTCTTGCCTCTTGCTGGGATTACAGGAATTCACTGCCACTCCTGGCTTCTTGTTGTTGTAACTCACACTTTACCAACTGAACCATCTCCCCAAATCCATGATATCATATATTATCAAGGAAACCAGAAGACCAAGTATTCTGACCCTATCCCTAAACATCTTAATGACCTTGAGGAAGCTTCTTATATTCTGTGGGTCATGGTTTATTCATATTTACAATGGAGTAATTGTAGCATGTAGTTTTCAAACTCCCTGAGAGCTCTTTGATTCTGATTTTAATACATCAGCTCGTGGCATAGGTCATAATAGCTTTGAGAAAAGGGAATCTAGGCATTGCATTCCTGTTTCAAGTTTCTTCTCTTGGCTCATCTGTCTTCTTAGAATCAGAGAACAGGTAACAAAAAATGGTTTAACAAACTATACAACATTGAGTTTGTAAATACTTGCTGAATGACCAAATTAGGAATTAAATTGATCCCATAGCTATTATATGAACCCTAAACAGGACTACAGAATTCTCTAGAAGTATAAGATGAGAGATGGGGAATGATGTCCTTTTATGAATTCCATTGTCCATGAAAATGTTATAATTCTAAATGAATTTATTTTGGGGTTCATAACTATAAATTCATAGTTATAACATTTTGTTGATCTTGTCATCTTAACTATAGTTATTAGTGCCTGTATGTCAAAGATGTTATGTTTTTATTTTTTTAATGTTAGTGAGATAGGCATATTTAAATTTCCTGACAAAGATAGGATACCAGTTTTTGCACATAGGTATATTGTTCCCCACATTCACAGAAACAGTTGGCATGAGACTTGCATGAGAAAAAAGATGTAGAGAGAAACCAAGACTGATTCCATGGAGCTATTATGTGATATTTACATGGGATCAAATATGTAGCCTCCAAAAGGCATCAAAAGATATGACTTGCTCATTTGGTTTGGTAAACGTTGTTCCTCAGATACCAGATTAACTATAATCTTTTGCTGTAATTTGTATATTTAAAGTAGTTTTAGAAGCAGCCCATTATTTGAGTCAAGAAGCAATCTGGGAAAGCTAAGTTGAGAACAGTGCCAGTTTTGATCTACTTACTATCAAGAGGGTCTCTTTGTGGAACAGTCCAGAGTGCTGTTGCCTGGATTGACCGTGGCAAATGGGAGATGACAGGCAGGATGAGAGACGAGGAGAAAACTTTGGCAGGGGTGAAAATCATGTCAGTAGTACTCAGAAAAGCTGACACACTGACACAGTAAGAGGAAAGGCGTGTTGTCTCCTACATCCACAGAAACAGGTCACATGAGATTTCAGCAAGAAGAGGGATGCAGAGAAAAACCGAGACTAATTCCACAAAGCCAACTCTCCTTAAAATTCAAGAAACTAAACGACCTGGTGATATAGTAGTGATTAATATACCCTTTAAGTTACATTAGACTCACAAAGCATCACAGTGATAAGTCAAAGGAAGGCTCCCTCAACCCTGCATTGTACCATGAGGGTTCTTTTCATTTACACTTAATTCAGTATAAATTGTTACTGTCCTGTACTTGTGAATCCTTTCTTGAGGACTGAGGATATTTAAACTAGTTTATATATAGATTTCTATAGTAGATTCCTTATAACATTTGGAATGTTTTATAAAAGTTTGAGGAAATCTATGGGCCCATATTGTTGTGCCCCATTTACTATAAATTGTTGATGAAGCTCTGAAGAGTTTCTATGAATTCATGCAAAACATGCATGGGATAACACCTAAAATAATATCCTGACATTGCACATTGGTCATAGAAATAGTAAACAATAAGAAAAAACAGGAGACTGTAGTAACTATGGAGCTAAGCTTCCACTTTATAGTTGAACAAACCCTTTTTAACCAACTTTCCAAATACTTTCCAGTTCTGGTTCACAAATGTGTGGTATTAGACTTGCTTTATAATTCTGCAACTGGTACATATTTGCTAAAGCAATCATCGAGTATTTGTTAGGTACTCCTGTTCTCTAAACGATTATAGCTTTCATGGGGATGGTGGTGACACATTTACACTGTCACCTTCTAATGAAACAAGGTGATGAAGGAAGAGGTTGAAGCCACTGGACTACGAGTGTCCCCTACTTTCTTCCAGGCTCTTCCTTCAATGGAAAATGATGAAATCACAGACTTGTTTTTCAGAATGCTAAGATTTGGAGAAAGGAAAAGACACTTCTGTTCTATTCAAGGGTCATCAAAGTCATATAAAATGAAACACTCAGTCTTGATTCTGTCAGTCTAAGAGGTAGATACACCCCAGTATGTTTGGAAGATAATGTGTAATTTCAAACACATATGCTTGCAGGAGACGTTGAGAATAGTATAGTCTCTAACATACAGAAAAAAGGATATAGAAAGACAATAAGGGCCATCTTAGAATATTGAAAGGCCTTGCAAGACAGTTGTATAATTTGTTACCTCTAACTTCACCTACCTACAAGTTCAAATGAGATCCTGGCAATGCCCCTATTTAACTGTTCCTTCCCACTTTCAGAGCAGCAGGAGTTGACTCTACCACTCAACATATTCCTGATTATGTCTGTTTCCTCGATGTATCTTTTTCTTCCTGTGGTCACACCTAAGTTGCCTAGAAGCCCCACAAGGAAAACACTGCCTGCTTACCAGTGTTGCTGGTGACAACACTATCTACATGGCAAAGCAGTCATTTAGCCCAAAGCTCTAAGTGCCTTTTAAAGCAAAAGTCTTTAGGTCTTTGTGAGATAGTTCAGTGAGTAAAATTTGGCATTTGCCAAGCAAGCAGGAAGTTGTTGACCAGATCCCACAGTGAAAGGAAAGAGTCAACTCTGGAACTAATGGGGAAGACCTGGGTATATGTCAATAAAGCACTGTTGACCAATAGGGAAGCAAGATAGGTGGGACTAGGAGTCGAGCAGGATTCTGAGAAGGAGAAACACAGGGAGTCATGATGTAGCCAGCCAGAGATGTAAGATGTCCGTCCAGTAAGAGAAATACTTAGATTAACAATTATGGGAAAGTCAGAGCTAGCCAATAAGAAACAAGCAAGGCCAACAGCTTCATAATTAATACAGCGTCTTTTGTGTTATTTGGGGACTACAACACGGCAGAGCCCAGGCGACCGGTGGAGAAAAACCAAAGCAGCTGGCAAGGAAAAGGCTTCTCTCTACATGGAACGTTGTCCTGTGACTTCCACACATGAGCCCAGTCATGTGCACACTTCCCCTTCTCTAATATTGCCCCACCCATATTGTACACACACACACACACACACACACACACACACACAAATACACTTTTAACAAATGAAATTGTATGAGCCTTTAAGGCACAAACAAACGTGTTCCTTGTGTATTGCTCCAAGGAGAAAGAATATGTCTCTCTCCCCCAAAATCAAACATCGGATTTTGCTAGAGAACCAATTTTTTCATCCAAAGCAGCTCATCAAAGATTTTTTTATTCTTTTATAAAACATGTTCCTAAAATGTGGGGAGCACAGAAGGACTGACATAAGCCTCATACGTCAACTTTAGAACTGAGCTGTGGCTGGTTGTCTTAGGGTTTTATTGCTGCGAAGAGATACCATGACCATGGTAGCTCTTTTTTTTTTACACTTTTTTTTTATATATTTAAGTTAGAAACAAGCTTGCTTCCCATGACAGTCCCAGTACCCACTCCCTCCCCTCCATGCCCATTCCTCACCCCAGCCCTCCTCAGCCCCCCACCCAATCCCCACTCCATTCCCCAGGGAGGGTAAGATCCTCCATTGGGCATCTCTAGAGTCTGTCATTTCGTTCCAGGGAGGGCCCAGGCCCTCCCCAAAGTGTCCAGATTGAGAAAGCATCCCTCATTGTGGAATGGGCACCCAAAGTCCATTTGTGTGCCAGGGATAAATACTGATCTACTACCCCCAAACCCCATAGATTTCCTGAGTCTCCTCACTGACATGGTAACTCTTATAAAGGAAAATATTTATTTGTCATTGGCTTACAGTTTCAGAGGTTCAGTCCTTTATCACCATGGTAGGACATGGTGGCATGCAGGAGGGCATGGTGCTGGAGAAGGAGCTAAGAGTTCTACATCTTTATCTCCAGACAACAGGAAGGCAACTGACTTGAGCTTCTGAGACCTCAAAGCCCACCACCAACTTCAATAGGGTCATACCTCCTATGAGGTCCATTCCTATTCAAATCACCACACTTGCCAAAGTCTTGGACTTTGAGTAGGTATTACTGAGGATGTTTCAATATAAGGGAAGAAAAAAATTAGGGACTTTACAAGACAATCAGGGCTCATTAAGAGAAACATCCTCTACCATACATGGACCTCTGCACGTCAATGTCATAGGATCACTTGATTGTATTCTGTCGTCTTTGAGTAATTGAAGACAGGATCCAACTAGCAAATGAGTGTTTATAATGAATTGCACTAAAGATTCTTTTCAACTCTAAGACTTGAGAAGTTTAATGCTGTACCTGACCTTGGAGACTGTGCTTGGTGCCAGTAATAGAGACTGGTACACAAGGCTGTAATAACAGCTTTATTACCACAGAAAACAACATGAAAATGAGTAGAAAATAAAGACTCAGGGTGCCTTTAGCTGTTTTTCAACATGAAACTTTAACCATATTTCTCCAAATTGTGTAGGAATATTGCATGGCAATCCATTTTAAATATAAATTGCAACATGTGACCAGAGGCTACCTATTGATCATACATAGTTCCAAAGCATAAGAAGGAGGGATGAGGCTGGACAGATGACTTAGCAGTTAAGAGGATGGATTACTTAGTGATTAAGAGAGTTTTCACCCTTGCTGAGAACCCAAGTTTGGCTTCCAGAACGCATGGAGAACAGCTCACAACCACCTGTAACTGCAAGGGATCACATATGCCTTTCTGGCCTCCAAGATCACCTGCACGCATGTGGCATATATTCGTAATAAGTGAAGATAAATTAATCTTTTAAGAAACAACAGAAAAGGAGGGAGGTTAGAAGGCTATTTGGGGGGGTCAAGGATGAAGGGTGGACCCCTGAAATCAAAGCATGGAACTAGATCAAGGACATAGCAGTAGCTAAAAAAAATATAGTGAAAAAGAACCAAAGATAGCTCTTCATCTTACCCTAGCTGTCTTTGAGGATTCTTTGAAGATTCTTAATAGTTATAGATATCCACAGTGATATGCTCACATTAGTTCATATGATACATTTATATGAGATTATAGAGCATAGAAAATCCACAGCTTCCTCCACTGTCTCTTCCCCAAGCCATAGTTCTTGCTTAAAAATTCCAGAGTTCAGTCGGGTGTTGGTGGCACATGCCTTTAATCCCAGCACTCAGGAGGCAGAGGCAGGCAGACCTCTGTGAGTTTGAGACTAGCCTGGTCTACAGAGCGGGTTCCAGGACAGCCTCCAAAACAATACAAAGAAACCCCGTCTCGAAAAACCAAAAAAAAAAAAAAAGAATTCCAGAGTTCATGCAATACCTCTCAGTGTGTAAGCAAGAAAGCTAAAACAGAGTTTCAAAATTAGTTTCTCTTGTCTGCCCTTCCTGCCTTCTGTGTCTTGCTTGACCCAGGGTCATGAAAATCTTATGACATGTGGGAGACATAGAAATAGCTAGAGTGTATGCAGAGAAGCTGGGCGTTCAGCTGGGTATGTTGGCATAAGAACACATTGGTTTTCTGGGCAAGCTGTGTTTTGACCGTGCTTGACTTTTTCTCCTGTTTTTGGAACAGAAGCTACTGTTACCATATTCTAACTGCAGGAAGAACAACAGGTGCTTTTAACAGATTTTCCTTTGTCTTAAAAAGAATAAAATGTTGTTAAATTGATTCAATAAGGAGAAGTCTGGTTCTTTGTTGTTTGATTAGCAGAGCCTTTGTATAATCAATTTTCCAAGCTCTTCCTCACATTGCAAAAAGGCCCTGATGCATTTTGGGAGTGTTAGCTGTTAAAAATAGTTTTCAGTTACTGGGTAAATACCAATTTGCAGCAATTGGGAAGAAAAATTTAGCATGACTGTTTACATACATTGTAGAGAGAATATTAACATCACCTTGAGATATCTGTTGTTTGCTTGCATGTGTGAAGAGAGAAAAGTCACTGCTTAATACAACACTTGCAGCTCACATTTGCTATTGTATATTCATAAATATTAATCTAGGAAGATAATTAGCTCTATAAATTTTACAATTAGCCTTTCAGAAGAGAAGTGGATGCTAATAAAAAAATGAGGCATGCTTTTAAGCTTCTCCACTGTGGATGTTTTCACTCTCTTAACAAGTCTGAGGCACAGCCTGTCTCTGTTTAATCTTTTCCTGAAATAGACATACTTCACACTTATTCTATCCCTCCCTCGAGACTATAATATTGCACCAGGGAAAATAGGTCTTCTATTCCTAAAATCTAGTTACTGTCAATTTTTTAAATCTTTTTAATCCCCCCTGAAATACCATATTATAACAACAACAAAAAAGGCCATATAGCTGACCCTTTATAACATTGCCTGGATTCAAGCAAAGCAGAATTTCCATGTGTGTGATGTTCAGATGAAATCAAGATGTGTCTGTGCTCCATGTGTAGAGATGTCTAAGATAAATCTAACATTTAGCTTAGATATTTGAAAGGTAAATCCTGTTTTATGATGTCATTGGAAAGGTAAGAAAGGACTAGTATAGAAAACCTTGCCAGAATCCTCTTTGAAGTGTGTCCCTTAAGGAGGTCTGTTGGGAGACTACACACCTGAAAGTAAGCAGTGCTGCATTTTAGTGGAACTGACACTTGAACCTATCACAGCATCTCTGAATTTAAAATAATTGACTTAGTTGGTAAATTCCAACCTTGACTATATCTAAGAATTTGATAAAATACAGATCCCTGAGTCTCTCTTCAGCATGACTAAATTGGAATTTTTAATGAATTTGTGAATTTACTTATTTTTCAAGTTCTCTTGATAGGTTTTATAAGTCAGAGAGAGTATGGGTTGCATGTGGCGGTTAGTACACTTGATAGCCAGTGCTACTGATCCCTGTTCTGTCTGCCATGTAAGAGTGCTGGTGGATTGTCACAGGGGCAGGATGGAGACATCTGCAAGAAGATGCCATTAGCTTGGATTAGAAAGAAAATGCAAATCATAAATAGAACCAGAGGTTGCCTTTCCTATTAACCCAAAACTATTTATTATGTATAAAATTAATGTGTGCAGGATACTAGCCAGAATTTTTCCTTTGGGAAGCCTAGAATATTCCAAACCAACCAACCACAACTTACTGATGGTGGAAGCTGGAACCCTCTGTGGATTTGGAGAAAAGCCTGAGGCCAATCCAGAAAAGACCTGGAAGAATTTCTTATGTAGGACTGATGATAGAAACATCCTCAGTTCTCTTCTACACTGTGTAAGAATTGAAAAGCCCATAGGCTCCAGAGTCACATCTGGATTCAAGACCAAGCTGTGCAACCCATGGTCATGTTACCTTGAGGACTCCCATCTCATCTCTGCATTCACTAAAAACCATAGTGAATTCAACAGCTCAACCTTTGAAGAGTAAATTGCATGGTTAAAAAGCTGATAGCATGGTGCCTAACACTTAATAGGCAACAGGTATTATTTCTCTAGCCTTCTACCTTCTGAAGCAAAGAACTCAACTTGGATCCATTTCAAAATGCAATAGAACAGGAGCAATTCCTGAATGCCTACCACGAAAAATGTAGGAACAATAACACAAAACACACCCAGTGCTTCCTTCAATGTGTCTGGCTCTGTTATACACCTTTGTTTTCATCTGTCCCTTGAAAAATTATTACACAAAGAGGTGCAAAGGGAGCTGGAGAGTTGACTTGGAAGTGAAGAGCATATACTGCTCCCGTAGAAGACTTGAGTGAATTCCCAGCAATCATAGCAGGTTGTAACTCTGCTTCTAACACCAGTTACAGGGGATCCAGCACCGTCTTTTGGCGTCCACAGGCATTCCACTCACACGAATACACACACACCCATTCATACACCACAGAATTAAAGAAAAAACTAAAATCTTTTTCAAAGAGGTGAAGTACACAGCCAGTCATTGGCATTCTAGAATTCCAGCTTGTGCACTCTGCCATGCTACTGTTTGCTGGAAGTGGTAGAGGAAAGAAAGAGACTTCACACCAAGTAGAAAGTGAAAGTAATAGACAATCCTTATGTGAAATATACTTTTTGTGTGACCTTCACAGGGATTTACTAAAAACGCAATATGTCAACTGCAGGCAAGACATGCGTATTTTAGTCCCTCTGGTCTGTGGCACTGACTTTATCAAATGCTAGTCACTTTCCTCCTGGTTCCAATCTAATTCCTGAAGTAAGTGTATTTAAAGTGACTCTTTTGAAACTATTTAGGGACTATGTGTATCTTGCCAAACAAAATCCTATGAATTCCAGAGAACTTTTGCTACTCAGTGTATCTGAAACTTTCTGAACTATTTAGACTCATCTGTTAAGGAAAAATAAGTATTTAACATAAAAGAAAGTAGAAAACAAACTTTAAAATGAGTAAGTCATAGGAACATATTTTTCCTTATCTCTTTCAAACTAAATTTCTGTGACCTCAAAATATCAGAACTACCCATATTAGTGTTAACATTACATTTTAAGAACTCTAGGTCATTTTTTCTGCTTTCTCTTTCTCCTTCTTTTCTTTCTCATTCTCCTCCTCTTTTTCTTCTTCCCCTCCTTTTCTTTCCTCACTGCCTTCATGATTTTCATACAAGCTAAATTTAAAAGGAGAAATTTGGAGCTAATATAGGAACTAGTTCTTGATTTTCTAGGCTTTGTGGGAAATGCCCTAGGGAATATTGCAAATGGGTATTTGAGCCTTTGGAAATACAGGATTTCCCACCCCAAGTGTTAATCCATTCTAAGGAAAAACATGACACAGAGAGAGTAGAGACCAAAATCTTTGTTATTATACAACATAACGTGTGAACTCACTTGAAGATGAAGGCACGGCCCCTTCTGGAAAATTATATGCTAAGAAGCACAACTGTTTCCACTAACTGAGCCAATAGGCCTAAAATTGGGTAAATTTCACAACAGTTAGTCTCTCCATGGCCCATTCCCCACAAATCCCAGGGTGGCTTGAGACACCCTGGTGTCTTTAAAAGACCTATATTTGAAACATTAAGGCTGAGAAGGAAAAGCAACTGCTTCAATGCTGATACTTTTTCCTATGAAAAGAAAGATCATCTCAGTGAGTCAAATGACCTTGATTCTAGCCTCATCCCTAGCTGGCTGGGGTACCCATGCTTGCCATTCACTCTGGTTAGCCTCAGATAAGCCTCATGGCTCTGCCATTCTGCAAATATGAAGTTAGTACGACAAGACAGCTAGGGTCACTGTGTGACTGTACCATCCTAGACTTCCCAGGAACATCTCGGGAGAAGCAACAGCTTTTCAACTCAGAATAGTACTGCTCAATGTAGAAGCAGAGAGAGACACAGCAAGGGCCCTACTCATAGGCACTGGGATTATAGGAGTTTTGCCCTGAGACTTAATGCTCTATCCTCTTTAAAATGGTGTTAATAAAAACATAGGAGATTTATAATATTATCAGAAAAATTAGGGACTATAAGGGCTTGCCAGTATCACCTCAGAGACACTAATGAAAGAAGCCTCCAGGTTTTCTCAGGGTACCACAGACTTGATACTCAGAATCTGAGATACTATTTTCTCTTTCATTTTTTCTATTAAAAGTAGATTCTTTTCTCATATACTATATCCTGATTACACTTTCCCATCTCTGTACTTCTCCAAGTTTCTTTTACCCCAGATCCATTCCCTTTCTGTGTCTCATTAGAAACAAACAGGCTTCTAAGGGATAACAACCAAACAGGACAAAATAAAATAAAATAAGATGAAGGAAAAACTATCACGTCAAAGTTGGACATGGCAACCCAACAAGAGGAAGAGTTTTAAGAGCAGGCAAAAGAGTCAGAGACCCACTTGTTCTCACAGTCACAAGTTCCATAAAAATACTAAGATAGTAACTATAAATATATGCCTACAGGGCATTGTAGAGACCCATGTCAGCCCCATGCTTGTGCTTCAGTCTCTGTGAGCTCAAACATGACTTGCTTAGTTGATTCAGAGGCCTTGTTCCCCTGGTGTCCTCCATTTCCCCTGGCTCTTATGATCTTCCTGTCTTTTTCTTCACGGGATTCCCTGAGCTTTGATGGGAGCAGTTTGATGGAGACCTCCTATATCTTTCTCCATGTAATGTGTGGCCAGGGTCTCTGCATCTGTTTGTATCTACTGCCTAGGGAAGACTCTGATGATGACTGGGTAAGGTACTAGAGATCCCACTTTCTAACATTAAGTCTATAGGACCTGAGAGCATGCTCTTGTGTTGAATTAAAACTCCCCCCACCCTACCCCTGAGTTCTCAGATTCATCATTTTATTCAAGCATAGCTTATATTCATAAGTTAACTCACTGACATATATGCCATCTACCACCTGCACTAAGTAGTTAGGGATAATGCCAACCCCATTTGGTAGAATATAGAGTTATGACTTGAAAATAGCCAGTGACTCTTTCCAATCCAATAGACTGGCACCTGGTTAAGATCTGGACTAGACTGTAACCTTTCTCCATACCAGGAGACATAAGCCACTGTCATTCTGGTCCAGTGAGAAGTGAATGAAACCTAGAAAAGTTAGATGAGGTCTCAATATGTCATCCTACCTGTCTGTAGTTAAGAAAAAACATTCTCAGATTTGCTGACTTGAAATATTATATTTTTAGAACATGTTGCTTCTAAAAGTAATGCAAAGGGGCCTAGACCTGCCTCAAACACTGACATTGGTAATCACAGAGCCCTATCTATGATCAATATAGCTGATTTTCTAGTTAGGTTTTCAATCCCAGTAGGAAGTTCCTCTTGGTGCAGATTTCTTCTGGGAAACTAAAGGATCTTCCCACTGCACAGAAATAAGTCCGTTATTTGTTTGAGTCTAGAACTATAGAAACATGTTTTGCCTTGAGATTTGACACTCCAGATACACTTGGGCATTACCAAGCAATAAATTGGGTATTTGAAATATAAAAATAATTCTTAACCCCACCAGCCATTGTTTTAATTAATATCCTACTGAACTGTCCATGAGTAAGGAAAAACCAAAAGCTCACCCTGGAGCACAAAAAAAAATACAAAAAAAGCAGGATTTAGAAAAATCTGCATATTGAATTTTCAGCCTTTCCTTAAGAATAAGTTATGTGTCCAAAGGCAAAAGTTTCCACAGTCAAGAGTGAGTGGACTAGCCAAAGACAGGATCTCATGAGGCTGTCTGTGATCATTTCTGGTTTGCTTGTGAGTAACCTCTTCAGTTGTCACCACAGCCAGCCCTACAGCTTACAGAATCCAATTTTAACCAGCCTCTCTTGTCACTTCTTGATGCCCAATACAGTGCCTTCCCAGTTAAACTCCATCATAGATGGCACATCACCACACCAGGCCAGATTTGCAAACAAACCTTGAGAAATACTGGATCTGAGGGCTTCCTGCAGGTTCAGCCAAAACCTTCATAAGTCTATCACTTGATCTCTGTGCTAAGATGTAAGGTCTGTGCATTTTTTCTTTCCTTGCATTTTCTAAAGAAGCTCATTTGCCAATCTGCTGTCCTTTTATATGTTTTCCATTTTATGTGAATTTGCTGTGGTAGACAAATAAAATTGGGTATCTCTGATCAGAACAAAATAAAGCAATGAGATTAACCCTTTTCACTTCATTGACTATATTTTAAGTGTATTTATTTCTGATAATCACAAGACCATAGTCAAACAGCTTCTTATATACCAGTCAGTGAGTTTAAGCTGACAGAAAATTTCTATAAAAAGCTCCCTCACTGTTACAACCTAAGCCAGTTCAAACACACTGACCTAGAAAGTTCATTTCTTTAAATTCGCTCAGAGGATATACAAAACTCTATAGAAAGATTAATTATGGGGAACACTCAATACTGTATTGTTTATAATGTCTTTTAACTAAGATAAAGTATTTAAAACAAAAAACAATAATGGGATGTTTTGAAATATAGTAGTCCACACACACTGTGTATATCTAATTACTAAAATTATATTTAATAGGTCCATAACATGGGTTATATCTACAACATATTAGTACTAGTGAAAAACAAAACATTGTACATGTAATAAGCATGTGAATAATACACACACACACACACACACACACACACACACACACACACACAAAGAAATTAAGTGAATACTGTGTGCTTGGTTCTTCCTCTGAAAGAATTATAAATCTTTTCTATCATTTCCTCCTTTGGATTGATTCATTTTGTAACTGTTTGAACTCAACTAATGTATTACATCCATATCAGGACAACTAAAAAAACTTCAATTTTTTAAATTATAAACTGCTATGGAAATGAAAATTTCAACTGTTTTTCTTCCCAGATCATATATCTGTGTTGTCTTGGGAGCCTGACTTTCTTTGGGATAAAGGTTTTCCATAAGAAGACATTCTTGTTCATTCAGACAGAGAAGGAAATTTCCAAGAGGTGGCTTTTCCTAGGCACAAGAGTCCACTCTGGGGACTTTTTGGTTCCACACAGCCCCATGTTCCTCCCCCTATGCACTCAGAACATGAACTGCAAGACTGTAAGGCAAAGTGTCCTAGCTGACTGTAAGCTTGCTACCTGCCAGCCTGAGCATGCTCTCTCACACACCCTCTTGTAACTGGATATGTATTTGTTTTGTTAAATTCATTCAGTCAGCAATTTCTGCACTAAACAGTCCCTGAGGCCAAGAGAAGGGGGGAAAATCAGTAGTCAACATACTACTTTCAAGTACAGAGTACCGACCTCTTTATAGAAGGAAATTAAGTAAAAACTGGTAATTATAACTAGAGTACAACCTTTCAACATAGTCAATGAGAAATTCAATTTGCTTAAAATAACGAGATACTCTGGCATGAACAATCTGTTCGTAGGTTGTTCCCCAGAGCCTGGGGATGGAAATGAAGCCCTGGCTGACATTTGATGCTATCTGTCACTTTATCCACTCTGTCTCATGGTGAGTTTTATGATGATACTCAGAGATTTGGGATGGAAAGGGGAAAGAGAAATTCACTTTCTCTCTTTTCTACCTCCTTACGGGTAACATGTTAGCAAATGGATCCAGCTTATATTCTGAATGCTTGAACAATAATCTGCCCTAGTGCTTCTTTACATGGATACTATGCAGTGACCTTGAATCCCCCTGAGCCTTTGTCTAGAACTGATGGGCAGAGTTTCTGAGATACCTGCCTTGCTGGTGGTTACTAGATGATTCCTTTGCTCAAAGCTCATATGCCTAGTTCTTTCAGAGCTGGCATCCTATGAGCAAGAGAACAGTATTTCAAAGATGAATTAAGGCTGGATCTCTGGATCCATCTGTAAAGTACTTATCTTATAAGCATGAGGACCTGTGGTGACCTTTAGAAGTTACCTAAAAAAGCTAGGCATATAAGTGCAAATTGTTGATCCCCAAACTGGTGAGATGAAAATAGATTCCTAAGGCTTCTGGACCAGAAAGCATAGTCTAGTGGGAGAATTCCCAGAAAGTGAGAGACCCTGTCCAAAAACATCAAAGTGGATACTTCCTAGGGAACAGTACTCAAGACTTTCTGCTAGCCTTCGTAAGCATGTATACACACATACATGAGCACTCACAAATGTACTCACACAAACAAGAACTTACACATGCACACACATATGCATAAAAAATACAAATTTAAATAAAGTAATAGAGTGTCGAATCAATTATCTCTTCATCTGATGATTTTTTCCAGCTTCTTCAATGATCTTCTTTTATTTACTTCCTCCCTCAGTCACACATTTAACAAGCTTTTTAAATTTTTTTATCATTTTTTATTTTAATTTTAAATAGCTTGTTTTACATGTCAATCCCAGTTCCCTCTCCCTCCCCTCCTCCCGCACTCCCCTTCCCCCCCCACCCTCCCACCCTATTGCCAAATCCTTCCACATAGGGGATATCCAGAGTCTGTCATTTCACTCTGGGTAGGGTCCAGGCACTCCCCTGAGAGTCCAGGCTGAGAGAGCATCCCTCTTTGTGCTATAGGCACACGAAGACTGTATACCAGGGATAGACACTGATCCACAGCTCAGGGCCCCATAGGTTGCCCAGGCCTTCTCGCTGACACTCACATTTGGGGGGTCCAGATCAGTCCCATGCTGGCCTCCCCACTGTCGCTCTGGGGTCCAAGAGCTCTCCCCTGTTCAGATCAGCTGTCTCTGCTGGTTTTGCCAGCCCATTCTTTGCCAATTTGCTCATCACTCCTCTCTCTCTGTCACTGGGTTCCTTGGGTTCAGTTCAGTGATTAATTGTGTGTTTGCCTCTGCTTCCATCAGTCACAGGATGAAGGCTCCCGGATGGTTATAGACATCAAGTTCATTATCAGGAATGGGCATTTGAATTGTTCTCACCACTATTGCTTAGCTTGCCAATTGGTGTTATCCCTTTAGATCACTCGAGGTTGCTCTGGTGCCTGATCTGTATTCGATCCTATGATTCCCTCTTCCCCCTATTCTACCCCCACCCTCTCAACTTCACAGACCTAATGAAATAGAAGCAGTCATCAAAAGTCTCCCAAACAAAAAAAAGCCCAGGCCCAGATGGCTTCAGTGCAGAATTCTACCAGAAATTCAAAGAAGAGCTAATTCCAATACTCCTCAAAGAGGCATAGAAGCAGGAGGCTCACTGCCAAACTCTTTCTACGAGGCTAAAATTACCTTTATACCCAAGCCACACAAAGACACAACTAAGAAAGAGAACTATAGACCAATTTCCCTCATGAACATTGATGCAAAAATACTCAATAAAATACTCGCAAACCGGATTCAAGAACACATCAGAAAAATCATCCACCATGATCAAGTAGGCTTCATCCCAGGAATGCAGGGATGGTTCAACATTAGAAAATCTATCAATGTAATCCACCATATTAACAATCTGCGAAAGAAAAACCACATGATCATCTCACTAGATGCTGAAAAAGCCTTTGACAAAATCTAGCACCCCTTCATGATAAAGGTCCTAGAGAGATCAGGGATAACAGGAATGTACCTGAATATAATAAAAGCAATATACAGTAAACCAACAGCTAACATCAAAGGAAATGGAGAGAAACTCAAAGCAATTCCTCTAAAATCAGGAACAAGACAAGGCTGTCCACTCTCTCCATATCTCTTCAATATTGTACTTGAAGTTCTAGCTACAGCAATAAGACAACAAAAGGAGATAAAGGGGATACAAATAGGAAAAGAAGAAGTCAAACTTTCACTATTTGCAGATGATATGGTAGTTTACATAAGTAACCCAAAAAACTCCGCAAGGTTACTCCTAGAGCTGATAAACACCTTCAGCAATGTGGCAGGATACAAGGTAAACTCAAAAGAATCAGTGGCCCTATTATATACAGATGATGAAGTGACTGAGAAAGAAATCAGAGAAACATCACCCTTTACAATAGCCAAAAACAGCATCAAATATCTGGGGATAATGTTAACCAAGGAAGTGAAAGACCTGTATATCAAGAACTTTGTGTCTTTAAAGAAAGAAATCAAAGAAGTTACCAGAAAATGGAAAGATCTCGCATGCTCTTGGATTGGTAGGATCAACATAATAAAAATGGCAATCTTGCCAAAAGCAGTCTACAGATTCAATGCAATCCCTATCAAAATTCCATCACAATTCTTCAAGGACCTGGAAAGAACATTAGTCAACTTTATATGGAAAAACAAAAGGCCCAGGATAGCTAAAACATCCTTATACAATAAAGGAACTTCAGGATG
This sequence comes from Mesocricetus auratus, assembly GCF_017639785.1. Classification (NCBI taxonomy): domain Eukaryota; kingdom Metazoa; phylum Chordata; class Mammalia; order Rodentia; family Cricetidae; genus Mesocricetus; species Mesocricetus auratus. The sequence goes on along the minus strand of NW_024429196.1, from coordinate 25,162,405 downwards.
TATCACCATACCTGACTTCAAGCTCTATTATAGAGCTATAGTCCTGAAAACAGCTTGGTATTGGCACACAAATAGGCAGGTAGACTAATGGAACCGAATAGAAAGCTCTAATTTTAACCCACACACCTATGAACACTTGATTTTTGACAAAGAAGCTAAAACGGTACAATGGAAAAAAGAAAGCATCTTCAACAAATGGTGCTGGCATAACTGGGTACTGGTATGCAGAAGACTGCAGATAGATCCATGTTTATCGCATTGTACAAAACTTAAGTCCAAATGGATCAAAGATCACAACATAAATCCAGCCACACTGAAACTTTTAGAAGAGAAAGTGGGAGATACTCTTCAACGAGTTGGTACAGGAGACCACTTCCTAAACATAACACCAGTGGCACAGGCACTGAGATCGACAATTAACAAATGGGACCTTCTGAAACTAAAAAGCTTCTGTAAGGCAAAGGACACAGTCAAAAAGACAAAAAGGCAGGCCACAGAATGGGAAAAGATATTCACTAACTCTACATCTGACAGAGGGCTAATCTCCAAAATGTACAAAGAACTCAAGAAACAAGTCTCCAAAACACCAAAGGATCCAATTAAAAGGTGGGGTACAGAGCTAAATAGAGAATTCTCAGTAGAGGAGGCTAAAATGGCCAAGAGACACTTAAGAAAGTGCTCAACATCCTTAGCCATCAGGGAAATGCAAATCAAAACAACTCTGAGATACCATCTTACTCCTGGCAGAATGGCTAAAATCAAAAACACCGAAGACAATTTATGCTGGAGAGGATGTGGAGAGAGAGGAACACTCCTCCACTGCTGGTGGGAGTGCCGACTCATACAGCCTCTTTGGAAATCAGTATGGAGATTCCTCAGGAAAATGGGAATTAATATACCACTAGACCCAGCAATTCCACTCTTAGGCATATATCCAAATGAGGCAAGTTCATAAAACAAGGGCATCTGCTCCACTATGTTCATAGCAGCATTATTTGTAATAGCCAGAACCTGGAAGCAACCTAGATGCCCCTCAACTGAACAGTGGATAGAGAAAATGTGGTACATTTACACAATGGAGTATTACTCAGCAGAAATAAAAACAATGGAATCTTGAAATTTGCAGGGAAATGGATAGTACTGGAAGAAACCATCCTGAGTGAGGTAACCCAGTCACAAAAAGACAAACATGGTATGTACTCACTCATATATGGATTTTAGACATGGATCAGCATAGTGCCAGTCTGCACTTCCACTGATAGAGAGTCTGGGAAACAGGAAAGAACCTAAAAGATATGCATATATGCATAGTACCCAAGAGAAGAGGATTGAGACAAGATCCTCTGAATGGATAAATTTTTTATTTTGGTTTTAAGTGTGTATGTGTGTGTAGTATATGTCCACACATGTAACTGCAGAATCTAGAACAGGATGTTGGATTTTCTGGAACAGAAGTCACAGGTAGCTGTGTGCCACTGATATTGGTGCTAGAACCAAACTCCAGTACTCTGAAAGAGCAGTATGCTCTTGACTGTTGATCCATCTCAACCTCTTCCATTTTTTGCTACCAATAAGTATAGTTGCTGTGCTAGATGCCTGGGAGGAGCATGAAAATAAATGTTGAGATGTTTTCAAAATCTCTGATTCTAGCAGAAAAGAAAATGAGGAGTATATCACTATAAAACGACAGTAAGCATTTCGATAACACAGACCACAGGGCATGTCAAGGAAGGAATATAAACAGTATCTAAACACTGAGCCAAAGATGAGCCAAAGTGGCCCATGATGAGAAAAGGGCATTCCCAGCTGAGGGTTCATGATGAAAAGGCAGAAAGACAGAATGCTACATTCAGAAGCTAAGTGGGAATCAGAAGTGGAGCCATGAAGGTGGCAAGTAGATACATATATAATTTATCTTGTACTGTGCAACAAGCCACCCCTAAACTTGGTGACTAAATGTAACAGTTATATTTAACCATGACTCTGCGAATCATCTGAACAACTCTTTTGGTCTAGAGCAGTGAGTTCAGAGACAGGAAATCGAGAAGGTTGACCTTTCTTACACACTGACATCATGACTAGCATAACAACAGTAATCCTATGTGGTCTCTCATCCTCAAGGTTTGGCCTTGGACTCCTCATAGGGAGACCAACATGTTCCCAGAGAGTCACTAGAAAGCATAAATTCTAAGCATCTGTTAAGCCTTCATTTGTATCACAATTTCTAACATTTTCATGGTCCACAGCAAATCATATGGCCAGCCTGACGGCTATTTGGGAGAAGAGCATTGGATGAATAAATTCAAAGAGGTATGCTGTACTGTACACCAAAATTATAACAACCTATGAACCAAAGGAGAGAACGATAGAGGACCTTGAGTAAATCATTAAAGAAATGGGAAATCACTTAAAGCCTTTAATAGGAGATTTTTGTTATAAATGGCCTACATATATAACTGACTTCAAGGAAGTCATTGTTTCTGTGGTATAGGCTGACTTTCTAGAGACAGATAGACCTGGACTTGAATCTTGGCCCTATCTTATGCTAAATATGAAAATTTGACAGCATCCCTTAAGCCCAGAAAGTCTCAGCTTTCCTCTCTGTCAAGAGAAGACCATGATGCCAAAAGCCCATGGAATATTCATGTCAATAATGCAAAATAAAACACTTTTTGAAGTCTGCAGCTTACAATAAACATCCCTTAAGCATAAGCACCCTCACAAGGTATTGTCATTATCATCATGAATTTGAGAGTGATGGGTTTGGGAACGACTAATAGCCAGATATGTCCATCTAAGGGTAATGATGAAGTAGGGACTTGAAGAAATAAAGACAAAATTTTTTCTAACTGTGGACAAAAGGGGTGCTGAAGACTGACCCAAACTAGGGCACTTAAGACTCCAAGTCATACGGTTATAACTAGGAGCTATGAATAAGGATGGAAAGAAAGATGTGGCTTTGACTAAGAGCCATGAATGTGACCAGGAAGTGTGAAGGACCAAATTAGTACGTTTTAGGAACTACCTTATTACTTAATTGTCATGACTGTGAGGAACTGGATGGAAGCATTTCTCCCTCATAAAGAGGCCACAAAGTCTTCTAGGTTGAAGAAATTTTAAAGTTATATTAGCAAATTATGTGACTGCCCTAAGACAGCTGTCTGAATTATGGTTCCTATGGCTATGAAGAGGAGATACCATGACCACAGTAACTATTATGAAGGAAAACATCTAACTAGGGCTAGCTTAAAGTTCAGAGGTTTAGTCCATTGTCAGTATGGTGAGAAGCATGGCGGCATGAAGGCATATGTGGTGCTGGAAAGAGAGTTCTGCATTCATATCAGAAGGCAGTAAGAAGACACTGCAGGATGGTAGACCTAGTTTGAGCATATGAAATCTCAAAGCCTGCTCCAGCAATACCACACCTACTCCAACAAGACCATATCCCACATCTCCTAACAGTGCTACTCCCCAATGAACCTATGGGGGCCATTTTCTTTCAAACCACCACAACAGCTTAAAAATGCCTGGAACCTCTGACTTTTGGATTACTATATACAGAGAAGACTTTAGATAGAATACAGGACAAAGAATCTTCAAACACCATTCTACTATACTACAACATATGTGAATACATATGTGTGCAGTGTGGGTATGTGTTTGTGTGTATACAGATCCATGTGGAAGCCAGAGATGACGTCAGCCATCTTCCTCTTTTTTTTTTTTTTTTTGAGACATGATCTCTCACTAAAGTTGAGCTCACCATTTGGGCAAGCTTATATGACCAGAACATTTCAGGGCCTCTTATGTTTCTACCACTCTAGAGCAAGGATTACAGGCACCCAATGACACCACAGTTGATCTTTCACATGGGTAAGGGGGATCTGATGGTGAGTAATTTAAAACCAAACCATCTCCCTAGACAATTGCTGTTAACTTGAAACAAACACATCGACACAAAAATACCTACAACATAAAACCATCCATATAATTATGGGCTGTGCACAAGCCTTTTAAAGATTATAGGAGTCTGAGGACACAAACCTCAGCACTTAATACAGGAAATGTTGAATAGGGAAGTTTAGCAGTTACCAAAACATTGAACCCCCACTCTGAATGAGGTCAGACTAAGACAGTATGCAATGGTTAGCCATCATGTTACCTGGAATGCCTGAGATATTGGATAATTGCATATTGAAAATGGTTTAGGAAAGCCTTTCCATTTTTGGTATAGTAGATAACTGCAGCTAATGAGATTGAATTTGGTTAAAAAGGTAAGGCTAGCTATGATTTTAGAAGGAATCTCAAGTTTTATCTGAATAAATATCTAGCATTACCAAATTCAAGCCCTTCCTAAAATGTTTGCCTTGAGAGATTTATGAAATTGAAATTTCTTTTTCCTGTGTTTAGAATACGGTTGCCGGGCAGCCCGCCCACTCTCCACATTGTCTCAGAATTGCACATGTGGTTTGGTATCCTCACAGAGAACACTGTGTGCATGAGCTTGGGTTGGCTTTGCTGTGGTGGGTGGGTAGAAATCTGTGCAGGAGGGGACCAGGTGCTACTGCGTGAAGCGTGGGAGGCCCAGCAGTAGCAAACAGTTCTCTACTGAGAAGTGAGAAGCACATAAGAAGAAGAGAAAACATTTAGAATAATCTCTGGCCACTCAGCAGCTTCCTGTGTTCAGAAGTTAAATTTTCCCTGGCATGAATGCTTACTTAGTAGCTCCATGTCTAGGTGTTTTCCACCTTATTCTTCACCCAGTTTTCAAAGTGAGATAAAACCACTGCCCCTGCACATTTGAACACTTCCCATCTTTTCCTCTCATGGAATTGAAACTGCCAAGGAGAAATATGTGAGGCAGAGAGGGAACTTGTATGTGTGTAGTGGGGTGCAGGTTTCTAGTCTCACCAGGAATGGAGGTGACTTCTACCCCAACATTCCAAACCTTTTCTTCTCAATCATGTTGATGAATCCTTCTTTTCAACCTGCTAAACTTCAGAGGCCACTCAACATTGACTCAAGCATCCAACTTCTGCATGTGCCAACTGTTCCCAAGATGCTAAAGCATGCTATCCCTTGTGCAGTGTCATTCTCATTGCTGTGACAAAATGTCTGGAACAACCAAGGAAGGAAGAAAAGATTTTCTTTTCTTTACAGTTTTAGAAGATTAATTCTAGGATCATTTAGTTATGTACTTGGACAGAATATATTCTGGTAAATAGTAGTGTATGTGCTGGAGTTGAGTTGTAAATATCATGGTGAACAGGAAGCAAATGGAAACACAAGAAGGACCACCTTCTGCAAGCCCCTTTCTTTTAGGTAATTTTCAACTGATGTTTCATCAATTTCCAAAACTGGTGCCACCAGCTGAATAATAAGCATTTTTAAACAGGAGTTTCTAGATGACATTTCATAATCACAGCATAAACTTTCTGCCCCTGGATCCCAATAACTCCTGGCAATATTTATAATGGAAAATGAATTAGCTTGTTCCCAAGAGTTGCTCTAACTACAGTCTTAATAGTTCTAAGTTTTTAGAAGTCCCAGGTCTCATCTGATAGTCAAGACAAACTCTTATTTATGAACCCTATAGAAACAAGAGAATTACATATTTTCAATAAATAACAGCACTGAATAAACATTTGTATTTCAAAATGGAGGATTGGGTACATAGAAATTAGAATAGACTAAAGAAAGACTAAAACTGGACAGAGCAGTCATTAAAGCCTGTAACTACATGTTAGGCAACTGGGACATGTGACATTGTGATGTGGAGTCCAAACATGTGAGCAGTCACCCCTATGGTCTTATCACTTACAAGCCTACATGGTCTCTTTGCTGGACTTGCTCTAATTGTTGCCTTTGGCTTTCTTTGGTAAATGTCCCAAATTCCTAGAATCTTTAACATCCTGTATTTCCTAAACACATTATAGAATACATGAACAAACTAAGGAAAGACAGATTTATGTTTGCTAATAGTTCCAAGGGGTTTAGTCAATTGTAACTTGCATAATATCTACTTGAGCAAAAAAATCATGGTGACTAAAACATAGATATTCAGTTCATAACAAATAGGAAGCCAAGAGAAAGACAGGGAGGAACCAGAAAGAAAATAACTAGAACCTGCCTCCATGGACCTACTTCTTCCAATCAAATCCCACCTCCTTAAGTTCCCAGAACATCTCACAATAGCAGCATCAACTGTGGAAAAAGTGAGAGACATGATATGTGGGAGACATATCATATGCATCTGTAACACCTTCACACTATAGAAATCTTTTTTGCCCCCAAACACCCTCTGCTGTTCAGACCATACATCTCACAAATAAATTCAATCTTCTTACCATCCTCAGATCAGATGTGAGTGGTTTGAGTGTGTTTGTTGAGCAGAGAAGGATGCATGTCTCTAGTAACTTAAATTTTTGGATGTGGATTGACGGTTTAACCTAAGAGGATGTGGAGCCCAAGATGCAAGCAATTTTCTTTGCACAAATTCATCAACTTGTTGTCAGTTCCACTGAAATCTGAATAATGATACCTTGGAAAGAGTACCCTGAAAATGGAAATACTTGTAATTCTCAACAATGAAGTTTGTTGTTTACCATGCCCAAAAAGCTCTTAGAGAGTAAAGCAGTCAAGTAGAACACTTCACTTGCTATGCACAAAACAATCAAGCTATGTGTTTATCAAGAAATGACTAGTATCTTCCTTCCCTGTTCTTTCCTGACAAGCACAAATGTGCCTTAGATAAAAACAGCTTTAATGACCAAGGGAACATTTTATATAAAAACCTTTTGATACTATATACTAATTGCAATTAATACTAAAGGACTGATGTGGGATGTATAGCCCTCTAAAATGCCCTTAGAGTTAATTTGAGGCCTCTGGTAAGACTGTAAAAATGAACACAATGAAATGTGGCAACATTTAAAAAACTCACCTTTCAAGTGCCCTGATCCCCATGCCTCTTTTGCCACAGGCTTGGTGTTTCACAGTCTTTTCAAGTGCTTGTTTTAATGACACCAGCACTTGACTAGAGATAAAGCAACACATTTATCCAATTAAATATTTCCTCTCAACCATTCCCTAGCGTAACCCAAAAGAAAATGGTGTCTAGGTGTAACACAGAAAAAGTACTTTCCCCATCAAACCATGAGACCTTCATTTTAATGAATCTAGTCCAACGAGGCTACCTTCCTGTGAGGGGTTTCACTTATCAGTACTGTGTTTTCTGGTTTAAAATAAATCACTTGCTTTTTAAATTATGAGGTATTATAAACAATGCTTTCATTTAAATAAACAATTGGTACCTAGTGCAAATAGCTATCATAAAGATAGTGCTTGCTAGAACTCTCTGTCTCCCCCTACCATGTGTGAGTGTGTGTGTGTGTGTGTGTGTATGTGTATGTATGTAGGTATGCATGCATGTATGTATGTATTCATTTCTTGAGATCAGGCATCCCTATAGGCCAGGTAGGTCTTGAATTCAGATCCTGATTCTGAAATGCTAGGATGTTGCCTGCATTACTTGTCATAACCTGTTACTCCTTTGGCGGCTAAACGGCATCTCTTTTTAGCCTACCTTTCCCAGAATTATCTGTGTCTCCTAGTCCCGCCTATCTTCCTGACTTTATTTACCAAACAATGTTTTAGTCATCAACCAACAAGAGAAACACATATACAGAAGGACATCTCCCATCACCAGGATTACAGGTAAGTATCTCTATACCCAGAAGAAATGAAGCAAGATTTAGAATATCTAAGTTTAAGTCTTGTATTAAAACTTAATGTGTAAGATGCAATGCTAATATGGTCAAATTGTATGTTCCAGAACCTCAGATAGTCATAGGCAAGGCTTTAGCATGTCTTACATGTGACCTCACTCTCTCCTCAAAGAAGGTCCTTAATAGACTGGCATCATTTGTTAGAGAAGCTCTTGCTGAGTTCTACAACTTTTCTCCAGGGACTCAACTGTGGGTTATGTACAGTGTCCATGACTTGTCCCAGTTAAGATAATCAATATGAGGCATAAAGCCCAAGACACATGAACAAACCCTTTACCTCATGCAGAGGTTGGATAAGGGACCAAGGTTATTGACTGCAGGTAACATTGATGCCAGGACACTGAGCTCAACTTACAGAACCCCAATACATATGCTTTGTATGTCAATAAGTTTTATGAATCCATGTGAAAATGACTATGGTTGTGTGTGCTCAGATTTTTGCTTAGAAGTGCAACTGCAGAATTCAACATGGTGAATTATTACAGGATTTTATCAACTTCTGATAGATCAAAGGGTGATTTTCTAATTTGATGACAATTTAGAAATTTGTTTAACTTCATTCCATGTGCCCACTTAAGCCTAGTTTTAAAGATTATTTGTATATTCATGAGAATTACCAACAACAAATTGGAAAAACACTATAGAAGACTCACTAAGAAGAATGACTTTTGAAGTTGTTTTGAGTCTACCTCTTATAAAATGCAATCACAGTCTGTCATATAACATCCATGAGACTCAAGTGAACTCTTTACCTCTAACATGAACATAAAAGTAGTATATATTTTTTGTCTAAGTGTGTGTGTACGTGTGTGTGTGTGTGTGTGTGTGTGTGTGCTCTCATTTAATACATACGTTAATAGAGATGATGCATTAAAACCCACACAGGAGCTGGAGAGATAACTATATCAGTAAAGTTCTTTCCATGTAAGCGTGAGTGTTGTATCCTTGGAAAAAGTGAGGCTTGGTGGTGCAGGCTTACAGTTCCAGTGTTGGGAAGGCAGAAACAGGAAAATTCCTGGGTCTCATTGTCTGGCCTAGCTAATTAGCCTAGCCTAATTAGCAAACTCCATGTGCCATTAAGAATCTCTGTCTAAAAATGTAGATGGAACCTTGGGAACAACACTCTAATTTGACCTCTGGCCTATTCCCACATATACTCACACAGAGAAAAGCAACTATGCAGGCTAGGCATGATGGTATAGTCCTAGAACTCAGAAAGAAGAAAGATGATTTCAAGTTTGAGGGCAGCTTGGCCTACACAGACAAACCCAGTCTCAGAAAGTCTATCTGTCTATGTATCTTCCATCTGGCTCTCTTTCTATCTATCTATCTATTATCTATCTATCTATCTATCTATCTATCTATCTATCTACCTATCTACTTACCTACCTACCTATGAAATCCATGAGTTCTTGGTTCAGAATGAATATACAATAAATTCTAGTTATCCTTACACATACTCAACATTGGCAGTGATATCATTAAGAATGTTTTGTTTCTAAATTCCAATTGATATCATTAACTTTGACCTGTAAAAATGTGGAGAGTTGGCAGTCAGGGAGACATTAGCTTTGAAGGCAGTTTACAAAGTAGAAAATGGAAAATGTTTCTTAAAAGGGTGAAAAGATGATCTCTCTGCTCTTTGCTGCCAAACCACCTGTAGTATGTTTGTATTTCATTATTCTGTCGTTTTTGTTTGGCCTCTGCCCCTTTTCTTTATCTGCTTTGATGCTGACCTTCTACACAAAGGCATTGCCACAACCTCAGCAGTTATTTCCAGCTATTGTGGTGAGAGCAAGTAACGCATCCAGTGCCATAACCAATAAAATGCAGAGGAAGGATGCTAAGAGAGGGAAGCCAGCTTCGGATAAAATGTGGTGTCCTTGCATATCAGCCTTTCACTTATGAGTAGTTTTCTCAGCTGAGCAGTGGCGGCACATGCCCTTAGTCCTGGGAGACAGAGGCAGGTGGATCTCTATGAATTTGAGGCCAGCCTGGTCTACAGAGTGAGTTCCAGGACAGCTTACAAGGCTACACAGAGAAACCCTGTCTTGAAAAAAAAAAGAGTGATTTTCTTAGTTGGCATGTGTAGGGCATAAGTCTAGTTTGCAAACTTCTTCATCTGCAACCGGTCTATCTCTGAAGTTGTTTTGAAGACCACAAGACAGTTTGAAACATACCAAGCTAGCTATTCAACTACCTATTTTTTAATTGAAATGGCTAAATTAATTTTTGCATAAAGTATTTTTAAAGATACAATTTGGATAAAAAGAGTGACATGGAAATGACCTGGATTCTCGTTTTGTTTGTAACTCTGGAGACAAATTAACTCCCAAAGTGGATCAGAAGCATATCTGAGTGTGAAAATTTGGAAACGGCTTTCCTTCACATGGTGGATACAGGAAAAGAAAAAAAAACTAACTGTGAGACACCCAAGTCAAATGGTTATTTGACACAGTAAACAGTGCAGCAGGTCAGACACTAGACCGAGGGTTTTTAACTTTCCAGACATGGATGTTTCTTATCCAAGAATCTGAGGTCAAGTTTTTTTGTTGTTGGTAGTGGCTTTGTGTTTTGTTTTTGTTTTTGTTTTTTCGAGACAGGGTTTCTCTGTCGTTTTGGAGGCTGTCCTGGAGCTACTTCTTGTAGACCAGGCTGGTCTCAAACTCACAGAGATCCACCTGCTTCTGCCTCCAGAGTGCTGGGATTAAAGGCGTGTACCACCACGGCCTGGCCTGAGGTCAAGTTTAATATATAAACTAAGAGAAAACTTAGGGCGCATAACATCCAGCTCCATTGTAAGCACACCATATGAAGTTGCCCAAATAAATAATACACTACATCATGAAATACCGTCATTTCCCTACAGATACTGCAAAAGATAGTCCCAGACTCTTCACAATGTTTCAACACTCCCATCCCTAGAAGAAAAAAGTTCCAAGGGGAAATGGAGGGAAATATGAACTTGAGAGAATGACAAAGTCAAGATGTAATGACAGAGGGATCAGAGATGGGGACCACAGGCAGCAAGAGATTAGAGGACAGTGTTGATGATGTAACAATTCCAGCACACACCCAGTTGGAGTGGCAAGATTTAATCAGGAGGCATAGAAGGTTTTGGATAACCCAAAAATGCTCAGTGCTCAGAGAACATACTTGAAAGGAAATGGATGCCATTCTCTCTAACTTGAGTCACAGACTCTCATAGTAATGAAACTAACTGAAAAAATCTTTTACTTTTATATGAGATTGTGTTTCACAAATATTTAATGAATACTTCTGTATATCAATTTCATGATATGAATCTAACTAAATATAAAAAATTTACCACTAAGTCTTCCACCATCAAAGCTGGTAGAAGCTAAAAAATTATTTCTAACATAATTTTTATTTACCTTTGGAAACAATGCTCAACACTTATAGAGCACAGGAATTTTTAAAGTATGCAGATACTGGAGAGTGTTACTAGGTGAAAAAGAGCAGGTCTGGACTAGAGTGATGGATAAGTGGGTAAAGCACTTGATACAGAAGCATGAGGACCTGAATGAGGATTTCTAGTATATATGTATAAAAGTAGGGTATGGTGGCCTCCTTCTATGACCCCAATGCCTCAGTGTGGGGTGGGGGAGACACATGAATCTTGTAGGCTCACTGGACATAGCAAGATCAAGACTCAGTAAGAGATTCTTCCTCAACAAGTAAGATAGAAATGGGCATGCTAAACTGAATGGGAGAAAGCCAATGAGGCCTCAACTCTACACAAAGAAATACAGGCAGTTGTGGAAATCTGGGAGCTAGAGAGGTGGTCTTCACAGGGAGAGCTCACCAACTGATTATCCAGTGCCAAATTGTCAGCCCTGAGGACATACATACAAGTAGCATTACATGGATTATACAGATTATATTTAGAAATACAAACATACATACATACACACACACATACATGCATACATGTGTATGTGTGTGTGTATATATATATGTGCATGTAATAACAATGAAAACAGAGGCTATGAATTTGAAGGAGATTGGGGAGTAGTATGTATGGGAGGATTTAGAGACAGACATAATTATAGTTTCAAAAATAAAAACCTTAACAAGTAAAAATAGAGAGCAACAGAAAGACACTATCTTCAACCTCTGTTCTCTACATACACACACACTCAAGGGCATGTGCACCCCCACACACACACATGCATGCACCACACAGACAGAAAACAAGAAGTGTTGGTCTTTTGTTTTTACCAGTTTGCCACAAAGAAACCACAAGATAGGGCTGGCAACAATGAATAATACAGATATATCTTTTCCTAACTGGTGTTCTCCCAGGGATTTGGAGTTATTTCTAAAATATGAGATGATATACAACCAGGGGCCTCATAAGGTTTTGTTTTTAAAAATTTCTTATTTCATTTGCACCTTTGCCACGAAGTCAGAAAGCTGTCCTTACACAGGTTTTTTCATCAAATCACATTGTAATCATAAATCTTCAATTTTGTTTCCTATTACTCTCAACTAAAGGAAAAGGCAGATAAATGTGTGCATGTTGAAACACCTGACAGAACTCTGCAAGAGGACTGCTATGGTGGATGGAGAAATAGAAATTCCGTTTCGTAGAGGAGGCTTAAATCTATTTTAAAGCTATGTTAAGTGTACTGGGAAAGCCCCAAATAGTTGAGTGAGGCTTAAAAATGAGAAAAATAGCCAAGAGGACAATGAACCAGAGGTAGAATTGTTTTCCACATATTTTGCAAATCTGGGGAATATATTCTCTATTCAAGCCACAAAATGAATGAAGAGCTGAGGGAGCAGCTGAGATGAAGGCTAAAATTGCTTTACCTTGGGGCCACTGTCTTCAGCCTCCTGGGATGCATTTCAGTCTAAATTCTCAACTTATTTGGGGGAAACTAGAGAGGAAGATGGGCAATTATCACAAAAGTCACTTCATCACTAATCTTATCACTAAAACGGGTCCATGACATTAGTAAAATAAAACCTGGAATATATTACATTATGAAATTCCATGCACTGATGGAATAAAAGTACAAGTGGATCCTGTCTAAAAGTGTGCTAACGAGCATCTGGAGCCTCAGTTTGAATGCTGAAAAGAATGGTTGTCTTATTGCAAAACGTAAGAAAGTGATGCCTGGATGATCTCAAATGCTCTGTCTGTCTGTCTGTCTGTCTGTCTGTCTGTCTCTCTCTCTCTCTCTCTCTCTCTCTCTCTCTCACACACACACACACACACACACACACACACACCCTTAAAATTTTTGGAAAATATTTTAATTGTATATATATGGCTGTGTCTGTGCATGGATGTGTGCACTTGAGCGCAGGTATCCACAGAGGCAAGAAAAGTGTGCCACATTCCCTTCCTGGAGCTGGGGTTACAGGTGGTTGTGAGCCACCCAGCAGGTGTACTGGGAAACTGAACTTGGGTCCTTGTCAAGAGTAACATCTGCCCTTAACCACTGATTGTCTGTCCAGACCTCAAATTTTGCCTACCTATTGAAGTCATCATTGCTTCTTCTGTAAATGACGCATTATGGAATTCTTCAGAAAGACACAAAATGGTGTTTAGGACATTCAAACATAATACAGGAAATGAATTAGCTTAAGAGTCTGAATATTTAGTATTTTTATTCCAGTTCACTAGGAATTAATTCATTAACTGTTCTGATCAAAAGTAACCTTAATGGTTGCAACACAGTGAACAAAAGAAGGCATGTTGACATTGTTAGACTCCATGAGCTTATATGCTAGATACAGAGTAAAATGACCTCTAGTTTCCTCTATGTCACAGTAATGGTCTTAATAATAGTAATTCATGGCTCCTCTTGTAAGTAGTGGTGAAAGCCGGTGGCCCAGCTTAAAGCCCTTAGGAAAAGAGCACATATTGAATTGACATGCCTCTGTCTTCCAAGAGTTGCTTCCATAGATTGTGCTAGAATCCTCTATCTGTTCTTGGCTCCCGTCAATCAGCAAAGCAGAAATTTTCACAGAAGAATAGGTGGTAGGTGACGTTGAATAACATGTCATGCTTCTACATTACTAGATTGTTCAAATTAAAAATTACTAATGTTGACAATGTTATTCTTCAACGAATAAAATATTCTTAACATCTATCCTTGGAATGTGTATATTTTGTATATAGATCCCATTTCTGTCCTCTTAAGACTAATGAGAGACAGAATGGGCATGAGTTCTGATGGGAAGGGAGGTGGAGAGGATCTCAGAGGAATCAGGGGGAAGGAAAACCATAATCAAAATATATCATATGAAAAAAATCTATTTTAATAGAAAAGTAGAAAAGAATATTGGTTATAAATAAAAATAACTCCCTTATATAAGATAAAGCCATAGATTTTTCCATATGGTAAAAGAAGTCTCCATCTTCCAGCTGAGTCAATCAATAGTATGGTAACTCTTTTGACTGATTAATTGATCAAACAAGAGAACTAGTTGGTTCTGAAGTTTACTACATGGTCAAACCTGAAATCAGTACAAAGCATTGGCTAAACCATACCCTGGCCAATTTGGTCTTGTTTTATATGTGTGTCTATGCCAAGAAGAGCACAGAAAATAAATGGAAATCATGTGGGTTTGCATGAACTTTCTATACCCTATCTAGTTACATAGGGTCACAGTCATCATGTGATTGAAAACAAAGTCATGTACCAACTTGGGGGGGGGCTTACGGGCTTTTGGCCATTTAGTCAGGCAAAAGGACTTTAGTTAGGCAAGTGACTACAAAGAGTTGTTTGGAATTGCAACAAGGCCTCAGAAATCACTTGCCTGTGATTGTGAGCCAAAGAACGTTAGAATCATGTGCCTGAAACGTGTGATGTATGCAGAATGTCCTGCCAACATTTTCAGGGCTGTAAGTCATTTTACAAAGCTGAAAGTGACTCAAAATATTGGTATTTTGTTCTGTTCTTTGCTTCTTCCATTCTACTCTGTCCCAAATGTTGTCTCCCTTCAGCCAAGTAAATTCAACCTTCTCTTTTAGTGTTAAACCAGGAAACCAGAAGGGCTGGGTGGCTGTGTGGAGTTCCCCTAGCCAGGATGTATTTAATGGGGTAACTGCAGCACTGAGCTATCTGTGTGTTTTACTGCACACACACACACACACACACACACACACACACACACACACACACACACACTCATGAGATAGAGAGAGAGAGAGAGAGTGTGTGTGTGTGTGTGTCACCAAAGAGACATGGCCAATTTTATTCCTCCAGGAGAACATAGGGGGATTTAGACTGAAATGGAAATTTTACAGGATGGACAATAAAGGCTGAGGTTTTAGTCCCAAGCCTGAAATGAAAAGCAATTGCATAATTATTTTGAGCATGAATGTCCTTTATAAATCAACAGTCATGCAACTAAACCATGGTGAGTTGAAAATGAGCTTTGAATTGGGAATGATTTACTAGTGATAAATTGAAGAACAAACAACATGACCACTCTTGAGGCCAGTGACACATTTTCACAAATTATGGATATCTACTATGGCCATGCTAGAATATTAACTAGCATTATTCTGAGTTCAAATCAACAAATTTGTTCTTTGTAACATATTCTAACTGACTGAGATTTCCTGAAATAAATTATATTGACTTGGACCTTAAAACTCCTTGGAATTTCTAGAGTAAAATATGAATACTGAAATAATAATTTACTATTTATAATTATAGTGAGCCAACCATGATAGAGTAATTTCCTTTTTTGTGTATGTATTCACTGTATAAAACAGTGCAGTTGACTTTGTCATTTTCACTCATTCTGATAAGGTACTTTGTTCCTATTGCCACCTTTAATAAATTCTTATGGGGACTAGGAAAGTCTGACTTCTCATTACCTGAAAGACATGGATTTGTACAAGGATGTTATGACTAGAATATGGCAAATTAGCACTTAGGCTATTACAGTAAAAAATAAATTGTGTAATCTATAGTAAGATGCGGTTTAAATTTTCCTGACATTCTTTATTAACCAAAACTTCCATGTCTATCTTAATGTGAAGAAAGCAGAAAAATTATAGAGTTATCATGCTTTAAACATGACTATGGTATATATAACATTCCACCCATAAATGTCCAAAAGTTATTTGATGCTAAAAGCTGATCCTTGACAAAAAGAAATTTAATTTCCTTATTCAGTTTATAACCTGAGTAATGTCCCTAAACTCTGAAATATTTAGTGACAATGCCACATCAACTTACACCACTTGAGATAAAGAATGGAAGTGATTTTGGTGTGCCCATAATGTGTGTTTGTTCATGTATTTCATTTTTCAGTGTTACATTTTGTTTATGAAAAGAGAATGTTTAAAAAAATAAGGATTGACAGGAAAATGAACTCCCTGACAGCCTAACGAAATGCCTGCCATAGGAATTATGACTTCTATTTGTAACTTGCAGGTTCTCACTACAAGTATTGAAATTACAGGTTCACTCCCTGCTACATCTCAAAGTCACATGTGTGTACAGTTCCATTCTGAAAATCAGCAGGTGTATCTTAATCATCATTTCTCCAGACATTAAGTATAAAAAGAAAAACATGGGAGTGAAAACCCTACCCTCTCTGTGTGTGTGTGTCTCTCTCTCTGTCTCTGTCTCTGTCTCTCTCTCTGTGTGTGTGTGTGAGTGTGTGTGACTTAGAACAGGATCACTATGCCACTATTTAAATTTTCTTCCTCACACACAAGACTTGGAAGGGGGTGGTTACTGCAACTGAAATACTTCCATTCTACTTACAGAATAATTAACAATTAGACAGGGTTCGGGGAGGAGTTGGACAAAAAAATCTAAAAATGAGAATCCATATAGTAATTCTGGCATTTTAGTACAACAACAAAAGTTGCAAATAAGGATTGAGTGCTGCCAAGTCTTTGCTAAAGTTTTGATTTCACCCAAGCCATTGCTTGAGAAATAATTTGAAGATTCCCAAGTCTAAGATGGCTACTTGATTTAGATAAGAGAAGAATTTTTGTTCACAAGATGTGTTTAACTTAAGACAACCAAATTAATAGTGGCCGGGGAGACCCAACACCATTCATTGTTAGTGACTGTCCATTGATTTAGGCAAGAATAACATCCTGGAATTAGCACATCCCCAAGAGTTCTCTACTTACTTTTCAATAATCAATGTGTTTCCAGCTTTTTTAGTCTTTCTCCAACTCAACCACCTCCTTCTGGGTGGTTCTAGCCTCATGGTAGGACTAAGTAAATAATGTGATTATTTTGAAAATGTGTGTGTGTGTGCGTGTGTGTGTGTGTGTATGTGTGTGTTTCCGTGTGATTGTATGAGGTCTATGGAATCCAGAAGAATGTCAGGTGCTCTGAAGCTGGAGTTACAAAGGGTTGTAAGTTGCAAATCAGAGATACTGGTTCTGGTCCTTTAGAAGAACAGCCAGTGCTCTAACCACTTAGCATCACTCCAGCACCTGGGTATGATTTAAGGAATGTCTAAAGCTTCTATCCTGTCAAGTATTTCCCTCTGTTGTCTATAATTCCCTGGAAAGGAGCAAAGATATACAGAGCAAGAACACTATAAAGCTAAATACACTATAAGAAACACACTGATATGTTTTGACAAACATAGCAGAGGGAGCAGGGAGACCCCTTATATCAGCACACTTAACATTTCAAATTTTAATTCATCTGGAAATGAGGGCTGCAGTGAATGAGACCTGTGATGGCAGCTGGGAGCACTGGTCTAACACAGCCAGGGGGTAAAGCAGCCTTCATGTGGATGTAATCTCCTGTGAGGGACCAGAGCTCTTTCCAGCCACAGATACACAATCCATGTAGTATTCCTCTAGCATGTTCATTTCAGGGCAGCCTTAGGGGTCATGCAAACTACTATAGGTACTTACATTCCAGGTCTCAGAATTAAGTCCAGAGAGGAAAATTACAATCTAAACATCACATAGGCTCTCTAACCATAGGTAAATCCAGAACCCAGTTATTTTTTTTACAATTCAGTAAATATTCTGTTTTTGCCAACACCTGCCCTGCCATTATCAATTTGCTTCATAGCATCCTATACCAAAAAGGTATAGTAAAGCAGAAATTTAAAAAAATGATGCAAAGTACCAATTTCCATAGCCATGGAACACAGTTTTCCTTCAGCAAGAATAAAGAGCCAGCTGTCCATACACACTCCTTCCCAAATACCATATGAACTAAAAGTGTGGGGCTGAGATAGACGAGGCAAACTTTGTTGGGACCAGCTCTAGCCCTTTTAATAGAATAGCTAGATGTGTCTTACAAAGTAACAGATAACTGGCTCTCAATCTCTTGTAAGGAACAGATGGGGGTAGGCGTTGAGAACACTATTCTGAGATTGCAGTCATCATATTCAGTGCTTTGGTTTTAGCCAAAGCACCCAACTGGCTTGTGACTCAGTTCTCTCCATCTGCCAGTGTGCTAAAATAATGGCTTTACCATCTTCTGTACCTCCTAGATTCAAAGATGGGCTTTGATAAGTAATAAATGAATCCCTTTGGATATTCTGTATTGATTCAAAACCACTCAGGATACCAGGGATGTATTAATCACTATGGTTAAGGGGAAATTAGTTTTAACCTTTGTTTTCAGTGAGTACCCACAGCTCCTTCTAAATGTAAATATTATTTTCAAAAGGACAATTGATCTGGAACCTATTCATGTGGATCAATATATTGTGTTGTGTGCATTGTATCAATTAAGATAACTAGCTCAGCCCAAACCATCCTTTGATAATTTGATCAAAACTAAAAAATGCAACAACACAATGAACTTTGCTTTCCTCTAGTTAGTTAAACAAGAACTACCAAAACAAATATGCAACAAATAGGCTACCAGCTCTACTGAATGTGCCACAACAAGAAGCCTAACATCTCTCTCCTTAAGCCTCTATCTTTAAGCTATTTGTGCTTTCAAAGCTAAAATCTTCTTCCCACAGAAGCAAAGATGGATCTTCACATTCACTATCCCTTAACATTTATTGAAAATGGTGCCAACTCTTCCCTAAGTTTTCATTTCAAAATGCAAAATACGTGTGAAGATAAATTTCATTCTGTGAGTGGCTTTGGAAAGTTTATGGAAATTACAATTTGAGGGTGGTATTTTGTTTTAGAAGTGACACTTTTTGATGGTTCAGTTAAAATGATAATGACTTCAAGTTGTTTTTGCTAATGTGAGAGAATTTTTTTAAAATCTTAAATTTATCTTTAGATAGAATGTACGCTCCTTGATATAGAAATTGGAAGTTTGAAGAAAGTCCTTTTCTTTGATGCATATCTACTTAATTTACAGGAAACTATTCTTTAATGTTAACTAAAGCCCTTTCTATTGGATATGAAAGATCCAAAATCAATTCTGAAAGACCATTAAAAATAGTCAAACTTGTAATCTCATAAGCATAAGGTAACAAGTTGATGGCTCTACTTCAGACCAGATTTTATAGTTGAGGGGACGGATGAGAAAAGAAATAGTTGGGAGGTGATGACAGAGTCAGAAATAGACATTTTTGCACATCAGTGTTGTAAGTCTGGAAGTCAGACAACCACACAGATCTTAAGACTTAACCACTTTTCCCTTCATTTCTAGATGAGTAGAGGCAGGGAAATGAGTTTGGAGTAGGGACTTCATAGACGTTCCCATGATCTAGCTATGATGTGAGTTGAAAAGTGGAGAGTTGGAAACATCACCTGTAGTGGGCCAGGTCAGATGTGTTACTTATTCTTTTTGTTCTTTGACTTACTTTATAGATGAGGAACTAACTCTGATGGCATGCAGACATTGCCAGAGCCATGAAAGCAGCTACCCCTGTGCATCTCTCTTTGACATTTCCACACTACTGACTGATTAGAGAAGAACTCAGTAGCAGGTCCTCTAGAGGAACTGACTGGGAGCTGCACACAGAGATACATCTGAGAAAACATACAAAGTTTCTTTGTCTGTCCTGACTTTGACCACTAAGGCTACTTTGAAGAAACTGCACACTTCTCCAACATTCCATTCAGTTTCTTCACTTCTAAGTTACAAGATGGCATATCTGATTAATTTATCTTGACATCAAGCCAGAAAAGTGGCATCATTTTGCATGAATAATGCCTTTCAGAACCCAAAGTCACACACATTTGACAAGAAGATATCGTTGTGACAAGTCATAGCAAAACATAACTAAGATTACTTTACATTACCATTACTCCTAAAACTCCAGCTTGGTTGAAAAGCCCCTTCTCGGCTAGTCAATATCATCTTTACCCTTGTCTGACTTAATTTCTTGCTTTGGTTAGCGATTAATAAGTGAGTCCAGAGACACATGAGACCTATTAATTATATATATGCACTTAAATGTATAGTGTGAACATGTGTTCAAATACACACCACACAACATACACAACACTAGATGGATGGATAGATAAATATAGGTATATAAAATATGTTTTCCATCTTTCTACTGTATAATCAACTCAGGTAAGCTGTTTGTCAAAGACAAACTGAACAATCAATCCATCATGACTAGGGAGAGGGAAGAGTCATGAATTCTTTATTCACAATTGGAATTAATAAAATTAAACATGGTTCCAAGAACATCTATTCTTTTGATTTAGTATGTAGTTAATTTATGAAAAGACGGAAGGATCAGTGAGGTGACTCAGGAGTAAAGGCACATACTGCCATGTGTCCTTGTGACTGAATTCAGTTTCAGGACTCCCGTGGTGGAAGGATAGCAATGAACCCCTGAAAATTGACCTTTGACCCTCATATTTGGACTCTAATACATGCCTTTGTGCCAGCATGCACATGCACACACACAAATGTAAAAGGAAAAACTTTAGAAAGAAGAGTAAGAATCGTTTTTCTACTTGTTATTGTATTGCGTAACAGACACAATCTATTGGCAAGATGAAAATATCCCTCAAGTCTTTAATTATCACCCTATTTGAATTATCAGATTGATTGGATTTCCTGAAGTATTAGGTAGAGCTACCCATAGAAATGCAATAATGTTTTTTTTGTTTTTTTATTTATTTTTTCCATAATAATATTTTTTATTTTAAATAGCTTGTTTTACATGTCAATCCCAGTTCCCTCTCCCTCCTCTCCTCCCGCACCTCCCCCACCATTCCCCCCATCTTCCTACCCTATTGCCAATTCCTTCCGCATAGGGGATATCTAGAGTCTATCATTTCATTCAGGGTAGGGTCCAGGCAATTCCCTAAGAGTCGAGGCAGAGAGAGCAACCCTCTTTGTGTTATGGACACACGATGTCTGTTAGTATTCAAGGGATAAACACTGATCCACTGCTCAGGACCCCATAGGCAGCCCAGGCCTCCACTTTGACTCTCACATTCAGGGGGTCTGGATCGGTCCCATGCTGGCCTCCCAGCTGTCGGTCTGGGGTCCAAGAGCTCTCCCCCTGTTCAGATCAGCTGTCTCTGCTGGTTTTGCCAGCCCCTTCTTTGCCAATTTGCTTTTCGCTCCTCCCTCTCTGTCGCTGGGTTCCTTGGGTTCTGTTCAGTATTTAATAGTGGGTGTTTGCCTCTGCTTCCATCAGTCACTGGATGAAGGCTCCAGGATGGTTATAGACATCAAGTTCACTATCAGGAATAGGCATTCGAGGTGGTCTCTACACTATTGCTTAGCTTGCCAATTGGTGTCATCCGTTTAGATCACTAGAGGTCACAATGGTGCCTGATCTGTCTTCTAACCTATGATTCCCTCTTCCCCCTATCCTACCCCCGCAGTCGACCTTCCTGTTCCTCCATGTCCTACTCTCTCTTCCACTTCTCCCCGTCTCTGTTTCCCAGGTCCCCCTCCCCCACCCCTCGCTGTGTTCCCCATCTGTTCAGAGGATCTTGCCTCATTTCTCTTCTCTTGGGTACCATGTATATCTTTTAGGTTCTTTCCTGTTTCCCAGACTCTCTGTCAGTGGAAGTGCAGACTGGCACTATCCTGATCCATGTCTAAAATCCATATATGAGTGAGTACATACCATGTTTGTCTTTTTGTGACTGGGTTACCTCACTCAGGATGGTTTCCTCCAGTGCTATCCATTTACCTGCGAATTTCAAGATTCCATTGTTTTTTTCTGCTGAATAATACTCCATTGTGTAAATGTACCACATTTTCTCTATCCACTGTTCAGTTGAGGGGCATCTAGGTTGCTTCCAGGTTCTGGCTATTACAAATAATGCTGCTATGAACATAGTGGAGCAGATGCCCTTGTTGTATGAATTTGCGGTTTTTATCAAAAATACACCCAGTGATGTTTCTATTTAAAATAATTATATAACAGCTGAGTGGTGGTGGCACACACCTTTAATCTCAGCACTCAGAGGCAGGGGCAGGTGGATCTTTATGAGTTCAAGGCCAGCCTGGTCTACAAAACAAGAACCAGGGCATCCAAGGTTGTTACATAAAGAAACCCTGCTCAAAAAAACAAAATAATAATAATTATTATTATACAAAACTTCTACTTACAGAAAACTTTCAATAAACTTTATAGAAAAATCAAGTTCAATCATATATTCTACCTTTCATTTTGGTCATTTCCAAAAATGGGATGCAATGCTAAACTTATCTATACATTGTGTAAAGATTGCATTTAGCTTGAATAGAAAAACATACGCAACAAATCAATATGGGTTCCTGTGTCAGTTCATTCATTATCAGTTGTGACTTTAAAAATCCTTAACCCAAACAGTTAAATCTTCTTGGTGCCCCCAGGCAGCTAGATGTACAAATGTATGCATGAAGAGAAAGTTCAACAAAGACCAATGTCTGTGGAAATGTGTGATTTACTGTGTCCAAGGGACAGATATTCTACAATAAAAGATATTAGAAGGAAGGCAGAGGGAGTTTGATGAGTAATTCTTCAATCTCTCTACATCTCTGTATAAACATATGTAAAGAAGTGAGTTGTATCAGTCTCCTTTTTTTAAACAGATCCCCCATGTTAACTTTATTATTTTTCTTCAGGGAACATAATGCACCAGTCTCCACTGCTAAGTGTGGCCAGTCCTCATGTGGTTTGAGAGGCTGATTCTTGCAGTAGGTCCTAATTTGGTTAAACTTGATGAAAAGTCTCATTTTCTGTGAATACGGTAAAGGCCGTCTTGATAACTGAAGTACAAGAACAGAGTCCTAGATGGCAATTTAATTCATAGCCAGATGAGTGCGGATGTTTTAATTATTCAGTTAGTGCCCAGTGATAAATTTGGTGGAAAACAAAACTAACATCAGAAGTAAAAGTGTGAAGGAAGGCCTGGTGAACAGCCACTCAGAATGACAGCATGGAAATTCCAAATTTCTTAGCTTAGAAGCTCTTGGTTCTGTAACTTTGAAAAACTTTTTTTAGTATGTTATTTTCCATAGACCAAGAAACAAATGTCAAGTGGAATTATAAAGGGTGTTCTTCCTCTTGGTGCTAGAAGTGAGGGTGGGCTGTGTGGGGAATAGGAATATTACTGTTGGCTTGACAACATTATGCTCAGAAAATATCAAAAAGCAAAGAGAGTCTAAAATGGGTATTTACATATAATATCCATGCATATTTACATTTAATATCATATTGGATTTAATTTTATTACTTTCCGGAAGGCAATTGGGAGAAAAATAAACACAGTGGAATGCTATCTCTTTGGCATGCAGAATCAATATGGTAATCACATGGCTGATATAAACTCATAAGAAAATGCTTTTGACATTTCATTGGAGCTTCTTAATTTAGTATTTACAATGTCTGTGTGAAATGATATAGTAGTTTTATTGTTTAATTATGGAAATGGCAGCATGTAGCAAATTCTTGACTGTTCCCCTTTAATTACTCTTAAATTGTTGAGTGCTAAAGTAGGAAGTTTGGTATCATTGTTGGGCTAGCTATTATTTATATTTTAAAATAGTTTCTAATCCTTCCTTACAATGCATTGAAAAGAACAAGGGTTTCCTGTAAAGGGTTGGACCATTCTAAAAGTGTAGTAACATAGCACAGGATGTGATTGTGGAGAGGTAATGACAGTCAGAATGGAAATGACTTTTGAGTCAGGTAATATCCAGGAAATAACTGTTTATGTCATCAATGTCCCCTAGATCGATAACTTGACATTCCTGTAAGGCAATGGGCACTTCCCAAACCAAGAGCTGATATTCTGTTATTATACTATTGTCTGTGCTGATAATTTTTTAATATTGATATTTAAACTAGGCACTCTACAGAGGAAGTCACAGTAAGAGACTAGTGCCTTGGTCCTCTCCCAGCTGCTACAGAGCCATGAGAGAGCTTTTGTGGGTATGAATCTGATCTTGTGTTTCTCAAATACTTTGGATGTGGGAATCTGCTTTAATGAATCTCTCAGGTTGTTTAGACTGACCACCTGCTTTTTTACCCTCCATTTCCCTTGGAAAATTTGATCAGGTATGTTTTCATCTTCATATGTGTGCTCAGGTTCATATAATGTGCACACATGACATAATTGGAGACCAGAGACCAATCTCCACCATCAGGCACCTGCTGCCTATTTTGTTTGTTTGCTTGTTTGTTTGTTTTGAAATAAGGTGTCTCAGTGCCCAGAATGTGCTCAGTAGGCTAGGCTGACTGGCCAGGAATCCCCAGAAATCTGCCTGTCTCTGCATTCCCAAATATGGGATAATAAGCACATGTCACACAGCTCTTTCTACTTTACATGGGTTCTGAAGTGCAAACTTGGGCCCTCGTGCTTGCATGGCATGTACTTTACCAACTAATGTACCTCCAGCATTGTAACGCTTCATCATTATCATCAGTATCATCATCATCATCATCATCACCACCATTTTATTATTATGTCCATGTGCAGTAGCACATGAGGCATAGCACATATGAGATAAGAGGGCAGCTTTGCGAAGTCAGTTCTCTCCTTCCACCTTGTCGAGACAGACTTACTCTTGTATTGGCTATTCTGCAAACTCCAACTTAGCTGACCTGTGAACTTGCAGATGATTCTTCTTTCTCCACCTCCCATCTTGCCCTAGGAGTGCTATGTTTACAGATGTGTGCCACATCTGGCTTTTTGTGAGTTCCAGGAAATATATTCAGGTCTTTGGGTTTGTACAGCAAGAGCTTTTTACTAGTGCAGCCATCCCATAGGCTCTATTTTCAACAATTGTTATGTCATGAATTACACACTATCGGGTGTCCCTGGGCATCCCCAATCTATCAGAGTTGTAAAAATCATCCCACCACCTTGCTTCCAACCCCATTTCTCTCCAAGTAATAAATTCTCTCAATGTCTGGGACATAGGTCCCAGCTGCAAGAAAGCCATCCTCTCAGTAACATCCCCTAAAAGCAAAGCCCTGTGCAGAAATCGTTTCTCTGGTGTTAAAGGCCAATTCATTATATGGGCTGGGGCCCTATTTAAACAAAATAAAACAAAACAATGTTATGAGATTCAATTGCCTCACCGTCTGTACAAAGTCACAAAGGCTGCCCCCAAAGAACTCAGCAAGAGAACAGTGTTGGAGTCACTTATTTCAGGATAGAAATGAACACTGTACCATGCCTGCTGACAGGAGAGAGATGGGGCCAGCCTTATGTAGGCATTATTGCCCTTGCCAGTTGCTGTCACACTATTAAGATACAGCAGATTACTCAGGTTTCCCAGGCACTGGTTGGAAGGTAGGTAGTGAATTTAGGATTTCTCTCTGCAAGTACTGCTCAGAGCCTAGATAAGGGTAAGTTGGTAAATAAAACACTTCCTCTTTAGGAACTAGACATAAGGAACAGTCCAAAGTGCTCTTGTTGACAGACAGAGGATGTCTACACACTGAGCCGAAAATCAAGCAATAGGAGCCAGTGAAGAAGTAAGCTCGTAAGAGTCTGTTGACACCCGAAGGAACAACTTAATAATGATGTTTTGTTTTGGGCAACCACTCCTAGCTTCCAGTTCATAACAATTGTCTACCCAAAATAAATGATATTTCCTAAACTCCAGCTACTGTTGCAAGGTATGTGAACTATTAATTTGCTATCTAAATTTTTAAATTATTTTTATTTAGGTTAGAAACAAACTTGTTTCACATGTCAATCCCAGCTCCCTCTGCCTCCTCCCCCCCCCCACTTTCTGTTCCCTAGACTCTCTGACAGTGGGATTCTATGCTGGCACTCCCCCGATTCATGTCTAAACTCCATAAATGAGTGAGTACATACCAGGTTTCTCTTTTTGTGGCTGGGTTACCTCACTCAGTATAGTTTCTTCTAGTGCCATCCATTTGCCTGCAAATTTCAAGATTCCATTGTTTTTTTTTTCTGCTGAATACTACTCCATTGTGTAAATGTACCACATTTTCTCTATCCATTCTTCAGTTGAGGGGCATCTAGATTGCTTCCAGGTTCTGGCTATTACAAATAATGCTACTATGAACGTATTGGACAGACATCCTTGTTGTATGAATGGGCGTCTTTTGGGTGTATGCCTAAGAGTGGAATTGCTGGGTCTTGTGATAGAATGATTCCCATTTTCCTGAGGAATCTCCATACTGTTTTCCAAAGTGGCTGTACAAGTTGGCACTCCCACCAGCAGTGGAAAAGTGTTCCCTTTCTCCACATCCTCTCCAGCATTACAATTTTAAAGCCATGAAGTACAGACACATGGTTCTCCAATTGCTAAGGAGCTACAACATATAGAAAAGTAGTCAGCTCCCATGATTCATAGATCCTCAACATGTTAATTTTCCTTCTAATTTTGTAGCACAAAAGTTCATATTTATGGTGCTATGCATGTGCATGTGTGTACATGTGTATATAAGCATGCATGCCTGCATGTGTGAGAGAGAGAGACAGACACAGAGAGAAACAGAGAGAGAGAGAGAGAGAGAGAGAGAGAGAGAGAGTTAGGTTCTTGTGTAATATAGGCAAATACTCTTTCAATGACCTAACCCCTGGGCATGTGGCAGCTTTGAGATGCCTGCACTGCATAACAAAATGCCTGAATCAACAAATACGAAACTTCCCTGAATAGGTAAACAAGGCAACGCGGTGCCTTCTCATTTCAGTTCTCTTGCTACATGGTTGATTCCTGCTCACAGACTACTCAGTGCTGTATCTTCCACTGACTCCCAAGCAGAAAAAGCAAGAAAGCTGTGATGTCTCTTATGTGTTAGGTAAGCTTTATATGGACATAAGTGATGGTGGTGCTCACCATATGAGTCAGGGTTAATGAGTGAAAGGTCTGGGTTAAGTAAGGCATCTTTACGTAGAAACAGATATTTAAAAGGCTATTATTGCCCAGTTAGTGAAAATGGAGGAGCACATTTTCTCAAGAAGTAATAGCTTACTATTTGCTAATTCAATATTTATTATAACTGTTATAAACATGAAACTCACGAATTAAATCTTAAAAAGTAAAAACTGCTACTTAGATGGAAAAGTTGTTTGTCAATTTCATTCAAAGTTCTACTACAAATAAAATTCAGAACCTACTGATTAGAAGTGGAAATGTTCTATAGTCCTCGGTCTTAGAATTTATTCCCATTGTTTATAAATTAGTCTTTAGCAAGTTTCTCCATCTTCTGGCATATCTTGGTCTATGAAATAGAAGCGTAAAGTCTTCTTCCAGGTGTCAGATTGTATATACAACAGTATTACATGTGTTGAATAAATAAATGAGTAGGCTTTTCTAGTGATATGGTTATTCTGGCTGTGTCATTGGCAGCTGAGGCACTGTCCCTTCAGGAAGATGATGTTGTTCTCCAGTTCTCTCCAAGAGAACAAAGAGGGAAATATATATGCTTCTCCAAAGTTCTCTTTTTAGATAGAACAACTTTATGGACTTTCTTTTATCAGTTCACATTTAACAATTATTTTTCATATCTTTAGTAGCTACATTTTCTAGAAGAATGAGCATTTGCATGGTTACAGGAGTTCACAGCATAGGTAAAGTAGAAAATCAGGGTCACATGGATTGCAGAATCAATAGCAAGAATTGATTTCTAAGTCTAGCTGATATTGCTCTAAGTATCACGGAGTTATGTCATTAAAACACACACTAAACGTACAGTCTATTTTTAACCCATTTTTAAATTAAAAAAAGCCAGGCACAAACAGGTTGAGCAGCTTGCCCAAGTTTCATCAGTGACTAAGTAGTTGAACTGGGCTTTCAACTTAGTCTATCAGACTGCAGATGCCTCGCTCTGATTGGCCCTCCTGTTTCCTCTTAGGAAAAATGAATAACTTGGAGACTTCACCATGTCTTTGTCTCTAAAGAAAGAGAATATAGGTTAGAGAAAAGTTGGGTGGGGAGGGCAGAGCGCAGTAAGGTATAGAAAAAAGAAGTCAGAAAGAACCAGATGGCAATATTTGGCTGGGACTAAAGAACAAAAACCAGGATGTAGCAGCCTTATTAAGAAGGATGTGCCTAACTGCATTAGTTTCTAATCACACAACACCCTAGTTATCTCTTTACCGACACCAACCTTCTAACTTAGAGAGAGAAAGCATGAACCTCGGAAACAATCCTAAACATTACCTTGCTTTTTTCCCTTATGCCAACCCCCCCTGTAGTGATACTGATGCTGAATGTCTCTCCCACCACCTCAAAGCTGCTCAATGATCCTTTCAATTAGCACCCATCATCTCCTTCCTGGGTTATAATTACATGCCATGCTAGCTTCTACTCCTCACTCTTTCCAAGCTGTTGTCTACAATCATCTGGAAGGATATTAGCAAGGGAAACTTGGTAATGTCTGAAACCTGCTGATGACTATCTAGTGGCTTAGGAATAATCTCTCCTCAGTGCTTTGTCTCTATCCATCCACATCTGCCTCTCTCCACTATAATCTCTATTTCCCATGCCTTCCCTTAAAAGAGGCCTGTTCCATTCACCTTGGGGTCTTTGAACCTGTTGGACTCTCAGTCTTTGGGATCCATACGAAATTTGTCTGATGAAACCATCCCTGCCTTTAGTATGAGGTTCAGAATATAATGCAGGAAATGAATCCCAACTCGTACAATTAGATTCCACCAACATTGCTTCTGAAGAGCACCCCAACAAATTCTTATCACAGATCTTTCTTTCATTCAGACAAGAACTCATGTGGCCCAAGTTGGCCTCACAGTCACTCTATAGGTTAGGATAGACTCCTGGTCCCCACCCAACCTTGACCCCTAAGTACTGGGATTATAGGCATACACCACCATGCCAGCTCTATCATGGATTTTATTCCAAAGTACCATATTAATATCTTAGTTTTATCTTATATTTATTGAACTGTATGGTCCCTAAAGATGGGAACTAGGATTGTCAAGGGAACCCAAAGACATATAGTTGTAGCATTCTAGTATTTAAAAAAATGTTCTGTTACTTACCAGCTATGAGAAAAAATATTTGACTACTGGGTCCTAGTTTTAAAAATATAGATACAGTACTCATAGGTCACTCTAAGATGCCCCACTCATTAGAAGTCACTAGACTAACTTTGGTCCAATGGTCTATTGTATTGCTAGACCACATAGTTGTTTTTGAAGATTGACAGTCTTAAGTTACAATAGCCTCCAAAGTTTTCCATGTTCCCCTGGACCTTACCAACCTGATCCTAAAGGAAAAAGAGCTTGAAGCCATTGATGATAGAGTTGTACATTTATGGAATGTACTGACATGGAGAATGCAGTATTATGGAAATAGTATATGCCAGAATCCTGTGTAATAAGAGAACTATATTGTTAGTTAAAACATTACTCTAAAAGTCTGGGTACAAGTTGAGATTTCAGAGGCTTACTTGCCTTTGATGCCACAATTTTTGAAAATATGTAAGAGATGCTCTATGTAGGAAGAAAAGACAATTTGTGGTTGTTGGTGTTGTTTAGGATAAGGGGTGCAGTTAAAGGAAAGAGGCAAACATGAGTAAGTAGACAGAACTTACAGATATCAGACACAATAACAGTACAAGATTTATAATTTTGGAAGCAAAGGCCATGTTTGGCCCAATGCCTACATTTGCAAATAAAGTTTATTGGACTGTAATCATATGAATTTATTTACATATCATTTGTGGCTGTTTTCACAATTCAAGGGCAAAGTTCAGTAGGTTAATAGAAACCACATAGCCCTCAGGACCTAAAATAGTTACCATCTGGCTTTATGCAGAAGAGAAAAAAACATTGCTAATGTGGCTAGAGAATGACCAATGGGTAGCACCCTTCCCTCATTGCAAGGTCTCAACAGAAGTTTGCTTATCACAGAGACCAGTAAACAACCTCACGTGCAACATAAGCATCATGCTCCCTTGATTCTGGGGGAAGAGTTTGTTTGTTCATGAAGATTTCATTTGAGAGAGTTTATTACAAAACATTGGAAGAACATCTGTGTTCCACATCTGGGTCAATGCAGCATTCAAGAGATCCACATCCAAAGAAGTCAGTTTATGCACCACAAGAGAACCTGAATATCAGCTCAAAATTTACATAATTTCCTGAGAGGAACTATCAACTCTAGATGATGGGTAAGAGGCATTAACCCACAACGTACTGTTTTCTGATTGTTATTCACCCATCTTCGCTCTTGGTGGCTGAGGGAACCAAGAAGCAGCAACAAGGAGTATCCCCCCGAGACGTATGGAAAGTCACAGTAAAATCTGCAATCTGTACATTTAGGATTACAGAATCCCATCAAGGCATAAGGACTGCATCTTCTAGGAGAGTTAAATGGGTTCTGATCATATTTAGGAGTAGAAAACAAAAAGAGCAGTTTACCCATGTCTAAATTCTAGGATGAATTTCTTAAATACAGCCTTGAAGGTATTTGGAGTAGGAAAATGAAAACCAAAGTGGTTCATGGCCTGATTTTGTATTTTTATGTATTTTATTTTATTCTATGAGACAAGGTCTCACGTTGCTTATTTGTAGCCAAGGATGACCTTAAACTTATGACTCCCTCCCTTCAGAATGTTAGGATTACTGGTGTGGACCACCACACCCAGTGCTGGGAATAGAACCCATTGAGTTCTTGCATGCTAGGCAAGCATGCCACCAACCAAGCCACACTCCCACCTCTGAAATCACAATAGAAAGCTTTAGAAATTTCCACAGGTTCTTACTCACTGCCAGCTATGGTCCAGATACACCACAGAAACCCTACCTATCCAACTCCACATCTTTGTTCTACTTAGCAAACAGGCAAAGAAAAAGTGAAATTTGATTTTATTAATATAATAAATAAATTTTATTTATAAGTAAATAAAAGACAAGCTAAAAAAGAAAGACATAGCAAACACATATGCACATAGACTCCACCCACAACCATAAAAACACAAAATCGGAAACCATAGTATAGAAGCAAAACACAGTAAGATTTAAAATGCCCAAACAAAACAGTATGAGACAAAACTAATCTACAAAAACACCATTAAGTTTGTTTTGTGTTGGCTGTCTATTGTTGGCATGTGGCCTACCCTTAAGTGGGGTTCATATAGCCAGTGAGACTCCATTGAAGAACTTTTCCTTTGCAGATAGATTCTTGGTTAAGGATGGAAGCCTGTGTCCATTTCCCCTCTCAGTGCTGAGACCCCATCTGGCTTGGACCTGTACAGGCCCTATGCATGCTTCCACACTCTATGTGAGTTCGTGTGTGCAACAGTCCTATTGTGTCTTTTGTTTGTGTCACCAGTCTTCTCTGACTCTCACAATCTTTCCATCTCCTTCCTCTTCAGCATAGTTTGCTGTGCCCTGAAGTGTGGGCTTGAGGAACACATCACATTTAAGACTGAGTGTTTCAAAGTCAAGATAGGATTTCTTATATAAAAATTACATCTCAGGAGTTTGAGATGTGGATATTAAATGAACATCTCAGCCTGATTCAGTGACTTGAACTGGTGAGGGAAGCCTTGGGACTCTGAGTGTAGCCCTTATGTGCAGAGGAGAACAATCTGACAGTTTGGACTCTTCAAATTCCTCCAGATAAACTCCTGCACGTTTGTCTCAGTATTTCTATTGACTGTTTGTCTATGATTTCTTTGCTTACTCTGTGGATTGTAACGAGAAAGCACAGGATGTACTAGGCAGTGTAGAGTGGGAAGAAAATTCCCAAGGGCAGCAGCAGCTCCCTTTCTCCATGGCCTTAGTTTCCTTCTTATCATCTTTTCCATTGTAGCGACAGTTGTGCAAATTTCTGTAATTCATATCAAAAATCTGCTTCAAAAAAGTTTGCAGTCACCAACCAGAGATGCTTCAGCATCTTCAAACTATACCTCCCTTCTGGTATGTAAGCCCCATAAAAAGCAGTCCTAGTAATGTTTGCACAGCATACTCACAGTGATTTTATAGATTTGGTCTGCATCTGTACAATCAAAATGATTCTGGCTTCAATGCAATCAACTGGTAAGTCAGGCTACCTCAGTTCATATTGTGCTTGGTAATTTAGTCAGTCAATGAAGAATGGGTTATAAAAAATGACCTAAGTAAATGTCATGCCGTGTTTTCATCACAGAAACCTAGCCCTGTTGCTATTGCATATGTTGATTGCTGAAAACTCTGGGGATGCAGTCTCCAATCCCAGTAGATCTAGAAGTCTGCAGATAGCAGACTACTCTCAGCTGTTTGCCTGGAATTTCATAAATGAAGACAATCATCCTAGGCTGAGAGATTTTTGTAGAAAATTCTGTCTGCTGAAATAATTCACGGATAATCATCTTCCTCCAGGGAACGAGAGGAGAAAGAGCAGATTCCCAGAGACACAAAGAGGCAGATGGCAGAGAGAAAGAGACTATTGCTGCCACTTTTGTTAATGATAAAAATAAGATGTCACATGAGCCCATGTAACTGCTCTGTCCCTGCCCTTTACCTGCACCATTGCCAAGCCTCATTCGATGGGGGATATTCACCCAAGTTCACTAAAAATATGTGGTGTAAGAAAAAGAACTGAGATAAAACAGCACAAGTTTAATATTCCCCCATCTTAATTTTGTTGTGTAGGCATTTAGTGTGCGGATGTGTTCATGTGTGTGCACAAATTCAGCAAGAATAGCTGACTACCGAGCTCCAGGCATTCCCCTATCTCTAGCTTCCTAGTGCATAGATTACAGGTATGTGCCACCAAGTCTGACTTAACTTGTATATGGATTCTGGGGATCAAACTTAGGTCATCATACTTACAAGACAGCTATCACTTTACACTCTGAGCCATTTCCTAAGGCCCTGTTCTGCCTCTTTGTGTCTTCTTTTTCCCTGGTTTGTTCTCAGGCAATTGAAGTAATAACTAGTTAAAGATGCAGAGAACGGGAGAGTTCTCACAAAACTAATCATGTGGGTATAGTATCAATAGGAGGCAAATCTCTCTTCCAAACTTCAATCCACCTTTTCCATTATCATTTGCTTGCTTTCTAAGTCCTGTGACTGAGGACAAGTCCAACATGACTATCTTGACTACAATATGGGAGCAATAGCTCTTAACATTTGCTAAGTGTGTGCTGTGGGTGGGCAGCTTTCATAGACTATGGCTGTACTGTGAGCCCATAGCAACCTCATATAAGGCACTTTAGTGGATGCTGATATTAATCTCACCTTATACTGGAGGCAACACTGAGTATGTCGGAAGCACGGTAAAAAGTCCTTATACTTTGGTACAACAAAAGTGTCTTGCTTGGTTGGCCAAATCAATTGGGAATGAAGAGAAGTCTCAGAACTTCAAATATTGAAGGGAAAACCCAAACAGCAAGGGTCTCCCCCATTAATGAACTAGCCTCAGGGCTGAAATAGAAAATCTACTCTTGATCGTGGGTAGTGTTATAAAGCATCCTTGTAGGGACAGCTTCCCTTTCCCTATTGCATTCTTGCCCTTTGGTCTTTAGCCCAAGCTCTCCATTTCAGGCTTCATACCATTCCCCATTGGAGAAATGCAAAGGTAACAGCAGGAGCAGCATCCACCTAAACTCCCAGGGGATGGAAGAGACTCCCAAGTATTAGGTGTCTTTGAGCTAGCATAGTGACTCTGGCCAACCTAGGCTTCACATGCATTAAACAGCATGAACATTTCTTAAATATGACCAACAGCGTCATACCTCTGGAACCCTCCAGTAACTGACGAAGCTCTCATAGAGAACAAAAAATTACAAATAAACAAATCTTCTAGAATTCTCTTGTCCAAGGTTTTGTTTTGGGGGTTTTGGGTTTTGGTGGAGATTTGTTTGGGGGGGTATGTGTTTGTAAAGTTGAGTTTAAATCTTTTTAAGGGTTCCTATATTATTGAGCCAAGACTAAATAACTCCAGATGGCTGGCTCTGATGGAAGACAGCAGCTTGTTGTCTGTATGGTGTATTTCATCAACACCTTATTAAAATGTGTTTTCTTCTGTATAATAATTTTGGAGTTCTCAAATCCTGAAAAAAATCAGTCTTTAATTACCTGTTTAAAATAAGATCTTAAGATGGTAAGTGTTTTTCCCTGTCAGCACTACTGACCACATACCAAGTGTTGCAAGACTCAGAAGGGATTTTTATGTTTTAGGATTTTTGTTTGTTCCTTGTTTTCAGCATTCCTTAAAGCCTCCCAACCACACACGCTATCAGGTTTATAAACTAAGAACACATGGAAGGGTACGCCCAATTCCAAAGTCTAGGCTAGTGACATTTAAAAAATTATTGCCGGGGCTGAGGAAATGGATACAAGGCTAGGAATGCTTGCTGTAAAAGCATGAAGATTGAGCTGGAATCTCCATCAACAAATAAAAGCATTAGGCATTGCTACATATGCTGTAACTCCAGCATTGGGGTCCCAGAGAGGTGGATCCTGAGAGCACCCTGGCCAGTCAACCTAGCCAAGAGTGAACTTCAGATCAATACAGGACTCTGTCTTACAGGAATAGGCAGAAAGCACTAGAGGATGGGACATGATGTGGCCTTTGGCTTCTGCATGTGCACAAACACAGACACATGCACCTATACACACACACATACACATACACACACACACCTACACACACATACCTACGCATATAAACACGCCCCTATACCTACATACATACCTACACACATACACACACATATACACATACATACACACCCATACACTACATATATATACACACACACACCTATACACACACATATCTACATACCTACAAACACACATACCATTACGCACATACACACACACACACCTATACACACATACCTACGCATATAAACACACCCCTATACCTACATACATACCTACACACATACACACACATATACACATACATACACACCCATATACTACATATATACTCACACACCTATATACACATATCTACATACATACATACATACATACACACATACCACTACACACACACATGCACCTACATATGTACACACACATATATACACATCCCTACACACATACACACACATCAACAAACATATACACACATGCACACATGCACGCACAGGCACATTAAAATTTAATTTAAAAACTTTTTTCTTCCTTTTTTTATTTAAGTTAGAAACAAGCATGCTTCACATGTCAATCCCAGCTCCCTCTCCCTCTCCTCCTCCCCCACCCCCAATGAGCCCCCCCAGTCCCCCACCAAATCTCTACTCCTATCCACAGAGAGGGTGAGGCCCTCCATGGAGGATCTCCAGAGTCTGTCAGTTCATCCAGGCAGGGCCTAGGCCATCCCCTAAGAGTCCAGGTTGAGAGAGCATCATTCATTGTGGGATGGGCAGCCAAAGTCCATATGTATACGAGGGATAAATACTACCCAAGGCCTCATAGATTACTTAGACCTCCTCACTGACACCCACATTCAGGGGGTCTGGATCAGTCCCATGTTGTCCACCCAGCCATCAGTCTGGGATCCAAGAGCTCCCCCTTATTCAGGTCAACTGTTTCTGTGGGTTAAACCAGCCAGTCTTAACCCCTTTGCTTATCAGTTCTCCCTTTCTGTCACTGCACTCAAGGAGTTCAGTTCAGTGTTTGGCTGTGGGTGTCTGCCTCTGCTTCTTAATGTCAAATGTCTCTTATAACTGAATCATAAATTTCTCAGAATAATAAGAGATCCTCAGCAACCAATAAGAAACACCCAGAAGGTCTCTTAGGTGAAGCCCTCTATAATATCTTAGTTTATTCCTGAAAGGAGGTAGGCACATTTTAAGCAAGTCTGTAAGATTTCATATCTCAGGGCCTTGAACTTTTCCATAAAACCTCTGAACACGTCTAGAATGTTCACCCCGTGGGACGGTTATCTGAGCTGATGGTGCTGTTTACAGCAAGCTGTGGAACCTTTAGGAAATAGGGCCTCTCTGGAGATGGTAGATAACTGGAGGACCATCCTTGGTAGTGATGTCTAGGGCGAGTTTGGGCCAAAAGAGCTCTCTGCTTCCTGAGTACCACAGCAATGTGACCGACTGCAAGTTCTTACTTCCACATCCCTCCACCATGATGGATTGAGTTCCCCAAAGCCATACATACCAAAGTAAATCCTTCCTCTCTTAAGTTCCGCCATCAAGTCTTTGCTCACACCATGGAGAAAAGCTACCATGGGATGCTTTCAAAGAGAAGGCTTCAAAGAGTCTTCATGTGTTTGGCCTTTTGAAGATAATTTAAATTAGCCATTCTTAAATGTGTGAGTAGTCTCAGAACTGCTTTCTGTGAGTTTTCAGTGAACCTGGAAAGTTGTAGGGCAGGTAGAGAAATTGCAGGACATCAAAAGTCCCTTGGGTACAGAGAATAAGGAAGAACCTCATTGTCTTAGTCATTGTTTGACTGCTGTAAAGAGACAGCATGGCCACCACAACTCTTATAAGAGAAAGGATTTGACAGGAACTTGCTTACAGTTTCAGAGACTTACTTCATTATCATAGCTGCAGGGAGCATGGTGGCAGGCAGGAGTAGTGCTGGAGAACTAGCTGAGAGCCACATCCTGATTCAAAGGCAGAGAGAAATCTGGGCCTGGTGGGGGGGGTCTTGAAGTCCATCCCCAGTGAGCACACTTCCTCCAAAAAGGCCACACCTCCTAATCCTAATCCTTCTCCAAGAGTCTCACTTCCTTGTAACTATGCATTCAATATATGAGCTAGTGGGAACCAGTCTTCAAGCCACCACACCTGTAGTGCATTGCAAACCTTTCTGTGCATTGCAAACTCTGTCTCATACTTTTCTTCATTGAAGCATCACCACCTGCCATCAGGTAGACGATGGTCTCAGTGGATAAGGACTCTTGAACCAAAATAAAGAGAGTCTAGCATGAGGAAGAAAGAACCAACGTGGTCTTAATAAGACCCTGCCTTACTTAAATAAACCTCATAGAGGACTTCAGAGAACTCCAGCTTCTACTTACTCAACTTTCTACATAATCTCTTAAAATTGTAATTCTTCTTCATTTCCTATACGAATATAAATCCCATAAACCCTTGTATATCATGTGTGTTCATCACTATGTTCAATGTGTTTCACATATTAATTGGGAACGTACGGTGGCCCTATTATCTAATTCTTAAAAACAGCAAACTGCATGACACAGTCAAAAATGCAAAATTGTTGTGCGCAGGAAACCAAATTTTCCATTATCAGAATTTTAAAAGTGCTCCCATGGCAAGAAATGAAGTCAGGGAAAGAAACCGAGGTGCTTGCCATATGCCAACCACACTCTGTCTATTCTGTGTGTGTCTCAGTAACCTCCTTCCCCAAATTTCAGAAGTGCAAGATCTTCATTTCAGAGTTAAAACAAATAGAGTCTCAGACTAGTTTGTCACCAGTCACTTCCTAGAAGTGGTTCACAAGGGTCTTCCTAGGCAGACTGCTTCCTTTACAGGCCACCAGCGGTGAAATATCTAGCTTGTAAAGAATCTCTAGAAAGTTCCTTAACTATAAATTACAGGCACATTGTAACCTTAAGACCTCAAAGCTTAAGCATGTAGAAAGGATGCACAACTGAGTTAATGAACACTGATGCTAATACAGGAACTCAATGTTCCCTGAGAGGCTATTAATGCTGGATACTGGATTCTGGTGGCGTATGTTCTCAACTTCTCCAATGCCACTGCTTTGGGCTTCTGCTTCTAAAGTTTCTCAGCACTGGGCTTGCCTGTTTCTATCCATATCTAGTTTCTTATGCTCTGAAGTTACCTCCAAACTAACAGGAGTTAGAAGAAAATGAAGCTTGTGAAAGACACTGCTGTTACTTGGAATTGTCTTCAGAATGATTGAGTAAATTGTCACATGGGGTCTAAATTGCCAGATATTTTGAATAACTAGAAAAATATACCAATTAATTTTAACCTCTTTTTAAATTTCCCTTCCTTAAACTTAATTCAAACTCTCCTTATATCATCTGGGATAACTGTCTTACTATGGTGCCTTCTGCTACATAAACTGAACATCGTTATTACTTAAACTGAATTCTTTGTGGATTACTTAAACTCAGATACTTTAGTAATAACCATTCTTGCTGGTGAAAGAAACAGTGTTTGAAGTTAACTGTTCTCCAGGGATAATTTTTGAAAGACCCATGTCTTCCATATTGGAAAATGAATTGTAAGAACAATTTAAGGAAGCTGGACACTGTACAAGATGTCTTGCTAGTCACTAGGTCTTTACTTAAGCAAATCATTGTAAAGCACAACTGAAGAAGAAAAAATAGGCTTCCATAAGACTGTTAAACAATAACCTATTAGTTGTCTCTCCCCTCAAAGAGGCTTGTGATTTATTCCTGATGAATCCTACTTACTGTATTATTCAATGTGCTCTCATTTCACAAATTAGATGATGAAGAAATAATAGGATAGTATTATGCCAAGCAAGACTCTCCATCTGCTTTTGTTTGTTACTTTTTTCCTAGTCCATCACCTACTTTTCCCAAATGCTTTCTCTAATGCAGTAATTTTCCTTTCACACAGACCTATGATTTTAATCAGTCCATCTGTGTCACTCTGTGTAAGAGAAGAGATTGAGTAATCTGTACTTGTTAAATTCACATCTTCAGTGTAAGGGTGCATCTATACACACAAGGTGACTTACTGAAATACATTGAGCAATTGCAAAGATGGTCCAAGCATCATTAGTCCTCATTAACTTTGTTTTTTTTGTTATCTTATATATTAGTCTGGAGATAGTGTGCTATCTGAATAGGAAATAATCCTGATATACTCACCATCTTGATTGGAGCACACTAGGGTCTCTAATCAACCATGACTGGTCCCCTAACTATAAAGAGTCAGAAGCCAAACTCATAGAACACCTTTCCTCATTATAATTACAGGACTCAAGTGACTAGTCAAAACCAGATCCATTGGTTGGAGGTTGTCACTAAATGCTAGAAAGTCTTGTGTGGTCATTAAACCAAGGC
Organism: Mesocricetus auratus; assembly: GCF_017639785.1. Taxonomy (NCBI): domain Eukaryota; kingdom Metazoa; phylum Chordata; class Mammalia; order Rodentia; family Cricetidae; genus Mesocricetus; species Mesocricetus auratus. The sequence goes on along the minus strand of NW_024429196.1, from coordinate 25,123,323 downwards.
TTCATAAAGGAACGAAATTTGAACAAGGACAAATATAGAACCTATTAATAACATCAGAAGGTTTTGTGGGTTGAAAAGCAGGTTCTGGGGATGGGCTTGATGGGGTGGGAAGGTGAGTAAACTAACACCTGCCTAGCTGGCAGTTATAGCCATTTCACCACCTTAGAGTTAGTGGCTGTGAAACTGCAGAGAATGTAACTGCAGGTAGACAAGGCATAGGTGAACGTTCCAGCTAAGATTTCAAAGAGATGGTGCCCACTTTCCCTATAACTCTCATTCTTCACACTCATGAAGGAGCTGTGGTGTTCACAAAGTGTACATTTTTATGCCTCATTAGATAAAATGTGATGTCACAGAGTGACAGTTGCCAGGGAGCTCTAATTTGGAACTGCCAACGTTAGACACCTTACAACTTGTGACTGTGGTATAGAATTAAACTTTTCTCACTGAATGCCTTTAATAAAAAAAAGCTGTGAACATTCATTCAAATACCTACTCATCTTGTTTTATTCCTATGAGTAATCACTTTCAGGTTCAGCCTGACATTTGGAACTTGTTTTTCTTTTCCTAAATGGAAGACTTTGAATTAGCACAGACACCTTTTCTCATTAGAAACAGAGCCAAACTCTTGGTGAGTTTTAGCAAGCTGAATATTGGCTAAAGAAAACACTCATCAAAATATGTGACTGAATTTTGAAATTGTCTTTTGGAACTGACAATCTTTATATAAACACTGAAGTGACCTAAAGGGCTTAGTACTCATTCATTGGGCTGGTTAGTTTTGTGTCAAATTGACACAAACTAGAGCATCATATTGGAAGACAGAAACTAGATTGAAAAAATGCCTCCATAATATTTGGTCTATAGGCAAATCTTTTGTGTCATTTTATGAATTAACGATTGATGTGAGAGGGTCTAGCCAGCTGCAGGAATTGCTGTCCATGGGCTCATGGTCTTGGGTGTTATAAAAAAGCAACCTGAACAAGCCTTGGGAAACAATCCAGTAAGGAGTTTCTTTCAGTGGCCTCTGCTTCTGTACCTGGCTCCACGTTCCTGCCATGAGTTCCTACCCCAACTTCCCTTTATGATTGACTGTGATGACTGGGCCATGGAAACTGAACTAAACCCTTTCATCCCCAAGTTGCATTTGGTCATGGTGTTTATCACAGCAACATAAACTAGGACACTTAGTTTCCCATCCCCAAAATCATACTCCAACAATATTAGTAGAGGCCATGACACTTCAGAAGGTTCCCTTTAGAGAGTGGGCTGGCCCTGTCCTAACCTATTGTGCCAGACTATGTTGACTCCTCATAGGAGCCTTTACCTGTGAGGAGCAGTGAACTGGGGGTGGGAGGGGGGGTGGGGCGGGAGCAAGTGGGGGTAGAAGGAGGCAAGGGTGCAGAAGGAGGTGTGGGAGGGAGAACTGTGGTTAAAATGTAAAATGAAATAAGAAAAAAAAGAAAGAAAAATGATCCATTTAAAAATTCTACAAGCTCTCCAAAAGCAGGATAAATAACATTCACTCCAGTGCCAGCCATTCTGTTGATAAATAGCTTAAAACTTGACAATACACTTACATATACTTACTTAAGATGCTAAAACATTGGAAGAAAAATGTAGTTTGAAGAAAATTTGGAACTGTAGGTTTCAGGGATGTATGTAAGCTAGGTTTGGTGACTCACTCACCATCCTTTTCTTTTTTGGAAGAGTATCACACTTAACATTCAGGTCCTCCACAAAGGTTTAGGCATAATACAGGTGGGACCCTTCCAATAAGGTAAGATAGGATATTAAAAAAAAGTGGAGGAAGCATTGAGCAAAATTTTCAAATTCTGACCTAACCTCTGATGCAGTGTAAATTAGTAGTGTGTGGGGACCTGCTTCCCTTCCTAGGAAATAGATGGCTTGGCTATATATTCTAGAGTCTCGGTTTACATGAAGCATGGGAAGATGCTAACAAAATACAACTGCTGGGGTAATTATGAGAAGCAAAGGCAATGGCTGGAAAATGCTTTGCAGCAGCCACCCAGGTGTCCTCTATATTTGTGGTTTTTGTCCCAATACTGCTTCCTTCCCCACCCTCTTATCTTTGCTTTTGGGTGCCACAATAGTTCAGGCTATCTTCCCAAAACTAAATGAAAATGTAAGAAGCTATTATTCCTCAATTCTGCTCAAGGCTGATATGAATGTAAACTTCCACTCACTGGAGCAAAGTTGATGGTGCCTTCTTCCTACTTAGAGATGCCAATATGGATGCTGAGAGGCACAGGGATGGATTTTGTAACTCCACATTGCCTTGTAAGTGGTCCCCACCTGACTCATGCAGAGATTGTGAGGCTGTTCACAGCTAAGAATTTCTAGAAGCTTCATATTTTAGATCATGTGAGCACAATTCCATTTCTAACTGTCCCCTGGAAGGATGGGAGCATGGCGCTCTAAAAATAACCTTGGCATGGTGGGAAACGTGAGAGGAGAACACCAATGTTCTGTCGTCTGCCTACAAAATGAGGCTAATCAATGAGCTTTCAAGTGTCACCTTTCAGAATCCTGTGACAATTAGCACTCAGTCAGCATGAACTCTAGAAAAATCTCTTTTGTGTATGCTTGTTTTCCATGTTCTCTTTGAAAAATTGCTGTTACTTTACTAGATAATACAAAACAATAATGTGAAGCACAATAGGCAGAAAATAACATTTTTCCTGAAATTTTTACCCAGTCTTGCAGTTTCTATCCTGTCCCTAGAGGCTACCATTGTAATCAAGGCTGTAGGAAATTTTTCCAAAATAATAATGATAGGCAGACACAGGCCCAGACACACACACACACACACACACACACAAAACACACACAAACACACACACACACACACACCAATATCACTATAAGATAAAACATTTTGTACCTGGATTTGATATTTATACTAAACAACCCACATTGTAGCTCACTCATTATTAGTACATATAGAGATGCCTCATTCTGTATAAAGACTGGATAGTATTTCATTGTATGAATGTATTGTACTTTTCTTAATCTAGACCTCTTCTTATGAACACTGACATTAATTATCTTATTGCTGCCATTATATCATCATAACTGGTCTGGAAGCTATTTTTTATACTTATATTAACCTAACTCATTGTGTGACTACATGAGTTTGTCAGTAGAAATTTAAGAGTTAGTAGTTTGTATATCTGAGAAGTAGCCTGGCTACAGAGATGATGGGAGTCTGTCCATGTGTGATTTGTTACAGTATGCCCTGAATTGAATTCTGATATAAAGCTGGAATTAAATCCTTCTTCCCTTAAAAGCAAGGATTTTTCAGAGCCTAGAGTTGGGTAAAGAGGGATGTCAGCAATGATTGTCCTTGGTCCTTTTCAGTAATCCTTGTCTTTTCATTGTTTATACCAGAACCAGGCACCATGGTCTCTTCTCTGGTGTTCTTTGCTCTCCCATGTGAGAGTGGTATTTGTAGAGTAGTTTTAACAGATGTGTCTGTAGTTGCATGCTCTCGGTGCTGTCATCTTGCTCTGCTTCTAAAGATGGACATTTCTAAAGATGGACAGACAGCTCTGAATTGCACCCAGATAGGTTTTTTAGCTTTCCATTAGAAATCAAGAGAATCCCCAGTTGCCTGCCAAGTTCCTCCATGCTCAACAGAACAACGTATAGGCAGTGCTTTCTTTGCTAAGGTAAGAAGCACTATCTCAGTATGACTTTACTTGTCTTTCTCTGGCTCACTACCTTCAGTGTGCTTGTTTCTGTTTTCTTACATGTGAACCCAAGAGTTCTGTTGACATTGCCTTGCAAATTTTTTATGTCAGCCATAATAATCCTACTACATTGAGAGTTTTTAAACTTACTTTTTAAAAAAATAATCTTGCTGTTTAATGTTTCAAGGCCTTTTTATTCTACATAAAATGTTTTCCAGTTTTATGTGAGTAAAATGTTTCATTTTGGGGCCTGGAAAGGTGGCTTAGCAGTCAAGCACATTGGCTGCTCTTGCAGAGGACTCACACTGGGTTCGCAGAACCCACTTTGAGTCTTACAACCGTCTGTAACTCCAGTTCCTGATGATCCACTATTTCTTCTGGCCTCTGCAGGCATACAGCCAAATTGGTCATATACATAAGAAGCAAGTGGCAGAGCTAACTTAATATTAAATATCTGGAATAACATTCTTACACATCCAGGAAACAGGTGATTGTGATGCATGGTAGCCTCTCCCTTCACTTTCCAAAATCATTGACAAATGATGTGTTCACTTGCTGCTTGGAGAAGTAGTTCTTTAGGGGGTTATTATTTTGAAATTTAAAAAGAAAAAGGTACATGTGAGTAATAAAATCATTTCAGATCTTTCTAAAAATATTCCTTTCAAATTTCCATTCTCAAAGATATCCATGGATGGCAGTAGTCACTACCCTTTGTTGGAAAGTTCCCAGCATCTATCTGAGTCTATCCATGTTTCTTCCAATACTCTAACAAATATTCAAATCATGCTCAGCCATAAAAGGAGGGTCATTTCCTTATATGTGTCTCACTTGCTTTTTCAGTTTAACTTAAGTTTTGATGCAGGTCTCACTAGTTAGGCAGGCCTGAAACTCACTATATAGACCAGATTGGTTTCAAAATCACAGAGTTCTGCTTGCTTCCTGAGTGCTAGGATTAAAAGTATGTGCTACCACTCTTCACCATAATTTTGAGTGGGTAGACTGTCTTTCAGAACCATTTGCTGTCTTTAGGCATAAAGGCTATGTGCATACAGTGAATAAATGTAGCGCGTGAATACATGTAAAGTCACCTTCAATAACTACTCCTCAAAAGTCAAATCATCAAGTGTAAGTATATTCAAGTTGTCACTAGTGAAATTTAAATGTGTATTTATGAAGAAATGGTACTATATGACCTTGAGAAAATGTTTGTCATTATTTTAAATGTTATCCAAAGATGAAGAGCCATTCAATTGTTTAACAGATAGCCTGGATATGTTCCACAAATTCCTTACCCTTTATGATTGGTATAGTGAGTTTGATAACATGATTTATTTCTTCTGATGGTAGTGTGTGGAGAGGCTGAGACCAAATCACATCTAGCACAAGTTAACCTCAAACTTAGTGTGCAGCTGAAGATGGCCTTGAACTACTGAACATGCTGCCCCTACTTCCCAAGTGTTGGGATTACAGGTCTGCTCCACTATACCTAGATGATAATATAATTTCAAATGACTGACATATTCTTAGGAGTCATTATTATCTATCTGTAAAACCTTTCCTTTTTCTCCGGACTCAGTTTAGAACATAAACAGAGATGTTTGTGACAAATATCATGAAAATATTAGTGGGTAGAAAGCTTTTTCATAGAAGAAATGAATCAAGGAATCTAAAGGAATGAAATTTTTAGCATTTCTAAAATATTTTAATGACCAATTAGTTAAAAATTTTATTTGACTCTCTCCCTTCTAATCAATAATAGATGCACAAAAGTGTCTGTTTTAAAGAATTCTCTGCATGATCAAAACAATATATAATTGCTACTTCACTTGACTTTGTAGTAGAGCTAATATTTGGCTTTTCAACCTGCAATAAATACCTTCCTCTCTATTCTCTTATTATTATGGCATAATTAACATCAAGGAAGCAGAGATTTAACTATAGATGACAGATATTTATTTAAAACACTTTCTGCTGCATATATTAACATTTTTCGTTCAACTTGTTAGAGTAGCCTTGAGTTCAGCAAGGAAATCAGATTCCGGATTTCTGTTGTGTTGGAGCAGAGTGTGTCATCTCAGAGAAGCTGTGAGCAACAGCATGATGATTGAGAGTTTACTGAACCAGGTGATTTGAGTAAGAAGAATACTATGGAAATACAAAGCTTCCTCTTTCTTCCTGACCATCTCCAGATACAAAATTAAAGTCATACTCAAGCCAACTAGCCATAATAATCCCATGCATTCTCAATAGTCTGTGTCTCTCTAATGTCTGAGGGAATGGAAGTTCCATGGATTATAGTCTTTCCCTTAATGTCTTGGCATCAGAACTCATCATATACATATTTCCTATCAAAAACAATCTTCTATGTAAAGAAAATTTGTAAAACATTGTGAAGAGACATAGACGGTCAAATTCTGGAAGCAGAATTATGAAACATTTGTGGATGTGGCTATTAGATGACTAGGGTAAGTAAATGAACATTGCTTTCTGATTAGGATGTAAGTTTTAAAATCTATCACTTCCCAGTGACTATAAATAGAGCATGTGAAAAAAGTCAGCAGCCCAGGAGTTTTTAAACTGGAAGATGTTCAGAGATCACAGGTTTTTGCATAAATTAGGAACTGGGGCTCAAAGAACTATGGAAGTCACGTGGTTCATCAGTAGTATATTAGATGATTTTTCCCAACAGACTACATGTATGATCAGAACTTCTAAAGGAGTAAAATCCTTAAATAATTAGCAGTCTACATCCTATAGGAATTTGTTTTTCACTTGCAAAATCTTTCTTAGTGTCCCAGCCTTACTAGTACAGATACATTTAACTAGACAATCCTGTCACAGGACTAGGACTAAGGTCCTACCTCAGGCCATATTCCAGATCCCAAGCCAATACAGTTTCCCCATGTTGCCCTGTCTCCTTTATTGCTATAGAAATGTGCTTTCAAAACTCTGATGAAATGTCACATCAATACTTCAAGCTAGAAGTGCTCAACAAACAGAGTTGCAACTAACTGATCCTTTTGCATGGACACAGGATTCCAGTGACCATCTGCAAAACAAACTTACCTCTTTGTTAACTCTGATCATCCAATGATTTGAACATGCCATAATCTCTGTCTCCTCAGATTATTTTGAATAGGGCATCATTGCACTTGTTTAGTTCTTGGCACCAAGAAATTTCTTCTTGAAATTCTTCATCTGAATGGGGGTTGGGTAGAAGTTCTGAGGTCCTCAAAAGTAAGTATCATATATACAATGTTCATTAATAGTTTAAAACTTGTACTTCTTTACAAAGAGAAGAACAAATCCAAATGATATGCTGTATGGTTACCCATTTAGTGTGACTGATAGTGTGGCTTTCACTATAAAAGGAATACTGGGTAATTTAATTAAAGGCACCAACAGGGGCACAATAGCATGTTTGTGCTTTAAATACGGTACGCAATGTTGACAGTTATCTTTAGAATAAAACATACTGAATTGTCTTTTGTTTATAAACTTAATGTCATTATATCAGAGTTGTTCACATTCTTAGCTACTAAAGAAAGTCTGAGCATGGTGACACATGCTTATAATCTCTGTACCAAGGAGGCTAAGGGCAGGAGGATCTTGAGTTCCAAACCTGCCTGAGCTACAGTAGCAAGATCCTGTTTCAAACAAATTTCTTAATGACCCAGGCTTACAGAAATGCATACACCATTTTGAGCTATGTGTCCAAAGCTCTGCTGGATTAATCTGATGCCCATAGCTAATTACCATCAGGCAATTCATTCATTAATGAATTTCTCCCTAAATCCACTCACTCATTTCTTCATCCACCCATTCATTCATTCTTTTCTCTGTCGTCCCATCTGTCCATTTATCTAAGAATGATGAAAATGCTCACACTAAACTATCGTAGGAGCATACAGAACTATGCACTAGTCACTGTACCATCTACCAGAAGGCAATGGCTGTTCTGAATGGGTTCTAGATTTCCTGAGTTATTCACAGAAAATAAACTATTCAAAGCACCTCATAAAGACTAAACATACCATCTAAATCATTCTGGATGGTGACCCATGGTTAGCATAATGATCTGGAAATGTATGTTTACCAGAAAAGCTGCGTCTAGCAGTATATGTGGATACCAGGCAAGACCACAAGTATTTCCATTGTGGAACCTGCCTCTAGGCCAATCAAAGAGTATACTGGCAGAAGACCAACTTTGATTCAAAACCCATGAACATCTGGCTCCTAAGCAGATTGAAATGAAACATTGCTTTGTTGTCAAATTTTCAGCCTTATCCTGACTTGCAAAATAGAAATTATAAAAGTTATTAAACTTAACAGACGGATTTGGTAGCCCTGCCATAATAGATCCACCATCACTAACAATGGCTTGTTTAATAACCAACAAGAGTATAAACCAACATGTTGATTTAACATTTCTTCTTTAAGATTAAGCCTCTTTCTATTTTGAAAACCCCAGAAAAGAGCTTTTACTAGAGGACCAAGGCCACTGCTTTATTATCATAAGAAACAATCTAAAATGTATCCTAGGTGAATGTACAGTTGTGAATTGAATGATTGACATACTCCAGGTAAATTTTACTTTACTTAGTAGAAGACAATAAGTGTCTTAAGTATCTTGTATCTAATATTGTCAGCTTACAGCTTATGCTACTATTAAACATGACAAATAGTTTTCCTATGTAGATTAAACCACAGACTACACTAAGGGCTTAAGATTTTTCTTTGAATATGAAAGCAAGTGGTTGCTTAGTAAATGCTCAGCTCCTTCAGGTTTGCAATTCAGTGAAAATGCCATGTTCATCTGCATTTAGCTGCCCTGTTAGGTTCTCTGCCTGGGACACCTTCCAAGTGCTGCTTCCTTCTCTACTCACACCTTTTACTTATGCATCAAGACTTCTTCAATTGTTCCCCTCTGATGAACTTCCACAATTACCATCTTCACCTTCACCTACAGGGTGAAACGTGGGTTTCTTCCTGACATTTCCAGATAACTCTCTATCTTCTTTAATAGCAGCATGACTCATTTTTTACCCTGTGCTCTAACTGTGCAATTTTGAATTTTTTTGCAGGCAGTAGACATTTTATGGATATTTAGTTCCTATGACCAGCATGGTAAACAATAAATATATGCTGGATTGATAAATTTGGATCCAGTGATCATTCTTGTATTATTTTCAGAGTGGGTGGGATAGCTGTTTAAATGCCAACATGTTGCAGAATGCTTGGCTTCATTTACCTTCTATCACTGTTTCATCCCTCAAGCACACTGGCCCCATTATAGCAATGGTTGTCCATACATCCACTTTGTCCACTCTATTTTAATAGTTCAATATGCTTCTAAGTAAAACCCGTTAGGAGGAGGTCACTAGCTATATTTTCTGGTCTTATGTCAACTTGACACAAGCTAGAGTTATCTGAAAGAAGGGAACCTCAATTGAGAAAAATGCCTCCATAAGATCCAGTTGTAAGGTAATTTCTTAATTAGTGATTAGTGGGAGAGGGCCCAGACCATTGTGGATGGTGCCACCCCTGGGCTAGTGGTCCTAGGTTCTATAAGAGAGCAGGCTGAGTCAGGGGGTGCTGGTACACACCTTGAATCCCAGCATTTGGGAGGTGCAAGTAGGAGCATCTCTGAGTCTGAGTCCATCCTGATCTATAGAGCTAGTTCTACAACAGCCAAGATTACACAAAGAGATCCTGTCTCAAAGAAAAAAAGAGAAGAAAAGAAAGGAAAAAGAAGAGGAAGAAGAAGAAGGATGAGGAGGAGGAGGTGGAGGAGAAGAGAAGAAGAAGAAGAAGAAGAAGAAGAAGAAGAAGAAGAAGAAGAAGAAGAAGAAGAAGAAGAAGAAGAAGAAGAAGAAGAAGAAGAAGAAGGCTGAGCAAGTCATAAGAGCAAGCCAGTAAGCAACACCCCTCCATGACCTCGCCATCAGCTCCTGCCGCAATGTTTTTGCCCTGTTTGAGTTCCTGTCCTGGCTTCCTTCAGTGATGGACTATGATCTGAAAGTATAGCCAAATGAACCCTCTCCTCCCCAACTTACAATAGAAACTAAGAAACTGCTTTAATTTATGATTATGAGTAGTTACAAATAACTTAATGGTACACGGCTGATAAATGGTTGGCTCATTGATTCACTAATTCATTCAGTTGTCAGTCAACATCATCCTGTAAGGAAATTTTAGAAAATCAGGAACATGCTAGACAGAAGTAGAAGAGCACAAAGTGTGGCTATCTTGAATTACAAGGATATTTATGAATGCCCCAGGATTACTAGTTTATATATATTTTAATTTTATGACTGGATCTCATGTATCCCAGCATGGTCTCATAATGACTACATAGGCTGGGATGATCCAGGACTTCTGACTATTATCTCTACTTCCTAAGGGCTGAGATTATAGGTACGCATCATCAAACCTAGTTCCTGAGGTGCTGGGGACTGAACTTGGGACTTGATTCACTCAGGGCAAGTACTCTGTCAACTGAGTTCCTTCTCCAGTTCCTTTGCAGCTATTATCTGAGGCAAATTATTTCCCTTTTTCTCTAAGTACTACCCAGGAGTGTTCTTATGGTACTGGTGGAGCAAACAGACTTCAAGCAAGTTTTACCAACCATTTAGCTCTGTCAATCATTTTTTCTAAGTCTCAAAGCCAAACTGGCTAGTTGGAAATTAACAGTACCCAACAGACACCGTGTTGTCTGAGAGGCAGCTTGCATTAATCAGGGATGTCATAACCAGACTGAAGATGTCTTTCTAGCAGAGAGCAAGTGGGAAAACGAAACAACTAGACAGAGAAAATGTTTATTGAAATGCAAATGAATCTTTTGTGCATGTTCTTTGGTTCTTTTGAAACAGAAAATCTGTAAGAAGATGGCAGCCCTCACAATGCCACCCCTCCTCTCTTTACTTATTTCTACAATATCACAGTGCACTAATAATATAAAAACATATAAGAAATTTGGAGAGGCAATACGTTATTTTTTAAATGCATGCTTCTTTCTAAAATAGCAATGAAATAATATAAGTTTCCAGAAGTAAGTTAACATTGGGACAAAGTCACTGCCTTTACCTATTGCCTTGCCCCCTCCCTGAACTGCCCAGGAAGTATTTGGAGGGACACATGTTGAGCTGTGGAAGCCTGGCCTGCCATCTGACCCTGGTACTGTCATTACATATGGGCTGCCTCTCCATCAGCCTCTTCTGAGGGAACAAGGACATTCCTCATCTGCATCCCTGGCAAACAGCAGTTGCTGAGAGACTCGGAACTGGCATAGCCCTTTGAGTTTTGCAGCTAGGCAAGTTCTCTTGAAATGTAAAATACTTTTAAAAGCTTCAGCCATCACAGGATAACACTTGCTGTCATGCTGAACAGATCTGGGAGAGGACATAGAAGCATCTAGACATCCCAGGGGAATAAGCCTTTTACAGAGTCAGATTTTAAATATGAGGTAATTCTTGTAAGGGTGAAATGTTTGAAAAGTTGGACCAGATTTTAAATGTTCTCCTGGTTTATACTTTATCTCTTTTTGTCTGATACTCTCAATTAGTGAATGCTACAATTAATGGATTGTAAGGCCTAAGATCTCATTAGTGACCCCAATTGAGTCACTTCTAAGGCAGATGACAACAGATCATCTTTCCTGCAAATATAGCTACACTTCTCTTAGATTAGGAAGCAAGCATCCTTGTTTATCTTACATCTTCTTTAGTTGTTGTTTAAAACACGTAGCCCAGGCTAAACTTAAACTTTCTATGTAGCCAAAGATAACCTTGAATTTCTGATCATCCTGGCTTTGCCTCCCCGATGCTGGCATTGTCATCATTCCCATTTTGGATGGTGCAGTGCATGGAGCCTAGGACTACTTCAGGGTAAGCAAGCACTCTACCATCTGAGACACAGCCTCAGCTGTTCACCCAATGCCTTTATTCAGCCTCCGAGAAGTCTAAATTGCATCAGTCTTAAGTGGCAATTTCATAACCCCCATTTGCATCTAGAGCCTTTGACACAGTTACAATTTAATGGGTTATAAATACTATAAATAATAGGCCATAAATCGCAACCTCCTATAGTCCATAGTGAGAAATAATTTCTCTTCTCTCTTGAAAAGGGTAATTTCTTGCATATTATTTTGTCCTTAAGGTAAAAAAACGCAATATAATGGGCATCCACCTCTCCCCACCCCCACTACCCACAGTAAACTTTGCCTTTGTTTTCTACCAGGTGACAGAAGAGGTTTACCTAGAGCTGAAGATTTTTATACAGACTGCAATTGAAGCTTTCTCTATAAAAATTGTCTCTCTCTATCTTCTCCCCCATGATAAATAGAATCTGTACCACCTGACACTAGTGAACAATGGACAAAATGGATATTAGAAAAATCTCATTTATCTTCTGCTTTATTTTTTGATAGGGGTCCTTGTCACTCGGACTATTGTGTGACCAGCCCTGGAAAGGGCATCTCATTAGTTTTTCTTATCAAGATTGCAAGGTCCTTTGAAACACCAAAGCACTTACATTTTAGATTCAATTAGGAGACTGCACAGTGCGTATGTGATGTGTGTGTGTGCGCACATGTGTGTGCATGCGTGTGTGTGTGTTTGTGTGTGTGTGTGTGCAGCAGTGAATGTTTGCACCTAGGATGTTCTGTTTTGATGCACACAAGTGTCTGCTGGAATTTCCTGGACTCAGTTTGTCCCACAGTTAAGCCTAACCCTGAACTTTACATTTGTTTCCAGGCAGGCAACAGAGACTGGCTCTTCTCAAGTTCCCTGATGTGTTTGGGGGCAGGGTCAGTGTGGGTAAAGAAGCAAATCAGGCAGCTGTCTGTGAAGTGACTGTTTTGTAGGTATTTCTTTAAAGGTAGATTGTTTCCAAGCTCCAAGAAGAGACTCCTCTTGGTCTCCCAAACTCCTGGCAAGTCCCACTGGCCTTCTTGACTTACTCACATGCAGTGGGCTAGTCTAACTTTGGAATGGTTCACAGTTGCTACCCGGACAACTGGGAGAATGCTGACAAATCACAGTGATTTAGACTATGTCAGATGGAATTTGACTTGTTTACATCATTTCAATACTCCCAGTGACAGACACATGAAGTGTGACAACTGGAAATCAGGGCCCCATTTGGTAAATTTAGCTAATACAAGCAGAGAAAGCTCCTCTCTGAGAGCAGCTGTGAAAACACACCAAAATTAAAAATGTCCTTCCAGGGTTGTGAATAGTCTCCCAGGGATATTGGTCTCTTGTGGAAGCATGGGGTGCTTTCAGGACAGTAGGGTGCCATGTCTTTCACTTGCTGAGTGGTTATAGGATGCTAGTAGTTGATGGTATTGAATTCTGCATTATGGAATGCTCTGGAATCCCCTCCTATCCTCTAGGGAATGTATGTTGTGGAGAAGGATAAAACTCTTGGAGGATCTGGTTGAGTTCTTGGCAACTATGCATTTTGTTCTTCTCCACATAAGCTTGCAAGGGAGACTTGGCTCTCATGATACATCTTCAAGCACTTGTGACAATTGTGTTTCTACAAATATCAGCTGCATAGCTCCCAGAGTTCAGAGGGTGTGCTATTCACTATACAACTCCTATACATCACAGGGACCTCAAGAACAAGCGCTCAATCAATTTCTTTCTGAATGGATATATGACTGAACATACAGAAGACATATCTGACTAAAACTCCTTGCTGTAAAGCAGAAAGTTCCAATTTAAGATTGTGAAAGCAGGCAAGGAGAATGCTCACTTGGTAGGGTGTTTGCAGTGCAAGCATGACAACCTAAATTTGGATCTTTAGCACTGAGTAAAATACCTTCATGTGGTATGTGTCTATAATCCCAGCTATGGAAGGTGGAGCTAAAGAGGGTCCCTTGGACAGGCTGGCCAGCCAGACTAACTGAATCTGCGAGTTCCAGTTCAGAGAGACTCTTTCCTCCTGCACCCTCTGTTTCTCTCTCTTTCTCTCCCTCTTTCCCTCCTTCCTTCTCAAATGAATAAATAAACATGTAAATAAAATAGAGAGTTATTAAGAAAGAAACCCAACACCCACCTCTAGTCCCCACAAATAACACGCATGTGGACTCATACACACAAATGTGGATACACATGTACCCCACACAAAGATTTTGCAAAGGCCTGATGTTCAAAACCTATGCCCACTTTACTGTGTTTTGTTGATTGGGGTAGCCCCAGAACATGAACTTCCAGTACTTCCATTTATCCCCAAGTGACAAGGGATGGGTATTATGATATTTCCAGAACTCACCCTAATTCCATGAATTAGAATCTGGAGGTCTTAACATATTATTCTATCTGAATATATAAATTCTGAGATAAGAGCTACTACAAAGGGTTGCCCAAAAGTGTCAAGACAAATCCTAAGCCTTCCTCCCTCAAAACAGACTGTCTGATGAAGGTCCTCCAGCTTTTTTGAGCACCAACAGTGTCGACTGGGTTGAGTCAGTCTCAAGTGAGGATAGATAGGAAACTTCCAGAACTAGAACTCTACCTTCATAACAATTTTCCCAAAAGCCGAGCAGTCACGTGTGAACAGAGGCAGAACAAGGAAATTAGTAAAACCATTCCCACAGCAACTATGTCTAGAGTTGTTTTCTGAACAGGATTCTCCCACTGTCTCACCCCACACAGGGGTGCTTGGTTTCCTTTGCTGTGTCACTCAGTCCTTAGCATGTTCCCCCACAATTTAGCTGTGTCTCTTTCCACCACTACAGCCTTTGTATTAAATATGATCTCAGTCACATTCTTCTTCATGCATAATTAAGAACTGGATTAGACGCTTTGAAAATGGAAATCGCTGCTGTAACTTCGAGGCTAGAAAAATTATCCAAATCCAGTATTACTTCCTGGGTTTTGTTTCATGGAATATTTATGACAAGCTGTGATAAAATATTGATCCAGGATGTTCTGACTAGAAGCAGGTGTCACTGAGGGGCCACAGCCTTATGTGGTACACCAGAGGGACTTCGTCTCTAAAACATCAGCTGTGAGTCTTATTGGGGTTATGACCTCTGCAGTTTTGCACTTTGAGTGAAGAAATTGAGCCCAGAAAAGTAAGTGATTTGCCCCGTCCTAATGACTTCTGCCTGCCCTTCAGTGAACCACATGACTCATGCGGCCTGCACACTTTTCAACAACCCCCTTGTGACTGTGAGGGCTGCAAAAACAAAAACATCTCACACTTCCCACTTCTGCCTTTATAAAGAAAGTCACTGGAGCAGGTCTGACTGACCTCGCCTTAGAGTTAGGCCTAATTTCGGAGTTTGTCTAGCAGAGTCCAAGTCCACTAGCCCATCTTTACATATCTGACAGTCTAAAGCCTCATCCCTCCCCTCTTGGGTTCTGTTTATTGCTTCTCTTCAGCCCCAAAGTTCTTCACCCCCTTTCTCCTCTATGCTAAACTCTAAACCTCCTTGCCAGCTTTCCTGACCTGCCTCCTGCCCTAAGAAAGTCTGTTCCCTATAGTTCTCTTTCCTTTGAATTCTACACCACCTTGCCCTCTATGTGCATACACACCACACCACTGTTTTTTAACATAAACACTATTTTACATTTGTTCTCAATATTTGTGTGTACTGGGCAAATTAATGAGAATATCAAAAGCAAATATCAATGACCAAAGTTAGCTACCAAATTCCAAAGCCAGTGCCATGTCCCTGACACTATGGCTCTATACCTTAGCCCGTAGCTCCCGAATGTAGACATATACACAAACATTTTTTATTCATACCAGTTTTTAATAATCTATGGTAATCCTACTCGTTTTCAGTTTTTAAGCTGGTTTAAAATGACTTCCCATTGAGCAAAATTGCTTCATCAAAAATGCTTCCATGAGTCTCCTATCCTGGTGGCAAGCACTACTGTGTTCATACTGACCCTTTTCATGGTTCTGGAAACAGTGAGATGCTTGATAGTTTTCCATTATTACAGAGGACAATATTGATCAGCAATGTGATCATTTCCCTAAGTTACAGGATCAGGTTATTGGGCAAAGACGTAAAAAACAGATGTGTTTAGCTCTGAACATCACATATAATTATTTTTATCCCTCAAGATTCTTCCTACTGCACTAGCTTATAAAATGGAAAAGCATATTTGTTTATCTATACTCACCACAAAGCAGTAATAGATAGGAATGGTCCAGTGTCTAGGCCCAGTGGTTGCTCATGCCCAGGTTAACTTACTCTACACAGATCACTTCTATGGTCATGTTGTGTTGTCACATACACTATCCTATCCAAACTACAGCCATACCATGGCTTCTTGGAGCAATTTGTTGCCCCTACCATCATGTCTATCTGTCTCCCTTTAGCACCTTCTTTTATACATCTTAGTGCATGTAGTAGTCTCAATTCAGTATTTTACCTGTCCTACATGTCCTTCTCTACATACTTGGTAACTGAATTAATATACTAACTACCCTCCCAATGACACAAAACTGTCTAGGGAGGATTGAAATTGGTTTAGCAACTTTTAAGATCTCATTTCTCCATGAGCCAAGGATAAGAATAATTGCAACAACAACAAAAATAACACCATGCTGAATCACACAGGTATATAGCCACTCCTTTCTGCTGACTGGAATGATATATGGTGCTCTGGAAGTACAGGTCTATAGCTTCCATGGGTCAGGTGTATATTTTGATTACATGTTTTATGGTCTTGTAATTTTGTTTCTGGGTATCCAAGAAGATTGACCATGCTAGCCAGAAGCTCAGAGACACCATCCTTAAATGTCATGATTATTTATCCTGAGATATTAGGGCACTCTTATTCAAGATTTGATCTTCTCAAAAGTATTACAATAGCCTCATTCCATTTGGTTCATGGCTGAAATAAAGGGAAAGGGCATGCAGTTTACAGACCGTGTTCTTGCCTATTACTGTGCATGTTCCCTCTTGAGAGCCACTGAATTGCAATGTTACAGGCTCCTCACCTTTCTTTATGGTATTCTATAACTTCTCAAGGCTGAATATTTCTATCCTGGACTTTTAGCGGCAAGGTAGGGACTTATTTCTCATCTCCTTCTCTTTGATGGAGGTGCTATATCCAAAGAAACCTTCATCTTTTGATATTTTTCACTCTGATGAAATGTGGCTGTTTGGAACTCACTTGGCAAACATTTATGCATTCTTGATATCAAAAATGGCAAAGTTTTCAGTTTCTGAATGGCTTAATCAATACAAGCTAGCTACATTTTCTAAATGTACTCATCTTCACTATCTTACACAAAATACACGCACATAAAAGAACACAATAGGGCATGAGTCTGCGTTTCCATTGAGGGTAGCATTTACTAAAAGTAGGTGTCATTGTGTGTTTTCCTCTTTTATATGTT
Source organism: Mesocricetus auratus (assembly GCF_017639785.1). Classification (NCBI taxonomy): domain Eukaryota; kingdom Metazoa; phylum Chordata; class Mammalia; order Rodentia; family Cricetidae; genus Mesocricetus; species Mesocricetus auratus. Next base: position 25,106,242 of record NW_024429196.1, on the reverse strand, counting down.
CTCAGGTCAGCATTACCATAATCAAGTCAGTAATACCACCATGTTTCTTCTGAATGAGCAAGTTAGACAATCCACATGGTTGTTTTGTAATTCATATATAGATTCATAAAGAAGATAGCCCCTAGCCTGACAAGTTTAACTGTCAACTTGTCACAGTATAGTGATATGAGAAGAGAATCTCACCTGATAAATTACTAAGACCAGATTGTCTTATAGGCATGCCTGGAAAATATTGTCTCCTTAATCAATGTCGGAGGATCGAGCCTGCTCTGGGCAGCATCCTTTCTTATGAAGGTTTTCCTGGGCTGTATAAAAAGGCCTATGAACAAGCCAGCAAGTAGCATCCTTCTTGGTTTTTACTTAAAGTTACTGCTTGAGTTCCAGCCCTGGGTTTCTTAAGTGACCAACTGTGAACAACAAACTAAAACAAAACAATTTCTTCCCCTAAGTTGTGTTTAGTGACAGTTTTTTATCATCACAACAGAGATAAAACTAGTGTGACCCCAGAAACCACACCCATAACTAACCATAATGTATACTCACAAACATTGCCTCTGTTTGGTGACTGACCTTCCCTGCAGACTACAAGTTGATTTTGGGGATATGATAGTTCTCTTATGCCCCCCAAAATACAAAGTCTCATCATCTCAAATTCCCTTGAAGCTCCCAAAACTTGAATTTGCAGCCACATCCTTTCTGAAATTGTAGAAGTAACAATAAACTGAAAACCTCAAAATTGGATCCTTTTTCTTTTGAGGAGACTCCACTGTTCACTTCTTTATTAAGAGCATCTTGGAGAGGGAGGGGCAATGTACCTGATGCCTCTGGTGTCTCCACACTGGTTTCCACTGGGAAGTGATCTCAGTGATTATCAAGAGCAGTGGTTTTCAACCTCCCTTTGTGACCCTTTGTACAGTTCTCACATTGTGGTAACCCCAAGCACAAAATGTTTTCATTGCTACTTCATAACTGTAATTTTGCTACTGTTATGAATTGTAATGTAAATATGTGATATGCAAGATATCTGATATGCAACCCCAAAGGTGTCGTAACCCACAGGTTGGAGACCACTGATCTATATTGACTCCTGAGGTACCCCAAAAAGATACCTGCCCTGTCATAATCTGCTCATTGTATACAAATAGCCTTGGCTTAGCTGCACAAGTGCCAATTATGTTGCCGTCTTCAGGAAACTTTCAGAGTATTTAATACTGCAATGCTATTCTCTCTATTCATAAAGGATGATGCAGAGTATAACCTTGTCCCTTAGTAGAGTTTTATTAAAGCACTAATTTGAGGCAATCTAAGAAATTGAAAACAAAAATCATGGAAAAGAGAATAATGGGAAACAAAGGTTCTGTTGAAAGTATTGTGAGCCTTCAGTCAAAGCATTGGGAGGAATGGCACACAAGGCCACAGGATTCTTGTTAAAAAGAACACAATTTATTTCATTGAGGACATTAAAAATTTCACTTTTCATCTTACTTCCAAACATTAAATCTACTCATGCTCAGTCAAACTCTTATTTTACAAGTGACTGTCACGTTTTTTGTGAAGTTGAAAATATGCGTAATCATCCAGAAATTCCATTTCTAAATATATATTCTAAATAGGTCTACATAGTACAGAACTAAAACAATCCAGGTATCCAACAATTAAAAGTTATTTAAAAATTAAATTAAAAATTATCACAGATGAAAAGATGATACAATATTTTAAAAAGTAAAATGTCATTCATACAACAAGGATGTCTGTTTCACTATGTTCATAGCAGCATTATTTATAATAGCCAGATCCTTGAAGCAACCTAGATGTCCCACAACTGAAGAGTGGATAGAGAAAATGTGGTACATTTACACAATGGAGTACTACTCAGCGGAAAAAATCAATGGAATCTTGAAATGTGCAGGCAATGGATAGCACTAGAAGAAACCATCCTGAGTAAGGTAACCCAGTCACAAAAAGGCAAACATGGTATATACTCACTCATATATGGATTTTAGACATGGATCAGGGGAGTGTCAGCCTACACTCCCATTGTCAGTGAGTCTGGGAAACAGGGAGTTTCCCAAGAGAGATAAGCATGATACCCCAGAGAAGTGAAATGAGGCAAGATCTCCTGAGCAGATTGGGTACATGGGGGTAGGGGAGAGAAACCTGGAAAAGAGAGGGGGAGAAGAGGAGGGGAGAGGAAGACATGGAGGAGCATGAAGGCTGAGTCGGGGTAAGAATAGAGGAGAGTAGGATGAGAGATACCATAATAGAGGGAGTCATTATAGTTTGAGGAGAGAACTGACACTAGTGAGATTTCCAGAGATCTACAAGGATAGTACCAACTGGCAAACTAAGCAATAGCAGAGAGACTACCTTAATAGCCCCTCCCTAATGATGAAATTGAGGACTCCCTTTTATGGCATCCTAGAACTTTCATCCAGTGACTGATGGAAGCAGAGGCAGATACCCACAGCTAAACACTGAATTGAACTCTTGAAACCCAGTGACAGAGAGGGAGGAGTGATGAGCAAAGGGGACAAGACCGTGCTGGTGAAACCCACAAAGACAGCTGACATGACAAGGGGGAGCTCTTGGACCCCAGACTGATGGTTGAGAGGCCATCAGGGGACTGATCTAGACCCCCTAAATGTAGTGTCAATGAGGAAGCCTAGGTAATCTCTAGGGCCTTGAGTAGTAGTTCAGTGTTTACCATGTCATATGAATGAACTTTGGGAGCCCATTCCACAAGGAGGGAGGCTCTCTCAGCCTGGACACATTGGGGAGGGCCTAGGTCCTGCCCTGAATGAAATGATAGACTCTGGAGATCCCCCATGGAGGACCTCATCCTCCCTGGGGAATGGTGTGAGGATTGGGTGGGGGGCTCGGGGGCCTGGTGGAGGAGCAAGGGAGGAGGGGAGGGAAAGGGAGTTGGGATTGACATGTGAAGCAAGTATGTTTCTAATTAAATATATAAAGAATAAAAAGAATGAACCTAGGAATATGAAAAAAGTAAAACGTTACACATTTCATACTCTAAGATGATTTTCATTCAAAATGATGGAAAATAATAAATGTAGGTGAGGGTGAGAGGAATTAGAACCTTTATACATTCCTAATGGGAATATGAAATGGTGCGGCCATTTTGGAAATCTATTTGGGCAGTTTCAAAATTTCTAACATAAAATTACCCTCTAACCCTACGAATTCCACTGCATGCAAAATGAAAATATATGACCCTACACAAAGACTCTTATAGATGAAAATCAATATATTAGTCATATTGGGTCAAAATGGGAACTATACAGCTGTCCATCAACTGGTGAATAGATATGACTCAATAATTCAATTCATATGTGATTCAACAATAAAAGAGAACACAGCTCTGGCTTGTGCTGCAGCATGACTCAACCTTGAAAACTATAAGTCAAAGACACTAGATACAAAAGGCCAAATGATGTCTAAGGCTCCTTTTCTGAGGTTCCCACAATATCAGCATCTGTACTGACAGAAAGTTGACTAATAGCTTGTCTTTGACTTGGTGGGAAAGAGGGACATGAAAACAGATTGCTGGCAGGGAAGGCAGCTCTTTTAGGGAGGAATAAAAATGTTCTAAATCATAGTTCATAAAACTATTGATTAGTCAGAACACTGGATAATATACTTTAATATGTGTTTTGGAAGCTGCATGTTAAGAATTGCAAAAGAAAGGTTGAGACAAAATTATCACTCCTCACGAGGAGTGTCCACAATGAGGGATGCTCTCTCAGCCTAGACCCTACTCTGGATGACATGACAGACTCTGGAAATCCACCATGGAGGGCCTCAACCTCCCTGGGAATTGGAGTGTAGATTGCGTGGGAGACTGGGGAACTGGTGGGGAGGGATAGGGAGGAGGGGAGGGAGAGGGAACTGGGATTGACATGTGAAACAAGCTTGTTTCTAACTTAAATAAAAAAAAGGAGGGAAAAATTTTGAAAAAAAGAACAATCAACTATCTCAAGACAAAAAAAGAGATATAAGGTGTCTGTAATATAGATCTAATTAGTCAAATTTCACATGTGTACCAAACAGTACATCTGTGTATCAAGTATCTACCCACAGATGTAATGAGGGCTACAAAGAAGGGTAGAGCAGGTGAGACTCCAGATCAGCTCCAGGATTTTCAGTGGTGTTCACAGTATTTTCATTCCTTACTTGAATTGGAGATACAGTGTATCTTTTAATTTGTTGGAATGTTTAATAAGAAAAAATAGCAATAGTTACTAAGAAATGTGTACATCCACAGGAATCTGTTGGATTTTATTTACGTACACCTCCCCTGTCATTAACTTTCTAGTCCCATTCAGATTCCCACCAAGTTGTAAAATCAGACATCCCCTTCCATGATTTTGTTTCTAATTTCAAAATCAAACTAAAATCAAACATTGAAAGGCACTTGAAAATGTATTTCTGTACCTGTACATGCCACATAAAACTTCAAAGCCCTGTTAAAAGTAGGTACTTAAAATTTCACATCTAGAAAAGTGTTCTATCCACCTATTAGTTCTCAGTACAAACTGAATACATAGTTAGCTTGAAACCACTAGGATTACACAGTTTTTCTTGTTCATCTACTTACTTCTGTTGTCTCTCTAGAGTATTGAAATATGTATTGATTTTAATAGCAATAGTCCCCATAGGCTCATATATTTGTATACTTGGTTCCCAGTTGTTGAAACTGTTTGGGAAGGATTAGGAAGTTCTGCCTTGTTGAAAGAGATGTGTCATCACTCTGGGAAGGCTTTGATACTTCAAAAACCCAGTTAATGCACTGTACCCTATGACAGAGTCTCAAGATATCAGCTTTGCCTACTGTTCCAACTCGAGGCCTGCCTGTCTGCAGTCATTCTCCCTGCCATGATGGCCATGGATTCTAACTTGCTAAAACTATAATCCCCCAAGAAACTCTGTCTTCTATAGCTTGCCTTGGTAATGGTGTCTCATCACAGAAGTAGGAAAATAACTAAGAAAAAAATGTTTCTTTCATCTTAGACTATTGACCAATTGTGTCTTTTGTAATTACATTTCTACTTAAACATATTCACATATACATGTACATACATAAATACACAAGTATAATATCAGTTACAATGTGTGTGTATGTATTTGTTGAGCATAATTTCTCAGTAGTCCTGTGTTCTCTCCCTTCTTCTCCCTTCCATCATTCCCCTTCATGTCTCTAAGCAGTTTCACTTCTACATTCATGTCATACTTTTTACATGTATGTGTGTCATATATTTTGGCATACATATGCATGTAATTTTATGTATCTATACAAAATCCAAGATCAACAAATATTATCTTCAGTTGTATCCATCTTCCTGCAAATGGCATTACTTTGTTCCTTTACATGGCTAAAAAGTTTCCATTGTGTGTATCCATTCTTCCATTGTCAGATTAATATTATTTTATACATTAATTAAATATTTTATGATTTTGCTTATAGAGCAATGCAGCACATAGGCTCATTTTCATGCATGTAAATTTGTATAAATCTAGATGATATGCACATTGTCTAAGCAACTTTGTATATCATCCTTCAAGTAGCTTAAACTTATTTTTCTATGTTTTCTTACATTTCTAGAGTAGTGAAAGAAATACTCATAGTGTGGCCTTCAAAAATGTGGCCTTACTTTTTTAACTTTTTGAATGTGAGAATTTTCTATCCAGGTTCCTCTTGTTTCCTTGGCACCTAGAATAGTTAGCACTTTACTTAGCATAATGGAATTTGTTCTCCAGAAGGCACTGTGGTGATTTTCCAGAAGTTATTGTGTTCAAGGATGGACACTTTCCTAATAACACAGGAATAAAAATGCCAAGGTTCATTTTGGTAACTGAAGAATATTCAGATGAAATAAATTATTCCTCTTTTATTTGAAGAACAACTCCATCTTCTTACCTAGAACTTCCAAACCCAACTTCATTCCTGTGTAGAATGCCTCATGTTCTGAATAAACATCACAGGAGGAATGCCAGACTCATCCTGGATTTCAAATTCTGAGTAAAGACAAATATAAGCATGTAGATTCTTATTGTAAAAATGATGTTTGAATTCTTTCATTTAATCTCAAATGACCTCAAGAGCTTGGCAACAGTGTTTTCTGTTCTTTCGTTCTCTTTGACCTACCTAATCCCTTAATTCATAAAGAAACAGAAACACAATAAAACACTGTACCCTGTAATATAAATAATTTGTCACTGTTCTCCAGATAGGGATTCTTCCAGTCAGGTTAGTCAGTGAATTGTTTGCTCTTTAGTAAAATATTTATGTGCCTGCAGCCTTGAAGTATTTAAAGGAACTTCAAAGTGGGTAATTACAAACTTGTCTCATGAAAGTTATCTTCCTTTTAGTCTTGACCTATCTTGTCAAAAGTGAAAGTCACAAGTCTCAACTTCCTCATCCAGACCTCTTCTTTTTTCAAATACCCTACCTGACTGTGGTGAATAAAGGCTAAACCCAATGTATAGAACACTAAAGCCCATCTTGGGAGGTTTGGTGAATGTCTGGTACATTACAATAACTTGCAAGTTTAGGGCCATGCATCCAGATCCCTCAGCCTTGCAAGCACCTTCTACCCTAGTCAAAGTTACTCTGCAAACGTGCATGTCTCAGATGGTCACTTTAAAGAATTTCAGTGCTTCTTTTCTAGTTTATTTACCATGATATGCAAGAACCTGCATAGCCTTTCTTCCACGAGATCCCAGAGACCTGCTCTTCACCTAATCAGATCTTATAGTCCTAGGGTGACTCATATTACTTCAACAGAAGTGGAATCACAAACCCATCATGCCTAATTCACCAAACTTTCAGTTTCCACAATCTGTTATATGTTACTTTACATGTCCAGAAATCTTTTTCAAAGATGAGAAAGTAAATAATTAAACGATAAGAGGATTTCCTGGAGTGTCATAGTGGTCTCAGTGTGATCCAAAGTGTTCTTATAATAGGAAGACTGAAAGGACACAGGGAGAGGAGAGGATGCAACAGAAGAAAGGAGAAAGCAGTTGTCTCAATGGAAGCAAAGGAGGAATAAGGGAAGGGAAAGAAAAAGAGACGGAGATAGAGACAAAGATGGAATGATGTGTGGAGATACTACTTGTTGACTTTGTATAATCAAAGAAGCTAAAGGATGCAAGAAGCTTCTAGAAGCTGCACAGGACATCAAAAGCATCCTGATTTTTGACCCCCACAATGAATTTATCCGCTAACCTTTTCTTGAGTTACTAATCTGATAAAAGTGAATGTTCATTAATGATCCTGACTTAATATGTCACCTTTCCGAAATAGTATGCATTATAGCAAAACTACAAGATGAACAAAGCACCTAAAAGTAGAAAGATCCAGGTGGAGACACAAATGGAAAGCACACTGCCCAAAACAATAGTGAAGGTTAGAGCAATGGTCCAATGGCCGCAGGTCCATGCTTTCTCTCCTAAGGGTTATTAAGCCTTGGACATCTTACTTCAAGCATCACCCATTTTACCTCAAATCTCTAGGTAGCTTTCCCCAGGGCAACTGGATTTAGTATCTGCCAAAACCCATATAGTCCTTACATTGGTTGTATCCTAGTTGTATAACTTCAATCAATCATTTCCATTCCTATAAATAAACAACAAATGTATGGTAAGTCAAAATAAGTGAATGATAAGACAGTAACATTTTTTGCAATTAAAATGTCATCAAAAAAGCTTCTATGTGTGCTAAATGGTTTATCAGTAAAAAAATAAGTGCTGCCAAGCTTGAGGATCTGAGTTAAATCCATGGAATATATATGATAGAGAAGGAATCAGATATGGTGTTGATAAATTATTATTAAACTTCCTCCACACATGCCCCATAGCATGTGCATGCCCACACATACAGAAAAGGGATAAATAAATATAATTTTTAAATTTAAAGTGACCTATGTTGAATCCATATGCCGTGTGTGTGCAATGGTGGTATATACATGTGTGTAAGGAGGTACATACACCCAAGTGTGCATATGTGGGGGTCCAAAGAGGAAATCAGGTGTCCTCTTAGACCCTTCTTCATCTCACTTGTTTGTAACAAGGTCTGTCCCTGAACCTGAAGCTTACCATTTTAGTAGTACCAGCTAGCCATGAGCCCATGCTCTGAGAAATCTAAGGGTCTCTGACCCTTAACACTGGGGCAATAGGCATGCCCAGCCAAGCTTTGCTTTTACATGTGTGCTGAGGACTTGAACGCAGGTCTTCATACTTGTATAGCAAGTGTTCTCACCCACTGAGTCCTCTCCTCAACACTTACTACACTCATCTTTTTTTCAGTTTGGTGTTTGAGGCAGTGTTTCTATGTGTAGCTCTAGCTGTCCTGAAACTCACTTCATAGACCAGGTTGGCCTTGAACTCACAGAAACTCACTATGCTATGCCTCTCTAGTGCTGGGATTAAAGTTGTACACCACCATGCCTAGCCCTACACTCATTTCTTAAAGCAATTAGAAAATACATGTGCAGTATCTTTCTCTTTGTTTTTACTACCTCTTTCTCCCTTTCTTACATACCTCTCACTTTCAAATCCAGTTAACCTGAAATAATTTCAAAACAAATGGAAAGCCATGGGTCAGGCACACAGGGATGCTAAAGCAATGATGCAGATATATCTCCCTGGTTTGTGTCTGGAGCCTTGAGCTGACTTAGTCCCCATAAAACACAGTCGATGAACACAATAAGAAAAACTCAGGACAGATTGAGAGGGGGGGTGAACAACACTATGCTTCCTGCATCTGCTTTCTGAAAATTGGGGTATAATTTACATACAGTGAGCTGCTTGGATCTAAAATGTGTTCTTCAATCAGTGTTGATGAGTGAAATTAGACAGAACATTTCCATCACCCCCTGAAACTCCTTCCTGCCCATTCTTAACACTTCCCATGTGCTCCTTGAAAGTGATCACGATCTGACTTCTGTACTGTAGGTCAGACCTATTCTAGACCTATTCTAGATTTCCATTTAAATTGAGTCATGAAGGGTCTCCTTTGTTGTGCGTTGCTTCTTTCACTCTGGTATTTTTGAAGATCCCTCAATTCCACAGAATGTATCCATGATGCAGTCTCTTCATTGCTGATCTGGGGTCTATTTTGTGAGCATACCACAGTTTACATTTCCATTCTTTGGTTAATAGACATCTGGGTTTTTTACTTGGATTCTTATGAACAAAGCTGTGATAAACATTCTTGTCCACGACTTTTTGTGACTATACTTCTATTATGTCTGGATATATCCTGAGGAAGCAGAACACTTTGTATGTTATGAACATATGAAGATTAATAATTGGAATATACAATGGATCATAACCCACCTGTGACAGTCAGGGAACCACCATAGGAGGTTGAGTAACAGAGTGACTGAGTTCAAATACTCTTGATAAAGTGGTTGAAACTGGGGTGGTTTCGTGTGTGTGAGGTATTAATAAGCATACCAGGAGAAAGCTGTGATTAACTAAGGGAAAGAGAGGACAAGGAAGTGCCTTATCTCCATCTCATAAAAAGCTCTGGAACACCTTAGGTACTGATAAGAAAGCTTTCATCTGCACCTATCTAACACTCTGTCACTTTCTGGGAAACAAGCTTCTTTATGGAATAGCTCTGATACATTGCAAGTAATCTTCCAGCCATTTCCTGCTTGAGATGGCTGTCGATAGGGTGGCCATTCAATAGAAGAGTGGCTATGAACTATTAGTAGTTACCCTCCTTAGAATATATATATATGTAAATATGTGTGTGTGTGTGTGTGTATAATGGGTGCGTGTTTGTATGTGTGTATAATGGGTGCGTCCATCATGACAGTTCCAATACCAGTCACTGCACCAGATAGTTACCAGCATAAGAGACCATTATTGGCTCAGGATTCCCAAGACCAAGTTCTCACCGTAAAGGAGATTTATTTGCCCTAGAGGGATAGAGCGTTGGGATAAAAGACAAAGACAGGAGACAGAGGATGAGGGAGACGGGGAAAGGAACAAGAGAGGGGGAAAGGATATTTGTCTTGGAAAGGGACAAAAGATTGCTTCTGGCTAGAGGGTAGACAGACATGGCACATAGGAAAATGGCAGTTTATAAAGATGAGGTGTTTAATTTTAATTGAGCATGTTAACTAGGCAAGTCAACGAGAGCTTTTGATTGCTGAACTACCATATTTCAAAAGCTAGACCTTGGTAGTCGACCTCAGGAGAAGAAAGTTGGCAAATAAGAGAGCAGTCCTTGGTGGCTAGATTGAGCAATATAATCTAAGGGTTTTTAGCAAGTAAGCAGAACGGGAGATAAGGGCAAGGCCTGCCATGTTTGCCAAGCCTGGACTGGCTAGAGTCTCTCCAACAGGAAGGTGTACATTTTTCTCATGTTGTAATTGCAGGGATAAAACCCATACCAAAGAAAGGGTGAGAAGAGCTCACATCCAGAGTCAATATCTAGTGTTTCCAGTTCACAGATATTTGAAACTTTCATAACTTCTTAGGGTATAAAAGCCAACAGTGGCTGCTACCGCTGGACTTCTGACCTTGGGACATAGGGATGGTGTAGCTACCAGCTGAGATCTATCATTGCTACCCAGCTTGGAGCGATGGCTGCTCATCTGCTGTCCTGTAGACCAATCACTGTGCAACGTGGCAGATGAATCAGTCAGTGCTAGTTACTGCATGGAAGCTCATGTGATGTACCTAAGAAGCATCCTGTCACAGTGAAACCAACCCAACTCCATGAGCCAGGCCTTTGGAGCAAAGGGTGTCAGCGGAGGCATTTTTTTTTTATCCTAAAAGGAGAGAAAGTTGGCCCTAAACCAGCAACATTGGAGGGTGTGATGGCAAAGAAGCCTCCCGAGTCCTTGGTGATCTTCTGACCCAGCAGTTTTTGCTTTCTGATGTGTTAATTAGTGTGCATTAACCACTTGCTGGAAAAGAAGTGTCAGGACAGCTTCACATGCATCCATGGCAACTCAATGTCAAAATGCCTTTCCATGACCCTTTCCGCACTTGGTGTGAACAAAGCGCGGTTCCGACTTGTCTGACTCAGCCACAGTCTGGAGGGTCCTATTCAACGCACTCTAAGGAGCTATTGTTCCACATCTTACAAATCACATGGTACTGGAAACGAGAGCTGTTATTGCCAACTCATCATCCTTTATTATTTCCATCGAAGAGAGAGGGGAAGTCCTCAGGCAGGCTTAGCTGAAATATGACAGGGGCTGAGAGGTGAACTTGAAAAGCCTTTCATTTTAGTGTGCAGCAGCTGCTGCAAACACTCAAAATACTATGAGGAAGAACCTGACCAAGAACAACAACCATGAAACCCAGTAACATTTATTAATCTCTGGTTATTTCTCTGTGGTTGTTCAATAGCAAGTGGCTACAAGTTAATATTTAGGGCTGTTCAAGGCAAATTGTCTGGTCAGCTACAATTGCTTCACAGTTGCCTCCCAAAGGAAAGAAAAGACAAGAAAAAAACCTAGGATATTCTTACACTGACAGCAAGAGCTCTGAGAATATGATGCTAACTCTTAAATTAGTTATTCTCAAACTATTATAATGATGATTGCGTACTAAAGTTGTCCAAACCATGAGATAAGGGGGACCTAAAGAATGTCTGTTAGTAGTTGAATCAAGGCAAAGACAGATAGGGACAAAACACAAAGATGTATCATTTATCCCATAATGCCAATTGCCAGCAAAGAGGAAGAATATTGGGGAATAATGGGTACCAAATGGTTTACGGGTCACCTGAGTCAGCTGACTCACTAAAAAGTGTGTGCAACTGACTGTGGTTTATCAGAGACTTTATGTCCCTGGCCTGAACTCCTTCACTTTCCCTCAGAGATGAAGCACAGCATGCAAGAGAAGTCCTCTTATATCCCTACCTCAACGGCAGTCACGTGTTATACAATTAAAGCATGGGTAGACCCTTTATCATGCCATCTTCAGTTTATTACTGACTGCCGACCTATTGGAAAAAGGAATCTGTTGTGTTGGAAGTGACATTTTTGAAAGTGAAGCTGGCTATGAAGCACCTATTCCACCATTACAGCTTATCTCCAACAACTCTGAATCCCCCAACTCCAAAGAAACACATTAGTCAAGGATATAAACTACTGAAGACAGAAGCATATTAACTTCCTCAGATTCAAAACATCATGAGATCTTGGTATGATGGCTCAAACCTGTTATCCCTGAATGTGGGCAACAGAGGCAGGAGGATCAATGTTAGCTAGAGGCTGGTTTGTGCTACAAAGTAAAAGGTGTGTCACCAAAATGAATAAATAATAAAATAAATAAATAAGAAGCTTTTGCAAAATCATACTAGGAGCTATATATACAAAAAGAACAAACACTGAAAGACAAAGCAGCTTAGTGATCACAGCAGACAATAAGCCAGAAAGGGATTTTCAGCCACTGAAAATAATAGGCATATCCATTTAATGTAACAACAAAAGCATTTAGCTCTTCTGAAAACTAGAAATGAAACAAGGAGTCAAACTGGAACTTAAGACTCATTACAAAAATATTAATTGCAGATAACTTGGACCCCAAGTTTTAAAATATGAATGGAGAAATGCGGCACAGGGCTTGGCTATGGTAACACCCACCTTCAATCCTAGTACTGGGGAGACTGAGGCAGAAGGACCTCATATGTGTTTGAAGCCAACTTGGGCTACATAGTGAAAGCTTATCTCAAAAATTAAAGAAAAATGAAATGAAATGAAAAACTACAAAGTGATATAGAAGAAAATATCTGCTGTAGTATTAATGATCATAAAAATTAAAGCCTGGACAAGTAAGCTGAAGCTCAGAAAGGTCCTTCTAGCAACTCTCAGATACCCAAGGCAATATTGTTGAGAAGACACAAAAGTTTTCCCCTTGTTGGCAAAAGAGAAAGCAAGAGACAGAGTCTGGAACTAAATTTTGTCATCATGTTTACCTTTGGCTTTCAATAGTGGAATGGAAATTTCAAACAAACATGGAGTGGTGAGATGTCACAGAGAGATTTAAAGGCTTCCAGATGAAAGTCAAAATAGGACAGGAAACTCAGGACCATCTTCCGTTAGTCCCACCAAGAATAAACTGAGGAAGGTTTGTATTCACTTCCATCCACGCTGTACCCTGGGCTTTACAGTTTAGGTGACTCTATCTTCATAGGCGTAGCCTCCAACCTTATGTCACAAAGAGAGACAGAAGTGGTGATAAAATTACTGAAATCCTTAAGACATCTTTTTTCAGTGGTGGAGGTATATTCTTACGAACTGTGGGAGCTGAAATCATCATTCTAGTGAATCAAATATAATGGAGGAAAATAACAATACCAACAAATGAAGCCAGTGTGAAGCCACTCAGCACCGTGGTACTGGATTAATCATGTTGTTCTTTGAGAATTTAAAGCTTTTAATCATGGAGTGCTGCCTTCTTTGGTTAAAATTCATGGGCACTTCACATGTTTGTTTGGGCCTCCAGGGCCCCTTTATTGTTCATTAAGTACAATGGAAATCCTTTTAAGAATAAAGAATCAAAATTAATGACAAAGTGAATAAAGAAGCCGAAAAGGTCAAAATTGTTCCTAGGGTCAAAAGAATATGACGGCGTAAAGAAAAGAGTGATCCAATCAAAATCAAATACAAAGCTTATATCCTTCAATTTGTGAAAGTAGCAAAGCCGTCTGCAACTTGAGCTTCCATAGCTCTGTATTTCAAATACATAACACCATGAGGATACATTAAAATATATGTAAATGTATGTCTAAACAAGAGATAATTTCTGTTTTTTCTTGCAATCTGAACACTACAATTATCTGTCCATTCCCCAAAATGAGATTGCGCCCTCCCAGGAAACCCATTGTCTGGTTAGTAAAAGTCACCAGCAGGAACCAATACTTTGGTATTAAACAAGATTGTATCTTGTGGGTGAAAATAAACTGAATCCTGACATAATAAGGAAAATATGATTCTGTCCATGTATTTATCTCAATTTTAGTAAATTGTAAGTTTGTTTTTTAATAGGTTCATTCTATTTATTTCATAGACTTAAATATTCAAGGTTAAGAGTATTCTAAAGAAGCGATGCAAATAGAGAAGTAGAAGAAAACGAGAAATACAATAGGAATGAAGGAAAAGAAAGTCCATGTGTATAAGAGGGACTACAGTTTAGCTCTGGCTGTCAAAGAGTTTTGATGCTCTAAATCAAAGCTGTTTTCTCATCACACTGAGCATAGAAATGTAGAAACACCTTTCTTTCTAGTGCCCAGAATCAGGTTTTGATTCTTTTCTTTTTTCCAAAGAAGAGAAAGATACCATCATGGAATGATCCAGCTTTTAAGAGTTTCACTAGAGAGTACCGAAACAAGTTCCATGCACAAAACACTCAGATAATTCATACTGCAATTTTATAAGAAAACCAAAGCCATCTAGACTCTGAAAATGCCTCCCCAAAGAGACATTAATTTTTAAAATTACTGGCAAGACAGCTCATGAGGTAATGATGCTTGCCACCCAACACTATGACTTGAGTTCAAGCCCCAGAATTCGGTGGTGGAAGGAAAGAACTATTGTGGAAGATATTGTTTCCCTGATTTCTTTCTCCATCTTTTTTATCATTTTTATATAGGAGGGCTACTGATTTCTATGATTTAATTTTATATCAAAGCTATTTTGCTGAAAGTATTTATCAGCCGTAGGCATTTCCTGGTAGAATTCTTAGGGCCACTTATGTACACTCTCATATCATCTACAAATAACAATACTTCTTTCAGATTTATATCTTCTTGATCTCCTTGAGTTGTGTTATTACTCTAGTTACACCTTCAAGTACTATATTGAGTAGGTATGAAGAGAGTGGGCAAACTTGCCGTATTACAGACTTTAGTGGAATTACTTTGAGTTTCTCTATATTTAAGTTGATGTTGGCTATGGGTTTGCTGTAAACTGCATTTATTATGTTGAGTTATGACCGCTGTATCCGTAGTGTCTCCAGGACTTTTATCATGAAAGTATCTTGGATTTTTGCCAGTGGCCTTTTCTGCATCTAATTGGGTGATCATGTGGTTTAAATTTGTTTATATGATGGATAACATTTATCAATTTATATATAATGAACTTTATGTCTCTGGGATGAAGCCTACTTGATAATGGTGGATAATCATTTTGATGTATTCTTGCATTTTATTGGCAAGTATATTATTGAGAGTTTTTGTATCTATATTCATAAGGTAAATTGGTCTGTAATTCTCTTTCTTTGTTGTGTCTTTATGTTCTTTGGGCATCAGTGTAACTGTGGCCTCGTAAAACAAATTGGACAATGTTCCTTTTGTTTCTATTTTGCGGAATAATTTCAGGAATATTGGCATTAATTCTTCTTTGAAAATCTGTTGGAAAGAATTCTGCACTAAAACCATCTGGCCCTGGGCTTTTTTGTATACTTTTAATTAGTTCTTCTATTTCACTTGGATTTATAGATCTGTTTAAATTGCTTATCTGATTTTGATTAAACTTTGGTTAATGATGTGTATTGAGAAAATTTCCCTTTCTTTTAGATTTTCCATTTGATGGAGTGTTACATATTTTTTAAAGTATGTCTTTGTGACTCTCTGGATATCCTTGGTGTCTGTTGTTATGCCTCTCTCTTTACCTCTAAGTACATTGATTTGGATATTCTCTCTCTCTCTCTCTCTCTCTCTCTCTCTCTCTCTCTCTGCCTTTTAGATAATTTGGGTAAGGGTTTGTCAGTCTTACTGATTTTCTTAAAGTACCAACTCTATGTGTCATTGATTCTTCATGTTTTTGTTGTTGTTGTCTGTTTCTATTTTATTGATTTCATTCCTAACTTTGATTATTTCTTGCAGACTAATCTTTATAGATATGATTTCTTCTTTATGTTATAGAGTCTTCAAGTGTGCTGTTAAATTACTGGTATGAAATATATATCTATATGTATATATTTATATATAAAATGAATTTGCCACTTGCCTCTTAGAGCCTCATTCATTGTGTCCCATAAGTTTGAGTGTGTTGTATATTCATCTTCATTCAATTCTAGAAAGTTTTAATTTCTTTCTTAATTTCTGGATTGACCCATTTTTCATTCAGTAGTGAGTTGTTCAGGTTCTGTGATTTCATAAGCTTTCTGTTGTTTCTATTGTTGATATCCAGCTTTAATCTGTGGCGATCAGATAGGATGAATGGTGTTATTTTAATTTTCTTTATATGTTAAGATTATTTTATGTCTAAGCATATGGACAGTTTTGAAGAAAACTCCATCAGCTGCTGAAAAGAGCATATATTATTTTGTGTCTGGGTGAAATACTCTATAAACATCTGTTAGGTCCATTTGGTATATAGCATCAGTTAGGTCCAGCACTTCTCTGTTTAATTTTTGTCTAGATGGCATGTCTATTGCATAAAATAGAATATTGAAGGTTTCTATTGTCAGTGTCTGAGGGTCAATATGTGGTTTAACCTGTTGTAGTTTCTTCTTTAAGAACTCAATGTCCTTGTGTTTGGTGCATTACATTAATAACTGCAATATCCTCTTGGTGGATTTTTCCTTTGATGAGCATGTAGTCCTTCTCTGTCTCTTCTGATTACCTTTAGTTGAGGGTGTTTTTTGTCAGACATTAAAAGGTCATACCAATTTGCCTCTTATGTCCCTTTGCTTGGAGTATATTTTTCCATTCTTTTACCCCAAGTTAATGTTTATCCTTGACACTAAGGTGTAGAGTGAAGCCTTACTGCAAGCCTGGTTCCAGAGCCACATCAGTCCCAAATGAACACACAGGAGGCTATAATAATTATGAAGCTGCTGGCCATTTGCTTGGTTTCTTACTGGCTATCTCTGACTTAAGATTTAAGGCATAATTGGTAATCTAAGTATTTCTCTTACCTGAGAAAGGGTGCAGACTTCTTACCCTATGGCCACTACATCATGACTCCCTGTGTTTCCCCTTCCCAGAGTCCTCCACGACTCCTAGTCCCACCTATATTGCTTCCTTATTGGCCAACAGTGCTTTATTCAACAACCAATGAGAGAAAGATTTCAGAATGGCATCTCCCATCATCTCCTCTTTTCTGTCTAAAATAAGAGTAAGGTTTTAACTTCAACATAGTCAAATTATATATAACAGAACAATTATCAAGTAAGAACATAGTTATAATATTTTGTCCATTAACATTTAGTAAGATTTAAAGAAAATATCACCTATCCTATTTTTATGAGTCTAAAGTCTCATATGCAGCTTATCTTTTATCATAACTAAGGAAAACTATGATTATAACTATCTGTCTTCAACTCCACCAAAGACCACAGAAGGATAATATATACTAGGATTGACAGAGACATCTTGCTACCTGGACAGTCACCCGAAGTTTCTCTGTAATGTTGGGGCATCAATAAGGCCACAATGTGTCCAGAAGACTTCTCAGCAAAGCAGGAAATTTCAAACTGTCCATCTGCATTAGCAGTCTGTCATTCATTTTTCTGTGTCCTGCAGAAAGTCTCGTAGACACTTCCATGAATTAGGAACCCTGAAGGAGTGTTTGAGTTCAGCAGAAACTTTCCTGTGGGTCCTACATGTCCAGTTTATAAAGCAACAGTCAAGCAGTTAAGGCAAGAGCAGTTTCTTTCCCAAATGGCTAATCTTGCCACGTTGAAAGCAAACTCCATAATGAGTTTATTTGATGCCCATCTTCCTCTCAGACGTAATTGGTGCTGCTAGGAGAAGACATTTCTCATTGTCAAGAAAAACCCTAAACCATTTTTAAATGGCATTTTCTGAAGGTCTTTGAAGACTATTTATCTATCTCAAATATATTGCTGTATATCTAGAAAACCTAACTTACCTAACTATAGATTCTGACTAATATAAGTAACTATCTATAGTCTGTATTTAATTATGCATTACGTTTTAAAAGATCACTCACTATAAGCACAATACTTAATCAAGAGGAGAAATATATACATCACAAAATTGACCTTTATCAATAAATGAAAAACCATATCCATACCAATCATTCATTTCCATACCATAATTCCCCTATTACCATTAAAAAGAGATTGGCTGTGATCATTAACCAATTATAAGCAACCCCATTTAAATGAAAACAAAGATGTCAGATGTGGGGTTAGTGAATATTTTTTCCCATTCTGTGGGCTGCCTTTTTGTATTGCTGATTGTGTCCTTTGCCTTACAGAAGCTACTCAGTTTCAGGAGGTCCCATTTATTAATTGTTGATCTCACTGTCTGTGCTACTGGTGTTATGTTCAGGAAGCTGTCTCCTGCACCAATTCGTTCAAGGGTACCACCCACTTTCTCTCCTAAGAGGTTCAGTGTGGCTGGATTTATGTTGAGGTCTTTGATCCATTTGGACTTAAGTTTTGTGCATGGCGATAAACATGGATCAATCCTCATTCTTCTACATGCCAGCCTCCAGTTATGCCAGCACCATTTGTTGAAGATGCTTTCTTTTTTCCATTGTATATTTTTAGCTTCCTTGTCAAAGATCAAATGTTCATACATGTGTGGGTTAATATCGGGGTTTTCAATTCAATTCCATTGGTCTACTTGTCTATTTTTGTGACAATACCAAGCTATTTTCAGGACTATAGCTCTATAATAGAGCTTGAAGACAGGGATGGTGATGCCTCCAGATGTTGCCTTGTTAAACAGGGTTGTTTTGGCTATCCTAGGTCTTTTGTTTTTCCATACAAAATTAATTATTGTTCTTTCAAGGTCTGTGAAGAATTGTGCTGGGATTTTAATGGGGATTGCATTGAATCTGTAGATTGCTTTTGGCAGGATTGCCATTTTTACTACATTGATCCTACCTATCCAAGAGCATGGGAGATCTTCCTGAGGGCTACTTTAATTTCTTTCTTTAAAGATTCAAAGTTTTTGCGATACAGGTCTTTCACTTGTTTGGTTAGCGTTACCCCAAAGTATTTTATGTTGTTTGTAGGAATATTTTCCAGCTATCCGTACACATCTTTCAATCGTTAGCAGAGCCTCTTAAAAGAACCTTGCTTTTTTTTTTAATGATGATTCAGGAAGACTCCCTTATGTGAGCCATATGAGTCTCTGCCTCTCACTATCAAAATAGAGCTCCCCTGAGAAAAATGCTGCTACCAAGAACCCATGTTTTTCTCTGTTCTTTTGTTTCTAAAACTCCTTTAAAGCTTTTGTCATTCTATGTGGAAATCCAACCCTACTTCTGACAACCATTATGTAACATGTAGTTTTCCTCCACCAGCCGCTTTGGTTTTTCCCCCTGTCCAGTTTCTTGGGCTCTGCCACAGTTGCAGTCCTCAAATATCACACAGGACGCTGTATTAATTATGAAGCTATTGGCCGTTTGCTTGGTTTCTTACTGGCTATCTCTGACTTAAGTATTTAAGCCATGATTATTAATTATTACCAGAGAAAGGGTCCAAACTTCTTACCTTTATGGCGGCTATATCGTGACTCCCTATGTTTCTCCTTCCCAGAGTCCTCCTCGATTCCTAGTCCCACCTATCTTGCTTCCCTATTAGCCAACAGTGCTTCATTCAACAACCAATTAGACACAGATTTCAAAATGACATCTTCCATTACTAAGGTGTGTTTCTTGAATGAAGCAATAGGGTGAATCCTATTTTCACATCCATTTTGCTAGTCTGTGTCTTTTTGTTGGGAAATTGAGACCACTGATGTTGAAAGATATCAAGTAGCAATGTTGGTTGGTTCCTGTTATTTTACTGTTGGGGTGTGATTGTGTGGTGTGTGTGTGTGTGTGTATGTGTGTATGTGTGTGTGTGTGTGTTTCTCCTCTTATAATTTTCTGGTCTGCGGTATCTTATTCCTTGTGTTTTCTTGGGTGTGGTTAACCTCTTTAGGTTGGAGTTTTCTTGCTAATTTCTTCTGTAGAGATGGATTTGTAGATAGATATTGCTTAAATTTGCTTTTATCATGGGTATCTTTCAGTCTCCACCTGTTGTGGTAGTTTTTCTAGATGTAGTACTCTGAGCTGGCATGTGTGGTCTCTCAGAATATTTGTGTAGGCTTTCTGGTTTTTAGAGTCTCCATTGAGAAATTGGGCATTATTCTAACAGGTCTTCCTTTATACATTACTTGGTTAGCCTCCCTTGCAGTTTTTAATAGTCTTTCTTTCTTCTGTACATTTAGCGTTTTGATTATTATGTGCCAAGAGTCCTTTCTTTTTCTGGTTCTTTTTATTTAGTATTCTGTGTTGTTCTTGTACCTTGATAGGCACCTCCTTCTTAAATTACTGAAATTATCTTCTATAATTTTCTGTGCCTTTTACCTTCGTTTCTTATCCTTCCTATATTCCTAAGATTTGCTCTTTTTACAGTGTTCCAGATATCATTGATGTTTGTGCCAGGTTTCTTTTTTTTCTACCATTTTCCTTGACAGATATATCCATGTCTTCTATCATGTCTTCAATGCCTGAGGTTCTCTTTTCCATCTCCTGTATCCTACTGATGAGGCCTGTTTCCTGTTCCACTTTCTAAATTTTTCCTTTCCAGATTTCCCTCAGTTTGGGTTTTATTAACTGATTCTATTTCCACTTTCAGGTCTTGAACTGGTTTTCAAAGACAGCAAATGCTACAATTTTGCAAGATATTAATGAATAAGCAGGAGGATTTGGGATTGCTCTAGGGGGTAGCCTTTGATGTATCAAAAACCCTGTGCATGAGTTGTTGTTAAATGTTAAGGTCCACAACAGACTCTGGGTAGAAAAAGGCATGTAATTTGGAGGAGAAAGAAAATGTTTTGCAAAATTTACTATGCTTACTCCATAAATCACTCACACAGTCAGTGGGCCAGAAAGGAATTCATGGCTATGAATCACAATAGGATTTTCCCATACTTTCCTGGTCAAGGGATACCAATATCTAGCATTCTCTGCAGGTGTCATCTTTCTCCCTGCCAGCAAAGAAGAGACTTCTATGTCTTGTGGTCTGCAGGCTTGACTTGGCTGCTGTGTATCACAATCTGCCTTTTGCTCATATGCATTGACCAGATTGCCCTAGACAACAAATTTCAGTCTTTGCACCCAGTGTACCCAACAACACAAACCTCTCCTTTTCCCCAGACAGTAAGTACCAAGTGTGCACATGCCAACTGTTGGGTTCCAGTAGCCAGACCAGTTCCAGGCAATAGGACCTATGCAGGCTCCCTCTCTCTCCAGAGGTAATAAGACAGGGAGGCAGGTGATTGGTCAGTGCTTCACCTCCCGCCCATAATTACTCTAAGCAATCCATTCTCTGATCATTGATGTAGGAAGCAGAGATAATTCTCAAGTTGGTAATGGAAGAAGAAAATGAGGAGAGTATAATTCTCAAATAGCCTGCTTCAAAAACATTCGGGATTGAGAGATAGAAGAATAAGAAAATTATTTCACCATCTAGTGTATGTTGAGAGCTTGGTTCAAAGAGGCTGTGTGCATAAGCAAACATTCACAGCCTCATCGTGGACTTATAAGTCAAAAAAGCACTCTAAAACAGGCCAGATGAGAAGATAACAGGGGTGAATAACAGAAGGGAAAAGGGAAATGCACAGTCCAAGCGGTCTCATTTCTTTGAAACTGTTGTAAGGAATTAGGCTGAAGATCTCCATGCTCCTGCAATAAGCTGCAGTAAGAGAATTGACTGACTCCCTGGTACTGTGACTGTACCAGAACCCAAACACCTGACATGTTTCTTTCAGCATATGCAGTCAAATCACAATTCAGTTCTGTGCACTAGAATTGACAGTATCTGGGGTCACCTTTCTGAGTTAGTGACCACCTCTATTAGTGAATGTTGCAAAAATGTAACGAAGCATTTGCTTTGGAAAAAGAAAAGAGCCTGTTGAAAGTTCATTTCTGTTTGCTAGCTCCTCTGAAGAAATGAAACATATATATGGACATATATACTAGTGACTGTCTGAAAACAGGAAGGGAAATGTTTATTAAGCACAAAAGGCCATAGGAAGAGTTGACTGATTATAACTATAAATCCTATGAATTGGTGCTGAAATATCTCTTATAACTTAACCAGTAAGCTGAAGTTATTGAATAACATTCGACATTTTAGGGAGCCTTTTGATGCTCAGAAGCAATATTTTCTTACTGATTCAGTATTTTAAACACTCTTCAGTGTGTGACTTATGCAAAGTACATTTTTCAAAGGTGTCCCAGTGAGTTCACATGCATTATCCCCCATGCCCTGGAACCATGGGGAGGAAAAGTGCAACCTGGGATCAGAAATTCAGATGGAAATAAAATGGAGCCTTTAGGCTCTCTTGGTGCATAGCCACGTCTTCCTCCAGCCAAGACTGTTTTGTGCACCCAGGACTAGCCATGCATTTTCACTTTGTACTGCTGAAATGAGCCCACTCGTTCCTTGCCCACCATCACCTCCAGCAGTCTTTTGACTAAATTAGCTGCTCAAATTATATACTCTGACAAGATGCAGATTCACAAAAGCAGCTCCACACTTCATCTTTTTGTTTTCTCCATTGTTTGCTAGGCAGAACCCAATGATGCAAGCAAAATGCCAACCCCGGGGGAGAGGTTGACATAACCAGGAATTGAGAACAAGCATTTTTCTGCTTTCAGGGATTGTTCTGGTGATTAACGTGCTATCCACTTTTACAGCACTGTAGCCAACATACAACAATATGGATTAAACGTACAATTCAGTGAGTTGATCTTGTGTAATCATCTATGAAATCACCAAGACCATCTTGCTATCATCCAAATTCCCTTCAGATCCCCTTTTAATCTCTCCCATCACTCCCTGTGCAATCTAGCCTCATCCTGCGATTTATAAAGTGGACCTTTTAGGAAAGCAAACATATGTATTGTGCTGCCAGGCTGCCCAGCTTTCTAGAGTTTTTTACTTGTTCAGGAAGCTAGTGGGCCCTCCTCTCCCAACCTATTCCTCTCCTCACTCTCTCACCTTTCTTTTTCATTGGTCCTTTTCCTTCCTCTCTTTCTGTCCCACAAGTGGAAAGCACTTGTCTTTCCTGGGGTGTTCATACTCAGCATCTTTGCCTAAGCACAGCTTGTGTATTCCTGTGATATCATGTCAAAACCATTAAATATCTTGTTGATCCAACTGTTTCTGTTCTAGTGTCTCTAGTAGGTTGTAGCTGTTGTGTTATTTGTTTGTAACTTTCCCTAACAGCTACACAGCATGTGAGGTGGGGGGAGAAGACCCATGTACCTACTTGAATATAAATCTAAAAGGAATTCCTGAAAACAAATACTCATTCTCAATTTCTGTTTACTTTCACTCATCTAGGGTTCTTGAAGTTTAAAAAAATGTTTAATTTATATGTATAATAGTGTGGGTATGGACATGTCTGTGAATACCTGGGGAAGTTAGAGACTTTGGATCTCCTGGAGCTGCAGGTTAATTGTGCACTCTACAAAATAGGTGCTAGGAAATGATCTTGGGTCCTTTGGAAGAGTAGCAAAAACTCTGACCTGCTAAGCCATCTTTCTGACCCATTGTTTAGAGAATATTAATTTTGTCTGCATTGTAATATATTTCATAGACACCTTTATTTATTTCCCATGATGAAGAAAGACAATATGATGGTGTAAATAGAAGTGAATTAGAATTCCATGCTTTGTGGGTAAAAACAGAATGACTTTGGGTAATTAATTTAATTTTCTTCTCTTAGCTTATTTTTCCTTGCTTGAAAGCTAGAGGAAATATCTGGAAAGTCCAGTGTTTGAGTTTCAGGTAATATATGAGTTTGTGTTTTAGGCAAAGAACAAACTCTTAATCAGATGCTGTTGTGGATATTTTCTCATGCTGCCACTCATCTGAGACCTGGAAAATTTTTCTCGGATCCTTTTTTAGTACAGATTGCTGTACTGTATAGAAGAAGAAAATGAGACAAACAGCAAAGAGAATATCAATGGCTCGGTCCCACCAGATAGCAGTATTAAAAGCTAAATGGCATTATTTCCATAGTCTTATTTCTTCCCAAGATGATGAGCAAAGTCTTGATCCCGAGATGCAATTAGCCACATCTTCCAGGAGCCAAACACATAAGAGGATTAAACATACAGGTCTGTCTTTGGCTATCACTCCCCAAAGTAATCCAAACACCAGAGCTGGGTGACATTTCTGTTAACTCTCCCCTGGGTATCTTCATTTATATTCACAAGATATTATTTCCTTTGCCTCTGAACCCTCTAGGAGTTTATCAGGGTTCCATTCTGATACATTTTTAACCATGTAATATTGCTGTTTGTATAAAATAAATTGCCTTTTGCAAACAGGAACGGAGTCTAAGATACACTTTAATCATCCCATATGTATGATGTGGGTCTATTGAATCAACTCTGGCTTACTTTTAATCTCAATCTGTGTTTCCAATCATGGAAAGAACACCTGTACTGATTTTACAGCCTAAGAAGTTTCTTGTTAATCAACAAATTCTGTTTTAAAACTGATGAATAAAATAGGTTGTTGATAGATTAACAATTAGGGTTTTTTTTCAGACCTCATTTTCCCCTGGCATTATTTAGGTTATTACAAATGATAGAGTTAACCTTGACAATTCATTATTACCAGAGTGCTCAGTGATATCCAGCATCTGAATACATCACATTTATTAATCCATTCACCTACTGAAGGACATCTTGATTGCTTTCAAATTGAGTAGTTATCAAGCTAATATAATCACCTATATACCTTAGGTTGATATTAGCATTGTATATTCTGTAGGCTTGAACACATGTATAATGGCATGCTGTTGGAAGAGTTTTGTTGCTGTAACAGTGTTCTGTAGAATAGGGATATGCACAAGTGGGTGTTGACCCACATACAGACTCTGAATGAGATTCTCAGGCTACAAAACATAAAATAAAATAAAAACTTTAAAGTCCTCTGTTACCCTACCGATTATTCTCACCCAAACGTTGACAACTACTGTTTTTTTTCACTATTTTCATAGTTTTACCTTTCTTAGACTGTCATTCGGAAACTGTCTTAGTCACTATTCTATCGCTATACAGAGACACCATGACCAAGGCAACTCTTTAAAAAAGGAAGCATTTAACTGAAGCGTTTAGCATTTGCTTACAGTTTCAGAGTACCAGCCATGTGTCCTGCCTAATCCTTCCCAACAATTCATCAACTGGAGACTTAGCATGCATATATGAGTCTATGAGGGCCATTCTTATTCAAACCACCACAGAAGCACAGAATACATAGCCATTTCTAAGTGGTGTCTTTCACTTAATAATATGCATTCAAGTTTTCCTGTGACTTTACTAAAGAATATTCCATTCTTTCCCCTACTGAAGGAAATTTTGGTTGCTTTCTACCTGAGGCCATTCTATATAAAAATCACTATAAACATCTATGTGGAGGCTTTTGTGTACACATGAAATAGCAACTCCTTTGGTTCCTCCTTGGAGGAACAAGATAGCTAGCTTGCACAGTAAGAGTATATTTAGCTATGTAAGGAATTACTAATAGGTGTACAATTCTTGCATTCCCAACAGTATTGAGTAATAGTATAAGTTACTCCATGACCCAATAATGCTTATTAGATTAAGGGTTCTGGATTTTGGCCATTCTACTAGTATGAACTTTAGCTTTCATTGTCAACTTGACACAACCTAAAATCATTAGTCTTGTCTACACTGGGTTGTGCTATGGGCATATTTGTGGGGCAGGAGTGCTCTTAATTAAGTAAACTGATTGATGGAACCATTTCCTAAGTAGGGGTTCCTATGAGTAGATAGAGTAGAGCACAGCTAGCAAGTGAGCACGTGTGCAATCATTTCTCTCTACTCTTGATTATAAGTGTGATGTGACTGGCTATTTAAAGTTCCTGCTTTGGATTCCCCATAATGATTGACTGTAAACTGAAGCAGTAAACTGAAACAAACCCCTGAATTTCTTTTTTTTCAGGGTATTTTATCACGGCAAAAGAATTGAAACTAGAACAGTTAGGTCTACAGTAGTGTCATATTGGTGCTGCCTTAATTGGCATTTCCCTGATAGATCATCATCAGGGCACCTTTTCAGATTGTCTATCATGGTATGTCTCCTTTGATGAAGTTTTTGGGATCTTTAGCTGATTTTTAATATACAAACACAATATATTGTCTATTGCATTTTCCTTATGATTTTGAAGAAGTTATCTACTTTTGGTATATACTTTCTCAATCCCTTATTTTTAAAAGGTTTACTTTATTGTTTCAAATCATGTGCATATTTGGGGGACTGTGAGTATGAATGACAATGCCCTCAGAGGCAAGAGGGTCAAACCTTCCAAGAGCTGAATATACAGGCCCCAGTAGGACACCCAGTGTGCCTTACCCTTTCTTGATACACTTTTTTTAATTCATGTAGCCTTGAGTTTAACTTGTATTATTTTGTGTCTTTCTAAGATAATTTTAATATTCCTAGCAAAAAAGATGTAAAGTCAATGGGGGTGTCTTGTTTTTACTTTTGATTGTTTGCTGAGTTGGTTGTTTGGGAATTTTTTGGGGGGCTAAGTCTGAGAAAGTCTTTATTCTTTCACTTTTGAAAGAATTCCACAGGACACAGAATTCCAAACTTGTAAATTTCTCACTTTGTTTACCTCAAAACTCAGTATTTCAAACCACTTTCTTATGCGAAGCTATGTAATTATTACCTGTGCATGTTTGTGGAGAAGCTGTTTTCCTAAACCTGGCTTTTTTTCAGAATTTTTTCTGTGTCTTTGATGTTCTACATTTGAAAATAATATGTTCAAGCTATAGTTCTTTTGGCTTTTACACTGCCTGATATTCTGAGTTTCTGGGATCTGTGGTTTGGTATCTGACATTTACTTGGGAACATTCCCGGTTGCTGTTATTTCAAATAATTCCCCTGTCCCTTCTCTTCTCTGTCTTCCTGTTATTGCTGTTACAATTGTTTTATAGGTGTTGCAGTGCTTCCACGTGTTGGAAATACTGTGTTCTTGACTTTGTAATCATCCTTTATTTCCTTAGCTTCACAGATTTGGAAGGGTCTCTAACATGCTGTCTTCAAATTTAGAATTCTTTCCCCAGCCAGGTCTAGTCTACCAACAAGCCAGTGAAAGACACCTTCAGCTCTGCTGTGGTGGCATTTATCTCTAGCATCTTTTTAGTTCTTTCTCAGACTTTCCATCTCTCTTCTTACATTGCCCATATGTTCCTAGATGCTGTCTGATTTGTTGTCTTAACCTCTCTGTGAGGTCATTCACCCCACATTGTCTGGTTCTGATGTTTCTTGTGCCTCTTCACAGTGACTCTTTAAATTTCAGTTTACCATTTGACTTGGTTGGTTTGGCTTAATTTGGTTTTATACTCACATAGGATGTATTGAGTGAAAAGAACTGCTGTCAGTAGACCTCAATAAAAACGGATGGTAAGTGTGTGGGAGGAGAAGCATTCTATTGTCCTATGGTTCCTTCTTTTTATTTTTACTTAGAAACAAGCTTGATTCACTTGTCCCTCTCAGTCCCGTCCTCCCCCGTCCTCCATCAACCCCTTCAATCCCCCACCCCATCCCTGCTCCACTCCCCAGGGAGGGTCAAGCCTTCCATGGGGGATTTTTAAAGTTTGTAATATCATCCTAAGCAGGGCCTAGACCCTCCCCCGTGTGTCCAGGCTGAGAGAGCCTCCCTCCATGTGGAATGGACTCCCAAAGTCCATTTGTATGCTAGAGATAAATACTGATTTACTATCCAAGGCCCCATAAATTGCTGAGGCGTCCTTGCTGATACCCACATTCAGGGGTCTGAATCAGTCCCATGCTGGCCTCTCAGTTCCCTCTTGTTCAGATCAGCTGCCTCTGGGGGTTCCACCAGCCGGACCTTGACTCCTTTGCTCATCACTTCTCTTTGCAAATGGGTTCCAGGAGTTCAGTTCAGTTGTTTATCTGTGGGTGTCTGTCTCTGCTTCCATCAGCCACTGGATGAAGGCTCTAGGATGGCATATAAGGTAGTCATCAATCTCATTATCAGGGGAGGACATTTAAGGTAGACTTGATGCCAGTTGGTGTCATCCTTGTAGATCTCTGAGAATCTCACTAGTGCCAGATCTCTCCTCAAACCTATAATGGTTCCCTCTATTATGGTATCTCTCATCCTGTTCTATTCTTACTCTGACTCAACCTTCCTGCTCCCCCATGTCCTCCTCTCCCCTGATCCTTTCCCCCTCTCATTCTCCCAGCTCCTTCTCCCCTCTTCTCCCCTCATACTCCCAATCCCCTCAGGAGATATCGCCCCATTTCGCTTCTCCAGGGTACCATGCATACCTCTCATAACCGTTCTCTGGGTTACCATGCATATCTGTCTTAGGGTCCTCCCTGCTTCCCAGACTCTTTGGAGGTGGGATTGTAGGCTGGCAATCACCTGCTCCATGTCTAAAATCCATGTATGAGTGAGTACATACCATGTTTGTCTTTTTGTGACTGGGTTACCTTACTCAGAATCTTTTTTTCTAGTGAAAATCATTTGCCTGCCAATTTTAAGATTTCATTGTTTTTTTCTGTTGAGTAGTACTTCATTGTATAAATGTACCACATTTTCTCTATCCACTCTTCAATTGAGGGGCATCTAGGTTGCTTCCAGGCTCTACAAATAATGCTGCTATGAATATAGTTGAACAGATGTCCTTATTGTATGAATGTGCATCTTTTAGGTATATGCCTAAGAGTGGAATTGCTGAATCTTGTGGTAAACTGATTTCCATTTTCCTGAGGAATCTCCATACTGATCTCCAAAGTGACTGTATGAGTTGGCACCTCCACCATCAGTGGAGGATGATTCCTTTTAAGCCTTTTTAATTGGACCTGATCACTAGATTTTGAACTTTACAATCTCTGTGTATCTCCACCCTTATTCCCATCTACCATAAGACACAAGATGGCTACAGTGATTTGGAATTGTGTATGTCCCTCTTCTAAGGGGAAAGCCAAAGCTGGTTAGAGTTGGATATCTCCCCACTCCAGTGATCTGGGCTCTGATAAAATCCTCCATGTCAGGATCTGGTGAACTAGTTTTTCACTAGAGTTCTCCTTTTCTCCCTTACTCCTGGAAAAACACTGTAGGGTTTTCTGCAGTATTTTCTTTGACAACCCAATTAAGTTCTAGAGTTAGCATTCACAAAAATATAAGAGAACTTATGTCTACATCTCTCTGATGTTTACAGTTCTCAGCCCTGTCCATACTGAGACTTCAGCAACCCATGAATTGCAGTTCCTTAATCTATATTCTATCCATGACTACCATGGAGGTTTCTACTCCATGTGCTGTGATTCTCTGTATCTGCCAATAATATGTCTCCATTGTAGGAGGGGGCAGATTATCCTGGCCCTACTTCTCCTATCAATATATGAAGCATTGTTGATTTGATAGTCAGTTCTGTTAGAGTTGACATGTAGAATTGAAGATGAGAATTACTTTCAGATTTCCCAAATTTAGAAACACAAGCTTCAAATTTGGGCAATTAAATTGAGCATGTCTTTATAATCAGTCATTATGCAAAGGGCTGGATGAGCTAACTAGTTAACCTTTAATTGCCTCCATTTATTAATAAGATAAACCTTTTAATATGGTCCAAAAGAAGCAGATCTTATCAGCACAGCTGCTCATGGTTTTGTTTGACAGATGTAAGGTAATGATAGCCAAAGCAATGTATGGGCTAGGAAAAGAAATCTGCCAGGATTATTCTCTGGAGACATTACAGTATACAATTATAATGATCATAAAATACTTAGGGGGAATCACATCATTTCCATCCTCAAAATTAATAGAAATACACTGAGTACCATTCACACTGGCCATACTGGCTGGTTTTATGTGTCAACATGACACAAGCTGGAGTCATCACAGGGGAAAGAACCTCAGTTGAGAAAATATCTCCATGAGATCCAGCTGTAAGGCATTTTGACAATTAGTGATTGATGGGGGAGGCCCAGCTTATGATGGGTGATCCCATTCCTGAGATGGTGGTGCTGGGTTCTATAAGAAAGCAAGCTGAGCAAACCAGAGGAAATAAACCAGTAAGCTGCACCCCTCCCTGGCCTCTGCATCAGTTCCTGTTTCCAGAATCCAGCCATGCTTGAGTTCCTGTTCAGTCTTCCTCCAATGGCAGACTATGACCTGGATGTGTAACCCAAACAAATCGTTTTCTCCCCAACTTGCTTTTCTGTCATGGTGTTTCATTGCAGCAACAGAAACCCTAAGACAGTGGCCAAATATGTCTTAGTGCTTGTGGACAGAACCATGAGCAGCAACCTTTTCCACTGGATAATAAAGTATATGGCTAAAGAAAAGTCTGGCCATGTTAATGTGAATCATATGATAAAACTAAAAAGAAAACTCGTTTTTGGGAAGCCCAGAAGCGGTTCTGTTTAGGTTTGGTCTAAAAAACATAAAGAAAGCCACACTCTCACCTTGGACTCTTAGTGGAGGGTCTAGGCCCTGCCCTGGTTGAAATGACAGACTATGGACACCCCCATGGAAGGCCTCACCCTCCTTGGGGAAATGAGAGGATATTGGGGAGTTGGTGGGAGGGCGCGGGAGGAGGGGAGGGAAAGGGAAAGGGACCTGGAACTGACATGTGAAGCAACCTTGTTTCTAATTTAAATTTAAATTTTAAAATAAAATATTTTAAAAAACATAGAGGAAAGCCTTGGATTTCTTTAAGGTTCTCTGAGACCATCAGGAGTATATCACTTGGGTATTTGTTGAAAATTATATTTGTTACTGTTCTTATCATGGCAGAGTACTTCGTAGAAACGACTCAAGGTAGGGGAGATTGATTTGGGCTTATGATTTTAGAGAATGTAGTTGATCATGGCAACAAGGGCATGACAGAGACAGTTTGAGGTTACTTAATGGCAGCAGTCAGGCAGAAGATAGTTCAAAGAGAAACTAGGCTCAGTTATAACCTTATTGCCTACACAAATGACTCGTGTCTGCCAGGGAGGCCTCACATCCAAAAGATTGCACAGCCTGTTCAAACAGTGCCTCCAGCTGCTGCCCCACTGCTCAAATACATATGCCTCAGTGAACTATTTCACAAAAACTATAACAAAATGCACATTTTTGGTACCCTACCATGAAACACTGAATCAACACTTCTGAAATTGGACCTAGAATCCGGAGTTTCTTAAAGGTCCATTGAGTGACTGCTAACCTAACATAACAGTAGTGACCCTCCATTGTGTGGCTCATACATCCCTGACGTAATAGAGTGCTATAACTGGTTTCATCCCTCTGAACATATTCTCTGTAATTAATTTGTATCATATGTATCATATCATAAATGACCCAAAGCAAGCTGACTTGGCCTTTGGGATACTCCTATCTGCCATCTGCTAAATAATAATCCAAATTGTTCAGCATCAATTGATTGAATCATTCTGTTGATCAGAAGAGCTGCTAACTGTTGAGAGTGGGACAATGGACACACATTATACTGGGTTGTGGGATTCCCGCCCGGTTCAGAAGCTGCCTCAGATACACCAAATAACACACGAGACACTATATTAGTTATAATGCTCTTGGCAGGTGACTAGGATTTCTTATGGGCTAGCTCTGTCTTAAGAATTAACCTATAACTACTAATATATTTACTTCTACATGGTCTTATCTTACCGAGAGCACCAGATGCATGAGTCCTCTCCTCCCAGGATCACATGGAGACTTCTCTTACTACACTTCCCAGAATCCTCTTTGCCTCCTAGTCCCACCTATCTTGCTTCCCTATTGGCCAACAGTGTTTTATTCATCAACTAATAAGAGAAACATATCAATACTATGTAATAAGGGGCCTGGAATTAACAGTCTTTCTAGGTCACTTTTCAAGACAATCACTTGAAAATTTGACCTAGCAAGTTACTCATTTCAGTCTAAATGCATCCTCCTATTTGAGTTGATCAGCCAAGCAAATGTATTACCAAACTACTTCTTTGGCTTATTTTGACTATTCTATTCAGTTGCCAGACATCAAAATATTTTCTTTTTATTACTCATATGCATGGACCTTAGCATTAAACAAACTAACATACAAAAAAACAAAACAAAACATTTCAAAGCTGGTAGCCTCCAGTTGATATTTTAAGGTTAGTATGTCATATCTAATATCTTATGAAGTACAATGGCTACTTAAAATTGTTTTTACCTTGCTGTGCCCAAATATTTTAAACTCTAAGGACTGAGAACTGTTAAAGAAGGTTAGTAAATTGAAAAGGATCATGTGCTGCTTTTAAGCTGTTTTTTCCTGTGTAGATGGCCGCAGTCTTCTTAGACAAATTGTGTATGTAGCCTAAATGCATGTTATTGCAGAACACCAGGTATCAGTTCTGTATATATCTCTATGGGTGCAGTAAACAGACTTAGAGATCTGGCTCCTCATTAAAGTCAAGCGCTCACTATTTCCAGAACTGAGTTCCATAACTACCCACCTGTATGTTACAGACAAGTGAGAAATAGATGAATGATAGTCTGATAGATGCTTAATTGTATAGGTATATGATAAATAAATTAATAATAATTGATGATATAAAGAGATGACCAATAGAAAATTGATTAGATAGATAAATGATAGATAGCTAGACGACAGACTAATAGATGCTTGATTAGATAGACAGATGATAGATGCATAGATACATAAATTAGATAGATAGATAGATAGATGATAGACAAATGGTAGTTTGATAGATGATTGATTAGATACTCACTTATGTGTTATAGTTCTCTTGAAGAATATTTTTACTTACTCCATAATGAGTTAATATTTTAGCTATTCTTATCAAATAATAAGGATAATTTTGAACAATTATCAAAATGGACTTTGTAAATTTCAGAATTTAGTAGTAAAACCAGCACACACATTCTGTCACTAAAAACCAAAGATTCAACTTGTACATAGGTTGGTCATTTTCATGGTCAATCGTGAGGACTTACATTATCCCAGAAGAAAATATACTTTTATTTTGGCAGTTTGTAAGGCTATCCGTCCTATTTTATTGAATGTCCTCAATATTTAGCAGTTGTTCACATTACTTCCCATTCCTCCAACAAAGCTAAAATCAATTACAGCCTCGTCCAGGTGTCAGTAAGTTTCTTAAAGGTCCAGGTAGTAGTTCTTTTAAGATGTTCATGCCATGCTCTCTCCTTTCTAACAACTCATATCTGTCACTTTACTGTAAAGGCCACCACAGAATGTGGGCAAAGGTGTGTGACTGAATTCCAGTTACACTTTATAGATACTAACATTTGAATTTTACTTTAAAATTTTCACATCGAGACATCTTCTTCCTTTGATTTTTTCCCAACCATCTGGAAAAGCAAAAATGATTCTTAGCTTATAAACCACATAAAAACAGGATGTTGTTTGAAGTTGAACCATCAACTCTAGTTTGCCAACTCCTGGCATAGGATAGTAGATTTCAGGGTCATAGACCAACCCTAACTGTAGAAGGTATAAATCAATGGAACAATATTTTACAGTGTTGAAGACTAAGAAAGATTCTTTTACAGCTGAAATTTCACTCCTGCCTTCACTTGAATAGTGACTGTTCAATTAAAACAATGGCTGATTTGCATAAACAACTCTGAATCTCACTTGTCAAACATAACTCTAGTCCAACGGTGATGTCATTCAAGTTCCAAAAACAACATAATAGGAAGAGAGAACCAACTCCTAAAACGGTCCTCTGGCCTTCACACACATACACAGAAACACACAAAATAAATAAATAAATAAATATGGTTTTATTTAAAATCAGAAGTTTTTAACAATTACATGATTGAATTGAAAAAGCTTTCTCAAATTGGAAAACAGTATTTCATTCCCTGGATGCATATTTGTTTTTGTTTAGGTCTACGCTGCTGTAGGAAGGAGTGAACAAGTCAGTCATTGAGGTAAGAACACTGTCTTCTTCAGACCAGAGGAGCACCGTGTAGTCTCCACCCAGAAGGTAGTGATGGCACTTTACTCTCTTGCTTCTTTTCTCCTTCTCACACTTTGCTGAGACATAAACATTTTGGTTCTTTCTGTTGAGAATTTTCTCCTCTGGAATCTGAATATTGTTGAGTCTGAACTTTGTGCCTTGGGGTCATGTTTACAGAGGCATTTTGTTGTTGGATGTTGCTGCATCTGTAATAGATCACTCTTTGATTTCACATTCTTGTATTACTAATGCTTTGATTTTATTGAGGGGTGCTTTTGCTTCCTGAACACATGAGTTTCTTCTTTAAAAAAATAAGAGGATTTATAAAATGGTTATTAAAAGTCTTTTCAGAAAAGTAGTTCTGTGGTTCTGTGGATATGCTTTTGAGAATGGAAGCTGTCAAATATGCTTATATATTGACTCCACTCTTGAATGGACACAATGTCACCCAGGCCATAATTCACATTCCTTCCATCCCCCAGTGTCAGTAAAACCAAGAAACTAGACCTCAGAAAAGATATATCGGTATTCTTAAGCTAATAAAATTGTGTCTAAAGTCAAAATAATGATTTCCTCTCTTAAATAATTTGCTATGGAGCTTTCCCTGCTAGTGTATTTCAGTATCTAGACACAGGAGTGACTTAAACACAGCCCATTTTCAAGGAAGAAAAAAATCTAGAAATTAACCAGCTGTTTTCAAGCCATCCTCACAGAACATCTCTTCCCAAGTCCGTTCCCTCTTGTCTTTAGCTTATTAAGTACTATTGCATTGGATACTGAGGATCCACACTCTGGAGTATTTGGTACTGATAAGTGATTGCTGCTAATAGCAGTTTCATTCATTAGAGCTGTTTAATGTGTTTTGGTTTTGTTGATTTTCATGGTTGTGTTTCTCATTTTTACCAACACATTCCCTGTTTCTGTTTCTTTTCAATGTTTTAATCCAATTACCAACTCTGTAAACAAGCGTTTGCCACATCTACAGTAAGTGCACTGAACTGTAGTGGAAGTGATTTCTGATTAACGACAAGCTCATTTCTAAGGGACACAAGGAACAGCATGCAGTGAACTGAAGAAAAGAGTAATGGAAAATTTCTTGTTAGGTGACTATGGCACAGATGCCGAACACAGATGCTAAACAAACAAAAAGTCACAGACTTCTAAAACACAAAGGTATTTTTCTAGATAGTGGTTCTGATCTGAGTAATACATGATCAGCTTGGTTATAAGAGAAAATATGTTGCATATTCTGCAAATCCAGACTTTCATTAATATTGGGGTTAGACTTTCTATGAGAGTGGCAAAAAACAAACAATTTAACTCTTGAAATCCCAGAGGCAAAAATCATTAAGCAAGAATAACTTTAGGGTTTGAATTTCTGATCCTCTTATATTTTTGGTGGTCCCTTTTTACTCTACCATTTCTAGATTGCCTACTTTCATGTTGTCACAAAAGAAGAAAAACTGATATATCTTGGTCATTGACAAAGAATTAATAACAATTTAAGAAAGTGCCCTGTTAAGGCTTCTACATGCTGCCTGAGAGGCAGGCCTTAAGAAGAGATACAGAAGGTAAGGGGGATTGCAATTGTTGTAGTAGGAACTCACAAATGAACAAATAAAGTCAGAGCTCTTTCCCAGAATCCCTGCAGTTTGGGAACTATACACCACAGACTAAGTAATTCTTCCATGAATGTGAAGGGTGATTAAGATCATGTACTCAGAGCTAGAGTCAGAACCAAATGAGCTTGAATCTCAGTGATGGCTAGCATATGAGTGATAAGTGGGGGATGGGGAAATCCCATCCCACTGGAAAGATTAGTAAAAACTAATTTAAGAATCAAAACTAACAACAAAATGTTTGTCAAATAAGGACAGTTTCCATCCCAAGAATAGAACATTAATTTTGAAGCAGGTAAATCTGAGAACCCAGATACACAGTTTATAGAGTCTGGGCAAGTCATCAGGGATGCTGAGACAATAAGCTTTGAACCATGCCAACTGATATTTTCACATCATAGAATACTAGTTTTTGTGCTTAGAAACTAGATACAAATGACCCTAGGATCTAAACTATCTGCTTCATTGGAATTATGAGGATTTTTCAAGACTTGTCAGGACAAGTTTACTGCAATGGTGGGAAATAAAAATAAGTGAAGTCTCGACCTAGTCAGTGCCCATTATAGGTTGACAAGCATGCAGGAATTGACATCTAAGGTTACAGGGATTGGCTCTAAACTTGGTACCACCTTCCTTTTTCAAAGACAAGAAGTCAGTTTTTCTTCTGCCTTGTGGTGGATTTGTATGGTGTAGTTTTATTGCACTTAGTAATTCAGTCCTACATGTGTCAAATCATCAAATTTCCATAGTATTTAAGAAGCATTTAACTGCCAAATGATGAATAAAATGTGTGATTTAAACACTGAAATCTAAAGTTTAATGTCACTTTTATGGTTTCATGATGTACTATAAAGTACAGATCATAACTTACAGTGACAATGGCAGTCACCCACTACATTCTGCAAATTTGCCTCTCATGATATCAAAACATACCTGACTGTAAAGTTCATTTCCAGCTGTGACCCAGGAATCATAACTTTGATTTCAAAGCTCTTAGATTATATATCAGAGGCCAAGTTCTAAGTGACAAGAAGGTGGTCATTTGAATCCAATTGTTTGAAGCTGGCTCAATAGCTCAGGACTTTTGTTGAGAGATGAGGCAGCTCTTTCTGTGATGTGGGATGGTGTGGGTGCAAAAGAATCTGTCTCCTAAATAAACCATGGGACTGTAGAACCTAAATAAAGAGGATGACAGAGAATAATGCAAGTAAGAGTCTTAGTAAATGAAAACTGACATTCAGATGGCCAATGATCTACTTTGTTTTTTCTGTATTGATGATATTTTTAGAACCATTTCCTCTACCCAAGAGGACACTTCAAAATGTAATGATGGCAAAGGGTGTGGGCTATCCTCTTTGAGTTTTATAATACACATCTAGGCAAGTAAGTGCTAAGTTTTCAGGATGCTTCAGTGTGGTATGATGAGGAATTTCGGGGGGGGCGGGTATTTCCACAATGCCAACATAGAGCTGTGTTAATACTACACAACCTTGTGCTACTTTGAAGATGACATGCAAAGGGGTTTGAAGTTATCACCATGAGCATTTAGATCAGGGAGCTTTCACAGAGAACTTAGTTTCTGTAAGTCTTTGGTAGGTCTAATATCCATAGATCCTTGTTTACTCACCCTTTCAGACTAAACAGAGAAAAGTCCTCATCACCCTGGATGGTTGAGTCCACCATATGCCTCGACCTGTTTCATCCCAGAAAAGAAAGTCACATTATGTGACTAAGGGCTGCTCTTATGGTTATACTAGGATGGTATATTGGGATTACAATTACACATTTTTGGATCAGCCTTACATAGTGGTTTTCCTACCTGAATTCCTGAGGAAATGTCTCCTGTGCTGATCCTTAGTTTAGGAAACCAAGGCAGTAACTTATGCCTGTTGTTTCTACACACAGGCTGTTTCTGCATTTGAACACTGGAGTATTTTTTCCCTTCCTAGTATCTCAAAGAAGACTTTGTTAGAGAATAGCTATAAAAATCAGCATATGCAAAACACTGATACTCTGGGACTGCCTTGATTTTCATGGCTGCCCAGAATCTCTACCTGAAAGGACTGCCTTAGAAATAGAAAAGGTTCATTTTCCTCCACCCCAGTCTTGCTATGCAGATCTCACCAGAGAGATGAATGTGCTCTTTAAAAATTTATTTCCTTGGCAGTTTCTCTTCCCATAAATGGGAACCTGGGATCTCATAAAACCGAATTAAAATTATCAAATGCTATTGAACCAACCTAATGAAAATTTTAACCAAAAGTCATTGTAAATTAGGTGATATACTGAGAATGCAAGCCTTTGTAAAGTAGATATTGTTCTTGTGTAAACTCATGAATGGAGACTTTCTTGAAGAAATTACTTCTTAATAACATCAGAAAGTCGTTGGCTGAGTAAATATCTCCCCGGGCACTCACTGAGGTTCCTGAATTTAAATGCTTACTCACACTTCTTATTTGTCACAATTCCTAATGAGTTTTTCTTTATGAAATCATTATTAGTATGAGAAAGTAAAAATTTGTACCGAATTTCTAGATTAATGCTCTTTTGAAGACCTCAAGGGGTTGAATTTTTTTCTTGCTGAAACACAACATTTACATAATTTCTATTGCCCCGATGTTTATACTCCTCAACCCACTGTCATTTTGCTACCTGAAGCAGGAGTAAGAAAAATGATCTGAACAGGCAGAATGGCTGGGATTCTGCTAAGAGGAGCAACAAGCCTGCTTAAAGGGCCTGATGGTAAAAATCATGCCTTCCACCCTGGCCTGTGAAGCATGTGAAGTCTTCACAGATACTCTTTCTAAAGTCCATAGTCCCAATAAGCCCTGGTGCTTCTGTACACCTCTGAACATTCACAGCCAAGTTCAGGGTGTGCTGAGCCATTCCCTGGGTTATGGCTGTGAATAAGAATGGCCCACATAAGGTCATATATTTGAATGCTTGGTCATCAAGGAGTGAGATACTTGAGAAGGAATGGGAGGGTATGGCCTTGTGGAGATCAGTATGGCCATGTTGGAGGACGAATGTCACTAAGGGTGGACTTGAGATTTCAAAAGCCCAAGCCCGGCCCTTGCTGCCTGCTGCCTACCTGCTGTTGTGTTCCCCAACATTAACAATGAACTAAATCTCTGAAACTGTAAGCAAGACCCATTTAAATGCTTGTTTTCATAAGTGTTGCTGTGGTCATAGCATCTCTTTACAGTAGTAGAACATATTATACTTTTAGCCTTAGGATGGTACCTGCATTCTTTTCACATTGCAACAGATGGTCTGAGCTCACTCGTACAGAGGCCAGAAATGTAGGTCCTATTGGTTCAGCTTATAACTATCAATATATTCTAAACTGCACACCCTTTAGGGTAGGAAGGGAAATAAGCTTGCTTATAAACAGACCTGAACTGCCTTGCACATGGCATGTCAAGAATGGTGTTCCCACTGCCATTCTCAGAAAGAAAAATGCAAACAAATTATCACTGTTGTCCTCTAGTGCTGCCTACATCCTGCCCAGACTCCTGCAATTTGTTGTAAGGAGACCAAACTGGATAATAGCTTTATTTCACCATGGATTGAAACAATAGGATATTTGATGCACTGCTATTATGAAGACATCTTAAATGTAACACAGAAACCTCAATGTAAATATAAGTGTGTGTGTGTGTGTGTGTGTGTGTGTGTGTGTGTTCATATGAGTGCATGGTGTACATGGAAGCCAGAAGACATCCTTGGGCTTCTTATCTTATTAACTATTGGAACTACTGTGTTGTTTAAAATAGAGCATATCATTAGCCCAGAACTTGCCAAGTAGGTTAGACTGACTGACCATCAGATTCCAGCAGTCTACCTTTCTCTGCATCACCGGTGCCAGGATTACAAATACACATGAGCATGTCTGGCTTTTTATTTAGACTCTGTGTCTTAAACTTGGGTTCTGAGACTACCTTACTGACTAAGTCATATCTTCAGGCCAGTGCACAGCTTGTTGATCACTACATATTTGAGGAACATTTGCTTTTTGATTTATTTCACTGAACCTACCTAAAAATCGAATCTGTTGGTAGGGTGGGGTATAGGTATAATTCTAGAACTTGGGAGGTAAAAGCAAGGTCATCCAGCCTGGGCTACAGAGGGGGTACATAAGATCCTCTCTCAATAAAATAAATAAAAATAAATGAATCAACAATTAGAGACCACTCTGTTGTTATATAATTAGTTGTATGAAAATGAATGCAGTTCTTTCTGAATGCCATATACATGTTTATAAAAGTTAATTTTATAAGTCCTCATCAAAAATTAAAACATATTTTAATATA
Organism: Mesocricetus auratus; assembly: GCF_017639785.1. Classification (NCBI taxonomy): domain Eukaryota; kingdom Metazoa; phylum Chordata; class Mammalia; order Rodentia; family Cricetidae; genus Mesocricetus; species Mesocricetus auratus. The sequence goes on along the minus strand of NW_024429196.1, from coordinate 25,066,362 downwards.
CTTTAAAGTATTGTATTTTTGAAACACATATGCTTAATATAATTATCAAAAGATATTCTAGAGTTTGGACCGATGATACTATTCTTAGGCAAACCCCAGAGATAGTATTCAAATCATAATAGCAGAAAAAAAATTTCCCCAAGAACCTAAATTGACAAATAGCTGAATACACACAGCAAACTACCATAAGGACAGCCTACATTAAATGAAATATTTTAAACAGAGGTCGAGTTTAGTCCCATATTATGCTACTGGTTGATTGAAATACATATATGCTAACAAAATTCTGTATCTATAGATAACATTTTCCTGCTGAATTTCATCAGGAAATCAAATATGAAACCCCACAGGAAATCTTCTCTAGGCCACTTCATTTAAGAAATATAGGTGAAGAGAATATGAAGCATCATAGAAGACCTCCACATGGGAACTGTATCAGGGTCGCTTAGACAAGGCTGCAGTTAATGCCATGACCATATCTACAACCCTACAGTATGCAAACACAGGTAATAGGAGCAACAGTTTCCAGTCAGTACTATGATTATCTCTGAATATCATTTTCCCAAAATTCTTTATTTCCTTCTTCTCTTCACAACCTCCATGGTACATTTCTCCTCTGTAGAAGTTTCTGGCACCATACTTGAAATTTCCAGAACCTTGCACCTTTCCTTCTTTAGACTAACTGGTTATGAAAGTGCTTAGCACAGCATATGATGCAAGGTAAATTCTATAAGCATACACAACTTTCTTTTCTATGTTCTTCCTAATTGTAAATATTTGTAAAAATAAAAATGCTAACCAAGAGTGAGAGGACATGCCTAAATTACAAGTGATGCCCTTAAGATCTAGTGTAAGCCAGACTATGATGATCTTTGCTGGAAACAAACATGTTTCTTAGTTTATCAACCTATACAATAAAAAAGTATCTACATAAGCTTAGTAAGAGATGCCATACATATGCATATGCAACACACTCTCTGTGATGTTCCAAAGGTTCCAAAGTGATAAAATGAATTACAGGCACCCAACTGACCATAGCTCAGAGCTTAAAGATAGAACTCCCTGATGTAACTGCTTCCAAGTGAAGCTACCTTAGGAAACTTGACTTATTTCTTGCTTCAATTTTTTTCCAGATAGTTCTTTTGGTTTTACATTAAATAATAAAATATATTTAAGATGATAGTATCGTGGAAGTCATATATTATTACTCTGACACATGATTTTGAATGAGGCCAAAAAGTTGCTGTCCACCTGGAACATTTGACAACTCTATAAAATATCAAACCCAGAGCAGTAGTATACTAAGTAGAGTATTCTAAGTAACAGGCTGGGGACATTACAAAGCCTGGGAATTACCAGTATAGTGATAGATTTCTGCAGGACAAGTAAGGTGCAAAAATGTATTAGTAAGTTACCAAACAGCCCTTGAATGAGAAGCTGCCAATTAGAAGCAGAAGGACCACATGTCCCACTTCACTGAGAATGTACTTGAGCACTGCAGAGGCCCAGAAGTAAGAGTCAGAAACCCTCTAGAAATCAGCTCTACAGGCATCAGTGGCAACGGTCTTAGTCTTCTATTATAACTAACAACAGCCATTTATGTCTTCAGAGTCCTGAAGACTAAGATCACAATATCAGTAGGGTTGGAGAGCTCTTTCCTAGTTTGTAGACTACTAGCTTTTACCTGAGTCCTCGTGTAGTGGAGTGGAACTGGCTATCTTTCTGGGGATCCTTTTTATCTATTGCCACATCACTTTTAAAATGTCTGATCTTGTTTGGGGACCTTTCTATTGAAGCACTGGTCGTCACATGAGAGTGGGAGGCTCAATGACCTTAGTGCCTCCAAAATGTCCCACCTCTAGTACTACCTCCTTGGAGATGGGAACGCAACAGCCATTGGAGTTAAGCCTGAGTTTGATTGAGCCGTTTCTTTCAATATACACCAGGACCTTGTAGAATATGGTGAGACAATCAATCAGTGTTAGTCCAGCTAAGGGAGCCTATAAGGCTCCAAGAGGAGAGCTTACCCTACTGCAATTGATTAATTAGCATGGAGTGGTGGGTGCTCCACAGAGTAGGCTATTCTCTCTCTCTCTCTCTCTCTCTCTCTCTCTCTCTCTCTCTCTCTCTCTCTCTCTCTCTCTCTCCTTATGTATGTATAACAACTGGATTCTGTGCTATTTGAATCAATAACTAGTATCTTCACATCTCAATACGGGGAGGATTAAATAAGGAAAAAAAACAAACTTATGAAAGTGCTTAACAAAGCACTGGATGCAAAGCAAATGATGAACACATGCATGTGCTTCTCTTGGTTCTTCCTGAATGTTCTTCCTACATAATAAAGAAATACAAGGCAAGAGTGAGAGGTCATCTGTCACTTGCGGCTGAGGCAGGAAGACCGGTAGATAGACAACAGCTTCAGACAAGGTGAGATCTTGCGTCTAAACAGAAAGGAGGGATGGAAGTGACTCAGTTTTCTCAAAATCACATATCCATTTACTTTCACAGTAACCATACAAACTATAAACCAGGAGTCAGAGTTGGGCCATCTCTAAAACTGCGCTCATGAGACAGCACACTTGGGCTCAGCTATTTCCCAGCTGACTTCCGCTTTATTCTCTCTTGCTCTATGGAAAAGTTGATAATAAAAGAATTCTCATGACAATTAACTATTTTTGTCATAAGCAAACCACAAAGGGTGGGGCTGGGATTACAGCTCAAGAGTAGAACATTTGCCTAGCATCCTCAATGCACTGGGTTTTATTGCTAGAAGTAGCAAAAAAATAATGATGCAAAAATTAAAGAGGATTTCTACAAGGTGGCAGAGCAGTCAGAATTGAGTTTGTCCTTTAAGCAACACTCATGTAGAGCTATTGCCATCTTAGTCATCACTCTTGATTGTGAAGCTAACTAATGATTTGTCTTTTCAACAATCCTGCAGGTGAGCACTAGAATTAACAAACTCATGCCACCATATCTAATGTTTTTACATGGGTTCTGGGACTCAAATACACACCTCCTCTGACTGACTGAGCCTCCCACCCCACTCACAGACATGTTTTTCATGAGCAAATATAGTAGATGCAAAAGATCTTTTGAAAACTATACCAATTATATTATATTTTATATATTCATATTTATATACATACATATCAAACTTACCAAAGAAAGTCAAACATGGTTTTTTCACTTGAGTTTCTGAAAAGGTAGAGTCTATGCATATTACTTTTGTCATTGATTATAGGCTCACTCAACAACCCAGGCTGATCTTGAATTTACAGTGTTCACACTCTTCTCCATCCTCCTTAGTATTGAAATTAAAGACATGTACTACAGTGTTTAACTAATAATATGTCTTTGAAGATTACTCCATTCATGTCATTTCCTACATGATCACAGAGTAGTTACCCTGATAATAGTCAGACCCAGATTTAAACCCACTCTGTGACAGTGGCTTTTTTTCTGCACCTGTGTTGGGAAATATGGAAAAGATGGAGATACCAATGGTGAACAATTCACACGTAGTCTTTGTCTGAGTAGAGAGCTAAAGAATGGTGGCACAATTTGAAAATAATTTAAGGCAGTCTCATTACTGTAAGTGATAACAATAAGAACAATGGTTCTCAGTTGTCAAAGTATTATCTGAAAATGGAAGTGGAGTTTGATCTGGCACGTGCAGGGTGTTTGGAGTTAGCTAGGCAGAAGAAGTAGGGTGGAAATGAAGTATTGAGCTATGAGAAGTACCCTCCACAGAGGGGAACATGATGGATCCTAACTAAAAGGAGATGACAGCTTAACCACAAAATGTCTTTGGTGTTTGAAACCCCAAAAAGTGGCCAGTCACAATGGGAGCATCAGGAGAAGAGTTTTAGAAAGAAACTGACATCTCCTGGTTCCTTGCTCACCATTATAGGGGTTATGTTTTTTTAGAACCCTGGAAAAATGCTCTGCTCTTATTCTCTTTCTCTGTCTCTCTCTGCCCCCCTCTCTCTTTCTCTCTCTCTCTCAGTCTGTGTCTGTGTGTGTGTGTACATATACACTCCCATGCAACTGTGCATGCAAAGACTAGAGGTCAATAATGGATGGCCACCTGTCTCATTATCCAGTGTAGTTTTCGAAATGGGATCTCTCACTGAACTTGGTGTTAGCTCACTGATTGGCTAGACTGAGTTGTCACTGAGCAACAGCCAGTGAGCCCTGAGACATCTGCCACTGGGCCCACATTCCTTGGATTTAGATGTGTGCCACTGCGTCCAGCTTCTTTACATGAGTGATGGAGATCTGAACTTTAGTCTTCAAGATTCAGCAGGCACTTTAACCATTAAGTCATCTCCCCTGGTCCCTACTCTAAGCTGTTACACTGGAATAGAGAGATTTAATTCCTACACAATCACAGTGACTTATATTGAGGACTAGAATGACATCTTGAACATCTCAGATTTCACAAATTTCTGCTTCCTGTTTAGGGGAGTTTGGTCTTATTGCTACAGAAATAGCAAAACCCTAAATATTTAAATGCTGACATTTCAGAAAAGCTTCACCTCCGCCTTTAGCTGAAAATATCAACCCCACTGGACATGTGGCATCCCCAGATAAAGTACTGATTCTTTTAGCTTCAGTCTTTGTTCTTATTAATATGCTAAGAGGGCTCCTAGCAGTAGCATACAGATCTGGAGATTATGCTTCACTGTGGATTAATCATTGAGTCTTCTAGTGGGAAGAGGCTTAATTCTGGGAGAGACAGAGTAAGAGACCAATTACAGGAAAGCTGATCCTGTGGAATGAGTGGCACTGCAGAGAAAGGGAGAGCAACTCACACTTTATACTGCCATTCATTCCCTATCATCTCCTGGTGGTATGGGAGATGTGATGTGGAACTCCCAAACACCAGGTGCTAGCCTCATTATTCCTTCTGCCAGGCCTCAACTCAATGACTAAACCATGGTGTCTCACTTTGTCTTACTAATACCATAAAATCTAAGCGTGAGGCTGGGTAATTAATTAAAATGGTAGAGTACTTACCTGGTATGTCCTAGATCCTGTCCCCAGTGCGTGCAAGCACACACACACACACACACACACACACACACACACACACACACGTCAATCAGTTCATTCTTTCATTTATTCATACAGCAGTCCTCAACTGTAGCTACTTATAGAAACTCAAAGTGAGAATTCATTCCCACTGGAATAAAAGGCCAGGCTCCAGGTTTAAAGCTCAGCCACAGGCAATATAGTCAGGTTGCAGGGAGTGCCTGGGAAGAGCTGCCTTCTATGAGCCAGCAGCCCAAGCCAGCACCAAATGCCTTCCCAAGCTGCTAGGAAGGATTAGATCTAGGGAACTGCAACAGAGAAAGATGCAAATATCCCCCAAGAATGGGGACAAATACAAGCCTCAGTTCCAAGTGTCAATTACTAGAAGTCTCCAGAGCCTGGTTAAAAATAGATATGCAGGTTTCTTTGTTCATGTTTCAGAAAGGGTCATCCTATCAAATCAAATTCCCATCAACCTCTTATCACCCAAGAGCTGAGTTGTCAACCATTTGCAACTGTAAGTTTCACTTATGCCATTGTCACAGTGCCCAAATTAACACAGAGCCTTTCAATTTTATTAAAATGCCGTAGTTCTCAGGTTTCCATAGAACTTGCACAGGATGGAGGTACAATAAACAAAAGATATGCAAGCATTGCTGTGGCCTGGCTTCGTGTTTTCCCAAGCAGCCTACCCCAGTGTGTTTGTGCCAGAGCTAGGAGGAAAGGGACAGAACTGGGAATAGTCCCCGTTGCCAGAAGGCAAATTTCACCAGCCAAGATGCAGCATGGGCTGAAGACAGAGAGAAGTTACATCCTTTTCCATTTGTGCTGGCACCTCAATTAGAGGCCTTTATCAAGTCTCTCATGCTATAATGCTGTGCTTAGACGATCCCCACCTTGGCCCAAGAAATACTGTGGGAATGAATGAAGTTTGTCCTGAATTACTCATGGAAATCTTCTGTTAAAAGTGCTCAAATCTACAGCAAACTCCAAACTAGGCCTGGTTATTGAAGGACCCACCGTGCAGATATTCCCAAATAACAAACCCTCTACAAGTCAGTTTGATTTGACTCTAGTATTTTATGATTGTTTTTGGTTTTGGTTTTTGAGGGGACTTGTTTTCCTAATTTGTTTTATTATTTATTAAATGTGTATTCTGTTCTGTGAACCCCGCCTGGCTGTAAACAAAAGAGTACAGAAGAGGACTGAAGTAACCAAAAAATCAAGAGAAAGGAAACATAGACAAAAAAATGAACAATTTACAAAACATTCAATGTGGATTTGATTTTAGAGAGACAAATGCATGCATGTGTGCATCTGTGTGTATGTATGTGTTATGTTATATATGTGTGGAGGCCTGAGGTGAGTGTCATGTGCGTCCCTCTGTTGTATTACTTTGGGTTTTAAATCATGGGCTTTTGCTGAACTGAGGTTGACTGATTGAGTAAAATTCACTGGCCAGTGCGTTTCAGGGATCCTCCTGGCTCAGCATCCCCATTGCTGAGACTGCAGGCTGTGTGACTTTTAAGTGGGTTTCAGGAATCCACACTCAATCCCTCATATTAGTGACTGAGCCATCTCCCCAGCCCTAACTTCTCTGCAGAAATCTTCTCACTTGATTGACTGTTTGTATCTTTTTGTCTATGAACATTTGTGGTTTAATCTTGTAGTGTGTTTCCTCCCTCCCACCAATCCAAACCAATGACTTCAGCCATGTTGATACTGGGACATTATACCAAGCCAAATATGTCTCTACTGTATTTGCTTCCACAAATACACAAAAGTTTTAAGAATTACTCTTAAAGGAAATAAAATCTATTTTTATTGGCAGAATTTTATTAGGACTTGGGTATTCTGGGGACTGGGCTGTGGTTCAGGTAATAGAGTGTGCCTAGCACAAGAAAGCTCTAGGTTTACTCCCCAGCTCTGTATAACACAGGTGTGATAGTGCATGTCTGTAATGTCATCACTGAGATAGTAGACACAGGAATATCAGAAGTTCAAGATCATCCTCTGCCAGCCTGTGCTACATGAGGCCCTATCAGAGAAAGGGCTAAGAGATGACTCATTGGGTGATGGCTGAGTTCAGTCTCTGTGACCACATAATGGAAGGCATTATAATCTGACTGCCACATACATGCTGTGCCAAGTGTGCACACAGATACACATGTAAACAAAGAAAATGTAGTACATTTTTAAAAGCCCAATAAAAGCACTCAGGCATTATATTTACTGTTTAGGTTTTGTTTTCATTTTGGGCTTTTCACAGGAGGAGTGGACCCCCCAGCCTCGGACCTACCAAGCCAGGCTTCTATCACTGAGCTCCATCTCTAGCTCATATTTCTCTCTAAATGTCAGCATTGTTTCTCTGACCTTCCCCCCATGTAGCTGGACCTCCTCATAATATAAGTAAAAGGTCAAAGGTCCTACAAAGCCAACTCTGTTAAGAACCACTTACAGGGTTTATGTCAAGGGGCCAAGCTGTTTCAGAAATCATGTCATCTCCTGAGGGTCCCAGCCTGATTACTTGCTGTTAGACTCTTGAGGTATTGGCCTGCAGTACCCTCTGATTCATCTGTCTATAGCCTGCATATCCTACCAAATAACAAATAAGCACCTCGTGGTCCGTACGGTTGCCCAGAATAGATCTAAACTGGTCATATGCCAGAGCCTATTCAATTACAGTAGCCATCACAAATACTTTTCATGCCTGATAGCAATAGATGAGGAGTCCTAAAAGGGGACCCTAAATAAATGTGAAAACACCACATAGCTAGTCAGTAGGGGAAGAATTCAAAGCTAGGAGTGCCGATTGCAAGTCAAGAGCATTCTACCTCCTTCCCGCTACATGGTACTAGCCTGATTCAGTCAATAGTATAGCTACCACATCTGTTTTCACATCTTTAACATCTGACACCTCTCCTCACCACTGCAGTTCCATTAAAAACACAGAATGTGCTAACTTCAGTGCAAAAGCATGACTTCCAACTCTCCATGCTTCCCAAAGGCTCTTAAACATAAATCAAAGCAGAATATATGCAAGATAGGGAATGCTTTTAAGTAGTTCCCTAGTTGGTTCTATTGCACAGCCATGGCTGGGGACCATTCAGCAGCCTTAGCAGAAGGTAGGTTAGGAAACAATATTATGAAGTGATGTGTAGGAAAAGCACAGAATCATTAGGCTCTGAACCCCATTTACTCTTATATGTTTGAACCTTTTAGCATACCAACTTGTATAGCTCTTTCTCAGATAAGGGGAAAACTGCATGCAAGTTGGGCCTCCCTGTTTCTGGAAAGGAGAATCACAATATTTGGCAATGGGGCAGCTTAGTAGACTAGAGTGTTGAGTAAAAGAACATATGCAAGAATCTAGGGAGATCTCTTAGTGAGGAAAATGCTTGCTGTACAAACATGAAGACCTGAGTTCCGATCCCAAGCACCCATGTAAAGGCCAAGTCTAGTGGTCCATGTCTGTAACCCCAGGACTACGGTAAGAGGCAGGTAGATGCTAGGGGCTCACTGTCCAGCCCGTCTAGCCAAAATAGCAAGCTTCTGCTTCAGTGAAAAACCCTATCTCAAGAGTAAGATAGATAACAAAAGAAGCAGATATCTGAAGTCAACACCTTACCTACAAGTGCACACACACACACACACACACACACACACACACACACGTGAGTGTACCTATATACATGTGTGCACTTGGACACACACAGAGAACATATGTAAAATCTCTTCTAACATGGAGATCTGTGATTGCTAAGAAAAAAGTTATAATAATGCTGAAAGGTAACTATTAAAATAGCCCTTTCCTTTGTCCCTCATGGGGCATTTACAGCAGACAGTCCATCGTTCTTGCTTTAGTACTCTGTAAGCCAGATCATTATTTGAAACCCCTGCAGTCCCGATGCCATTTCTGAGCAGAGATTTAATGCATGAATCCTAGAGTGAGATTTCTGATTACCAAGACTTCATTATCTTTATGAAACAAGTGGTAATACGTATGGGCAAATTTTATCATAGACTGTTAAATCTGAGCCACCATTGTCAAAATAAATGGAGAAAGCATATTGTGTGATTTAGTTTCCCTGGTATGTTTTTTTTCCTATCTGTTTGCATACCCACTCATCTGCAAAATTTGGTAATTCACAATGGGTCTCTCTGTCATTAGTCTGAATTAGAAAGTTCCTACTGTATTTTAAGAAATCAAATTGAAGACCTCAGGAGGTTGAAACGCTTGAAATTATCTAAATGATTTTCATTATCATAGCTCAGATTTTTATTAAACATGTTATTACTTTTCAGAAATAATGAACAATAATATAATAATTAATAATCAAACATACATCAAGGGGTACTTCATCTGAAACTGCAAAATTAAATGGCTGATGATCAGGGCCTGTGGCAGTGAAAAGGAGTTGTGAGTCTCTCTGAGGCTTTTTTGTAAGTTGGGGTTTTGGTTTGTTTGTTTTTGTTTTCAAGCTATGCTACTATCCCAGAATTCAGGAGATTGAAACAAGAGAATTCTCACTAGTTCAAATCCAACCTGGGCTTCATGGTAAGTTCCAGGTAGGTTCTGGAACTTTTTCATTTATTGTTTATTTATTTCTTCATGAATTCATTTGTTTGTAATGTGTATGGTGTTGGGACCCGAACCCAGGGCTTTGTGCATGCTAGGCAAGTACTCTACCACTGATCTCCACTCTCATCTCTGTATAGATCTTTAGTTAGACAGTTTGAGTTCAGTGACCTCCATGACTCTCTCACCACACCTCACTGCCTGTCTACAATGGTCTCGTACATCTGGGTCATCAGGACTCAACATAGAAACAGAAGTTGTCACTGGAACCATAGTTTATGATGGCAAGAGAATGCCAGCATTCCAATTAGCCACCCACCCACTGCCAGGTTTGCTAAGCAAGACACAAAGAACCACTTTTAAGAATAGTTTCCCTTCATTTTGTCCCTTCTACCTACCCAGTTGAGTTATTTCTGGCATCTTCTACAAATAAACACTCAAACCCACATACGTGAAGTGCTTTTTATGAAAGCAAGAGTTACTTTTCCTTTGCCTTTCTCTGGTTCAGAAGGCATCTTTCTGGTCTTTACAGAGTTAAGAAAGCTCAGGGTCAGACCTCCACAGCAATAGGATAACCTAAAGCATTTGCATTTAAAACATTGAATTCTGCATTGTGGAATAAAAGGTTGTGTTTGAACTTCAAGGAGAAGGAGGGGGAGTAATAGGAAGTGTGAAGAAAGTCCATCTAAAATTATGAACAAAATTCTAAAATGGAGCCAGAAACTTTCCACTTAGTAATTTAGTACTTAGGGGATCAGAAGTCCATGATAGACTGGGGGCCAGACACTGCCATGAGGTTCTCAGACTCTCTCTCTCTCTCTCTCTCTCTCTCTCTCTCTCTCTCTCTCTCTCTCTCTCTCTCTCTCTCTATCTCTATCTATCTATCTATCTATCTATCTCTATCTCTATCTCTGTCTCTATCTCTCTCCCAGTATAGGGTTCCTTATTCAATTTGCTTGTAAGTTTGGCTAATAATATGACCCATTTTATATGCACTATGGGCTACCCTGTAGCATAAAGACCTGTTTTCAGGAACTTAACCTTACACCAAGGTCCCTTCTACATCTACTTTACCTGGTAGTAGTGAGCAAATCAAGTTATTTGGATGAATCTGCCATATCACCTGCATACTAAGGAAGAGCTTGTATGTGCTTATTCATCTTTATCCTGGTCCCCACACATCAAACATTTAGTTTAGTTTAAAGGTGAACCTTAACAGTTTTTGTTTCAGGAGTGAGCTGATAAATAAGGGATTTAATGTGTCAGCAAATCATTTAAGTGGGTTTTGCACTATTTTTGCACCCTAATCATATCCCCCCCAACTCCAATATTGTTCTTACTCTAAAAATCTCCTTCAGCCTCTTTCATTCACTCTTCGGAGTACATGCTAAGTGGAGCACTGAAGAAGGAGTAGAAAGGATCTGCCAGAGATAAAATGTAGGAGAGTTCACAATTCCTTGCCATGTAAAATGTACAGTATAACCTGATTTTATCCCCAGGTCTTAAAGCAGCAAATAGAAATAACAGCGGTAAAGGATAGAAAGAAGGTCCATTACTTAAGAGAACATACCATAATCTTTCAGAGAACCCAATTCAGTTCCTAGTACCTACATTGGATGGGTCACATCCATGTATGACTCCAACTCTGGGAGATTTGAAGCCTTCTCTTGGCTTCTAAGGGCCACAGCATGCATATTGCCACAGATACACAAACATACACACAATTAAAATGTAAACCTTTACAAAAAACCACAGTGTTGGTGATGGAGAAAGGGAAAGGATAGAGAGACTGAACTCAGGTCATTGGGGATCAAGAGAAACCACTGACACTGTCAAGTGACTAGATTTAAAAGAAAACTGGCATAATGTCAAACAACATACTAAAAATCTGATGGACTGTGTGACTGCAACAAATATTGTGCTGTTTTGCCTAATGTGAAACCAGTTCTGTTACTACAAAAGGCAGGTCAGTGTGTACCCATTTTGTTAGTCTGCTTGAATTAAAAAGGCCAACCTATCTCATTTGTTCATTGATCTGTATATTTAGTTTGGTCAATTCTCAAAGCTTTAAAAAACCTAAAGGTAATTATAATTATCTATGCCTCTGTTGACTTTTACAACAAGGTCTAATCCTTAGTTATCTGTGCTTTAGTGATCTATGCCCTTGTCCCTTTTAGCAACATGGTCTAATCCTTACTTCTAATCCTGTCTAAATTTGTGTATTCAGATCAGGAAAGGGAACAGATATGGTCCTAACACCTTCTGATTTAGAGGGTGGTCCATAGACAGCTAATATAAGTTGTGATGGATCTATGATAATTTGACAGTTAGGGGCTGCTGGCATCTTCATTTAAATGGAAGTATTAGGAGATCATGTGAAGGAGAAGTTGCCACTAAAACAGAGTCTTTGGGTCACAGATAAAAATTAAAGGGCATAGAGGAAGGAAAAAAATCAAGGATAAATAGTGTCCTCTCTTATATTTCTTTCCAATACCCTAACCCATGAACTCAGAAACAATGTATTACATGTAGATACTAACATGACCATATATGCTAAATCTCAGAACCAGAAAGCACCATGAGGAAATTCAGACTCCAGAAGCCTTTGTTCATGAGAATATCTTATGGGAGACCCTGATACTGTTGCTACTCAAACTAATTGATTAATGTTTGGCTGGTACCTTAAGACACAAGACAAGGAGCTTATACAGCACCTAAAAGCCAAAGAAGGACTTGGTACATATAAAACACCTTTAACTTAAGACCTATCAGAAATACTATCAATATATAAAAGTAATAGAATTGAAAAGAGTATTCAGTATAGGGCTTCAAAGTAGAAAAATTAAATTAGAGATTATTCCACTCTTTTCTTTTAGTTATTTATCTTGTTTTCTTCTCTTTTTAATAACTACGTCTTATTTTGGGATCTTGCTTTGGAACCAGATATAAAAGACGTTTCCAAGCCAAGAATGAAGGTCTACATATATGATTAAAATAACAGACTGAGAACGATTGATAATATTTAAAATTTGGCATGGTGGCTCATGTCTGCAGTCCCAGCACTAAGGAGGCTGAGAGGCTGAGGCAAGAGGACTGGGTGGTCAAAGTTAACTTTGACAATATAAGAATAACAAATCCAGCATGGATTATACAAGAGCCTGGATTAAACAAACTGAAATAAACAAACAGTTTTAGACAAAACAAACAGAAGAATGAAAATTATATTTAAGTTGAGAAATGATGACCTTGTTATTGTGTTATTATTGACTTTGACCATTTCAAACACACACACACACACACACACACACACACACACACACACACACCACACACACACACTACATTTTTATGCGAGAAAATGAAGCTGTCATTATAAAAACTCTGTACAAGCAAAGGCTATTTCTGGCTCATGGTCTTTGAGCCGCCTGCCCTTGCAAGGTGTTATGTGTGCAATATGTGCTTCATAAATACTCAGATATGGGAAGGATGATGATGACAACAACCTTTGCCAAATGCCAATTACAGGACATCCAGTCAAGGCTTCATGGGTCAATACATCAGCAGAAAAGAAGCAGCAAATGGAATTAAAATAATGTATCTGTTTGTTCATTGTTAATGGCTGCTATGAATTTGAATTAGGCCAGTAATTGCTTCCCTGATATGAGAGCAAAATGCCAAGGTAAAGACTGTAATTAACATTCTAAAGGAATGGAAGCCCAGAGTGTGGGGACTCCTTTGAAAAGAATTCTCCATTCTCCTTTTCTCTTTTGCCAGCCCCTTTCCTAATTTCTTAGCAAGCTTTGATTTCCAAACTTCAGATTTTTACTGGTTTTGGTGTTGCTGTTCTCCATTTGTCTTCCACTAATTCTGGCTTTAACCAGTGCTCTCAGCTCTGAAGCTTGTGATTTCCCTGTTTGAAAAAAGAAAAGTTAGGACTGGATAGAATTTCACCCCCAGCATATGCATATAGGGAATCTTGATGAGCAGACAGCCAAAGATTTGGAAGTGCTCAATGTTTAAAGTAATACTAATTGTTCAAGCTCCTCTGTATAGATGGGAAAATGAAAACATGTCCTTCCAGCACTTCTAATCATTATTTGACAAGAAGTGGTCAGGATAATGGCTCAAGCTCTTCAAAGCAGAGAAAATCATCTGACTTGGTTACATCCATAAGAAGTGAGGAGAACTGGAGTAAATCTGAAACATAAAGCACTTGGCTTTTTCAAATTTTCTGTTTGTGCTCTCCTCCTTTCACTGGTTAGGTCTGTGACAAGAGAGCATCGTCTATGTCTGTACCACCTAATCTACTGTAAAAATCCATCTCCCAAAAAGAAACAGATCTCTTGAACCAAGAATATTCATTTTGTCTACTTCCTGGTGGCACCTTGCTCAGTTGCTGGATGTATATCAGAAAGATGTTTTTAACCCATGGGAAAAAACAAAACAAACAAACAAGCAAACATACAAAAAAAAAACGTCCTTTTTACTTTACAAACACTAAAATATTTTCCTTCCTTTTCCCCCTCTTCTTATTCACCTTTCTTCTTTATCCTCATCTTTCTTTCTCTTACCTTTTGTCCTTTTTGAGGTAGGGTCTTCCTATGTAGCCTGTACTAGACTTCTACTCAAAATCCTTCTGCTTCTATCTTGCCAGTGCTAGAATCATAGGCAAGGACTACCACATTCTTCTGAAAAAAATGTTTTAAGAATAAAATGTAAAAAACATTTTTTCTTTACATAGGCATAGACTACAAACTTAGAAAGAGGGAAAATGTATTTCTCAAATTGCAATGTGTAGGTAGGCTCTTGCAATGATAAAGACATTGCCATCATAAAGTGGCAGTAAGGAGATGGGTTTGCAGTAAGAGACCCATCATTTGTGAATAATTGCTGTTCATATAACAATTTCCTATGAGTAGGATTTTATTTTTTAAGTAAACATAGTTGATTACAGGCGATAGTTCCATCTGTGAGTTCTGTTTATTCAAAAATATATATTCAAGGATATACCCCTATCTGTAGTGCCATTTTAATGCATAACTGAATGTAACTGAAGAATATATTTGACCTGATATTATGATTAAAGAACAAATTGTTTGGATGAAAATCAATGGCATTGGGTACCCACTACTTAGTGAGCTTAAAATTCGATTGTTTTTCATTTTTGTTCCTCTCTTGGAATGACTCTAAAATGTCAGATTTTGTCTCAGTAGCAGTAGGGGTTCCATCTGCAGGATCAGTGACATGCAGCAGCTTCATGAGAGATGCTAAAATGAATTAGCAGAATCACTATAAAGCTGTGAGTGTATCTGTGTACCTCTATTAGGAGTCCTACTCCTACTTCTTTTTTCTAAAGTGAAACAAATGTCATAAAACTGAAACATCGACATTGGTCATATAAGTATAATAGAAAAAAATAATCTAACAAGATCAGACTCTGCTCATTTTATAGTGAATACGAACACTAAGCAGGTAATGTATGCACTTCACCCACTCAACACTCCATGTGAAGTGAAAGGATTTTCGTTCTGGGTTGGAGTTGTCCCTGTATATTGTGAGATATTCCAGTGTTTGCCATCCACAGTCATAGCTTTCAGTGTCAGGAAGCCAGGTGGTTGTTGATTTTTGTTTTTGTCTTTGTGGTTTTGTTTGTTATTGTTGTTTTGTTTTGTCTCTAGACATTGCCCAGTGTCCCAAGGAAGGCAAAATCAATTTCATCCCCATTGAAAAGCATTGCTTTATGTGGGAGCCTAAGGCAGATCAAGTTAGGTGAGATGTTAATGGGCTGTGAGAGGTTACTCATCTCAGAGTTGTGTTTCTAACTTGTGGTTATATTAAAAGTATTGCCTGAATTTAAAAGTTCACTCCTAAGCTTCCTAAACAAAGGTAAACTGGGGCAATGGCCCCAATTTACAAACATTGTCATATAAGAAATAATGACAATTAGTACCACAGAAATAGGGGACAAGGAAGTGAATGTGTTCACCCTGTTACTGGTGAACACCAAACTGCTTATTGGTGGATTTGTACGGAATAGACTCCAGGAGACATACAAGTTCAAACCATCCATCTGTTGCTTAGATAAGAGAGAGACAGAGACAGAGACAGAGACAGAGAGAGAGAGAGAGAGAGAGAGAGAGAGAGAGAGAGAGAGAGAGAGAGAGAGAGAGAGAGAGCTCTGTGTAATATAGAAGAACCCAGTTAGATTTGCTGTGTAAAGAGCCAGCTGCGGTAGTTATTCAGTTATTCATCCCCATTTCCCTTCACATGGCAGTACCTATCCCAAGAATCAGAGATGACCCTGAGTTTTCTTTCAGTGATAAGGATTCATGAATCAATAAGGTGACCTCCTCGTTTGAGACAGATTCAAATCCTCGGATGGCTTGCAATTCTACTTCCATGGATTTGAGTACCTCTAAGACTCAGTAATTCCAGAACTCTTATACAGTTTAATCAAGGACAGCAAAATACTCAAAGAAAATGTGTGTCAAAGCTATGAGAACAGGTCACATTAAGACAGTGGCTATAAATGTAACCCCTCAAAATAGCCAACATCTTATGGGCATTAGGAAATATTAAATTTCCCTCAAGACTAGCACTTCAAATTGGGAAATCTTTCTGGAGTTAATCTTTCTTTAACTTTTGTGCAACTCTCATTATGTTTGGAATGACTTAGCTGTTGCCAACCTCATCAGCATTAGCCTTGGTAAAAGAAATTTTATCTGGAAAAGTAAAGAAAGCACGTAGTATAATTACTAATATTGACCCAGAATATAAGACAGGATGTCAGCTGAATTATAACTAATTAGAGAAAGGCCATCAGAATTAGAGCATTCTTGTGAGGAGACATGTTCAGCTTCAAGGGGAAAAGAAAGTGTGAATAAGGAAAAAAAATATCACAGGTCCATCTTTGCATCTTCCCACAGTTTAGCAATTAAATGAGATTCACACAATTGAGATCAAGGGTGCCAATGGGCTGACATGATAAAAAAGGAAGTTATATATGCCCCTATGACATAATGACAGAATCCCAATCATCTCAGTGCTAAGAAAGACAGGGATGTTTGATGGATTCCTTATAAGGGATATCTTTTAATCATAGGGAAAGGAACATCTATCAAGTATTAAAGTGGAGGAGCTCAACTACTTCCTTTGGTACACACATGCTTCCATTGTAACTGACAGATAATTATGTTGGCAGATCTACAAGGGAGGTGCTGTGATCAGATCAGCCCCACTTCAAGCAGGCATATACATTTAAGAAGTCTTATTCTTTTAAATCAAATCTAATTTATTGAAAATAGTCTTTTTAGTGGGATTTTTCTGACTTATGAAAGACCCTCACTGGGTGACTTGATAGACATATCTTTGTTTTCTTTAATGTATATGTATGATATGGTATGTAGTATAAGGTGTTTGTGGGGTGTTGGAGGTGTGGGAGGGTATATGTATGTTCACATGGATATATTGGGTTTCATATGTCTTCATATGCATGCAGAGGCCCAAAGGTATACTCTGAAGTCTTGCTCCATGACTCTGTACATAATTTTTGAGACAGAGCCTCTTACTAAACCAGAGATTGCCAATTCTGGTTCATTTGGGCAGCTAGTTTGCTCTGGGGAGCCCTTCCTTCACTGCCTGCATGCTAGGATGAGTCAGCCACCATCCCTGCTAAGCTTTTACATGAATGCAGGGGATCTGAATTCTCGTCCTAATGTTTACATGTCAAGTGTTTTCTTCATTGAGTTATTTCCCAACCCTGCTTCTGTTTTTTTAAAGTGTTTAGTTGCAGATTATTATTGGATCTGGATGACAGAAAGAATGATATTTAAAGTTCAAGTTTTAGAAGCTATTATCAACTGAAGAGCTACCAGAGATAAAAATAAAATATCTCCAGAATCATTAAGCAAGTCAATAGTGGAGTTGGTTAATGTTTTCAAAACTTTGTGGATCACTTTAAAGAAAAAACAAAACGTGATATAAAACAGTATAATGGTAATTAGTGTATCTCATCAAAAGCCATGAAGGAGAGAAAATGGACAGTTAGCATTTCCAGTAGCTGCAGGGTAGACTATTCAATTCTGAGATGGGGAGATGGATCAGTGGGTAAAAGCATTTGCCCTTTGACCTGGTTTGGTACCCTGAAGGAACATAAAAGTCAATAGGGATAAGTCAAAGCAGGTCACAGTAGGGCAAGTATCTATAACCCTAGCATCACTAACTGGGCAGATGGAGGCACACAAAAAACACGGAAGACTTTGGGCCATCTAGCAAGATTTATTCAGTTACAAAGAAACTGACTCATGAGCACATATAAATATAATATATCATACAGTACATGAAAACATATTTTCTAGTTTTATTGCTCTTTGTATTTATAATTAAAAGAAAACTACAAGGTCATATTTTGTTTTGTCAATCTACCAGAGGACATTGCATGTTCAAATGGCATAAATCATTGTAGAACTCTCTATGAAACCAATGGAACCTGACTCACTGACCTAAAACTCTTTGCTAGAAGAGTTTGCTGCCTAATATTTATTTTGGCTTCCATTCTGTGATCATCAGTTTTTCTGAGATGTAAAATGGAGTAGAATAACTCAGTTGTCTATATTTGCGTATACAGTTTTTACAAGGAAAACAGGGTCAGGCATCTGAAAACTCTACAAGAAGCATGCATAGCTGCATAAATCTGCCAGAAATGCTGGTATCTAACACTGGCACACAATTGCCATTTATAAGTAACAAGTGATCAGGAAAACATGATGTGGTATCTGTGAAATAATGAACTTACTTGGAATTAAAGACTTACAACCATATGACCTGTACTGTTGACATTGGCATGGTTCTAATATGGTCATTCTAGCTAAACAGCCACCATTCCTCATTAGTGAGTAAGATTCTATTTCAATTGAAACCATATGAAAGGACAACAGACATATCCAAGTGGTTTTCACTGGTGGATTTAGACACACCAAGGTTATTTCAAGAAAGGTTTAACTAAAGATGATGCACCCTGATTGCAGGTGTCACCACCCATGGGCTGGAGTGACATCCTGCATGAAACAAGAGAGAGCAAGCTTACTATAACAACACTCATCACCCTCTGCTTCCTAAATCCAGATGTAATATGACCTCCTGCTTCCTATTGCTCCTGCCATAATTTCCCTCCAGTGGTGGACTATAACCTAAAATTATAAGCTCCCCGGAAAAAAAACCTTGCTTACGTTGATTTTGACAGGCATTTTTGTCATAGCAACAAGAAAGATAACTAATACAGTGGCCTGCAAAAGAATTGTGGGTAGACTTCCTCACATCAGCCCTCAAAAACAATAGTTGGTATGTTAATGTCTGGAAGATTCAGGCCAGATAACTCGTGGAGATTCTTAAAATTAATCCACACTTGTATTAAAAAGTATTGAAGACAATCATTTAAAATACCACTCATTTCATTGTTATTTTTAATTTTTTGAAATGTAACCTTAAAATAGGCTTAGTGCTACGTACAGTTTGTGGCCATGCTCTTCTGTTTGTTTCCATTCTAACCCCAGGCACTCTTCATGTTTTAGCATCAAAAGGAAAAACAATCCATTGCAACCACAGCATCAGCCAAGATTATTGTTTTAGCATTTCCTATTCACAGTAACAAGTTTTTGGGGGATTTTTTTATCACCGTGACTAAAGTATGTACCTAAATTTTATAACCCAGGAGCTCTAATTATGCCTAACATACCTAATCAATACAGTAAAAGGCTCCCATGATTTAATAAAGCAATAGATCTCAGTTGTCTAACAGTTGAGGGTGCTCACGGGGGCTTGTGAATCACAGTTTTTATCAGAGACTCAGTGGGATCATAATGTGTTCTTTCAATCTGTACAGAGACAGTAGTGGGAAACTATTTTATAGATTTCTTGGTAATCTGAGCTGATACTCTACCTGTTACAGGACTTTTTCAATAAAATAGAAACACAGCAGGATAAAAAAGATACAAATGGTGATTTTTATAGCAGTCAATAAAACCATGACTCTATAGTAATGGAAAATTTGTTCATGAATTGTGAAGTATCCATGGCTCAGTTGGTGTGGTAATAAAATAATTTGTGCCCTGCCACTGGAACTTTCTTTAACGTGCTAGCATGTACGTTTAATTTACCAGTCTCTCCTTTCCTTGAGGAGAAGAATCTCAAAAGGGCTATGAAACTTATTAAGAAAATACTGTATCTTAGTCAAATACCGACACCTAATCAAAACAACCTCCTGAATGGCTTTTTAAACTACTTCATAGGCCATTACTTTTATTCATGAAGGGAATATTCAGACCATTATGTGAAAAAATAAATTTATATTTAGTCCCCTCATAAAAATGAAGATGGAACAATTTACATATAAAATACTTAACCTCGTGCCTCCCCAATGAAGAGACAAGGCTTCTTGTCTTCGTGGCTAGTCATGAACTGACCTATAGTAAATAAAATTCACCAGAAAAAGAGAAAAATGTGTCAATATTTTTGGATTATTTAAATGGGCAAAAATAAGCATCCAGAAAATAAGAGCTGGATTCAGTTGAAGGGGAGAGCATGAAGGTGAGCTTGATACTGGACTTGACCCTGGAAACTATTTTTTCCATCTGGAAAAGCTTTTCCCAATCCTCTCAAGAGGATTACTACTCTCCAAGCTTCTATTGGTGACTGTAAATATTGATCCCCTAGCACAACTTTCTTCACATCAGAAGAATCCTACTTCCAGGTGATAGTGTATTGTCAAATTCATGAACTATAATTTTTCCACTTTGATGATTATATATATACATATATATTAATTTAAATTACATAGCTTCATATTTAGAGTTAAAAGAAATAGAGAAGATAATTATTATCTCTGAATACAGAAAATGAAATCGTGAAGGAAAAAGCCACCTATAAATGGTCTTTTGTTCAACAACTAATCCGATATTTTTAATTGCCAAAAATTTGAACCAACACACCCAAGAGTCATATGTGATTGTGAATTCTTGTGATAATCTCTTTGGTGGTTATTATTATGAACAACTGTGATATCATTTTGTAAGAAATTGTTTTTTCTTGCATCTTTGGAGGTTTTAGTTCAGTTCTGTCATCCTCATTGCTGTCAAGTCTGTTGTGAGGTATCTGTGGAGTAGACAGTATGACACAGTAACCTCCCCTCGTCCCCACCCCTGGGGTGACCAAGATGCCAAGAGTCAGAAAGAGAGGAAGGGACAAAGTATCACTATCCTATTCAGTGGCACAATCTCAGTGAGCTGGAGATCTCTCACTAAGCCCTATGACTTCAAGACCCACCCCATCCCCACCTCTCAATAGTGCAGACCTGTAGATAATGAAGAAGTCATTGGAAGACATTTAAGATCTAAGCTACGGGTATACTAACTTCTTTACAGGAAGTAAAGAAACATTAGTGTTGTATGACTGTCCTCAAGGAGACATGAACAAACAGCAATTCACCCAGATAGAGCACTGCAAGACCAAAGAAATGAGACTATGAAAGCACAGCCTAACAAGCCAATGAGTTTGCTGGGATTAGTTATGGGGCATGAGTAAAGGGTCACATATACATTCGTGCATGGGAGACTCGACTCAGACGGTACATCACAACAAAGTCAAAGCCTTACTCAGAAGGAGTGATAACTCACAAAAGCTGCACCTCTAAGCTGCCAGCACATTTTTCAGACAGCTTGGTCAGATGGGGAATCTTCCCTTCCCTTTTTCCCTGTAGCAATTTCTTGTTACTGCTTTTCTAACCTTGGAGAGAATCCTTACAACTTGCTGAGCCCTTGGGACTCATTGGTTTCCGGAGCCTTGTGCTTTCAGTTAGCTTCTTGTGTTTTATGTGTCTCCCTCCACTATGTAGTGGGGATGTGTTAGTTCAAAAGATCACAAAATACCCAGTGCATTGGTTACTCCTCTTGTCACTTTGACAGAATAACTGACAAGAGACGCATTAAAGGAGGAACGGTTATTTTCGGCTTATGGTTTGAGGCCATGAGTCCATCAGGTAGGGAAGACATAGCTGCATGTAGCTTTGTGCTCCATGGAGCATCCAGCTGAGATTCATCATCTCCTCACAGTTCTCCCATGAGAGAATGCAGAGCGAACCAGAAACGCAGCTAAGCTATAAACATCAAGACCTGACTCTAGGAGCAGACCTTTTCTAGAATCCACCGCCCAAAGGCCCAACCACCTCCCAAAACAGCCCCATTAGCTGAAAACCAAGCATTCAGATTTCATATACAAGCTGTAATAACTAGCAAATTTAGACAGAGAACACATTTTTCTTTCCATTCCTTTATCCTCTTGGTTTCTCCCCTGTAGTACCTTGGACTTGCTTATGTGTGATAGAAAAGTATGACCAACCCATCTCCATGGATTACAAAGGTACCTCCAACAATGGCCTTGTTCTGGGTAGGGCTAATCAATAGTGCAGTCCTGTAAGCCTATTCTGCTTATCTCTACTGCATCCCTATTGGCATTTCTCCACATCTCCCAGAGCTAGCCACAGTGTGGTTAATTGCTCAGACCCAGTCATGCAGAGAAGATAACATCAAAAACTTGCATTCCAGTTTGTACTGTTTGCAGTTCCCACAAAAAAGTGATGGAAATGATTCAGCTTTTTGTGCTTGCACAACCAACACACTGTCACTAGTACAGAGTAAGAGTGTGACTAGCATATTGCTTAAGGCACGCAGTCATACAAAATTTCAATGGCTTCCTGCTCAGGGGAACAAATTGATTTTGTTTATTTGTTCTCAATTCACTTAAAGTAAAATAAAAAACAGGTGTTTTCAAGATTTACCATATTTGCACTAGCTAGCTTTCTGTAACTGTGACCATAATACCTGGGGAAACAACTCAAAAGAGGAGAGAGATTATTTCCTTGGGCTCTCACTTTCAGAGGCTTTAATCCACTGTACTGAGGAGTTTGGCAGAGCAGATCATATTGTGGCAGGCAGGAGGCAAAATGGAGCAGCAAAAAGGAAAGAGGCCCAGGGCAAGATGGAACCCCCATAGGTGGTATGCTTCCAAGTATGTCTCACTCAGAGTCCAAACTTCTCCCAATAGTTTATTCAAATTTTTAATCTTTGAGTGAACTGAGACATTTAGGTCTCATCTCCAATCTTCTTGGGAACATCCTGACAGACACACTCAGGGCCATGCTTGACTAACCTTCCTAAGTGCTTCTCAATCCAGTCAAGTTGACATTCAAGGTCAAATAAGATAAATTTGGAGATAATATAAGAAGTTTATATGTATCATCAAGGTTCACCTAGTTAACCTTATTATGTACTGTAACCCTTACTGACCATCAGGTTCATGATTTGATATGGGCCCAACTCACCCTGATGAGCATTGGTTAGCAATGGATGCATGCAACCTGGCCAGACTGCTGCCTGCACTGAGGTTGCAAATCTAGTTTTATCCTCCTCCTCTACAATTAAATTCAGCATATAATGCATAATAAAATAAGCAGAAATAAAATCTTAGGATAGCCTGTTGGGGAAAAACAATGAATGCAAATCCTGAAAGTATCGTTTACAACCCCTCTGGATGCAAAACAAAATGTTCTGCCTGGTAACACAGATTAATAAAATAATTAAGCCATGTTAGACGTGTAATGGTGTAGTCAATTTAGTGTGGGTAAAGCACTCTTACACAGCTTGCAACTTCTGCTCGGAGACTATAAGCATTTGCATTTTATGAGTTTTTAAAAGCATACCTTATTTTAAATGCAAACCTTAATGTCACATACAACAACACTTGATGGAAAGTTATTTCCATGCCATTTGGGGACAGCAGCCAAATGCTGGGTCTGGGAAGAGATTTTGCAAAAGACTGAGGTCAACTTTTAAAAGTAGCCAAATAGATCTAGCTTGAAATATTAATCATTTGTTTACCTGTTCTTAATGCATTTTACCCCTGTTAATCTACACTGAAATATCACTTGGAGTTTAATAGCAATCTATACTCAACCATCAAATATTTAGTATCTGTTTAGGAAAAGTAATTGGTAAAACTCAAAACTACTATTTGTTCTCTTTGATTAATGTTTGCCAAGTAGAAGTTTTGGGATAAAATAATACATCAGTGCTCAACATCTGCTAATGTTCCCTTTCTTTTCAGTAACAGCATGCCATTATTCACCTTATCATTTCTTGAATAGAGTACGATTATTTTCCTAAATTAAAGCTTGGGTTCTATAACAAATTTGCATTTGCTTTGGTCCACATGACTATCAACTTCTAAAAGCGATTGCTCTATAAATTAAGAGTGTACCCACTCCCCATGATGCAGTTGCCTTCTCTGGTGACTTGCTAACCACAGTCAGTCACAGCAAACCAAGGGTCCAAAAAGCAACACTCCCCACATTACGTCCTTGTGATTGCGTCACTTCATGGCATGTTTTTACTGTCTGTAGGAAACATAATCTGAGCATGTACTGTGGGTTCAGGATCTGAGGAATGAATGAGCCTAAACTGAGTCGTTTGAGTCATGAAAGCCACCTTCCAATGCAATGGGCCATGTCAATGACTACCCAAGGCACAGTGTGGGGCACCTTGAATATTCTCCACTCATGAACCTTTACACTGTGTTTATAGTATATAAAGTAGGCATACGAATCTGATACTGATAATAGAAAAGTTTCTTTTAAAACAATTTCTTGAAATTCATATGAACTTACTCATTAAAGATGAAAGCATTTGGACATACTAGTGAGGTGATGTGCTTATTTATTTTTACATGAAGAATGAAGTCTTGGCTGAATATTTGATTCTGCAGGAAGTAGAGCATCATCAAAGTTTCCGGGGTTGACTGATGTATTTAACTTACTGTCATTAATTCTGCCAAAAGCACTTCACATAAATACCATAGCACAAAATAACAGAAGTATGTTTGGGGCAATTTCAAAACTATTGGGGATGCTGTTCTAATCCCAAATCAAAATTCACCTAACCCTCTTCTTAGGAAACTTAAACAGAAATGTTTAAAATCAGACTTTCTAATGCAATGCAATCCAAGAATACACTAGTTGGATACTTACTGCTGAGGGTTAAATGTAGGGAATATTGAAAGTTTATGTTTTACGTCATTGAACTATGATGCTTCTTTATGAACAGAAAACCTTGTATATACAGGAAAAGCCCAGAGTTCAGAGCAGACCAGAGTCTGCAGTCAGGCCAGAGGTGTTTCAGGTAGAGTTCACTGGTTGTGTGACAGCAAGGCAGAGTGTGAAACCTTTGATTATTGCCAAAAGTTTCAGCACTCCCTCTTTCAAGTGTGGAGACTTGTGTAGGATCTGGCCTGCAGTTTAGAGACTTTGGGTTTGGATGAGAATTTGATAAATAGTGAAAATTACTTTCAGCATATGTTCATTAAAATTTTTGATCTTTAAATTGTCCACATTAATACTAAATTTGAAATATTTGGGAGGTGGTGTAAGAAATAGTCACAGGCTCATAAGGATTAATAGAATCTAAATTACCATTTTATCAAGAATACATTAAATACAGTCTCCTTAAAACACATATTAAGAAACTGAAAACAGATGAATATTTGTTGTCATTGTCAATCATTGGTAGTGGCAGTGGTGGTTGTAGTTTTGGTATTGGTGGTGGTTATGTACTTGGTGATGGTGGTGATGGTGGTGGTATTGATAATGATGGTGGTAGTGGTGGTAGTGGTAGTAGTTGTGGTTTTGCTTTTCTGTTCCCAAATTCTTAACTTGGAATTAAGCTTTCATAACCAAAAAACAATCTTTAAAATGAAAATTTCATAATTGAGGAGATTATGAAACTTTTAGTCAATAAAGATCTTATGATGCAAGCAACAAGGTCCTGTGTTTGGCTCTCCAGTAGCCATGTAAAACTGGGTCAGATAGTACATGACTGTTACCTTCTTGGTTAAGAAAACAATCAATAGAACAGCCAACCTCAAAAAATGGGAAACACTTGCAGACAATTTTCTGACAAGGAAAGCATCCTGGTATTCCATCCCTGAGAAGCTACAATAATCAAAACAACATATCATAGTAACCAAAACCAGCATACAAGCCAGTGAAACAGAATAGAAAATCCAGAACTTAATCCATATTCTCACAACCAACTGATATGGACAAGAGCAACCAGAATGTATCAGTTTATACAGAATCTCCAAGTAACTACCACTTAAAAAAAGATCTAATCTAATTTTAATAAGGAAAAGACATGAATAGCTATACTCTAAAAAAGATATGTAAACAACCAAGAAGCCTATGAAAAATGTCCAACATCCCAACTTGAAAAAGTACTTACCACTAATTTATCAAAATTAGTATAAGCAGTACCTCTAATTATAAAGGTTATGCTCAAAGGAACAGAAATTTATCAAAGGGTGTCAAGAAAGAGAAACTCTTACAACTTGTATGGAGGAACATAAATTAGGATGACAAGGATAGAAAATAGTAGGTAAACCAGGCGGTGGTGGTGCAGGCCTTTAATCCAAGCATTAGGGAGGCAGAAGCAGGAGGATCTCTGTGAGTTCGAGACCAGCCTGGTCTACAAGAGCTAGTTTCAGGATAGCCTGCAAAGCCACAGAGAAATCCTGTCTCAAAAAACAAAACAAACCCAAAAATAGAGAAAGGAAAAAGAAAAGAAAAGCGTAGATAGCTTTCAAAAAATTGAAAAAAAGAGACTATAGTAGCCAGCAATATAACCACTAGGCATACAGTCAAAAGAAAACAAAGGTACTTTGTCAAAGAGATACCCACATACCTCTGTGTGTCACAGTAGCTAAAAAGAAAAACAATGCAACCAAAGCATTCATCCACTGTCACTGGATTTATCAGAAGATGAGATGGCTCCGCGAGTAAAATAGTCATGCAGTTACAAGGAACTAAATTCAAATTCCCAGAACTAATGTAAAGCCCACTTCCAGCCAAGAGATTGGAAGTGGGTATGGAATACTCTCTGGAAGCCTGAGCACCTGCTAACCTGCCACACACATTAGAAAAACATCAAAGACCCCATCTCAAACAATCTGGAAGGCGATAGCTGATACCTGAGGCTGTCCTCTGTGACACTTATGTGCATTCATTCACAGGAACACATCACACACACACACACACACACACACACACACAGACAGACACACACACAGACACACACACACACAATCTACATACACAAACTCTTATTTAAGCACAAAAAATGGTATTACTGCTGAGTTAGTGATGTTTGCGGGATCAAGGACATAATTTTTGCAAGTACATCTGAGCCCTTCTGGGAGGAAGAAAAAGAACTCTAGAGAAGACAAACATTAAAAGTAGCCATACAGATTTCAGAATCACTGAAAACATTTTAGAAATCATCCATCTATCTTGTCTAAAATCACATCTCGCTGGCAATATTCTTCCTCTTTGGGTGAGATGGGTGCTTTCAGTATTGTTATGAAGATAGTATGATTAAGTCCAACAAGGATTTGTTCTGAAAGGACCAGAAAATATGCACCCCCATTCATTTGTAGAATCAGTGAAAGATGTATTCGAGAATTGACCATGTAAATTCCTCACATTCGTGCTCCAGTTTCAATGACTTCAAAATAAAAAGTTACATAGATGTGATCTTTGAGCTTTGTGACAGTTTTATACGCCCTTATTTCTGCATCTTCCTTAAAATTGCCATTCCTTTTGAGTCCAGAGCAAAAACCTAATTTTTGCTGTATATTAGCCATGTTGTGTTTCACACCCCAGGTCCCTGACTCTTAACCTACACAAATGAAGAGGTCTCATTACTCTGCTCAGCCTCAGTTTCCTCAATGAGAGATGGAAGCCTCACAAGTTCTCTGGGCCTTTTATACTTTAAAAGTGCAGGTTACACTACAATCAAATTTCTTGGGCTTCATAAGTTATGCCCTTGAACCTGGCATTTAAACTGGAACTGGTATTCAAACTGACTTACCTCTTGTTCTCTTTTTTGCCACTGTAAATATTACTCAGCCCTTAAATTCTTCATAAATTCTCACTATAAGGATTGTGCTTGTTAGGATCATGGTAACTGGTGGTGATTTGGTTATCAATTCAGAAAGCTATGAAGGTAGTGTCATTTTGACTGTAGTCCTAAACTTAAAATATGCTTTCTCAACTTCAAACGTTTCATCCCAAGTCGCATAACTGCCTTCAACTCGTTTTATGTTGTTTTGAAAACATGTTCAATGTCAGCACTAACTTCTGTGAATTTATTCTCGAATTTACTTTTGCTTTTACCTGAATTCCAATTCTTAAGCTCTCTTATTGACTGTAATTTCCCTAAGGGAATCTTTCTTTCCATGTTACAGACAAATCGATTGTTTTTGTTTCAGGAAATGAATGGAAAAGTGAGTCCAATTAGCTGAAAGTATCAAAAATAATAGTAATAATAGTGATATTGGAAAGTGCTTATGTTTGGAGAGGATTTTCTTTTTATCAAAGGAGGATAGAGCCCTTTCCAGTTTGACAGGGTGATAAACAAACTGAATCCAAGTGATCGATCCCATCACCTGGGGTGAAATGTGGTAGTTATTAAATAGTCTATAGCAGTGCGGGATTGTGGGTGGTAATGAACAAAAGAGATGTTTTCATTTATTGCCTTATGTAATGTATACCCCTTGCTAGTTGTCCTTAGCTAACCAAAGTAAACCTCAACTTGCACACAGTAAATCCCAGTTATAGAACTAATGCTTGCACATTGCACAGAGCATGGAAGCTGCGTTTAAATGGAACATGGATTTCTTCCCCATGAAAGCATGCTAACTGGGTCCACAGTCCAATTCCTGTGAGCAGCATTTCCTCTGTGCAGTACATGTAGGGTGTTACTATGGCTCTCTACATGAGCTGTTATAGGCACGTGATGATGGTGGAGAGATGGGGTGCCTCGGTTGTGCTTCCACACATCAGTTGATGTTCCACACCCTACCCCTCGGGAAATAAGGATGGGCAGTGATACTCAGGGCTGGGAAGGTGGCTATAGATTTTTCCATGTAATTTGGAGGCTATTCAAGGATGATTATCTTCATACTTTGCTGGCTTGCCCCTTTCCTATTAGTATGTGTGTCATATACATATATATGCAACATGAAGGGACATAGGTTGCCTGGGTAGGTACCTCAGGATTAAACAAATAATATGATCTTGAGTCAGATTGAGTTTTCTTTTCTTGGTTTAAACACTCTCTAATGTGGGACTATAGAAGCCAACAAAATCAAAAAATTCAGAGACCGCAGACAAAAATATCAGGAAAAAATGCTATCTCTAGACAGAAGAAAGGGAAGAGAAGCAAGCATTTACCAAGGCTTTACCAAAAAAACATGAGTCTAAGGACAACTTGGGCTTCATAGTGAGACCCTTTCTTCAAAGCCCATTTTTTAAATTTTGTATATTGAAGAAAAGTGTTTTATTTGCTCTTGGGACTGTGTTATAGATGCACCGCAAGTTCAGTAGCTAAGGGAACTTGCCTCCACCACGGGTCAGGGCCTAGAAACTCCTTTCAGGAAACGTCAAGACCCTATAATACATTACTCTGGTGGTTTCCATTTTCGTTCACTGCTTTTCTTTTTTTCCACAGCTACCTACCCTAACTTTATTAGAGATTTCACAAGCACTTTCCCACATTTCCCACATCGTTTCTAAAGCAGGCTACCTGGTATTGATATTGAACTAAACTCCTGGCTGCTTTTATAAATCACCATCAGCAAGGGCACTGAAAGCCTGTCCTTGATTGCTTTATAAAGAAAAACAGGCTGCCATCTTGAAGTTTCCTTTATGACATATCATAACTTTGTCACATCGAAAATATTTTATATTTAATCCAATTCATTTTATTGAGTGCTACAATAAGCCAGGCAAGGAGCTGCTGTGAACACATAGATGAATATGTTCCTTCTGCAAGAGGCTCAAAGATCGAGAAGGAAGTTGAACACACAGAAGGTTAGGTAGGGATGTCAGAACTAATGCTGGGATGCAGTAGAGGAAGAGGAGGAGGAAGCTTCTGGTGCACTGATCTTTGGGCTGGATCCTGAAACATAAGAAGCAACTCCTGTAGAAGCATGAGATACAGATATCCGCAGAAATTCAGAATGTCTAGAGAGAGCAGGCTTTTCTTCTGATAATTTTGTCTTCTGTCTTTGGAATATCTGGATTGTCTGTCTCTATAGTCCCCTAATGGAGGGCATTGAAGCCAGGAGGGTCTGCTCTCACAAGTTATATTTTCAGGAGCTGAAGAAATGGTTCAGTGGGTAAGAAGACTTGCCGCACAACCAGGAAGATAGGGGTCAGAATCCCCAGCACAGAAGCAAAAAGCTGAGCATGTCTCTGTGTGCACCTTAACCCTGCGCTACGGGGAATAGAAACAATGATCTCTAGGGTTGCTGGTTGTAAACCTACCTTCAGGTTCAATGCAAGACCCTGTCACAATGGAAGAAGGTAGCATGCTAGAGTAGGTTGCACATGATATCCACTTCTGATTTCCATTCACGCACATGAGTAAATGCACCCATGTCCACTTGTGTAAACACACACATACACACACAGAGAGAGAGAGAGAGAGAGAGAGAGAGAGAGAGAGAGAGAGAGAGAGAGAGAGAGAGAGAGAGAGAGAATATTTCAGAGCTGTCGGTTAGAGGTGTGTCATGAATAAGAGAGAATGGGAGAAAGGACTTCGGCAAGATCCTGTTCCTCGTCGGTTGTTATTTTGCTAAGTGTCTTTATGGAGTTCTTTTTCACTTGCCTCAAGTTTACAGTCCAAATATAAGCACTCTATGAACTACACAATGGGAATTTATTCTTTTAGGAAAGCATACACCAATACAACCCCGTTTCTTGTTCACTAACTGGTTAAGTAATTCACTGCCTCTAAATGTGGAATATAGTTGAGTTCTGGAGGGGAAAAATTGATTGAAATAACAAGGTCTACTGCTAAACCGAACATATGTTGCTCATAATGTCACCTTCTAAATCAATGAAATTATCATTATAGAACATGTCGACAAATTAGACATGTAAAGTGCCTGCTGTATGTGGGAGAGATGTAATTTGGCTCCATAAAATGAAAATTAAACAATAAAATATCAATGACAGATGTAGTTAGCTAAAGGTTTTGAGGTTTAAATACCAATTTGCAAGGGAAAAAATATGCAGACAAACTGAGGAGAGCAGATAAAAATACCAGAATTTGTAAGGGAAGATTTCGTGTTCTGTACAGATGTTTAGAGACCTCTGTGCCCTTTGTTTAGCAGAGAAACACACGGACACATTCCTAACTGTTCCAAGTTGAAGGCAGCAGATTAATGATAATAAAAGAAGTGCAGTCAATTGAATTATAATCTGTTTGTGATTTGAATGGTGTAATAGATCAGGTTTGAATTGTTAAGCCTCATTCTTCCCCACCCAGAGTGTCATTGAGTGGACTTGATCATCAGTTCCTGTCCTCAGAGAGGAACATGCCAAAGTTATACTTCTGGTTGTGGTTAATTATTCCTCATAATAGATACATTATAGAAACATACAACTGACTTAAGTACAACTTACCATAACATAGTTGTTGGCAATGAGCTTATTGTTCTTACAGTCAAAACTGTACATTTCACTTTAAACAGAAAACAAGTCAAGATTAATCTCTGACATTCTGCCCTCACAGGCTTTCCTATCCCTAGGAAGTCTTATGAACAAGTGGTTCCATAGAAAACCATTGCATATTACATATCTTTAGTATCATCTATAGACTGAAAAAGAGAACATGACAATGTTGTGAGATTTCAGAGATATCAGCAAATTTCAATTTCATCAATTATATTTCAGTATTGTGTGACTCTCACCTATCATCCCAGCACTGAGAAGGTTGAAGCAGGATAATTGTTAGCAGGTTGAGGTCAACTTGGGCTATATAGTAAGATTCGGGTTAGCTTGGGCTACAGTATGGGAAACTGTTGTCAGAAGGAAAAGGTGAGAGGAAAGAGAGGGGAAGTTGCTTTCAATGTCATTTACATCTTCTGTGTTTTCCTCCAACACAGTTGTCACTGCTGGGTACCAAAAATAGATCTTCCACCATTTTATCCCTTGCACTGGAAGGGAAACTTGCACCACAAGCAACTAAATAAATCTAGAGGTGAAAGAAGGCAAGTAAAATATTTGCCATGTGAAATCCATTCACCCTCTTCTGAAATTTATTTCTTTGTCTCCATGTTCAGGGATGGGGTGCATTTCATTCCTTACATGGTAGCATGGGGCAGCAAGAGTAGACCTTCTGCCTTATGGACTTGAAAGGAATGCAATACGTTAAATGTAGGCTAGATCCTCTTGCTTCTAGTGTGAAGCCGAGCAGAAAGTTCCACCTTCTCTGCATTCATGCCAGCTGCTCTGTCAGTCTGGGTTCCAAACAATATAAGGCAAACTACTACCAACCTGTGGAGATAATGCACATATGATAAATAACTCATTTCCTAAATTCATGGCATGATCCTGAGTGGTACGACAGACAAAGTTAGAGGGCAGTGAACATTTCCCAGAAACAAAGCTTGTCTAATGAAAATGCCACCTGGTAGACAGTTTCGCAGTTATCATAACGTCCTTCACAATCAGCATTCTTCAACCCATGAAGCATGTTAGTTAACCCTTAAACGCAGTGGCATCGGATCTGAATATTTGTTGCAAATAGAAAAACCCTTCCCAACATGGATTCAAGCACTAAAGCAAAGACGACTCTACAGAAAATGGTGCACAAGGGTGTTCATGCACAGCCCCAAGTCATCGTATCCACCCTCCATGTAGCCAACAGAGAAAAGGAAAATTGCATGATGAACTGTATTACTGTGGTCATTCAGGTAGAGTATTAGTGTCTTGAATTTCCATGACTAATATTACCAAAATGCTGGTTCCATTAGACTGTAAACAACATAATTAACAAAAAGAAATGGCATAATTACATAAAATAGGAAGAAATGAGGATCTAAATTAAGTGACATTCTCTTCTGAAAGTTGTGGATGGAAAACTTTTCCAGCATCTGTTATGGAAATGTGAAAATATATTTTTAAATGCAGTGTGAAATGTAAAATAAGAGACAAAATGTGGTTCATCCATATTTGAGCATGCTCGCTTGTCAAAATAACATTTCCAAAAGGAAATCTCTTAGAAAGGGTCCCCTGAGAATACTGAACAGACAATGATTCTTTCCTGTGTGTGTATGTGTATAAGCCTGACTGCGCATAAGGGTACTGATGTGTGTACATCTGTGTGTATGCATGTGGAGGTCAGGAGGTCAACCTCAGGTGTCATTCCTCACAAGCCATCTACCTAGTGTTTTTGAGACAAGGTCTCTCACTGGCACCTGAGGACCACCAAGTAAGCTAGAATGGATAGTCAGCCAGCCCCAGGGAGTCTCCTATCTCTACCTCCCTGTGCTGGGATTGCAAGAGTATGCCACAACCTGATATTTTAAACGGGTGCTTGGGATTGAGATGGAGTCCTCATGCTTGCTTAGCGTGCACTTTACAGTCAAAGCTGTCTTCCCAGGCTGAATGATGCTATGTTCAATAAGTGGTGTATGGAATATAGTCACAATAGATTGAACACTGCAAACCTAGCACAAAGACAGTCCATTTAGAAGAGAAAAGGAACATAGCAGTTCTGAGTTGAAAAAGCCCCATGACAGATAACCTCAGTAGCATGTGAAAAGGACCATAATCAGCTAGTGAACTAGTAAATGATCCCATTCCTAAAGGCCTCTTCAGGAGAAAGGAGTGATGGACATCACTGCTAACTATTAACACAGAGTTAAAGAAGAACCATCAAAAGATAGAGACTATATCTCCTGGAGATGACTGCAGGGTCATTTTTATTTTTTAAAAATGTAGTATCTGGCCGGACGTTGGTGGCGCACGCCTTTAATCCCAGCACTCGGGAGGCAGAGGCAGGCGGATCTCTGTGAGTTCGAGGCCGGGCTGGACTGATAGCCTCCTAAACAATACAGAGAAAACCTGTCTCGTAAAAACCAAAAAAAAATGTAGTATCTGTGCATAATCTACTCATTCCATCAATCTATCAGTGAGGACAAAATTCCTCCTGGAGAAGAAGAGAGCCTAGAGTATCATGTTCTGTTTGCCCTCCAGTAGTCTAGTCTAGTCCTGGGCCCTGGAAGATGACAAGATGACAATCTCTCTCTCTCTCTCTTTCTGACTATGTGTGTGTATCTGTCTATGTGTGTGTTTCTGTCTCTGCCTCTTTCTCTCTCTGTCTATGTGTCTGTCTATGTGTTTGTCTCAATCTCTTTCTCTCTGTGTATGTCTGTCTCTGTGATGTCTGTCACTGTTTGTGTCTGTCTCTGTCTCTGTGTGTGTCTCTCTGTCTGTCTCTATCTCTCTGTCTCTCTCCCTCTGAAGGTTTCTTTAAGAGATGTGCTGTCTGTTATTAGTTGCTTTGATGACACTCTGATTACAATGCTTGACAGTAACAGCTTAAAGGTAGAAAGCCTTCTTTTGGTTCATTCTTCCAGGAGATTTCAGTTCATTGTTGTGGAGAAAGCATGGTAGAGTTTATAGAGGTACAAGAGTGAGTTGGAAGCCTCTTGAATGATAGTGGACCAGGGAGTAGAGATCAGCTAGAACCAAGGACCAGACTTTCACTTTCAAAGATCTACTTCCAATGATCTCCTTCTGCAAGCCAGGTTCCACCTTATAAAGGTCACATGGCCTCCAAAAATAAGAAATAAAGAAGACTGGAAGGAAGGGAGAAAGGAAGGAAGGAAGGAAGGAAGGAAGGAAGGAAGGAAGGAAGGAAGGAAGGAAGAAAGAGTTCCACTGATAACAAAGGCATTCAATCACAACCCATGTAGCAGGTTCATTCAATTCTGTAAAGCCAGTTAGGGGTGGTGCTACGTTTTTCTCAGGCCTAACACTCAAATTTGGCAGCTGTCCTTTGCGAATAATATGGAATTTCCAAAAGAAAATAAGGCTAAAAGTAAATATATAATTAAAAATTAGAAGCCACAGGATATTACAGATATTGTTTTCTTCAAAAACCTAAAGAAATTTAGAAAAATAGCATGCAGGTGTTTATTAATAATTGTACAAAGAATCCCAGTTATCCCCCTTCTTTCCCGTATTTTGGGTATATTTACTAACTAGCTTGCTTGGTTTTTGCTTTGTTTTATAAGTGTTCTATTTCATTGTCATTAATCACTAGCTCTATCAACATTCTTGGTTTTTTTATATAGAAAATGAAAGAGGGATTAGGGCTTCCATGTTTGACCCAAAATTCTTGGTTATTATTATTATTATTATTGTTGCTATGAGTTCTAAATTCACAGTTCATGTTAATTGAACAAACATTCCTAAGATTGCTATCATATTTAAGAAAAACCTCTCCAGCTTTCTTTCCTATTTGGTCTATAAGATTTTTAATGCCAACCTGCCAGACATGATGGTAGTGCCGCGATAGTGGCATGGCTATTACAGGATTATCCACCCACTTTCTTATCAGATCTATAGCAGTGTTTCTGAAGAGACTGGTATCAGCTCAAGACACCCCAGGACCAAGTTCTCAGCACAAAGGAGATTTGTTTGCCCCAGGGGGACAAAGGGCAGTGAAAAAGAGACAAAGACTTGAGACAGAGGATGAGAGAGAAGGGAAGAGGAACAAGGGAAAGGAGGCAGGGGTATTTGTACTGGAGGGACAACAACTTGCTTCTGGATAGAGAGGAGACAGATAAATGATAGTTTATACAGGTAAAAGGGTAAACCCCATTTTAGGATGGGATTTTTAATTTTAATTGGGTGTGTTAATTAGGGCAGCCAAAGGGGGCTTTGGATTTCTGGACTTCAATACTTTAATAGCTGAAATTTGATAGTCAGTCTCAGGAGGAGGAAGTAGCCAAATAGTGGAACAGACCTTGGTAGCTAATGGTTTTTAGCAAGGCAGAGGGAATAGGGGAAAGCAAGGCCTGACAGCGTTGTGTGTGCCACGCCCAGGCTGGCTGGAGTCCCTTCAGTTTCTTGTTCTATGCATTTCACATCCAACTTTCTCCTTATTTGCCACTCTTTTCTCTGTCGCACTGCATTTATAACATATTTGTGTTCTTGATGAACTTCTAGCCTTTTTATATCACAGTGCCATATGAGCATAGGGGCAGTGACAGAAGTTATCCTATGCCAAGACAGCTAGCAAATATTCCACTGCTGGTTGAAGTAACTGTTGACCACATATGTATATACTGCTAATCACAACTCAATTTTCCCTGAGCTATAGCCTAAAACTGTATTAAGGCTACCCCAATAAAAAAAGAGAGAGTAAGACAAATGGAAGAGAAAAGTGGATGAGAAAAGGTAGCAGTCTTAATCTATAGTTTAAAAAAGTTTAAAAAACTAGAAGCAGCATTTTGCATATTCTAGGCTGGCCTCAAATTTCCTATTTAGTCGGAGGCGACCTTGAGTTATTAGTGAGAAATTATCCTCCTGCCTTCACAGTTCTGGTATTACAGCCCTGCCTGCATCTCCATGCTGAATGTATGTGGAGCTAGATGTGGAACATGGGGTTTCATGTATGTCAGATCACATCCTACCAACTGAGCTATATCTCTAGTCCCCTTTGTGGATTTCTGTTAACACATCACCTTTATATTAGGTTGACTTAGCATTCCTGCTAACCTGAGACATTCTTGACTGAGGAGTAAAAGCACTGAATCCAGATAAACTTCTTGAAGCCAGGGAAATCAAGACAGCTTGTGTGACTCTCTGCAAATATGTGTCAAGAGCATCTATAGATGGTCCCTGTGTGTTTAATGGGTCCTAGAGTTTAGACTCCACTGGCTTCAAGCTGAAGCTAACCTGACTCTAGATCCTTACTTGCTTTGTCTCCCAGGTTTCCTTCCTTTTTTCTAATCACATATGCAGCAAGCTTCCTAGAAAAAGTATATAAAATTTTAAAATATGTAGTGTACAAAGGGAATTCAACTCTTGGCCATTATTGCAGATTATTACTAACATCATGACCAAAATGATTCCCATGGGTATATACCTTCAATATTGTATTGAGAAGTCAGTAAGGAAAATATAAAAGCT
The DNA here is from genome assembly GCF_017639785.1 of Mesocricetus auratus. Classification (NCBI taxonomy): domain Eukaryota; kingdom Metazoa; phylum Chordata; class Mammalia; order Rodentia; family Cricetidae; genus Mesocricetus; species Mesocricetus auratus. Next base: position 25,029,652 of record NW_024429196.1, on the reverse strand, counting down.
GAATTCAAACTTTTACTTTATAGTCAAGTTTGAAGAACCCTACATGCCATTTTATATGCTATTTCCAGGAGCAGTGTGTTATAAAAAATATCTTAACAGAAGCACACAGCTAAATTAAATTTTGATTCATTTTAGTTTATCAAGACAAGAATGATTTAATTTATATTTTAAAAAAGACAACTTTGAAAATGAGACCATGAAATTAGTAGTTTGAAACAGGCCCTTATACCGATGTGGGAAAGCAGAAGGCTGGTGTGTGTACGCCTATTCTATTTTATGATGTCCTCAAACTCCCCCCGCGATAACTTGAGTGTTTGTTAACTGTTACTTCCAGTAAGTTCTTTCTTATCCTTGGCTGAATCCTCTCCCATGGCAATATGGATTCATTAGACCTCATCTGTGCTGCTGTAGTGACAATAAATGGCCAGCACCATCATAGATTCTATACACTGAGAACATCACCCACCCCTTCCTAGTATCAGTTTAACAGTGTTCTGTCTCCTCAGCATTTTGTAGGAGAGCAACATGGAAACCATGTCAATTTCAAAGTAAACTTAACTTGCATTGAATCATGTGCATGTGAATTGGCAGCAATAGTCAGCACACATTCAACATGGAGCCTGATAACACCTGCCTAATTCGGCCACCGCTAGCAAGATGTGTGAATCTGAGCAAGATCCAAAGCCTCAGTGGACCAAATTCTTCTCATGAGTGCAATAAGAAATCCAGGTTAGACTTTACTAAGCGTGAGTCTTCATTCTTTGCTCAAGGCTCTTGCTGGGTAGCCAAGGGAAGATAAGAATCCGCAAAATTTATTTAGTCCAATGTCCTGGCAGGTCTTTACCTTTACCTCTTTGGTTATTTTCTTCTAAGGGCTTATGACAGTCATCTGGCCTCTAGAGGGTGTTAGGAATGTGGTAGTCTCTCAAAATGAGAATACTTTTCTATTCATTTTTAAAAATGATTTCATTAGTAGTATATGAATGCATGTACATGTATGCATGTATATGATTTGTATATTAGTGCAGGTGGGTATGTGACAAAGCACATACATGGAGGTTAGAAGATAGCTTTTGGGAGTTGGCTCTTGCCTTCTGCTGCACTGAAATAGGTCTTTTCTTGGTTCTACTGGCCCGAAAACTCCAAGTTAGCTGGCCTGTAAGATTTAACCCTATTCTCCTGTTTCTACTCCCCATCTCTCAGCGGGAGTTCTGGGATTATAGATGCTCATCACCTCATCTGGCTATTGTGAATAACTTCTAGAGATCCACGTCAGGTCAACTAGCTGTCTTACACACAAAGCCATATCACCAACCCTCGTTAGTACTACTTAAAGTCATTGGTGTTCTTTTCTTTTTCTTCTTTTCTTTTTGTTCTTTATTTTCTGTTTCACATAGCTGATTACAACAAGCATATCACAGTACAATATGATGAATATCCATAGACAACCCTCTATAAAACAGCCTATAGTTATTAGTGAATAACACAAATTTTAAGAGAGAGATGCAGGTATTTCTGGTTTGGTTTTTGTTTTGGTTCCTTGAATTGCTTTGATTCACAAAACTGTGCCAATGTAACAGGAGGATTGAGTGAGGGAGAATAAAAGAAAGAAACTTTGGGGCTAGTGTTTCCAGAATTCATAGGAGTCAAATATGTGTACGTTATCAATTTTTTTTACAGTTCATATACTAAAGTGTTTTAATAATAATAGAACAGTGGAAATGCCAAGACCATAATACTTAAGAAATTTCACAGGAATAATGATTTGTGTTTGGATCATAATGCTATGGTACCCTGGCAGGCAAAGCATTCAACACTCTAGGGATTGAAAGAGTCACTGTGCCTTTCAAATGGCCCAACTTAATCCCACAGAGAAAATGATGCAAGTGATGGAGTTAGCCCTATCTGTGTAATTATAAATTATAAATGAGTAATTAAAGATTAATCCTAAATCTCAGTAGGCTCTATGATAGATGGGCCATCTGGATGTTCCTGGGACATTTAAAGAGCCTTGATACTTATATGTCCAAATCAATGACAAGACCTTTTAGAGAGAAAATTCACAAAGAAGTCTCAGCAATTTTTACATTAATGGTTTTATTGGTCTCCTCTATTCCCTAAATGGTTAAAAAGTTATCTGATGAGTCTGTTTAATGGCTCCCACCAAAACTCTATAATTCTCCTTAAACCTCCTTTTTGAAAAGCTATAGAGATTTAGGAGACTATGGTACTTTATATCATCTTGTTGTCATCCAAAACATGATAAACACGTTGTGTGAAGAATTAGTAAGTCACACTGAAAGATGGACCTAGTATCTCACATTATACATATACAGGGTTACATCCATTAGCCTGAACAGCTCTCTCTGATGCCACCTTGTGTTTTCCTTTTTCTGTATATTGTATTTTCTGTCTGGAATCAAAACTAGAAGAACACTGTCTGCAGTCTGAATTTCATCATTTTTATCTGGCCATTACTTTGCATCCAGTGTGCTATGTACAGTAAGTAAGGCTGGTTTCCTTAACAGGGTCATTTGGAAAGTCTACAGCAATAGGAAGACTGTCCGCTATTCTGCCATATTGTATACCATCACCCAAACCCTTCCCTCTGAATACATCATCCTGGCACTCCCTCTTCTCTTTCCATCCCACCTTCTGAGTTTCCCTACTGGATAGCAAGCTAGATTGGGATAAGAAAACATAGCAAGCCATCTGTCTTATTGCCATTTTGCTCAGATGACCTCTTAACTAAGGTCAGAAAGCAACGCCCAGATATAATCTATATGAGCCCTGTAAGAAGTAAAGACACAGCACAAATCACATCAAGTACAACAGTTTTCTACTTTGCTAATGAGCTTCCCATGGCCTCTGAATATACTGATGATAAAAATCAACCTCTCTGAATAGCTGGTCTGTGTTCACCACTCCAGCATCATTTCATATTACCCTGACTTATTCTGGTCACTCACAGAGAACATAGAGAAATAGCATGATTTCACAGTGCCTGCTGGAGTAGGGGTGTGGGACTTTGTATTGGCATATAGATTCTTCAGGTCCCATTGAGCATAATTCATCCAACACCTTGCTCTGCAGATGCTTTGATCCAACAACTTCACCATTGCTTATCTGAAAAATATATCCAGCGACATATGAACAGATAGATAAGGTCACAGTCAACAGTAAGGTCCTTGGTGGGAACTAAAAGCTTAAATTATCTTGACGTCTGCCCAAAAAAACTTGGTTAAATATGTTGCAGCACAATAACATCTCTGAAACTATTAAAAGCAGACCACATTCTTAAATGTGACAGTGCACAGACACTCTCTTTCACAGAATACAGCTTGAAGACCAGTTTAGCACCTAAAGGTGCTTGCTGCCAAGCCTAACTACATGAATTTGATCCCCTAGACTTACATGGTTAAAGGAGAGAACATGATCCACAGGATTGCCCTCTGACCTCCACACTGGCTCTACTGGTGATCCACATGCATTCAGTCATGCATGTGTGCACATGTACATACACAATTCATACACAAATAAATAACACAATAACATTAATTTTAAAAAACACAGCATGAAAGAGAGCAGAGGAAGTGCCTACATGGTAGAAAAGCTAAGGAGAGGATCCTTTGACCAGATGTACAGTGTCATTGATCTTGGTGGTGGCTACACCCTTGTTAGAAGTGATTAAAAACTAAACTTAACTGTCTGGTCTTCCCCTCCCAAATCCATTGCTCAAATATTTCTCTGTCTAGTGTTACTGAGGTATAACTTGGATAACTTTAAGATGTACTGTATGAGATTTTAACTCATTATCTCGGTCTTGAGAGACACTGAACAAATTCCTACAAATACTTGATGAGAACTTCTCGCACTATTGGGTCATCAAGGGGAAACAGAGCTGAGATGTTGTCACCATCAACAGGATCCTGAGTAGACAGGACCAAGAGATGTATGAGATTTGGAGACATATAAAAGACACTGGGTAAAAACTTAAGAACTCCAAACAATGTATGAACTTTAGCTTTATGACAAACATGCCACACTGTCATAATGTTTGCCAAAGGAGGAATATGTATATGGGGGACATACAAGAATCATCTGGGTAAGACTTCCTATTTTTCTGTCAACCCTAACACATTTCTAAATGTAAAGCCTGTTTGAGAGAAAAAAATGAAACTGTGGATGTGTGCATACTAACACAAAATGTCATTGATTAATTTATTTTAAGAAAGTTGATCAAAGATAGAATCTGATAATAAAATACTTTAAATGCAGAAAGATTCTTATTATCTAGGTATGCCTGTATATTTCCATAAAAGTATGTACAAATATTAAGATACAAATAGTGAGATTACATTTTTGTTATGTTTTCTAATATTTAATGTTGATTACTAGTATCATAAAAGTAACTTAGTTGGTTTTTTGTTTGTTCCATACAATTCTTGCAAATTCTTAAATATTTAAGTGTTGACTGGTACAGCCACCTAAAATGCATACTATGTATGGCCTTTAGAACTAGAACAAATATTGATGTCGTGTACACTTTCTTTTATATCTGCATTTAGAAATAACATTAGACTTACAAAAAACCCTTGCAAAATGTGTAGGTTCCAAATATTCATTACTATTACCCATTTGGTGTCTTACTATGAAATGAGAAAAGAAGTAGCTAGAGGATGATGAGTAACAAAATCTACTTGCCTATTTTGTGTGTGTGTGTGTGTGTGTGTGTGTGTTTGTGTATGTATGTATGTGTTTATCTCTGTGTGTGTGCTTCAAATTTGTTTAATTTAAATATATATAGTAAATTTTAAAAAGAACTTGATATAGGCAAAAAGGTCTCACCAATTATTTCCCAATATAGACTCCTTTGGAATTTTCTCATTGGAGATCAGTCATTTGAGCAAAACCAACAAAATGGTCTTTCCCTTCTCAGTGCACTGCATCCAAGCATCCATGAGGACCAAAGTCACCATCCTTAATGAAGTTCATATTGATCATTGGGTTTGTCAGGAGAACCTCTTGAAACTATCTTCAGGAATATCATTTGGGACTATACAAATGTCCTGATTCCTCCTCCTCTGCTTATCCTCTAACTTGAATACCTATTGTGTGCCTTCTCATCTTCAACAAACACTATTGCTTATTAAATGGTGGTTTTTCTATTTTATTTTTTATATATTTAATTGAATTCTTCCCGTGTTCCACTTTTTTAGGTTCTTTTGACAGTGTCATACATTTTATAATGAATTTTATTCATTTTATCACCATTTCCTCTCTCATCCTCCCCCAGCTAAAACTGTTCCTCTACCCTCTCCTGATTTCATGTCCTCTTTTGTATGTGACCACTGAGTTTGATTCCAGTTTAATCTCTAGAGTGGACAGGCAGGAGGTTATTTACTGGAGCACAGGTAATTTTTTTGTGACTACACCTGTGAAGAAAGCAATATTCCCTCCTCTGGTGGCAATTAATTGCCAACAGTCCTGTTGTCCCTGCTCCCTTATTTATGCACTCACCATGAGAATCAAGCTCTTTTTCTATATGTTATCACCCTGTAGTATCTCTTATCTTTGTCACTAAAAATCCATTTGGTCCCACTCCTTCATCTTTCCATCCTCACCATCTATGGTTAGTGGAAGGGGTTTGCTTTGTTTTATTTTATGGCTATGCAAAATATTTAATTGTCATGAAATCAATGCAAGCATCTTTTATTGTCTCTGAGATTCAAGACAGAGTTAAAAAGCCTTTGCTACACTTTTTCTTCCAATCATTAGATGACTTATTTTCTCTATCCCTACCTATCACATTAGAATTTATCCCTTTCCATGACCACATCATAATTTCTCTATCATCTACTTACAACATCTTCACCAAGATGAATTCAACTTGGAGTAAATCAGCTTAGTTGAAGTGTGGGGATCAGCTATGTGGCTATATAAACCTGAACTCGCTGGGGATAATTCTATTGCTTACTATAGTTCCTCTAGTCTCATCTCTCCACAGTCAGGACAGCATTCACTGTCTTGTGCAGGAGTTTGCATCTCTCTAGAAATGCACAAGGGTGTAAATGTCTAATCTCTGTTAGCAAACAAGGGGAGTGCAGATGACAGCATGTGGAGGGAGGATGCGAGTCCATGCTTTTAGACCTAAAGTTGGAATCTCAACCTTGTGAAGAAACATTGTGAAAGTGATATACTTGATATTTCTTGTTTTCTCTTTGTTTTCCTGGTGTCTATACTTACGTTTTTAATTCATTGGCTTGCTTCTGACCACCTACTCTGTGTCCACAATTTTCCCATAGTGGTAATAGTCTTTACCAAAAATTGTCCCTCTAATCTTGCTAAACACTAACAGTTGCCTACTGAGATTTAGTGTGTGAATATAGCTGGCAGTCCCCATTAGGAGGAGAGGTATCTTTAAAAGAAAAGCAAAGTTCCCTGGAGACTGAAAGAAATCGGAGGTTTTTTATATATGAAAAACAGAAAGGACAAGTTAGGTACACAGTCATGGAATTATGCTACAAAGTGTTTCATGCTATGCAGCCAAATAAAGGGCTGCCCTTTGAAAAACCGAGAATGGCTCTAATCTCTAAATAGCTACATGTCTGTCATTGGGCCATTATCACCCCTGATGAGAAGATGCCATCTGCCCAAATGCACATTTGATGGTTTCCTCACTGACAAGAAACTTAAGACTGTAATGAATAATTTTTTTATTTCAGAATACTGCTGTTCCATTTTGGCTATTTCCTTCTCATTTATTTTACACACAAGTAGCATCTTTGTCTTCATGGTGTTTAGTTCTTGTTTACTTTATACATGAAGTCAAAGTCCTCTTTTTGACATCTTTACCCATAAGTGGTTGCTATGGAAATGATTGGAATTTCATACACAAAGGATTATTACCTTCAGTTGGGTAGCATCCAGACTATGCGAACCCTTAAGACACTAGAGGCAAATGTGTTAGTGAGAAATTAGAAAAAATCAATTTGCAGATGCACGAATGCACTGAGATAAATAAAATTATTCCATTCACCCAACTTGGTCATGTTTAATTGTTACAGTTTGTGAAATATAGAGATGAACAATTTTAATAACTCCTTTTTGATATTTATACTAATTTCCGTTATACCCTGGTTTTTATATTAAATGGTTTTATAATTAGATTTTTCCTTAAACACACACACACACACATATGGCTGTAAATGACAGTGCACGCCTGTAATTCCAGTACTTGGGAGGCAGGAAGGGCAGGAATTCAAGATCAGCCTCAGTTGGTGGACAGCCAACTGAGACTCTATTTCAAAAAGGGGAGTTAGGAAAATAGCTCAGTCAGTTAAGTGTTTGCTTGCTACTCAAACCTGGGGTGGTGGTTTGGATGGCTAACACCTACATAAAAAGCCACCTGTGGCAGTGAGGTGGTCCAATCTCAGCACTGGGGATACAGAGTCAGGGGGATCCCTGGGGCTTGTTGACCAGCCAGTCTAGCCGAATTGACAAACTCTGGGCTCAGTGAGAGACCCTGTCTCAATAGGTGATTAAGTGGAAAGTGATCGAGGTATAAATCTCTGGAATTTACATGCATGCACACATATTTGCACACAAACACAAGTAGACTCTCACAAAATGCCAAATTAAAAGCTAAAAAATAAATATTTAAGTGCAAATGTTACCATTTACCCTACCACCTTTGTGCTAAGAATAGCATTAGAAACCACGGTTTCCTCCACATGGATATTTCCCCCTCTTTTTGAGTTTAAAACACATTAGTGTGATTTTTACATCCTAAATTGTTCAAATGCATATAATTCCAGTCCCTGAACATGTTAGGTATAATTATTCACATTTTGCAAAAAGCAAAAAAAAAATCTTTGGGTCATAAATTAACAGTAATGGTGCATGTAATTTAGTACTTACATGTATTAGTGCATTTTCAAAGTGTTTGAAGTGTCTGTTTATAAATAATTTCCTGTGATACCCAGTTGTTCTCAAGTAAAGAAGTGATGGTACTGATGAGCATTTCTATGGAACAGAGACACTGTGAGTAACTTACATCCTCATCCCAGACAGCCAGGTATGCCCTGCCCTCTATGTCAATTCTATATGCAATTGGAATGCATTGGTGTTTGGTCTTAAATGAATATATATGCATTTACATATGCTGATTACATTGGTAAATATGATTCATCTCTTTTACATTTAGCAAGCATTTACTGAGCATGTGTTTGGAACTGGGCCCTCTCCTGTCTGACATTTAATTAGTCAATATTCGTCACTAATTTGGTTCTTCCCTCAGATTCTCAGAGCAAGATGAAGATCTGTAAATCAAAGACATTCTGACTGTAAGGAGTAGGGATCATTAACCGTCTAAATCCTCCCCTCTCTTAAATTGGAAGGCAATTACCAGTTTCCTAGTTTCATTTTCCCAGCTCTTTCTGTCAAATGGTGTATATTTATGTATAGGGTTCTCAAACCAGCAGACTCATAGCCAGGCTCACAGCACCAAGGCATCACATTTTGGGAAAATTGACTTGCATATTAGTTCATTCCTATGGGGAAAGCATCCTCAATAAAAGACACAAGCCATGTGCTTGCTCTAAAGTCCCTCAACAAACCATACAAAGGCACAGGGAGGAAAAATCTATGACAAAGGGAAACTAGATTTGCAAAAAAGCCCATATTATTATGGGTGTGACTTCTGCATGGTTTTCCCCTTTTGTCATCATTCAGCAAACAAGGAGAAATGTTGCAAATGACAGTTAGTGCTCACGTGATATAGTTAACACTTGCTTGCTGGTCAGAGTGGCGACTTCATTGCCTTGATTTCTTCCTTAATTATTTTCCTTTCATCTTTTTTTTCATATCTCTTCTTCGCATTTTCAAGGCAATTTTGTAGCCCGTGTGAATTTGTTCCGTCTTTTCTCCAAAGTCCACGTAAACATTTTCACATGTTCATCCAAATTCTTCTCCCTTTTCCGCACCCCTGCTGGGCTCTCTTTGAAGTGGAGAACTTGTCAGATTCTTGCCAGCAAAGCAGCATGCATCCTCCTGAGGGCGGGGGGGGGTCTGCTGTGGACTGTGTTTAACCTTCTCCTAACTGCCCTGCTGGACCAAAGTTTGTATGGCCTTAAAGCCAAGCCCATTTCCCTCCAGTGGATATATCCACCCCCACGAAAACCTCCTCTTTGTTCTGTTTCAGTATTTACCAATGGTTTCCTGCCTCTGTTTGCTAAAAGAGGATGCCTCTCTCCTCACCCACCCAAGACTGTGCCTTGTTCATCACCAGTTCTCCCTGTACTTAATGGGCGTCCTTGGTTATGTCATATTTGTAAGCCATAGTCTTTTTTCAGTATTTCTGTTCTTGAACGGTAATGATTGTTGGGTCCTGCCATCTGTTTGTACTCTGTGAAGTCAGAGCGCTTTTTAATGTTGTCTGCATCCTGTTGATATTATTTCCTGCCTGATATTTGGTTTGGATGACATAAGGATGGAAATGAACCACCTCTCCCCCCCAAAAAAGATACTATTTTATAATTTCTTTTCTTTCTTTCTTTTTTCTTTTCTCTCTTTTTTTTCCGCTAGCTTGTTAATATCCCAATCTGCTTAGCTTCTCTCTGCATCTCATGCCAATTTCTCATTTTAATTACATGGCCAGTTCAGGGCATGAATCCTCACTTTGCCTATGTCTTAGCCATTCATCTAGTGCAAAGCAGAAAGCTGCCGGCCCCACCTGCCTTTCACTGCCTGATGTTGCAAAAATTGAATCACCCATGTTCTGTGAAAGCAACAAGTAAAGTCTGCAGGAAACTAGGAGAGCCAACAATGTGGACAGTGTTGACGCAGACTTGCTAAATCAGGTGTTTAACATTTGATGGTGCATTCATTTGTCAAAATATGTCATAATCACCCTGTTCACCTATGCAGAACATAAGAATTTGATTAAGGTCTTTTGTAAAGATGTTGTATAAGATAAGCCCAGCCAAAATAAAATTTAAAAAAGGAAGGAAGGAAAGAAAGGAGAAAGGGGAGGTAGGAGAGAAGGAGTGAGGGAAAGAAGGAAGGAGGGAGGGTGAAGGAGAGAGGAAGGGAGGAAGGAAGGAAGGAAGGAAGGAAGGAAGGAAGGAAGGAAGGAAGGAAGGAAGGAAGGAAGGAAAGCAGGCATGCAGATTTTGAACTGATTCGCTATCTCATACGGAATTCTAATTCAAACATTTTCAAAAGTCTAAGTGAATGATTTTTAACTTCAGCTGCTGACTAGGCCAAATCTGGAAATTAAGTTCCAGAGCATATTGTGCAGGAGAAAAAAATCTCATTATCCTCCTGACCTTTCTCTGCTTTAAAACTGAGCAGATACCAACAATCGCTGTGAAGTCATTTCTTGATTTTTTTAAAACCTTTTGTTAATCTCTCCGTCTTCAAAATTGGAGAATTAGATCTTATTGGATTTAAAGCTGCTATCCATAATAATTACAAAAAGGAAGTCATTATATTTTTAATTATTAAGTTAATAATTTAAATCTACAATGCACCAAAAATTGGAAGCTACCATATCACTAATGTTCATGTTTCTGGTGGTTTCCAAAGCAGTATGTGTCAGAGAATGAAGCAGAAACACTGTCAATCATTAATGTTGCTTTCTAAGTGATATCTGGGGTCATCAGAGTGCAGCATTTACTTAGACTCTGAATATCCCTTAATAATTGCTTAGGAAATACTAATCAATTTATTAAACAGCTGTTGAGAATTTTTTTAGGGATGGAATTTACTCAGGGAGCCTTGAAAAAATGTTATTGAGGTTGCTATTGCCAAGTAGTAGAAACTCCATCTTTAAAAGCTTGCAAGAGGCTCGTTTGTACAGTATTTGCTTGTCATGGACTCCATCTCCAGTAACACACATACACAGAGAAAGGGGGAAAGGAAGGTAGGGTAGGAGGTAGGAAGGGAGGGAGGGAGGGAGACATTTGGCCTGATGATATAGTTCACTACTAGAACAATTGCCTAGCATATACAATATCCTAGACTCGAACCCCAAGTCTACAAAATAAGATAGATAACATAAACTATAAAATTAAGTATCCTGCAATATGGTGAATTTAGATGGGTGTTCTTGGAAACACCTGCCCACCTTGGAAAATGGGGTCTAAAGTCACCTTCACTAGGTATTTCCCCAGTGCCAGGTAACGTTTTGATCAATGGCAGCATATACAATAGTAATCCCACAGTGTTATGAAGAAGTTAAACAACCCCATCATCTAGTGGCATCCTAGCCCTGGAGATACCATAGATAAAACAGGCATTGTCCATCCTACTGGGATACAGCATGCACAGCTATATGTAAGCGTAACACTTTATAATAAGTATATGCAACTGTATGTCTGATTCATACGTTTATAATACTTTCTATCGTCATTTTTAAATTTAGTCATCCTGAATAAAGAAAAAGAGAGAGGCGGTGGGGGGCAGGGAGGGAGGAAGGAAGGAAGAAAGAAAGAAATAAAGAAGGAAGGAAGGAAAGAGAAAGAAAGAAAGAAGGAAAGGAAGAAAGGAAGGGTTAATAGCAAGACACTATGCCACACTGACCTGGCAGCTGCTATACACACACACACACACACACACACACACACACACACACACTAATCATGAGGCTGTGAACAACAATTGTGTGTGTGTATAGTTATTGTTGCTTACATCCCCATGATTATGTCATGAAGCCAGATTTGTTATTGGTCTTCTAAACCATCTGGGCTTATATTAATATGCACTGTGATTTCACTCAACAGAATCACCTGACACTGTTCTTCTCAGACATTATACCCATGGTTAAGTGACACATGACTGTATTTGCAAATTGCAGTTGGTGCAAAGAAAGAAAGAGGCAGTCATGCTGATAGTGACAGGCCCTGGTGTAGAGGTGACAGATGCTTAGTCCTTAAGTGTAGGAAGGATTCAGATTTGCAATGAGGATCAGGAAAGGAGACAGAAAGGATGAGGAATGAAGAACCAGGCAGATGCTCTGAGAATGGGATAGTAACGGAACTTGCAATATGGCCTATGATAGGGGATACATTGGGTAACTCCTGATAAGCCATGGGGAGATGTCTGCTTTGTATTTTATTAAAAGTGCTCAGGGCAAAATCAGTGCCATATTGTTTACAGGGGAGAGAATTCTCTGACCAGGGGAGATGGCTCGGTGGATAACGTGATTGCTGCACAGCCTGAATAGCCAAGTTCCAATCCCAAGCACTTATATGAAAAAGCCTGATGAAGCAGCACACCTGTGATCCCAGAGCTGGGCAGTAGAGACGGGTTCTGAGCCAGCAGTCTAGCCAAGGCAGTGAACTACAGAGCCACTGAGAGGTACTGTCTCAAAAAAATGCAAGTTAGAGAGCGACAGAGGGCATCCCAACAGCAACCTGGCCTCCTCACAATCCTGTGTACACACAAGTATACAACACACACACACACACACACACACACACACACACACACACACACATACACACGAGTTCTCTGTAGAAAAGGTCAGTGGTGGGAGTGAGGAGAACCAGAAAAAATGCATGAGTTGAGCTGATAGCAGGCCCCAGGTGAGAAAGACAGAGATAGTGAGAAGTATTTAGAGTGGACATAGATTATCTATGACAAACAGAAGGGCTTGCCATATTCGTGAGAGATTAAGGCAGTCAGAGCACTGTCTCACTTGCTGATTTGGCAAACCTCTGTAACTTGAAGTATGCTTGGCAAGAGAGGAGATAGACATTGATGTTTCTGCTTGTTTTGTGGAAGATTCAGGCAGCAATGAGAAGTTCAGTAGACAGGTGTGTTAAAGTTGAAATACCCAGAAGACAGGCAAGAAGAATGTTAAATACATACTTCATCTATCCAGTCTACACATGGTGTGTCTACAATGTGTCATATAGCTTTCTTTTGTTGCAGAAGTATCTTGATTTGGGATATAGGGGAAGTTTGTGCTGGTTATAAAATCAGCTACAAGTACTAGCTTTGCTCCAGGGGCAGATAACTAGCACTGGCACAGTGGCAAGCCACTTCTTGAGGAGAAGCTGAAAGTGGCAAAGAGCTACTAAGTAATGAACAAGATTATAGCTTTCTAGGCCAGTCATCAAATTGTAGATTCAAGGACATCTGAGTGACAGGATCCACTCAACAGTGTTAATAACCAATGTGCAAGGAGTATAATCATTTGTTTATAACAGCAAAACACTGGTAAAATCTAAACTGCCCAACACATTTGGGAATGTTAAACAGCCGTTGTAGACAAATGGTTCTGAAAAATCACTTAATGGTGTGAGATCAAACTTTAAATGTAAAAGTGAAAATACTGGGATGATTTATAGATATTTCACCTTGATTTAAAGGCAAAATAATATGTGGGAAGAAAATTAGTAAAAAATAGCAACTATAGTTATCAATAAATGATAATATTAAAAAACATTATTCAAAGTAATAATTTTGTAAATAAATTTAGTTTTTAAAATTTAGAATAATGGCCTGACTCCACTGGTTCTAAATTGAAGTTGGTGCTGATTATTAGAAGTAAAAGAAAACTATGGTATCAACCTTGGAGAAATAAGAGGAATGAGAAACGTTCCCTTGCACTCAAGAATGGAGCTGTTTTCATTTCTTGCAAGGATCACTTCTTTTTAGTTTTTTGTTTGTTTTACTATGGATAGTGTATTATTTGACTAGAGCTGTGGAGGGGAGAGTGGGAGCAGCATTAAAGAATTACACGTAAGAAGGAAAGTAGGCAAAATAATGAGTGAAGTTGACCAACATAGGCTTTGCACTCACTATGGGACTATGGGTCAGGTAACCTTTTAGAAATTTCTGATTTAAGAAAGACAACTGAGAATGTTACATTCACACTGGATTAATTTGTATTAAACACTATCCCTCCCTTTTCAAATACTCTCATGTAGAACAAGGAATTGCAAAAATTAATAAGCAGACACAGATGCAAATGTGTGTGCACATGTGTATTCCATCCTCATATAAAGTTAATTAATCAAGAGAAAGTTAAAATTTAATTAAAAATTTTGTCACTAATTCTGGCCCTAGTGATAAGGTGGAAGAATAAAATGGTTGTCACCTGTCTGTCTGTTGATTTATCATTAATTAAAGCTCAGCTGGTGAAGGTATCCTTGACACTCCAGTGGTGAGACATGCTTAGATATAGTTACCATGGGTGCAAATTGAGGTCCCCGGAGTCTCTAAATCTGTTCCATCCTATTCCATCTTAGATGCTGGCATCTGTAAAACCCAAATCCCTTTGTTAAGGCTGATATAAAGACCTGCAAAAATAACAAACATCACTTCTCAAAATAATTGTTTCAGGATTTCAAAGATGTTTCAGTGGTGTCTAGAAATCCCTGCATATTCCTTGCGCTCTTGATGGAATCCAGCAGGCTTAAGAAGCTCACTCTGTGCTAACAATATCTCCTTCTCTGTGAAATATTGGAGTGCTGAGCTGGTGGGAAATCTTTCTGTAATCTTGGTTTGGGAATACATTTATAAATCAGATTTTCCTGTGCCCCCTCTTCCTGTCCTTTTGTTTAAAAATACCTATCCCCGCCCTACATTCAATTACACAACATGAAGTGGGAGCCTGCTGAGTTCTGTGAGAAAGGCTGTTTTCAAAAAGGTCAGATAAAGTCTAATGGGTAGAGTTATGAATGTTCTAGAAAGCAGAACTGTATCTCCTTAAAAGGCCAGATAGAGCACCCTAGGTGGAGCTATGACATGCATCAGCCATTCTGTAATACAATCCAGATGGTTCCTTTTCACCTGTTGTTTGTTTGTTTGTTTGTTGGTCTTTTTTTGGTTCATCATTCTATTTAATAAAACCTCATCTTAATGCCTTAAAGGGGTAATACATTATATATATATATATATATATATCACTATATCAAGTCAGTCATGTATCTATCTCTTATGGCTATAAATGCCATGAATCAGTTTTAACCATCACCCCAAATAACAAAGGAATGAGATGAAGCAGTAGACAGAGCTACACAAATCTTGTACGGCTTTTGGAAAGATCAGTTTAATATGCTTCTGTGGATTTTAATTTGGAGTGTTTGTGAAACATCACATTTCAAATAGTAAAGTTTTAAGTACTAAATGAGAATCTTAACAATCAAGTGTTTCTGGTGATATAGCATTCCATGGTATGGCTTTCTTATCCTTCACTTTTAAAAGTTAAAGCATATTCACAAATCAAACAGATTTGGTGACAACAAATATCCTTGCTGGAAAATAATGTGTTCATAATAACAAATTATGGCCTCTTTGGTCACTGAATTGGCAATGGTGGAGTTTTACCCAATCTACTGCTATTGAAACCAAAACCAGCAAGTGGAGGCAGATATGAAGAGCATTGAAGCACAGTGTGTATCAATTGTAAACCATGGTTCTGTTAGCTTTGAGCTCCCCACCCTCTTGAAGACAATCAGACCATTGGTTTAATTCCTGGAGGTTTTCTATCTTTGACAACCATCAAAGATCTATCCCTCTCTATAGACAGAGTTGATGTCCCACCTGGTCCTGCAGCCATTGAGTCCCAAATAAACACAATGAGGCTTATAGTAATGAGAAACTGCTTGGTCAAAGGCTCAGGCTACTTATTGACTAGCTCGCTCTTAATTATTAACCCATTCCTACTAAACTATGTATCTCCATGTGGTCTTGGCTTACTGGACAATGCCAGACCTGTTACTCCTTTGTCAGCTACATGGCATCTCTCTTAATACTCACTCTCTGGGTCCTCTCCAAAAATTCTCCTCAACTGATGGCCTGCCTATATACTTCCTGTCTGGCTACTAATCAATCAGTGTTTCCTGCCTGGCTACTGACCAATCAGTGTTTTATTTATCAATCAGTAAGAGAAACATATATACAGAAGGACATTCTCCCATCATCTCCTCTTTTCTGTCTAAATAAAAAGAAAGGTTTTAACTTTAACATAGGAAAATTATGTATAACAAAAACCATCAAACAAAAATTATAGTTATAATATTTAGTTCTTTAACATTTAGCAAAATTTAAAGAAAATACTGTATCATCTATCCTATCTTCGTGAATCTGAAATTTCCTATGTAGTTATCTTTTATTATAACTAAGGAAAACAATTGCTATCTGTCTTCAACTCTATCAAAGACCTCAGAAGGACAATATATAAACTCTACAATTGACAGAGATATCTCACTGCCTGGACAGTCACCTGAAGTTTCTCTGTAATGTTGAGGCATCTATCTTCAATCTATAGTGTATGGCACACTGCTCAGCAAAGCAAGGAATTTGAAAGTGTCCTGGCTATATTGGCAGTTTGTCAGTCATTTTTCTCTGTGTCCTGCAGAATGTCTGACAGACTGTTCCATGAAGCATGAACACTTCAGGATTGTCCCATCTTGTTTTGGCAAGTTCAGCAGTCATTTTCTTATGGGTCCTGCATGGCCAGGTTATACAGCATACAGTCAAACAGTCCAGGCAAAAGCAGTTTCTTGCACAAATGGTTAGTCTTGCAATTTCAAAGGCAAACTCCATAACAAGTTTCTTAGATGCCCATCTTCCTCTCTGATGTAATTAGTGTTGCTAGGAGTACTTCATATTATAGAATCTTTTCTGTGATCTAAGACACCACCAGAGACATGTTGATGACTGGTGCTTCTAAATGCTACTGGCTCTAGAAAGTGACAAAGCACTACAACAGAGCAGGTCGTGGTGTTCATCATATTTCCATAGCTGTCTAGAGAGGAAAAAGCATATAGACTAGGTAGTTAACTGATACTACCCAGGGGAGAAAGTGCCAGCAAAATATTAAGTAATAATATTAAGCCACCATAACAGACATTAAAGTATGATATCAAGTCTTGGAATTATTCTACTTCTAATCCCTAGTTTAAGAGAATTCTAGTTCCACTATTCAAAAGTTAATAATACACATGTGTGTATATATATATGCATATATATATATATCAGTTGTTCACAAATATTGCATAATGTGCCAGGAGAAAGTGTTTTTCAATTGATATGTCCCCTTAGTGAGTTTCAAAATAAATACTGTACATTGCCACTTCTCTATTATGTTTTTAAATGAAAGATGCTTTAGAATAAATGATTCTGTGAGTGCCTCTCATATGACAATGGCAAATGTTACTCAGTAAAATATTTGTTTCTGTGTGTGTTTGTGAACCTGTATCTTAGGTTATAATGAGAATTGAAATTTGTAGCCAACACCACAGAAATTTATTTCCCTTTGACTTTGGTGATAATAAGTCATGCTTTTTAATTTTTATGGATTTTAGTTTTCATAAGAGAAATATATACTGCATGTGGAACAAGAGTAGGGTGGTGGTTCCCATTTTTTGACTATTTATTATCAGTAAATTGTTTGCCTTGCAAACATAAGAACCTGGGTTTGATCACTAAAACCAACATGATGGTGCATGCTCATAATTCCAGTCCTGGGAAGGAGGGAAGCAGAGACAGAAAGACCCCCTGGGGATTGCTGGCCACCTAGTATAGTCTAATTAGTGAATTCTAGGCCTGTGAGAAACTCTGTCTCAAAAGAGATTAGACAGAGTTCTTGAAGATGACACCAGAGGTTGTCATCTGACTCTCACACAAGCAAACACACATACACACACACACACACACACACACACACACACACACACACACACCAATCCATATACAGTGATATACATATGCACATACTAAAAAGTGAGTCAAACAAAATGAATGAATATTTGGCATCAAAGACATGTCTCTAGCTTTACTTCCAGTGTTTTCTGTTTAGAGAGAGAGGAATGCTGCCTTCTTGAATTCTTCTCTTGCCTCTGTTATGATTAGAGTCCTTTCTAAAAGATAACTGAAAAAAACATTATATTGATAAATAGATAATAGATTTTGTTGTAAGACAACTAAACATGAGTATCATTTGTTTGTTATATAAGGACTATCCCAAGTTTCTCCGGAGAATTCTTCAGATGAACATTTGACTCTTGAAACTGAAATCTTTATACCCACCTTGGGGATATAGCCACATACCCTGGATTTTCCAAATTGAAAGTTATTCAGGGGACTGTGCAAAGAGCAAAGCCCCCTCCAGAGGTAGCTGAAAATAATTCAAGAGCACTTTCTGATGTTTAGGAAATAGACCACCTTGCATAATGGAATGCTTTATTTGTATTTTTAATGTGTACTTAAAGATGAAGGCTTTTTATGAACAGGAAGTTCAACAGGTCAAATGCATTGATGTAATTAAATTACTGCTTGTTGAAGCATGTTTTATTGCTTCTAATAAAACAAACATAAATAAATTCTATTTGGATATATGTACATTCTGAGTTAAGTTTTTTTAACAGTGTATTAGATGATTTTTTCATTAATCACTTAGCTGATGAAGTATAAAGACATAAATTTGGGCTGGAGAGATGGCTCAGTTGGTAAAGTGGCCTGCCACTCAAGCAGGACCTGACTTTGGTCTCCATGATGCATTCAAAAAGCCAGATACCATGACACATGCCTTAAACCCAGTGCTGTGGTGAATATAGAGAAAGGTCAGTACCTAAATTTCATTGGTTAGTCACTCTAGCTGAATAAATGAGCTCTAGGTTTAAGGATAAAAAATACCATCTCAAAAAATAAAGGTAGAGAATAATCAAGGGAAGACATCCAGTGTCAATGCCAGTCTTCATATGTATCACATACCTGCAAGCACACATGCATGCACTCACACTAACAGGCATACACACCACACAGACAATACCGATGGGATGGGGAAGAAACAGAAATTAAATTGTGTTCCTAAACATCATAGAGAGAAATTGAGACACTAGTCCAGCTTGAAGTGATCAAATGGAGAAAACCAGGCCATTAAAGAAATAGCTTCATTGTGCTGGGGTGTATCTCAGTGGCAGAGCATTTTGCTAGCATGTCCAAGGTCCTGGATCCAATTCCTGATACTGAAGGAAAAAATAAAACTTGAAGGTATGAACATTGCTGTCGTGGAACTTGACTTCAGAGTGCTTTGTCTGGGTCTGTTTTCACTGTTCTAAAATTCTAATTCTCTTTTTTCCTCAGTGAAACCTGAGTTTGTCATCCAGTGTTCCATCTCTGTGGCTGAGTGGGTTTTGGTAAATTTACACATTCCAGGAAGAAAGAATACTTCCTCACAGCAACTTCATACATGTATTATTTAACTATACTAGAAGAATCCATGTGACATGCCATCGAAGATAGTTTTCTTATGTGCTCTACCACTGAGTGTACCCCCTCTTGGTTTTCTTAGGCGTTTTGCATTCTTGAAGAGGCAGGAAGAGCACAATGACTTACCAATCCATTGATGTCATTTCTTTACATCTCCATATGTTTTCTTGAGGGGAAAGATGGCACTTTTCAACAATGTAGTAATAAAGTACATCAGACATTTCAAAAGTTCTGTGTGGATATAAATGTTCATACACAGCCATTATACTGATCACTAATTGCTGATAGGAGTCTGTTGCCACTGGCATGTAGAATTTGTTAGTAAGACATTTCCACTTATCATCATTTTGTTAGTGCGGACATAACAAGACAATATCTCTGCCTAAGAGAAATGTCCTTCCCTACACCTCAAAAAAATAAATATTTGGAGTAGAATTGTTACTTTTTTATTTTTAAACATGCAATCTGTGTATGCAGTCCAAGCTGACCAAAGTTGTTATATAAAAGCAAGCTGGTCTTAATTTCAGAGTCCTCCTAACTCAGCCTCCTAAGTACCACAGTGACTGGGGACGTCTTTCTGTATGCTGTGAAGGCAGGAAGTGTAGGCAGGGCTACCAGACTAGGAGAATTCTATGAAGAGGAACACAGAGAGTGAGTCTCCAGGAAGACGCCATGTAACTGACAAGAAAGCAAGAAATTCAGGCATTACCAGTAAGCCAAGACCTGTGGGGACAGATAAATAGAAATGGGTTAATAATTAAGACAGAGATAGCCTATAAGAAGCCTGAGCCATTGGCCAAAAAGTTTATAATTAATATAAGCTTCCATGTGTTTATTTGAGACTAAAGGGCTGTGAAACCCAGTGGGACAGAAGCTTCCATCTACACCACAGTGTAGGCATGCATTGACAGACACAGCATTTGGAGTAGTTATTATATTTGAAATTTGGGGGAATTTATTTTAACTATGACAGCAATGTCATGACTTCTACTTAAACAGTTTATTTTCACTTCTTTTCAATTGAAATTATATTAAATCTTGAGTTTACAAAATCCATGAAAAATAGCGTAAGTTTATTTCTTGTGTGTTGAGTGATTCTTTTTCTTCTTACTAAATAAATTTCAAGAGCCACTTAAGTGATCACAATAGAGTTCTATGGAATGTGTCTTTAATATATTGGCTTTTAATGGCTCATAATGATTTAAATAAGTTTGCCATAATAACATTTTATTGATATCTTCATTTTATTTTCTTGAACAATCACTTTTTAAAATTCACTTATTATTAGTCATTTTCTAGGAATTGTAGTGCTATGACAGTGTTAATATCAAGACTCCAAACATTGACTAGAAGAATCAATAATTTTTATAATTCACTGCATGAAAGATCAATATCCATAAATTGAAAAAACCAGCTCAATGAATTCATTGAATGCAACAACCGGAACATACATGCACACATATGTTCCAGGACAGCCAGGGCTACACAGAGAAACCCTGTCTTGAAAACCAAAAAAATAAAGATAAAATAAAAATGAAATCAACTCTGAATTGAGGCTAAAAATAAGGAAAAATGGTTTAATGTCTTTAAATATATGTTTGTGGAAGATGATGTTTAGCTGTGATTTGAAGCAATATTATAGCAGATACTCCCCTTTCTTTAGCATGAAATAAATGTTCAAGGAAAGCAATAAAGAAAGCAAACAGGGAAGGAAGGAGTGGAGGGAGGAGAAAGAGTAGGAGAGAGGAAAGAAGGGAGGGAGGAAGGGAGAGAGGGCGGGAGCGAGGGGGGAGAGAGGGAGGAAGGGCACAAGCACAGTATTACCTGTGTTCTTCTGTCACAGAATTTGTCCCAAGATGACTGCATGTTATATAGTTTAAAACTTGCAGGAATCCTTTGAAAAACTGAAGCATCTAAGTCTATAAACTAGGTCCCTTGAAGAATAGAATTATTTGAGCCTCAAGAATTTCCCTCCCTCTATCAATTGGAATCCAGTGCCCTCACTCTATCTATAGGTACCACCAATAAAGTGTTAGCATTGGATGATATTGACATAGCTATCAGCAATCTGCAGATTTTCATTTTGAGTTGTGGCATCCTGAAATAAGTTGAAGCAGAAATAATATCCCTGGGTTGAGAGATTTTCAAATTCTTTTTATTGATAGGTGAAGTACAGAACCAGATATTAGTAAGTGAACAAAGTTGGCAGAAGGCAGAGGAAACAACCAGACTCACAACCACAAGAGTGAAGGAGAAAACCTAAGAGGAAAGGGAAAAGCCAGCCTCCCTTCATTCTGTTTGGTGTGTTAAGCCTCACTTTACCTTGGGCTGTTTCTTTGCTTTCCACTGGGTTCGCCCTTTTGCTTTATTCTCTTTGGAGCTCTGTAAGGAATTATCAGCATTAAACCCTTTGGCAATGCTTACTGGGAAACCCTGAGAGGTCAGCGATATGAGCTAGCATAATGACATCTTCCTGACTGGTACAAAGGCAGCATTCATCATCATTTAAGCAGACATATGATGCTGCTAGACAAAACCTCAGTCACAGATCACATCAGTGTCCCATTACAGAGGCAGCACTGTCCCATTGTCTGCTTGGAATACAAATCTCAAGGCTGGGCTGGGTGGTGGTGGTGCATTGCTCAAGCTTCAAGGAAAATTAAATGTACTAAATCAGCTGGTTAATTATCTGTGTCATTGACCTTGGAGCCTTAATGGGAAAATGTGTTTCAGACATCACATGCCTGTAAACAAAGAATTATGAGGTGTGGTGCCCATTGCATAATTGACAGACTGGAGTGCATTTAGATAGTGTGCGGTGAAACAAGCCACCTATCCCCAAAGGAATCACCTTTCCCCTTTATGACATCTGCTCCTCTGAATTGCACCTCCTTCTGTCTCCCCCAAAGCAATACAGTATGTCTTATAATTTCACTTGTCTTCAAAGTTGTGCTTGAGCAAAGCTGCTCAGAGAGCTTTTCCTATCTCCTGGTTGTCAGACAGTCTTCTGCATTTTTCTTAACCTTGCCAGAAGCTGAAGTCCTTAGATCCTTGCTTCACTGTGATAGAAGTATCGTCAGTGAACAAAAAGACTGTAACACACAGTGCTGCCAACCATTCTGTGTCCTAACCCGAAATCCATCACTGCAGCTAGTCCCAAGGGCATCTTGCTATGGCTACAAGGTGAAGTGAGAATCATAGGCATGGAGATGCTGAACCCAACTCCTCACCCTTCATGAAGCAGGTATCCATGAGTATCAGCCACATACATAGAGATGTTGAGCCCAACTCACCCTTCATGAAGCAGGTATCCATGGATATCAGCCACGTTCATTAGTGACAATTCAGAAAGCAGTCAAGCATGGCTCTTGCTGACCCTCCACCTGTTAGGGAACCATGTGGCCCTAACAACATAGAGAAGAGTCACCAACATCAAAAACGTCTAAATGCTTCTCTTCTCTTCCTTGCCCAAAAATAAGAAAATCAGGCTTCATGATTTTGTGAATATACATGCATGTATTAAAATTATATAGTGAAAACACATTGCCATCATGGTATTTGTGGTAGTTTTAATGTAATTGGCCCACATGATCTCATAAGGAAGTGGCACTATTAAAAGGTGTGACGTTTTGGGAGTAAGTTTGGCCTTGTTGGATGAAGTGTGTTACTATGGAGTTGGACTTTGAGGTTTCCTATGCTCAGGATATTACCCAGTGTCTCAGTAGACTTCCTGCTGCCTGTCAGATGTAGTCGTCTCAGCTACTTCTATAGCACCACATCAGCCTGCACACCACTATGCTCCCCCAGGATAATGGAATAAACATCTGTAAGGGAGCCACCCCAATTAAATGTTTTCCTTTATAAGAGTTGCTGTGGTCATGGTGTCTTCACAGCATTAGAAACCCCAACTAAGACAGTGTTCTGAAAGATCATTACCGAACATGACTAGTGCTTTATCCCATTATCTTCATCATCCTGTCTCTCGCCTTTCCATTCCTGGTCCATTTGGATTTCCTCATTATCCCACCACAGTCCTCCCCCCGCCCAAGAATATGTGGTTCTGTAAGCCTTCTACTGGCTCTTGAATGGAGAAAATATTCCACTGTTGCTTGGTTTGGTACCCGTTGTGTAAGAAGAGCCGGCCATTCCATTGGTTCATTCACTGCATTCATTCTTATTCACTACATTATTATTCATTGACTCATTTAACTTTTAAGACACCTGTGATCCAGAGAGAAAGAAAGGAAGAGAGATGAAAAGAAATAGGGAAAGAAGAAGAGGGAGAGAAGAGAAAAGAGACAGAAGGAAGGGAAAATGTGGGAGGGAGGGAAAGAGATATGGGGAGGAAAGTAAAGAAAGGAGAGTAGTCAATTGTTGAAGCACTTAGGATCCTAGAAGAGCATTAGACCTATGGTAACTTTTACATGCACCAAGATTTCAAACTCATGCTCAGGATCTGAGACAGGATTCCAGAATGTTCTGGGAAAAGAGTAGCAGGCTGATTCCAAGCTAATGTCTGTGACAAGGGGACTTTTCTCTGAGTGGAAGCACTTAACTCCTTAAGCAAACAATTCCTGAAATATCTGAAGGAAATAAAGTTTAGGGAAGAAAATGAAGTCCTTGGTTTCTAGTTAGTACTAGAATGTCATATTACAAGTTCTAGATTTTCTCTCAAGGTTTTCAATACACAGTCTCATCCTCTCCTAGCTTCGGTTTTCCTTGAAAACCCTGTGCCTAACAGAGAGATACTTGCCCTGTGGAACTGAGAGTCAAGACATAGGAATCATATGAGGTTGTACATGAGACAGGATGTTACTGAGAGCAAAATGCTAGCTAAATTCAAGTGTGAGGCAATGGGGTTTCTCTTGTGAAAAAGTCATTTGAACACTTTGACATCTAGAGACAGTTTTCAACGGCTCCCATTTACTGCATACAAAAGCAATATTCTCTTGGTAGTGAGCCTTGTGAGCGCCCTTGCAAGGCAAATTTGGTAATGGAGATTGCTCACTCAGGCTCCAGTAGTCCATAATTATGAAATGCAGGCTCTCCAGATCCCCCTACCTGGGCAGACAGTCCAGGCCAGAAAACCCACTATGGATGATCATAGATTGAATCAGTACTCTTCACAGACATGCCCAGGGTGTGAAAGAGTAGACACTAGCTAAAATGTGCACATGCCCTTGCATATAATTTCACAAAAGTGCAGTTATGAAACTCTAGCCTTTGTGTTAAACAAAAGAATGAGAGCATAAGCCTGGGAACAAGGAGGGACAGTCTATTTTCACCAGACAGAATTGTAATATACAACTGCAAAAAGAATGTTCAAACATGAAGAGGGAGGAGAACTATTAAAAAATGCAAAGCAGGAAGTGATTGTCTCCTGTAATACTTATTGGAGACAGGTAAGACAGGCCATCATATCACCTGAAGCATGGAGGATTGCACCATTGTGTTAATTACTCTCCATAGTGGCTCTCTGAGCTTTGGACAATTTAAATTTGGGGATGATGAGTGCTAACGGATATGGCATTGTAGATGGAGTGAATTAGTGGTCCCTGCTGTGTTGCTGTCTGAAAGAGTTTGAAATGGTAACCCACAGACTGGCTGTGCCTCCTGCTCTCACTGTTTGTTCAACCATTTGTTTCTATTAGGAGCAAAGCAACCAGGGTCATGTAAAAATCCAGAAAGGAAAGTGGCTGTCAGTGGGGCACTCTGGGGAGATTAACATGTTTTGCTGTGAGAGGCTGTTTATAGCCCACTTTATGCTATACATGGTCAATAAAACTCTGACAGCTTACACTTGAAAATTCCAAACTTCCAGATCACAGCGACTTTGATTGTTGTGATGTTTTGTTTTGTTCTTGTTTTTTTTCAAAAAACATATTTTACACACACACATACACACAGTCCATTTGGCAATTCAGGTGTCCTATATTGTGCCTTTGCCCTTAATTACTTTCATCTGTCCATCCAGGCTTTCCAAACACATATGAAGACTAAATAAACATGCTTATGGCAGGACACTTCAAACTTCCACAATGACTCATGAAAACCTAATCCAACAATAGAATGGCTCTGTACATTGCGGGAGAGGCTTTCTAAGAAGAGACACAAAGCCCAGGTCTCCCAAAAGGAGGCCTAGGATCAGTGCTCTAGAGGAAAAAGCATCAGGCTTGGCAGGAAAAGCATCGGTAGATGGGCCACCCTTTGACCCTGACACATCTCACAAGCTTACTTTCCCCCTCCTTGTGTCATCCTTCTTAACAGTCTTATAACTCACCACACCAGTACTCTACTTTTAAAACTGGAAATAACACAACAGGACAAAAATAGTCTCCTCGGTACCCCCAACCCCCTCTGCTGCCTTCCAAGCACCAGCCTGTGTGTCTTCAAGATGAACTAAATCTCTCTGCTCGCAGTCTTTGCATTTTTTTTGTGAGTTCTGCTTTGGCTTGGCTCCCCAGAAAGCAAAGCCTGAGGCAAAAGCTTATGTGTAGTATTATTGTAGGAAGTACAATCCCTAAAAAGCAGGATTAAGGGGCAAGAAGTATGAAAACAGAAGGGAGTGAAAGCCACTACAAGGGCGAATTATTATTGCCAAGCTGGCCACCCTTAGGGATCCACATCTGATATTACCAATTGCTGGATCTACAGCACTGATGTTCAAAACTCCATATGATCAACTGTAACTTCAAACAGTGTCTCCAGGGGAGGAGGAAAAATCTAACTGCCAGCTCCCATTACCTGCTGAAAAGTTCAAAGTTCACTTCATGAAGTGAGTGCCCTGATGACTGTGAGACACACATGCATTGCTCTGAGCAGGTCCCCAGTCACCATTTACGTGAGTACAAAAATAGAAGCTTCAAAGTGAGAGGTGGTAGGTGCTTAGTGCAATGACGTATAAGAAGCTATTGGGTACCACTCACCTGTGTTAAGAGAAGCTTTCCTTGAGAGGAGCCTTTCCGCCCACCTGGTTCCAGATCTGCATGAGTCCCAAATAAACACACAGGAGGCTATATTAATTATGAAGCTGTTGGCCTTGTTTGTCTCTTACTGGCTAGCTCTGCCTTAAGTAATTACCCCATAATTGTTAATCTAAGTATGTTTCTTACCGGAGAATAGTTCCCGGCGTCCTACCCCCATGGCATCACATGTTGACTCTCTTGTGTTTCCCCTTCCCAGAATCCTCCTCGACTCCTAGTCCCTCCTATCTAGGTTTTCTATTGGCCAGACAGTACTTTATTGACAAATGCACAGGCAAATAACAGGACTTCCCCAACAACCTGAAGTGATATTAGCCTCATTCTGTGTGAAGTTGGTTATGAAGCAATTGTTAGACTAGCACAAATGGCCAGGGCCAGGAAATAGACAAATGTGGGAGGGCCCAAAGATGCATCTGCTACAGTCTCCATGCCCCTCAATTGCATTAATGGCCCTGTTACAATGGACATGGCACCCTATTACAATCTTTTGGTACCCCCAGAGATGCCCTGATAGAGAAACAAATCAGTCTATGTGAAGAAACAAGCCAGCCTCAGTATCTGAGAGTGAAAATGAAAAGGTTGATTAAATAAACTGTAATCCCACCTATGCCATTGTGCCTGGGGAAACACTTAGTATGACACCTCCACCACCTATTCTAAATCCCATGGCTCAGCAAGTCCCAGGGCTTTTCTGAATAATTCACCTGCCATCCAGACTATTCCAGGCCTTCATCCCTGAGAATCTGGTTGTCCTTTCCTGTTCCTGTGGTTGAGGTAGTCGGCCTATCACGTATCATCTTCATCTGTCAGCATAGGAGCACCAAGTGAATTCAAGTGAATTTTCTAAATCCTGTGCCCTCCCTGAACATGGCTACTGGTTCATGTGTTTTGTTCATATTCTGGATCTTAATAAGTGTGATTCTTAATCTAGTGGCCTAAATGTCCTCTCTGCTTCATCATACAGCAAGATCAAAAGGCAAATGCACTTTATAATAACTACTGTTATTCTCTAGTCCATTCACCAGGGGAACCACATGCCCCTATGAAAACATTGCAGCCATCAGTCCTGGAAAGTAGAATGTCTAAGTTGATAGAGACTAAGCTTGCTAGAGACTGAAATATAGACTGTATATGGGGGTTTCTAGGTCACAGATTGTGAGAGGTACCAGTCCTCTTTCCCTTTGGTTTCCAGAATCTTTTCATATAGCAAATTCTGTCCCCTATTCTAGGTTCCTTTCTGTTACTGTGATAAAACAAATGAACAAAAAAACCCACTCTTACTCCAAACAATTTAGGGGAAGAATGGATTATATCACCTTACAGGTTCTAGTCCATAATTGAAAGAAGTCAGTCCAGGAGCTCAAGAAAGAACTTTCAGCACAAACAATGGAGGAACACTGCTTGCTGGCTCACAGGCTCAAGCTTAACTAGCTTTCTTAGAAAGCTCAAAACCACTTGCTCAGGGAATGATGCCACCCATACAGGACCAGGCCTTCCTATGAACTACATTAATTAATAACTAAGACTACCCCCCCATAGACCTGATCTAGGCAATCCCTCATTGAGAATCCCCTTCTCTGATGACTTGAGGCTGTGCCAAGTTGACAGTTAAAGCTGCTAGGACATCCTCAAACTAGTGTCCTAGCTGAATACTTAGTAGGCCATTTAGTTGTTTTAAGGCTGACTGTTGCTGGATGAAATGTAACATAAAATAAGAGGATTTATCCACAATCTGGCCACTGTACTTTCTTTGTTTCTGAGACAATCTTATACAGTGTAGATAAGCAGAATAAATCTCTGCACAGAAGGAAGGAGAGTCATATATGGTGAACATATTGAACACAAGAAGAACTGATTGCTGCTTCCATCGGGTTTCAAGGCAGCAGCTATAGCATAGAACAGGTGCCTGGCTGTTCTGTGTAAGGAATGGTGTCCTGCTGTGGAGAGGTGGGGTATCTGGTAGGAATGGGAGCTAAATTAGTCATTGTGAGAACACATGTTATCAGGCTCAGGTTTGGTCTCCATCCCTGTTTCTATAGTTACTGTTTATGGGCCCACTGCACCTACACTGAGATTGCTAAAGATACAGGCTATGGAAATGAGTCATCCTGCTTATGTGGGTTCTGACAACATCTTCTGCAGTGTATTCTCTCTGCTGGGCATGACTATACAGTCCTCTGCATACTTTGTGCCTACTTACCTACACCCACTATCATACGACTTCTGTAGACATCTTTGGGGTTGATTTTCTAATCTTTCCCTCCTTAGGTTTCTGGTAGATCAACCAATTCATTCGACAGATATATACACTTACCATAAGCTTAACATTATGCTGTGAGGTAATAATGTAGAGATTAAAGCCGTGGCCCTGTTTCAAATACACAGGTTTATGGATGGTTATTCCAATTGGAGAAGGGGAGAAGTTTTCAAAGAGTAGATAATAGTTAACCCATATCTCAAAGGCTAGGTAGGAGTTGGTCAAGATAAGTTGATGAGGGTGGGTGGGTGATAAGATGACTCAGTGGGTAAATTTGTCATACAAACCTGGCAACCTGAGTTTGAGTCCCTAGAATCTATGTAAAGGTGGCAGGATAGAGCGGGTTCTACAAGACTGATCTCTGACTTCCACATGTGTGCCATGGCATGCGCCTATACTGGAACACGTGCCCGTTAGAAAAAAAAGAAAGAGAGAGAGATACAGAAAGAAAGAGAGATAGGGAGAGATGGGGTAAGGAAGGAAGGAAGGAAGGAAGGAAGGAAGGAAGGAAGGAAGGGAAGAAGGAAGGGAGGATGGGAGAAGAAAGAAAGAAAGAAGGAAGGAAGGAAATAGGTTAATGGAAAACACCTCTTTAATAGAGAAAATCCTTACATCAAGGCTCAGGACTGGAATAGCATATTAAGAAACTACAATTGGTACTGTTACTTGAAGAAAATGTGCCACATAAAGACAAGTGGCTAATAGATTGTATAGTATCCTTAATCACCATAAGGAATCGACTCCTAATTCAGTAGGTGATGTCAATTTACCTACTAGCTTTTTATATAAGAATATCATAGAATTAATTTTCAGTTACATTATTCTAATTGCTTTGTAGCAACAGGAAGACAAACTATAGTGTTACTGAAACTGTTCAAGCAAAGGATGATAAAGATCTGAGGAAGTAACATGGCTGCTGAGGATGGTAATTTGTACTTGTATTCCCCAAAAATTTGTGTAACGAAAGCATGGTTCCCAGCTGATAGTTCAACTAAGAGATGATTGAATGGTGAAACCTTTAATTGCACCAAAGAATTACTCTATTGATAAGTTCACAGCTGATCAACTTACTAGGAAATGGGACAGAGGAAGTTTATTCTGAGATAACATGTGTCCTGAGAACATATCTTTGAGCCACTTCCTGTCAACCTCCATCTGTTTCATAGCTGCTCTGAAGTGAGCAAGCTGACTCCTCCCTACCCATCCACCATGATGTTCTATCTAACCATAACCCAAAATGGTTGGGCCAACCATTTGTAGGCTGAAACCTCTGCAATTGGAAACCAAAATGAATTGTTCACCCTTTAAGTTGTGTCGTGTATACCCCATGGTGATGGAAAGACTGGTGCAGGTGATTAGAGAGCAAGAAATCATTAAGTGATGGCTTCAGCAAGATTTTGCAGTCAGTGAGATATTGAGATTGAGGTAAATGGGTGTACTGTCTAACTTCACGGTTTTCTGTCCCTAAACAGATGATGGGAGCAGGGTAGAAAAGATGCAGGTTTAGCAGAAAAGAAGACACATCTTGTCTGAATATATTAGCACTAAAGTCTCGTGGAATATTCAACTAGGTGTCTAGAAAGAAGCCAGATTTAGAAATACCAACTTTGACCTGAATGTATGAGATCACTCAGGTAATTGTCTAAAAAGAGAAGAATGAATAACAAATATATTCTTAAATAAACCTGATGTTTTACGAGAAGGCAGACAAAGAGAATTCTCCAAAAAGGAAAGGATAAAGAGGGGATTCTGGGAGGACCAAGGAAGAGTTTTGAATGTCTGGATGAAGAAAGGGTCCTTACTGTGTAAGAGGAGAGCTGTTTTCTGAGACTAGAAACAGGTAAGTAAAGATAGAAGTCTGAATGCAAATGAATATGACATTAGAGGACAAGTTGCCCTAATGTTTACATGGTGAGTAAGAGACATGTGGTGGACAGTCTCTCTCCAGTGAACTGGGGCTGGCAATCAGGATAGAATAAAGCAAGCTATGGAGCTAATACAGAGTACAAGTCTCAAACGATGACGACACTAGGAGGAAGGGTTACTGGGTGACTCTAATACTCGACAATGGGAGAAAGGAATTCTATCTAATATGTATTTAAAGCAAACCAGATAAGCACAAAGTGAAAATGTGAGATTAAAGAGACACTATAACACATACAAGGTGTGTCAGAAAGATAGATTCAATAAACAGGCCAAAAGATGGACTGTGAAGTCCAGCTGGTTTATGTTTACATGGTGCCCCACTGCAGAGCTCTCGGTCCCCTATAGTGAAACCCCATTAGTGCCAGGCCTAATTCCTCATTTCTTCATTAAATTGTGTTGGTCCTTATTAAATTATGTCTCATATGCATTTGAATCTAGTTAAGTGAATTAGACTAATCTGTGATTGGACTAATTCATGATAAGATATTGATGGCTAAAGAGTGTTTGATATGTTATCCAGCTCAGGAAGCACATTGATTATGCCAATTTAGAAGAGGAGTTTTATTCTGGGACTGCAACAGAGTCACCCTATGGTTCTGTTGTGACACTAAAGTCTCCTGGGCTCCCCACATTCTAATTCAATGTCTCTGAGATAAGGTCTAGGTGCCTGAATGTTTGCAAATATCTCCACTGAAAAGTCAAGTTAATGGAGAGAGATTGGAGAAGAGATGAGCTTTTTAGCTCCTCAAGTCAATAACTTCTTTGTGTAATTGACTGGTATCGACTGATCATCTCTCTGTAAAGCTTTCCTGCTCCCCACTTTTCTTTGGTGCTGCCACCCTACCCAACTGGAAATAGCCCTAGAGAGCCTCAGAGTCCTTTTCCTCTTGGCAGAGCAAAATACATGGTGCAAGCCATTCCATTGGAGACGTTCTCAGAGATTTAGAAATAGATATGGAAGCCACAGTTTACAATGGTGCTGCCAACAGTGTAAATTTCAGACTCTGTGGCCATGTTCCCAGATCAGATGCTCAAAGGAGATTATGAAATGAAGCCAAATATGGGGAAACAAAAAGTGACAGGAGTTCCTGAACTACGGTTCTTGAAAGTTCTTCCAGTAATGAGTACTGACCTAGTCTCCTTCCTGTTGGGCCTAAAAAAGGGGGATGCAAGGCCCAGTATAACCTCCTGAGCCTGACTTGAGTTTAGGGCTCAGACATGAGACCCAGTGTAACCTCCTGAGCCTGGCTAGAGTTTGGTGACCTGTCTCTAACCTGTAACCTCCACGTGGGGGTGACTCAGTAGACCTGACTCAGTCAGACCTGCCTAGCTACCTGCCTTCTTGGTGGATTATTATTGGCCCTTACTCCTCATATCACCTTACCCTATCCTATGATTCGCATCCCCTACCTCAGCCCTATATAAGTTCCTGCCTTTTGGAATAAATCGAGATCCTGCTTTGACAGAATCCCGACTCAGGGGCAAGGTGTAGGAGCTACTCTCCCAAGTGCTGCAACCCGTGAGGGCCATTGACAGCTCTCCTGCTCTTAATGAGCTCAGCTTATGATCAACTCTCCCACCTACCACAGGTGCTTAGGGGTTGTTGGGGGCATCTTTCCTCAACCCACACAACCATTTGACAGATGAGGGGCCAGACATGATCTCCCTTGCTCATGTTCTTGAGCGATTCACTCACACCCCCATCGATAGGGTCAGCTCTACTGTGCTGCCCATGAAAGGTGCAGCAGCTGGTAAGGGGGAAGATCAGCTCCCTCACCCATCACAGGTGATGTATAGCATTTTCTTAATTAGTGATTGATGTGGGGCATCGGGTCCACTGGTCCACTATGGGTAGCACCATCCCTAGGCAGGTGGGTCTGAACTGTGTAATAAGACTTGTTGAACACGAGACACTGAGCAAGCCAGTAAGCAGCACTCCTTCCTGGCCTCTGCATCAGCTCCTGCCTCCAGGTTCCTGCCTTATTTTAATTTTTGTCCTGATTTCCTTCAGTGACAGTGACAGGGAAACACAAGCCAAATAAATCCTTTCCTCCCCAAGTTGCTTTGGTCATGGTATTTCAGCACATTAGTGATAACCCTAACTAAGAAAGATAGATAGGGGAGATGGTAGAATGCATGTACATCTGTGCGTCAAAAATTTTCCTAACTATACAACGCTGTTGGTTATTTCTCTGACATAATATCTCTACAAGGATAGCAGACTCTTTTGCAACAACACATCTTATACACTGAAACAAAATAGAGTAGAGCTTCACTAATGTGACGATTAACTATTCAGAGACAAGGTCTTCTACTGGATCGTAGCTTGTACCTTACCAGAAATAGTATTATATTCAAGAATAAAATCAACTCTGATTAACTTAGAAATTCTCTGAAGTTCTGGGTGTTTAGGGTAATTTTTTGGTTTGGTTTTGATTTCGGTGCTGAACCTAGGGCCCCAGGGTAGGCAAGGGCTCTTCTATGGAGCTATCTTTCGAGTCCCTGTGGTTCTATTTTCGTCGAGCTTGGAAATGCACTACCGTGTAGCAGGCAATGTGAAGAACTGCCTTCTAATCTTGGTCTTACCACTGTGGGCACCATGACTGTGAGTAAGTTATCTGGGTTCTTTAAATTTAATTTAATCCATAACATGCAGTTTCTCATTCCAAATTTTTTATTGAAAAAATTCTATAAATGTATTTTGATCAGGATTTTCCTCCACCACCAAACTTTATGGTCTTTCTTTCTCCTCAAAGAAAAAAGGAGTTAAAATGAACAAAAACAGAAACCCCCGCCCAAAAGAATTTTTAAACATCGGCTTTAAA
Organism: Mesocricetus auratus; assembly: GCF_017639785.1. Lineage (NCBI taxonomy): Eukaryota > Metazoa > Chordata > Mammalia > Rodentia > Cricetidae > Mesocricetus > Mesocricetus auratus. The sequence continues at coordinate 24,996,434 of NW_024429196.1, read as the reverse complement.
TTCCAAAATGTATATGGACAGTTAGTCAGCATGAGTAAAAATATCCTAAAGCTAGTTTTCACTTGAAATGCCATCTCTTATCCTTCTTATAATTAAAATTTTGCAAAGTACATCATTGCAGTAAGTGCGCCTAGACACTGCAGCCTGATCCAATGTGAAGACAGAGTCTGAATCGGTGAATTTGGGATACACCCAAATAAACACATGGTATCACTGCCCATGGGACTGAGAGAAATCTCTGTCAAAAGTCAAAAGAAGTGAACTCACCATGACCACTTACTTCTCCCAGAGGCAGAGGACTGGAGGAGTTGTGGATTCCCCCTTTAAATTGTCCCCATGAGATAATTAACCAGAGTCCTGTATTTCCTAGGAAAGCTACCATCTGGGTAAGAGATGGGAAAGATCAAGGCAGCATATTGGAAAATGTGGCAAGTCAAAAGAAAACTCACTTATTTGAACATATCAAAAAGTGGAGATAAAAATAGCACCCAGGGAGTCATAAAAAGTTAGCTTTAAGCCAGAGAAATGCTGCTTTTAATTTTCATACAGTAGAGGAAAATTCAGCACCATGAGTAACATGTCATTAGATGTATACCTTTGAAGGCTTATATGGCCACATTGGAATGGGAGAAACAGCACAGGGCTCTCAAAACATGTGTTTGTCTAGCTTTTACTGTTAGCAGCATGAGCCAGTTAGCAGGAAAAAAGTAAATTTGATAGACAGCCAGACGGCATCTCTAAACAAATATGAAGATGGTTTCTAAAAACTGAGTTACCGGAAAGGAAAACTAAGTCCCCTCCCTACATACATTTTATATTCTACCTTTTTAAGACTGTTACAGGGGCTTGTATGTGTTCTTATGTGTTTAAAGATGATGCTCTGGAGGTCTTTTCACTTTGTGCACTGATACATAGGTACATAACAAAAATAGACAGATGAAGGTGTTGAAGGCTGAAACAGACACATTCACTCCAACTGAAAGCCCTCTGCATCCTCCCAGTGGTGGGTCTGGAGCTTTCATTCCATTGATTTCATTACAAGATTCAAAATTCCTAGTGCACTTGTGCTTTTTCTTTTGATGTAAAGTTTAACATGTGGCACCAGTATAAAGCAAGCGACAAGAGAAATTAGGTCTTGTGATTAGGCAAGTTTGCTGAGATTGGACTTGGTGAACATGACTCGATTTGCTCTGAGTGGATTTTATGTTAGCATTATATATTACATTCTAAGTTAAAGATTTTATTCACAGTAACATTTTATTTGTTATGTATTAGTATCATCTGGAAGATGTTTCTAAGAACAATACAGGATTGTATTATCACACCTGTTCTTCCCAATAACTTTGGTAACATTTTCTTCTATAGTGCTAGGGACAAACCCAGGGCCTCATGCTTGCCAGGCAGGTACTCTATTGAGTACCTGGTAACAGTTTTGAAGGATTTTCTTTAAATGTTATTCCTGCCATTTAATCACCCATGATATATTTATTGAGCATTTACTTTGGACTCTTTTCAATATTGGAACTACAGATAAGGTTCCTGAATTTGAAGATCTATATTAGCTGAAAGAAAACATACAATAAATGTAGACAAATAATTGAATGTACAATTGTACAGAGCAGATAGACACCATAGCGAAGCTAAATAGGACATGTGTTTAAGCAAGTTCCAAGACAGGCTCCAAAGCTACAGAGAAACCCTGTCTGGAAAAAGCAACAACAATAAAAACATATTACAGTTTGCTTATAATGTCTTCTTAAGGGCTCATGTGTGTGCACACCTGGTCACCAGATGCTGGCTCCAGCTTGGGAGGTTACAGAGCCTTTAGGAGGTAGGACCTGGCTGGTGATGGTCCTTAGCTGAGGCAGGCCTTTGAAGCTTTAGCAAGGCTTCTCTAAGAACCTGCTCTGGTTTTTCTCTCTGCTTCCTGATTTGTAACAAGCTGTGCTACCATCTCCTGCCACTGCAGACAGGGATGCCCCAGCCACTGTGCCTTGCCCACTATGAGGGACTGCTTCCCCTCAAACTGTGAAACAAATAAAGCTTCCCTTCCTTACATTTGCTCCTGTCACTAATTTTGCCACAGTGACGAGAAAAGTGATGAATGACAATGGGTCTGACAGAGTGGCATTGTTTTCTCTAGCTGATCAGGGAAGTCTTCTCAGGTGAATGAATTTCTAAGTCTAGCCTCTCTCTCTGTGTATACTCATTTTCTATCTACCTATCTATCTATTGATCGATCGATCAATCTACCTACCTACCTATCTATCTTGTCTGTCTACCAACTACCTAGAATATAAGGAGAAATACTGGGAAAGGGGGCTGTTGCGAAGGTCCTGCCAAAGGAATGATCCTCAGATGTCTGTGAGATAGAAAGGAGACACCTATAGCTACAGAGGCTGAAGGGGAAAGCAGTGAGAGTTGGAGTCACCAATAGACAGGAACAGGGTAGTGGGGCCTTCTGGGCCTCAATGAACTTTATCCTAAGAATATGACTTTATCCTAAGAAACAGATCACAAATGGGGACAAAAGTGTAATGGTAAACAATAACACCCCCAACTGGATGGATGATGACTCTCTGGGTTCCATTAGCTCTGTGATTGACTGCCATCTGGCTCCTGCTGACTTTGCTTTCTGATGATGATCCAGCAAAGGTCAACATGACCATGGTGAGCTTAGGTTCTCTGTACTCTCTGTTCTCCTCAATGATTATTAGCCACATTCCTTCTCTTCTATGAATATGCTCTTTCCTTGATCTCCATGGTGTTGCCTGTTGAATCTTAACTCCTCAGTCTCTTTCGTGAGCTTCTCTTTGGGGTTAGTGGTTAGTGTTCTGCAATATTCTGTTTTTTGCCCTCCTTTCTCCTTACTCTACATGCAACCAGACCAGGCAAATCGCTTCTATGCTATAGTACTTCCATGTGCTAATGATATGCTAATGATCCTCATCCTGCAGGTTCATCTTAGGTCTCTGCCCTAAGTTCTGGACTTGTGTAGACAGTTGCCCCATCTACCACCATTACAAAGATATCTCTGGGTACTACAAATTTAACAGTTGCCAAACTGAATCCATAAGCATCTCTTCAAAGAGGCCTCAGTCTGGGCTTCTTGACTTATGAACTGTACCATAAATAATATGTTGATCAAGCTAGAAATCTTGCTATCATACCTGTCTCTCTCACTCACTCTGTACCAAATCAGTCACACTATCCAGGTTCCTTCTATCTTCATAGCACCTTTTTACCTACCTGCCTGTCCTTTCTTCCCACCATAGCTACCTCAAAATCTCTTTTCATCCCTTACCTGTGTCAATGGCACATTCATTAACTGGCTTTCCCACCAAAACCCACTTCTTTCCTGTACATGTCTCATTTTATAATTAGGATAATTACTCCTAACATGAAAACGTTTGTTATTTCCCTGCTTACATCAATAAGTGGGTATCTTCCCTAGCCTTCATGATCTTGTAGTCCTCCATAATCTGATTCCTTCTCTCTCCGACTCCAAACAGATTTCTTATCCCTACCTGGCTGTAACAGTGCATTCACCCATGAGGAACTATTTGGTGTTTCTTGCCCAGACTACATCTCCTTTCTCTTAGCTTTCTTTGCTCACACAGCATTTGGGAGACATATTGGTTCTACTTGGCAAGTTTATGGCTTTGTTTCCTGTTTAAATTCTGCAAAAACAGAATTTAATTTCTTGTTGTTCTTAAAGAAAATCAGAGTTTGGCTCCTAGCACCCAAGACTGGTAGCTCATGACCACCTGTAACTCCAACTCCAAACCCCAGGAAATATGAAGCCCTCTTGTGACCTCTACTCATATATATATTTAAATTGAAATAAAGACTTTTTTTAAACAAGCTTGATCTCTGATAGCACAATTGGATTCAAAATGTAAGAAGTCTATTAGTCACATTTAGAAAGAGCCCAGGATGACAATGAAGCTAGGGATGAATTCAACATGCCAGAGAGTAGGTATATAAGTACTTTTCTCATTGCTATGACAAAACACATGCCAAGAAGCAATTTATGATGAAATATTTATCATAGTTCAAGGAATTCAGTCCATCATGGCATGAAAAGCACAGAAACAGGAGAGACAGCTGGTCACATTACACCCAGTCAGGAAGCAGAGAGTGAACAGGAAGTAGGGCCCAGCTGTAAACCCTCAAGGCCCACCAGTGAGACTCAACCTCCTCAGCATTTCACAACCTTCCAAAATTGTTCAACCAGTCTGAAACCAAGTATCCACATTCAGGAGCCTTTTGGGGATGTCTCATAGTCAAAACATAACAGTAGACAAGAAGTGTGAGGGGTTGGAGAAAGTCCCACTTTAATAGAGTTATTTGATGTCAGATGCTATGACCCAAAAGAGGGAGCCAATCACCCTAGAGGCAACAGTGTGAAGCAATTGGTGCCTTATCCCTTCCATATCTGAGCATAAATACAAATGGACAGATATCTCAAGCACTAGGTAACCTTCCTGCCCACAGACCTTAGGAAATTGTAAGTTCCTAGAACCCAGCCAGAAAAAGGAGAAAAAAATGTGTTAACTTAGATTTAAGTAAAATTATCTGAGACTCTGTAGAAAGTTAAGTGAAATTTAAAGAAAAGGAGTGTTACACTCCTGTGCTGTGAGCTAAAGTTTATACTGCTTCATTTACTGTGCCAAAGGAAAATCACACATTGTTGGTTTCTCTAATGAAAACTGCAATACGTTGTGATATTCTATTGATAGCATGAGTCTAGTCACAGGTAAACAAAAGGACAAAAGAGGAGTTGGTGAGATGGGATTCAGGATAGTGCTTGCTGTGCAGCCCTGAAGACCTGAGTTAGATCCCAGGACCAACATTAAGAAGTAAAACTGAACATGGTACTGTGTGACTATAATCAGCATTAAGGAAACAGAGACAGGAGGATCTGCAGTTACCTGGGCAAGCCTATTCAAATCTGAGTTCCAGGGTCAGTGAGAGGAGATATGTATCTCAGATATATCTGAGAAGAGATACTTTTCTGCCATCTGAGAAAATATAGTGGAGGATGAAGAAGACACCCAACATGATCCTCTGGTAACACACACACACACACACACACACACACACACACACACACACACACGAGCATGGATCAGACATACACTGGTGACTCATTGTATGACCTTTGTAAAGAACCCAGTAGTTAACCCTGAGTCCTTTCTTCATTGACCCTGCTCATGTGTGCATGTGTGTGTTCACATGTGTGTATGTGTTTATGTACGTGCATACCACAGAATGCATATGGAGGTTGGAGGAGACCTTGCAAGAATGGGTTTTCTGGGACTAAACCAAGCTTGTTAGGCTTTGTGGCAAGCACCCTTACGTGCTGAGCCATCTCGACAGCCCATCATTCATGCTGCCTTTGCTTATCTGATACCAAGTCCTCTCTCCAAGCTTTACACTCATAATGGATCATGATGCCAACTGTGTTCACTTAATAGTTGCCAATAGTAGGATGTATCAATGGTTTCAGGAATAGGCACAAAATCCAGAAGCCAGAAAATTCTAGCTACTTCTGGCCTACTTTCTCTGCCAAGGTCTTTTTCTACACGGTCAATTAAGCAACTGCAGCATATGGGTAATGTAGAGCCAGAGACAAAAATGAGAGCCATGCACTTCACAAACATAAACCTGAATCAAGCCAGAGCTTGGCTGGAGGGGCTACCAACTTCTTTCTTCTGGAGCCACTTTCATTACCCTTCTGCTAACCTTCCTGGTTCTTCTTCTGTGCTTATCCCTTTATCTATTTATCCTTTCTTCCTTCTCCCTGCCCTGAGCCTATTCCTTCATTTCTGTTAGGAAGCATAGAGCCAAGCCCTACAGGTGGAAAACTGAACCATCGTGAACTTATAGCCTAAGGGTTCACAATCTCTGGTTTCTCAGAACCCTCCGCTAGCATATTTTCCTCCTGACCTTATTCATCTCTCTAAGTTTGAATTACAATATTCTGAAATGGGATCTAGGTGTTAGCATTTCTAAACTGTTTTTCCTAAAAATAAAATCATAAGGTGCATTCAATATTGAGGTCGTCTATACTGTCTACTTTTACTTGCTTATCTATAAAGTGAGCTCATCAGCCTAAAAGCTGTGTATAAGAAAACTTTTAGAACTCTGGGTCTCACCTAAGTTGAGCATAAACTCTTACCCACAGCCTCAGCCCCATCCCAAGAAAGGTGTTCACCCTCCTATGGCATGAAATCCCTTCTAAAGATCCAGCACACTGCAGAAAGGTTTGGTAACGGCTTTCAAGTCAAGGTAGATGGGGTGAGGATGAAGATAAGATTGAAATGTGTGGCTTTAATAACTTTGTCCACTTGTATGTCTGACATTGGTGAGTTTTGTGGTTTGGTTTGGTTTTGTTCTTTATGAGCATATTAACCCATACTTCTTTTGAGGAAGCAAAACTATTTTTATCTTATATTTTGGATGTCTAATAGTATTTACATTCTCTAATAATTTTGTTTTTGATGTGAAATCTCGAGCCAAAGGGATGGTGGAGCTTTCCAGTCTCACCCAATCCTATGCAAGTGTGTGTCTGGAGTGAACAAAAGCAAATGGCCCCTGGGGGTGTGAGCATTATAAAGCAGAGGCTAGATGCTGGTGCTTTGCGGGATTGCCAGGATCGCAGTAGCATGGAGAACTCTGAAGATCTTGTCCCATCCTGATCTGAGACCACAGTGTGTTGGAAGAGCAGAGAAATCCTTTCAAACCAAGGAACTCACACAGCCATAGCCTCTGGTATTTGCAAGTGCTGATGACACCATTATCCTGAACCCTGCACATCAACAGGATTCTAATTAGCTTAGCCTGTCAGTGGTATTCAGTTGGGTTATTACAGACTCCAGTAACTGCCTCACTTGGGGCTCAGCAGGTTTCAATAAGCAACATGCCTGTTGATAACATTCTCCTCTCCCCAAGTCATCCCAGAAACGTTAAGAAAGCAAATAATCCTATCAAAGAGAACATTCTGTGAAAATGAACCCACTTATCAAAAAAAGATTGTCTTCGGGATCTGTCTTAGGATTCTTTAGAGAAGCAGAAGCAATCGAGAAAGGGGGTGGTTTCCTAGGAGAAATTGGCTCAAAGGGTTATAGAAGCTGAGGAATCCCTAAATCCCAAGGCCTGCCATCTACCTGCCAGAGTTCCAGGAAAGCTGATGGTAGAGCTGAGTCCAAATCAGGAGGTCAGAGAACCAGGGACAGTTGATAGCATTTGAGATTAAATATTTCGGCTCAATTTTGCATAAAGCGGAGAGCAAATGCTTCCTTCTACCTCCTTCTACTGCCTTCTATCCCATCGATTGTATTCAGGTCATCAATGAATTAAAGGATGCCTTCCTGCCTGTGTGAGAACAATCTCCTGAGTCTTCCACTTAGAAAGTTCATCTTTGTTGGAAATGCTCTCTCTGATGTACCAAGAAGCATGGCTGAATCTGGGCATGCTGTAGCCAAATCAAGTTGACACAGTTAACCTTCAGGGTACCCTCCTCAACCTTACCAACAAACAGCACTTACAGGATATCCACAGAATGGTAGCCTGTGTTTCTGCTTTCCCTCAGGCTCTCATCTTGAATGCCTTACTTCCTGAAGTAAGGCTTTGAGATTTCTTGGCTTGCATAACCCATAATCTGTGCTTGAACTAGGAATGTGTTTAACAAAAGGAGTAAACAGTCATGAGGCTGGGTGACTGGAGTTGAAGTAGGGACTCCATCTGCGTTAATTACTTTCGTGTTGCTGTGATAGGATATCTCACTTGAAAGGTCTGCCTGGGCTCATGCTTTCCATGGATTAATATTAGCACTGGGAAGGCTTGTTGGAACAGCTGCATCTGCAGAAGTGGGAGCATGAGGTGGTGGCTGTTCCATGTGACAATAGAAAGGAAATAGGAATCAGATCAGAACTTGAGATAGATATAACCTTGAAGGGCATGTCACTGTTTACCTATCTCATCACTAACACCTTCAGAGAGTTTCCCAAGCTGGGTGTTCTGCCACTGGCTGTTTCTGAGCTCTGTCATTTGACCTTAAAGAGGGAGGGACCCTGTGTAGATACCTGCCTTCCAGGTATTTTGCAAGGATGCCTTTTTTTTACTACCAGACTTCATACTAATAGTGTTGGCTCCATGAAAGCTTACAACCAAATCATTTGATCACACTGAAAAAACATTGCATTGAAAGTACTTAATTATATAGTCTTAAAGTTTGTCAAGTTGAATTCTACTGCTTTGCATGATGGAACTTAGGAAGAATTATTTTCAAATATAAAATTCACATTATTAATTGGATTTAGGTTTGAGCTGTAGCCAGCCCTCCCACTGATGAGTAAAGAAGCCTGTGTAGTGCAGTGATACTCAGCTCATCCTGTGCATGAGCATCCCTTAGAAGTTTGAAGAATACTGGTCCTGGACTTCCAGCCTCTGAAATCCTATTTCAGTTTTTCCTAGACATTGGACTTTTCAAAACGCCCATCGGAGACACAACGCTCCCATAGATGCAAACATACCCTAGGATTTATGCAAAGGAAATTAAATAAACAGTTTCAGCCTGTTGGTTGTGGCATCGTTTGCTGTAGTCTATATCTGAAAGGAACTTGCATTTGTTACTTCCCTTGCTGCTATGACCAAATAATAATAATAAAAAGCAAGGAGGAAAGATTACATGGGCCCATGGTTTGAGGGGATATAGTCTACTGTGGCAGGAAATTCATGGTGGCAGCTGTTTGAGGCAGCTGCTCACATTGTTGCCACAGCCAGGAGGCAGAGTGGTGACTGTTCACTGTCTCAGGTTTATACAGCCTAAAAGCCTAACCCAGGGAATGGTGCCACCACAGTTGGAGGGGTCTTCCCACCCCAAATTGACGCAACCTATAAATTCCTCAAGAGTATGCCCAGAAAGTTTGTTTCCATTGTGATTCTTATATTTTTTATTTTGAGGCTAACATTTAAACAGCTGAGCTATCTCTCCAGCCCTCCATGATGATTCTAAATTCTATTTGGTTGACATTCAATATAAATCATCTCACAATCAAAATTCCCTCATATGAATGAATAGATAAATGTGAGATATGCATATACAACAGAATAGTAACCATCCCTAAAAGACATGATAGCCTGTCTTAACTCTGGACTGACAGCAGGGAACCTACATGGAACCAAACTAGACCCTCTGAATGTGGGTGACAGTTGTATGACTTGGGCAGTCTGTGGGATAGGATTTATCCCTAGTGCTTGAACTGGCTTTTTTGGAGCCCATTCTCTTTGGAGGGATAACTTGCTCAGCCTAAATATAGGGGGGAGGTTCTTGGTCCTGCCTCAAAGAGATGTGTCAGACTTCGTTGACTCCCTATGGGAAGCTTTACCCTCTTTGAGGAGTGGAGAGGGTGGGATGGTGGAAAGATGAGGGAACAGGAGGAGGGGAGGGAGTGGGAACTGGGATTGATGTGTTAAATGAGAAAAAATGGTTTTAAATTTTTTAAAATGATAAAATAAATAAATTAGGTCTGCGTGGTAAGAAGACTTCATTTGTGACCTCTGTGAAGAAAAATTCTAATAAGGGACTAATCATTTTCAAATGAAGCTTCTGTGTGTGTGCTCATGTGGGTAGATGTATGTGCAGGTGTGTCCCTGTGGAAGACAACCTTGAGTATCGTTTCTCAGGGTCTCATGCTAGCTTGGAACTTGCCATGAAGGTTAAGCTGACTAGTAGTGTGCCCAGGTTATCTACCTTCCTCTGATTACTCAGCACTGATGTTATGACCATGTACCATCATGTCCATTTGGGGGTTTTGTTTGTTCATCTGTTTGTTTTTATGTAGTTTTTGAAAATTGAACTTTAGTCCTGATGTTTATTAGGCAAGCACTCTATTGACTGAGCTGTCTCCCCACTCCTATTACAAGCTTTCTGTATGTTGTGATTCAACTCAAAGAATGGAAGTTATATTAACAGAAAACAAATGACTTCTTGTTATTTGCAGGAAGTTCACAGAAGTAGAGAGAGGGATGGAGAAACAGTGAAACATGTTGCCATAGTGACCAGGTGGTCTGCCATCTCCCTAGAGAGGTAGAAGAGCAAAACGTATCTAGAGTTAAGCTTAGTGAAAAAGAAAAATCAAAGCAGAGTGGGTGTAAAAAAAATCCCTCTGACCTCTGAAGGAAATATTTACAGCCTACTCCTTGCAATTATTATTTACCTATAAGGATTAAGGAGAAGAGATTATTTTTGTCTGCTGTTTTGTCTTGAGACAGAGTGTCACTCAGCAATGCAGGCTGACCTAGAACTTTCCCATTCCTACTTTAGCTTTCCCACTGCTGGGATTACAGGTATGCTCACCACACCCAGCTAGAATTGTGTTATTAAAATAAAGAAAAATAAAAACATAGTCACACACAAAGGAAAGATTGAAATAAGAGCCATAGAGGAGTCCGCCAAATACTTGCCTTCATGGGGAACTCAACACTTCAGAAACAAATTTCCAATTTACGAGTGGATAAACCTTGTAGAGAGAAGGCATAGATTAAATGGGATAAGAACTGTGTGGAATTGTGATAACTTTAATACGTGTTAAATATTCAGTTATAAAAAGTCCTCCCTCCCTGCATTTCTAATTATAAACTGGCATGTTCATTTAAACATTGTCAGCAAGAAATCAGAATTCTCACTTTTCATTGCTTCAGCAGGAAGAAAGCCCTTAAGGTCTGATATCACATACACAACAGAAGAAAAAAATCTTACTTTAAAGGTTAGATCAAGCCTTTCTCTGAAAAGCCAAGTATAATATATTCTAGTCCATAATGCTAGCCTAATAGCAAGGGTATAGGGGATTGTTTTATGCTATTGTAGTGACTTGACTTTCATTTTGTCTTTTGATTTTATTGGTTGGTATTGTTTTGAGACATGGTCTTTCATGAAGCCCAGGGTGCCCATGAGCATGTGACCCTCCTGTTTCCCACAGCTCTCAGGTGCTGCGAATACAGGCGTGAACTGCCATTTCCATTTCCAGTCTATGTGGTGTTGCAGATTGAACCCAGAGCTTCATGGATACCAGGCAATCACTCTACCAGCTAAGCTACAGCCCAACTCTTTAAAAGCAGAACATGCTTTACAGTAAAATAGAACAGAAGGCCTAGAGAGCTGCCGCAGCACTTGTTCTTACAGAGAACTTAGGCTCAGTTCTCAGCACCTACACAATGTTTCACAAACATCTGTAACTCTGATTCCAGATCTGACGTCCTCTTCTGCCTTCCTTAGGCAATGTATGCACATCATGCACATACAGAAAAAAAAAGCTTGTACATGTAAAATAAAAATAAGCAAATCTTTTTTAAAAGAGCAAAATAGAAAAACAAAAGCTGGTTAAAAGTAAAATTCCAGTTTCTACTCTGTTTTCCCAATTCCCATAAACAACAATTATATATTATCAAGAGAGAGATGTCAAGCTAGCTCAAGTCCCAGGAAGCCTCATGAGGCCACAAGAGGGGGAGGGGAGTCAAGATGAGTGCAATGCCCAGCAGGGATCCTGTAATTAATGGATTTTGAGCTTTGTGAAAAAAAGCATTCTTTGTCTGCACATAAAGAGAGGGCTTTGTGGTTTCTGCCAGTTGTTTTTATCATTGCTCTCAATCAGCTGGGCCCGTTACATTCTTTTTCTTCCAGGATTGAGTACAGTTCTCAGCTGCTGCATTCCCTTTTCAGTTTTGGTCCCTTTTTGTAAAGTGACCATCAGAGTCTACATGGAAGAAATGGCATGGCAGAGCTAGCTTACACCTTAAAAGCTTTCTTTTCCATTGGAAAGGCCACACCTATCTGAATGGTTAGAGGATGCCCTTGTAGTTTACACAAAGAAACACTTCAGCCAGCACACTGCTGCTAGGCTAGCTAACATTTCCCTATTTCCCTGTGTCTGGTCTTCAGTATGAGTTGAAGAAAATGCAGATGATGTCGAGAGAAGAAACTGTTATAAAAGAGAATGTTGGCCACAAATCCGTTTTCAGAAATAAAATGGAAAAATGACGTCTTTTAATGAGCACCTCCCCTTCTTACCCTGTGATTCTTCTCTGTAAATTGGGGTGATCACATTTAAAATTCTTGGTAGCAAGATAAAATACTGTTGTCACATTGTCTATAACACCTAACTCCCTGCCTATGATGCTTATTTCATTTTAGTCTTTCAATATTATCCCATCAAAATCTCTTTTTAGTGGTACCACTAAAAAGATATAGATATAACATTGTGTGCATAAACCTAGATATTTATGTAGTGCATCTTGTTGGATGTTTAAGCTTCCTTGATAGCTCATCAACATACACCAGTACACCCTATTCTATGAAGGTCTCACTGCACAAGTATTTCAAAATGATATGTTTTGTAGGATTTTTAGAACAAATTGCTTGCCTAATGGCAATTACCGCTCATTGTGGACCTCTAAATGATATCAATTCTTTGCGTCACTTCCCCTAGTCCATCTGCCCTCTTTGAGGTGTCTTACAGTTCAATGAGCCAAATGCTGTGCCTTGTTTATTTTAACTTCATTTCTTTGAGCCTTCCCTTTCTATGCTGTTTCAACCTTTATTCCTTCTTCTTTACATGTTTTTTCCTGGTTTGCTTTTTACATATATTTTCCCATTATCATATCTGTGAGATTTATTCTGTCATAGATTGGTATTTGTCCTTAATTTATATTTCATATTTGAATGGCGTATATAATTTTGATAAATAGATTTTTAAGTACTCGAAATACATAAAGTTTTCTCCTCTTTACAAACAGCATTCTCGTTAATGCTTTGAGAATTTCATACAATGTATTTGATATCATTCATACTCACCACAGCTCCTCCCATACTTACCTCTTCTACCCACCCACTCCTGCCCTCTGTCTGGCTCTTTTTTCCTCTCTCAAACCACATCAGGTTGAGTTTTCACTGTTCAAATACTCTGGGGTGTGGAGCCTACCCTGGAGAGTGACTGACCTACTGGGGTCACACTCACAAAGAAAACTGAGTCTCCCTCTTTCTGTTTTTAATAATTGCTTCTTATTGAAGAATTCCCTTTGTAATTGCTTTTACTTGAAAGCAGAGTTAGAAATTGCCGATCCTGTGTTTTTCTACAATTTTCTCTGGTTTTCCTTCTGTAGTTAACTGTTTACACCGCCTGATACTAACTTTCTTTTCAGTATGAAGTGAGTCAAGGTTATACACCCACAAATCTCGGCCCCAGTGACGTACTTCCTCCAGCAAGATTCCACCTCCTTAAGATTCCAGAACCTCCCCAGACAATACCACTAGCTGGTGACCAAGTACATAAAAGTAAATGCCTATGAGGGACATTTGTATTTAAGCCATAATATTATTTCAGGCAGGTGACCATTATGCTGTGTTTTTTTTTAATGTGGCTCAGAGCACCAAGTCATGAGATGCTTTGGAGAAGCTATCAGTGAGCTTCCATTGTTCTAATAGCATACTTCTGGCTCCTTTCTCCTGACTTGGTCTGTGAATTACCAATATTAATGGAAAAGATTTGTTTAAGATTGCATTGCTCTTTCTATACATTGTCCACTGGAACTATATTTATGACTTAACACAATCCTGACTGTTAGTAGAAGATGCCCTTTTCTGGTGAAAAAGCAGCTGGCTGGAATCAGGCTCACCTGTACTGAGAAGTAACCAGGCACATCTTTTACAGTCTCTGTACTACACTTTCATCTGAAAAACAAGCATGAAGATAGAGCCAGCCCTACAGATGTAGGAAGGCTCCATACACATACTATACCTACTCAGTCGGAAGCTTACCCATGGATCCTGGCTGCTGAACATGTCTTACCAGGGCTCTTTATAGAATTGAAAACATACCAAAGGTACCTATCGATTGGTTGTTTTATTTCACCGCAATGAAAAGTGAAAGACTTGTAAATGCATGGCAATTTGGCACAATAGTTTTATGACGATAAATCTAATTTTCTTCTTGAAGATTGGGTTTCATTCTTGTATGAATTTGCTTTTTGTTCAGTAATTCGGTTATATCTTACTTTACAAAAGTATTGATCTGCCACATATTGGAACTTTTAGAAAGCAAAGGAGAAGGGAAAAGTGAAAGGTCATCCATTAACACAGTGGGATTCCCTGTCCCATGTGATAGGCAAACCTGATAATACATGGATGCTAAAACATCCTTCGGTTGCTAAATAAATGCTCTATACAGTCAGTCTATAGTTTCTTTGCTGTGGTTACTACCTTATGGGCAATGAGCAGGTGAGCAGCTGTTTAGATCTCGGACTCTGGCTAGACATGTTGCACACTTTAAGTCCATTTTCCTCTGTGGCATCAGTGGAAGGCTTGCCTCCTCCTCTCAGTGATCCTGGGGCAATGTTCCAGGCAAGGCAGTCCTGGAAAAGAAATTGGCATTGTGTTGTTGACAGGCAACTTGGCAAGTGTGTTTGGCTTTCCACTGAAACTCAGATTTCCCTCTTTAAACTGGCAAAGAGTTAAGTCTTTAAGCACAAACCTAGAAGAGTGTAATGCCACGGTTTAAGGCAAAGCAAAACAAAAGGAAGAGATTGGGAGATCAATATTCAGGCTTTACTCCCTGGCCCATGACACAGAGACCGAACAATACATCTCTCGTTTGAATGTCTCTTTGTATCTATTGCTGTAAAGCATGAATGTTAACAAAGACAGGCTGGGAGTTAGAAGCACACAGCCTGAACATTGCATCTGCCCTGGCAGCTCAGGAGTTAACCAAAGCTCTAATATTTTTTTGCCTCCTGGATGGACTGAATTTGGCCTCTGATTCCTCTGAATGGCATGCAAAGCAGCCGGCTGGGTGTGAGTCCCCTCCATCTCCCTTCTTTCTCACTTTTCAAATATGTCTGGCAAAGACCCAACTTCCCCCTCCTGACTCCACTCCACTTTGCTCTCCCGTGCAGCTGAACAAGATTCCAAATGAGAAACAGCATTCCTTCCCAGTCTTTAAAGGAAGGCCCAAGCCCAGTGGAAAACATACTCATAAATATGTGGACCCTGAATTATTGTACAGGGGCTTTCCGCTATTCCTAGCAGGTTTTGAAGCTATCTGTTTAGAGATCCTTGAGGGGTTTTTTTTCGTTGTTGTTGTTCTCTTTTCTTTTCTTTCTTTTTTTTAAGTGTCCAGTGTCCTGGAATAGCGGTTCTTCAGTCATTGATGAAGCACCTGGGCTTTTCATAGCATCAGATGTTTCAAGTAAAACACGAAAGCACTTGGAATTCCATTAAAGCCACATTCCTTTATCTAAAAGAAGAAAAAACGCTGTCTTGGGAAGTTTGTCTCCATAGACACCATTAAGTAAAGATATCTACAATGCATGTTTTATGTAACTAAAGACTAATGGTTAACCCTTCCTGTGCTGGCTTCTGACAGCAAGAGCTTGAACTGAAAGCAGGAAAATACAGCAGCCCTGTTTACTGACTCTTTTTTCTTATTGTTGTTTGTTCTTAAATTACTGCTTTTCTCAAAAATGCCCTGGAGTGAGGCTTCTGTGTGTGGCTTGTAATACAATATGTTCGGTATTCAAATACAATGGAAAGCTTCAAGAAAATAATTTAAAATGATTAAATATATTTCAATACTTTATCAATAACCTCAAGAAAACCATTACAGACCTCCATAAATAATAGCTAACATTGACAGTGAAGCTAGTATTAATTTGAAAAAAAGTCTGGTAGGTGTTTGCCAGATCACACAAATGAAAACGCAGAGCCCTCAATTGAAGATTTAATATATATAGTGAAATATTTATTATGTTTATTTATGCAACATTATATTGTTGTTAATTATATGTAATGAAATATATATACTTTTCTGTATAGCTATGTCTTATAAAGTATTTATTATAGTCATAATAAAATATGATTTGCTATTTCTCTGAAATATAGCACAATCTAAGCACACTGTATTCTGTCTGGCTACCCTGGACTGTCTTGGTTTCTAGGCTTAGTATGCCATAAAATCCTTGTAGAGCTTCTTAGGACTTTCCAGGGTCAAACGGAAGCATGCAAGTTTCTCAGCTCCTTGCATCTGTCATCTTAAAAACTTTCACGAATCCTCAAGCCCAGGAAGTCTCCTCTTCCAGCAGGAGGACACATTTCCAGCTATATTCCACATCCGTCAGAAAAGGCGCTCAGCCATTTGAAGAGAAGGTGAGATCTGGCAGCTAGGAAGGAAGAGAAGACTGGAACACACAGACCTGCAGAGTCTCTGTCAGGAGATAGCTGAACAGGAAGCAAGTGGGAGAGAAGCAAGATTTCCTAAAACAAAAACAAGGAACCTTTAAGAAAAATCTGGTTCCTAGGAAGAAATTATACTTTTATCAGAGATGGAAAAGAACTTTAAAAATAAATAAAAGTAAATACATGAATAAAAAGCAGGGCCAGGGGAATGGTGGGGTGCAAGCATGAGGAGCTGAGTTCAAGTCCATGTCACCCACGCAAATGTTTGTGTATGCCTATAACCCTGGCAGAGAACTCACTGGTCAGCCTATCCAAACTGGATAGTTTCCCATTCATTGAAAGACCCTGTGCCAAGGCAACCGTGTGGAAATAAAGAGAAAAAGACACTAGATGGTCTTCTCTGGCCTCTACTTCTACCACACAAGTGCATATACACACACATTCACAGGCATGCATCAAGCACATAAACACACACACACAGAGAGAGAGAGAGAGAGAGAGAGAGAGAGAGAGAGAGAGAGAGAGACAGAGAGAGAGAGAGAGAGAGAAACAAAAAACAAAAAGACAAAAATGTATATTTATTTCTGTACAAAGCACATTTAAAGAGAAATTCTTGGGCTGGGAAGATGGTTCTCTTGATAAAACACCTGACCCATAAGCATGAAGACCTAAGTTCAGACCCCCAACCCCAGAACCCACAGGAAACCCCAAACCTGGCAACACCTGCCTGTAATACAAGCAAACACAAAATGGGAGGTAAAAGCTCCTGGGATGGTTAATCTAGAATGCTTTGGCAAACTTCCAGGCCACTGAGTGTCCTTGTCTCAAACAACTGAGGAAGGGTATCTGAGACAAACATTGGAAATTGTTCCCCGAGTACCGCAATGTATCAAGTACACACATATATGCACACACACACACACATGCACGCGCGCACGCATGCACGCACACACACATATATACACACATGCAAACACACAAATTAAACTAAATAATTATTGACCACCAGAAATCTAAACATTGACCAGACAAAGCCATGCTGAGACCTCATGTCTGTCTTTCTACGTCCCTGTTAGGTGCTGGTTTAACTTACAGTTGGTGGTAAATGCTTTTTCTTCATTTGGCTGCCTCATGCATCAGGTGTTTCCTACTCCTCTGGCACGTTTGATGACTTTCCAGGGTTTTGCCTTTGGCTCCAATGATACATGTTCAGCCATCGGAAAGCCACCCAGGGTGCCACCAAACCAGGAATTGCTCTGCTTGCTGGCTGACATTGACCCAGGAATTAACATTTCCAGGTTGCTCTCAAAAGAGCCCTGCTGCATGGTGCAGACTCGTGGACTCTGGCTGTGACAGGGACTCTGCAATTCTGTCTGCTTCCCATGTAAACTATCATCCAGAGCCTGTGGAACACAGGCTTCTAGGGCTTTGCTTGTTTAGATGCAGGAGACAGAAGGCATGGATTTCCTTTTTGCTTAGCATTTGGGTTGTAGTTTCATTTTTATGCTTTATCTGAAGAAACTGAAGAAGAAGGGCACCACAGAGACAGATGTTAGTTATATGAAAAACTCACAGGGACCTTAGTTGTGTGAAGAAGGAAGGCTTTCTCTTACTGGTGCTAACAATACAGTCACTAACTGTACCCTATCTGCAAACAAACAAGCGAACAAACAAAAATCCAAAAAAACAAAACAAAAACAAAAACAAAGCAGTAACAGCCAGATTTGATGGTACACGTCTGCAATCCCAGAATTCAGCAAGCAAGGCAGAAAACTCAGAATTCAAGAGCAGCCTGAGCTACAAAGTGAAACTTTCTGAAACCAAACAAAACAAAATGACTTCATGTAAATGTTGTTGAGATATCACTTCATGAAATAAATCAAAAATTGGTAAGAATGAATGAATCTGGGACTGGAGAGATGGCTCAGAGGTTAAGAGCACTGACTGCTCTTCCAGAGGTCCTGAGTTCAATTCCCAGCAACCGCATGATGGCTCACAACCATTTATAATGAGATCTGGTACCCTCTTGTACACATAATAAATAAATAAATCTTAAAAATTAAAAAAAGAATGAATAAAAAATGACTTCATGTAAAGGAGTCTCTTTACCAAAACTAAGAAACTTAAGACACACACACACAAAAAAAATGGAACGTCACAGAAGCTCACACAGTGACACAGAGGAAAAATACAGTTTCTCAAGGCTGAACTTAACATTTTCCTTCTGAGAATAAAATGTTTATTGTTGTCTTGCTGTGTTCCAGAGAAGTGACTGACTTAGATCTGAACAAGGCAGTGTTTTTCGTTTTTGGGTAAGAATACTTAGAGTTGACGGTAAATCTATAGTTCTCATGGCCTAAAAATTAGCAGATTGCTCTATTTTGTCTTAGCACTTAGAGGCTGAGGCTAAAGGATCACTGAGAGTTCAAGGCCAGCCTATACCACATAGAGGGACTCTATCTCCAAAACCAGTGTAGACTAGCAGAAGAGAAAATCAACACATTTGGTATGAGCACTCAGTATAGTAGAAGTAGAGGAGTGAGCTAAAAGTTAAAAGGAAAATTTGCCTCAATTGAAAATACAATATACATACATGCATGCATACATACATACATATTGCATGTAAGGTATTTGAACCGTAAAATTAAAAACAAAATATTTAGAGTTCGGTGCATCTTTAATTGATCATTTTTCTCCCTTACATATGAATTCTTCCAAGAAATGGCTTTCAAATGGCATTCTGGACTCTAGTAGCTTGGGAGTGGTAGGGAGAAACTTGACTCAGTCCTACCTCCACTCCTAACTTAAGAAGGGCTCTCTCTGCCTGAGTGTCAAGCCGAGAGGGAAAGAATGAGGGACTGTTATTGCCCTGATGGACTTGTAGATATAACTGCTAAACACAGTGCTTGGGGATCAAGCCAGCTGCTTAATATCTTCATGCCCCAGAGCGCTCGTTTATATCGGAGAGACGAGAGTGCCACTGGTGCTGGATCTCATAAACAAGTTAGCCATGAGGAGTGCTGTGGGTGAGCCAATAGGAGGAAAACTCAGACCCACCTCTCTACTTTGAAACTGACTTTAGCTACATCAGTTCATTAGGTCTTGATGCAAGGTTTTGTTCGAAAGAAAGATTCTACTCACTGCCTTTAAAAGGTCTGAAAACCCCATTGATCATAAGTGCCATTTTCACAGGCATGGCGGTGATGCCTTTAATCTTTGCACTTGGGAGGCTGAGGCAGGAGAATTACGTGGGTTAAAGAGTGAGTATGGGGGCAAACTTGGTTACAGTGAGGCCTGCCTAAAAACAAAATAACACAAAATAAGTTATTTTGCAACTTAGGATGGTGTTTATCCATTTGTCCTTTGGTTCAAAGCCAAGTCTCTTCCCCCATTTTTCCTCCCATTAACCCTGAACTCAAGTGTTAAGGCCTCATTGCTCTCCCTTCCCCAGATCTGGATCCCTGTGGTACAGCGGGCTAATGAGATAAGGATGATGTCATTATAATTGCAGAAACTATTTCATGATGATCTTTTGTTTTTCTCTTGCTAACTTTCTAAAGGGAAAAGCACTTTATTAATTATCGCAGCACTTGCAGCCTTTTGGAGGTAGACTCCATAACTGCCATTAGCCACACTGGATGAAGCACTTGGGGATTAAAAGCGCTATGTAAATGTTTACACATGCTTATGACGTGGCCCCGGTTTCACACTGGGGTGGCAGAAACAGCCCAGATAGAAGCACGAAGCCCCAGAGAGGCAATGATTATTTTTACAAGGTATGAAATTGTCTTTTAATTTTAGCATAAAGATAGTCGCACTTCTGAAGAGTGTCATTCACAGCCATTAGATGGTATTTATGACTGTGTGAGAGAGTAACTCTACATTGAGGGTTAACTATTTTAAGAACTGGGGTGGAGTAGTTTTAGAGCATCTAGAACTTTTGACAATAAGAACAGCAACTCCCAAAAACAAGTTCTGTATTTTTCTCTCTGAGAACCTCTGTATTTTCAAGATAATTTCATATTCTCTCTCTGTCTCTCATTTTGCTTTATTTTTTATGAGTTCTAGCTAAGAGGCCCACCTCAGCCCCTTTCCCCAGGCTGCCCAGCTTAAGCAGAAAGGCATTACAGAATGCTCACTGAATTGCATCACAATACTCACTCCTTTTAGGGATGCCTTTGCTGGTGGAGTGGGTGCCTATTAGTCTTAAACCCCCTTCTTTTGTGGTGCTGTTAGGATTCAAACCCAGGACCTCACTTGTGCTAGTCCAGAGCTCTGCAGCTCTGGCACTGAGCTGCAGCTCTGGCACTGAGCTACACCCCAGCCTCTAAACTTGCTTTTCAGCAAAGATAAGAGAACAGTGTGAGGGCCTCCATCTGTTCTCTGTGCACAAGGGAGATTGCTTCCTTGGAGCTGATTCTCCATGTATGGCAATGATCTAAGACTTCTTTTTAAAATTAGAGTCAGAAAAGGGGGATTGACATAAAAGAAGGATTCACATAAAGCTTACACGGCTCATGGCTCTAACAAAAATGTTGACAGTTTGAGAGCCCCGACTGGATGATTTCAAGGTTGTCTGACTCCTGGATCCTGGGAGGACAGGTGACAGGAAGAAGAGGTCCTGCCATGACTGCTGAGAAGCATTAGCAAGAGCCAACATCCCCCAAACAACACAGAGCCCAAGTCCAGGAGGCAGTACTTGAGAAAGTAAGAATTTCATGTACATCCCTCACCCTGTCAGTACAGAAGGGTGAGCCAGAAACTAGGGACACCACAAGAAACTGTGTAGCTGGTTGTTCAGATGCTCACTGCAAAAGTATTTGCTTTTAGATGTGTGTGTGTGTGTGTGTCTGTGTGTGTGTTTGTGTGTATGTGTGATTTGTGTGTATGTATGCCCTGTGTGTGTTTGTCTGTGTGTGTGTGATTTGTGTGTATGTATGCTATTTGTATATGTGTGTTTGTGTGTGTGTTTGTGTGTGTGTGATTTGTGTGTGTGTATGCTGTGTGTGTGTGATTTATGTGTGTGTGTTTGTGTGTGTGTGTGATTTGTGTGTATGTATGCTGTGTGTGTGTGTGTGTGTGTGTGTGCGCGCGTGCGTTGCCACAGCATTTGTGTGGAGGTCAGAGGACAGCTTGCAAGACTCACTTCTCTCCTTACACCATAGGGGTTCTAGGAAACAAACAAAAGCTTGGCCAAAAGTAAAGTGCCCTTACCCACTGGTTTCAAATAGAGGACAAAAGGCACGGGTCGGTAGACACTGACATTTTCACTTCCTATTTAGAATGATTGTGAATTTTCCTCTTCTTGTTTAAATTTAATGAGAGACAAAAGAATGCGGTGGGGGGGGCAGTAGATGGAAAAACTGTAGGAAGTGGATGCCGGGAAACACAGTAAATTCGAGCTTGTTACAGCATGGCTCCAGATTTTTTTTTAAAAAACAAATCCTAGCAGTTTCAGCCTCCGTATCAGTGTCCCAAAGCCGAAGCAGGAGAGTGAAGAAGCAAGCAGCCTAACCAGTCTTCTGAAGGGAATATGAAAGGAAATCTCGGAGGCAGGCGAAGCCCCCCAAAGGAGGAGAAGGCTACAGCCCGCAGTAATCTGTAAATGATTGCTCCTAAAGTCTGGAAGCTTCAGGCTTGAGCTGTGTTTGTTCCAAAAGAAAGCCGAGGAGCACGGAGTTAATAAAGAGAGATTTAACTGAGAACTGTGGTTGGAATAAAGTGGGCTACAAAAAAGGTCAAATTTGATCAGTTGGAGCAGATTACAGGGGCTTTGAAGGGTGGTGTGGAGAGCTGGAACCAGTCTGGGAGGTAATAGAGCACGAGATTGATTCAGGGGGTGGAGAGAAGCCAGGACAAGCGCTTATCAGTCCTGGAAGGAGGAAGAGCCGCGCTGCTGGGCGCTGCAGCTTCAGCCTGAGCCCAGAAGCCGCCTCTGCCTGCGTCCCTGTCACCCTGTCCAGGCACCTCTGCTCTCCGATTTGCCTTCCTTCCGCAGCTCTCAGACAATGGTTTCCCTAATGTCTGACTTGGACTCCCTGAGAGGCTGGAAAGCATTAAGGTAGGCCTGCTTTCTCTCCCGAGCTATTTCAGTTCAAGGCCAGCTTCTGCCCACCCCCACCAGCTGAATAGAGCCTGGCTGTTCCCTGAAATGCCTGCCTTGGGGTTTTAAGTCAACACGACCTGAAGAATACTGTGTTCTGACACAGACACAACTTTTAAGCAGACAGGCAAGGGAGGCACATTGAAAGTGGTCGTCAGGGAGCAGAGCACATAAGCTTTCTGCAGGAGAGTTCAGTGTATGTCAATGCTGGCTCCCAATGCTAGCTAACTCAGAAATGAGTCCTCATACTTAATTATCGTTTCGGGAGGACCTGAAGGGATGAAATCAAATAAGGTGGACTTTCTGAGACTTTACACAGAAGAGCAAAGTTTTTTAAAAAAACAAAAAACAAAAACAAAAAATGCCCACACTTGAAAGATCCAAAGAAATGTGTGTTACTCTTGTGAATTCAACGCCCACCTCCACTCCCAGGTCAATTTTGGAAAAGTTGATCTATAACAAACTCAGCTGATCTCTCTCTCAACACTGGGACTGGGAAGTAGCTTAGATCCTGGGTTTGATCCAGAGCACTGTGTGGACCCAGCATGGCGGTGCATGTTGGTAACCTCTGTACTCAGAAAGTAGTCGCAGGAGTTCAAAGTCATCCTTGGCTGCAAAGTGAGTTTAAAGCCAGACTGAAACCCTATCTCAAAAATAAATAGATGGTTAATGAAAATGTAGAAAGTGACCTCCACCCTCGTCACACCAAAACTTAGAACCTAAGCTAAAAATGGGCAAGTTCATGTGTCATCCCTGCTTGAGTCTGGCCCTTTGGTGGGATCCATGGCGAATTGGTGGGTTTAACTTAACTGTAAGTGATACTTCCAAGGGAAAACATTTGGGACAGATTCTAAAAATGTTAAATTCAGAGGTGTTTTTATTATTGAAAGTGGCTCCACTCAGTTTTCATGTTTTTCTGAATACCTTCTCCAAAACTTGGTTTTGTCAGAGGTAGACCAGAAGCCAAGCACACAATATAGATGACTAGAAGTATACCCGTGACTGGGGACCTGCCTACTGACGTTTGCCTTGTGTTATCTGACTTTTTGTTTCCCTCTCGTGAATTCCTCTGGTTTTGTTACTTTTAAAACTGTATTTACAGACAAGAATAAATAAAAATAAGCTGATACTCATTTTCTTTCTCCACCTTTACATCATCACTTCTTTTTTCCTATCTGTTTATTTTCTTCATTGTGTGAGATGGGGGAAGGCAGTGAGTGGCAGATGCCATAGCCCACATGTGTCAATCAGAGCATGTCTTGTATGGAGACAGTTTTCCAACTTTACATGGAATCTGGGTATCAAGGCCAGTTTGCCAGACTTAGCGTTTTGCCCTCTAGTCCTGAATCTTACATTCTAGAACTTTCTGTTTATACAAATTGCACATCATATAATATATACTATTTCATATTCTTTTTCCAATTATAACGTATCCATGTCTGGCCACCAATCATCACTGTGGCTTTAATGGCCAAGTGCAGCACTGTTCTATGATGCTCACCGATTGCCAAGTTATCTTGTTTGTTTAATATTTATATTATTTCCAGGCCTTGGCTTGTATTGACAACAACATGGTGAACATCTTTACATGTGTAGCTTTTTAATTTTATTAAGTAAATTCCAGGATTTCTCAATGAAAAGGTTCACTTTATGGGTCTTTTGGTTACTTTTTTTGTTTGTATGGTTGATTTTAATTTTAAAAAATTATATCTATTTCTTTATTTGCATTTGTATGTGTATGCATGTGTGTGTGTGAGAGAGAGAGAGGGGGGGGGAGAGGAGTCACAGTGTATTTATATGGAGAGCAGAAGACAGCTTGCAAGAATTGGTTCTCTCCTTGTACCATGTGGTTTCTGGGATCAAACTCAGGTCCTTCAGACCTGTCAGTGAGTGCCCTTACTTACTGAGCCATCTCACTGGCCCCTTGAACTTTGTTTTTAATTGGGATGCAGCAGAGCATTTCTGTTAATCTTCTCATGGCATAGATGCTGGAATAAGTTTCATTTGCCTTTTCTTTCCCTGAAAACTAGCCTATTTCTAAAACTGGAAGGTATCTTAAGAGTGCTTTCAAAAAATTCTTTTTGGGTGATTGACTTAATATTGCTGCATAAGTAGATAGGGAAGGCACTGGCTTTAGAAATGTGTGTGGCTATGATGACATACTTTGCAAATTCAATCTTTCAAAGGCCTTGTAAAATAATGTTCCCTTCTTAACCTATTTCAAATGCTGGGGATGTTGCCTACCTTGTCAATGTGTCCCTGATATAAGTGAAATGTATTTAGTGGTTAGAGTAAGTGAAGCTGCAAAGATCTGCACATTCGAAAAATAAATATTTTTACGTGGATGCCTGACTCCAGTGAGTTAACTCTATACACACCTCTTGGCAGGTGATGCACTAACTATGTAGAGTCCTTTTCCAAGGTGAGAAATTATAAAGTGGTTGGATATATTTATTTCATTTACATTTCCAAGTTTCTTACTGTAAAGCATACTTTGGGCTAATCAGGGGAGATGTATATGTATGTGTTCATGTGTGAGGGTGTACATGCATATGCAAGTAACTGTGTATATGTTTGTTATGTGCATGTAGAGACCCAAGGAAAGCTTAGGGTGTCGTTCTTCAGGTGATGTTCACCTTTTGTTTTTTTGTTTTTTGTTTTTGTTTTTGTTTTTTTTTTGAGACACGATGTCTCATTGTCATGGACTTGCTGATGAGGCTGGGGTGGCTAGTCAGTAAGGCCCATGGACCTACCTTTCTCTACCTTCTCTGCAGTAGGAATAAGTACATCACCATACCAGGCCTTTCCCTAACTTAACTGGGATGTATTCATTATATTTCTGTTGCTGTGATCAATATCCTAGCAAAGTAACTTAAGGGGGAAATGTTTTAGTTTGACTTGTAGTTCCAGAAGGACAGAGTCTAGCATGATGATAAAGGCATAGCAACCATCAGAGAAAGCCTGGGAGCAGGAGCAGGAATTTGGTTGATCACATTTTACCTGGATACAGGAAGCAGTGTTAGAGCTTAGGAAATGGATTGAGGCTATAAAAGCCTCAAAACCCACTCCCATAGATGCTTCCTCCATCAAGACTCAACCTCTTAAAGGTTCCATAACCTCAAACAGTGCCACCAAGTAGGGTTTGAGTGTTCAAATACCTGAGCCCCCTATGGGGGCCATTGGCTCATCCAAACTACCACACATAGGTTCTGGGGATCAAATTCGGGTCCTCAGGATGAAACAGCCAGCACTTCCCTGACTGAACTCCTGCTCCAAACCCCCTATTTTGATTCACTGACCTGTTTACTCATCTATAGCAATTCTCTGTTTATAATGTTTAGGAGACAGAAGCACAAGGTGGGAGCTCCAATGCTAGTCTCGGTGGTCTGTAGTAAGAGCTTTGTCAACAGAAGCTTTAAAAACCCACAGAGACTGGGTACAAGATCCCATTCCAGCAGAGAAAAGAGCAGTTTCTGCCTTTGCCAAGCATCAGTTGAGTAGAGCCTATCCTCTTGGCATCGCTAGCATATCAGAAAGCAGAAAGGTATTCAGGTATTTGGGTAGGAGTGTGGTCCAGAGTCCTGCTGCAGCTGCTGCTCCTAGAAAGTGATTGCAAGAGATGATTGTTAAATGTGTGTGTCACAGATGAGTGTTGTAATATAGGACCTTAAAATGAAAGATTGCTTACATATGTCTCCAACAAACTTTTGGTGACTAACAAACCATTGTTGCAGGGCACAGCTCTGGGCCATGAATCCCTCTACAGAATTTGATAGCTATAATACTCCATCCTAAGGCCTTGTTTGTCACATGGCAAAATCAAGAGTGAGGGTGGTGCTGTCAGCTGTTTTCACTTCTCTCTACCCAAAGGACACAAAAGAAACACACTTCTGCCCAAAGACGCACCAACTGGTGACCCTGAGACTCCCTTTGTCCTCTGGGAAAGCACAGACTCTACAACTTCACACACACACACACACACACACAAATGAAAATTACAAAACCAAGAAAAAGATTCTCTCTACCCAGAAGTAGAAAAAAATTATATAGTAGGACTATACATAAGAAAAAGAAAAACAAGCCGGGCGGTGGTGGCGCAAGCCTTTAATCCCAGTACTCAGGAGGTAGAGGCAGGCGGATCTCTGTGAGTTCGAGGCCAGGCTGGACCGACAGCCTCCAAAACAATACAGAGAAACCCTGTCTCATAAAAACCAAAAAAAAAAAAGAAAAGAAAAAGAAAAAGAAAATCAACTAACCTGGCAACAGTTATGACTATTATAAGATTTATAGTTTGTGGGTATTGAAAAATAAAAAGAAGGATAATAGAAAAGGAAACTGAACATTGAAAAGAATACTAGACATGTGGCTTCTCTCCCGCTACCACACCCCTGTACTCTTCTGTCAGAGGGTCTTAAAAGAATTCTGTTTATTGTTCTCATTTCAAGAGGAGAGAAGTGAGAACCTGAGGTGAAGGGACAAGAAGTCACAGGCTCACTATTGGGCCAGGTTTTATACAATTCTCACTTACAACCTCTCACTGAGGGATTTTGTCTCTCACCTGCATTTCTGTCTCCATGTGTCCTCACATAATCTGAAACAGGTCAGCCTACGATTCTAAGCAGAGCCCATCATGGGCTTCACAGATGGCTGAAGCCGAACAGGCTGTAAACTCTCTCTAGTAGGGGCCCGGTGACCTCCTTTTCCTGCTCTAGTAGGTTTCTGCAGCACACCATCACCCATCCTTGTATTCAAACAAGGTAAATAGGGAGAATTTCCTAGTCCTTTGTCTTCACCCTTAATTTACATCCAATCACTTCCCAGATCCTGTGGACTTCTCCTCTTTTGGACCTCTCTTTGCCTAGTCTCTCTGCTTCAATTCTTTTCTTCTCCATCTGCCTTTGCACACAAGTGGGTAATACAAACATTCCCAAAGCCATCCATCAGACCCTGTTACTTTCCTAGAAGAAAAGCCAGTATCCTCCTCCTGCCCCATCTATCTGACAGGACTGGTGTCAACCTCTCCAGCTGCCTCTCTTTCCTCTTTCCCAGCTCTTCTTGCTGCGCCAACTCTGAACTTTGTCTTTCTCACACAACAGCCAAACTTACCTGGGCTTTAATGGCATTAGTTACTGACTCCCCTTACCTGAAATCTCTCCTTGGCTATCGGCAGGACAGTCATTTCAGTGAGGCCTCTCCCAACTCCCACCCTAAAGTCATCTAGAAGGCACTCTACAGTTTATCTCCCAAACAGGGATATTTTCAATATTCAACTATTTTTTATTGATAAAAATACTAATGTCTCATGTTTCAACCCATATTCTTATCATAGTACTGTCAAAGCCCTGCTGCTTTCATATGTATTTGATTAGTTGTTCTCTCTTCCTCCTTCAATAGAGTGTATAATTGTAGGTTTAATAGCTGTATATTCAGCGTCTAAAATATTCTCTTGCTGTTTTGAACAGACAGTGACTGAGTAAATCATGAATGAACTATATACTCTATATGGTCAGAGACTTGGTGTGTTTGCTGACACTCTTTTTCTTTGTTGCTTTGTGCTTTGATAATCAATAAAGGATGGATGGATAGATGGGTGGGTGGATGAGTGAGTGAGTGAGTGAGTGAGCGAGCGAAGGGTTCCCAATTCCAGCTTGTGGTAGTTCTGGAGCAGCCAGCAAAATATCTGATTTAATAACATGAAAATTTTCTGTGAGCCTGTCTGAAAGTCTAACAGGTCTGTTTATTGTTCAAATGGAATCTGTTCTTTCTAGACAAGCGAATGATCTGGGATAGAAGTTAACAAACTCTTCCTATAAATGGCCAGTAGTAAAAAGATTTCCTGGCTGTACAATTACTATCATGACTCAGCACTGCTATAGTGGCTATAGTGGTCATAATGGCCACTGGTAAAATGTAAACAAGATAGATTTATTGTGAGCCTACTTTATTTACAAAAAGTAGGGAATCAGGCTTGGTACATGATTCATCTATCATGTAGACTTAAAGATGTGACCAACAAAAAAACAGAAGTGGTTTGGACAGATAATTGTAGAGATTACTTCAAATCGAATATGGAAACATGAATTAATAAATTTTTCCCATTATTAGGGCAAATATTAAAAAGTCTGGGCAATGGTTCAACGGTCAGAGATGTTTGAAGTCACAAGCATTTATCTCACAAAGATGGTAATAGTCTGTAGAAAATGTAGTTTGCCACATCCCTTAAATATTTGGATGAGCCTGAAAGTTCTAGCAAAACAAGCTTCTCCCACTCCTTACTGGGTATGAGAGAAATTCCCATTAATGAGAACAGCACATGCCGATGGAAACACATACACCAGACCTTGACATGCATCTTTCTTTTTCACTGTCCTCTGTCTTGTACAGGATACATTTCCCTTATACGTGTCTGATAAACCTTCCAAGATAAATTCCAAATTTGTTTAGGAGAGCCTGCTGTGTGAGTTTTAGCACATCCATCTGGAGATGCTTTTCTGCTCATATTACAGGTTATCTTGAGAGGGTCTGTAGAAACTGAGTATCAGGGGGAGCGGGGGAAGAGATCTGCTGGCCATTTGATGACCAGGAATTCATCTCCTTTGAGGATATTACAGTGGTTTTCAGCGTTCCTTTTATACACTTCCTCATGTTGTGGTGACCCTGATCATAAAATTAGCTCATTGCTACCTCATAACTGTAATTTTGCGACTACTGTTATAAATTGTAATGTAAGTATCTGATACGTGGGTGACCCCAAAGGGCTCTTGACCCACACGTTGAAAACCAGTAGGAGAACTCTGTTCTTGCTCTATGCCAGGCATTATGCTAAGCAGCACCCCATTACACTCTCACAATATCTTTAGAAGGAGCCTCTGAAATGGGTATGGTATTATCACCTTTGAGGGACATAGTACACAGAGCAATTTAGTAACTTACCCTGAAGCACACAAATATTTTTGTTTCATGAGTCAGTTACAAATGCCATAGTGCAGAACTAAGTCGTTTACATAAGAGATGCCAGTCTTTTCTACTCTGCCTTTTATGTGTATCCAAACTTTTTTTTCAGCTGGATAAGAGGACTTAAAGCCAGCCTGCCCTGGATTGTGGTAAATAGCATGGGTATCTGTAGAGGAAACTGTACCCTGTTTTCCTTGGGTGGGAAATCTTAAGGGCACCGTGCATTAGATATTTGACTTGAATGTTATTAGATTTCTTTTGAGAAGTATTTGTTCTTGGGGTAGGGGGTGTCCTTCATTCTCTCAGTCAAGACCTAAAGCCCCAGCAACTGTTGGAAGTGGGGTGTCAAAAGGAAGGAGACTTGGGGGGTCAAGCTAAAGAGAGGAGTAGAGGAGGTAGTGACTTGAAAAATAAGCAGAGAAAGAGGCTGGGAACTTTCTGTATGATGAGAGGAATCAAGTAGAACAGAAGAGAGCTCATATGGGGGAAGAGAAACATAGTAATAACTCCATCTCTATCTGGGCTTAGGGAGTGGATCCTCACTGGAAACAAGTATCTAGGGAGGAAGGCCTTCAGCTCATACTGTTCCTGCAGGAAGCTGCCCCAGACTAACCCATCCTCCCAGCTTACACTCAGAATCCTGAGCATGAAATCTCTCTTACTGTGCTCCAAGAGACATTTGGATGCAGAGAAAGACTCATCACTGGAGACCCAGAAGAGCAAGCTCATGGTGGTGTGGCAGGGGTTTCGATGCACATTTCCACTTGTCCCGTCCAAGGGTCAAGCATTGTCAGATCCAGGCCTGAGGTCTCTCTGCTGAATGACTGTCA
This sequence comes from Mesocricetus auratus, assembly GCF_017639785.1. Lineage (NCBI taxonomy): Eukaryota > Metazoa > Chordata > Mammalia > Rodentia > Cricetidae > Mesocricetus > Mesocricetus auratus. Next base: position 24,966,313 of record NW_024429196.1, on the reverse strand, counting down.
GTTATAAGTAAAACCAGACACAAATCAGATATGGACAGTTGTTGTGGGTGATCCTGCTCGGACACCCCTTAACAGAGAGGCTGAGAAGACCCAGAACCAACGACTCAGGCACTAGGAGTCAGTGAGTAGCAGAGCAGTCTGCAGACTCATTTGTTAAGGAAGTTAGGCCTGTCTTTACACCCCCTCCCCAGGTTCCCTTGGCTCAGGCGGCTGACTCTGCTGCCTTGTACTTTTCTCATCGGTATCTCTGGTCAGGTGCCTCCTTCAGCAGTCTCTGGGCATAGAGGCAGGCTTGGCTCAGTGAAGAAGTGCCTGCCACACAAGCTCATTCTGGCTGGCCTGGGCACCTGGACAAGGTGACTGAGGCTTGGGTAAGCTGGCTGGCAGTTTCTCCTACAGACAGTTTTTATGCAGCAGTCTGCTCTTGCAATACAGAAGGGTACCCATAAATCCAGCATCAACTGTACTTTGACTTCTAGAGGACTGAGCATTTACAGAAAAGTGATGGAGTTATGTGTGGGGCTGGTGATTAGGGCCTCAGAAACTCAGGAGCTTGGAAAATTACAAAGGGTTTGTCAGTATGAATGCACATCCCAGATCTGGCCAGCTGTGTCTCAGAGTAGAAAACTCTGGCTAGTCTCTCTTGGACACTAAGAGGAAGGATCCCTAAGTTTCCTAATCTCTGAATTTAAAAAAAGGTTTTCTGGGCTCTCAGGATTACTGGGTTATAAAAGAAACGCTCACCAAGCTATAGGCTCCCTGTGATCAGATAGTGGCTGGACCTCACCATGACTTTTGTATGCTGTTTAAGCTTTCTCAAGCAGTAAGGTTAACAGGAGCTAAGTCGCCCCAGAAATGTGGTCTTAAACTATTAGAAACCACATAAGAATTCAAGTCTTTTGGTGGGGGGTAAAGAGTAGACAACATGGCTGGAAGTGAATCCCTTGTTTTTATCAGCGGCAGTGGAGCGAGTGAACAAGGAAGGCTCAGCAGAGAGTCTGTCGGAGAATGCCTTTCACCAGGTAACTAGAAAGCATAACGCCTGCCTCCGCCTCTTCTCCCCAGACACTGTTTTAGGCAGGATGTCCCAGATTCTAAGAATCACCTGCTGTAGAATAATTGTGTGCATACTTCTCTCTGTCATCATGTACTTACCTCACATCTTAGTTTTAGTGGACTTAAGGTAGAAGGGATCTCAGAGATAAATGACTCACTTCTTTAAGTACGGTGTTAGGGGGATGCCCTCCATGTCACCAAACCACATAATTTACAAAGACAGAAAATATGTCTTGAGTCATTACTACATCCCTAGCATATCCTGAGCCTGTTCTTGGAAACTAGGCTTGGCGTCATCTGATTTTGCCTGAGATCTTCTCATTAAGCACCATGCCCAACCATAAGATTCTCTTTCTGTAGCTGAATCTACATCTTGATCCCTCAAGGCTGATGATATGCAATTCTTGAGTTGTCTTTTTGTCTACCTGCATGTTAAAATCTTTACTTATTGTGTGCATACTCATATATGTACTGTGTGTGTGTGTGTGTGTGTGTGTATCTCACAGTACATGTGTAGAGCAAAGGAAAACTTTTCAGAGTTAGTTCTCTTTTTCCACTATTTGGATTCCAAGGATCAAACTCGGGTCATCAGGCTTGCTTACTGCAAGGGCTTTCCCTGGCTGAGCCACTTTATCCGACCTACCTGCATTCCTTGTGTCACGGCTGCCATATTTTTTCTAAGCCAATATGTGGATGGATACCCACACATTCCTCATTTCTGAAGTGAGAAATTGAATCAGATTGTAACTAACAATCCCCCATCTATAAAATCGTGTGATCAATGTTGGATAGAACAGAAGTCTTCCCCCTGGATCATGAATCCCACGTCTGAGTGATACTGTGAATCCATTTCCTACACATTCGAGTTTTCTCCCAGCAAAGCAATTCTCTTCCTATTGATCCTCATTTTCTTTCAAGGCCCTTTTATTCCCAATCCTTCTGTAGAGCTGTTGGACTGAACTACAAATCTGTTTTTGGATGTTCCTTGTCTGAAGTAGTGGTCTAATGTAAATCAGCTGTTGTAGGGAAGAGTTGTGCTGACACTCGCTGACATTAGCAATCATGTGACTAGTCCTGCGGGGAAGAATATCCCAATCAATCCAGGTTGCAGGTGTTCTCTTAACCATGGGTATAGAACTCCATTTTGTGGTTTGCGTGGTGCTACTTTTTCATTCTTATAGAGACACAAATGTCAGAGCCAGAAAGAATTGCTAGAGGCCCATGGAAGTGGTGCTAAACTCTTTCCTTCTATTTCCTGGTGAGCTAAGTGAGAGACTTTGTGAAGTGGAAAGATGCTGTCCTTGTTTAAATTTCTGATTTGTAAGCGATACTCAGTGATGCTGCTGAGCCTTTGTACAGAAGTTCCCTAACACCATTATCATTGTCGTGCTTGAATGGAACATGCATTGTTAAGTTCCCTGAAGCTGGGCTTCGTTTCTTCTCTGTGACGTCACAGTGATTGAGAGGGTTGGTTCTATCATGATTCCTGAGTGTAAATTTCCTACAGAATCATATTCAGGTCATCTTCTTGCCTCCCAATTTCCTCAATACTTGGTTATCACTCACTAAGTGATGATATTCAGATATCTATGAGAATTTAATAGTTTTTATAAAATTTCTTTATTCTTCAACATTATAGATATTGAAACACCCTGTCCCCCATTTGCAGGCCCACTGTCATGGGTATTTCCTCACTTACAAATTATAAAACAAATGCAGTTCTTTTAATGCAGAATGCATTACTACTTTCACTATGAAAAGATATATCCAACAGAAACAACTCCAAAGGAGGTATTATTTGTTTTGGCTTATAGTTTCAGAGATGCCACTCTGTCTCGGTGGCAGTAAGAGCAATTCAAATCTTGAAGACCAGGAATCAGAGAAAGGAAGACAGGAAGGGGTCGGGGATAAGATGTCACTCAAGGACTCTCTCCACATGACCTACTTCTTCCAGCTAGACCCCACTCCTCCAAATTTCCAGAATGTCCCTCAAATAACCCTGCCTTCTGGGGACTTAGGCTTTAGTGTATGAGTCTGTGGGGGACATTTCATATTTATACCATGACACAGTGATGCACGATATCTAGTGCTGTAAATTCTTGGGGAACCCAGGAATAGTTCAGTCCAGGTGTAGACTACAATTTTCTGGAATGGTGAAGGATGTCAAAATCACAATAGTTTCCTTTGGTTTCTCAACTGGAGGTTAAAAAAAATATTTCCTGGGTGGTGTCAGTGAAAGCACAGTACTCTGTGTCACTTATTCAACTTCCTGTACTACTGGATAAGAATGCGGTCATAGGGACCTTCCAGGCTTGAGAGAAACAGTGACAAGCAAGCAAAGCAATCGCTTATAATCAGCCTATTTCTGCTTCCTCATCCCAGCGTATATCAATCTAATGAGCTGTACTGAATTATATGAGGCACTTAATTTTTCTAATGTCTATGGTCCAAAACCATGTCGGACTATGAAGTTTTCCCTGCTAACACTATAGAGAGAAGAATCAGTGAGTCTCTGAGAGGAAAGAATGAAGCCTTCATCTATTATAAATGTATCAGCTTTGGGTAACTAGCGCAGAGTAGTTCAGCCCTGTCTTACATGTCTAAAACAAGGGTCTGCAATCTTGTTTTGTCAAGATGCCATTGAGCACATGCTGACCACGCTAACTATTCAGTCAGTTACTACTACAGTCATCCTTGGTATTCATAGGTCAATTCCAGAACCAAGTCCTTCAACCTGAAATCCAAAAGTCTACAGTTGCTTAGATCCCTTCAAAAGAAAATAATAATAAATGCCTAAGGATGTGGTTCAAGCAATACAGTGTTTTCCTGGAAGTGTTTCCTTCCTGTTTGCAGAAAGTCATGGGTTATCCCTAGCATTGCATAAGCCAGGAGAGGTAGCACAAGGTTCTAATTGCCACACTTCAGAATTTGAAGCAGGAAGATCAGGAGATCAGGGTCGTCCTCCCATATAAAGGGAGTTCAAATCCAGGATGGGTTCTAAGAAACCCTGTCCCAAAAGAAATAAAACAACAAAAGAAGCATACTATTTTCATACATCTATTCATATTCTTATACTTTAAATCCTTCCTAAGTTACTTATTATACCTAATGAAACATAAATACTGTATAAATAGTTATGCTATATCTCAAAGAATGTTTTGTATATAAATTCAGTACAGGCCTATTTTTCCCTTTATTTTCAATTTATTATTGGTTGGACAAACAGATGTGAGACCCTTGAAAACGGACAGCCAACTGTACTCACCTCTAGCGTTATTGTGAAAAGCAGCTCCCTCATGAAAACTGAGGGTGCATGACTCTAAAGTAGAGTCTACACTGATAAAACGATTTACAAAAGCAGACAGCAGTCTGAATTTTTCCTCAGATCACAGTTTGCCATCACCTGGGTTAGTTAATGGACACCATATGTTCCAGTGAGTTCTAGACCTTTCAGTCTGTAGAGAATGGGAGCCAGGGAGAGCAACCAGAGAGAGCAAGTTTCCCACACTGTTATGGGTTGAGCTAGCTTAGACTGACCTGGATCATAGACAGGGGAAGAAGACAGAGCATACAAACAAGGATTAGGGTGAGAAGAAGAAAGCATGAGGGGATAAAGAGCTTGGGTGGGAAGGATCTTTCACAGACCTGAGATCACCTCTCATTTTGGCTACAAAGAGCAGAACATGCACCTCATGCAAGCTCAGCATTTGCCTTCAATAAAACAAAAAAAAATGCCCTTTGTAGTGGCCTGGAATCCTATCAGTTCATAGCCAGAGCCTATCCCTTTACAGAAGATGATCATAATATGAGACCAAGGGAGGGGGAAAAGGAGAGGAGAATCCTTGAAAATCCTTCCCTAGAAAGGTTCTGAACATCTGTGGAGGGAAGACATTTGTGAAAATGTTAAGTTCTAACCCAACAAACATGTGACAAGAAAAACCTGTAGACTTGACTCTTGGTGCCTTGGGTTTGTGTCTTCATTCCCCCTCAAATTCCCCTGTGCCTTTTGATATGGCCATGCTTTTTCATTGAACAAAATGTGTCTCATTAATTTGTGGGCTGGGTGCTAGATTGAATGTAGACCAGGTCATGAGAAATAGAAACCTTTGGTGTCTCGGAGAAACCACCACTTCCTGGTGATTGATGGTGCCTCCTTGCCCCATCCATGATGGGCCATTCATCACAGACACTGCAGAGCAGAAGTGGAACTTGTGGAGAGATTTAGGGTTGAGAGCTGGCCCTGGGCCCAATGAGGTCACCTGATTTCCCTCATTTCCTCCTGGAGTCTGAGGCTTTCAGAGTTTGGCAGGTTATGACTTAACCCTAATCTAAATCAGTGTAATGGCACACCAGGGAGCTTATATTTTATGATTTTTGTCCAATTATGCAATGAGGAATGAGAGATGGGAACAGAAGAATTCAGAGATCAGAATGTGCCAAGACTTTCTGTATTCCCCTCTTAAGTTCTGCCTAGAAGACCTGAGTTAGGAAGGCAGGATGTGAGGTGAGGTGCCTCCTGGTTATGACAGTCCTCTGCACTCTTGGATCTTACTTAATAAATTGCCACTTCACAATAAATTGCCCATATATTACTGGATTGAAAGTGTCAGTTCACCTTGTCAAAGAACTAGAATTATGTGAGAATGGGGCTTCAAGAAGATCACTAGAGAAGGAAGTGGAATGAGACACAATTGTTTTTAGACATTTAACTTTATCGATGACTTTTTCCCAGTGGAAAGAGACGGTGCACAGCCCCTACCTTAGTATGGACTGGATTAGTATCCCTCTTAGTTTGCCGCCTTTGTCATTCTCTTTGCTTTTCTTCCCCCATCCTTGTGAAAAGGCAAATTTTGCATGGCAGGGAGACCCCATATGGTGGATGAGAGAAACTGAATAAAGAATAGCACTGCACTTGATGTGTGAGTGAGCACGTGTGTGCATGCGCACACATATTCCTGTGTGCACAGGAGCACATGTATGCACCTGTGTTGGGGGACAGAAATCTTATTTTGGTGTCTTCCTCAGTGGCTTCCCCACCTTATTTTTTTAGGCCAGTGTTACTCTCTTTTCTCTGGAATTCACCAATTAAGCTAATGCAGATGGCCAGCAAAACCAGAGAGCTCCCTGACTCTGCCTCCCCTCCCCAGCACTGAGACTATAAGCATGGGCCACCACACCCAGCCTTCCTTGTGGGTTCTGGGGATCAGAACTCATGACCTCATGCTTTCATGGCAAGCACTTTACCAGTGGAGCCATCTCTCCAACTTCAATATATGTTTAGGAAAGGAGGAAACCATCCTCATTCTCATGTTTGAAGGAGACATGCAGGTATTTGAGGAAAATAGCTCCTGAAACTTTAGCTCTGTTGCATTCCAACCTAGTAACTGAGTTGGAGAATCAGATTTCTGTTGCTTCCCATACTAGTATTCTGCTGTCCTCCCATGGCTCATTATAGCACACAAAGGTGGTTTTCCATCTATTGAACCTGTCTTAGGCAAAGCCCTTAGAACAGGGCTACTCTGTTGTGTGTCTGAATCTAGCTTTTAAGCTGTCTGCAATCAGGCAGAACTCTCCAGAGGGTGAAGCTATATTAAGCTTTAATTCTCTAGTTAATTTTTTTGTAGCCGTAAAAATTAGCTTCCTTGTCTTTTGCTTATTTCCTGCAGATTTCCACTCAGTAAATCAGCAGACCCAAAGCTCTCTCTCTCCCTAACCCTGTTAGTTAGATAGGGAAAAAAAACAAATGGTTGCATAGAAACTTCCAACACCCAACAAAGCCCAAAAAGAAAGAGAAAAGATTACGATCCTCAAGTCTGTGTCACAGAGTTTGGGTCTTTTGCCCTTAAGCTGGCCTCCGCCCTCTTTCTTAGTTTTTGGCAGACAGTCTTGTGGATATGAATAGTAAGTGTTAACTCATAGTCTCTCACATAGGTATTCTACTTTCACTGAATATGCAAGTGTGCATGCACTACACTGCAATCTCCAACCCACAACATAAAAATTTAAATCACATCTCCCACAATCAGTTTCTGCAGTTTTTACCACTGGTACATACAGAAACCTTGTTAATGAGAGTTCATGTCGGAGCAAACAAGTATGTTCTAGAAGGTCGCACAGGGTACCCTAATGTCCCATAAATCCATCCATTTATATCTGATCTCTAACAAATAAATAATCAGTGATAAATTTAGTGAGTCCTGAGTTCTCGGGTAATTCTGAAACCTGCCCCTCTGCTTCTGACTTTAAATAAACCTCATTTTCGAAATAATATTTGCCAAAACCCCAGTCTACCTGATTATAGCAATCAAGATGTTTTGGGTATATTGAATGTATTTTGAAAATGCATGGTTTAATTATGACATTTTCTGTGTCCCTTTCCTATAATTATTCTTCTCCACATTATGCACATCCTGAATAGCCAAAGAGCTATCTGCAAGAGGAAAAAATGAATAAGTGGGAAATTAAATGCCCAGTTAACTAGAGACATGGTTCTGTGCAGATATGGAAAACAAGTCATATCTTAAAAATACAGTCCACTCTTCTTGAAGGGCCTTGGATAAACAAACTTAGTGTTACTCAAGCTGATCATATGCTCGTAATTTGCTGCCCAGTTTTTCCATTACGCTCTCCACAGGTGACTCCATATAGCAATTAAGTTTAGCATAGTCCAGATTCAGGTAATGGATTAAAGTTAAGCAGATATTCTTTTGAAAAGATAGCATGTAACCATGGACTGTGCTAGAGTTTTCAACACGAAAACTTTCATAAATGGAAGATAAAGCATGCTAATACACACTGCTCTGAGTCTTTTTTATGAAAAAATAGTTTGGGAGATATCACAGCAAATCAAGAGCTGTTGTATAAAGTCAGACAGGTGATTTGGAAACTGGAAACTGGACCCAAAAGTTTCCAGAGGACGCCAGTGCATATGCCAGGAGGTATGGAGCTGATGCTTGCTGTGGAATTCAAGAAAAGAGGGATGTACACATCCATGTGTATTAGACTGCCTTTGTTTTGAACTGACACACTTATGTAGTAAAATAATGAGTGAAGAGTGAACTGGCTTATTGTAATTTTGTTTCTGAAGCTGTACAGTACTTTGTGAGATATACCAAGATATTCAAATTTAAAATATTTTCTGTGTCTTCATAGATGTTTGAATTTAGACAAGCATTAAATCCTCTAAGTAGCCCACATTTCAGCCTCTCAGGGTACTGCTACCTTATAGATAATTTTTATAAGATTCCCCAGCATGTATACTCATGACCCCATTCAACAAACTGATGTGTTGTTCAGAGGTTAAACCCATTTGCTTCTAAAAACTAGTACTTCTGGTCATGTATGAGATTTCCTGTAGAGTAAATAAGATTGTATAGACAGCATCCATTTGGAAGTTCTTTGGAGGCACTAATTTTTGAGGGATAATCATAAGTCATGGGTTATTAAGTGCTAGTGAGATTCAAGAAGTGCCCTCAGTGACCCTCCCATCTGGCCTGCCAGCAGGAGGCAGCCACATGACTGGCAGGGACATATTGATCGCCTGGACCCTTAACAAACAGTATAAGACTCAAGAAAAATATCCAGAGGAAATTTCCCTAAGATGAGGTTCTGCTTCTGCTAAAGGTACTCTCCTGTACAGATTGGAGTCATGTGACCTCATTTGTAAGTTGCCTACTAGAAAACCTCTTTACTGGCATGGAATAGGGTCTAGCCTTATGTAGCTCCAACAATTTTGTGCTTCCTTCATTCTGAGGTGCTGTTAAGATGAACTTGCAGTGTGTGTGTATGTGTGTGTGTGTGTGTGTGTGTGTGTGTGTGTGTGTGTGTGTAGGGGTGTGATGCTGCTGTTCCTGTTATATCATTGAGTAGGCTAACTGGAGGACAGCCAGAACACATATGAGGTGGAAGCTCAGATTTGAATGGACGTCTACCAGAGATACCATGGCATCTCTATCTGGCTGTTGATCCTGGTAAACCCTTAACATGCCTGTTCTTCTGTATCCTTATCTATAAAACGCAGAATATCTGCCCTGTACATCTCTGATAGCTATTGGTGATCCACATAAGGATAACATAAGCAGATGTAAATCTACCCCCACTTTTATTTCATTTTAGCTATATTTTTCTTTTTACGCAATTCAAGAAGCATGTGAGATATACATGTTTTTTAAAGGAGAACTTGAATTACCTAAGGTCAGAAACAGTTGAGAAGCCTGAAGAGGAGGTGACACAATCAATCTGACCCAAGAAAGTGCTAGACATGAATCTTCACAGAGGTCAGCAATTAAAAGGTTTGGCTAGCGTTACTAATGCAAGATTCTGGCAGTCATGCCCAGTGGCTGAACTTGAACTCCTGCTGAACTTGAGCTCTCCCTAGCATTGCCAGCTCTGACACCCTCTTCTCCCTGGGAAGCCGACTGAGCCCCTACTGCTTCTCTCCCACAGCCACTCTCTTTGTTCCCTGCCCTTATCCTGTGCTTAGCCTTAGTGTGGCCTCTGAATACCTTGACCTTTGACCCCCTGCGACAGCCTCCTCTAAGGTGTCTACCAGCTCTCCAGACTGGCGGTGGGGCTCACAGAAGTGTTGGGTTTTGCTGATGGGCTATTTTCTCCTCCAGTTTTGGATGCTCCTGCCAGCTCACATCCTCACTTGCCTCAGACTTTACCACTCCACAAAGTCCCTTATGTGACTGGGTAGTTCCTCCAGACATTTGAGACACATCCACGGTAACTCCTAGTTCCAGCCTCCCTGTTAAAACGTTTTAATCCACCCGACAATCTACCTAGACAAACAAACAAAAAGTAAAACTGTTCGTGCGTTAAGGCTGAGGACATAGCTCAGTTAGTGAAGTACCCGTGTTCCTTCCCCAGAGTGCATGTAAAAAATAGGTATCTGTGTGGTCAATTGTTTGTATTTGAAATCCCAGTGCTGAGACGGCAGCGACAGATCCCTGGAGTTTATTGTCTAGAGACACACACACATACACACACATGCACACACACACTGAGACACAAACACACACATATGCACATGCCCACGCACACTCCCCCCACCTCACAAAAGTATATACACTGAATTTATCTGAATACCTAGCCCTATTCTCAACTTTAACCAATAGCTTTCTTTACTTCTTGTTTTTCTACATTGAAAGCCAAACATACTCCTTTAGTCTGTTCTCATTCAGATGTTTATTGAGCATCTAGTGTACTGAGCTTTGTGCTAGAGATGAATATTCAGCGGTGGGAACAGACACAGCCCAAGCCTTCTGGAGTTAACTGTCTAATGTAATCAAGAGCATTAATGATATAACAAAAACACCAACTCACATCTGTGCTCAGAACGAGATAGAACACACAGTGCTGTGTGAACCATGTGCAGATGTCTGATCTAGTTAGGCAAGTTCACAGAGGAGTTCCAGAAGATTTGATACAAGGTTGGAACATTGTAGAAGTTAACTATCTAGAACAAGAACAAAGGACACATTCAAGGCCATTTTAAAGATTTTGCTCTCCTATCCTCAGAACAACAGAAACCCCCATGGTACTGTAAACACAAAAGCCACAGAGAAGTTTGCATTTCAAAAGTTCATCTTGACTCTGGGAGGACACATTTGAGGAGACAGTTGTGAATGTGGGAAAGACATTTGGGAGACTATTAAAGATGCTCAAGCCAGAAATGACATCATCTGGAAAAGGGAAACAGCAGTGGGATTGGAGATAAGTGGACAGAGTCAAATAATATTTAGAATTGCCAATCTTAGGTTATAGAGTAAGGGATATTGATAGGAGGCTGAGAAAAAGAGAGGCCAAATGTCACTCCTAGGTTTCTGGCGTAGTAGTGTCATTTGCTATTTAAATTAGATTTATTTTATTTAAAACTTTATTGTTTAAATTTTATTTTTATCCTATTTAAATTATTAAATTTATCCTACTTAATTATTGGAAGAAAAGCAGACTTGTCGTTTAATTTGGACAGTTCGGGTCTGAGCAACCTGTATTGTTCCTAAGAAGACTTCCCAAACTGCCGGTGGACTGTCGGGCTCTGCAGTTGTGAGATGACTGGAGGAGTCCAGGCACAACTCGCTTGGGTAGAGAAGATCCTTAAGCACACGCATTGTGTGAGTTTGGTTGGGGAAGGAGCGAGGATGACTGGCTTGAGACAGGAGGAGCATGGGGGCTGAGGCTGGAAAGCTGCCACTTGCTGGGGTTTACCACCTGTGCCTTGCCTCACGTGTTTAAAGGTCATTCGGTTCCTTCACCTGGGCCCTGGAAACACCCGAGAGTTGGGTCTTCTGGGCTCTCACTCCTATCTTAATTGTTTCTTTCCGAAGCCCTGGCACAGTCTACAAAGCTCACTGTCACCTTCCTTCCCAACCCTTGCACTTCCTGAAGTTGCTGCTGGGTGAACTTCAGAAAAAGACAAGTGTGGTCTCCCTCCCCTGCTTCCAAGTGTCTGGGGCTTCCTGTTGCTGACAGAATCGAGTGAAAGTTTCCCTGAGCTGGCACACAGGACTGCTGACAATGGGACTGAGCCCTCCCTTTCTGTTCTGTCACAACACCCTGGTTATGGTGTCCTGGCAGGCATCCCCGACCAGAGCTGCCTGCCTGTCCCGAAGCCTGTTTCCTCCCCAGCTGGAATGCAGTCAGGCTCTGAGGAAGGGGCTGCATCTCCCTCTCTTGATGTCCCTCAAGCCTTGAAGGAAAGCTGCCATTTAGGGAGCTTGCAGAAGAAGCTCTCCCTTCTCCAGGACAAATGTGACCACCAACCACTACCCCTCCCCGCCCCCATCTCCCCATCCCCCCCAACGTCAGAGGCATGCTTTTATATGCAAAATGACCTTGCTAAAGGAAGGGAGTTAAGGAAATCAGAAGGAATAAGAAGACAGGTGCAGTCATGTCATTTAAATCAATAGTCAAAGCCGTTTTGCCAGTTTCAGGTATGGTATTATGGTTACTCAAAATAAAATGCCCTCAAAACCTCATTGGATTAGATTCCACAGATTAATTATATGTGTTCAGCGAGGAAGAGTTCAAACTTGCTCTTCAAATGTGAAAAACCTCAGAGGAAAAGACGTCTGTTTAAGCAATTAAATATCTGTCCTTAGACAGGATTTTACTGATTTCCCCTAATTTAGATTCTTTGTTTACTTATGGACGGTGGGGGTGGGGTAGGCAGAGGGAGGGGGAGGAAGGGAGACATGAGAACACACAGAAGAACATGAACATATTTTATATAATTTCAAAAATCTAGTCATTTGAATTAAAGGAAAGTAAATTATTTGCTCGGTACGGATTTAATTTTTTCCTTTTTTTTTCTTTGATTCGAGAGTGGTTGACTGTCTTAACAGCTTGCCCAGTATTCTATGCATTCCAAAGAATTCACTTATTAAAAGAAAAATCTGTACTCTTCTGGGATTTGCACGTGTGAAATGTGTGTGGTCTTGTCCCCTCCCCATTCCCAACTAGATGCAGATAAATCTGAAATGAAAGCTTTAACTATTTACAGTTGTTCTAGTTTGGGGGTTATATGGAGGAGTGGGGGTTCTAAGGCGCTTGTGCTGTGAAGTCCAAGCTGTCTCTGAACTTGTATCCTCTTGCTTTGGCCACCCTAGTGCCAGGGTTATACACGTGAAATCACCATATCCCAATTCTTTTTTAATAAGTGCCTATATCTATGTGGATTCTTGAGAACTGGATATTTTCTTGCACTGAACAGAAAAGTCTCATAAAGGAGCATGGGTGACACGGAATGCATATGTAGGACTAGAGATGTAGCTCACAGTGGAACACTTGCCTAGCGCACACAACACTCTATGCTACAAAAACTCTGTGTGTGTGTGTGTGTGTGTGTGTGTGTGTGTGTGTGTGTGTGTAATGTATTTTCTTACAGGCAAGAAAATGAAGTGGCTGAGTTATGCTAAATGCATGTAAAATAATTTGTTATTGAAAAATATGAAATTAAAAATAGTAGAGATTTTAACATTGATAATGAACCTTTGAATTCTCTAGAAATATGATTCACCCATCATTTGAAGAATCATTGCATGCCAAGCCCAGTCCTAAAACCTTTTACATCTAGTATTTCATTTCATGTCTGTGACATCCCTATAAAGCAGTGCCATGATTATTCCCATTTTACATTCAAGCAAAACAAAGCACAGAGTTCACACAAGTATACACTGTTAGGATGCATGCTTAATAAGGACCTTCAACAAATTAATAACTACACTAAGCTGAAAAAAGTGTATCTAATTGTCAGTGTGACTAATAGAATTGAAATACACCTGAGGAATATAAATTCATTTCCCATCTCATTTCATTTGGAGTTTGTTCCTACTATACAAATAATCTTAGTTATTAAAGTAAGAGGTCTGATATATTAAAAATCTAAGTAGGACGCCAATGAAAGCATTTTGCTTTCTCTTCTAGTATGATGTACTATGACCGAACTACACTTTGACATGCTATCAATATTTATGTTTGCTTTTTTATTCTTTTGTCTAGCAAATAGCCTTCTAGAGTTTTCTGTTTGCCTCATAGTATTCATTGCATCTCAGTTTTATTCCAGAACATCCCCCAAATTCAAGTGTATATCCAGAACCTAATATCTTAAACCAAAACTCATGGGTAAAAACATTTGAAAATGGATGAGATCCCCATTATACCAGACTTCATTGCACATCTCGGATGTCACATGTCCAGAACCCCACATGACTTTCAGATTCTTATTATTTCAGTCTACAACTGGAGTGATAACATCAGTAATGTTGAGCCCAGCTTTAAAAAGAATGCAAATTGTAAACCCACTTTAAGTAACTTCCTCCTTAAGCTGTGTCAGAAATATTTAGTCTCCAATGCTGAACAGACTGTGAGCAAACTGTAGCCAAAGGAGGTCAGCTCAGATATGTGCCAGCACATCCAAGCTGCCAAAAAACATAAGAACATGTGTAGAACAATGAGTTGTAAGTTGAAGGTTTTAACTTTCATGAAAAGTTAACTTCCTTACATCCACTCACACCTCTTTTGTTCAGGAAGGAAAACGGAATGGGCATGAAATGGGGCCACCTCATGGAAATATTTATTCAAGCAGTGACCTTTCTGTTTGTTTCTGTTTCCTTGGACATGCTGTTTTAATAAGCGTTTGTGATTTTAATCCACATAGCATCTTACTATTTTCCAAAGATTCTTGGATACTCCTTGAGCTATTTCACAACTGGAAATAGGCGTTTACTTGGAGCTTGTTCTAGAAACATCCCCTGGGATTCCTCTATGTGAGTTGAGTAGAGTTTGTTGGGGGAAGAAGTCACTGTTGTTGTGGCAGTTTTATGAATTCAATGCTAGTATTAAAATGTCTTTATTCCAATAAATTTTTATAATAATAACCTAATACTTTCAGGGATGCTTAAGTTATCTCTGTGTTGCAGAACACAGAGATCAAACCCAGGGTCTTACACATGCTAGGTGAATGTCTACCACTACAGTTACGCTCCTTGCTCCTTCCTCAACTTTTCTATGCACACTATGAAATTTTCTATCATATTATCAGTGATGTAGAGATCTAGAGTGTGGTATCATTTTCTATCAGACAGCATCACAGCACAGAACAGTGAGTACTCCAGGCTGTGAGACCATCTACCAAGAAGATAAGTATTTATCTCCTCGGTCAGTTTCCTTACCTGCAAAATCATAAAAGTAGACAGGGGCAACTCTCATTTTCTCAGTTATGATTACATGATATTTATCAAACTCCCCAAAGAATTCCTGAAAAGGCACTTTATTCATACACAAATATTTTTTAAGGATAACGGCAAAGGGCTTACTATGTGCCAGGAGTCATACTATTGACCATCTTTTCAATAGCACTCAGTGTTGGGTCAGATGAAGAAGTTTCCATGCCAAACAGATGCCTGGGTAATCAACCTAAATTGAATTAGCTTCTAAAATGTTAATATGAGCCTTAATTTTGTATTAAAATGAAACAGCTTTTACCTTCACTAAATATATTTCACCTGAGTAAGGCCAAGTTGGTGTAAAAGAAAAATTATTAGTATTCCCAAAACCTGTTCATCAAGCTCTGGCTGTCCTTGGAAAAATGATTATTATTCATATTCAATAGGCAGATCAATGTTCTATATAAAAGAACATGGGGGTTTCTATACAGCTCTGTGTGACTAAGTCATTTGTGACCACTGTAGACATCAAATTACGCCCATTTCCAGGGCTCATGTTCTCAAATATGACATTCTATGACTACACTGTAGGGTTAGTTAAATAAAATACAAGACATTGAGATGTATTTTAATTTCATCAAAAGAACACATAAGTGAGTGGTAGTCTAACCTTAAATGTTGTCCAAACCATACCTGAGTTAAAAATGTTTATCTGAAATTCTAAATTAAGAGGACATCCTGTGCTCTTACCCAACATGTATGCTATGCCAAAGTTAATGACAGAATTTCATTCTCTGTGCCTCCAGTCAGGTACAGCTTCTAACAGCCCATTTAGTATAGATTCAACAATGAATTAACCCACTGTTGAAGTCAGACCCCTCATGGTCCTGTCACCTTTCAATAGCACCATCCTCTGGGAACCACACTTTTAACAACATGAACCCATTGGGAGAACCTTTCATGTTCAAACCATAAGACTGAGTGTATCTGTGCACAAGCTATGAATCTCACTTTTGCTGATGTAAATTATCTCTCCAAAATAGAATAAAACACATTCTTTCAGAAATGAATGGCTTTGGACTAGAGAAATGCAGATAAAAACCACAATTAGATGCTCTCTCACATGCATTAGGTTGGCTACTGTCAAAAAACAAACATAAAAATATATCGTGTTGATGAAGATAGGGAAACACTAAGATCCTGTTGACAAGAGCATAAAGCAGTGCAACAAATATGTAAATGTATGTGTGCATGCAACTGTATGTGTGGGGGGGTATGCCATAGTTTCTGCTTATAGTATACATATCATCCTGCCATAAGTCCATAGATTGATTATGTAAATTATTGACATAGTGCCTTGTTTACGAAATGATAGGTAAGTCTGCTTGTTCAGTACAGATGCAATTTTAAAAATAGTTTTGATTTCTATGTGATGGTTTGAATGAAAATGGTCCATAGGCTCAAATATTTGAATGCTTAGTCCCCAGGGAGTGGCACTCTTTGAAAGGATTAGAAGGCTTAAGAGATATGGCCTTGTTGGAGGAGCTGTGTCACTGGGAGTTGGCTTTGAGGTTTCAAAAGCCCAGGCCAGTCCCAGTCTCTCTCTCTCTCTCTCTCTCTCTCTCTCTCTCTCTCTCTCTCTCTCTCTCTCTCTCTCTCTCTCTCTCTCTCTCTCTCTCTCTCTCTCCCTCCTTCTCTCCTCCCCCGTCTCTCCCTTTTCTCCATCCCTCTGTCCCTCTTTTTCTACCTCCCTCCCTCCCTGCCCCCTCTCTTCCTTTCTCCTTCCTTCCAATTCTCTCTTACTCTCTGCCTATGAATCAGGTTGTAGAACTCTCAGCTACTTTTCCAGCACCATGTCTGGCTGTGATAATGAACTAAGCCTCTGAAATTGTAAGTCAGCCAACAATTAAAGACTCTTTCACAAGAGTTGTCTTGGCGGTGGTGTCTCTTCATAGCAATAGAACAGGGACTAAGATACTGTGTTTGATTTACTCTATAAGTATATAATATATAGATATGAAGGGCCAGGGATACATGAATTCTTTTTTTAAATCTTTAATCATTTTATGGAGTTTTGACTTGTAATTAAAATCAGCTTTGGAATACAAGGTGAAGGGAATTCTGGGTAAAAACTTTTGAAATATTTTTGCTGCCTGGCATCAGAGCATTCAGCATCCCAAGAACTAAAATGTGACGTGCAGACACTTGGGTGGTTGTGGTACAATGGCCATGGCAAAGATAAAATTAAGACTTTCAGCCCCGGCAGAATTTCAACCCTGTATTGTGTGATGCCTATGTTCTAATACAGTCCCTCAGTATTTTAAGCAATTGAGTTGTCTCTGGGATCCTTTGGAAAGCAATCCCTGCCTTTTTCACACACTTGTACTTTCTGGAACCAAACAGAAGCAACCTGTAATCTGTTGGCCCTTTCTTTCTCTTTCTCTCCTGATCAATGCCATTTTTCAGTCGTATCTCCTATTTCTTCCTTCTCCTGTCTTGATATCAGTGTGGAAATATTTTTTTAACTATAACTAAAGTACGAAGACACGGCCATTTCTGTTGAGAACTTTTATAAGACTCTATTTGTTAAAATGCCTGGGTGATGTTCAGTAAAGGAAGTCTCTCCACTCACATTCATAAAGGTAATTGTTTAGTTCAGGCTTTGAAAAGGTTTCCAAAGGGCAATATAAATCATGGGCTATTAAATGCTATGGATTTTAAAAAATCAGGAGGATATTGTGGGATTACAGTAATAATACAAATAGTATTTATTATGGATCGTTGGATTTGAGTTACAATATAATCATAGCTATTTTAATGAAATAGTTTTCTTCAATGCTGGTCTATTGGCTGGATTTTTTTAAAAAATGAAACATAGCTCATATAGTTGCCCCACAATGAGGCAAAGATTGACTCTTCATTTCCTGTTATTCTTCCTTTCTCCCTTAAAGCATATTTTTTTGAAAAATTTAATAGCTTACAATTCACTGCTTTCTTTTCTTCTTAGGTCCTTCCCACTCCTTATGCTCTGTGGGAAAGACTGAGGAAATAAAATAAAAGGGCTGTAGGAGAGAAGCCAGTCAAAAGCAAGCCCTCTCTGCTCCAAAGGCTTTAGTTCTTTTATGTATTATTCTTTGACATAGAGGGAATTCACATAAAGAAAATAAGATTTATAATTCTGGTAATTTGGCTGGGAGCACACAGTCACATACTTCCTGTGTGTTTCTGCTTTCTGGTTGCCTAGCTGCGCAACACAAATATATTGCAAAACTATTTTTTTTCAACAAGATTACACACATGTGTCAATGAATCTACTTTCCTAACTTTTTACAGAATGTGTTAAAGACAATAGATGTCAGCATGTCAAATTCCAAATTCCTGATTAAATCCTCCTTGTTTGACACGTTTTGGCAAACACTAGGCTCTCCTGAAACTGGATACCAGAAAGACATATAAAATATTCAAAAACTACTAGAAATGGACAGTTGCAGTATACTAGGTCTTTTTTTTCCTTAATAGTCTTTTCCCGAAAGCTGTAGAGCAAAGAAAGGAAAGTTCTTACATTCTGAAATGAGTTAAATTCCCAAATGTAAACTTCAAGTATGTTAGCATTAGTTCATAACAAATGGCCTAGTGTTGACTTCCCATGACATAATGAGTACCCTGAGAGACTTGAGTGTGGTCTCAGATTCCCATGTATACTTCCTTGGGGTTATAAAGAGTAGCAAAGGTACTTCTATACCAGGGACTGGGGAGGCTGTCTGTCTCTACAGACTGATGTCATGAGCTGGTGCGTGCCAGTTTCCTGTGAAGGCTCTTGGCCTGAAGAACTGATTCAATAAATTCTAAAGGAAGGTGCTGAAAAGAAGGCTGAGAAAGTAGGGGAGAAGGCTCGTGTGCGAAGTCCTTGCCACAAAGCTTGAAGATCTGAGTTTAGATTCCCAGAACCAGTGTAAAGCTGGGTGTAGTGGCTTTTATATGTAACCCCAGCACACCAATGGTGAGATGGAAGATGAAGACAGAATTCCTGGAAGGCCATGGTCCAATTAGCCTGGTGATGCAGTAAACAAGAGGACCTGTGTCAAAAGAGGGAGAAAGCAAGGACTGACATCTGAGGTTGACTCCTGACCTCCACATACATTCTGTGGTGTATGGACACTGGTATGCAAACACATTGACACTCACACATGTGAACACATGTTATAATCCATCCATACATGCATACACAGAGAGAGAGTAAAATAAAGAAGTCTAAGACTATTCTTATATCTCAATGTCCAGTGGACTTGTCCTGTTCATGGCATATGAGACAACTCTTCATTCCACCATCCATGAGAGGAGCCCTGACCCATATGGTGCATTGGGAGTCCTTGACATAGCATTGAAAGCTTGACCTCTACCTGGACCATTTAACTCATACTGTAGGTCCTCAAAGGGAAACAGTGCTTAACACATGGTAGGTCTTAATAAATATACACTGGATGAGCAAAATCATGGAGAGCTTGCACAAATAGGTTTATCACAATTATTCAAGAATTTCTCTATTGTCTTTCATAAGATCCCATTGATACCAACAGTAACATGGGAATCATTCTCAAAAGCCAGGAAATAGCCTGGTTCTGCATTTCACATAAGGCCACAATGATAACTACAACCACCCCTATCAATCCTCTTCTTCCTACTCCACCTCCTCTTCTTCCTCTTCCTTTTTTATGTGTATATGTGTTAATATATGTTTATGTGTGTGCATATGGAGGAAAGAGGTTGTTATCAGGTGTTTTTATCAATCACTCACCAACCCCCTGTGTTTTTAAATTGAGACAATGTCTCTTGATGTGGATGTCTTCTGTACATATGTTTCTCCTATTGGTTGATGAATAAAGCACTGTTGGCCAATAAGGCAGCAAGATAGGTTGGACTAGGAAGGAGGATTCTGGGAAATGTAGTCAGAGTCAGTCACCATGTAGGACACGAGAGGAATAACAAGTCAGGACTCTTTCTCCAGTAAGAGAAGACCACGTGGAAATATTTGGATATAATAGAAGTTGGTTAATGATTAAGACAGAGCTAGCCAATAAGAAACCATAGCCAATAGCCATCCTAGAACCTTTATCCAATGACTGATGGAAGCAGAGGCAAACACCCACAGTTAAACACTGAACTGAACCCATGGAACCCAGTGACAAAGAGAGAGGAGCGATGAGCAAATTGGCAAAGAATCGGCTGGCAAAACCAACAGAGACAGCTGATCTGAACAAGGGTGTGCTTTTGGACCCCAGACGGACAGCTGGGAGGCCAGCATGGGACTGACCCAGACCCGCTGAGTGTGAGAGTCAGTGAGGAGGCCTGAGCAACCCATGGGGCCCTGGGCAGTAGATCAGTGTTTATCTCTGGCATACAAATGGACTTTGTGTGTCCATAACAAAAAGAGAGGGATGCTCACTCAGCCTGGACTCTTAGGGGGGTGCCTGGACCCTGCCCTGAGTGAAATGACAGACTCTAGATATCCCCTATGTGGAAGGAAGTGGGGATAGGGTGGGAGGCTGGGGGTATGGTAGGGGAGTGTGGGAGGAGGGGAGGGAGAGGGAACTGGGATTGACATGTGAAGCAAGCTATTTAAAATTAAAGTAATAAATAAAAATATTATAATATTAAAAAAAGAAATCATAGAAATGTCACCCTTTAAAATAGACACAAACAACATAAAATAGCTTGGGTAACGTTAATCAAGCAAGTGAAAGACCTGTATAGCAAGATCTTTGAGTCTTTAAAGAACTTAAAGAAGATACCATTACACAATGGAGTACTCTCAGTGGAAAAAAAAACAATGGAATCTTAAAATTTGCAATCAAATGGATGGCACTAGAAGAAACTATACTGTGTGAGGTAACCCGGTCACAAAAAGACAAACATGGTATGTCCTCTTCCATATATGGATTTTAGACTTGAAGCAGGGGAGTGCCATCCTACAAACCCACTGTCAGAGAGTCTGGGAAACAGGGAGAGCCCTAAGAGATATGCATGGTATCCCAAAGAAGGGGAATGGGACAGGATCTCCTGAGAGGACTGGAAGCATGACATGGAGAGGACAGGGAGCTGTGGTAAAGTGAGGGGTAGAAGAGAAGGGATGAGGAGGACATGGGGGAGCACAAACGTTGAGTCTGGGAAAAAATAGAGGAGAGCAAGATGATAGATACCATAATGGAGGGAGTCTTTATAGATTTGAGGAGAGATCTGGAACTAATGAGATTTCCAGAGATCTACAAGAATGACACCAACTGGCAATCTAAGCAATATTAGAGAGCCTACCTTAAATGTCCTTCCCTGATAATGAGATTGGCGACTATCTCGTATGCCATCCTAAAGTCTTCATCCAGTGGCTGATGGAAGCAGAGGCAGACAACCATAGATAAATACTGAACTGAACTCCTGGAAACCAATTGCAGAGAGGGAGGAGTAATGAGCAAAGGGGTCAAGACAGGGCAGGTGAATTCCACAGAAACAGTTGACCTGAACAAAGGGGTTAGCTCATGGACCCCAGACTGATAGCTGGGAGGACAGCATGGGACTGATCCAGACCCCCTGAATGTGAGTGTCAGTAAGGAGGCCTTCTCAATCTTTGAGGCCTGTTGTACTAGTTCAGCATTTATCCCTGGCATCCAAATTGACTTTGGGAGTCCATTCCACATGGAAGGATGCTTTCTCAGCCTGGACACATGGGGAATGCCTAGGCCCTGCCCTGGATGGTATGACAGACTTTGAATATCTCACATGCAGGGCCTCACCCTCCCTTGAGAGTAAAGTGGGGATTGGATGGGGGATTGGAGGGTTTGGGGGTAGGTTGGGGAGGTGGGAGTGGGGGGTAGGAGGGGTGGGAGAGGGAGCTGGGATTGACATGTGAAGCAAGCTTGTTTCTAATTTAAATAAATAAAAAAGTAAAAAAAAAAAGGAAACCATAGCCAATGGCCAACAGTTTCATAACTAATATAGCATCCAAGTGTTTATTAGGGGCTCTGAGGCAGCTGCAGAACTGGGCAGGAAATCCCCTAACAGTCTCTCATTGAACCTGGAGATCACTGATTAGTCAGACTGCGTAGCCACCAAGTACCAAGGATCCCCCTATTTCTCCCTCCCCTGTTCAACTTTCTAGTCACAGCACTGAGGTTTATAGATGTGTGACACAGCCTTTTTTTTTTTTTTTTTTTTTTTTTTTGGTTTTTGAGACAGAATTTCTCTGTATTGTTTTGGAGGCTGTCCTGGAACTCGCTCTGTAGACCAGGCTGTCCTCGAACTCACAGAGATCCGCCTGCCTCTGCCTCCCGAGTGCTGGGATGAAAGGCATGTGCCACCAATGCCTGGCTTACAGCCATTTTTTTAAGTGGATACTAAGGATTGAACTTGAGTCCTCATGTTGTACAACAGGCATTTTATTGACTCAGCTTTTTCCTTAATCTCAAGGACCTCAACTTCCTGACAAGTACAGTTCCAATATTAAAATAGCGGATAGTGTGGCCATTTCTGGGAGTAACTACAGCTCTACGGTAAGTGTATGGGGATTAGGTTCACCAAAATATTGCTGATCCATCCCTTGGCTACATAGACAATAACTCAATGTCAAAGATCCACTGTTTTCAAGAACTTCTTGCTAAGGTCCTTTGTGGTGTCCATCGAGTCTCAATGCCCCAGTGCTTCATTTTTAAGTGGAAATATTTGAATATACAACCTCTGAAAATATGATTTTGTCTGGTGAAATTGGAGGGGAGAAAAGATTTTTAAAAATCAATCTCTACGAACTATAAAATATGAAATGTGTTAGTAATTTAAAAAATAGCATTCTCAGAACATCTAGGAATTGTAAAACCCCATATTGAAGTTCTCCATGTCATCTGTATGGGCTAGCACTATTTGAAAATTTTTTAGTCTGTGTACACAGAAGGCATATGTCTGTCTGTGTGTGTGTGTGTTTAAATAAGTTTTGTAGAAAATAAGCTTAGCACAAAGAAAAACTGAAGATGCTTCAATCCCCTTACATGATTTTGCAGATCTCCCACAGCAGAGGGAGGGAGATCAGAGGACCACTCTCTTGAGATCAGGGAACCACTCTCTTGAGTGGTTCTCTCCTTCCACTGTGTAGGTCCCTCTACTGTCTAAGCATCTCCCAGGCCTTTCATAACTTCTTTGGTAGATCAGGTATAGTGCTAATGCCTAATCTCTCCAAAGAGCTTTAAGTCTTTTCAGGTCTGTGGCAAGTAGCCCATTCAATCAATCTGGTTAATGTAACTGAATGAAGACCAGGACGAATCCAAAACTGCAAATAATTTTCAAAGGCATGGATGCTTGATTCTGAAATGTGTGTGGAATTTATTTTTACCAGTTGTATCCATTAGAGTGATTTTCTATTTAAGATCTTTTTTCTTTCTCCATAGCACAGACTACCTGACAGGAGAAGGAAGTTACCCAGATGTCTTCTAGGTTTGGGCTAAGGCCAGACTAAGAGAAAGAATGTGTTGTAAATAAACTAGAGAGTGAGTAATTAGGAGCCAACTGCATTACCTCAAATGTTCCCAAACCGTCCTCTGGAAACAGGCAGAAATATAATCAAGAATGCTGGATGGTGAGGGTCAAGAAAAGCAGGAAGGTTTTAGAGGGAGGAGAGGTAGGGAGGGCTGTGACTATCATGTGGTACCTATGCCCCATGTACTCCACAGTGACATAAAATATTTGTATCCATGCTACAGAACATTCCAATAATCCAAGAGGTTCATTAGCATGGGGAAGACCTGTCCCTGTGTTGTAGCAAAGCTGGACCTTATACTCATAAGTGTAACTGGCATGAAGGCTTTCTCTTTCCTCAGAAATAGGAAGCTTGGAGCTGGTGAAATAGTTCAGCAAAGTGTTACCTAGCACACATGAAGACTTGAGTTTGTTCCCCAGAACCCATGTTAAAAAGCCAAGTGTGGTGGTAAGTGTCTGTAGTCCCAGCGTTGGGGGACTAGGGACAGACACAGAAGGATCCCTGGGGCTGACTGTCTAGTCCCTTGTCTAACTAGTAAGCTCCAGGCCAAATAGAGACTCTGTCTCATAAAACAAAGAGGGTGGCTTCTTGGAAACTAACACTGGAGGTTGACTTATGTCCTTACATACACCAACACACCACATGCACCTACACGATAACACACATACACACACACACACGAGAGAGAGAGAGAGAGAGAGAGAGAGAGAGAGAGAGAGAGAGAGAGAGAGAGAGAGAGAGAGAGAGAGAGAGGAGAAGCTCACCAAAAATATTTATACACACTGCTTAAGGCCAAATTTTTATTTGATGTGACATATAATTCAATAAGGCAAGAAGAGGCATGGGACTTTTGCAGTGCGGATTTCCAGTTGGTAGTTCAGGATCCCTTTTTATACTATCTCCCTCAAACTCTGCCTCACTTTACCTCAATGGCTGCCTTTGTGTCTTCCCTGGCTTTACAACTCAGAATCGTTGCTGTTACTTCGTTGCTCTTCTTCATTCTTATCCAATCAGAAACATAATTCCTTCTCTCTCTATTTCACAGTATCTAAAACTCACTTTCTGTTTCTCTTGCTGTGGCTCAGACATGAAGCCTGCACCATTAGCAAGCTAACATCTTTAGATGTTGAAACTGCCCCTATATATAGCCAGATTAGTCTTTGTTCTGCTTT
The DNA here is from genome assembly GCF_017639785.1 of Mesocricetus auratus. Taxonomy (NCBI): domain Eukaryota; kingdom Metazoa; phylum Chordata; class Mammalia; order Rodentia; family Cricetidae; genus Mesocricetus; species Mesocricetus auratus. The sequence continues at coordinate 24,941,900 of NW_024429196.1, read as the reverse complement.
GAGATAGCCTATGGATCCCAGACTGGCCATGAGCTTACTCCATAGCTTGGGATATCCTTCAAGTCCTAATTCTCACACCTCCCAGCTGCTAGCATTACAGATATGTGTTTCCATAGCTAATTTATATGGTGTGGGGCAGGGCAGGAGGGGTGGTGGTGGTGGTGGGGTCAAACTCAGACCCTTGGGTGTACTAGGCGAGCACTGTACCAAAGAGCTACATTCCCAGATCAAAGTTAACTTTTTAAATGTTGGAGTGGTTACAATGTGTCAGAATTTACACAAATATGTCCTGTAGGCAAAGGAGACTTACCTGCATCTTTCTAGGGCATATGATACAATGGATGAACAGACAAACACATAAAATCTGTTGAAACCACAGTTCTAGACTGGATAGATTTTAGTTACTTTTCTTATTGCTATGATAAAATAACCAAAAAAGTAACTTCAAGAGGTAAGGTTTATTTTGTTCCACAGTTTGGCGGTGTACACCAGCATGGCTAGGGACATGGTGTGGGAGAAACATGAAGCAGCTGATCACATTGTGTCCTAAGTCATGAAGCAGAGAGCCACAAATGCTAGTGAGGAGCTCATGTTCTCCTTTCTAGTCAATGTGAGAAACACACATTTATTAGATATTATCCAAATTAGCACATAGGATTATCTGACTGCATTCTTAATATTGGCATCATCATCAAGGAAAATAGTTCTAGCTATAGCCATATACCTCTCCACGACCACTCTCTGGAAAAAACACTGCCAAGGTGTCCTTACGTTTTGGGTTGTATCTACTTTCAGTAGATTGAGGGGCTGGGAAGTTTTGCAGAAAAACTCACAGCTTCTCTGCTATTAGGCTACAACCCCAGGAGCCCTCTCTTTTTTCTTTGAGATGGTGTCTCAAGTTGACTATAAACCCATCCTGTAGCTCAGACACGGTTTAAGTTATTGGCAGTCCTCCTGCCTTCCACACTCAAGTAGCTGAGGATATTGGAGATTATGAACCTGTGCCATTGGGCCTGGCTCTATTTTTTTTATTTTAGAATAGTTTAATTTTAGAGAAAAACTGCACAGAGAGTAAATGTCTCCATACTCAAAATTAATGAACTAAGATTAACACATTATTACTTAAAGCCCACAATTGATTCAGATTTCCTGAGTTATCATCTAATGTCCTGTGTCCTCAAATTCCCTTTAGGGTGTCACATTGTACTCAATTGTGGTAGTTTCTGAGGCTCCTCTTGGGTCCTTATTTTCTTAGACTTTCTTCATGTTTTATGATCTTATCCATTTTAAATATTGGCCCAATATTTTGTAGAACAAAATCCCTTATTTGATAACTAATACGCTCCTCATGATTGGACTGAGATTGTGAGTTTATAGAAAGGAAGACCACATAGCAAGCATGCATACCTTTTATCACTGTTAATGTTGACTTTAATCACCTGGAAGTCATCAGTATTCTCCATTATGTAGTTATTTCTTTTCTCCCTTTCCATACTGTGCTCTGTGCAAAGAAGCAAGCTGCTCACATTTAAGCAGTGTGGAGTCATGACTCATCCACTTGAGGGTGGATTACCTATAAATAGCAATTGTAATTCTTAATGGGAGCTATATCTCTTGTTTCCATTTATTTAGTTGTTAAATTATGTCAACATGGTCTGATGGTATGTATTTTAAACTTTGGATCATGATCTAATATTATATAATTATTTTATTGCTCAAATATTTGACCATAGGGAGCTATCATTCAGTTATCTGCTATGTATGTCTCCTTCAGCATAAACTCATGTGGGATTTTGCTTGTTTGTTGTGCTATATTTTAAGTACTTCTTTGTAATCTCCAAAGATAGATGGATAGATGATAAACGGATATAGATAGGTGGATATATAGACAGATATTATATTATTACCTACTCTTACACAAAAATTGGTCATTTTTGCTCCATTGATTAGAGAATAATACTAGGCAATAGGCAAACTCTTTGCTATTGGGTTTTTATGATGGACTCTCACTTATGAACAAGGCTTCCTCTGTTGGTGGCACATGGAAATGTTTGTGCATATGTTACGTTGTGAATGTGCATGTGAATGTTTCTCTATAACCATCTCTGCTAGTTATTTTTCTCATTGCTGTGACCCAACAATGATCAGAAACATTGAAAGGAGGAAATGGTTTATTCTGCCTCACAGTTAGAGGGAGATATTCCATTGTGACAGGAAAAATACATATGGCAACAGGAGCAGGGGGCCAGCTGGTCACATTTTACCCCCACCCATGAAGCAGAGTGAACAGGTGGGGGAGGGCTGTGTTGTAAAATTTCAAGTCTCTCCATGGCGACACACTCGTCCATCTAGATGTCACCTCCTAAAGGATCCACACCCTTCCCAAACAGCACCCCAGCTGGGGACCCTGGGAGACATTTCACATTCAAACTACACCAGCTATGCCAATATTAAGCTGAACATGTTGCATACTGATGCTGCCAGTCTTAACCCATTACTTTCTCCTCTTGCAAAACTAGAACTTTCCATTCTTCTGATAAACCCCCGGCTCATTTGTGCCTTCAATTTCCTTTAGTTGTATAATCTCATGTATGTGTTGTTTTCAGAATATTAATTAACCTGTATCTGTCCTCCATTGGGAATATCTTTGATCAATTAGCGACTGTCACATCTATACTTCATTTTACCTCTATTACTAACAGATTCCACTCCTTCCAAAAACCACATAAATTAGAGTTTTTCTTCACCATCCTCAATGGTGATATTACCTTAAAGGTTTGTTGCTGAACATTAATTTGTCATATTCTGCATTTCATCCTGGGATCCCCTGATCTTCTAAAGTATTTTTCTGAAACATGCACAAATAGAAAAATTCACTCTTTGTGTTTTCTTTTTGTTCTTTCGGTTTTGACAATACAGTACCATTTATCCATCATTATAGTATCATATAGCCTTGTTTCATTTTATTCTACATTCCTCTGTGCTTCCTCTCCTCATCCTCTCTATCCTGAACCCTGGAAACTACTGACAGTTTTACTGTCTTTTTAGATTTGTACTATTCTTCTGGAATGTTTTGTGCACAGAACCATACAATACATAACCCTTTGCTTCATAGCATGTTCTTGTATTTGCATAGTTCAATAGCTCATTCTATAACTAAATAGTATTATGTCTTCTTACATTTGTTTATTTACCCATTTTGCCATTGAATAGCATATTGGCTGGTTACCTTTGGGGCAATTACAGACACACCCATTACAAACAATCATGGCAGCTGGGTACATACATAGGATCATAATTAATGGATCATAAATGAATACTATGTTTAGCTTCATAAGAGAATGGAAAACTAGGACCCTTGGTGCAGCTCACTGCTAGAGTCCTTGTTCAGTATGTGTGAATTTCTGGTTTGATCCCTAGCATCAGAAATTAAGAAAGGAAAATGACCTAGAAAACTGTCTTCTTAAGTGACTGTAAAGTTATGTTCTTCCTCTGGCGATGAATGGGAGATAACGCTTTTATCCACATCCTTCCCATCAATGCTTCCATCACTTTTTTTTTTCGTTTAAGCCATTCTAATGAGTAGCACATTGTTTTAATTAGTATTTCCCAAATGATGGATGGGACTCTATATCTTTTCATATGCTCATTTGCCTTGTGTCTATCTGCTTTAATGAGGTATCGCTTTAGATCTTTTGCTTGTTTTTTAATTGGGTTGCTTGTTTTGTAGTTCAGTGTAGTAAATGTTCAGTATATTAAAATCTAGTCTTTTATCAGGTATGTGTTTTACAATTTCTTTCAATTTTTGGATTGCATTTGCATTTTCTTAATAATGTTACATTAAAATTCTGATGCAATACATTTAAAAATCTTATATGTATTGTAATTTGCATGTATGTTTAAATAATCAATTGTCAGGTTTGAGAGATTGCTCAGTGGTTAAGAACCCTGGTTCAGTTCCCAACACCCATGTCAGGTTGCTTACAACAACCTGTAACCCCAGCTCTGGGGAACCCAGAAACCTCAGTTGGCTTCCGTGGGCACCTGTACTCACCTACACACACACACACACACACACACACACACACACACACACACACACACACACACACCTGAAATAAATAAATATTAAAAATAATTGGTCAAATCTTGAGCTATATACAAGTTTCATGAGTCTTGTATTTACATTTTGATGCTAATTTATATGTGTGTGTGTGTGTGTGCTTGTGCACGTGCGCATGTATGTGTGTACAGGCAAAGACACACATGTAGACATGTAAAGGTCAGAAGATGAGCCAAGGAAGTCAGATCTCTTCTTCTACCATGTGAATTATAGGCAGTAAGCTTGGGTAATCAAGCTTGATGGCAAGCAGTGTTACCTGCTGAGCCATCTTACTGACCCATAGCATCTTTATATTTCCGTTTAGGCATATAGTCAATGTTTCTGTTATACCGTTTGCTTACTTTATCGCCTTTGGATAAAGTCCATGTCTTGTGCTTTCATTCTCTCCTATTGATCTGTATCTCTATTTCAGTACCAAGAGTCCAGTGTGTTTACTGTAGCTTAATAGTAAATTTTGAAAATCAGATAGCTTGAATCCTCTAATTATGTATTGCTTCTTCAATATTGTTTTGACTTTTCTATGTTTTCACATTTCTGTTTAAATTTTAGAATGTTTTATTGATAGCACAAAAATAACTTGCAATTCTGATTGAGTTTTCATTATATCTCCAAATGAAATTGACATTTCAATGATAATGAGACCTTCAGACTGTGAGCAGACACTGTTATGCCATTTATTTCATTTTTCTTTAGTTGTTTTCATTGGTGCTTTATTTATACAAAAGTATTCTATATTTTTTCAACTAATAGTCAAATATTTTGTTTTGTCTTTTGTGATGCTGAAAATGGCATTTTAAATTTTCAGCTTCTAATTGTTTATTGACATGTGTAGAGACATCACCTTTCCATCTTTCCCTTGTGTCTGATGTTGTTTTTGCTGACTACCTCCATTTGCAAAATCTAACCTTCTACCAAGACAATCATGACATCCAATGATGCAGTCAGTTTTAGTTTATTTATCCCTAACCTGCATAGCTTTATTCTTTTCTTTCTTTATTCACCTTCCAGTATGATGTTGAATTGGAATTCTAAGAGAAATATCCTTGTCTTATACCTGGTATCACTTTTAATATTGTCTACTCATCCCTTCTATCTTTTCACCTGGCTATAGGTTTAACAATGTTTTTGAACTTTCCAACAGATCGTCATTATTTGAGATCATTGATTTCCTTCATTGTTTCCCTGTTTTCAGTCATTGATTTCTACTCTCATTTTGTGATTATTTCTTTTCTCCTGTTTGTTTTATAAATACTTTATTTAGTTTCCTAACATGGATGTAGGTGTTATTAATGTTAGACAGCTCATTTCCAATATATGTATTTGATGCTATCTGTTGTCCTCTGAGTGCTGCTTTGGCTAAACATTTGGTACTGTCTCTTCTCTGACTACTGCTTTGGCTGCACAGCCACATTCACCCTTTCCCCTGTTGAGTTGTTTGTCTGTTATTAATTTAGATTTTAATTCTATCAGGAATGAAAAATGCACTTTGTATGCCTATTTTATATTATGGTTCACAATATATGATCTCTCTAAGTAAGTGTTCTGTGTAAGCACAGGACATTGTTGCACAGCATATTCTATGAATGTCTTTTTCATCACAGCTATTAGTAATGCTGTTGACATTATCTGTGAAGTTATTGGTTTTCTTCTTTTTTTGAGCTATTCATTATTGACAGAGGAATATTAAAAATACTGACTGTGATTTGAGTTTTGAAACAAAGTCAACCCTAGAAACTGCTAATTCACTTTCCCTCCGAATACACACCAACTGTCTTTCCATGAACTATGAACACGAACCACCTTGACAAGTGATAGTGTTAAATCACTAAGATTTCTAAGGAAATTTTACATTTGATGTATGAATGAAATAGGCAAAACACCCACTTGTGGAGGACATTGTGGAAGGTATCACACATCTGGGAAGAAGCTACACTGACGATTTCTGTAACCATTTCAACTCTGGGCGTCTGTCACGCCTTTGCTGCTTCTAGTTTCTCTCAATGACCATTTTTATTTGATGTTTCTACCTCCTGGTGAAGGGATTAAAAACAACAAAGAAAAGGTGAAGTGAGTACCTTTAGGTGGATCCTGTCAGGGTGTGCACTAAGCAAACACACTACACACAGCAGAGTTACTGCAAGAGGTATATTGGGGAAGAGAGGAGATGCAGGAAGTCAGACAGAGAAGCAGAGAGAACAGGGAAGAAACAATTGGGAGAAGAGAGGCAAGAGAAGCAAGAGAGGTAAGAGAGGAGTGAGAGGCTAAAGGGGCCAGCTGTGCCTGGAGAGAATTTTTAAGGGGTGCACATGTCATACATGTCACATAGCTGATGGTGGAAGCACACCTAGTGACAAGTGATGATGCAACTTAACCACTTTGGTGGCAGACGCAGGCTGCTGCTGACACAGAAGCCAACACCTGCTTTCCACTGTTGTTCCTGCCTCAAAGTCCTAATGCTTTTGTTACCGTTAGTAGAGACTGAATGTTAATAAAACCCCATTTGTGACTTGTACTCCCTATTCAGAGGTATATTAGGAAACGGGTGAGTTATAGGATACCATTCTAGAGTTTGTTTGGCTTATGAGATTCTACTCTAAGTTTGAAAGGACTTCCAGAACATTTAGACCAAGGAGAAGCAATGCACATCACCTAGAGCCAGATAAAAAAGACCAAGTCTGAAAAATATGGGAAAAGGACCTCTTTAAGAAAACTTCTAGCAAAAATGATTCTTTTGCTGTCTTCTGGATCCAAGTGGTAAAGAAAATTTACAAATGAACTTTCTTAGCACATGTGCTTGGGTGATGTGAAGAGTAGTGAATGGAGAAAGTCCAGCCCTTTACAATACCATCACTATGTTCCATTTTATCCAAAAAGTTAGAAGTCTGGGGGAGACTTTGACAAATGGCTCTTTCACAGTGTCTGTCAATCACTCTAGCAAATTAGCATATGCCTTGTGCTCAGTACTAAAGAAATCCCTAAGCCTTTCTTTCCTGTTTACTCTTCGTTGAGTTTTCTTGGCCTGGCCTGACTTTAGACATTTTTACCTGGGTATTAGGATCACAAGAAAGGGGATTTTAATGGGGGTTAGCAGAAAATTCTGGAAGAAAGATTGATTTATGACACAGGACAGGTACAGAAGAGTTTAAATCAGAATTGTCCTGGAAAACCAGGCAAGAGCTATGTCTATTTGCAGCTTATCTCTGCCACAAGAGCTTGCATTTGAGCAAAGCCCTGTGACTATTCATTAGTTCTCAGAGCTTCATGTGAAATGGCTGAATGACTAGAATTTTCATTCCATTTTTTTCTTTCTTTCTTCTTCTTCTTCTTCTTCTTCTTTAGACAAGCGTGAGAAACAGCAAGGTTTTAATTATTTGCTCAAGGACAAGCATGATCTTCTAATTCCGGTTCCTGTTCCCTGCCTAAGCAGTTCCATAGCCTGTAATATTTAAATTACTCCTTAAATGTTTTATCTAATGATGAACGGCTTTTGCCATCACAGATGGAAAATAGCTTTGGTCATTTTCTTGCTTGAATAACTAGTGTCTCAGAGAGCACAGGCTTGCTCTCTGAGGATCGCAAATGAGGGCTATGTTTTAAGCAGTTTCTGAGGCAAATCAGCTGTCTTTGAAAGGAAGAAAGAACACACAAGAACAGCTTCCAGTCCTTAGCATTCAGCACGTTGCACAAAAGAAAACGGGAGCCGATTTACAAATAATCTTATGTTGTTGTGATGGTATCTGTGGAAACTCCTCAAACTTATCTAAAAAATAGCAATGAAACAGTCAAAGCAAAGAACTCAAACATGCACACAAGCTCACAGTCACAAACATGCCTACACATACACATACATATATACTCAAACAAATATGCTACATGCATACATGCATATACACATGCACTCACATATACACATATACTCAAATCCACATACACATGCACACAGATATATATGATAATATAAACATGCATATGTACATACACAAATGCACACAAACACACATATATACAAATACATATATATTAGTTGTATATACATACACATATACACATACTTACACACATGCGCATACATATATGCATACAGATATACATGCACTTGAACACATATACTTAGACACACATATACAACCATTCACATATATACACACACATATGCTTATGCATACCTATAAAGTCACATACTCACATATATGCATATACATACATACATGTACAAGCACACATAAATATATCTCATACATATAAGCACATAGACATATACACACATAAACACATATACTCAGACACACATATACAAACATACACACATTTACACACATATGCATACATTTGCAGTCACATACTCACATATATGCATATACATACACATATGTGATGCACACATACATATATAAATATATATAAATAACCACTTAAAAGAAGAAAAATAACCAAGGACTCCTTGCTAGCTATTACGAGGCATTTCTGAACTATCACTTCTTTCAGAAAGACAGTATTTCGGGGAAAGGTGTTGCAGAGAGATTTTAAAGCAGAAGATAAAATCCAACATCAGTATTGTCTGGATATGTTAGTTAGCTTGACTTAGTCATTTCAAAATAAATGCTTATAAAAACATCAAATACCTCATAAATTTGTACAATTTCTATTTGCCTGTTATATCTTGTAAAGGAACTACAGAATCATGCAATGTGAACTAAACATCCGGTTCAAAGATGAGCAAATTTGTCTTTAATACTATAAAGTGAGCTTGTTATGCCAAACACTTCCAAGCCTGAGATAAGAGAATAGCTGTGAGTTCAAGACCACCTTGTTCTGCATAGTGAGCTCCTGCCTCAACAAACAAAAGTGTAACAGTCAGGCAAGATGTAAGTACTTTGGTATGCTTCAGTTTCCCCATCGGAGAATGAGTTGAGCTGCAGCCATTTTTTTTATGATCTATGCTTTTGAGATGTGAACAGTCCTTTTATGCTGCCTGAATTCAAATAGGAAAAACATTGGGGACTACTCTTCACTGTGGAGAATTGGCCCCCTCCTTTTCTGTTGAAACTCTGAGCTCTCCTGATTAACTGAATATAGGATCTCTTCACATCCAAGCTTAGTTTGTTTCTCAGCTTCTTCAGGCTTCCCAGGGTCTGGCGGTTTCTACAACTGGTTTTTGCTGACAGTGAATCTTTCCACCTAGGGCCTAGAATCTTTCACAGATGTTCCCTGTATCAACAGAGCAGCAGCTGCTGCCCAGTGAGTGAGAGCCCAAGGAATCTGCTGGTGTCTTTTCATCTTGGCAAATATCATTCAGATAAGCAAATAACGTTCCCCAAACCCCAGAAGAATCTTTGTGTGTGATCGTTCCCCTGTCACTTTCTTTTCAAGAACTTGTCTCCCTTTTGATGTTTTTATCACCGGGGATAAAAATGTAGAAGGAATCCATACATTGCATGAAAAAGCAGTTAATTGCCCTTGAGCTGAGAGCAAAATGCCAAGCCTGTGCAAGGTTCTGAGTGGTTCAGGTCTTAATGGATGCTTTCTACCATTTAACACAGTACAGAAAGATGCCCTCACAGTCACGCCTGCAAGCAGAGCCCAGTGTATATGAATCCTGGATTCCACTGAAAATAAGGTTAGAAAGCAATCTAAGGAAAAGTTATGTTTTCCTGAAGTAAAAATTGAGTTTCAGCCCCAAACTATTGTATGTGTTGCTTAAATAAGATTTGAGCCCTTTCGAGTAATTGCAGGGTTTGGATTTTCTGTTTGTAATTCCTTCTTGCAATTTCCCCATACCTGTTAGCCTAAGGTTAAGAAAGAAAGATAGATCTGATATGATTTCTTTTATTACCTATACTTGACTTACACTTTCTGTAGCCAAGTCCATTATTAACCTTGAAGAGGGCATTCTAAAGAAAGTTAACAGTTGTTTAATATTTTTTTATTTCTAGAATACATGTGCACACACATAAACACTTAAGTACTGCTCTATCTATCTATCTTATGTATAGTAATTTTATAATATGTATGTTTAAACTTTTTGTGTGTTTATGTGAATGTGACATGTTCTAGGAAGCAAAATGTAAACTTGAAGGTCAATCCAATCCTCTGAAATACCTGTATGTATGTATGTTCATGTGTGTGAGTACAGGTGCACATACATACCATGTGGTGCATGCAGAGGTCAGAGGACAGTCTCTTGGATGTCAGTCCTTTGTTTTCTACACTATTTAAGATAGTGTTCTTCTGCATAGGCTAGACAGCTGGCCCACAGCCTTCTAGATATTCACCGGTCTCTATCTTGCCACAGGAACACAGGAATTATAGATCTGTGTTATTGTGCTTGGTTTTGGGGAGTCAAACTCAGGTCCTTATGTTTGTGCAGAAAGTTCTTTACCCACAGAGCCACTACCCCAGCCCAATATATGTGTGTTATGTAGTATATATAATACATTATATACAGAATGTATGTAGTACACATATAAAATATATCATGAATATTATATGGATAAAAACAAAAGTGGGAAGAGTCATACATTAGGTGCAAAGAAACCTATATTGTAGTCATGGCAGAGATAATTTTAAAATGCCATTTCAGCTCTGTTTCTTCATCGGTCTCTAAAGTAGTTGATGACATCATCTGACCTACTTATTTATAGGCATACACAAGGAAAGGTTCTGGGAAAGGAAATTCAAATGTGAGGGTCAATAGCAACCCTGTGAGGTCCCTGTGAAGAAAAGCATGCTTTCATTCTGCCACAAGCACCTCTTTGGAAAATGTTTCATGATTTAAAAGCAAATATACGAATAAAGATTCAGATTTACATTTCTTTCCTCAAGGAAGAGTAGCTTTCTGTCCTCAGAGGCATTGTGACGAGCTGACTTCTCACAGCGAGTGTCTGAATGTCAGAAGGTTCCATGGTGAAGTGTACAGCAGAATGCTCCTTTTAAAGCATCCTTGGCCTCTCACAGTTCCAGGGAGCCAGTGGGGCCCAGAGCTGTTCATTCTTTTGGTTTGAGATGAGGCTTAGCCTTGGTTTGGATTAAGCTCTGCAGGGCCTCCAAGGGGCAGGTGGATTTTACAGCTTTAGCTGTGAGTTTCAAGATATAGGATTTAACACACTCACAACCAAACTGACCATATTATATTAAAATGATAACTGATGACCATTGTAAGCGTTTTATTTTTAAGGTATAAGACATCATAAGAACAGGTATACAGAATGACTTCTATTTCCCTCTCTGTCTTTCCTCTTTCTTTTTACCCTCAAGGTAGACAAGTCCATCCAATAACTGGAGATTACAGTTCCCTGCTATATTGTGCATATCAGCTCAGATTAAATCCTTCCAAGGAAATTTCATTTCCTTTTGTTTTTTATGTGAAATTGCCCTTTAAAACAAGTGCATTTTAGGTAAAAAGCTTTTCTATTCGATTTGTTCACTGCCCCTTTACTGCAATAAAAATATGTGGTCCTGAATACGTTTGAATGCTCTTGACTTTGGGAGTAAAGCTATTCTAAATGCTGATTGTTCACACTGACTTCTTTCCCTAATCTTCAGAGCCTTGAAATGTACTAACAGAGCCTTTAACGTTGTATATCACTTTGGGTGCTGCTTTTAAAAAGCATGACATTTGAGACTTAAAATCTGCTACAGATTAGGAATATTCTTTGGTTCAGAAAATGCTCTGTGGAAAATTTGACTTTAATTTGCTACTAGGATAAAGCCAGAAGTATTCTTAACGTAGTTGGCATTCACTTATAAATAAAAATGAACAACAATGTAAGCTCTGCTCTCCCTGTCTGCCCCCAAGGAATAGTTTCTTAATTTTGTATGATTTTGCTGATCTCTTCCCTTTCAGAACAAGAGGTGATGTGTTTGTTTGGCCTTAATATAAGTTTGGGTCATTCTAAAGGAGATAGAGAATATAGTCATTCCTATTGTCACCTTTGTCAATCTATTGAATTGAAAAAATTAAATTTTGTTTCCAGAGTTTCTCCAATCATCTCTAGGCAGTAGCAATTATAGCATAAAGAAATCAGGTGTCTTTATAGAATGGAAGAATTCAAGGGATATCTGGATTTGTTCTAGTGTTTGGGTCAATGTCAGGGTCATGACTGTGACACGTTTTGCAAGATGTTTCCATTGAAGAAAATAGACAAAGGGTGTGCAGAATCCTTCTGTGGTATTTCTTACCACTGAATTTGCAGTTATCTCTCAATGAAAATGAATACACACACACACACACACACACACACACACACTAGGGCATGGTAGCATACATGTGTAATTCCATCACTTGGGAGACAGAGACAAGAGAATCCAAAATTTAAGTCCATCCTTAGCTCCACAGTAAGTTCAAGGCCAACCTAGGCTATGTGAGACCTTGTTTCAAAAAGGCAGAGAGCACAGTATTTATATTCTTGTTGATATTTTAAATCACCTTTAAGTGATCTCTGGAAAAATGGTGAAACCAGGTGGAATCAGCAGTAGCATTAGGCATGTGATGTCCCCAGAAGCCAGGTGTCATGAAGATTCTTCAGATTACTTCAGATAGGTAAGAAGTTGACTATGCAAATACAACTCCAGCCAGCTATACAGCTAGTGTGAGGCCACAGTACATGAGACCCCATCTCAAAACAAAAACAAAACAAAATTCCAGAAAGAATGAAAAGAGCAGGACAGCAGCATGAACTGAAACACCTTGATTAAATACATCAGCAAATCTTTCACTGTGGGGCTTAGGTGACATGCATTCCCTTTGGATACAGACATAATGAGAGCAAGCATCTGGCTGTGTCAGTCTCTCGAGACAGGCAGACAGCAGAACTTAACACAGGCAGAGCTGCAGCCTCCCACTCCATCAGTGAGAAAATAGGGAAAGTCTTCAGAAAGAGGAAATGGAATTTAGCTGCCCAGGGAGTGAAGAACATCCACCTGAATGAGGATCCCAAAGTGAGAACAAGACATCTGTGCACAAGAAACTTAGGAGGGGGTGATATTTAAAGAGTGGTTAAAAGGAACGTTGGAACATTCCTTGGACACTTTCTTCAGTTAGATTCTAAAGTTCCACCTTTTGGAATAGTTTCCTATTAATTTTCAGCTGCCTGACCACTTGAAATAGGCCTTCTCCTCACTAAGGCAAATGCTAAGTCATAAATATCTAAACATGAGTGACAAATTTCTCTAGAGGACAGTGATGAGGACACTGAGTGAGAATGGCATAATGAAACTTTAAAAACAGCTTGAAAAACTGTTTATTTGAGTGTATGTGTGTGCATGCTTGCCCTAGTGCTCAGATTACTATTTGCAAGAGTCATCTCTTTCCTTCCACAATGTGGGGTTCAGGGATAGAACACAGGTCATGGGGCTTGATGGCAAGGGTCTTTACCTGCAGAGCCATCTCCTAGCATCTGATGCTCCAACCAAGAATAGTTTAGGAGCAAGTTTCTGTTGTAGGCATCACTGGTCCCAAGCTGTGGAAAAATGGTGAAACCAGGTGGAATCAGCAGTAGCATTAGGCATGTGATGTCCCCAGAAGCCAGGTGTCATGAAGATTCTTCAGATTACTTTCTCCAAAGATCATTTGCTCCAGAAAGAATCTATTGGCATTAGTCAGTTAGCAGATATAGGTAAGAAGTTGACTATGCAAATACAACTCAAATGCATGAGTCCGCACAGCCTCTTCTTGGCACAACAACTCATCAAAGGGACACAGGTTCCAAAAGTAACAGCTGACAAAAAAATGATCCAACTTTAGTGGAATTATCTCATACAAAGACTAACTAAATTTAATTCCTTTCCCTCACACCTTCTTCCTTCATTTTTCCACTGCAAAACAAACCTGAAGGCTTTCTCTCTAACTAAATCCCCAGTTCAAAAATCCATCTTCACCCATCTTTCTCTCAAAGGACCTAAAAAGTATTTATATATAAGCCTCTGAGTGCAGAACACCCCCATTGTCCAAGTCCCCATCATTTTCTCTCCTCTTCTGATCCCCTGAATTATTTAATCATGTAAGGATTTTATTCTGTGGGAGTGGATAGAAGGTGAGTTGCAGATGAGCTGAGGAGAAAGAGAGACAGAGTTCTTCCATTCAGCCCAGATGAGAGAGTTCACACCCCACACAGTGATAACTCTGCCTGCCAGCCAAAGCCAGTGAAGATCCTCCTTCCCTGCTGGGAATACTCATCTCTAGGTGCCCATTAGGGGTAGACCCACCTGCCCTTCTCTGGTTACTGAATTGATACCACTTTATGCAATTGGGTTCCAGTCACAGCAAGAGTCTGCACAAGGGGTACCGGCGTCATCAGCTCTTGTGCCACTCAGATGGAGGGTCTTCTGTCCCCTTCTGCACATCAACATGTCCATTTGGCACCTATTTCCCCAGTCTCTTCCTCTTGCCTTGAAACTTTTGGCTTTCCCATCTGCATGTGTGGTCAGGTGTAAAAGAGGATGTGGTAGCAAAGTGACATGGCTGTCACCTAAGATGGGCTTCCTGCAGCTGACATGTGTACACACAACAGTGGTGCCCAGTCTGCTCATCGCAGTGCACTGACACTGGCATGAGAACTGAAGACAGAAATGCTGTCACCAAAGGCTGGCAGAGCATAGAAAGATGTAAACCTATCATTGTCACTGGCACATAAATCCTATACAGATTGTGACTTTGAAAGGTTTAGCTATGAGACATATGATAGAGCATATTCATGACATACACAAAGAAAGGTTTTCCCATTGATTCTTATAAAGCAAGTCTTATCAGAGAGAAGGATAAACAGAGTGGTTAACTTAAAACCAAATTAGTCTCCATGATAGAATTTCCCAAATCTGTTCCAGGGATTTATAAGGTCCTTGGAGGTTTACATCAGCACTAGTACCTAACAGATTCTACAGCCATTCCAGCTTAGTGTCTCCTGATTGTCCATGATGTAGAAGGCAGAATTCTTTAGCCAAGAGAACCAGCAAAGATCAAAAGAAATAAAAGGTAGGAAAAATGAGCAAGTTATGTGTTTAGAGAAATAGTGTCCAATAATTATGTTTGGCAAGAACAACCAGGGGAAAACAACAAATTCATTATTATTCCTTAGTGGATGCTATTAATGTTATTAACTAATCTTTCAAAAGAACGCTACTAGAAAGGAGAAGAAATGGAAGCTGGATTTCAGTGACAGCTGATTAGCACGTGTGTGTGTGTGTGTGTGTGTGTGTGTGTGTGTGTGTGTGTGTGGTGCATCTTTGAGACGTGGTCTCCTGTATCATCTCAGGCTAGCCTTGAACTCACAATACAGGCAAAATGACATTGAACTACTAATTCTCTTGTCTCTACCTCCTAAATGTTGGAATTACATTCATCATTCATGAACCATCCCATTAGCCAACCCTTTTACAGGTGTGTAATTCCTATTATTTTACACCAGATTAAATTGTTTTCCTAACTAAAAAAATATAATTCAAATATCTTACTGTGGAAAAGAACCAATTCACTGGTACAAAAGCCAGAATCCATTGCAAATCAGTAGTATATATTTGCTAGTTTGTTTTATCCCTCTGGATATGGAGATGCTGCAAGGAAATGTCTTCAATTAGTACCTAAAGATTTAAAAACTTGTAATTTTGGAGGAAAAATAACTCCCATTTTGAATCAAAATAAACAACAAGGCATTATCATATTTTCTATATTTGATCAGATAATTAATGAAAGTGGTCTTCCTATTATATACTATTTTTATTTTGCTATTGTGAGTTTACTAGCATCTTACTTAAATGCCAAGTCAACATTACGATTCCCATTCTTCCCACTGAGGACAACCCTTTGCTCACACACACATGTCCATTCTCAAAGGATTCCATGTGAAATAGCAATCCTTTGCACTCACCAGATGTCCTTCAGTAGCTGGACCATTCTTGAATATATTGTAATATTGCACTAGGGTATTAGCATAGATTACAAAATTGCTGTGATGTCATTCATCTTAACAAACAAATTGTGAGTTTCTGATCATGCACATCCATCTTGAATGTGGTTATTAATACCGTACCTATATGCCTGACATGGACAACTAGAAAACTGGCGAAGTCATTGAAACAAAAGCTTGTCTAGGCACAAACAAGAAGTACAGGATTCTGATCTCTTAAAGAAGGGAGACAAACACCCAACTCCCTGCCTAGAATAACTTCCTGGTCTATAGCATAGGACAGGGGACCCGTAGAGAACCACTGTCAAGGTGAGCTCAGAGCACCAGGCTTCGGTTTGCAGACAGCACGGAAGTTAGGATGTCCCAGAAAGAGTACCGTATCTGAAGGGACTAACCTTTGATCACCTCGATTCAATCTGACCTCTTCCACTTCCACTACTTTCCTTTCTATTATTTATAAATATTCAAAATTACAGGAAATACCAATTAACCTACTCCATTAGAATAGAATCTGTTGAATTCTCTCTCTCAGTCTATGTCAGGTGTGGGCACATAGCACTTGATCAACAAATGCCTGTTAAATAAGTACAATTTCTTAAATGTGTGTGGGTGTTTGTTATAGCCTCTGCTTTTTAGTTAGACGATTGAGTAGCACTATCCTTTCAATACATTTAGGAGATTCAGAACTCCAGAAAAGGAAGGAGAGATGCAATTTTGTCTTCCAAGCCTTGATAAAGCACAGCATATCCAGGTATAATTTGATGTTGGGAGAGGACAGTGTGATCTCTTTTGTATAGTTGTTATGTGCTCACAAGTGCTTCAATAAGAGATGATAAGTACATAGTATTCTTCTCAAGCAGCCTGGCTTTCAGAAAACTGAGCTTTCTTAAAAAGTCATTATTACAATTCTCAATGTTTTCCCCATTTTTGCCACATTTATTTGTGTTTAGCTAAAAACATAATTGTAGAGACCTGAGAGCAAGTCACTAAGCAATGACAAACAAATTTCATATTCCCCTTGTGTTTACTGATCAGACCATACTTGGCTGCAGACTCAGGCTGTCGGGAGGATCAAGTTTCATTATTCTGGTTAAAAGCCATTTTCAGGACTTGTTAGTCAAGGGTGAGATAATATTCTTGTTTTGCTGATTCAAGGTGAAAGGCGAAATGCAGTAGGCCACTGAAACAGAGGGACCTGGCCATTTGTCATATGACTTACATTGCTAAGCAAATAAGGAAATGGTCAAAAGCCACTTCCAGTACAGTGTTGCAGTAAGATAGGATGAAAGACATATGTATTCAAGGTGACCTAATTCTTCAACTAGTGATATCCCACTTAAGAAAATCCTCCCCACTCGGTTGCCACTGAGCAATCCCATACACATAAATGTATACACAAATGTTTTTATGCCAGCCAAAGTCTAATAGAGGGAACCTGTCCAGAAGTTCAGTCACATCAGACATTATGCCACAATATTTTCTGATGCTTTTTAGAATCGTCAAAACTGGCAACAAAATACAGACTTGGGAGCCGAAGGTTCCAGTTTACCTAAAAGGATCTACTTATGTCCGGCATAAATATTATGGTTAATGCAATAGTGTTTATTTCTCCAGATCAGTTCCAAACCATAAGTTCTCAAATATTTTACTCTCAGCCCCTTTACACTTTTTAAAAACATGTTGAGGATCTCAAAGTAGTTATCTGCATATATTAGGCCAATCAATATCTTAGAAAGTAAAACTAAGGAAATGTTAAATATGTATTAATTCATAATGCATAATGTTAAATCAATTACATAATGTATTTTATGAAAAATGCATGTATTTATTAAAACTTTTATTAAATATATTTTTAATTTTAGATTGGTGTGTGTGTATGAGTGTTTTGCTTTCATGTATGTATATGATCATGTTCATTCCTGATGTTCATAGAAGTCAAAGGATCATCTGGAACTGAAGTTAAGAGTGACTGTGAACTACCATCTAATCTCCTACAAAGAGTGACAAATGGTCTTAACCACTGACCCAACTCTCCAGTCTGGAGATAGAGTTGGACAGACACAACAGAGAGTGCCAGAGAAAGAGAGAAAATATATGTTTGTGTTTGTGTGACAGAGTGACAGAGAAAGAGAGATACACACAGAGAGTGTGACAGAGGAGCAAGGAGAGGAAATTATGAAAAGATTTGGAGAAAGAAACTATGTTTTACTTTGCTTTCTAGGGCAAAACTCACTTTTAATTGATAAAATTTCTATGATGAAACTTGCTGAAAGAAAAACTTCAGACAAACTAAGTTTACCAAAGTTTATTTGAACCAAGTTCAAAGAAACCTATCCAATAACCTGGGAGGTGATATTTATACAAAAAAAAACAAACA
This sequence comes from Mesocricetus auratus, assembly GCF_017639785.1. Classification (NCBI taxonomy): domain Eukaryota; kingdom Metazoa; phylum Chordata; class Mammalia; order Rodentia; family Cricetidae; genus Mesocricetus; species Mesocricetus auratus. The sequence continues at coordinate 24,923,500 of NW_024429196.1, read as the reverse complement.
AACAACAACAAAATAAATGAAGATGTGACTCCAAGAAATAATTTGATTGACCCCAGCATACTATTTGCCTTATTTGGGCATAGGCTGATCATTTAGCAGCCAGGGATTAGTTAAAACCCAACTGTTGTGATTGACTGAAGCTTAGATACTTCTTCCAAGATGAAACTCTCTTATTAGTTTGTAGTTTTTTTTAGGTTGAAGCAACCTAGTAGTAACTTTAAGTGAGAGGTGAGAGGCAGCCTCCAAATGTAATACTACATTTGAAGCAATTATGTTTTTATAAAGAAAACATATATTTGTATTATTTTGTAAAAGATTGACTATGCATAAAATATTTCTCACTTATGAATGTGTTTTAGATATGTCAAGCAGTAACCTCAGCCCCAGTGGCTTTCCTCATCACTCAAAACTCTGCACCGCCTAGCTCTCCTCTTTACCTGTATATCCTACTTCCTCACTTGCAAGAATGAGACCTTGCTCTTTTTTAATCATGAAAATGTTTTATTTCAAAGAAATAGTATTCAAAGTTCATTTCTTGACAACTCTGATTGTCCTGGAAGTTCTGATCAAGACAGTTAAAAATTGCTCTCAAAGCCTTAAGATTGCAAAATGAAGATGGAAGATAATTAATATACTCAAAGTTAAGCAAAGGTCCTTGACTCTCTAACCTTTATATAATTAGACATAATCTTCCTAAAACAATAGGTATAATAAAAGGAATTAGCAGAGTCAACCTTTTTTTTTCTTTTCCAATTGTATCCAGCTTTTCACGTAGTTAAAAATGAGGTTCTCAGGGCACTGAGACAGAGATGAAGCTAGCTCTTCAAATTAACATATGACTTCTACCTGTGACAATACACCTCTTAGGAAATATTAATATGTTATGTGTAGGCTTTTAGATCAAATGGCAGTTCATAGAGGACATTAGGTATGTAAAGGCTCTAATATGCCTAGCTACTAGCCATGTGATAAATTACCACTGAGACTAGCAGCTTGAAAAGCCCCTTTTATTTTGCTCACAATTTTGTAGGTCAGGAATTCAAGAAGGACTTGGCTGAACAGTTGTCGCTAAGGGTCCCTCAGGCAGCTGCAGTCAGATGTTGGCTGGGCTGCCGTGATCTGAAGGCTCTGTGGGGTGTATATCCAATTTGGCTCACTCACCTGGCTGGCAGCAGATGCCGGTCATCAGCTGAAACTCAGCTGGGCTGTCAATCAGAATGCCTGTACATGGTTTTTTTTTTTTAGTGTGACAGTTTCAAACTGCTTATTCGGCACCTGGTTGGATCACCGCAGAGAATTGGCAGAACTAGTTGGATATATAGATATAGGTATATGTATTCGCAAAAGTCATTCAGCATCACTTCCCCTATTATATTGATACTAGCATGTCATTAGGGTGGAATCCAGACAGAAAAAGAAGGTAGATGACCCTCCCTGTTGATGGCAGACACATTTAGTAATATGAAAAGAGTTTTGAGATCAGTATACCATGTAAGTCCTTCACATTTTCAAATCAAAAAAGTATTTCCATGAAAACTGTACAATGCAATACAACTTTATTCCCAGTAAAACAGTGTTGATCACAAGTTATAGTTCCAATTTTTAATTCTATAAAAACACAATTCTAATTTGTATCAAGAATGCAAACGACCAGCTTGATGACCCAGACCTGTAATCCCAGCTACTTGAGAGGTGAAAGCAGGAACATTCCAAGTTCAAGATTGCCTAGAGTGTAGAGTCCTGGGCCAGTTTGGGCAACTTAGTGATTTCTTGCCTCAAACCAAAAAGTAAAATGAGAATGCAGGACATAGCCCAGTTGTAGTATGTTTATATTTGCCAGGCATATGCAACAGCTAAGTGCAGTCCCCTGTACGGGGGTGAAAAATACAATCTTCTCAGAAAATATATAGTAAAGGATAGTTTTTCTTTAAAGTAAATTTGTAAAAGCTACAGGCTTCCAAGTCAATGCTGGAGTGACTCTTAAACTAAATATTATTAATACTAAAAATTTCCCAGAAGTTCCAGGTGGTGGTGGTGCACATCTTTAATCCCAGCATTCAGGAGGCAGAGGCAGGTGGATCTCTGTGAGTTTAAGGCCGACCTGGTCTACAAAAGCGAGTTCTAGGAAAGAATTCAAAGCTACACAGAGAAACCCTGTCTCAAAAAAACAAACAAAAAAATTATTCAGATAAGCTCAAGTTTCTTGATCAGATTGTGTTTGTCTTCTTGATTTGGAACATACATGAAATATGTCTTTGGAAACATGAAATATGTCTTTGGAAACAAGAAAGATATATTCTTAGAAAGGGTGTGACCAATGATACCTTATCTTTCATGTGAATGAAGAGGAACAGATTAAATAACTGAAAACATATCTGTGTAGAATTCCAGGCACTGCACTTATGAGTTGACAGGAGGCTACTGGACAGATTCTGGAAGCTATAGCTGTGCATTGCCTACAAGCTAAGAAAAACCCAAAGCTTTAGACACTTGGGTTGGCCTAAAACCCTAGCACGAATTCAGACTCATGACTATTTAACCAGCAACATGGGTTTAAGGAGGCTACAAAGGAACAGCCAAATTTAGGAAAACTCAAATACTAAAATCAGTTGAAATTCACAGTAATAGAGTCAGCATATTTACCTTTCATTTGAAATATGAGTCTTTTGATGTAATTCTTTTAAAGGTTAAAAAAATCACATAATGAAACTTTTAGTCTTCCCCTTTGCCTAGATAACTGCTTTTGTCTCCTGAATGCCCCATGCTGTTTGGCAGAATTATTACCCTTTAAGGTACTGAGCCAGTCATGAAAAGGTTTCACAAATGACCTATGAGGCCCTGTGTCTTCTGCCTGTCCCAATTCTCTCACCTTCTCACCTGCTTTAGGACTGACCCTATGCCTAGAATGTCCGTTGACTTCCCAGGTGAACCCTTTTCCTACCCACTTTTAGGAAATTCAGCAATGGACATGTCCAATGGACAGATGAAATTTTAAGTGAAGAATTCAAAAGAAGGTTCCAGAATAATTAGACAATGGAAGCTTTCAAAATTGCTTCAGTAACGGCTGTGATCGATGAGCAAAGGACAAGATGAGAAAAATGTGCAAGGCTGAGACCGTAAGAAAATAAGTATAGGAAGAAAAGAAAGAAGAAAGGGAATAAAGGGAGGGATATCAGAAGGAAGGAAGGGAAGGAGGGAGAATGGGAGGGAGAACGGGAGGGAGGAAGGGTAGGAAGAGCTTAAGGAGAGTTTGGAGAAAGAATCATTGAAATTAAAGGAAGCATTGTAAAATCCTAAGCAGTTGTGACTGAGCAATGGTATCAAATGTTTTTATGCTTAAGTTAGAGAGATAAAAATAGGTCTGTGACTTGGTAACTGAACAAATGGTAAGTCATCATGGAATCTGAGACAGCTGTTTTAATACAGGCTCTAACTTAAACCACCTAGCCGAGGAGGTATTTGTATGACTGTGATATTTGAGTTCATTAGGTTCCTTCAGCCTTTTCCAACTGCTCAGACTGAAGACCAAAGAAGGAGAGTGACTAATTTTATCTAGAGTTTAGAGGTTTCACTACTGTCAAAGAACAACACCAAAAATGCTATGACCAGAACTTTGAAATAATTCAAAGTCAATTTCATTAAGCCACTAGGCCAAAGGACATAGACCAGTGAAGAAACTCACTATATAGTTAGCCAGAGAAAAATGTTAAAGTTCACTGAGAGTAGGGCAATTCATAATCACCACACTAATTAAGGATTAAAATCCTAATACTATTGCTAAAATGAGAGGAGCCATAGGTATGTACAGGGTTAGTGTTTAGCATCCTTATTAGGAAAATCATTTCTGGTAAGTCTAGGCAAGTCTGGTATTCCAAGTGATGAACCCAGTTCCCTTCCCATACCTTCTAGGCCAGAGCAGCTGTAAGGAGGAATTAGCATCATTATGACTTAACAGCATGTAGAGAAGAAAGGAGGAAAAGGCAGAGAGTGATGGTGGTGCGAGTGGGCTTGGAATCAAAGCTAGGTAAATAGCAATGTGGATGGAGTCAAAGGAGAATGTATCCTGGGAGCTGAGAGGTCACAAGCCATCCACTTAAAGAGCAATCTCCCTGGAGATCTTTAAGCAAGAAGCTGGAAGGAGAGAAGGCTATGTTGAAGAATTGAAGAGTCTTGATCCAGTGGGGCTGCTCTAATAAGACTCCATCAACTGGGTAGTACACAAACAATGGCAAGTTATTTCTACAGTCTGCAGTCTGCAGAATCAAAATCAAGGCAGTTTCTTTATCTTAAGGGCCTGTTTTCTGGCTCATAAACAGTACCTTCTAGCTGTGTCTTCAAATGGTCAAAGTGGCAAAGAAGCCCTATTGGGTGTCATTTATTGGGACTAAAATCTCATTTGTGAGGGTTCTGTACTGATGACCCAAGGCCCCACTTGCTGACACCATCACCTTGGTGATTGACCCTCCACATAGGACCCTCAGGAGTTTAGAGCATGGTAGTGCAGGAATTTGTGTGGCCCGAAAGAAATGTTTGGATCTATGAGCCAAAATGTTTGGGTGTACTATTGCCTTCATGTTTATGTAGTAAGCACTTTTATCTGCTGAACCATCTCATTAGTTCTTTAATTACCTTTGAATTATTATTATTATTACATTTAGTGTGTATGTGTACACACCCATGTGGAGGTCAGAGGAAAACATTGTGCGGTTCCTTCTCTCCCTCTACCGTGTAGTCTGGGGGATCAAATATAAGGCTTGCACAGCAAGCACATTTACACACTGAGGTGTGTCTCCAATCTATATGTTTCTTTTTTATAAAACTGTGAATGCCCTTATAGTGAAGGTATTCAGGTGACCTCATGTAAGCCTTATTGCTTCTCCAAATACCATCACTGCAGGTATTAGATCTTCCTGTTTTGAATTTGGGGAGGCACAGACATTCAGGCTGGTCTCCTGTGCACTGCACACACATTTTCCTCCTAGGAAAAGCTTGTGGGGATTTAAAAATCCTTTTTTGTCATCAAATTTTATCAGCCAGAAGTAATGAAAAATATATATCCACAATATAGTAGTTTCCTCTTCTATAAAAGAATAGTGGGTATTTTCAATATCTTAGAGTGTGTTGTTTTGATATAGAGAGCTTAATTTGCTGTATCTTTGCATATTCATTTTAAAATCCATTTTAATAAGTGCCCTTGGAAGGAAAAATGAGGATAATTATTTTTCCCTGTTAGATAATTTTCATTCACTAAACAGAATGGCCATTAAGTAGAATCCACCCCCATGTGCCTCACTTTTCAACCATTCTCAGCAGGAAACTTCAGCTTCTTCCCAGGTATTCAAGGGGACCTAAGGGAGGAAGAGGTTTAGTGACCAGTTTAGTGCCTGAAGTGCCTCCCCGGACCTTCGCTGAGGCTACCTGGCTAAAGAGTGCTGCAGAAGAGTTCAAGGGCATGAAGATTTTATAGTGTGAGTTTTTTCATCCTCTCAAAAATATAACCCAATATTTCTCTACAAGTTATTACATATTCTTCTTTCCTAATTTCCCCAAAATAAAATACACTAATGTGTTTCTATTTAATAGAAACAGAACAAGCTAAAAGGCTTCTAATTTTAATGAAACCTTTCAAGTCAATATTACAATTCAGAGAGTGAGTCACAAAGCGCTTTATTACCCTCATAGTCACTCCTAAGCCATTCTCAATCAGTTTTTATTGCACAAGTGGAAAAATATTAATATAGTTTAGTATACAAAGTAACAGCTCCAAATCCCCAGGCTTGCTTTGCTTCACTGATAAAAACTTTCTGTGTCTTATTTCAAACCCACGAGAACTAAATCCTCTTGGGATTATGTTTTTATTCATATTCCTAGTAACCTTTTCTTTTTTGTTGTGTTAAGTCATTCATTTTTTGTTGCTGTCCTAAAGCAAAAGGAAGCAGAAAGAAGAATGAAGACAGTTATTTAGGAGTTGAACTGGAAAAATAATTTTTTAAAGCCAACATGTAAAAACAAGTAAGTTTGAGCCCTGATTCTAATGCGCTATTTACATTATTAGATGAAATGATGAAGTTAAATAGCACTTTTAAGTGATTGCTATATTTAACATGTTTTCAATGCCAATGCCTTAGTGTTGGTAAACTAAAGATGAGTGTTATAGAGTGGTAGGTTACTGGTCTTGGGACTTTTAACTAGGAGTGAGGATGGTTATGTAGGCTGAGCAAAAGCCTGCCCTGACTTCAGTGAGGTGCGATACAGTAGCTTTTCTCCTCCTAAAAAGGATCATTTCATTCTGTACATCTGGCTAGGAACTGTGCCTGCACAGTGCTGAGGGCTGCTGACTTCAGCTTGTTTTGCTGCCTGCTTCCTTCGGTCTTGGAATGTTCTGGAACAGGGAAAAGAGGATGTGTCTCGTCACAAGTAATCAGTCACATATTTTCTAGCCCAACCATAATGCTTCATGCTGTTAATAAAAGTATGGTGAGGATACTCTTCGAATATTCCACTCATGACCTTTGAAGACATTATGTAGGTTAAGGCATCAGTTAATAGTCTGTGCTGATGAGAGATGAATAAAATTAAATTCCAGCTCTCTCTTTTTTTTAAACAACTTATTTATTTTTATTTTACGTGCATTGATGTTTTGCCTGCATGTATGTCTACGTGAGGGAGGCAGGTCCCCTGGAACTGGAATTACAGACTATTGTTAGCTTCCATGTGGGTTCTGGGGCTTGAACCCAGCAATTCTGGGTTCAACTGAACCTACGTCCTCTGGAAGAGCAGTCAGTGCTCTTAACCACTGAGCCATTCTCTGGCCCCTGAAATTCTCTTTTTTATGATATGCAGGATCCAGGGATGGTGGAAGTGTTTAGGTGTTTAAATCCTGGTTTCAAGAAGGCAAATGTCCTGTCTGGTAGTGTGAATGAAAAATTGTCCCCCCATTGGCTCAAGTATTTGAAAACTTGGTCCTCAGGGTGTGGTACTGTTTAAGAGAGGTGATGCAACCTTTCTGGAGGAAGTGCATCCCGGGAGATGGACTTTAAGAGTTCATGGCCTTATCCCACTTCCAATCTCTTGTTCTGCTTCCTGTTTGTGGTTGAACATGTGATCTTTCAGTTTCCTGCTTCTGCCACCTGCTGCCACACCTCTCTTCCCGCCTCCCCACATATATGCCTTTATATTCTCTCTCTGGAACCATAAGCCCAAATTAACTCTTTCCTCTTAATGATGCTCCAAGTGTAGATACAGAAATAACTGCATGCTATTGGGTCTCATGGATGCATCCAAGCCTACTTCACCACACCCTTGAATAAATAATTACAAAAATAATAAATAATTAAATCTGTTTTATCTTTCATAGGCGTCATCTTCCCAACCAGGGACTTGTAAGTGAAAAAATAATTGTTCCTTCTTTAGGTTAATGTTTAAATATTTTATTTGTGTAACTCTTAATTACTGGTAATATCATTAAACAATGCATAAAAAGACTCGATAGCATTCCATGACTAGGTCGCAATCACTCTCTCCAGCTTCCTCTACAGCTGCTTTTATAAAGATGATCTTAGTGACCTCAAACCTGTGTATCTTCATTTTTCCTTCCTCTGCATTGAGCTTTATTGTTCCCAAACAGGCTAAAGTCCCAGGTACTGTTTCAGCTACCACCTGCCTGAATGCAGAGCTCCCTCAGTCTCTCACTCCCCCCTTCAGTCACAGTCCAAGATCTATCCAGTCCTCTGCTTTCTCCTCTGATTTGTGCAGCTGAGCACAGATGGGAACATCCTAGCCCTGTGCAGATGGTGTTCTTCAAATTTGTAACACACAGCCTCAGCATGGCCCTCCCTCAAGCAAGCCTGGGACTGTTTGGCTGAGTTCTCTGCATTGCTACACTATCTGATATCTAAAATATTTATTCACATCTTAAACCCACTGACCCATCTTTTTCACTTTCTTACCAAACAATATTACTCCTAAAGTTTCACCTCGAATTTCTCACCCATTCAATCTGAAAATGTATCTGGAACTGTCTTATTCATCTGTCTTACTTTCCTCCTGACAAAGCCAGAGTGTAGTTATCTGTTCCTAGTTATCATACCACCCCAAACCCAAGTTTCTTTCTTGCTTTCCTTCTTTCTTTCTTCCTTCCTTCATTCCTACCTTCCTTCTTTCCTTCCTTTCTTTCTTTCTTCCTTTTTCCTCTTTCTTTCTTTTGAGGAATGGGCTCAAGAGATGAGCAGAGTCTCATTATATAGCTGACTTTGTAGCTCAGAGTCTCACTATGTAGCTGAGACTATGTAGCCATGAATTTACAGCAAGGCAATCCCCACCCTGCTAAGCTTTCCAAGTCCTGGTGACTTCCAAACAATTCACTACTATTTCACATATGTTACTAGGTGATGCAGGTTCATTTCCCCTGTGGGATCCCTCAGACACCAGGACTCAAATGTTGACTGAGGTCATTTGTAGTTCTTGAATAGTCTACATTTAGAAGATGCTTCATTTAGCATACTGGAAATTGATATTGGTTAGCTACACTGGGATTTGATCAGAGTACCTCTTACAGCCTGAGGCTTATTTCTAAGAGCATACCAAAAGCAAATTATCATGAGGAGAAAGAAGCCACCAAGCCAGTAATAGGTTAGCCTAGAAATGGTGAAGTATTGGAACTCCTCTGTTCTATTGGTCAGAGAAGTATCCAGCAGATTCAGGAGACAGAGAAGTGAGGTGTGTTCCCCTTTATGGAAGCCTGGAGGGTCACAATACAGAAGACAGATGGGAGGGGTAAGATTGCATTTGTCTTTACCGATTACCATCCGTTAGAACACTAAAACTTTTCTCATCTTTGTCTGCTCCATTGTACTAAGAGTGACCTTGAATCTCTGATCCTCCTGCCTAACTTCCCAAGTGCCCAGGCTACATGTGTGCCCATCACTTCTGGCTTACATACTGATGGGAATTAAACTCAGGGTCTCAAACAGGCTGGGCAAGCACTCTGACAACTGAGGTACTTCCCCACCCAATAGACTACATTTGATAGCAACTTCAATGCTAGATATAACCCCAAATATAGTGCTTTTAAAAATCTAAACAACAAATTAGTGATTACCACACATATAAAATAGCATGTGCTAATATTAAAATAAATGGACCTACTGTGTTTATGTAGAATTCAAAATCTTTAGATTTTTCATCCCTTAATTTCTTTAATAAAAATGATATAATAAACCAACTTCTAACCTGGATATTAGAGGAATTCCATAAGCACTATGGAAGGTTTGGAAATCTGGAAAGAAAGTCTATGTGAATATAATGATTTGATCTGCTATTCTTCCAGTGGAGTTAGGCTTACTAATATCCCAGGACACTGAAACAGAGATGATTTTGCTTATTCCTTGGGAGATGGAATTTGTGAATCTATGCAATGGGGAAGTAGCTTGCTAGATAAAGTGCAATCCGGGAAGACACCTAACACAAACTTCCAAACTATGCACATATAGGTGCACATTTCAGCCTATACATGGGAACGCACACATGCACCCACATACGGGATCATACACATCGCCCAAACACATGTGAGCTGTATATACACACATGCCTGCTACATACAAGCATACAGAAGCAAATAGTGACTGGAGTTTGCTTTTTTTAGACAACTGTGACAAAGCATTTTCGAATACCTAGTTTTAGGGAAAAACTAAGAAACAGGCACTCTTCAGCACCTTCCATCTTTCCTTCAGTATCGCATTGCATCACTCCTGTGCTAGGAGTGTTGCTTTGTGTTAGGTTAACTGACAGCGCTATAACAAAATCAGACATTTGTCACCAAAAGAATTTACATGCCAACTTGGAAATGCATTGCATGTCTCAGAGTTTCTTTAAATGGTGTTTTTATATGGAAGTTTTTGTTTTGTTGTATTCGTTTTACTCAGTTAAAGTACTTGGCCATCAGAAACAGGAAGTTCATCTCTGTAAGAAAGACATTTCCAAGTAGAAATACCGCTGAGACTCTTTAAGCATCCCTATGCTTTCATGATTTCCAAAAATACCCATAAATAACCAGGAAGGCTTATCATCCCTGATAAGCTTTATGCAAAGCCAAGCCACGATGCCTTAGACTCTCCCCATAAAGCTTTTGCAATACTGAATGGACCAATAAATAAAACCCAGAAACCGGCATTGCCCATTAGTCCATCCCACACTTAAATATTCTCAAATGTCATAGTTTTGTCCTAATACTTCAACCTGAGATACACATGTTTCTTAACCCATTATGAAGCCACTCTTCTCCAGCTGGGAGTCATCTTCTGCTTGCCATATCCTAGACAGAACCAGAACTCAATGGAAGTTGAGTGGGACTGAGAGTAGTCTCTAAGCAGAGAAAAAGTGATTTACTGCCTCTTTTGAGTTCATATATCTTAGTTGCCTCTGGTCTTGTTATTTTCTCTAGACATCACTGGACTTGCTAACACAGGGCCTGGAGGAGGCAGGAGGCAGACTATGCCCCCTCCCCCAACCCCAACTTACAGAGAAGTGACTCCCATTGCTATTGCGCTATAAATAATTGAAGAGTCTCTTCCAGGCAACACAGACAAGATGCAGATTTAATTTATTCCCTGGGAGGACCAAAGGTGGTTGTATAGATCCAGCACACAGACAAGTTGAGATGGGGACGCTAGCACAATTCCGAACGTGTCACTTACAGGGCACAAGCCCTTAGGTCTAGTGCTGAACTCTTAGGCTTTCTTTTTTTGTTGTGTTTTGTTTCGAGTACCCGAGTGCTTGCCATTGGAAAAGGAACTTCATTCCACAGCAGAAAGGGACACAATATTAGACTGAAGTAAGGAGGTAGCACTTCCCAAATCTCTAAATTCAAAGAAAAATGCATGCACTGGTTCACTGGTTCTGATACTCTTTAAGCACACAGAAGTGGGGATCTAGGGGGAGGACAGTGGGGAATGGAAGAGGAGGAGAAAGGAATCCTGACTAAGGAGATTAAAAGACTTCTAATTGCTGTCTTATATCAGGTGTAGAACCAGGGCTATAAAAGAAACTCAGACACCAAGAGCAGCAGGAAACCTCAGGAGAACAGAGAAGAGTGTTTCTAGAGGCCCATTAGAACTGAAGCTGCATATGAGAGGAAGAGAGAGGCAAGAGGCAAACTACAAAAATGCAAAGGCTCAGTCCAGTACATCACTGAAGCATGTACATGTGTCCTTAGGTGTACTATTATAGCATGGAATAAATTGTTTTTTTTATACAATACTGACTGTCCTAGTGGATGTACTATTGCTCTGAGTTGACATCATGACCACAGCAACTCTTTTTTTTTTTTTTTTTTTTTGGTTTTACAAGACAGGGTTTCTCTGTATTGTTTTGGAGGCTGTCGGTCCAGCCTGGCCTCGAACTCACAGAGATCCGCCTGCCTCTGCCTCCCAAGTACTGGGATTAAAGGCGTGCACCACCACTGCCCGGCAACCACAGCAACTCTTATTGAAGAAAGCATTTATTTGGGGCTTGCTTCCAATTTCAGTGGGTCAGTCCATTATCATCATCATGGCAGGAAACATGACACAAAACATGGCACTGAAACAGTAGCTGAGAGTTACATCCTAATCCCCAAACAGACAGAGAACCTGTGTCTACTATATAGTCTTTAGAAACACAAAGCCCACCCCCAGTGACACATCTTCCACAAACAAGGCCAAACCTACTCCAACAAGGTCACACTTTTAATCCTTCTAACCATATCAAAGAATTCCACTAAGCATTTAAATATATGAGCCTATGGGTCATTCTCAGTCAAACCACCACACTGTCCATTATCTGTTACACAAACATTTCTCTTTCACATCTCAAAGACACCTGTATTTTAAAGATTTTGTTCTGGCTTCCTTTCTCAATTACACATGTTAGAAAACAGTGATAAGTTTGTTTTTTTTTTTATTATGAACACTGCTTTCTTAGGAAGACATCTCTTTCTTCCCTCTCCTGCTCAGCTTTCAGTGACAGGGATTTTCATGTTCTGCAGTGTGTGGCTGCAAACTTTTGACGAGTGTTTAGTAAGGCTTGAGCTTTGTTTTTGAGTCTGGGTTGCTATGATTGCATCCCTAAGGAAGTTTGCTCAGTTTTGGAATCAATATTTAACTCAGAGGTCCAAGCCGTCCCTCTGACCTCTGAGGTGACTGAAGGAAATGACTAAAGCAAATTAAGTTCTCAATTGTTGTTAAATGTCTTCAAGATACAAATAAAGTCACTACAGAAGTTCAAAGGAACAATGTTCTGCTGGACTTTCTACAAATTTTTAAGTAATATTTTCCAAATAATAGAAAAACGTTCCAAAATAACAGTGTCTGGTTCACCCACAGCAGTCAGTTGACGCCAAACATTTATGCTTCTCAATAAGAGCCTGGAGGGACCCAAATGGCTCCTTGTTGTCCATCTAGAGTGGCAAGAGTCCTAGAGTGGGCAGACTCTTGTATCTAAACATGTCAACTAAACCCACAGTGACAAAAAGTAAAGCAAAATACCTAAACTTTAAGGCCTTTCCCATAGGCTAGTGGACTTCCTTGGTTTTCTGGGCACATGGATATGTATGGGGCAGGGAGGTGTGTGTGTGTGTGTGTGGCACGGGAGGTGTTTGCATGTATATGGATGTACGTATGGAGCTAATGCCTGATGTTTTCCTCCACGACTCTCCCCCCTTATTTTTCGAGACAAGTGTTCTCACTTAACCTGTACCTCACCAATTAGCTAGGCTGGCTCACCGGTGTGAATACCAAGGGACTCATCTCCCCAGGACTGGAACTTCAGACATGTACCCTCAGATGTACCTTTGATATGCTAGGGAACCACATTTTGGTCGTCACCTTGAACAAGCACTTTACCAACTGAATGTTTTCGCTGCAAACTCTTGCCATAGAGGATTTTTAACACCAAAAACTACATCACCGATAGAGCAGTGTTTTATGATATGTATTCATTCCCCATTCAGAATTTAGAAACAAACACTTTTGATTTAGGGAATTTGTTTGACCTATCTCGTACAGTGCTGGTTTCAAGAGTTCCTTGGTGGTTAAAGTAAAATGTAAATCCACAATCTTCAAGTTTTATCCTTGCTTGCTTACAGTTTTCCTAACTCCATGCTCATCTGGGTAAATGTACACATAGCCACTCATACGCATGTGTATAATATATATATTGTACCAAGATGGCCAATGCAATATTTATATTTGTGCTTTGAGCTGCCCAAGATATTGTTATAAAATCTAAGGATCCTGTAGGGGAGTGAGTGCATAAAACTTTCATGCCTAGTATAAAAAATACAAAATGTTGTCATTAATATTTAATAAGATTTGCAGCAGTCAATGAGCCAAATCAATGTTTTTTAATTAAGTTATTCATTTGTAATACGAGTTGTGCCTAGTGCATTTATGTAGAATTCAGTGTGTTGAATTAAAATAAATAAATAAACCTGATTTTAACCCTCAGGGTAATGGTATTAGTAATAAAGCTATTAATTGGTTGCCTTTCCTCTGATAAGCAAACACGACTGCTTCAGTGGCAACATCTTTTATTCGAAGGTGCTTTAGAACTCCTGAGCTGGATTTCATCCAAGGTATTTAGTGAGATGAACTGCAGTGTATGTTGTTAGGCACAGGCTCATGCATGCCCTCACTTACTACCTGGTCTTCCTGCATTTCTTACTAGGAATTGGGACAACTGAGGGTAAATAATCTGAGTATGTTTTAAACCAAGCTTTCAGAGTCATAATATATTAAAAAAAATAACAGTTCAACCAAAGGTTTTCTCTTTTTCTATCTTGCATGTTGCTCAGGAATTCTTTCTCCAACCTACAGCCCCTACAGTTAGTTCTTCTCCTTTCTGTACGTCTTCATAATTGAGGTTTCCCAACCATCCACCCTTGCTTTGGAGTGTCTAATGAAGTGAGCTTCCTGTAAGTGTAGATGACATGAGCAGATGTTCTTCCTCCCGATCACTTAAAAATACAGCTTTGATTGGTATAAAGCTAATCTTATCTTTGTACTTTTCTTAAGCCTGGTTACAATAATCTTTCTTCTAAATATGCAACAGAGTATGTTATTTAAACAGAAACTGTGGAAGCCTTCCACTTGCCTATCTTACTGATGTTGTTCTCATAATATACATGCTATTTGTTAGTCATGAGTGGGAGACTCTAAATGGACTACAAAGGACCTCCATTCTAGCATTTTCAAAGCTTATAGGAGAAATGGGGAATTTTCCATTGAATATAGCTATAAAACAGATATAAATTATTGATGCAGTTTCTAATTGTAAAAGATGCGAACACAGGCTGAGAATGCAGTTCACAGTAGTGTGCCGTTAGGTGGGAAGAGGGTCCTCAATTTGACCACCAACTGCACAAAATCAAAATCTTCTATAAACTGAACATTTTTTTCTTAAACAGACATAAGACTGTAATTTTTTATTCTTAAGCATTATCTTATGAAGATAAATGTAGGCAGAATATAGGTTAAACATTGAGACACATGTTTTAATAATTGATAATATCAGAATCAGGTGCCAGCTGTTGAGGATTGACTCACATCTGTCACCAAAGTAAAGCATGCCTTCTGCCTCAGCACCTTGTGTCTTAAAAGTCACATGGTTTCACCCACTCTGTCCTCACCTACTTTTCTGTGGTCATCTGTGTGTCTTTGCTCATTTGAATATTCTCACTTGAGTTTTTAAAAATAGTTTCTCTTAGTTTTAATGATATTTACATACATTGCATTGTGATCATGTTTACCCCCAACTACCTTCTCTCATCACTCCCACCAACCTCCTTCTTCCAAAATAAACCAAAACATATTTTACATCAGCCAGATTTAGTGTGGCACATCTATAATCTTAGTGCTCAGTAATTGGGTAGGAAGATCCTGAGTTTGAAGCCAACCTGGCATATTTGACAAGACCCTCTCCTCCTCCTCCTCTTCCTCCTTCCTGTACAAGTAATCAGATTAAGCACTTTTCATTGTATACATTTGGTTACATCTGATTATTTGAGACTGATGAGATGACTCAGTTGGTAAAGGTGCCTGCTGCCAAGCCCAATGACCTGAGTTTGATGCCTAGAATCCTCATAGTCAAAGAAAACCCACCAGTTACCTTTTGATCTCCATCTAGCCTACAATTTCATAGGCATATGCCCCACACAGCACGAACAAATAAGTGTAATAATTGTTGTTTAATTTACCTAAGGGAAGACCCATGACTTATTCAAAGGCTCAGAACCAAACAAAATAGCTAAAAATAAATGAAAAACTGGCAAAATGTGTTGCATTGAATTTTGGATTAACTTGATATCTTATAAGAAGTGAAATGAGAGAAGTATCTCAAGCATGTTCATATTCATTGATAAAATTATTAAAAATTGGAGAGATACAGTTGATGTGACAAGGCAGCTAGAAAGATATCATTTTGATCTTTAAAGAAAATCCTCAAAAATAAATACCAGATTTAAATTAAATGTAATTAAACATAGATCAAAGATGGTTTTCTTATCAAAATTAGCATGAATAGATAATATAAACCCTAGGGAGGGTAGGATAATGTGGGGATGATTGTGCTAGCTTTTATTATGTTTAGTTTTCTTTGTTGTCTATTGAAATGTGTCAACTTTATTGCTAATATTTCACTGACGGTGCGTTCCTCATTTCTTCAATACAGAATTCAATTTAAAATAAAATCCGATATTCTGTCTGAAAATTTCAGTTCCCACCACTAGCATAATTCAATTAACTTCCAAATATTTCTTTTAAAAATACAAAATAAAATCATCCTCTCTGCATACGCTATTTCTGCTCCATTCCGAAAGGATAAAAAACTGCATTTGTTTACTTTTGGTTCATCTATCACTTTGTACATTTTTATGGATTTTTATGTATAATCACATTTTCAGAGGGGATTGTTATATACTCTGCCCCATTTTGGCAGTTATTATCTTTCAGCCTTAAAATTATAAAAATTGATACACAATCTCTGGATTCTCTCTCCGTTGGGGAGTGATAGGTAGCCATTCATCATTCACAGTGACAAGCTGAACTCGGTCTGTTTATTGTAGTGAAAGATAGCTGCTCTTCTCCTTTCTCCCATCTTCCCTGTTCCTGCTAACAGGGTGCTGATCAGAGCTAGGCTGCAGGGTGGGGAGAGGTGCCTTACTTCTGAGCCTGGGAAAGAATCTGCATTTTTCTTCTAAAAGCTTCATAAAGTGTGTTACTTGAAAGGAATTTATGAAAGAATTCACACTTCCATTTGCCTGTCCTCTTGAAGCTGCTCTTTAAACATCTTTCCCTTGCCTCTCTCTCTCCCAATTTACCTTTTGCAAGATGACTGCTCTATCAGACATAAAATGCTCCCTTTTTCACTTAACTATGCAACAGCCGCTCTCTGTACTTCTAGGGCACCCTTAATGGCGCTGTTATATTCCATTCAAACTTGAACACATCAAGAGCAAACCCTACCTAGGGGCATCGCAAGTACTGATGGCATTCACTGGGGTCTGAAAGCCTTGCATATGGCAGTCTGTTTACTGGAGCCATTCCAAAGTGTTATCATTAAAACACAATTGTGCTTTACAGGTGTCAGCTGGGCATAGGTGAGGTTTAGAATCATTTTTGTGCTCTTCCCTGTGGTTTTTGTTGAGGCTCATTTTAATCCCTGGGTTTGTCCAAAGGGCGGTATTTAAAAAAAAAAAAAAGAATAAAAAAACCTATGCATGCATTCCTCTCTTGGAAGTGAACCAAATGTCAGCTTCCATTTGGATGGCAACTAGAGCAGTACTTCTCTGTAAATATGGTAGGAATGATGGGAGGCCAGGAGAAGCAGGGTGGCACTTTACAAGAAAGCTCTCCCAGTGTGCCCATCATTGGTGACATCTAATTCAACCTTCACCGTTAAGTACCAAGTCCCGAGTTTGCTTTAAAACAAAAATTTCAAGCACTCTGCCATTGTTCCAAATGTCTGTGCTTCACACACATGCTTCTTAACTCCTTCGATCCCACACATGAGGATAAACACATCTACCCAAAATGAATGCAACAAAGAGCATTGTGTGGTATGAGGCTGCATGATTTGTATATAATGAGATGACCTTGATTTGACCTCCAGCCTTCCTGTGTATGTCAGTTTTCCTACTCTGTTTAGGGTTCCCCCATTGACGAGATGAGCTCTCTTATAACCTCTTATTTTTCCTTCCTTCCTTGAAACTTGTCAGAAAGGAATGACCATTCAGTTCTTCATAAGGGAATGATATTTGAAGTGGAAGCTGGGACCCTGAAAGATGGCTCAGTGCGTAAGAGTGCTGAGGGCTGCAATTAGGTTCCCAGTATCCAAGTCAGATAGCTTGTAACTTCATCTTTAAGAGGTCCAATATCCTCCTCTAATCCCATTTGGCACATGCATGTATACACAAAGAGACATAAACATACAAATAAATACAATAAATTAAAACCTTTTTTAAAAGAGAAAAATAAGCTAAAATATTTTTTACAACTTGTAGAGACTGATGCGGATGATTGAGGACCAGTCAGGTACGTGCACACTTACCATGTGCACATGTGGTCACAGGCCTGTAGAACGAGGGTTAGGTACATACCCCAAATTACCATACTTACATTTCCTCAGCTGGATGGAATCTCAGAGTCTCATTTGTTCTATTCCTATCTGTCAGCATTTTTGCATGCCTTTTACAAAGGTCTTATCTCTAATATACCTAAAATGTCCTAGGGCACTGTAAAATAAGCAACTGCCGTACTTTGAATAGGAAAGTAGAAGCCAGTTAGGGTCCCGAGCAAGCAGTGATATGCCTTCCCTCGATCCTAACCTTTGAGGCACTATAACCAAACCATTTTTTAATGTACGGAATTTGGTGGACAGTTGGTAAGGCTGGGAGTTAATCAGTTAAAGGAAAGAGTTGGGTGGCAGTGATTCATTGCATTCATTCCAAGTAATCATTGAATAGGTTGCCATATTCATTCATTTATTGGTCCATCAATTCAACTTTATACATCTTATATTCAACAAGGCTGGCATAGCCTCTGTCTTACAGGTGACCACAGGCATCTGTTTTTTGTTTTTTTTTTTTACTCAACCAAAGTAACACGATTGCCTACCAACCTTCATCTGATCAGTCTGACAAGTACATATGCTCTACCAAGATAGACAATTCACCGACCACACTGGGTAGTTGATGTAGGAAAGACCGTAATAGTGGGTTTGGAAAGATGATTCAGTCAATAATATGCCTGACATACAAGCATGAGGACTGCAGTTTGAATCCCCTGGACCCACATAAAAGCCAGGCATGGTGGCACATGTCTATATCCTGATTCTGGGGGACAAGAGGGGAGAAAGGGGAAAGCAGAGATATCTGTAAACCTGGGAGTTGCTAGCCAGCTAGCCAATCAATGAGCAGCAGGCTCAGTAAGATGGAGAGTAATTGAGGGAGAAACTTGACATCCACCTGTAGCCCCCATGTGCAAGCATACAGATGTGTTTATGCACCTGCATACACATGTGCTCATGCACAGATGTCACTTACATATACAGTACACAAAATTTTAGACACACACACAAAAAGACTAATGGTGGGACCAACCAATGAGACCTGCAATTTTCTACTTCCCTGGGAAGCTGAAGCAATCAGAGAAATAGAGCTATCTGGCATGCCAATGGGGAATTTCCTAGTTGAAGATAGAAATAACTGCTTCCCCACCACCACCCTTTCCAATAGGAGACACTCAGGTGGACCTGGTATGACTACATTCAGATCTCTCAGGGAAAAACGATTCTAGCATCAGGCACTATGGGCCTGAGAGTCGTTCTTTGGTCACTTGGAAAAAACATACTCTTAGGTTCATTCAGTAACCAATGATGTAAGAATGTAAGGCAAAGACTTTACCGTGAGTTTCTTAGCACAGTGAGTCTCCTGCTAAAGGGGAAGAAGGATACTGAGTGACCCTTGCCTCCTGTGGATCAGTTCCCTTTCTGTGAAAATTCTGAGTTCACTTTGCATTTCTGTGTGCTACTACCATTCCCTGTCCAAGCCTGAGGCTTGGGGCTTCTCTCCCCTGAATGAGATGTTGGGTAGAGGTCTCATTGCACATTTCCAAGGGTGAATACCTAAGTAGATGGTTGTGCAAAGGCCTTCAACTTGCCCCAGTCCTCTCAGAATGGCAGTTTCTGCTGACAAAACTGTCCTCATCTGAGATGAGTGAAGGATTTTTGAAATGACAAGCCCTGAGTAGTAGTGGAGGAGAGGGTGTCTATTTCCAGTTCAAATTAAGAACCCATAGTTGTGCATGACAGAAAAGTAACTTTCTCTGCAGCAAACACATAGATGAACCCCAAGTCACTTATTACAGCTGGTTCCAGCATTCTCACCTCTGTTGTCTCTGGGTGCAGTTTGGGGTCAGAGGAAGTGAAGACGAGAACTGTTGTATACTTGCTTCCTCCCATCATGCTCCAGTGCATTGCTTAAAAAACATACGCTTACATTTTTGTATGCTTTAGTTTTACACCTGGCTAGGGCAGTTCTGTCTTGGTTTTGCTGGACTGCACTAGCAGCCATTAATTACTTGTCTCATTAAATCCAGGAGAATACCAGGGATGGCTGTGCTCGCATCCCAGGGATTTATCCTTCAGGTAATCAAATGAAAACAGTTCATTTCAAACCTGCATAGCAACGTGCTTCCTCTAATGGAAAGTAAACACCATGTTGTGTCACTTTATTAACACACAAAGAGAAAAGCCTGGCGATCTGCTCACATCTGACCAAGAAGGAAGAGTGGTGCTACCTGCTTCCCTTTCCCTACCACCCCCCTCTGTCCCCACCCCCAACACCTCTCGAATGTGTGAAAGATGCCTGCCACACACTGGTTCACATTTTCAAAAGCATCCTGCTTAAACTCAGACTCCAAATGTGACTTAGAACTTCACTTTGGCCTCTGTTTTAAGAGAAAGTAAAACTTTAAAAGTCATGCAGTTGCAAAACCCATTCTTGACTCAACCGCTCATAATCCATATTCTTAGAAATATAAATAAAATACCCTGAATTTACAAAGACCCTCCCAGGAAGCCCTGCATTTAAACTTCCAGAATGGAGGCAGTTTTATTTGAAAGGCACTCTAGGAAAAGAATCCACAGGCAGATAAGTCACTTAACACAGAGTTAAGAAGTCCCTCCTTCGACTTGTCATGAACGCTTCCAGGGCCAATGTAATTCCATTATCTTGTGCCCACTTCTGCTTACTGTTTGGAAGTAGAAACTGCTTCTCTGAAACTTCCTATTCAGAGCTTATCATCCTTTTCCTAAGCCCTTCTTTGCTGGGTTGAACAATTCCAGTATTTTCAGCTTGTATTTATTGCTTTGCCACCCCTGTATCTCACCACACATACACATTCCCAACCTCTCATCTAGTCCGACACTAATGGCACCCTAGAGGTGACCATCTTCCTAATTATAAAGCCTGACATCTAACCTCTTGAGAAATCTGACACAGGATGAACTCAAGCAGTTAAAATTTCATTTTTAAATCCATTTAGCAAATATTTATTCCTCCTGCTAAGTAGAAGAAAATGTGCTCAATTTAATGGGAGCCAGGAGGGGAAGGTAGGGTTCTTGTCTTCAAGAACCATAAATCTGATGTCTGTGAAGAGCGAAATAGAAGAACATAGTAATGGCCTGAAGGGTAGCACTGTTCCTTGCTGGCTAACAAAAGGGTGGGTTCTGACAAGTTCTATAGAGACTCCAGGGGCTGGGAGTAGCAGGAAGAAAAAGAGGCTGGAATCTTGGAAGAGCTAGATTTTTCTCTTGTCTGGCAATAGGGCACACATGATTGTTTCTGCTCTCTTTTAACTTAAGAGTCACTGGAGAAATAGGCCTGAGAGTGTTATAGGCCTGCATGTTACAGGCAGAAAAATAACAGGGGTAAGAAATGTACTCTAGGCATACTCCAGCTTCATTTCTTAAGACACCCAAATCAAGAAGAGTGCTGAGAAGTGTCTATCGCCAAATTCTTTTAAGGCTGTGATTCTCACCTAAGGGTTCTTCAAATGAGTTTTGGTGCTATAAGAATGTAGGTTACAGTTGGTGCTCCTAAAACATGTGAACCTATGCATGCTGTACAGGGTCATGGTTTCTAAGCATCAGAAATGGCTGGGAGGAAATACCTTGTAGCTTGCTGGCTCCCCAGCTGATGCACTGTTTGGGGAAATTCTGAGTATGGGTCTAGCTGAAGGAAGTAGGCCTCTTGGAAATGGGTCATTGAAGAAATATTGTCCCTTGCCAATTCCTGCTGCTCTCTGCTTCCTGCCCAACATGTTATAGACAACTGTCTTCCTCCACAAGCTGCTGCCACAGGATAGTCTACTCAAGCTCAGAGGGTCAAGTAACTCTGGGTACACCCTCTGAAACTGTGGAATTAAAAATACTCTTTTTCTTGGAAGTGTTTTTCTTGGTTATTTTGGTCACGATGATGTAGAAGTAATTGATACATCTGCAATGTTAAACAACTCCCAAGACAAGAGTAACTCTCCGAAGGAGTGGTAAGTGGGCCACAAACAACAAAAGTAAGACAGACTCTCCTGTGCTTAGGAAGAGGAGTGCAGAAGCAAATGCCCCATTAACCATCCAGATGTAAATAACTTCTATCCAGATAATGATAGCCAGGCTAATTTCAAAAGTTATCTGCCTTTGTGGCTTTGGAGGTGTGTGTGTGTGTGTGTGTGTGTGTGTGTGTGTGTGTGTGTGTGTGTCGCGTGCATGTGCTAAGGAATGTATATGTGTATACTTGTGTTTATGCACGTATGTGCATGTTCATGTGGGGGAGGGGGGGTCCAATCTTGGGTATCATTCCTCAGGAGTCATCTACCTTGCTTTGTGAGACAGCATTTCTCACTGGCCGAGAACTCATCCAGCAGGCCAGGCTGGCTTGGTCAGCAAGCCTTAGGGGACATAATGTCTCTGCCTCCCCAGCTCTGGGGTCACAAGCACACACTACTGCATTCAACTTTTGAGTGTGTTCAGAATTAAACTCAAATCCTCATGCATACACAGAAAGCATGTTTCCAACTGAGTCACCAACCAGGCTGAGAAAACTTAACGATACAGATTGTAATTACAGCACAATGTTTATGAACAATAACATGTTTTTAATCACATTAACAGAGATAATTCTTGATTCCATATTACCTATTTTTTTTTTTTTTGGTTTTTACGAGACAAGGTTTCTCTGTATTGTTTTGGAGGCTATCGGTCCAGCCAGGCCTCGAACTCACAGAGATCTGCCTGCCTCTGCCTCCCGAGTGCTGGGATTAAAGGCGTGCACCACCACCGCCCGGCCCATATTACCTATTTTTAAACAACTATTTATGTAATCTGTTCTCTCCAAATTACCTAATACATAGAAAGACTCATGACCTGGTGGCAACAACCTAAAAGACTGTCAATGTGTTTCCAAAGCTGCTTTTAGAATAGTTTCATATAGAGAAACATAAGAGGAACTTCATAGTTTTAATACTTCCCTTCTTAGGAACATTTTTCTACTCATACCACATATCCTGCTTAGCTTATTGTTCTTTGTGTGTTCTGAGCAAATCAGTCAGCAGAGACAATGTTTCAAACGTTTATTTCTTTTTTAAAGGGATGGAGGCTGAGGGGAAGCCTCTTCCTAGTAAGATGGAATTGGGAACTTTCTATGAAGATCATTTTCCTGCTTGTTTTTGGTTTTCTTTTTATTGATTTGATTTATTCTTATTCTCCAAATAGTTAATTCACGAGTTGATTTCAGAATTTCTTTTTGCTTTTTCTTTCTATAATTTCTGCTCCCTTATTTTAGCCCTTCTGTTTCTCTCCTTTTTCTTACCCTCAAGAACAAAATACTTACTTTATTTTCAATCATTTTTTAAATAAATCTGCTCATGCATAATTTTAATGTTTCATTTAAGTTTACATCCTCTAATAAGAGTTGATTAGCAAATATGTGTATTTGTTTTGCCTTATTTTGTTTTTGATTTCTATGAGATTCAGGTATGTGAACTTAATTTTTTAATCACTGATCTCTGGGTAACCCATAGCCTTTGCAACCTTTTTTTCTAGTAATTTATTATTTTGATAGCCTATTACTAGACCAAGTATTTTGCAGCAATTGCAATATCATTACATTGTACAGTTAAAATTAGATAGTTGATATGCACTGATTGTTTTCTATACATTTAGGATTCTACATTTTATGAACTCTTGCCTCCACCTCCCAAGTACTGAGATTACGGGCAGGTGCTTTTACTCCGTTTTAAGATTCGTAATCTGTCAAAAACACAAACACAGTTGCCACAGCTCTTTAGCTTTCTGGCTCATATTTCTAGGGTTTTGGCTCACATGTGGACATTCTGTATGATTTGTCACTAGGTGGTTGCAATTCTACAGTTTTAACTTGTTAACTGCTCACTGCCATCTTCTCATGCTTTGACTCTGCACTGATTTCTTACCTCGATTAATCTTATACAACATGAGAATATATTGACATAATTTTTTAAGGATGATGCTTGGGTAATGTGCTTTCAGAGACCATGTGTCCAAGACTTTCTGTTGTTTTAAAATCTGAAAGCCATCTGGTTACATGTAGAATTCATGAGTAACATCCTATTTTCTTCAGGAAAAGACTAAAAGAAACACTTTGGTTTTCCCCCTTGGATCTTATAATTGAGAAAGAAAAGTCTGGCTACAGGAAACAGTTTCTATTAAAATATAAAATGTTTCAGACATACCATTTTCCAAAGATTAATAAAATTAGACAAGGTAAACCCACCATCCAGATGTGATTATAAGTAAGTGCCATTATGCCAAGCCCAAGGCTGACTTCCCAAATGACTGCTTTACTTTTGCCACATTTTAAAAGTTCACTGTGACTCATTCCTTCTGGAACAGGGATATACCTCCTTTTGGCTTAACTTTCTTAGTTCAGTAAAGTACTTCCTATTTTTTCTATTTTAAAATGTCATTCATTTTAATATATCTCATGCTCTTATTGTGTGTGTATAGTATGTATGTTATATACACATAAATTATCCATTGTGCACAGATTTATACATAAATGTATGTAAATAAAATATGTGTATATTTTATGTGACTTTATGACACAAATCATGAAAAATACATTTTCTTAGACACTTACTTTTAAAAATGTAGCCCAGTACTAACAGCACTTGCATATGCCAGGCATAGGTTCTATTCCAGCCTGTGGGGAAAGAGTCCTTATAGGAAAGGAGAATTTGGTGACAGACACAGCAATTATATGCCTGACTTGTTTTGCTTTGTTTGTTTTCCATTCTGGTCTGTTCCTTTGAAATGCAAATTTGTTATCTCTCCGGTTCTTTTATTTAATATTTTTACTTAATCTTTATTTTCTTCTCTTTTTCTTTGTGTGACTTTTAGCACTGAAATGCTTTCCTACATTTCATTTTTATTGCCTTGAATATGTATTTTTTCTTAGGCTGGTATCTGTGTTTGCCTCTTTAGATTAATTTATTTCAGGTCAA
This sequence comes from Mesocricetus auratus, assembly GCF_017639785.1. Classification (NCBI taxonomy): domain Eukaryota; kingdom Metazoa; phylum Chordata; class Mammalia; order Rodentia; family Cricetidae; genus Mesocricetus; species Mesocricetus auratus. The sequence goes on along the minus strand of NW_024429196.1, from coordinate 24,898,931 downwards.
TTTCCTTTCCACACCTTTCTAAGATCTATTTCTCTCTGGTGTTCAAGAGATTTTATTTCCTAAAGCCATAGTCCATAATCTTACAGGATGGTGGTGGCTTGAGTGATGGTAAACACTGTATGTAGCCTTATTCAATGATACTTCACACACTAATTCATTTCCTCTCCATTTCAAGGACAAAGAATATGAGACCCTCAGACTGAGTAACTCATCCATGAAAGAACTGTGTTGTATATGTGTATATGTGTGCACATGCACAAGTGTGCAAGCACTGAGTATCCAATCTAGGGTACATTAGACAATCACTGAGCTTCACCTATATTTTATTGAATTGGGATATTAACCCATCAACTTCAGCCCTCACACTTAAGATTACGGGTGCCTCAGTAGATCCTTTCTCTTTGTGCTAACTTATTGTTGATAAGATGCCTACATGTAAAATCTACCATCTTAATAGATTGTTTTTGGTGCCCAGTACCTCCTGCAGCATTGTCATCTGTGGGCACAGTGCTACACAGCAGATCTCTAGGACTCATTCATCTTTCTGAGACTTTTTGAGTTTATTTCAAGAGCATCTGGAACAGTTGCAAAAATCAAACGCATAAATCTTAGCATGTTAGAAATTATTCATCTTGTAAACCTGGAAGTGCATACCTGTTGAAAGGAAACCATGCAACATGTGGCATCATGAATGATCCTTGAAAGCTTAGTGCTTACTGAGAGGCCAGCATAGGGCAATGTTGCATGATTCCGCCAATGTAAGCTACTCCTGCCCTTTCCAGGGCCAAGACATTGATTTATTTCCTTTGTTCTTTATCTTGATTCATTTTTCCCCTTTCAAAACCACCCCTACTTCTTCCCTTCCTAGTTTTTTCTATGTGCTCCCCACACCATTTTCACTCTCCTACATTATGCAGTCTGTCTTCAACTCATTGAGTCCATTTCATGCCCACAGAATGTGTGTGGACATAGGGCTGTCCAATTTAGAAATGTCTACATTCCTGAAGAAAGTTGACTTTCCCTACCCAAGTGGCCATCAGGGACCAATAGCTCCTAGCTGGGGACTAGGGTCTTCATGGATTATTTTCTGGCTTAGACTTGTGCAGGTCTTGTCCTATGTCCTGTCATGTCTATAAAACAGGTCCACAGTCATTTTGTACAACCTCTGGCTCTTACCCATGTTTATGCTTCCTCTTCTTCAATGACCCCCAAGTCTTGGAAGGAAGAGGTGTGATGTACATGTGCATATAGTACAGAACACCCCATAGTCACTAACTTTCTGCAAATTGGTTGGTTGAGACTCTTCAGTAGTAATCTCCAGCTACTTCTCTGATGGGATTTGAGAGCCACACTTGATCTATGATTGGAAAGATAAGCTATATCAGGGTTTTTAATGCAACCTTGTCTGTATGCAGCATTTCCATTGTTCATATTGTCATTGGCTTGAATCTTATACTCCTGCCTTCAGTCTTGTCTCATAAAATGAAGCAACTAGCCAAGAATTGAGGTTTAAAAGCCTCCCCAAGAAAGGGAAAGGAGAAAAAGCATGGACTCCCTGGAATGGCCCCTGGCTGGCTGGCTGGCTTAAATTGTCATAGAATAACAAAACCAAATGTGGTCTCTCTCAGAGTTTGTTTGTTTAAATTCATCTCCACTTTGTCATTACTTGACCACATAGACAAAGTGTTCTGTTGTCACTAAATTACTTGCCCAGCCAAGGAAAGACATTTATATTGGTTTAATCCTCATTCAACTATAAAAATGTGCCCTTTCTTTCTCATGAAACTCAATTCATTATAGGAAAATCCCACTGGTAATGTGAACAAATGAAATTATCCCATCGGGTTTTATTGCTCTAAAAAGCAATTCCTTCATTGATGAAAGAACCCGTAATATGTTAAGGGAAGAAAAGGATTATAGTACATGGCAAGTGTATCTCATGAGATTTTTCTCTCTGAAGGTTTTCTTATGACTCAGACTCCCGATACATAAAATACACTTTATTCTTCAGTACTCACCATTTTATTCTATTATTCCAAATTTTAAGACGTCAAATAAAACCATCATGTTCTGAGAATGATGTTAGCTTTGAATCCTTTGTCAGTCTTGGAGTGAGTATTCTGATAGATACTCTGGTTCTGACTGTATAGCTCATGTGTACCTTGATTTCCAAGCCCTAGATATTGGGAGACGACAAAAGAGATTGTTGTCTGTCTTTTGAAGGGCTAGTGTATTTGCTTAAATGTGTGTGTGTGTGTTTATATACACATGTATCACATATGTGTACACACGCAAAGGCCAGAGGTTGACTTTGAATTTCTCAGTCACTACTCCTCTTACTGTTTTAGTCAGGTCCACTCACCATATATGGAATTCACAAACTTGGCTAGAGGAGGTATCTCCAGGGATTCTCCTGTCTCTGTTTCCCAGTACTGGGATTATAGACATGTGCTGCCATGTTCTGCTGTTTCACATGGGTGCTGAGTATCAAAGTCAGGTTCGTGTGTGTGTGTGTGTGTGTGTGTGTGTGTGTGTGTGTGTGTGTGTGTGTCAAGCACTTTACCAACAGAGTCATCTTCCCAGATTATCCCGAGCACTATACACAAATGCTTTTTTTTTATTTTATTTTCCAGTTTAAATTTAGATAAGAAACTCCTTCTCCCTTCCCCCATGCTCCCAATTTGCTCAGGAGATATTGTCCCTTTCCCCTTCTCCAGGGGACTATGTATGTCTCTCTCTCTTTTTTTTTTTTATTTATTTTCCAGTTTAAATTTAGATAAGAAACGAGGTTGCTTCACAAGTCAGTTCCAGGTCCCTCTCCCATTCCCTCCCCTCCTCCCGTGCCCTCCCCCCAGTTCCCCCCCGTTATCCCCTCATTCCCCCAGGGAGGGTGAGGCCCTCCATGGGGGTGTCCATAGTATGTCATTTCATATAGGGCAGGGCCTAGACCCTTCCCCAAGAGTTCAGGGTGAGAGTGCACCTCACATTGTTCTATGGGAGTCCAAAGTCCATGTGTATACTTGGGATGGGTACTGATCTGCTGCCCAAGGCTCAATAGATTCCCTAGGCCTCCTCACTGACACCCAGATTCAGGGGGCCTTGATCAGTCCCATGCTGGATTCCCAGGCTGATGCCTGGGATTCAAGAGTTAACCTTTGTCTGGTCAGCTGTTTCTGGGGATTAAACCTGCCCAGTCTTAATCCCTTTGATCATCAGTCCTCCCTCTCTGTTACTGGCTTTCTTGAGTTCAGCTCAGTACTTAACCAAGGGAGTCTGCCTCTTCTTCGATCAGCCACTAAATGAAGTTTCTGTTTCCCAGACTCTCTGGCCATAGGATTATAGGCTGGCACTCCCCAGATCTATGTCTAAAATCCATATATGAGAGAGTACATGCCATGTTTCTCTTTTTGTGACTGGGTTACCTCACTCAGGATGGTTTCTTCTAGTGTCATCCATTTGCCTGCGAATCTCATGATTACATTATTTTTTTCTGCTGAATAGTACTCCATTGTGTAGATGTACCACATTTTCTCTATCCACTCTTCGGGTGAGGGACATCTAGGTTGCTTCCAAGTTCTGGCTATTACAAATAATGCTGCTATGAACATAGTGGAACAGACATCTTTGTTGTATGAATGGGCATCTATTGGATATATGCCTAAGAGTGGAGTTGCTGGGTCTTGTGGTAGGTTTATTCCCATTTTTCTGAGGAATCTCCATACTGTTTTCCAAAGTGGCTGAACCAGTTGACACTCCCACCAGCAATGGAGGAGTGTCCCCCTTTCACCACATCCTCTCCAGCATAAATTGTCATTGGTGTTTTTGATTTTAGCCATTCTGACAGGAGTGAGATGGTATCTCAGAGTTGTTTTGATTTGCATTTCCCGGATGGCTAAGGATGTTGAGCACTTTCTCAAGTGCCTCTCAGCCATTTTAGACTCCTCTATTGAAAACTCTCTCTTTTTTTTTTTTTTTTTTTTTTTTTTTTTGGTTTTTCGAGACAGGGTTTCTCTATGGCTTTGGAGGCTGTCCTGGAACTCACTCTGTAGACCAGGCTGGCCTCGAACTCACAGAGATCCGCCTGCCTCTGCCTCCCTATTTAGTTCTGCAGCCCACTTTTTAATAGGGTCCTTTGGTGTTTTGGAGACTTGCTTCTTGAGTTCTTTGTAAATTTTGGAGATCAACCCTCTGTCAGATGTGGGATTAGTGAATATTTTTTCCCATTCTGTGGGCTGCCTTTTTGTCTTGCTGACTGTGTCCTTTGCCTTACAGAAGCTTCTCAGTTTCAGTAGGTCCCATTTATTAATTGTTGATCTCACTGTCTGTGCTAGTGGTGTTATGTTCAGGAAGCTGTCTCCTGTACCAATTCGTTCAAGGGTACCACCCACTTTCTCTTCTAAGAGGTTCAGTGTGGCTGGATTTATGTTGAGGTCTTTGATCCATTTGGACTTAAGTTTTGTGCATGGCGATAAGCATGGATCGATCCGCATTCTTCTACATGCCAGTCTCCAATTATGCCAGCACCATTTGTTGAAGATGCTTTCTTTATTCCATTGTATATTTTTAGCTTCTTTGTCAAAGATCAGATGTTCGTACGTGTGTGGGTTAATACCCGGGTTTTCAATTCGATTCCATTGGTCTACCTGTCTATTTTTGTGCCAGTACCAAGCTGTTTTCAGGACTATAGCTCTGTAATAGAGCTTGAGGTCAGGGATGATGATGCCTCCGGACGTTGCCTTGTTGAACAGGCTTTTTAATGAAGATAATGCTGAGTTTTTTTTAATTCTTACTTAAATATATTTAAATAGTCCTTTATAAGAGACCCAGTGTGTCTCATTTTACTAGCAATGGACACATTCACCTTTCACCCTGAAAATATTCACATCCATTTGACTTCTCAAGAGAAACATCACCATAAATCTTCATAAGCTTAAATACTGACTAGAGGAGGAAATATACATGCATATTAGAAATCCACAGAAAAATAACAAGACTGTATGTTAACTGAGTTTATTGTATTTATTTGCATCCTCACAACTCACACCATAGAAATTGAGCCTTTAAGAAATAAAATTTGAAAAGCACAGCACTTTTCATGTTTCAGAATTTCATATCCTGCCTTATGAGGGGACATGTTTTATTCAGGCAGCAATGTTGAAAATCCATAGCATCTCAGATTCCCGCTTGAAAGGCATGCTCCTGCGAAAGTGCTTTGTTCTCTCTCTGTTTGTTAGCCACAGTCTTCTCAGGCTCTGTGGCCTCAATGCATGGTGTCATTCAGAGGTCCTGGCAGGCCAGCATCACGCAGTGACAGGAAGAACCTCAGTGCCAGGGCTGTGGCTAGATCCATCTGCTGTGGCTGAGAAGCTGCTGAACCCTGAGGTGTCAGGAAAAAGACAAGCTAGACCCTGTCCACCTGGACCACAAAGTGATTTGCTTCCAATATGTCAATTTCTTACCATTTAGCTTATAACATTCATTTCCTGCTGCCAGTGCTAAACAAAGGCCATGGATTAGGTGCTCTGTGTGACTGCTCTATTCTCCCCTGTCCCTCTTTCCCCGCCCCTCTGCCTCCCCCTCTTCCCTTTCCTGCTACTCCCTCCTCCCCCTCCTCCAACTTTCTCTCTCCCCTCCCTCTCTTCCCCAATCCTCTGCTCCTCCTCTCTCCCCTTCGCCCTGCCCTTTCTTCCCCTCCTCCTACCACTCCTGCCCTTCCTCCCTATTTTTTCTCATCCTTTCCCTTCCATCCTTCTTCCTGTCAGAAACAGCTCCAAAGTATGACTTGGAAGTCTAAAAGGAACCACATAATCTTTTTTCATTTTCCTTTTTACCCCTTTATAATAAGAGAAGTAAGAAACTGAAAGAAAATGAATAAATAAATAAATAAATAAATAAATAAATAAATAAAAGAACAAACAAGCCAGACCCAGCAAGTAACAACCACAAGCCCTTTGCAAACTCAACACTCTGGAACAGAAGGTCTGGAAGAGCACCTGGAATTAAATTGGGTTTTTCTGAGCTCAGATGATAGGCATTTCAGTGTCTGACTAAGAAAGTAGAGTTTCTTCATGCATGCTGGCCCTGTTGGGTGATCCTCACTCATATTCCAAACCAACCAGCTTGGGTCTCAATTTCACACAAAGGTGAATGACACAGTATTTCACGTGTTCTGCTATTTTGCTCAATCATACTCTCACACACACACACACACACACACACACACACACACACACACACATGCCTTGTGCTTTACCCATCTGTTGATTTCCACTATTTCTAGATCTGTATTGTATTTCTGTGAACACAACCACTGATTTATGTTTTCTTGACCTTAGGAAATGAAGGTCCAAACAAATGAAGAACTAGTCAAGGCCCCATGTTCTTTGTGACAGTTTCCCAATGAAACCCAGCCTTCCATTTTCCCACAGTGCTACTGTGCCTAACTTGGGGCCACTCAGTCCTTTTGCTAATGAGCATTCACTATGCATGGGTGTCTAGCTTATTTTTGTCACGTTTTTTTGTCCCTGAGGTGGTGCCTCATCTGGTAATTACAAAGTGGTTCTATACAGATAAGGAGTAAGTATCTGCCTCATACTATGTTAAATGTTTTTTTCAGAGTGCTAACATGTATAAGGCAAAAGACAGTGTCAGCAATAGTAGATGGCAATTCTTTTTGAGATGGGGCTGGGGATCTGGCTCACTGGGTAAGCACACTTGCTATTTATTCATGTGAAAGTCAGATTACTGGTTCCTTGTAACCCCAGAACTGGGAGACAGAGGCAGGTAAATCCCAGAGGTTTGCTTGTCATGCTCACCTGTCAATCTAAGGGGAAAAAAGTGAATTCAGGTTCAGTGAAATTCTGTCTCAAAAATAACTCACCCAAAGTCAACCTCTGGCCTCTATATGTGCATTCACAACCAGGAAACCCTCACATGTGCACACACATATATTATACACAAAGAAGTACAGAATGTGAAAAATAACATTAGTGCAGAGGCAGGAAGTCTTCAGATTGCAGAGAAGCAAACAGAAAGCAAGCCTTTTAGAAAAGGTGAGCACTGCAATGAATGTCATCTTATTTCTTAAAAGGCATGGACATAATTACATAAAAGAACCAAAGAACATAGTTATCTTGAAAGTGGCTTCAGAAACCCCTGGAAAGCAAAGTGGAGGTCTTTTGTAGTGTTTTCCTATTTTCACTGTAGTAAAACAACATGAATTTAGTGGCTTACACACACACACACACACACACATACACACACACACTAGTTGTCTTACCATTCTGGAAGTCAACATTCCTTCTAGATCTGAGGAGGTGACTTTACACTTCTTGTTTCTTCCAGCTTCTGAAAGTCACATGTGATCTTTGGCTCATGGCCCCATCTTTTTCACTCAAAGCTAACCATCTCCACATTTCTCCATCAGTTCTCTGCTCCCACCATCCCATTTCCACATCTTTGCTTGCTTATCCTGCCTCCCTCTTTCTTTGAGAAAGACCCGGAATGACACAGGGAGATGCTCACTTACTCCATCTTAGGTTCCTTAATTACTGCACCCGCAAGGCTCCCTTATGCCATGCAAAGTATTGAATTCAAGGATTCTAATGGCAGGAACTTAGAAATCTGTGGAGGACCATTTTACCTATAGCATCTCATGATGGCAGAAAAAACTCAGGATGTATCCCAGGTAGTTCATGAATCTTGACAGATTGTTTTTATAGTTATAAAGTAATTGCCTACCCAAGTATATTTCCTTACTTCTTTCTTTTCCCCTCTCTCTCCTTCTCTTATTGTAGATTTTAGAGATGCTCCATTAAACCCAGTCAACCATTTTAGCCCTTATTAATGTACCAATAGAAATCACTTGGCTATTTTCTCCTTTTCTCTCCTCTAAGACAACATTATTATGATAAAACTCATTCATCAGCTTTTCAAAATAAAATGTATGGACCTATTTATAAACAAATTTGACCATCATTTTTATGGAGAGAGAGCAAAGAACCAGCAGAGGGATCACCTCTCACTCCTTACATTTCTGAGAGATGAGACTGTTGCAAAGAAGGATCTGACAGCTGAGAAAGTCCTGAGCAAGTGAGTGATGAGCTGATGCTATAAGCTGTATGTGTTTATGAGAAGGGACTGTCACAGGAATGGCATTTCTAGACAGGGTGGGATGGCTGACCACATTTTTGTCTTGGAATCTATCCCAGCTTCTTGAGTTTGCATCTGAAAGCAGAGACATCAGCCACCTCTCCTTAGCTTTAAGCTCTCTGTCGCCAGGTCTAAAATAACTGGGCACTGGCTGAGGCCTAAACAGTCCTTCCCCAGATTGGTAACATTGTCATTGCTCCCCTCCCAAACTCCACTTGGGCAATGTTGAATGTCAATCCAACTTGCAAAGCCATTTAATGCAAGCACATCATCCTCTAAGCATTTCTGACAGTCATGTCACTATGCATCTTTTTTTATCACCCTCCTTTCTACAAGGCATCACAGATAGCACGTGATGCTCAGCTGTGATTAATAGGACTCTTTCACCACTGACTCATGGGGCTCCAGCCTACTGAGAAAAACGTGGCTGCTGATAAGTCTCTGGTAAAGGCCGTGTTATGCAAGCATGTGGGCAGGCTTTCCAAGGCATATTATTATGACAGGGTGGTACATTGCAAAGTTCAGTAGAATCAACTGGGTTTCTTGTCCAATTGATTGTGCTTCTGCTGTGAGAATAGCACACCCTGACAAGGCTGAAGCTCATGTGCACGGTGTGGAGCTGATCTGTCGGCAGCTCATGCTGTCACTGGCTAGCCACTTCTCAACCAGTGTTCATGCTTGGAAGAATTTCCCCAGGTGTCTTTTCATTTTTATTTTTCATAGAAATTAATACAACTGAGTTTCTTATGGAATACAAGTTGGGGAAATGTAAAATCACGTTATTGGTCTGAGGAAACAAATCAGTAGTAAAGTGCTAGTTTTACACTCATGAACGTACCATGTGAAAAGCAGAGCCTCCGGGGCACACGTGCAATCCCAGGCTTAAGAGGCAGAGGTAGGTGGGTCCCTGGAGCCCTCCGACCAGCCAGTCTGTGCTACATGGCAAGCACAGAACAGCAAGAGACCTGTCTCAGAAACGAAGTGGACAGCACCTGACATACAGGACAGAAAGCTGTCTCCCTGCCTGGACCCTATGTGTGCACACACAACCACACATACATGAGCACACACACATGCACTCACTTAAAATGAAAGAAAACTTGGGTTTTCTCAGAGAGAAGATGGAAGGACAGTTGTTGTCTGTGAGTTTGGAAAATTATAGCTCTTTGATCAGGGGTAGCTTGGCATGTTAGATTGTACATGTGCAGTTTAGATGAAATAGGCAAAGGACTGTGGGCTACTGAACTTCTAAATGACAAGGGATTTAAATCGTGAAAAACAAACAAACAAACATGGTTTGATTGGATCATAAAGAATCCCGTCATTCCTTCGAGGCAAGACTTGCCTACTGGAAACATTCCAAAGGAAATTTTAATTGTGCACGCAGGGCATTACAGGGAATCCAGAAGGCTTCCCTATGAATGGAATTCTATGGGGAAGAATTGGAGAAACACTTTCATCTAACACCATAGCTTTACACAGAGCTACAAATTATCATTTGGTTAAAGTGCAGCATGGGAGAGTAAGAACCAGTTAGATAAATGGGTCTAGGGTTTTGTAAAGGTAAAATCCGGGCCTAGAAGGTTGCTCAGTTAAAAAATGCTGTCCTCACAAGCATGAAGACTCAAGTTAGATCCCCAGAACACACCTAAAAAAGCTGAACACAGTGGTATTTGCTTGTAATGTCAGCACTGGGGAGGGCGAAGGTAAAGGACCTGAGGAACTTGCCTGCCAGTCAGCCTGGCCTAGTTGGTGAGTTTCAGGCCAAATGAGAAACTCTGTCTCAAAAGACAAAATGAATGGCTTCTAAGGAGCAATACTCAAAGCTGTTCTGTGGCATCCATATATGGGTATATATGGGTACATGGTGGATTTCACCTGAGTGTGCACACGCTTGCACGCACACACACACACACACACACACACACAGAGGGAGAAAAGATGAGAAGTCAAACACAGAGGCTCCTATTTCATTATTTCATTTATGAGGCCTTTTGTGTATGAAAAGAAAATAAAACTCACCAGGAAGCCTCCTTCATCTCCTCTCACCCATGTTCTGTTAGCCTGAAACTTGAAGCCACACTGGAGAGCTCATCTCACAGATCCAGGAAACTTCTCGAGCTTCTGTTCTTTGGGGGAGCTGTTCTCTTTGTCTAAAGTGCTGGTGTTCTCTGATGACATCCCACTAGTCCTCCATGGTCCAGGACAGTCAGTCAGGTGACATCACACTAGCTTCCATGACCCAGGATTGGGCATCACCAAAGGTAGTCCTTTCCAGGCACTCCTGCTCCCACAGGGCAGTCCTACTATAAAACTCTTATTATTTGCAATAATAATAAATAGCAGTAATCTTTATAATATAATCTATCTCACCAATATATGATGAGCTTTCTGCACTTGTACTGTGTCAATTTCATGTTTCTGTTTCCAGCCTGTCAAAGGGACAGCCCCTCAGTCTCCTTGGTATCTCTTACATTGTCAAAGAATGTAAATTTTACTTAATGTAAAAACCTCTGATGAAGAAAGCAGGGACAGGTAGTGAAGCCTCAAATCCTCTAATATAAAATGTTCATGTGAGTAGATCTAAAGAGAGAAGGAAGTAAGCCTTGGGGATTTTCACTCGGGAATCCATGGCTTTGCTTTCTTGTTGTTTCCACGTCTTCCAGGTAATTCCAAGTGATGGAGGCATTTTGCAGAGGTTAATCTACACGTAATGAAGTTTCAAAGAAACCACACACTGTTTTCTGCTCATGGGGGCTCTGGGGTTCTTCTTTGCTGGGCAGCTTAGTACAAATGTGATACATATCTGATACAAATCACTGTGGTGATATCATATTCCCTCATGCCCAAGTGCTGGTGTCCCCCTCTGAGTGCCTCCTGTGTTCAAGTCACCATTCACACACCCTCAGAGAACTGGAGCAGGTCTTCAGAAGCATGCGGGATCCAAGTGACAAGTTTTGTTTCTGAAGGCCACTGTTGCTTCTAACTCATGGCAGTCTGTACTTTGATTTCTAATAAAAGCAGTGAATATATGTCCATCTGCAGCTTGGCTCTGGAACTGATACTAGGAACTTAGCCTCAGGCTGGGGACAAGCACTTGCAACACAAACATAGGGATCTGTGTTCAGTCCCCAGAACCCATGCAGAAATTCTAGGCAGGGCATGTGGTACACGCCTATTATCCCAGCACTGCAGAGGCAAAGGCAGACAGATCTCTGTGAGTTCCTTAACTGGGGAATTTTCAGCAGAATGGAATACCAAAGTGACAAGACTTAAACCCTGATTCCAGTTCTAATAAAAGCAGGCTACTCATCTGTAAATAACTCTCTCTCTGTCTCTCTCTCTGTCTCTCTCTCTGTCTCTCTCTCTCTCTCTGTCTCTCTCTCTCTCTGTCTCTCTCTCTCTCTGTCTCTCTCTGTCTCTGTCTCTGTCTCTCTCTCTCCCTCCCCCTCTCTGTCTTTCTCTCCCTCTCTCTCTGCATGACACATCTGAAGAAGGTACAGGCAAGAGAGTCCTGCACAATACATACTCAACAGAAACCGAGTCTTCCAGTCTTCAGTGCCAAGAAGGGGCTACAGATTCTCATGATGTAAAGAAGGGGGTCAAAGTGATGAGGGCAGTGCTCCCCACACTTCCCAGATAGGATTTTAATGTTACCTGGACATTTATCAGGACTTTATTCCTCTGTTCAAATGAGAGCAAAATTAGTAGTCAAAGAGAATGAGAATAATTATATATACTCTATGAAGACCCAAAGACCCAAACATCTATAGTCCAGGTTGCTGAAATCAAAAGTATTTTCCTGTGACTTCCTATCTAGACATGGTTTCTTAGCACATCAAGGGATAATGACGACACATTTGAGCTTGCATATCCCTCTGTCACTCACCAGCCACACCATCTTATAAGGAACTTCACAGAATGTCCTGGGAAGCAAGAACACTTTGTAAACTAAAAAGTATTATAATACAAAACTCAGCTGTTCATTACTAGACAGACCGTTAATCTATAATTTTACCGAATATATAATCTAATATTGGTGTAGATGCAATCTTTTGTTGCTGTCTATTAGATACTTTTTATTTGTTGGGAAAAAAATTCCTTCTGAAGCACTGAGGCCCTATCAGTCTAGGAAAGCATGATGTTCAATGAGAGAACTGAATTCTGGTCTGGGTTACTCTCATGGTATACAGTGTGGAGTTTTTCATTTATGTAATGCTTAAGAAAAAGGAATGGGAATGAGGAAGGCCAGAATTCAGTGTTCTTCAACCCTTCCTCTCTCCCCTCCCCCTCCCTCATTCACTCTATCTTCCTCTCTACTTCCTCAGTCATTTCCAAAATAGTAGACATCCAACTTCATTCCTTTTCCTCTTTTGCTCCTTATTTCCAGTACACACATATCACTTTAAGTAAGAACAAATATGATTTTCAGACTATCTGTTTAATATTACTTAGTTTGCTTCTTCTATGTTTTGGTGAGCAGTTGAGACTGCTGTTAAGCCTCTCAGATGCATATTCTTAGCCAAAGAAGTTCATTTGAGAGCAAGTGAGAATTTAACTAACCCTGTAGTCAAACCCCAGGGGAATATGTTCATCTCTTTCTCTAAAAGTATAAAAGAGAAGGAAGGAGAGGAGAAGTTGGGGGGGGTGTGCTCATTTTGCTAAATTCCTTGTATGTTTCAGGTGCAGTATGTTTTTTACGTACTTTAGTTCATGAAGTTTCTTCCATCAAGCCAAGAGGTGGGCATCATACTTCTAGGTTTTAGATGCACAAATGGTAGCCCTGACCATTGACATTCACTTTGGACACTTGATAAGAGACAAAGCTGGACTTCCACCCAGATATAGCTATAGGCCTCAGTACATTCTTTCTGGTACTCAATGGTGCTGTCTCTGTGTTTATTTGCTAGGTGTGTAGTCATTGGATTTACAGAGCAACAGGACTTAAGGTCATGTAACCTCTTGCTTCTAGTTTCAGACCTATGACTTATTGCCTCTGTGATCTTGGAAGACTCTGTTAATCACTCTAAGCCTGTTGTTTCATCCATAAAATGTTGTTAGTGTTGGCCCATTAATCCCCAAAGTGTCCTTAGAGGACCAGAAGCTATACTGTACTAAATGCCAGGCAACATGAGGCTTCACATCTACTGTCTCTTGCGTGGTACTGTAGAATCTAAACACTATGTTTATCTTCTAGGTTTTGTATTATTTTAAGACATGGATATTAATCAAGGATATAGACAGTGAAATGTATAAAAACCTTTACTTAATTAGAGGCTAAGTAATCAAAGATCATTAAGTACCTTGTTTATTTCTCTTTGTTTTATTTTGAAAACAGGGTCTTGGCACTGGGGAGAGGGTTCCATGAGCAAAAGTGCTTAATATCCAAACATGTCCTGAGTTCAAACCCCAAGCATCTATGTGACAGCCGATGATGGCTATGCGTGCCTGTAACCTCAAGCATTGAGGGAAAGAAACAGGTAAATCCTGTCTAGCTGAAGTAGTTATTTCTGGCCTTTATTATTGAAATCATCTTACAAATGGGGTGCTGGAAAGATAGCTCAGGTTAAAGCATTTTATGCTATTGAAAAGGACCCAACATCAATTTCCAGCACCCATATAGGGTAGCTCACAAGCACCGATGACTCAAGCTCCTTTGAATGATAGTGGCGTCTCTGGCAAGTATTGCGTAAGCAGAAAGTTTCAGGTTTGGTGAGAGACCCTACATGATAAGACATCCTTATGAGCCTCTTCATATTCACACATGGACAAATACACACACATATACATGTGCATGCACACATATACACCACACAACCACACAAACAAATAATATAAAGAAACATGATCCAGCTATATTCCCCGGGCTAGCCTTGAACATGCAGTCTTCCTGCCTCACTTTCCTAAGCAATGACATTACATGATTGTGCTGCCACACCTAGGCTTTCATCCCTTTAGAAAACTCTACTTTTGAGTGACAGACACAATAGTAAGAGAAATAAAGAGATAGGAATTTGCAAAAAAAATCAATGTAATTTCTTGGTTATGTCCAGTGTCACAATTAGAGACAGTGTTTTCCTAGGGAACAGTAGGTAAAGTTACTTAATTGAGGTCATTTATCCAATAGAAGCTTGGTCCCAGGAGTCTTGGTTCAGCCCTGTTGTGGGAATTAATTCCACCGATAACTTTGGGGTACTGGGGGGTGGCTTCTTGTCTGTGGAGACCCAGTCAGGTGGTATGAAGTGGTGTGTGGTTGCTCCCCAGTTCCCTTGGTCCCAGCACCATGATTCTGTTTTCTCCATAGCATTCCTTAACACATACACACACACACACACAGAGAGAGAGAGAGAGAGAGAGAGAGAGAGAGAGAGAGAGAGAGAGAGAGAGAGAGAGAGAGAGAGAGAGAGAATCTTTGTGGTTCTCGAATTACAGTCCTGTGATCTTTTGACTCATCCTTTATCTATCCATCCAAAGTGGCTAGCCAGTGGCCAGTAGACTCTAGGAATCCACCTGCCTCTGCATCCCAAGTGCTGAGATTATAGGCGCACACTGTTGCAAACATTTTTTTTTTACCTGAGTGCTGAGGATACAAACTCTAGTCCCCCTGCTTACAAAGCTAGATCTTTACCAACCAGGCCATCTTCGGTACCATTTTTTTTCATCTTTCTCTTCTCAGGATACCTCCCTCTTCTCTGCATGCTTTCCTACGCTTTGGGGGGTATCCTGGGTAGCACTGGAACAGAACATTCTAACGTACTTTGAAGCATGGATCAGAAGTAACTTCCCTTTAAATAAAGCAACAAATTAATCAGACCCAAATTCCAGGACTTATTTCCCTGATGCTGGGCATCTCACACAGAGACACAAGAGAGGGTAAATTACTTGCTCAAGGCCACACAGCAAGTTACCAAGCGGCATGGGAGCAATCACACATATAGAAAGATCTTAATTATTTGAGCTTCGGGATTTCAGAAATGTCATGATATCTGAGGTACCCGACAGCTACTCTGTAGGCCCAGTGGTTGCCATATCAACCAGCATGAGGTGGGGAGTCATTGTTACAAACCAGGAGTAAGCAAGAGCAAAATGCAGGATTTACAAGAGTCCCAAGTCACCACTGTGCTCACACAGACGGCTGCAGGACTTAACTCCATGGCCTTGGTCTACTACAGAGTTCCCAGAACAAATCAAACCTAGCAATGGTACCCTCCTGATTTCTAAAATAAGCAAAATGCATTGGACCTGCTCGACACAAGTAATGAGTGCGGATGGAAACTTCAAAACCAGTTTTAACAGGAACTACAATAGGAAAATATTTTTGACATGATTTTTTAAGGACAAAGAAAGTCCAAAAGAAAAACATTCATTTGGGAGCCAAAAGGAATTTGAAGTGATTTCAGGTTACTACTTGGGGCCAGGGGCTATATCTTGTAGTACAGGATCACAATGAGAGCTTTAAGATAGATTGTAAATAGCCAAATACAATAAATTTGAGGCCTGAGAATAAGAACTGTAACATGTTACTGGGTTTCCTATGATGAATCACCTGACCAGTCCAATAGTGCTGACATGATGGCTTTAACGTAATGTCCGAAATTGCTTAGCTTTGATATTGTAAGTAGCCTGACCACATAGTGAGATACTTCAAGTAACACAATTTTTCTTTTTCTGGTATTGCTCTAAAGTAGATCCTCTTTATCAAAGCCACAGACATGTGGCAGGTTAAAAGATATATAGAAATTCCTCTAGCATAGAGACTTGGCAGGCTCAGCCTACATTGCCACCTTTCAATCATCAGTTAGTCTCATCATGGGCAATAGATCAGAAAGGCCTGTCTGAACATGGACCATATATGATTAACTACAAGGAGTAATCTACTGTGAACACACATAAAGTGTGCCACCTTAAGAAAGGAAAGTGTCTTGGAAGCAGGCAACCTGTGACACATAATGTCTTAAATAGCACTAAGTAGTTTCATAAACTTACTTTGTACTGCAGGCCTGCCTGTCACCCACTGATGATGGATGTGCTGGAAATCTAGCATGGTTTTATTCTGTTTATAACTAGGAAAATATCTGGCTACCTAGAAATGCAAGGCTATATTTTAGGAAGGAATTCCTCTTATACTGTGCATTACAATAGTCTCTCAGACAGACTGTAAAGTAGAACAGTAATAAGATCTGATTGTTGAGTGAGTCTTGAATGTGCTAATTACCATACACCTGGCACTCTTGGACGATGTCACATTACATCCTAATGAGAGTCCAGATGTGTCTTCATTTTACAAATGAGACACTATGGTACAAACATGAGGTAATCTGCTGTTTAATATCACATGGCTGATGGGCAATGGAACTCAAACTTGAATGGAGGCATTTGGAGTCCCCAGCCCATATTATCAGTGTTGCCTTCTGATTGTCTTCATGGACTTACATCATAAGGATATTTTCTCTGGAAAAAGATAGTTTAGATATCTTGATGTGAATTTGACAGTGTTAACCACTCTCAATATTTTATCATATTATTAATTGTAAAATTAAACACTATCTAGTTCAAGAAAATTCTGGAAGAATTTCTTCTTCTAAAGAATGTGAATAACAGGGACTAGATTTTCTTTCCTGTATAATTAAACAACCCAAAAAAATGACAAAACATTATTAAATACACTCTTTAAGTATGTTAAATATAGTTTTGAAAAAGAAACTAGATTGCAAGGCAATGGACAGCAGACAATAGAAGGCAATAACCCATCTGAGAAAGATGAAGTAAATGAGTGATCTATAAATAGCCCCGACTTAACTATTTTCCTTTCAGATGTTTGACCTGGAATGTACTATTTGTACATGCTTCTATGGTATAATACAATAATTTGAAGTATCAATTTTCTCTGAGTTTTTTTCTAAACTGTGGCTCAGTTAATAGGAGACTGGGAAAAGAAAGATGGGACTGGTGGACGGTGAGTTGAAGAGACAAACTGAAAATTTAAGAGTAAGATGATCAGAATTACCAGGATAGTTCCAGAGAGTTTAGAGTATGTAGAATAAAAATAACGACATCTGAAGAATGATCCATTTCAGTCCCCACTTTCTCACTGATCAATATATGCATGTAGAGAAAGCCATCTGAAAAGATGAGAAGTGACACTAGTACTGACACAGAGCTGAGAGTAGTACCTGATGGGACACCTCAGAATTCACAAGACAATGAGTAGAGTACCTGGCTTCAGCAACTGGATGGAGATAATAAGTCATAAATGAGCAAGACCTACTATATGCTGCCTGCAAGAAAAGCACAATTAATCTTAAGTAATAATATAATTAATATATTATTATATTATTATAATTATTATATTATATACTGCAATAAAATTAATATTAACACTATAAGTTGAACAGTAAAAGGATAAGACAATATACACTTAGTTCTCTGAGTACAGTTGCATCTGTCATATAGTTCATGGTCCCCAGACTCTTAGAAAGTATTTGGAAACAGGACCTATTGAGATGAAATTAGTTAAGATGAAGCCATGCAGGATCAAGATGGTTCCTATACATAATGTGGTCTTGTAAGAAGAGTAGAAAAGCCCAGCATTGATGGCACATGCCTTGAATCCCAGCACTCGGGAGGCAGAGGCAGGTGGATCTCTGTGAGTTCCAGGCCAGCTTGGTCTAAGGAACAAGTGCTAGGATAGGCTCCAACAGCTACACAGAGAAACCCTGCTTGGAAAAACGAGGAAAAAAGAGGAAGACATGACAACAGTAATACAGAGGATGGAGTGGTGTAGATTCAAGCCAGACGATGTCAAGAATGGTTGGACACCAGAAAGTAAGAAGGAGCCTCCAGATAGAGTGTGACCAGGCTGATGCTTTGAGTTCAGGTTTATGGCTTCCTTAAGTATGAAGAGAACAAATTTCTGTTGTTTAAAACTGTATCCTTGTTGGTAATTAACTATAACAGCACTGGGAGAGTGGTGCAGATTACAGCACTAAAATCTGGTGATACTGAGCAAGCACTAGACAGTGTGGAAGTGACTTTGCAACTGCACACAGGCCAGAGAAATTCTTAGGTGCCCGATAGGTACCTAAGATATCCTTAAAGAGATTGTTGGCAGATTTTTTGGACACTAAAGATGGGTCTGGTAAGGGTTTAGGAGGAAGTAGAGGAGATGGTGGAAATTTCCTATTGTCTTGGAAAATGCTAATGTCATTCTGAACAAAATGGTGATAGAAATACAAACATTTCAATTGCTTCTGGTGATGTCTACACACACACACACACACACACACACACAAATGTTCTTAGACCTTGAAGAAAAGGCAATTCTTGTCAGAAAGTGACAAGAAACTGAGTGTAATGTTTTGTGGGAAGTTAAAAATGTAGTAATAACTTGAATTTTTGGCGAAATGTGGAGATTATGGCCTAGTGTCTCCATGTTGCTCACAGTAAATTGAGAGAGAAGGGAGTTATACAGAGAAGGAACTGCAAAAAAAAAAAAAAAAAAAAAAAAAAACAGGAACTTAACCAGAGGACATGCTTTGGTGGCAGGGCCAAGGGTGTAGCTGGACATACTTTTGCTCAAGAGGTTAGCTTACGACTTTTTGGCCCAACCAGAAGCCAGGAATAGAGACAGGTTATCTGGAAGGATCTTTGATAAATTCTTTTGTGTAATAACATGAATCCCTGACATACACAGATCAGCAAGGTTTTCAGAAAGTATTCTGTGTACAGAAATATTGGCTGATTGTGCAAAAGAGATGAGAGACAGGGCAGATGGACTGAGCCCACTAGACTCTAGGATTCTCCAGGCAGAATATAGGCTGACAAAACTGTTCAACTCCAAATGGGCTCTACTCATCAAAGAAAAGATAGAATGGCTTCGAAGACCAAGATGCTGGGTCAGAGACCAAAATGGAACTCCAGAAGCAGGACAGCATAGACACATGGCAGGGATTGGAAGAGTCTCCAGGGGCTAGGAGAGTAGGTCTAGCTACAGGGGATTATTGTGAGGACTTGAAACTAGAGGGGAAGTTTCCTGTTGGGTTGTAACTGACTGTAGACCAGTGATCCCTAAATGTATTCTTGTCTGTCTTTTGGAATGGGAATGTCTGTCACGTGCTGGCCTCACTATTCAGCACTGAGATATACTCACATCTTCAAGTGTCAGAGATGGACAGGAATTTTTTTCAAGGAGGATTATTCTCTGAATCACACCAATACTTGATTTACATGATTTCTGTAATGACATTTGGTGCTTTACCAAGATATCACCATGTTGATACCTTAATCTTGAAATTCTTTCCTTTAGAACTGAGAGAAGCCAAAACTCTATTACCATAAGCCATGGAAATTTCTCCTTTTTAAAACCAGGACCTAAGAAACAAATACAATAATCAGAAGGAAACTGAAGAGGCTCTGCACATAGCAGGCAGAGTGGATGCTGGGGCAGAGCCTATCTCCAGGAATGAAGAGGGTCATTTGGCAATTCATCAGTATATGCAGGGACATAGTAATCCATCTAAAAACAGAGATTCAAATGAACTGATGGGAAAAATAAGCAAACCTGGAACAGAGGGAGATTTCAACAATCCTTTCTCCACAACTGATAGAACAAATAGACAAAAATATCAGTAGAAAATAAAACATTTGAGTGGTACTTGAAAGAGCTTGACCTAATTTACATTCATTGAATATTACACCCATCAAAATAATATGCATTCCTTATTAGTATATGTAGGCCGCTTAGCACTCACACTGTGGGCCACAATACATGCTTGAATAAACCAGAAAATACCCAAATGATTCAAACACATAAATGACAGGGAAATTAATTAGATATTAATAACAGGAAATCTCGAAACACCTAAAAATATTTTTAATAGTTATTTTATTTTAAAGTGTGTATGTGTGTGTTTGTGTGTGTGTGTGTGTGTAAGTGCAGGTGCCTAAAAACTCAGAGCAAGCCATCAGATCCCCTAGATCTGTGTGTGTGTGAGTGTGTGTGTGTGTGTGTGTGTGTGTGTGTGTATAAGTGCAGGTGCCTAAAAACTCAGAGCAAGCCATCAGATCCCCTAGATCTGTGTGTGTGAGTGTGTGTGTGTGTGTGTGTGTGTGTATAAGTGCAGTTGCCTAAAAGCTCAGAGCAAGCCATCAGATCCCCTAGATCTGTGTGTGTGTGTGTGTGTGTGTGTGTGTTGTGTGTGTGTGTGTGTTTGTGTGTGTGTGTAAGTGCAGGTGCCTAAAAACTCAGAGCGAGCTATCAGATCCCCTAGATCTGGAGTTGTAAGTGGTTATGTGCCACCCAATGTGGGTGCTAGAAACCAAATTCAGGTCCTCTGAAAGAGCAGTGCTCTATCTTAACCACTGAACCATCTTTTCACCCCCTAAATAACATGCCTCAGTGGATCAAATAATTCAATTGAGAATTAGAATATATTTGGAAATTATTAACCAGAGAAATACAGCGTATCACAATTGATACTATACCCCTAAAGCAGTCTCATGGTGAAGCTTTTAGCTTTAAACCTCTATATTAAAAACAAGGAAATATCCCAGATCACTGACTTCAGCTTCCAATTAAGAAACTTAAATAAATAAATAAGAGCTAATTAAACATAAGATGAAAGGAAGAAAGGAAATAATAAAGACCACAGTGGGATGGGAAACAGAAAATCAATGAAACAAAAGGCTACTTCTTGAAGAAGATCAATAAAATTGGAAAAAACTCTAGAGAACCTGATTTGGGAGAAAAAATAAAACATAATTTATGAATATTAAAAATGAAACATTGTTAATGATCCCATAGCTATGAACAGGCTAAACATGAATATCATGAGAAACTTTATGCCTACAAATATGACAGCTTAATTAGAGATCATTAAGCCCTCTATACAGCATGCCCCCCAGTAAATATTTTAGGTTTTGGGTGTTACATGTGGTCTGTATCACATTTTTTCAATCTTTAAAAATATTTTTAAAAGTAATCCTTGACTTTTAGATATTAGATTCCTCTGGCTTAGATGATATGAGCCAAATCATTGAGAGGAAAATATACAAATCTCATTTAATAAGGCATAGATAATTTGAATGGCTCTATATTAATATGAAGTTGAGTCTGAAAATTTGACACAAAGGGAACTGCAGTACAATGCGCTTCACTGGTAAATTCTATAAAATTAGGCAAGAATACAAACCCTCCTAGAAATTTTAATTATAAATAATATTCTATGAGATCACCATAATTATTGCTGACAAAAATGCAAGGAAAGAAAATGTAAAATCATTAGCCATTGAGAACATGATGGACAAAGGGAAAATTTGCACAGCCACTTTGGAAACCAGTATGGTGCTTCTCAGAAAATTGGGAATTAATCTACCTCAAGTGTCTCAACCTGCAGGACACTCGATGTGGGTTTGGTAGACACCTAGGAGAAAGATGGGGGGCAGGGGATACAAGAATGGACGCCAAGACAGGATTCTGATCAAGGCAACAACTTTATTTCACCCCAAAAGGGATTTATATAGGGGAATGGAGGAGGGGAAAGAATGGGGGGTGTGCTGCAGCTGCAATGAGCCTGGTGGAGCAAAGGTCAATGGGATGGGTAGGTCATCCTGTGTCTTCCGGTAACCTAACTGCAGATTCTAACTTTATCTTTCACTTTCTACCTTCTATTGTTTAAGCCTACGCCCTAGATAAGCCTCTGGAATTTGGCAGGTCACAAGGTGATCCAGAGTCAAGTACTCTCTATGAGGGTTAAGTAACCTAACTGTAGATTGCTATCAGCTATTCCTGTGAGCCCAGGGTCTATTCATAGGGAAGCACAGGAGGGGCCAGACTAGTCTTAAGAAAGACTGACATTATTTACAAGAGGTTTTAAATAACAATGATCGCTCCCAACACTCAAGGTCCAGCAATGCCACTCTTGGGCATATACCCAAAGAATACACAATCATACCCCAAGGACATTTTCTCAACTATGTTTATAGAAGCATTATTCTTAGTAGCCAGAACCTGGAAACAACCTAGATGTCCATCAACCAAAGAATGCATAAGGACAATGTGAAAAATTTGCACAATGGAGTGTTACTCAGCAGCAAAAAAACAATGGCATCTTGAAACTTGCAGGCAAATGGATGGAACTAGAAAAAACATTCCTGAGTGAGGTAACCCAGACCCACAAAGACAATACTCATTTTATTCACTCGTAAATGGATATTGGATATGAAACAATGGATAACCAAGCTACAATCCACAACCACAGAGGAGCTAGGTAAAAAGGAGGACCCTATGAGTGACGCACATGGAGGACCCCAGGAAGGGAAAATAGTTAAGATCTCCTGGGAAAACTGGGAGGGTGGTAGGAGGGAGGGGAGATAGGGATGGGAAGATGAGTGCTTGAGATAGCCGAGTTGGAGGAGGGACAAAAGGGGAGAACAATGAAAGAAATATCTTGATAGAGGGAGCCATTATGGGCTTAGGGAGAAAACTGATGCTAGGGAAATTCCCAGGAATCCACAAGGATGACCCCAGATAAGACTCCTAGCAATAGTGGAGAAGGTGCCTGAACTGGCCTTCCCCTATGATCAGATTAGTGACTACCCTAATCGTCATCATAGAACCTATATCCAGTAACTGATAGAAGTAGATGCGGTGACCCACAGCTAAGCACTGGGCTGAACTCCTAAATTTAAGTTAAAGAGAGGGAGGAGGGATCATATGAGCAAGGGGGGTGTGTGTCAAAATCATGATTGAGAAAATCATAGAGACAGCTTAACCGAGCTAGAAGGAACTCACAAACTCTGGATTGATAGCTGTGGAACCTGCATGGAACCAAACTAGACCCCCCTGAATGTGGGTGACAGTTATGTGACTTGATCTGTTGGGAGGGTGGGTAGCAATGGGACCTGGATTTATCTACTCCTGTTACAATACATGTAGGAAGTAAAATGGTATTGTCTCAGAAAACAGTCAAACATGTCTAGGAAAGCTAAGCACACACATGCCTTTTGCTGGTATGTTTATTCATATCTACCCACAAAAAAAATCTTATTTCCCCTGAGTGTACAAGCAGGTTCCTGCTTCTCCAAGGAAATAATACAATAACATTAATGAAAATGATCACAGCAGCTTTATTTGTAATAGTAAGAAATAGAAATAACTCACATGCTATCAAGAAGAGAAGAGACAAACAGACTGGACTGTATTCAAATAATCGAGTGATGCTCAGTAAATGGGGGGGGGACTCTAAAGGAATTCACTGAGCAAGAAAAGCCAGAACAAAAATGTGCATGTCATTTGATTCTATTTATATGAATGTCTAGACATGAAAGCTAAGGCACAGTGACAGGATATAATCAGTAATAGGGACGAGATGGGAGGAGGTGCTATCATGGAACAGAGGGGGAAATGTTTAAGAAGTCATACAGCTCACCATGTGGGGAAGGAATGGAAACAGGAGCTTGTGCAGTTGGTCACCGTGCGTCTACAGTCAGGACACTATGAATGCTGATACTCATGTCTTTTTCCATGTGGGACCTTGGTCTGATGATGCTGCCCACATTCAGGGAGGTCTTCCTTCTTCAGTTAAGCCTCTCTGGACAGTGGGCTACACACAGTGTGTAGGAGACACTCAGTTCACTGTGTCCTTGCTGGGAGTGAATGCCCAGGCCATGCCCACATGCCTGCCCTCTCACTACCAATCTATTAATACCTGATCTAGCTAAAGGCACCTTGAGTGAGAGCATCCTTGGTGCTGAGTGCCCTGGTATGCACTGGCAGATGACTGACAAAAAGTACTGAGTGCTTCCAACTAGAAGTCACCACTTCCTCAGGCTATTGCTGTCCATACTCAAACTCAAATCTACCCATGGAGTATCTTTCCCTATTTTCTACTTTAGACATAAATATCCTTCAGTCAAACTGTATTATTCTGTAACATTCTTTATATAACTCAGCATGCTTTATAATTTTATCTTACAACATTGGAGTCTACATCATTTTTTTAACCTCTCCACAGACTTAAGAACAGCAACAGTAGAGTTGCTTTCAACATTACGTTATCTTTGGAGATATAAATTGCTTCGGTTTGAGACAGCTACATGATCCAATATCCATGCCTTCACACACACTTTGGGATGATGGAAAACCAAGAATTTAAGGGAATATTTTACCTCACACCCAACTCTAAGAAATGCCATCTTACCCCTCCTCTGGTCTTAAAATTCTTAAGACACATAGACCTTTTACATAGACAATCTCTACCTCACCTGTAATAGAAGAATTCAGAAAAGCTGAGGCAGGGAAATGGAGAGTGTGAGGTCAGCCTCTACATATCATCTTTTTCTCAAGAAAGGAAAGATAAGAAAAGAGTATGTCTGTGCCAAAGAAAGTGGAATACATGTTTATGAATTTATATTTAAAGTTGGAAATGGAACTTTCTGTTTAGTTCCCTCTTACTTTGAATTTAAAATTCTTAGAGACTTTCAGATCATTTAACTTTTGGTGTCTCTTAAGAATAACTGGCTATGTTTTGTTTCTTTTTCTTGTTTTACTTACATGTCTTAGAATTAATATGCCTGAATTCTCACTTACTCAATTCCTCTGAGCCTTGGTTTTCTCATGTGAATGATGGTCATAAAAATATTGTGAAGAACAAAAGGTAAAATATGTATCACAAGGCAAAGTGATAAAATCATAGCAAGTGCATAGTTCTTTGTAGATATCATATAAAAGTACATAACGAATATTTTGGTAAATATATAATTATAAACCACATCAAAATCTTTCTCAGGATTTGTAATATTGAGTATATATGAGTAACAGCAGTATCTCAATAGGTTAATATCTTTTATACTAAAAATGTGTCCTGTGGATTAGCTTGTCACCAGTCTACCCCATCACAGCCACATGTGCCCCTTTTAGTCTGATTGAACTCAGAGTGTTAGGTCATCTCAAGGTTGGAAAGGACCTTGAGAGATGATTTACCCCAACTGCTCATTCTCAAGGTGCATAGATTTTGTCAAACCATCTGTTTCCCAGGCCTCCTGACTCAATCAGATAAGAAGTGAGATTATCCTCAATTTCCAGGGTCATATTGTCAAATTTTCTTTGATGTTCAACTCAGCCACTCAGAAGACTAATAATCTGTTATTTTCAACATTGATGGCAAAGACCTTAAAAAAAAAAGAAGGCTCTTTTGGGGAACTGTGCATGTTCAATTTATTGGGCTGTTTGCACCAGCCAATCCTTGTTGTGCACGTTGGTGACAGAGATGTCCAAAGGTGACCATCAAGTTCAGACCTGGAATATAACAAATAACACAGCAAGGATGATGTGGAGCTGAGTTGCAACCAAGATTTATCAGAATGCAGTGTTTCACTGTTCCCAATTAAGCTCATATTGACATTCATTCTGTGAGTCCAGTAACTGAAGGAAACTCTGTCATAATCCTGGGAACTCTTGGCTTTATACTTCATAAATACACAGCAAATAAGCAGAGCAGTATCTTACAATTTATGAGATAGAGAACATGGTTGCTTGCAAAAAACAACCGTTCTCCAAAATCTTTATCAGGAAAATATTCTCTACAAATTACCTTCTATTTTCAAAGACATACACATATTCACACACACACACACACACACACACACACACATATATATACACATGTACTTACATACAATTATACATATACATAACATACACATGCACACACATACGTAATATGCACATACATGCACACATTTGTGTGCATGCACATATACATGCAAACATTAGTAAAAAATTTACCTTGCAATAGGCCCTAGATATTTAAATACTGAAACCTTTCATTTGTACCAGTAATTCATATACAGCTATATGGGGTGAAAAAGGTTAATGATGGAATTTTTTAAAGTATGTTCCATTGACTATAAATGGCAGATCTGACAGTTAAAATGAAAATTGTTCCAGAGGAAACTTTAGTCAAACTAATTATTTGAGACGTTATAAGGATGTATAATTATATTCTTCACCTTTTAAAAAAAGTTTTATTACAAATGTGCTTTTAAAGAACAAGTAGAGAAATAAAAGCTGTAATTGTTCTTAATTATAGCTAACTGTAATTGCACTCAATTGCAATATACTGAATATCACCAATGCCTAAAGAAATCCTGGCATGAGGCAGTGTGCCCACGTTCATGAGATGAGGTATAGTTTTATGAATATTCTCTTATCTATAATTTAGCTCTTTTGCTGTTGATTCCATTTCAGGGTGTTTTATTTTATTTCTTTATTTTAGTGATTGCAGAGACATAATTGTCATCTCTGAATGAGCTGAAGGTTGTAGATTTCATCTGGGGTTGGTTCAAATTTCCCATTGCTGCAGAACAGGACATAATGGAGATGGTTCAATGAGCGACTTGGACATGACCCACTGTGGCTGACACACTGCATGCATGCATTTGAATTTTCAGAGTTAATATGAATATCACATTTAATGTACCCAGCAGAGGCTCTAAGAAGTAACATGGAAAATTTGGAGGCTCTAAAATGACATTAGCTGTCCCCTTGCTAATGACGCTTAGAATAATGTTGTTTCAGATAGGTAAAATTATCTTATTCATGGAAGGATCTCCCTCCCTTCCTTCCTCCTTCTCTTTCCCTCTCCCTTCCTCTGCCACTCCTCCCCACACACACAAATGCCTTGTATTCTGTGTATTCACAAAGGCTGGCCCTTGGTCCCTAGGGATATATGAACCTGTCAGCACCCCTTCCCATTGTTCCTCTGTAAAATGAGAGTTGATGGGAACATCTTCCCTTGTGACTATAGGAAAGTTTATCTAAAATTAATACTGCATTATAGAAAAGATGTTATTTGTTATTATTATTGTGTGTGCATATGTGCTTGTGTGTGTATCAGTATGTGTCATGGCATGCATGAGGAGGTCAGAGGATATCTTTGTGGAGCCAGTTCTCTCCTTCCTGCTTTCTATAGGTTTTGGGGTTTGAACTCAGCCCAACAGTTCACATGGCAAATGCCTTTGTCTGCTTAGCAGTCTCACTGTCTCAAGGAGTGGGCTTTTTGCCTTTAGGAAAACAGAAGGTTTTTATGATGTAAGAGCAACTTCTCTGAAAAAAAATTAAACAAGAAACAAAACGTTTCTGTTGTTACATCAAAACAGCCTTCATTTCTTCTCTTTTCTGTGGTTGACTTCTAAGAGCTCTCTGCTCTGAGATCAGAGTTAGTTATGATATCATTTCTTGTGAACTTTTAAAGAAGGAAAAAAATCCACCAGTCCACATTTGATTTCCATATCCTTGTACAGACTAGGGGTCCTCTGGCCAACTGTCTCTGTGCCAGAGGACATTGCAACTAATGGTAATGGTCTGCCCCTTATGTCACAGAATTGAGTGTAGGCCAAAAGAGCCTTGAGGACTCAATTCTAGTTGTGTCTTCAAAGAGCTCATAGCACCAGACAGGAGGTATAGAATAACCCAAAGGTAATCTAGAACATTCTACAAAGTGCAGGAGATAATGTAGCACATCTCTTCTTCTCTTTCAGCATGTCACTTCATTTGAGGAACCCTTAGTCTATGCTGCCTTCCCCTCCTTTTCCTGCCTTCCATTCCCCCTGTGCCTTCCATCCTGACTTTAAACTCTTCATCAAGGCAGTGGCTCCTACATTTTAGATTCTTAGAAAATTGAACATGTCTAAGATAA
The DNA here is from genome assembly GCF_017639785.1 of Mesocricetus auratus. Taxonomy (NCBI): domain Eukaryota; kingdom Metazoa; phylum Chordata; class Mammalia; order Rodentia; family Cricetidae; genus Mesocricetus; species Mesocricetus auratus. Next base: position 24,871,083 of record NW_024429196.1, on the reverse strand, counting down.
ACATCCTTCCCTGCAGAAATGGAATCTGCTTTGCCAGTCATGACTTTGGTGGTATTTATTCTGCTAATCAGATCTTTCCAGATATGTTTCACCAAAACTTCCATCTGCAGAAGGAGTTTAGTGACACTGATCTGTATCAGTGGTAGAGTCCTTGTCTAGCATATAGCACAAAGTTCAATTCCTAGTGTGCACTCTCAAGTGCACATGCACACACACAAAAATACCTACAACTATATACACACAAACACAGATATACATACACATAAGCACACACATACCTATGCACATATAAACACACACAGCAGATCAGTACCCATCCCAAGTATACACACGGTCTCTGGACTCCCATAGAACAATGTGAGGTGCACTCTCACCCTGAACTCTTGGGGAAGGGTCTAGGCCCTGCCCTATATGAAATGACAGACTATGGACACCCCCATGGAGGGCCTCACCCTCCCTGGGGGAATGAGGGGATAACGGGGGGGGGAGTTGGGGGGAGGGCACGGGAGGAGGGGAGGGAAAGGGAGAGGGACCTCGTACTGACTTGTGAAGCAACCTTGTTTCTTATCTAAATTTAAAATGGAAAATAAAAAATATTAAAAAACACACACACACACATACAAAGTGATAAGTGTAATAAGATAGATAAAAATCTCTCCAGTCACTTAGATATTTACACTTACCCATCCACTTGTCTATACATTTATGATTGACTTCACCCACCACATATGAGAGCCCTCCCTCCCTCCCCTCCTGTCTCCTTCCTTCCCTCTCTCCCTCCCTTCCTTCCATTGCTTTTGTCAGTTTTTAGTCACAGCAGTAACAGAAGAAATTAATACCCATCCTTACACATAATTTCTGTAGATTTTGTGGTGTGCTTTTGCATTTCCTTTTCATCTCTGAGAGTGCAAGTTGGTAAATGAAACTTAATGCACCATTTCCAGGTTCAGCAACTGTCCTCCAGGGCTGGTAACATTTGCCATGGATGAAGTCTATGTAAGTGAGTTTTAATGAGCAGGAATTGTTACTGATGATCCATTCGGGTACTTAACTATATTACATTATTTAACCATGGTAGTAGATTCACTGAACATCAAGAGTACAATGATTAATACACAGAGCCAAGGGTATGTGGGGGCCTCTTCCACCTCATAGTGATACTCACAGTTCTAGAGAAAGACTCATCTTCCTAGAGGGATCCATGAGCCAAGTGTCAAGATGGCATTTGTAAGAGAAAAGAAAAAGAAAGCTCTTAATACTACCTCAAAGTGAAGGAAGGGACAGCAGTGCCATTTAAACAGTGGCCTTTCTTGTGGACCAGTCGGGTCAGATGGGCTATTTTCAGTGCTGATGAAGAGAAACCTCCAGCAATTTGATTTTCAAGGCACTTCAGCACAAGGACATAGACAATAGCAGGCATTTTCAGTCGTGTCATAGAAAGAATACTAAAATATTATGAATAAGTTCTGAGCCAACTAAGACAGTAAGCAACATCTCTGAAGATGAAAATGAGGACTAAGAGAAGGAAACTGGACAGGACACGAATCAGATTCCATTTTTCTCTACTGCATTGACCCTTCTGACAATCTGAGTGCATGTCTGCCTTCTCTCAGAGGCAAGCCCCTAGCTCCAAACCCTGCCCACTCTGTTCCTCCTGTGACCTGAGGGATTTGGTAAACAGAAGTCCTGTCTTCCATAGTGAGAACTCTCAACAGTCCAAAGCCTGAAACCTATCCAGGTATTGTAATCAGACAGTCCAATCCCAAAAGTATATTGGGTAACAAAGAGAAATGCTACCTCACAGGTGTTTGCTTTTAAGCCCAAAGGCATAGAAAGTTCCACCCCACTCCCGCCTCATGCCTTGGCAAAGCTGGTGAAAGGCAGAAGGCAGAAGCATGTCTGTGACTGTGGCTAAGTCACTGTGCATTCAGGGACACACAAGAGAGGATTAGCAAAGCCACCTCTACCAACAGGAGGTATCTCTTGGGGGGGAATTTGCAGTTTCCTAGTGACTAGCTGAGTTCATCATAGGGTCTGGTCTCCTCTTGTCTCCATCAGCATTATGAACGTATACGCTGGGTCAGTCTATGTTTTTGTTTGTTTCTAAACAGACACACCTCCTGCTGGGGTGGGGGTCAGGGGTTACTCCAGGAAGAGTCCCTGAAAGAAGGAAGGAAATGAGCTCATGTGAAGGAAAGATGAGTATAGGAAACAAGAACAGGGTGGAAGAGACTGCATAAGGCATCCCTATATTTCCTGAGTTATGTCTTCAAAGATGTGCATAAGGACCTCTGTATACATAGCTATAGCTTACCCATAACCCCAGATTTTAGTTTCTAGCTACTGACCACACTTAATTCCTCTTAATAACATCTACCATGTAAAAATAATAACAAATATTTGAGTGTTTTCCTCTTTGTTTCCTGTCTAGAATGTTGTTTCCATCTGTAAAATTTGTTGTTTGTTTTTTTGTGATACAGGACCTTGTGTATCTCAAGCTGACCTCTATGTAACCGAGGATGGCCTTGAACTCTTGATACTCCTGCCTTCAATTTCTGACTATTGGGATTACTGGCATGTTTCATCAGGCCTGGATTTATGTGATACTAGGCACATAATCAGGGCTTATTTTATGCTTTCCCAACTGAATCACATCTCTGACCCTTGTTATTCACTGTGATAGTACATCACCAAGAATGAATAGGGTAATATATGATTCTATAGGAGAGAGAGAGAGAGAGAGAGAGAGAGAGAGAGAGAGAGAGAGAGAGAGAGAGAGAGAGAGAGAGAGAGAGAGAGAGAGAGAGAGAGAGAGAGAGAGAACCATGGCTTCCATATATGATTTAAAGTGTGTCAGCCTTATAATACAGTACCTGGGCTCATTTCAGATTCTTACTCTGCAAGTGATGAACACTTTCCTGTCTTGTCTTTTGTCTTGAGGGCCCCATAGTTCATTCATAATAACCCCTATTTCATTAAATCTGTACTAGGTTTGTGTGAATAAACTCCTGAAAATAGTTTAAATCAGCAACTGGTAATTCAATTAAACCCCAGTAGGTATTATAATGAGTCTTTCTCTGTCCCTCCAGCTACCTCCTAAATAATGACACAGAGACTTCTTAGTGATTATGAAAACTTGGGTTTATATCACGTTTGTTTCTAACTATCTCTTACAATGTAAACTAACCCATTTCTACGTGGGTTAATCTACGTGCTACTATGTGGCTCGTGGCTTTTACCTCTCCTCCTGCATGTCCCTGTGTATCCAGCTGACAATTCCCCCTTTCTTCTTCCTAGAGCTCTCTCTGTCCAGAAGTTGTGCCTATACCTCCAACCTAGCTATTGATTGTTTAGCTTTTCTGTAAACCAATCACAGTGGCATATTCTTGCACAATATAATAAAATATCTCACAACAGCCCCCTCCCTTTGTCTAAATTAAAAGGAAAGGGTTTTAAATCTAACATAGTAAAACTGTATGCAGTAAGAACAATTATCAGGAAAAAATTACATTTATAATGCCCAGTCCATTTTTATTAGGCAATTTAGGAGAAAAAAACTCCTAAAAAAACTCTTTTTCTCTTCCTTTTTTTTAAAATTTAAGTTAGAAACAAGCTTGTTTCACATGTCAATGCCAACTCCCTCTCCCTCCTCTCCTTCCCCACCCTCTCCACCAGGCCCCCCAGTCCCCCACCCAATCTCCATTCCAATCCCCAGGGAGGGTGAGGCCCTCCATGGTGGATCTCCAGAGTCTGTCATTTCATCCAGGGCAGGGCCTAGGCTCTCTCACAAGAGTTCAGGCTGAGAGAGCATCCCTCATTGTGGGATGGGCACTCAAAGTCTATTTGTACGCCAGGGATAAATAGTCCAAAGTTTTATACCTTAATCGTTGTTTTATCAGAACTTGTATTACCAACCCAAAACTACCTTTTTAGACCTCAAAACATCTTTTTAGGTAAACAATTTAAGCTTTTATGTCTCTCAACTTTATACTTTATGAGTTTCTTTTCTAAATTTGATAACAAGCAAAACTATAACTATCTCATCTTCAACTCCATCAGAGACTGGGGAAGGATGTAATCTTAACTGAGTAAACAAGAAGTGTAGAGAAAACAACTTCCAAAACTATAGAAATGATAGAAACAGCTGACTGCCTGGACAATAGTGTTTGGAGCTGGACTATCTTAGCTAGCAGCTTTGAAATTGTTCTGGATGCAGAATTTTGAGGAAACTGTAACAGAGGCATTCTGAGAGTCTGGATCACCTGGGCTACTTGTCTTTATTGGTATCTGGTTCTTTCTTTCCTGAAAACACCCAAACTTTTAAAGGTATCATCTACATCTGTATTAACACAAGTAAGGAATGTACAGTAAAGCACAAGTCAATTAAAGATATTTTGTTTTATGTTTGAGCAGGTAAAAGGCATTTGTTAATGTTATAGTCTGTTTGATTATATAACAAAACTGTAATATAAATCTCTATCCATGCCATATGAAAGGATGACATGTAATAATAAGTCATGAGGATTCTGTAGTCAACAAGATTTATCATGTTTCACCCAGTCTCAGAGCTGTTCCCTTGTTAAGGGATCAGCATATGCATCACACATCCTGTAGTCTTTCTTGTCTCTGTCTGTAGCCAAGATGCTCAGAAAGTCTCTCCCCTGGTCAAATCTGATCTCCATTGATTAACTTTGAAGGAATCCTGTGAAAATAAAAGCATAATCTCCCCCCAATGCAACACATTGTCTCACTTCCATTTTGAAGCTAATATCCCTAAAATATAATAGGGTGTTTTAATTCAGCAGTGCCTTCCACAATCCAGTGTCTCTCAGCAGCTGTCATTTTCTGTTCATTAGCATTTAAAAAATTCATAGTCAACAAAATACCATACAGCATCCAGATGCCATGTGTATTTCACATCTTTACATGACTTTTTGTTTTATATTATTTTACTCTTTTAAATTTTTACTTATTATAAAAAATACTTTTCCTGTGACTGTCTAGACCCATTTTCTTACCTTTCTTCAGTATTTAAGCACATTTTTAAACGTACTGTATCTTTTTAGAAGTTTTCTGGGTCTGGACCTGGCTTTACTAAGCATCTGTAGCATCCTCTAAATGTGTGAGACAAATGTTAAACTGCCATGTCAACTTCCACATGGCATTGGCAGCTAGCTCCTGCCTGCCAGGCCACAGCCAGCCAGTGGTGATCATACCTCTGTAGGGCAGTGAGTACCAGCCCACCTGAGAGACTGCAGGACTAGGAAGCTAGATCTGGTTCCTAGTCCAGAATTTTTCTTAGCTTTTTCAGGCCCTATGCTTGGATATTCAAACCCTTCATTGGGCACCATATATAACAAGACTTTCTCTGTACTGCCAGCTCCCAAATAATGACACAGAGACTAATTATTGATTATGAAAGATTGGACTTAGCTTAAGCTTGTTCCACTAGCTCTCATAACTTAAATTACCCCTTTAGTTTAATCTACATTCTGTTGCATAACTCATTACCTCATCTCTCCTTAGTGCTCATGCTGCTTCCTTTGCATCTGGCTGGCAACCCTGCTTTTCTTCTTCCCAAGTCCTATCCCCAGAAGTCCCACCTAACCTCTTCCTGCCTAACTATTGACCTTTATATCAGCTCTTTATTAAACCCATCATACACCTTCACACAGTGTAAAGGAATATTCCAGAACAATGTATGAACAGTTACAAGTACGTGTGTGTACAATAGTAGGTTTTATCATATATTAAATGCTTATGGCTGTGTACATGTATATATGTGTACACATCTTAGCACATGAGTGAAAGTTGAGGAAGTTCAAAAGGTAACAAAAATAAACAGAAAACAGAGGGAAAGCAGGGCAAGCTCTGAGGAGTATCTGGGTTTTGCCAAAAACCAGGGAAAAAAACTTAGAATGTCTAGATTGTTCTCAATTTCTTAGACCTAAGGGTCACCTTGCAAGAAAAAGTGACCCAGCCCTGAGTCAATACACAGTTTGCTAATGATGCCTTTAAGCTAGATTCTTGGTTCTCCATTATTTGGAAACAGATGATTTTAATGAATTCCTGTTTGTCTCAAGTTGAGTAAGAGGGAGCAGAAAGATGTGGGGGAAGGGATGAGGAAGGAAATGAAGATAAAAAGGAATGCAAGGAGGGAAAAGGAGGGAGGGTAGGAGAGAGAGAAGGAAGAAGAGAAGGCAAAAAGTTAATGGAAAAGGAGGGAAGGAAAGATGTCTATTTGATACTAATTGTTTCACCATGAATTAATTAAAATATCTGAAACTTTCCTAAAATCTAGGACCGGAATAAGTAATAAAAATGAAATGTATTTTACTATTTTGAAAAAGAAAGTCTTTGTACTTTTGAAGACTCAAAGTTCCCTTGGAAAATAAACATCCCAGTTCTGAAACGCATTTATCATACTGACCACACTCACAAGGAGGCTCATGTCCTCCACTGTATGGTTGCCAGCTGATTTAGGAAATGGGAATGCTGCCAAGATATATGGTGAGTTCTGGTTTCAGCACATCCTAAAAGGGACCTGTTTGCACGTGTGAGGAAGGGACAAGGATGGGAGATGATAAGGATGCATGTTTCTTCAGGAACTGATAAAGTCTGGCACCACTGGCAAAGTGCTATATATTTAAATTGACAGAATGTTTTTCTTTAAAGGAATTCAAAATATCTATAAAAACCATGTAACATGCCTGCAACCCTTGTCTGCTGCTGAAAAATATCTGTGTCTTCTAGTTCCCCTCCCTGTCTTGTTAAAGTTGTCTTTCTACAGAGCCCTCCAGCTCCAGTTTACCAGTAGCCCCAGATTAAAAGGTGGAATTATTAGTCTGTCCTAGATGCTGAGGGCCTCATGAAATCAAGGGCATGGCTTAGCCTGCACAGCCCAAGAGGAACACCCAGCGCCTTCCCAACTTGCTCTACTTCCTAGACCTTGGGATGATCCTTTTCCTTTGAGTTTATCATTCCACTTTGTCAATTCTTTCATTACTGGTTTCACTTAATTTTAAACATTTGCCTTCTTGGAGAAATCAAAGCAACTTGGAAATGAAATGAAGGAAGTTACTATGATTCAATTCCAAATATTGCCCCAATCACAGCCATTTCTAAACATGAGCTAAAGAAGCTGGAGTTACTTCCAAGTAGAAAGCATGATATGCTTCTGTTACAGCCCCAGATTTTTAGTTTCTTCAGTGCCTAGCAACCAAGTATTCAATTTTTTTATATGGGATGTGATACCTTACTTAAAAGAGCTTGCTTTCTGTGATAGTGTTGACTGCAACATTGTCAGGGTCTGGGCTCACCACTAGGAGACAAAGATTCCAGACATGTCTATGAGGGGTTATTTAAATGAGAGGGATGTTGTAGATTAGGTTAATTGAGGTGATAATATCAATCCAAAGAGGAAAGGTACCATTCCCTAGGCTTGGGCCCTGGACTTCATAGAGAGGAGTATTCATTGCTCTCTACTTCCCAGTTGTGGATACAGCTTGACCAGTAGCCTCAAGCTTCTCCACCATGATGTACCCTCCAACTGTAAGATGAAATGAATCCTTCTTTATTTAGATTGATTTTGTCAGATTATTTTCATCACAGCAACAGGAAACATAACTAAAACACCTTTAACAGTAGGATATGAGAAAGTACCCATTGCTTTGTACCCTGTATGTTAGCTTTCCTTGGAGTGTAAACACTTTAAAGGAGAATCAGTTCTGCAGTCATCTAGGGGAAGCATGTATATGAAATGCTTGGAGTGTCAGATGAGTAAGTATTAGAGAAGGCTATGAAGATACGATGCTAGTGACCAGCACTGAATTCCCATAGTAGGATTATGTAGGAGAATTGACTGCGTAGTATCATCTGTTGCATTTACATCTCTCAATCACATACAAAAGCCATAAATTCAAGGAAATGTATAAATAATTGAAATGGTGTGTTAGTATTAATAAATGTTCTAAAACTGATTTAAAAAATCTTTGTTTTAGAAGTCTGTGCTTTTTCTGATTTGCTTATCTCAAAAATGCTGAGTAGTTCATCATTGTGGCCTTATACAATGGTTATGTTGTTATTGACCAGCTTGTTTACTTTTGAGACTTGAACTCTAGTGTCACAGTTCTTTACTATCACACCAAGCTTGATTTATCTGTTTAAATCTTTGAGGTACCAAGTGGAATTTTAGAAACGTGATGAAGGTCATTTCTTTCCCACCAATTGTTTTTCTAGCAAAGGCAGAGCTAATGCCTCTTCTTTGAGAATGCAGATCTGCTAGGTAGACTTCTGTTTTGACTTGTACACATAAATCTACCCATAATTCACTACTTGGAATTTCCAGCTCATTGTTTGTTTGTTAGAAAAGCAAGAACTTGAAGACACTTATGAGATTCACATCCTTTCCTCAGTATTTTGAATTTTATTGTCCATGGAACGAATTTCACATCAGCTTTTCTTAAGTGACTCAGTTTTCATCTTCCCAAAGTATCCAATTTAGTTCTCAGAGAAATAAGAACATTTTTCACAGTTGTATTTCATCAGTTCTACATCATGATTAGTTAAATATAAAATGTGTAATGGTACTGCTGCTCTCAGTGACTGGGGGAAGTGGTCCTCTCAGTAACTTTGGAAATTTAAGTGGGAGGAGCCAAACTGAAGCAGGCATTGTTGGGAAGGCTCAGCCACTGCACTGGAGAGTGCTGTTAATCCAGTGAGATTTGAAACAGAGGTGAATCTTGAGTACTTCTTTTATTATGTCAGAATCATTGCAGGTGAAGGCAGTTTTGTCCCTGGAAGACAGTTAGCAATGTCTGAAGCTGCTTTGGGTAGTTGTAACAGAGTAGGAGAGGGTGGAGATTTCTGATGTTTAGAGAATGAAACATTGGGAAGCCACCAAATAATCTATGATGCTGTGTTAGCTGCTTTTTAACCACTGTGGGAAAGATTTTAAAGGAGGAACAATTACATTGACTCATGGTTTCAAAGTTTTCAGTCCCTTAGGTCAAGTGGTGAGTGACATGGGCAGAGAATGGGAACAATACACCCTCTTAGGACTTGTCCTTCCTGACCTACTTCCTCCAATGAATCCCCATTTCCTCATTTCTACTGCTCCCAAAAAATGCCATCAGATGATAAATCCATTGAGGTATTCATGAACTCAGTGTGTCAGAGCCCTCATTTTCTTGTCATTTCTCAATGCATGGGTCTACATGGTGGGAGCTAAGCCTCTTCCAAATGAGACTTTGGACAGATACTGCAGATCCAAACCACAGAAAATCCCCAGAACAGCATCTCATGTGCACAATAGAAAATTATCTGGCCACAAATGCCAGAAAATGCCAAGGCTAATTGGTTTATTATAATGCATGAACCACGTATTTTTGAAAGATATTAAGAACTTATAGTATTAGAAAATGTGTAATCTGGAAAGGAAAATAATTATCTAAAGAACTCAAAAGAAAGATAGTTATGGCTTAACAATAGGCTGCTGCTATTACTATGAGCTCACTCTGAACATAGATCTAACTCTCAATGTCAGCAATTCTGATAGGCTGAACAGGTATTTATGGAATACCAATGTATGTGTCATTAGCATGATGAATAATAAACATTAAACAGGTACTTTTATTGTGCTAAATGTTAGTATAAGGGTAAAATGAGAGAAGGGTGTTTTGTAGCTGTCTCACTAACAGGGACAAATTCTATTTGAAAGGAGAAAGTTCTTGTGTAGATACTAAATTATTTTGTTTCTTTAAATTGGAAACAAGCTTGCTTGACAGGTCAGTCCCTGCTCCCTCTCCATACCCTCCTCTCCTGCCCCTCACCAGCCCCCCTCCAACCACCCACTCCATCCCCCGTCACTCCCCAGGGAGGGTGAGACCTTCCATGGGGGATCTTCAAAATCTACCCTGGGCAGGGCCTAGGCCCTCCCACACATGTCCAGGCTGAAAAAGCATCCCTCCATGTGGAATGGGCTCCCAAAGTCCATTTGTATGCTAGGGATAAATACTGATCTACTATCCAAGGCCCCACAGATTGCTGAGGCTTCCTCACTTACACCCACGTTCAGACGGTCTGGATAAATCCCATGATGGTCTCTCAGTCACCAGTCTGAGGTCTATGAATTCCCCTTGTTCAGGTCAGCTGTCTCTGTGGGTTTCACCAGATGGGTCTTGACTTCTTTGCTCATCACTCCTCCCTCTCTGAACTGGGTTCCAGGAGTTCAGTTCAGTGTTTAGCTATGGGTGTCTGCCTCTGCTTCTATCAGCCACTGGATGAAGGCTCTAGGATGGCATTATTCGGGAGGACACTTAAGGTAACCTCTCCATTATTGCTTAGATTGTCACTTGGTGTCATCATTGAAGATCTCTGAAAATCTCCCTAGTGTCAGATCTCTTCTCAAACCTATAGTGGCTCCCTCTATTATGGTATCTCTCATCCTGCTATCCTCTATTCTTCCCCTGACTCAACCTTTCTGCGCCCACATATCCTCCTCTCCCCTCCTCTTCTCCCCCTTTCATTCTCCCAGCTCCTTCTCCCCTCCTCCACATGATCCCAATCTGCTCAGAGATTCTGTCCCATTCACCTTCTCCAGGGAACCATGCATATCTCTCTTAGGGTTGTCCCTGTTTCCCAGACTCTCTGGAAATAGGATTGCAGGCTGGCAATGCCCTGATCCATGTCTGAAATCCCTATATGAGTGAGTATATACCTTGTTTGTCTTTTTGTGACTTGGTTACCTCACTCAGGATGGTTTCTTCTAGTGCCATCCATTTGCATGCGAATTTCAAGGTTCCATTGTTGTTTTTGTTTGCTTATTTGTTTGTTTTACTGTTAAGCTGTACTCCATTGTGTAAATGCACCATGTTTTCTCTATTCAAACTTCAGTTGAGGGCCATCTAAGTTGCTTCCAGGTTCTGGCTACTACAAATAGTGCTGCTATGAACATAGTTGAGCAGATGTCCTTAATGTATGATTGTGCATCTTTTGGGTGGCTGTATGAGTTGGCACTCCCACCAGCAGTGTAGGAGTGTTCACCTTTCTCCACATCCTCTCCAGAATAAACTGTCATTGGAATTTTTTATTTTCAGAGCTGTTTTGACTTGCATTTCCCTGATGGCTAAGAATGTTGAGCACTCAAAGTAGCAGGCTACAAGATGTACTCAAGAAAACCAGTGGCCCTACTATATACAGATGATAAAAGGGCTGAGAAAGAAATCAGAGAAACATCACCCTTTACAATTGCCTCAAACAACATAAAATACCTTGGGGTAATGCTAACCAAACAAGTGAAAGACCTGTATCGCAAGAACTTTGAACCTTTAAAGAAAGAAATTAAAGAAGCCCTCAGAAAATGGAAAGATCTCCCATGGTCTTGGATAGGTAGGATCAATGTAGTAAAAATAGCAATCCTGCCAAAAGCAATCTACAGATTCAATGCAATCCCCATTAAATACCAGCACAATTATTCACAGACCTAGAATGAACAATAATCAATTTTGTATGGGCATTTTCATGTGCATGCCTGTATTACCAGCCCAGTGACTGGTAGAGGACTGACACTCACTGAATAAAGCCTGTCATCAGCATTGCTCCAGGTTCAAGTGATAGACTCTGTCTTAAAGGAATGAGGCAGAAACAACATCTTCTGGCATGTGAAAACTCCCAAATTATATGCATGTGCATGCACGTTCACGTACACACACACACAGAGACACACGCACACACACACATTAAAAAAATAGATGGATGATGAAGGATGTCATTCTCTATGCTGGGAATATATGTTTCTCTTATTGGTTGATGAATAAAGCTGTTTTATCCAATGGACAGGCAGGATTTAGTCAGGAAAGAAATCCAAACAGGGATAGAGGAAGGTAATAGGCACAGTCAGGGGGATGCCATTTAGCTGCAAAGGAAGGAAGAGAGCAGGGCATCATCAGTAAGCCAAGACCACATGGAGATACAAAGATCAATAGAAATTGTTAATAATTAAGAGATGGCTAGCCAATAAGAAGCCTGAGCCTTTGACAAAATAGTTTATATTTAGTATAAGCCTCTGTGTGCTTATTTAGGACTAAACTGGCTGAGGGGCTGGGCAGGACAGAAACTTCCCTCTACAGATGAACATGTACAAATTCAACAATATGGTGGTTTACAATGTCTCCTGGGGTAGTTTTTCTGAAAGAATGGAAACTTTTTCCTTGAAAGCCATTTTTACAGTAAGGAAAACATAAGCTAGAAGGGAATATTTCTAAGACAGCTGAACTCATAGTCATTCCTTTTTTATCTGAAGGAGCTTGGCTCTGTGAGAATCATCACTTCCCTACAGTAGTTACATACTACCACAGACAGTAAGTACAAGAAGAAAGACAGTTCTAGAAGCTGCATGGGCAAGTATGGTTCCTGAAGCATGAAGTCTTTTATTTAGACTTCTTGAATAAGTTAGGGAAATAGTTTAAAGGATGACCCTCCTAACCAGGTTGAAGCATGAGTTCCAGGGAAGTCATGAACCATTGGTGATCTTGAGCAACATTTGGGGGTGTGTAAATTCATTGATTTTTTTATGTGTGTAAATATCTTTAATGAGAGTCCTCAAAATATCACATGACCCTTAAAACATTAAATTTCTGTTTCTGAAAAATTATATCTTCAATCCCTTAGTCTAAAGTTGAGCCCTCTTTTACTTATTTTAAAAATATGTATAGATGTTTTGTTTACATGTATGCCTGCACACAGTGTACATATATTCCCCATGGAGGCCAGAAAAGGGCATCAAATACCTGTGACTGTAGACCAAGGTGATTGTGAGCCAGCATGTGGGTGCTAGGATTAAAACCCAGATCCACTGGAAAAGCAGTCAGTCCTCTTAATTACTGGGCCATCTTTCCAACCCCTTCTTTTACTTTAAAAATATTACAACATAAAACTTCCGTCTCCTCCAACTTTCTCTGTTCTCTATGTTTATAAGAATACATCTGTGATTTAAAGACACAATGTGGTCCTTAGGAAACAGTCTTGACATTAGTGTCTGGTCATTTTTATTATTACATTACTCAGCCTTTAGTTATTTGTGTTTCTTTAATACATTTGAATTATGGTAGCTCTAGTCTTCAGCAATCCAAAATCATAAAACACTGTAAGGAAGAAAAGAAAACAGAGAAGCAATAATCTGCTGCTGAAATAATTGAATTTTGTGTTGTTCATGCTCCTTCCTAAGCTGCAGATGACCAAGACCATGTAGCAATATTCCTAAAGTCCTCTGCTCTTAAGTGACTCTTGGAAATTGCCATGCTCCACCTCATTGAAAATATTTAAAAGGTAGTTTGGGATATATTTTTTCTCACCAATTTTTCTTCGGGATATTGTACATTTTTTAAAATTTCAGTATTTTAATCTCAGTTAAAAACTACTGATAGAAAGCAGAAGCAGTTTTGTTACATACGTGTAAATTTTACTTTGAAAGTAACCATTGAGATGTTTATGGAAATTAAGGAGAAATGTGATAAATCTCCTGCATGTTCCATATCATCTTCACACAATGCCTTGTAGCATTATATGTTATGATTGATTTTTGTATTTACCACAATAAATTTAATCATGCTTGTTCTTTTTTTTTCTCTAACAGAGAGACTGCCACAGGTTTATCTGGAAGTCCACCAAGGTGAGCAGCTGGCTTTTCTTATTCTCCTCCTGATTTTTGAAATATACAGAGAAGAGTATTATGTCTTCTTGAAGAGGGATTCTCATTTTCTCATATTATTGTGCCAAAAGAATATGTATGAGTCCTTGAATCACATTGAAACAATATCATCAAGAAGTAATAAGGCTAATATCTATGAATGATTTCTCATAATCATTTTCATTCTTTTTACATCTTTACAGCTACAGATTGACAGGTAGATGACAGACAACCAAACAGACAGATAGATGCTGTATACGTAGATTACAATAACTGTATTTACCCCAGAAATCATAAAAATGCTGATTCCTTTATTAGAGTCAAAAGAACTGACAATCAGAGATACTTGTGTCTTTTTTTTAAATCTACCTATTATTATTGTATTTGGAGGTTAATTGATTTATAAAAGAACCCTGTGCTTCTGCTAAGGACCCTGATTAGAGTTTGGATTATATAAACACATTTGTAATTCTTATTATGGTTTAAATAAGAAAAATAGAAAAACAATAATGGGTGGCCACCTTTTAAAAGCCATTTTATTGAAGACTGTGTATCTAGGATCTGGCCATAGCACCAAAACCTGTACTCAGTCTTTGAAGGTGCTTAATAACCATTTGAGAATTTATTAACATGAAATGGGGAATTGGTTGGGAACTGTTGAATGTTCATTAAGATAATCTCAAGAACTGAACAAGAAACAAACAATATAATTCTGAATAGCACTAGGAGATGGGAGGTTATGGGTCATCAAAGTATGGAAGGGAGAAGCAATATAGCTCTTTTTGTATGTTAAGAAAAATTTGCTTGTAGAATCATAATTGATGTTGTCCCCAAAAACTGTTTATTGTGATCGAAATAGTAAACTTGATGTGTGTCTTCATTCTTTGGATAGCATCTAAAAGAAGTATCCCAAAGGTGTCCTAGATTGCAAGGTTAAACCTCTGAGTGTGTTCTGAGTTATATATCACTTTTGAGTTTATATGTCATAGTGCTTTTTCTTTTGGGAAACGTCTGTCCTCAAGGTTTGAGCAGCCCATCATTTGTGGAGGGGTAGAGCTGTGTGTCTACTCATGTTTGTGGTGAAGAAGTTAATCCTGAAATAATGGAATGAGGAATGACTTCCAAACTTTTATATTATGACTAAGACACAGACCACCTCTGTATTGTCAAAGAAGACCCACACCATGCTGTAATCATGCAGATGAAAATTGCTCATATGTCTGAAAATCTGCAGAGCCTCCTGAATTCTATTAACCAGTGCTTTATTGTGAATACCAAGCAGCTATTCGCATATTCCCCAGGAATGATCTTCTGTTGTAGCTGGTTTATTACCCAAGGGACAGAATGCTCTCTTCTTTAGTTTGGTGGGTGGTATTTTCGTAATGAGCCTATTTATTTTTTGTCATGAATTTTGCTATTCTATTGTTGAATAATGTTTAAAATCAACAGCACAGTGGCAATCTGATTCTAACTGCAACTTGAAGTCATTTTCATGCATGTATGAAAGTATGAGAAATAAGGTTAGTTGTTTCTCAATTATGCATCTAATATAGCCTCAGGTGTTCTGCTAGCTTTCTCCAGGGGCAGCTTGGGATATAAACATTGACTAGTATTCCTCTTTGCACATTAACATAAAATAATGTAATTATTTCACAATGAATGCTCGCCTTTGTGTCTAAACTATTTCTTTGGCAAGTATTTGCTTGCACAGCCTAGTAGTATTCCATTCTTTGTTCAGCTCTCCACCTGTCTTCAAATTTCTTCAGCCTGTCACTAGAAAATGAGCCCTCTAATACATGGGTACTATTTAGAACAAGGGATCTGTAGTTATTTTGTTTGTTTGTCAGCTAATGATTAGTGGAACATGACACTTGGAGTTTTTTATCCTTTTAACCATAAAGGCATGCTCTTGCTGTGACATCAAAGGAAAATGGAAAATTTCAATTCAGGCAACTGCTAGCTAGTGATATGTGGCTAGGAAGGAAAACAGTGCATTTTGTAACACTGTTGTGATTCCCTTTTCATTGGCTTTGACTGTCTCTAAGTTTTCCAAAAGGGTCTTTTAGAGCTGTTCTGGTGTGTGTGTGGCAGGGTTAGGACTAAGGTAGAATATTTCACCTTTAATTGCCTTACATGGCATTAATTTCAAGTCACTGGCCACAGGTTGATAATACTCTTTACAAATGCACAAACCACACAGCATGGATTGTGTCTCAGAAGCTAAAAGTGCTTTGAAGTTGAAACAAGATCCATGCACAAGGTGCTTGAACAAGCATCAGCTTCATTTTCCTTTGCTAATGATAACCTAAATGCATTTTTGAATTCTTGCTATTGCTGAAATTAAAGCTTAGTAATAATATGTCACCAGAAAAATATTAGATTACATGAGCAACAAGCACTCTAAGCAATGTAATTATATTATAAATATTAAAAACCAATGATCTTGTCAAGATTAAAACAAATATTTAAACCAACTGCCTATAATACTCATCTTGAAGTGTCTCGCAAATAGGATGCATGCTCCCTTCCTTGAACTGTGAAAATAATTTTATCTTACATACGACTTCTTGCTTTTATTTTACATATAGCAAAAAACAATTCAGCAATCTGAACAGTTTTTCTATTACAACCATTTGTGTGTGTGTGTGCGTGTGTGTGTATGTGTGTGTGTGTATTGGTGTGTGTGTGTGTGTATTGGTGTGTATGTGAGTAAATTGTATGTGTGTGTATGCAGAAGCCAGAGGACAACCTCAACTTCAGGTATTATTTTACAACTGCCATTCACCTTGGATTTTTCTGGGGGGGGTCACTTTTTCTCTTGTATTGTGGGTTTGCTTCTTCTTCTTCCTCCTCCTCCTCCTCCCCCTCCTCTTCCTCCTCCTACTCCTCCTCTTTCTCTTTCTCTTCTTTTTCTTTTCAAGGAAGTCTCAGTGGTTTGAAGCTCTGAGATTTGTTAGTGTATCTGGCCATTGGCATCGTGGCCCCTTTTCCTCAGGGATTTGCCTGTCTCTGCTTTCCCAGGGCTGGCATTGCAAATGCATGCCATCAAGTCTGGCTTTTTAAAAATGACTTCTGGGAATCTACTTCAGGTCCTCATTCTTGCAAGGCAAGCACCTTGCCAACTAAGCAATCTCTTAATCCCTATCATAATGTGTTTCCAAATTTGTTTCTTCCATTGAAGTGTGGTTAGTTTGAGTAGATGTGATCAAAAGAAATCCTGATGAAATCTTAATTGTTCAATGGATTGGAAGAACTAAATTAAATATAACCTGTATTCTTAATGTAAATGTTTCCTATACAAAGAAAAACTTGTTTTGGATAACAGAGTAAGGGGTATATCCAATCCTTACAGCAACTCAACCTTAAATAACACCATGTACCATCAGCTACCATTTTTGAAAGAGAGATAAGGGACTTCAGTTCCTTGTTAGCACAGTTCCTGGTTATAGACTTAAAAGTATAGAAAATAAAGGGATTTAACAGACTGTCATAGAAGCATATGAAAAATAAAGGGATTTAATAGACAGTCATAGAAGCATCTTAAGTTCCGCAAGAGAGATTCTTGAGCCAGCTCTTATACACAGAACCTACAACTCAGAATACTCTGCAAAGAACATGAAATGTCAGTCAGTGAAAATTAAAATAATTAGGCATGTAAAACAGCTGCTATCTTTTACTGGATTTCTCTATCAGTCAATAGGAATCAGAGCTAAAGACTAATGTTATAAAAGAAAAATTTAATATTTCTTCTTGCATTCAAATTCAACACATTAATAATTTTCCTTTGGTCTTCTATGTTGGTGGGAAAACAACACCCCCATGATATCCCTCTTCTCTCAGATTCACTACTTGGCTCCCAAAGAAAAATCAGTGCATTAGCCTAAGCAATTAGTCTCCATATACCACACATGACATAATATTAGGGTTTTGGACATTTCTAGACTAGCCACAGGTAGTATGACATTCTCCATGCTCATTTCTAAGTTTGGGATCAGCCCCTTGATCCCAAGAGAAAACAACATCAACTCTATGGTTGACTTGTACTACACAATAAGGAGCTTCAATACATTAGGTGCATTGCATGCTTTTTGACTTAATGGTTTTTCAGCTTATGTATTTATCATAACATAACCCTCCTCGTACATCAAGAAAAATTCACATAAGCAATGGAACACCAGTTCCTAACGCACAAGGACTGGGCATTACATTAGTGTTAGAGACTCTACCAGGACAATAAAATTGCTTAACTGTGACTATCCTATCAGGTCAAAGTCATTCCATTGTAGTTTCACATGTGGAGAACTGATACTGGAGTACTGATACTAGAGTACCAATACTACATGTAGAGCTTTGTTTTCTGAGGTTTTAAGTGAACTGTACCATTTCTCATCAACCATATTTATGTCATGGATATGTCAGGCCAGGAAGCAACAAGGAAGAAAGGTGGAAGCAAAGGGAATTAAGCTCTTGTGGCTCAAGTTGCTAGTTGTGGCTCTAGAGGGTTTAAAGTCAGGGCTTTAGTTCTCTGTTGAAGCTTTGGTAGCTAGCACAAACTCATATTTCTCATTATACTCAATACAAAATGCTGTCTCTCTTGAGACCTTTAGAGAGTAGTGGATAAATACATTGATACTTCCAGGTCAAATTCTTCAGTAAAGAGTTGATGGACATACACTTCTTTCTTCTTTCTTCATACAATCCAGGAAACATTAGTTTCTTTTTATACTGTCCTGGTACCTGAATTCAGTGTGATTCCATATTGATGAGTTTAATTATTTATTTACTAATTTAACCAAGATATGTTGAGTGCTAGGTATATGCCAAGACTAGGCTTTGTGGCAAAACATAGATAAAACACCATTTCTTCTCCCTGGTATTTTAATCTAGTAAGGAAGGTATGGAGAAGCCCAGTGATAGACACACAGTGCTTTGAGTGTAGGAGAAGAAAAACACCTGCAATGGTTAGTATGAATTGTGAACTTAACAACTAGGAGGCAAGCCTCAGGTACACTTATGAGGAAGTGTCTAGATTACCTTAGCTTCTGAAATTGTCTGTGAGGGATTGTCTTGATTAGATTAATTGATGTGAGAAGATCTAAATTGGACAGAATCATCACTGGGTGGGGGATTCTGGACTATATAAAAGGATATATAAAAGAAGAAAGAAAGCTGATCACTGACTCCTATGGATTAATTCATTGCTCTACCACTACAAATGCTTGCCTCCCTCTTACCTTTTCTTTGCTTCCATTTTTTTCTAACCCATGGCTTTTCTTCAGCCTTCCTTCCTCAGAGAGCCCTCTCCTGAGCACCATGTACTTAACAGCTCTTTTTAAGGCACATTTACCCACTGTCCCACTACCATCCTGTGTTGTCTGTGCAGCAAGTCTGTCCGTGGTCATGATGTGCTGCCTTCTTTCTCAGACCCAGGACAGTATCTTCATTGCCTGTTCACATTGTTACACCCTTTGACAGACCCAGAACAGAACTGGAATCAAGAAGTATTTGTTGAATGACTATGTTAGCCCCCAGTTTAGAAACAACAAAAATAACATCTAGTCTGCAATTTGCCCTTCTTCTCCTAGGTGTTCTATCACCTCCCATATGACCTCCCACTCATTGTGAGGGTTAGGGACAAGATACAGTCACAAGCAAAGTCTAGTCCAAAGCCTGCACCTAAAAACAAATGCTCACTTAAATAAAGACATATAATTTGTTTATATATAGTCTAAACTTGATTTTATACTATAGTGTGTCAGAGTTGATTAATTGTGGTAGAGAGAACATGGCATGGCAATGGGAAAATATATTCATTGTATATAAAGGTTTCCTGACTCCTCTCCTTGATACAACTTAGGAGAAATTTTTTTCTATAGGATTTTTTTTTGCCCTGGACAATTTTACATTCTTTATAGTATTTCCAAAGTCCCCAGTGACAGAATGTATGTCATTTTCCAGGAGATATTTATACCTT
This sequence comes from Mesocricetus auratus, assembly GCF_017639785.1. Lineage (NCBI taxonomy): Eukaryota > Metazoa > Chordata > Mammalia > Rodentia > Cricetidae > Mesocricetus > Mesocricetus auratus. The sequence goes on along the minus strand of NW_024429196.1, from coordinate 24,851,422 downwards.
TTATACTAAAGAAAAAACATGTTGAGAACTCATTATTATTCATGGTTTACTCCCAATGTTTAGTACTGTCTGGAGCATAGTAGGCACTGAATAAATATATGCATATGTATTTAACTGTCTGCATGAGTAGACATTTGAATTAATTAATAGGCGTTTGAATGAATGAATGAATATTTGAATTGGGAAGGGAGGGGAATAGGACCATAACAATCTCCAGTGTTGGGACAGGTGTGTGACTTCTGCCATCCTTCACTCCTTCCACTCTTCTCAATGCTTTATAATCTTTAGTTTCATCTATTTGACTGGGTTGTTAATGCAATGTCTAGAGTAGTTATTATTGAGTGTTTGTCAGTACAGATTCTGCAAGACCAGACATGGGACTCAGACAAACTTAAATGATATGATTATGTGAATGTTGTATATATGCCTCTACTCCTCATTTATGAGGTTAGAAAACTTCTAATAATCATCTCATAGAGTCACTGTAAGAAGATGATCATGTAAAGTGTTTAACTAGGTACCTGGCACACAGCCCACAGTGGAAACATGATGGCTAGTACTGTGGTTTCTTCCAGCTAGCTTTAGCTAGTTGTTTTTTATCAACACTTGAGTAGTGTTAGAATGTAGCAGGTGGCATCACACTGCATTATAAAAAGATTCCCAGAAAACTAGTTCAGCACCTGTGCTCAGGATCCAAACTCTAGCCTCTACTCACATTCCTGCCCAGCCAATTGGTTCTGTGAACTTGAGTACACCCCTCAACTTCACAATGCTTTGTTTTCCTTCATCTGTAAAGGGGCAATAATAGAACAGTGTTTCTGAGAAATAAGTGGCATGGTGCATGTAGAATGCTACATAGCATTTCCATTATTATTATAATAAAAACATTAATGTAGAATATTAGGTGAAGTTTGAGGTAGAGAGAGTAACTGAATACATATAAACCACTAATTCAGATTTCACTTTTCAGTGCCTAGGTTTTTAATTATGAATGACACATTTGGCATCTAAAACCAAGTTTGCCAAGGACTGGAGATATGGCTCAGAGGGTAAAACCCTAGTTGCACAAGATGAAGACTGGAGTTTGGATTACTGGAACTCATGGAAAAGCCAGGCAGATATGGATGCTGCTTACAACCTCAGCATGGAGAGGCACAGGTGGGGTGCTAGGAGAGGTCCAGATAGATAAACCAGCCAGTGTGCAAGCTCAGGGTTCAATTAAGTGATGCATCATCAATAAATAAAGTGAAAATAGATCAACCGTGGGCCTCCATATACCTACACACTACACATACACATGCAGATGTTCAGGTACACAGACACATAAACACACATAAATAGTAATAATAAAACAAAACAAAGTGTTCCAAGCATTAAATTCTCTCTGACTCTCTCTCTCTGTCTCTCTGTCTCTCTCTGTCTCTCTCTGTCTCTCTCTGTCTCTCTCTGTCTCTGTCTCTCTCTCTCTCTCTCTCTGTGTGTGTGTGTGTGTACCCACTTGGCTTTGTTATAACACATCAAAACAGTGATTGTCCAAGGTTAGGATACAGACAAACCCTGACTTACAATGAGTCAACCTTAATTCCTCAGCCTTATGATGATATAAGAGAGCTATCTACTCAGTAGAAACCACACTTTAAATTTTGAGTTTTCTCTTTCCCAAGTTAGAGAATCTGATTCTATTATTTTCTGCTCATCAGTACAGTAGCATGCACAGTTCACAATCAGCCATGCAACCATGGGGGCACAGCTGACACCCTAAGTGTTCCACACTGCCAGTGTTTTTCAGTACACAGATTTAGTGCCTTATATGAGACAGTGTGCACTTTATTATAACACAGCTTTGTGTCAGATGCTGCCCAACCATAGGCTCTTACATGGTTCATGAGCACGTCTAAGATAGGGTGGATAAAACTATGGCATTTAGTAGGCTAGTTGTATTTTCCATTTAGGATATTTTGTACTGGTGATGAGCTTAAGGGGATGAAGCTTCACCATAGGTCCAGGAGCACCTGAATATGCAAATATGTCTCATCAATTTCAGGCAGCAGTATACAGAACATGGTTTTCATTAATTCTCCAAAGTACCTAAATCAAAACATTTCATTCTTTATAGATGTTTTTAAGAGCGTAGTGACGGGATTAAATTACACTTGTTTTATAATACGGTGTTCTGATGTGTAACACACTATTAAAGGAAGGATCCTTACAAGGAAAACTTCAGAATATCATTAAGTTACTCACTGCCTGACCTATTTAGACTGATCAGGTTCTTTTTGTTGTAGACTGCATAATTAAATTTTAAATGGAACATGATAAAGAAATTATACTGGTGATCTCCAGAGATTTCGGTACCCCATTTGGCTCTTTATAAGAATCTAGCAAAGACATACTTTAAAATTTAATAAAGGCCTGCCCTAATTTTTTTCCCTTTTAGGCTTTTCCTATCTGTTCTATAATTCAATGTTCTGTTACCTGATCCATAAGTGTTATCTGAAATAAATGTGGAAAATAAAAATTCTTAAAAGCACACTTATCCCAATTTGAGAATTCCATTATTTGTGGATGACTGCTTTTGTGTAGCAATTGAATTCTTTTAAGATAAAACCTGCCATTTCCTGAATTTTGTCACCTAGAGAATTGGAGTCTGTTTGTGGAAGCATTTGTGTCCTCTGAGTTTATAGAGCAAAGGGTAGAAATTGGTTTCTGTCTAAGATATAATTTTACAATTGGAATTTCTCATTTGCCATGTAAAAGTTGCACTTCCTCAGAGGATTAAAGACAGACACAGACAGACACACACACACACACACAGAGAGAGAGAGAGAGAGAGAGAGAGAGAGAGAGAGACAGAGAGACAGAGAGACAGAGAGACAGAGAGACAGAGAGACAGAGTGAGGGAGGAAGGGAGGGAAGGAGGGAGGGAAGGAGGGAGGGAGGGAGGGAGGGAGGGAGGGAGGGAGGGAGGGAGGGAGGGAGGGAGGGAGGGAGGGAGGGAGGAGCCTTTGCAGGAAAATGAATTCCTAGTTTAGGAACTCTAAGAACCATTGCAACTTCTCAAACAAGTAACTTTGTTTTGCATCTTTTTGTCACTTAGTTTTCCTCTGTGTTTAAAAAGATACTGCCAACTTAAAATTAACTTTGAACTGTAGTCAGTAATTCATGTTTCCCCAGTAACACTGGCAGTGAGGCACACTCACATGAGGGAAGTGTTCTTCTCTATTGAGGGGTTTCACATTTTGCTATCCCCTCAACTTTGACCAAAAAAAAAAAACCTCTCCCTCCTGAGTTCCTTGCTTTTGATATTGTCGTAAATTTTTACCCCCATTGATATTTGGCATTGTTAAGCAAGCAAGAACATATAGATATCTGCAATATATTTTTTCTTGAATATAAATAGTTTAAAGCTTTATAAACCTTTCTTTCAGAGTAGGGTTTTTTGTTTTTGTTTCTGTTTCATCGAGACAGGGTTTTTCTGTATTATTTTGGAGGCTGTCATGGAACTAGCTCCTGTAGACCAGGCTGTCCTCAAACTCACAGAGATCCACCTGCCTCTGCCTCTCAAGTGCTGGGATTAAAGGCATTTGCCACCAACGCCCAGCCAGAGTATGTTTTTTAAATGTTTCTATTATGCATTTTCTCTTCCCTTCTTTTTGGTAAATACCCAGATTTTATTTGCAGGCTATATTGTTCACACATACTGAGTCAATTTTGCTTTTCATTAAAGTAAAAAACTGCAAAAAATCAAGACGATGCAGTGGCACAGCCAACAGAGAAAAGGTGCTCTCTACCAAGCCTCTCCATCCTCAACCTTGTGCTTGTCACACACAGGAGACACCATGCAACTTTAAAGAGCCATAGTAAGCTGCTGAAAGGATGCGAAAGAGATCTGTGAATTGGACATGACTGTCCAGTGAACAAGCAGAATTCTACTCTCCTACAAACACAGCATTTGGGACCCTCCTTCTTTTATACCAGACCTTCAGAACCCAAGCCAACATTCACAATATGGTGATAACCAGTGGCCGTTAATTTATTATAAGACAGCAAAACCTCCTTCCAAAGGAAAAGAAAGATGTTCCCTAATTAGGCTTCCGAGCAGAGTTCCCAATTCAGAAACAAAACTATTGAATGAATAATGAAGATGTTGATCCGCATAATAAATAAGGAAGCATTAAAATGAATGTGCTGACATTAGCAATGTCATGATTTCCTGTTATTTCATGAATACCCATATGAGCAAGGAAATTATGTGATCTGCCTACAGAGGATGCAAGGTAAAATGATCTTGTGTTTAACAGTCAAAAGATTCAACTAAAAAATATTGAACTCAAGAGAGAAGGAGAGAGAATATAGTGGTAATTACAATGGCTAGAGGCTGAGGGTAGAAAAGAACAGGGGGAAGTTGGTTAAAGGTTATAGAATTGAATTAGAAAGAATGACTTTGGGAATATCTGTCTATTTTACTTGTACAGAATGGTGTCTACAGTTAGTAATAATGCAATACATTTGAAGTTTGCTAAGAAAAAAAGAGAGAATAGATCTTAAATTATCTCATAAAAGACTAAGAGTAATGATATGTAACTAATTTATTTAGTTATTCTTCAATGCATACGTATATCAGAATGTGTTGTGTGTCATAAATTATATGTTTTTGTTTTTCAATTAAAATAATTGTAAGTGATTATTAAGCAAAATATTTCCAAAATTTAACTGTAATAAGAAAAATATGTTCTACGCTGATACAAAGTTTGTCACATTATACAGGTAAACATATTGAAAATAACAGTTATCATATGACTTGGCCAGATATTTAAGTGCAGAGAACGCTTATATGTGATACTTGAAATGTATTGGAAACAGGAATTAGAAGCAACGATGGAAAGAAACAGGAATATGCAGTGTTCTAAGATGGAGACTGGCCAGTTGCTTCCACCTAGGTGGCTTGTTGAGAGAATAATGAAATACAAGAGTGAAGAAATAGGTAAAGGCTTTAGAATTACTGAAGGAATTTGCTTCTGATTTGCTTGTTTCTCTTGTTAGTAGGGCCACACACAACATCTCAGTAAGACAAGGATGAGTATACAGCAAGGTTAATGTGTGGGTGTCCTGCAAAGTCTATCACTGAGGGCAGTGGCACCCGGCTGTAAGCTCCTAGAGAACTGTAGATGAGTCCATCCCTACTGATTTTACTATCTTTCAAGCCTATCACAGCTCCCAAGCACAGGGGAGGGAAAGATTCAAATATGCATCAAACTCAAGACTAAGTAAGAGATACAATTGTTTTCTCTTTCTAGGTAGAGAGAATTAATGTATGAACAAATCACTGTAGAAATGAAAAATCAACAGACTATTAAAAATATTGGAAAAATAAAACAAGTTAGCTTTGCCTACTTAAGTTCAGGAGTTAAAGAATAAAACATTGTGTGAAATCCCCACAATTCCAACCAAAACCAGGGAGATCTAAAGCAAATAAGTGCCTGTTGGGAATGTGGAGCTTTAAAGAGGATTGTTTTGTATTTAGTTGGGTTCAAGGGACGGAGGTTGAAGGTCAGTTCTAAATATCAGATGGATGCCTTGAGCATTTAATATTAAAGCACGTTGGGCGTTGTTTATGTGGAAGGTCAGAGGAAGCCATTTTTAATTTCTAATGATTCTATTTTTTCCCCCAGTGGGGGAAATCTTGCCAAATTAAAGCAAAACAGAAACATGCAAGGCAGATATTCTTTGAAAACAATGTCAATACAGAGATAATGTAATACACAAATAGTTTCTTTATTCATTCTGGGAATTTCTTAAGAGAAAAAGCTATAAAGGGACAGTTTAGAAACCATCTTTTTCATGACAGGGCTGGGAAGTTCTATACATGACTATGTTAGAGGAGACTTTTGGCCACAGAGTTGTGTGCTTTGTTTAGTCCTGGTTGGCCTTGTCCAGCTTAGCTTGCACAAGCTTGGTTTATTTCATCGTGCCTGGGTTTTAATCTCTTCTGGGTTCTTGCCTGCAGCTTTGGCAGTTGAGTTTTCAGTTGAGAAGGCACTAAGTTCAACTCCATGACGCAAGACTCTCTTTTATACCAGACTAATTTGAAGCCCAAGTTTCACACACTTTCATCGCCAATTTTGTCATCTAGCTCCAGGCTTGCCCCAATTTTTTTAAGGATATAGTTCCTGTAATAGCACAGAGGTTTGTTTGGCAGGAGTTTAAAATGACTTAGAGAGAGTGGGTAAGTGAAAAGGGGTCAGAGAGTGATTAATGGCTGACATAGTATCTCATCCTGAGGTTCTTGAATTCTGAGGGTCCTTAGTTCTCTTTGTTGCTGTGTGGCCATCCAGTGTTGAGAAAACTATGCTCCTGTTTCTAGCAGTAACAAAAGGTGGTCACATCTTGTAATTAAAAATAAGAAGGAGAGAGAGAGGGAGAGAGAGAGAGAGAGAGAAAGAAAGAAAGAAAGAAAGAAAGAAAGAAAGAAAGAAAGAAAGAAAGAAAGTGAAACTCCACAAAAATCACTAAGCACTAGAAAGCTAGACAGAGCCAGCAGGATTTTTCTGGAATTGTCTTGACCCTGTGACTCCAAAGACTCTTATATTTTTAATGTGAAGCTATGAGGCTATCAGAGGGAGAAACTGGGAGGAAATTGTTAGCATCTTTGGATCAATGATCACATTTTAACATTAAGGTATCTGAAGACAACATAGCAATATAAATTGCTCAAATACTCTCATTTTGAAACTGATCTCTGAACTCTGCCAATCAGCTGTTAGATTAGGCATCTTGGATTGTAGCACCATAGAGCTACAGTGTACTTCTTTTGGGGTCTTCTCCTCGTCTCATCATCAGATGATTAGATTTATGATCAGAGAAAATAAAGGAAACTCTGTAATCACAAATGTGGGCTTCCCAAACAAGCCACTTGTTTGTTTATGGTTTTTGTTTTGTTTTATTTTGTGGATATGGTCCTTTTACCATTCTAGAGCACATTCTTCAGACATTAGCGCCAAGGACCCATTACCTGCCCATTAGCTTCTTGGTATATACTGCCCTTTAGGTCTAGCTCACTCCCCTACTTGCCTCTTGGGACAAAAAGTTTATTTCCAGTATTTTCCTCCATAGCCATGTCCTTTCTGAATAGAAGAAAGATGCTGAGGCAAATAAATATGGATGCTGGTTATTCACCTCATGGTATAGAGTGGTATTTATTGTTCAAGTTCTGACATGTATGTGAGTCATCTGAGGATGATGTGTGATTGTTTCCATCATTCTGCCTTATATCTGATTGATGTGTTCCTATTTATTTTCAACAAGAAACAACAAAAGTGTGTGAACTCTGCCATTGCCCAACTCATTTCCTGGTAGAACCTAAGATTTTATAAAAACTACTGAAGAAGCTTGCAGGTCATAAAGAACTCAGTGAAAGTAAGATGATGTCATTGAGATCATGTGATTTTAATATACAATCTCAACCAAGATTTTTCCTTCATGTCATAACAAGGGATTATAATTTCTGGAAAGACAAGACTTTATAATAGAAAGGTTTTTTTAAATCTGGTGTGTGTTGAGAGAGAGACAGAGAGAGTGTGTTAATAAGTACAGAGAGAGATAGAGATGAAAGGAGAGACAAGAGAGAGGAAACTATGAACTGATTCTGGTTTAGAAGCTAATTGTCAGCAACTGACATTCCCTGGCTAGACAGACATTAACATTGTCTTTGTTTTATTTATTCCACACAAAACCCAAAAGTATTACAGAAGCAATATTACTTCTCTACTTTGACTTCTATTCCCATTCATCCTGTCCCCTGTACTAAAGTAAACTGAGGTGTCTTATATTGTCTTATATAAAGCAATCTAATTTGAAATGACTCAAGAGAGGCAGAGAAAGTGATAGGTAATTCTGCATATTCAGAATTCAATAATAAAAAATAATCACTTTAGTGAAAAGCCAGCTGTTCTTTGTTTTCTAATAGGCATGTGATACTGATGAAAAATAGCATTGAGGTGAAGTTTACCAAGCAGCATTCTGTTGATTCAGAATATTATACCATAGTGCAGAACAGGAAATGTTATCTAGGTTTAACAAAAAGATGAGCAGTTCAGTCAGTCCAAAGACCCAAATACCAAGGATTGTCTTCAAATTTAAAAAATGAAAGCTGCTAGTTAGTTGCCTTACAGTGAAACTGTGGCAGGATAATTCTTTCAGAGAATTTGTTTATGATTTCCATGGCCTTCAAATTTTATTAAATGAATGCTTTCTAGATTTTTTTTGTGATGGTTTGGGATATGTGAAAATACCATTGCAAACATAAGAGGCAACTTAGGCTGAGATGGTTCTAGATCGGAGTTAATTTAGCATTCTGCTATTTGAGTGACTTGGGCAATTATACAAATCACATGCTACAGAGGTCATTTTCTGTGTCTCCCCCATGACTTCATCTCCCCAAGGAGGCCACGAAACAAGGATTTCATTACAGCGACACAAGGGAATAGATGGGGACATGTAATAGGAAGGAAACAAAGCCAGTAAATGATGTGGGTGAATATGTTAATTCCTGGACAACTTGCCTCTAATTCATGGGAGACACTGTGAAATCCTGTCCTGTGAAGAAACAAGCAAGATATATTATTCATCTTAGTGCCCAAGCCCTCACTGCTGTAAGTCACTCCAGGAGCCTTTGCTGTTCTTTGCTCTTTCCCAACCCAAGCATTTGTGGGGCACAGAAAGTCCTCTCTGAAAGACATAACTACATGGGCTTTCTTGATGAAGAATCATCAGGAAAAGTTCAGAGAAGGCCAAGGGCATAAAAGCAAGACACTGTTACAATTTACCTTGTGGTTATGACTACTTTTGGGTACCTAGATTCCATGAAGCTAACTTCTGTCTAGCAATTTACTCAAGGAAGCAAAAGAGGGGAGATAAAGGTGAAGGGGGAGAGAGGGAGGAAGGAGAGGAAGGGAAATGATTCAAATAATATTTAAAAAGCCCGTCTTGACAACATATTACCTGGCAATAATGACAGATTTAAGATTAGAGATAGGTTTCAAAATGGAATTTCCCTTCTGACTCAGATCCTTAAGCTAATATCAAAGTTTACACCTGCCACATTTATTATGTATGAAAATCTGGAGAGGGAAAAGGAGAGTAGACATGAGAGTGCCAATAGCCTGTATATCACCAAATTCAACTCTGAGCATAAGAGTTATACTTATCCAATCTCTCTCCCTCTTCCCTCTTCCCCCTTCCCTCTTCCCTCTTCCCTCTTCCCTCTTCCCTCTTCCCTCTTCCCTCTACCCTCTTCCTCTCCCTCTCTCTCTCCCTCCCTCCCCCCTCTCTCTCTCCCCCCCAGGGAGTGTGTGTGTGTGTGTGTGTGTGTGTGTGTCTGTGTGTCTGTGTGGTCTATTTGTATGAACATTTCATGTGAGTGCATGTGTGTATGCATGTCCATAAAGCCCAAAAGTTTTCCTCACTCATTTTCTAACCTACATGTTGAGACATCGCTCACTGAACCTGAAGTCACTAATTCAACTAGATTGGTTTCCCAGCAAGCCCCAAGGATCTGCCTGTCTCCATTTCTGCAGTGCTGGGATTAAATACAGGCAGTGCCACATTCAGTTTTTTGTATGAATGCTAGCTATCTGAACTCAAATCTCATGCTTACACAGCAAGCACTTAACTGACTAAGCCATCTCCCCAACACTACTACCCAATTTTCTATGAGATTAGCAGTGTGTTTCTTTTGATTATTCAAAATAGGTGAGTTTCCAGTGTTCCAGACAGTTTACAATTGTCAGTCATGGAAGAGCTTGTTTACTTCCTGGTCGTGGGGGAAGAAAGAATTCAGTGGTCTGAAAAGGGCAGCTTTAACATAAGGACAAACATTGTTCATCAACTAGACAAAATTGGAAATTTTGGTGTCTTTCTTAGGGTTTCTATTGCTGCAACAAAACACCACAACCAAAAAGCAAGTTGGGGAGGAAAGGGTTTATTTAGCTTACACTTCCATATTGCTGTTCATCACCAAAGAAAGTCAGGACAGGAATTCAAGCAGGGCAGAATGATGCAGGCAGAAGCTGAGGCAGAGATTATGGAGGAGGCCATGCACCCTGGTTTGCTCAGCCTGCATTCTATAGAACCTAGGACTATCATCCCAGGGATTACACTCCTCACCATGGTCTTGGCCCTTGATCACTTATTAATAAAATGCCTTGTAGCTGGATCTTATGGAGGCATTTTCTCAATGGAGACTCCTTCCTCTCTGATGACGCTAGTTTGTGTCATGTTGACATAAAATCAAACAGTACATTTGCCTTGGACTCTACTAATAGCAAGATGTTTATCATAACACAAATGACTTTATTTATATCCTGATTACCTATGAAGATAGAATATAAAAATTCAGTTACCATAGAATTTAAATCCATTGCCTTGAATATAGAAGTATTTTAAAACAAACAGTGTATGATTGTGTTGTTGTTTTGATAGTTCTCATTATGCTTTTAAATAGTTGTAACCTAAAAGTGAATATCTTGTCAAGCACAGATTTGAATGTGTTTACATGTAAAGTGTGTATGCATGCGTTGTTAGAGAGTCAGAGAGTAGGAAATATTATAAAGAGGGATTCCTTACAGAAATATGTCTGTTTTGGTTTAATTTCTCCTTTTGAGCATGTGTCATTTTTGTAGTAATCATGTAGAATTACTCCTTAGGGATCATTAAAGCACTGGAAGGCTGTTTCCCTACTGAACACTAGTCTTTAATACTGGCTACACTGTTAACATATTATCTGAGAATTGGAATTTTTTTCTATCCTCTTTGCTGGCCCCTTGAGTCATTTGTGCTATGGAAATACCACCAGAGGAGGCTCATAAAAAAGCAACATTGGGCATGCAGAGTTTGAAAATGCCAGGAAAGGGTTAATAAGTTAGAAAGAACAGAAAGGCCTTGGCAATGGCTGCTGCCTATGGTTTCCCTCCAGAAGTGGAAAAATACATCACAGAGACATCAGAGCCAACATGGACCCAGAGCATTGAGTTCCCTGCCCTCGGGGACCCTATACAGCCTCCCTGTCTGTGTCTGTCATGACCCAAGAACTAGGTGGCAGGCCAGCTATTTAGAGGATGGAATTCAACCAGATAGAAATTCTAGCAGCATTTCTATCTCTCCTTGATAATTTCCTCAAACTGATTTATTGATTTAATTTTTGGTTGGCAATGGTGGTAGTTATGATGCAAATTTACCCCAGGAAAACAGGATATTTTGGGAATTCATTAACACTAACACATTGCACTTGGATCCTAGATCCCATCTGCCCAAATCAACCACAGTAAGCAAGAAACTGACAGCAGGCAAGCAGCAACCTTCACTTCCTTAGGACAGTATGAATCCAGCACGAGTATGGTTTTCATATCAACAGTTAACCTCAGGAACCAGAAGCCAGTGACTTCCACTAACCCTCTGTTTCTTATCACACTTCAATTTGGCAACATGAGTTTGGTTTTTTATTGTTTTATTTTGATTTAGTCCTTAGGAAAAATTGTGATGTGTGCATTTCTTTTCTATACTTGAACAAGGCAGAAGGATTGGTTGAATGCTGTATTAGTTACCTGTTTCTATGTAGCAAATTACTCTGGAATTCAGAGGCTTACAGCAACTAGTCTATGTTATCTCAGTTTTTCTGGGTCAGGAAGATGGTCATGTCTTAGCTGGAAAGTTGAAACTGCCATTGTGGTTTTGGATGGGTCACAACCATCACACAATGAAAAGATGAATTTTCAGATTCTCTGTATGATTCTCAGGATGGTCCAGTTCTTTTGAGTAAATAAGGCCATGGGTCAGACCTCCTGACTTTCTGTTTGCTGAGGCCTCCCCTCACTTCTGTGCCCTGTGGGAATCTCCACAGGAAAGCTGCCTTCCACTTCAGCAAATAAGAAAGAGATTTAAAAAGGACCAGAAAGACGGAGATCACATCCTTTGCATAACCTAATCTCATAACTTCGCATGATTATCTTGTCTTCATTAACACAAATTATCAGGACCAACCCATACTCAAAGGAGGGATTATATAGAGGGTATAAATCTCAGGCTACTTATATTGATATGATTCCAAACTAAAATAAGGTAGTTATTTGTGATACAGTAAGTGCTGTATTCTAGAATAAATCTATAATTATTTCTAATGATATAGATTAAAAATTTGAGGATAAAAAGGTCAAGAAAACATGGCAATTAGACTACTTCTTTGATGGCTGGAAATGCTTCCAGTGTGTTAAGGAGTGAAGTTAACCTGTTAAGTCATTGTGAGTAATTATTGGCTTTAGTCAACTGATCTACAATTGGAAGGCTCTGCTCCTCCTTCACCAGTAAAACCCTACAGAAGTTACTGAAAGCTTGAGGTGGGCAAGATGGTGGTAAGAGCTGAGGTGAAGTAATGGACTCTAAGAGAGACTCTTAAGTGAGTTCTGTTCATTCGTAAATGTGTAGGAACCATAGGATGCATAGGAAGTGCCTAAGTAGGAAACAATGGGAATGAATCCCAAGCATAGGTGGAATTTTCCTAATAAAGGAGTCAACTTCCCATCCTAACACTGTGCATACTGATGCACACCAGTTTACCAGTACTCCCAAGGCCGAGGCAAGAGCAAGGCCAACCTGAGATGCATATGGAGTTCCATCTAGCCTTGGCTACATAAGGAAACTGTCTCCAAAAAGTTAATTAATGAATTTAAAATGATAAATAAAGAGGCTGGAGAGATGGTCTTGCAGGTAAGAGCACTTGTTGATCTTGCACAGGACCAAGGCCGTGTTCCCAATCCACATGATGGTTCATAACCATCTGTAACATTAGTTCCAAGGGATGCAATGTCTTCTGAACTCCAAGGGCACAAAGTATGTAAATGCATATACACAAGTAAAGCAATCATATACATAAAATAAAAATATCTTTAAATGATATATTAAAGTAACAGGCTGGAAGGAGGGATGGTGTGTGTGTGTGTGTGTGTGTGTGTGTTTATTCTGATCAGTTTATGGGTCTGGGGTCATAAGTAAGTCTCCTAGAAAGTGAACCTAAAAAGGGGCTGCATCACTAATGGAGGAGAACTAATGAGACTGCGATGATGCTAATTGGCCTAGCATCTGGCAGAGAAAGCAGGGCTGGTGGGCTAAGGTTGGAAGGGCAAACAGCCTCCTGCATGGTCACTTATACATGAGTAATAGAACATAGGGTCTTGTGTAGTAGCAAAAACCCAGCAAGCAGATGAGAAAAGCAGAGAGAGAATAAGGCATAACACAGGTAGGAAGAGAGCTGACCAGTAGAGTAAGGCCATTTGGAGAACCCTTGGACCACAGGTGAAGGACAGACATTGACTTGAAACACAGAAATTGACTATGCTTCTGCTTGAGCCAAGGACAACTCTCAGAAATACAGAATTAAAGGGAAATAAGAAAGCTGTTAGTATTCATTGAGAAACTGCTCTCTGGGGAAGTCTGGCCTCTGTGACCTCCACAGCTTTGTGTTAAAGAAATGACTAGTCTGCCTTGCCTACAGTACTTCAGCTGATGAGAGCAAGAGTAACACACAGCTCTGAGGCTGTGAGATTTCAGTGCTTGCCATGCTAGGATCCAGACTTGGATAACTAGACTGGTGTTGTTGGCCAGAGTGGGTTACCAAGAATGTTGCTGGGGACAATTGGGTGTCACCAGGGCTCAGGAAGCTCTTCTTGGTGTGTATCTAAGTGATGAGTGGTGTCTGTGGTGGCCTTGGCACTAGAACCTGAGGTGTTGTTGGCTCTACACACCTATCATCCTGGAGGAAGAGACAGTGAGAGGCTGTCAGCAGCTGTTCCAGGATAGGAGTGGAGGCAAAGTGGCAGTTAACGATGTTCACAAATTTCTAACTGGGCTATTACAGTCTGTTAATGTGGATTCTCAAACAATATGTTTCTGTCTTCCTCCCCTCCCCCTGCTCCCTGCTGCTTTGATTGAGAAAACCATAGCGACCAAAAGTGCAAGATTTATACCAATCCTCTAGCAGGGGAGTGGGGTGTAGGCAGGGAGCCCCCTTGGGGAGGAATTTACCTTTTAAAATTAGCCTTGCACAGGTGCTCTGGAACTGGCATGTAGCTGTGAGAGGGTGGGGGTGGCATTCCTGAAGGGAAAGGTTATGCAGATTAACAACACTGCTGAAAATGCTACTGTCCTGTCTGTCATTAAAACAGGTGGCTGTCATTATAGACACTCACTCATAATGGGACAATAATATAGGCTCACAGAGATTTATATGCGCTCCGGAAAGGTGGGATCTCACAAAAAAAGAGGAAACATGGCATAAATAAGGTCAACTGGGGATTCTCTTTTCCCTCAAGAGTATATGTGACACTCATTAATCCCATAGGCTGTGTCACTATAACCAGAGGGTTAATTTACCTACAGAGATTTTATTTATTCAGGTCTACTCAAGTATCCTTTGGGAGTAATCTTTGTGCTTTTCCCTCTCTGCATGTTTTCCTTTATATGAAGCAGTAGTAGTAAATATAAAATTTACTATGTACATCAAAACTTACTCCTGGTTTTTCTTCTCCCTTTAAATGACGCCATATGCTCAGCAGACCATTGAATCAAGAGGTGGGGCCAACTGATGATGGCTTCTGTGCTGAGAAGTTCAGAATAGATCTTTGTACCTCACTGTCGCGCTGACTCATTTTTTTCTGGTTTTGCAGATTAAAACTAGGGTCTCCTTCTTGGTATGCAAGTTTTCTATGACCGAGCCATCTCCCTATACCATGAATCTTGTTTTTATTAAAGAGATTGTACTAAAAGGTTGTCAATTTGACAAGTATATTAATGACAGGAATTGCAGTCAGATGCTACGCTAAGAATCTTACAAATATTAATTCAATATTCAACACTTGGAAAGTAAGTCAATTTGTCACATCCATTTAGAGATAAGGTACAGAAGGGCTATGTTTCTGTCAGTGTTCTATTGCTGCGAAGAGACACCATGACCACAGCAACTCTTATAAAAGAAAGCGTTTATTTGGGGCTTACTTACAGTTTCAGAGGTTAGTCCATTGTCACCGTGGTGAGAAGCATGGTGGGAAACAGGCAAACATGGTGAAGTAGCTGAGAGTTCTACATCCAGATCCACAGGCAGCAGGCAGAGAGAGGGACACTGGGCCCGGCTTGAGCTTCTGAAACCTCAAAATCTACCCTTCCTTCAATACATTTCCTTCAACAAGACCACACCTCCTGATCCTTTCAAATAGTGCTATTCTCTGGTCATCACATATTCAATTCCATGAGCCTATGAGCCATTCTCATTCAAACCACCACAGGCTACTTTACGTGTATACCAGTCTGAGCTTATACAGCTAGGCTGTTGTGCACCTGGGGCTGCAACCCCATTAGTCTTCGTCCAGCAGCAAGGTCTTGATTGTTCTGATTCTCCAGTCACAGCATGCCCATTTGGACTAGTTTTAGTTCAATGGGCATTTGAATTATTTGTTCACTGCATATTTGAGTCTGTGCTACTATTGCTGTGATGAGACACCATGACCAAAAGCATCTCTGGGAGGAAAGAGTTTATTTCACTCACAATTCCATATAAAAGTTCATCATCAAAAGCAGTTAGTGCAGGAACTCACACAGGGCAGGGACAACCTGGAGGCAAGAGTTGATGCAGAGGCATGGAGGGGGTGCTGCTTACTGGATTTCTCAGCCTGCTTTCTTATAAAGCCTTAGACAAGCAGTCCATGATTGGCACCACCCACCATGGGCTGGGCCCTCCCCCCACTGATCCCTAATTAATAAAATGCCTTACAGCTGGATCTCACAGAGACACTTTCTCGATGGAGGTTGAGATAAAACCAGCCAGTAAACCATGTTTTGAAACTTCAGCCATGGAAGCAGTTGCTGCATTAAAGGGTTAGTGAGACAGAAGAATTGTGCTTGTGCCAGAGTGACAGGGTACTCTCTGTTTCATGAGGCTTCTGTAAAATGTGTAACCCCTGTCAAAGTCAGGCCTGGAGAGCCTTACTCTGCTTGCTATGTGTACAGTATGAGAAAGCAAGGTAACCTGTTAAATCCATTAGAAGTGCACATGCTCGCCCTCAAACATAAAAGCATAAAGGATCAACAGAAAGATCCAGACATGCTGACACACCCCTTCCAGCTTCTCCCTGGCCTGTTACAAAAAAACCCACCTCTACTTGTAAAATTGAGAGATGGTTCTTTGCTCATCACAAACATTTTTTCCCTCTCTTGGAGATTTGCAGTTGATTGGGCACAGATGGGAGGGAAGGAAACTTTCCCTCCCCTTCCCCATCTCTGTTCACCATTCGACACAAGACATGAATAGCACATTTGCCTTACAAGGCATAGCCATATTGCCAAGTAATTCTCTTGATTTACAATGGTAGGAGTGGAAGGTAGTATGAAACACTATTTTAAATGATGATGCTCTGCTTACTACTTGCATAATTTGTAAATTATCTCCTGTCATGTTGGAAACCCAACAAGCATATCAATGGAGAGAATTTTATCCAATTCCCTTTGCATGTCCATACCTAGATCAGTGTCTGGCTTTCATTCTTTAGAAAAGAGAGTAAGCAAACGAATGAGTAAGTAAGCCTTTTGCATATTCCCTTTAAGATACTTTAAAATTCCTTTTACTTCTCAGGGTCACAGCTACTGTAATGGAACAAATATACAAAACCATACCACAGGTGTACCAGAGTGATGTAGCATTTTAGAGAAGAGAGGAGATGACTGTGACTTAAAAGGACAGGAAAGTCTTCATGGGGAGAGTGTTGAATAACGGTAATAATGGATAAGTAAGGTCCATAGGAGCCAGGGACCAGAATGAATACACAGAATACAGTTGACACATCCTGGGAGTTGGACACTCATAACATATGTGAAAATAAGAAAATTGGAATCAGATCTGTTGAATGGTGGATGTCAAATGCCAGACTTAAACATTTGAACATGGTTCATCAGACAAAGAAAAAGGCTTGAGGGTTTTGAGGAGCCCAAAATTTTCCATTGGCAAGGTGTAGTTCATAATAATAGTATGGCTGAACACAGGGAAACTATTTAGGCAAACATAAACAAAGATGGTGGCAGTAGGAGCAGAAGGAAACAGTGTCTCAGAGGCATATTTGTAAGAATCATATTCATTTGGATGAAAGAGAAAAATCGAAGGAGGATTCAGCTCTACCACTATATAATTGAGCCAGGGTAATTAGTGGTCAAGAAGGAGGGTAAAGGATGGCAGTTAGAGAGAGTAAGAGTACTTGTTACACAAGTCCAAGGACCTGAGCTCAGATCATATTCAGTATGGAAAAACTGTTCACTTGTCCTGGCCATACATCTAACACCAGCACTGATGCACAAAAACAAGAGGGTTGCTGGAATTAGCTGGATTCCTACCTAGCTCTGGTTTCACTTAGAGATCCCATCTCAAAGAAACAAGATAGGAGAGTGGGAGACCAGGACACTAAGCATCTCCCTCTGATCTCTGTCAAGCATATACAGGCAGACACACTTGCACATACATACATGCATACACCACACTCACACACACATTAATAATAATGGTGATGATGACAATAATAGTAATAATGGAAAGAATAGTCTAGAGGAAGATCTAGTGTGGATAGAACACTGTAGAATGGAGTTTTCTAGGGCAGGAAATTGGAGCTAGAAGTTATCCTCCCCAGACCAGAGTTAAAGAGTCCCAAGTTCTCTGAAAAAAGTAACAAATGAAGACGTGAGCATGAGTCACAACCTTGAGGGAAAATTAGTGAGGTGAAGTATGCAAGAGCAGCTCATTCACAAGATGAGGAATGGAATATTCATCATTAGGTTTTTGTGAGCATGAGACACTAAAGAACAGAAGCCCATATTTCTTCCTTGGTAAGCAGAATCTATCCCCATCCTCTCCAGCATGTCCACAGGGAATAGGATGGTGTTCTGCTCCAGCCCTTAGGCACAGACAACATTCAGGATGAATTCTCCCTGTTCCCATGATTCAGAAGTAGCTGCTATGTTGTAGGAATTTCTCTACTTCTACCCTTAGCCTCCGTAGTCTATTCCCAATATAGCCCACAAGAATAATGTTTTTAATATAAAAATCAGACCATGTCACTTGCTTACCCCCCCCAGACTCACCAAGCCACAGCCACAGCTTTCTTGAGCAAGTCTGAGCCCTCTGCAGTCTATCCAGAAAGCTCACGGCACTCCTGGTCAGTCTGCTCCCCTGAACCAGCCGCTCCCTGATTTTCATTTCTCTTTCTCCACCTTTGGGGACTTTCACAATCCAATGATTCTTTCCACTTAGATCTGTGTCTCTGTCCTCATTACTTTGCTGGCCTTTGTATTCCCCTTTCCCAGGACAACTTCCAGTGAAATCCTGATTAAAATCATCACTCTGGTCTCCACCCTACCCAGCCAACTGTCCTTCCTCATCCCTCTCCAGTGGGAAAGTGATCAAGACTCTAAACTGTACTTCCTTTGCCTTTCCTGTTTCTCCAATGCATGCTAACTACTTTAATCTCTCCATGACCTCACTTTTCTCATCCATTAAATGGAGGTATAATAGGGTTGTGACTAGGATTAAGACCTCATGTGCAAAACAGAGTTTTGCCTGAGACATTTGTTTTCAGTAAGGGGCATTTTTTTTCTTGTAGCGTTACCATCACTGAGCATGTTTTTTACCAGTGTCCCTGCATATGAATTCCTGTTTCTAGTGGATTCTTAACTTCACTAATGTAGATTTTTATTATCATGTTCACCACTATATCCCCAAAGCCTAAAATGGGTACACATATAGGCAATCAGTTAGTATTTGTGGAATTAAAAAAATGTTGGTAGCAATTTTCTCTGTTCTTGCAGCTGTATCTGATTTCTTCCATCTTGGTACTAGGAAGAATGAAGGGGATGGAGATCTAGCTCAGTGGTAGAGGGCTTGCCTAGCAAGCACCAGACCCTAGGTTCAGTCCTCAGCTCAAACAAACACACACACAAATTTTAAAAAAGCAAATATGCTGACAAAATTAGCTGAGGAGCCATTTTATATAGGTAATGGGTGTGATTCCTTTATTAATGACTATCCCAGTGCCAAATAGCCCAGGCCTATGAAAGAAGGCAGCATCTTTTCTATTCACTCTGTCCCTTCAGTCATCTTCCATAGCTCTAGTCCAGGCCACTCGGTTTTCCTTCTGTCCTCAATCCCATTCTTGGTCAGGGGAGCTGCTTAGGTAAAATTCCCCATTCAAGGAAGCCCCTGTC
Source organism: Mesocricetus auratus (assembly GCF_017639785.1). Lineage (NCBI taxonomy): Eukaryota > Metazoa > Chordata > Mammalia > Rodentia > Cricetidae > Mesocricetus > Mesocricetus auratus. The sequence continues at coordinate 24,832,138 of NW_024429196.1, read as the reverse complement.
TTTGAGCTGTTCTCACTGGAAGACATTAAACACCTTATATTTCACACTTCATGTCTCACACTAGGGTTGGTAGCCTCTGTAGGGCCCAGGAACAGTGTCAGTATCTCTACTGCGAAGCCCAGGGTAAGCATGAGAGACCAATGTGTTGTTCTGTCTTATGTCCAAGGCCAAAATCCATTTCACCCTAGCTAGCACATGGTTAAAAAGATTATTATCATTTCAAACTTGAACTTCAGGACTACCAGTATCAAGACTTAAAAGGCATCAGATATTGCTATCAGAGTCTAAGGAGTTGGGACAATACAATTCTTTCTCATTGGTTCATTTGACACTAAACTGCCTGTAACCACTCATAAAAGGTTCTATTGGGTAAAACAGTTCTGATACTTTGATTATCTGAGCTACTAACTTCCCAAATGCTATATGCCCATCCCTAGTGTTCACCATGGTTCAGAGAAGCAGTGGGCCTAGGTGGATGAGATTGCCTTAAGCCATGGATCAGGTTGTGAGTGGGTCAACAATTATCTTTAATAGTAGCCACTGAGCATTTATATCTCCATCACTTCACTTGGTTTATGAAATAAGGTTGAGTATTATAGAGAAAAACTAATCTGTGGGTTTGTTATTCTCTTTGTTACACTCTATACAATCCAATGAAATGTCATAGAACTGATATATCACAGGATAAATTCAAATGCCATCCTTTGGAACAATCTAGTACCTTAAGGAACTGTTTTTCATGTTCTCCTAAAGCCATTTCTAATATATTTTGTCAGAAAACTCTGGCATTTGCCAATAGTACACTGCACCAGCCAGTGTCTTCCTTAGAAGCTTAAAGGTAGTATAAAACATAGGGCATACCAAAATGTTCTCTAGAATTAGAAAGAATGCCAAGTTGAGAGAGAATAATTTTCCTTCTATATCTGCTCCTCATGTAAGAGAACAGCCCTCCCCTCCCCCCAGCCACCTGACACAGTGGAACTGTGCTCAGTGCTCAGCATATCACCATCTGGGATGAGCTGCAAATGGCAGTCTCTTCATTGCTCTCAGGTTCCACCTGGCTCCCACCTGGCTGTAGCAGCACTCCTGGAATACAGATAAGTCACTGACTTGGGACTAGCCACATTTACTTAACACCCAGAAGGGATTAAAATCAAGAGGGATCCTGGATTCTAGCCCATAGTCATACTGATGTCTGCTTTCCTTAATTCTAAAATTGAAGGTCTATGAATGTTATCAGAAGCCTTGCCTTACCAACCCACACTAGTAAGTAGACAACTTAACAAATATGAAAGGATTGATGCAGGTCATTTCCAAAACAAAGACTAGTTTAAGCTTTCTTTACTCATGACCCTCCCTTCTGTGTTCTTTACCAAGCCTTCCATTTGAACCCAAGCTTCTTCCCAATTGCAAGGGAAATGTCTTTCCCATCCAAGATAGCAGGAGAAGATGTAGTAGCCTCAGAAGAGCAGTAGGCTAGACCTGGAACTCCTTCTCCTGATAGGAAGTCCGAGCAGTCATTAAATTCGGGAGTGGCTGTCAAAGCCACCTTGCATTTCCTTACAATGTTTCTATGCTGGCCCTAAGACTTTATGCTCTTCTGCCTTAGAAGTTTGTGGGTTCCTTTTTCTGACTGATTAGTAGTTTTATAAACTTTTCAGAAAACTATGAGCATGTTCAGGAGGCCCTCGCTAGCCTGATCACCTCTACCCAAACCTGTTTTTTTAGCTGTGATCAAGTGTCAGGAAAGAACAAGTGGCCCTTTGAGGGACAGAATGCATTTGAGGATATCAGGGTTACACACCACATGTTGTGTTTAGTTTTGTCTTTTGAAAATTCCCACTGACACTCACATTCACTTCATATCCTCACAGGCAGTTTTTGAGATAGGAAATTCTTGTTGAGATAGGAAATTCACATTCTCCAGGATGATAGAACATGCTTGTTTTTCTGCTAAAAAGGTCTGTCTCTGACTCTCGAGATAGAGAGTAGAAAGAGACAAAGCTCTGGTGCTTCATGGACAGCCAACCTATCTGAATTGCTGAGCTTCAAGTTAAGTGGGAGATCATGGCTAGTGTAAAATAAAGTTGGGAGTGACTGAGGAAGATCCTCACCATTGATCTCTAGCCTCCATATCCATGCACAGCCATGCACATATATATACATACATACACATACAAACATATAGACATGTATGCACATATCCATACATATCTGAAACACACATACATAAAAGCTGTGTCTGAGCCAAGGCAGCCAGAGGCTAAATGCAGCGAGGATTCTAGATGGAGACCTACACAGGGGCAGAGGAATCATGCACTGGTCTTAGGAATATTTGCAATCATAAGAGTAGACAATTGTTATGCTCACTTTTGGAAGTTGTATGCCATGGGTTTACTTATCAATTCTACACATCAGATTGGTACTTTCATGATTATTTATATTGCCTCAGGGCACAGTGCAAAATATGAAAGTTCTGTTACAGTATATAAGATGGAACAGCAACACTTATCAACACCTATTAAAATATCTGCTGTTAAATGCCTCTAAGAAGAGCTTGTCATGTGTGGCATCCAGGAATAGAGGCATGTGCTAAAAGAATAGGATTTTCTCAAACAGTTCTTGGTAAATTAATGTAAAGAAAAGGTCAATTTGTAGCCCTGTGGTGTATATATATGGCAAGAGTTGTTCTTCTTATGAGTGGTAAGTTATGAAACAGCTGCTGTGCCATTTATGATGTGTTCTGTTTCATGTGTTACTATTTCCTATATAAATGGTGTTAACATTAGTCAGTTTCTGAAGCTAGAGATGTGGTTCAGTCAGTAAAGTACATGTCTACTATGGATGAGGCTCTGGATTCAACTCCAGCACTACATAAACTAGTCATGGTGGTATGTTCCTGTAACCACAGCACTCTGGAGTTGAAGGCAGGAAGATCATAGATCAAGGTCATCCTTGACTGCATAGGAAAAAGTCAGTTACCAAAGTCATGAGAACAAATTCTTCAAGCCTACTGGGAACTCACCCATGACATCATCCTCTTTTCATAGTATGAATTATACAATTAATAAAGATAATAAATTTCTTTTCTATGACTAACCACCAAAAAGGAGAAGAATGATTGAGTGACAGAATTCTGTCGTGCTATTTTTGTGCTTCAAAGACAGTTTGAGGATTGGATTCCACCCAAACCCTCCACAATTCTATCATCTTGTGCTAGGTTTCAAATGTTGTTATGCTCTCCTTTAGAGACAGCCAATGACTCTTGGGCCAAAAGGAAACAAAAAGAACATGTTTTTTCCAAATAAATCAAACTTCAGTCACCTTTAAAGTAGAGAAAAATCAATTATCCCCACCCAGCTCCCATCTCCTTCCTTTATAGATCCAGTAACATAGATATAATGCAGCCTTTGTCAAGCCTGGTGGCCAGCCCAAGAACTGAAAAGCGTTCTATGTCAGGAGGCATTTAGATCCTAGCTCCAAATGCCCTGCCCTTTTTTATTTACGTGGCAAGATTTCTTCAGCCCCTGCATGCTGAACTCATGGGGCTTATTGATGGTCACAGGCACCTTTGACTTCATGGTCCAGGAAAGGCACAGATGTGAAAATGAAGCGCATATGGCCCTGTGCATGCACACAATGCCCAGGCCCCACAGGGAGCATGGCTATGCGAGCCAAGGCTGTAGAGTATCTCTAACAGCATCCAAGGAAAAGAAAAATCTTTGGAAATTTCCAAAATGTCAGAAAGCAGCAACAGGGAATTACCATGTCAGAATCACTGTCTTGGTTTTATGTTCTATTAAAAAGCTGTGTCATAACAAACTCTTAATCCTTTCCCATTGAAGTTCTGCACCTATTATATACTTTTCTCCTCACAGCTGTGTGATCTCGACCAACTCTGAAAAGAATGAAGCTCCAATCCCTTTAAAAAACATTAGGTTTTAGAGCATGCCCCAGAGACATGAGCTTCAGTGGTGCATAAATTCTCAGTCAGAGTCTCTGGAGATTGAAACCATGAAAAGACAAGGAAGTCAGCAAGCTAAGGATGACAGCAGTAAAGACTTGGGAGAGACAGTCAGAAGACTTTATACGGAGTCCCAGAGTCTCTTCATATTTGTTCCCAGCAAGCATCTTGACATCTGTCTATATCCACATCTGTGTATCTAACTACATTTACTTATAAAGAAGTAGTGAACATAAAATTATTCAGGAAAAGGGAGACAAGGCATTATAGTTGTTTAAGTGGCTATTTTAAAGCTACATTTAATCAGGCATTTATACAAAGTAATTATGGCCTATGGCTTTATGGGAGAAGAGAACAGTTGAAAAAATTAGGCAAAGATAGAGCAGATAAATGATGCCCAGAGTCTTGCTCACCGTTTTGCCCATGTGTAATTAATTTTCCTTCTCATTCCTCTAGTCATGCTTCCAGAATTATCTCTATGTTTGTAAAGAGCTCAGGTTTGGTAGGAGGAAAAGAAGCTGCTAGAGACACGCAGATTGGTGAGTCGGTTCAGATGTCTGCATAATAGCAGCACAGTCATAAAAATGTCATCCCCTTCATGTTGTAGAAAGACAAAATGCAATGCTCATCTCGGATGAATGCTTCGTCTCGCTCTGTCCTCGAGCCACAATCAATTGAACATCATTAACAAGACACAAAATCTTTACTAATTAGCTTTTATGATTATATTGTTATTGCATTGAGGCTTTTTAAGCATTGGAAATCAAGGAGATCAGATGCCCAGAAAAGAGTCCTGTGGAAAGGGGAGGATCTACAGCTTACCAGCCATGTCATAATCAGATACTTTCAATCCATTCCCATCTGTAATTTTCAGTTCAATTCACTGTTAAGATTAATATTTTCAGTAAATGAGTGACAACTGTCGGAAGAGAGGGAGAAGAATATTGAGTGTGCTTTCTCACCAGGCAAAATTTAGCTGCGGAAGTGATCTAACAAGAATAATTGTTCATTTTCTCTTTGCTCAAAATCTTCAAGGCTATTTATAATCCTCCATAGCTCTGTTATGTATTGTTCTTCCCTAGATATGAAAAAAGAACTCTTCTAATTAGGAAGATATATACCAGAATATATTTCAAATAGATCAAAGATTTAATTTAATAACATAAAATAATAAGTTTATCAACAATATTCATGGGAGGATTCATTTATTATGTCAGAATAAGGAAGACATTTTAAAATCATCATATGAAACTCAAACACCTTAGAAGAAAGCTTAGTACAAAATTAAAAAGAAATCTACATGGCAAACTATCATATTCCAAGTAAAATTGCCATGAACAAAGTTTTAAAATACATGAAAAAATTTTGCAATTCATATCATCATCCAAGGCCAAATATGCAAAGAGTTGCTATAAATCAAAATGACAATGTCCAAAACACCTACAAAGAAATGAGCAAAAGCTTTCCTAGAAAAGGGTACTCACATTTTTCCTAAAGTGTATGGAAATATGCCTAATACTTCTCATAATAATTAAACAAAGTTGAAATACCATTTTGGTTATCAGGTTGGAAAAGGTCAGAAAATTTAATGACAAATCGTGATGTAGTGGGGCAAGAAACAGGGTCTCTCCTGTTTCTGATGGGAGTGTAAGCTGGTACAAACTGAAGAGGTAATTCAGCAACTTCTAACAATTGGCCATGTACAACCCTTCTGATCCAACAATTCCATTTCTAGGAATTTACCCTACAAACACACTGTGAAAAGACTCACTTAAAAAATTACTCATTTCTGCATTGTTTGTGGAAAACCAGTGCTAGAAAGCAACCTGACTCTCCCTCCATGGGGGCCTAGTTTGAGTTATGAGAGCAATTCAGTGGAACACAATGACTCTAGAAAGTAAAAACGAGGTTGTTCTTCATGCACAGATCTGGAAAAATCCCCAAGATGTACTGTTAGTAAAAAAATAAAACAATACATAATGTAAAACACTGTTATCTTTTGTTCAAAGGGGAGAGAAAATCACATACACATGAATTTGTTGTTTTAAGAAGATAAATCATGATCCACAGTTCTTAGAGGATGGAGTGCCTGTTTCAAAGACTCCAAACAGCCCAGCACTTCTTATCTTTCTATGATCTCTTTTACTGGGTCGAGCAATCTCTATAATGATACTTATACATTTTTTTAAGTATCTTGTATTGATTGTCTGCCAGGGCTTTAAATTTGTCACCATTGATCTTTCTTTCTACCTCTCAACAGAACTGCCACAAAGATGGCTTTCTCTCCATTTTACAAATGAGAAAACAGATTGAGAGATGCCAAGTCAATCAAGGCCCCATAGCTGAGAAATGGCAGAGGGAATGTTTGAACCCAGGTTTACCTAGCTCTAATGTGTATATGCTTTACACTGGAGCACATTGAGCAAATATGTCTGGTCTGCCTTGGGTAGGGACATGGGTACTCAGTGAACTGAGTTTTTACCTCCAGCTCTGCAAGACTACCCACAGACTGTATAGCTTCAGATCATTAGAATTAAAGCCACCAGGAGAGAGATCTTCCTAAGGGCAGTCTAAAGAACATTGAATGAACCCTATCATACAGAAGCACAATTCCACAGTGATAATATGAGTGGCAGGAAAGGTCAACCTAGTAACTTATCCAATTGTCCATTAATGTGTAGTGTATGCTGTAGTGTAAGTCCAATATCCCCACTTCACAACTGCACAAGCTGAGGCTTTGAGAAAGAAGTGAGATAACTTGCAAAAGATGTATTGCCAGTAGGAAGGCATTGTGGGTATGTGTGGCTCCATCTAAGTTGAGGTCACCTGATTCCAGCACTCTTATCCATGGTACTATATTCTCAGCCATGTGCCATAACCATAATTTCGATAGGAAGGTAAGATGCAGACTCTGCAATACCTTTGTCTTTGTCTATGTGACTGAGGTCACCAAAGCCACAGGGATCCCTTCCTATATCTCACACAAGGAAACCACAGCTGCAAGTGCCTACGTGTCTTTCAGGCACCCTGTGCATGTCCTCAATAGTTTAAATGCTTAACCAAACTCCCCTTGCTTCCTTCTAGGCCCATCATTGCAAATCAAGTCATCGTTTGGAATCACCAAGACCTAAGTTAGGAAAGATTACACTTGTTTGAAAGAAATGGGAAAGAAAGGGCAACTGAGAATCCATTTTCCCTGGCTTTTAAAGTTGTCTAATATGGATGGATCAGCTCACAGATAGTTTTATAGCAGCATCCTTCTTCCTTTTCCCTCTGTGTTTGATGGGGAGCTTACAAAACATCGATACTGAGTTATTTTCTTTATTGCTGCCACAAAACTTGCCTTAATAAGAAGTGAAAGAAAGAAGAATGGGAGCTGTGGTCTCGCCACTCTGTTTCTTCAAGAGAATCCCATAAGTAAATTTGAGTCCTTTAAAATTCTTCTTTGGAGAAGGTATCTTCCAGTTGCTGGTATAAAATTGTCCATGTCCCATGCTAGCTCGTAGATCTCTCTTCAGGGAAATTAGTTACATTTTCTTGGGAAACAGCTACCAAGCTGTCAAGTGGGTACACCCTTCAGAGGAACTCAAACTTGAAACACACATCTCTTTCCCCTGTCTATCAACAGAGACTGGAAAGCCTGTTTATTAAATTCTGTGACATTCACTGCTAACTTCTCCACCATGGTGTTAAATGCTATGTACTAGATGGGTCTTTAAGATAAAATGGTTAAGACAGTGAATCACCCAATGTAAAAGAACCACAAAAGTGGTTTGCACATAGTAGATGCTACTTACATTTCACATCCTTCTGTATTAAGCCAGAATCTGCTTGCCCATGATCTCTGTGAATGGTCCCAGCTCCATGTTCAGCACCTAAGGATTTAGTATAGAATATCCCATAGGATGTCTCTCACTGTACTGCAAGACAGCTACGTTCTTACCACTCTCTTCGCTTTATGGTATTCTGAACTTTTTTGCCTTTTCCACATCTGATCATTTGTAATCTTTACCATTAAGCCAGTCTTTGTGATGATTCACTCAAACTGGTTTATGTATTTATATGTGACCTATGGTACCAGCCATTTTATTGAAAGACATTTATTACAGGTAATGGTACATTAATGGTATAATAGAATTAACATTTTGTGCATATGTATCTTCTGGGAGTTATCTGCTCTGTGAAGGATGACCCTAGATGGCTTTGTCTGAGACTAAGAGGATGAATGCATTCGCCTATTAGTTAAAGCTGTAAGAAGCCCTATCGCAGGGCTGGGGAAAGACTCAGCCTGCAAAGAGCTTGCAATGTGAGCATGAAAACCTGAGTTTGGAGCTTCAGGAATCACATAAAAAGGCAAGTGTGTGACAGGAGCACAGCTGTTATCACAGTGAGGTGTGTGTGTGTGTGTGTGTGTGTGTGTGTGTGTGTGTGTGTGTGTGTGTGTGTAGTGTACCAGGGGTCTGTTAACCAGCCAGTTCAAGTGAACTAACAAGCTCAAGATTCAATGTGAGTCTCTGCTCCAAAAGTAAGTTGGAGAACAAAGAACAATAGAGATGAAATTTATTGTAAACCTCTGCCCTCCACACACTTGTGCACATGCGCACGGACACACACACACACACACACACACACACACACACTCACAGAGGGAACTAAAATTAGCAAAGTTTATTTATATGTCAAGTTTTGGCCAGTGGATTCTCTCTTTTCACCCCTCCTGGCAATCTCCCTTCCCTTGCATCCTTCTCCCTCTGTCTCTCCTGCAGAAAAGAGGAAAGATGGAGTAACTGACTGATTCCACTCCAGGAGACTTAAGTATCCATGTAACCTTGTAAAATTATGCCTCATTGGTCTTTGTATTGTTCAGGAAATTTCATAAAAGAAAGCACCTGTGTGTATGAACCAGTCTAGGGATCAGGGCATACAGAAACCCTTGTGTGTATATGTGTACGGGCGTAGTGGTGCGTGTGTGTGTGTGTGTGTGTGTGTGTGTGTGTGTGTGTACACATCATAGCATGTGAATGAGGATCAGGGGACAACTTACAGGAGTCAGTTGTCTCCTTCCACCACGTGGGTTCTGGGTCTCAAACTCAGGCCATCAGGCTTGGCAAGTAGCATCACTACCAACAGAGCTATCTCATCAACTGGCAATCTTTCCTTTCATTTCTTCATCTTCCAAATGGATATCATAGTCACCACAGCTACATCTTTTTCTCACCATCCCTTGAGAGATGAATGAGAAAAAAATCATTCTTTGAAATCTAATCAGAGACACCATCTTGGTTATCTGTTTCAGGATTGTTATGACTTAAGGGGAATGCTTATGAAGCATTAAACAGTCTGGCATAAAGTAGACAGATTAAATGTGAGTCATCCCTCAGATGTCAGTGATGGCGACTCTCTGAAAGCAGCATCTTGGAAAAATGGAAAGGTTTACACCAAAATAAGCATGAATCTGTATCCTTGTTTCTCTCCGTGTCCATCTGTCTAGAAAGGAGGGTGTATGAAGGGGATTTGACAAGTTTCATCAAGAGAGAAAAACTTGCTCAAGCATGAGGATGCTGTTTCTCTGAAATCTGTGCTTGGCTTCTTCCCAGGGATCTGACTTCTCCTGGGCTTTGCAGCGAAATTTTCAGGGATGTATCCTCAGAAGTACTATCTGTACCAGTTCAGCTGCTTCTAGAATGAGCCACATTTCAAAAGGGAAAAAAATAGAACAAACTGTAGAGTCAGGGAGATGGAAGTGAGAAAGCCAGCCATCTGCCCAAGATATTCTGCACACCCTGGGGTTCTCAGGAGCTAGTTCACAGAGTGTGGAGCATCCTGGCGAAGCTTCGATGGAGGATCTCTAAGTTGGAGAGCCAACAATCCTGGGCTCAATTTTGAAGTATTACATCATAGTCTGCTTCTCAAACATGCTAGAGAACAGAGAAAGAACAGGCCCACATTACCATGCTGTGTACAGAGCTGGTGCTTTTGGTGGTGTGTTTTAAGAATGGGCTGGCAAATTTCTCCAGTTCCGGCAAGTCCCAGATCAACCACCATATTCCTGAGTTGCCTTATATTATGAATTTTTATGTATCAGTTACCAAAGTCAGTTCAACTTTCCATATTGTGTTTTACCTTTTACAATTCTTTGGTTCTGCTCAGAATACAAATGTTCTTTTCTTTTTAAAAACAATATCACATGCATTTTTACAAATGTAACCAGTCTAACATGGATGTTCCAGTTGGATTTTTCTGTTGCTGTGATAAATGCCATAACCAAAAGAAACTTGGGGGAGGAAAGGATTTATTTCAGCTTTCACATTAAGTTCACAGCCCATCATTAAGGAAGTCAGGACAGGAAGTTGGAGGCCAGAACCACAGAACACTGTTGCTTACTGGCTTGCTCAGTATCTCATGTTCAGCTAGTCTTATTATACACCTCAGGCCCACCTGCCTAGGGATGGTGCCACCCTGAGTGGACTGAGCCCTGCCACATCAGTCAACAAGACAATCTCTCACAGATATGTTTACAAATCTGATTCAGGTAGTTCTGCAATTAAAATTTCCTCTTCAAAGATGAATTCTAGATTCTGTCAGGTTGGCAATAATAAGCTGTACAATGGGGAACCAAATCAGGGTGGCTTGGAGTATTCTTGGACATCTAGGCAGTGTCTTAGTTAGGTTTTTCATTGCTGTGATGAGACACCATGACCACAGCAACGCTTCTCAGGAAAACATTTAATTGAGAGGTGGCTTACAGTTTCAGAAGTCCAGTCTGTTATCATCATGGTGGGAAGCAGGGCAGTGTGCAAGTAGAAATGGTGCTGCAGAACTTTCTGAGAGTTCCACATCTTACAGGCAACAGGAAGTCAGCTGAGACACTGGACCGTATCTTTAGCATAAGAAACCTCAAAGCCCACCCCCACAGTGACACACTTTTTTCAACAAGCCACACCTACTCCAAAAAGCCACACTTCCTAATAGTGCCACTGCCTTTGAGATTATGAGGGTAAGTTACATTCAAACTACCACAGTCAGTGTGGTACAACCTTCTTCTAAGATGAAATATTACATTTTTCTTTCCTTGGGTCCTTTTGGTCAATCAGCAGAAGGACTGTCATCACACAACTATTGCCCGGCCTTTTCATAGACACCGAATGACCCCATTCCCCCAGGGTCAGGTACCTTGATTAGTTTCCTTTGTGAGAAATGTCTTTGCAGTCTTCTGGATCAAAGAGCATGAGGAGGATGCAAGTTGCTAGAATATTGAGTTATCGTTTTCCTTTTCAATTAGCACCAGTTGCTGGCACCTTGTGTGACCCAAACTGAAAAGGAATTAGCATCAGCCTGTTTTTATTACAAAGCAATGGTTACAGTCATAGGTATGACTGTTGGGATGCCTAGTGCAGGTAGGTTCATAAACCTTCCCCACCACCCAGAATATCATGAAGCTACAGGTGGGAGAGGCAGCTTCCTAGCTGGCCTTCCAACCCTGTGAGCCTTCCAATGGAAACTGGAGCACAGTCAGCACAAGCTGGTTATAATGGGAGAGCTTGCTTTTAAGGGAGCACTAACAAATAAGAGGGAAGACCTGAATATCTTGTGTTCCCCCCTCATCCCTACAGGCTCAGGGCAGAAATTTTATTTTCTTATTACTGACATCCACTGAAGACAACACTTTGATTATTTTATTTTATTTTTTAGTTTCTGGCATTAGCCAAATGGACTGGAAAGGGGAGTGGGGGTGGAGGGGGGAAGAATCCAACTGATTAATATTCTTGCTTTGTTCAAACCCGCCCAATAGAAACAATATAGTGTTAAAGCTGGTTGTTAGAATATTCTGTCAAATTGAAACTTCTATTAATTGATATAACCATGCTTCACTGGGCATGGTGAAAATTGAGGTTCATAAAGGTGATCTGGAGTCAATGAAAAATCCTTAAATGTCTTGAATCATGAGAGAAAAATTAAAACACATTCGGTGTTGTTTTAGTGTTAAGTATTTTATTGCATTCCATATCTGGAAATTGGTAATATGTACCTAATATTTTGATAATATTCTATTAAAATGAGTGTTTGATTTGATACAACATCTCATTTCCCAATAGAGCAAGATGGAGAAGCCTTTTGTTATAGCTGGCTGGTTGTTATGCTCTAGGCAGAGTTAGGTCATTCTTATTTTTTATAGCGAAACTAATAGGTATGAATTGGAACCTACCTCCTTTTTCTTGGTAATTGGGCATTAGCTTTATAGATTTAAATATGCTGGGTGCAGTATTATAAATAGGCATGCTCCTAGCTAGAGGGCTTTGTACTTCTAAATTTCTCAAAGTCTAGAATTCTCTTTACCTAATGGGATTAAAGAGAACACAAGGATGGGACCTCCTTTATTGCCTTAATATCCCTGCCTTTTTCTTTAGCACTAATTCTCAGAGGGCCAGTGTGCTTCATACAAGTACAAATATTTCACAATGTTCTGTTTTTCAGTGTCTGTCTCTGTAGCCAAGGCTTGCCCAGAACTTGCTATGTGGCCCTCTCGGGCCTCAGACTCATAGTATCCCTCCTGCCTATGCCTCTTGAGTGCTGGGATTATGGGTTTGAGCCTTTACACCCAGCCACAGTGGTATTCTCAGAGTTCAGTTTAATTTTAGGTGTAATGAAGGCCACTGAGCTAATTTGGAACTAAAGGGCTTCTGCTCTTCTTTTCCAGGGGAAAAGGAGGTAAGTTGTCTAAGTAGGTGAGGGGTTTAGAGGAGGGAGATAATAATTTCAGGTTTTAAAGGAGACCCAAAGGGAAGCTGACCTCATTTTATTGGCAGAAGATTACACTGTGTATTTATAGATGGTGATATTGACTTCCTGAAGAGAAAAACTAAAAATGTACTGTGAAATGTTACCATATTAAAGGAGTGATTGACATTCTCATGTAGGTAAATTTATTCATTTGATGAATAAAACAGCCATGATGCTGAAGATTATATTTTTTAAGTTTGAATGTTTTCTACATTGTTTAATTTGGGGGGTTGGGGCTAAGCTATAGTTTAGTCGGTATCGTGCTGTCCATGCAAGCTCGAGAATCAGAGTCTGAATCACTGGCACTCATGTCAAAATCTAATCACACCAATATGTCTCTGTAATCCTAGACCTAGGAAGTCAGAGTCATGTGGACCAGGAGCTCATTGACCTGCTGCCTAAGCTGCATCAATTATCTCCAGGCTAGGTGAGAGACCCTGTCTCAAAAGTTAATGCAATGAGTGATTAAAGAAGATGCCCATGACTTCTGGCCTCCACATGCGCACACAGACACATAAACATGTACGTGAACCACAAATGAATACACACAAATTGCAATAATTTTTGATTCTTAGATTAACCTTTTATTGCATTCATTTTTTTAAAAAAATCTCCCTTTTGTCTCTTAGTTTTTTTTCAATGAATGTATGGAAAAAAAAACCCAGTGAAAGACCTTGGGAATTCTTCCATCCCCTTTATATAAAGTACACAAGCCCCATGGAGTCATATGGCTGAGGTTTCCAGGGAAACAAATCAAAATGGGGTGCTGGGCATCAGTCCTGAATGTCCTTCCCATCTCTGTTTTACTGAAGTCTTTTTACAAAGCTCCAAAGAGTCCTTAGAACCAATGCTTGTTTCAGGGTAAATTGTGATTTTGCTATAAGAGGCTTTTATGCTTGACACAGCAGATTAAAAAACATAACAAGAAATCTCTTTTCAACAACTAATGTGGCAAAATGAGAGGAGAAGAGAAATCGAAGGAAAGAAATTAGGAAGACATCATTTTCTCATCTCTTCCAAGTGCCCCAAAGGTCACCCACGCCCTCAGTGAATGCTGAAGTAGACTCTGTGTGGCCATCTGTTGCCTATGTGCCTCCAGTCATGTTTAAATAAAATGTAAAATAGCTAACTTGGTAAGTCAAATGGATTAACTTTCTCTCTTTATGAATAAATACTGTTTAGTCAGTGCTGAAAAGAAAAATCATAGGCTGGGGAGATATCTCGGTTGGAAATTGTTGTACAAGTATGAACACCTGAGCTCAATCCCATGAACCCACTTAAGAAAATCTGGTATGATGGGAGGCTGGAGAGACAGCTCAGTGGTTAAGAGCACCAGCTGCTCTTCCAGAGGACCTGGGTTCAATTCCCAGCACCACATGGCAGCTCACAGATGTCTATGATATGGCACCCTTGTACAGACATACATGTAGGCAAAAATGTCAATGCATATACAAAGAAAGAAAGAAAGAAAAAGTAAACTCTTAAAAGAAAATGTACATTTATTCCCACACTGGGGAGGCAGATAGAAGGATCAACGGGACTTGTTAATAGCTCTAGCTACACTTCTAGGAGACCCTGGTTCCATTCCTGGCACTCACATGCAATTCAGAACAACCTGTGACTCCTCTTCTAGGGAAACTAATGTGATGCCCTCTTCAGGCACCCAAGTATACACACAATACAGAGACATACATCCAAGCAAAATGCGCACACATATAATCAAATCAAATATAATAAAGTAGGTCTAAAGAAAGAAAGAAGCAAAAAGTAGCTGAGGGGCATCACCTAAGGTTGTTATCTGGCTTCTGCAAATATGCACACACATGCACCTGAAAACACACACACACACACATTTTCTTCAGTTGCACACTTTGAGCTATCATCTTTAATTTTGTCCACTTAATGTTTTCTTTAGCATCTCACCACAAAAACTAAGAGTTTTTTCTCAAAACATGTCAAAGTGCATGCGCAGGCAATCTAAGAACCTGAAAGCTCAAAGCATAGGAGAAAGGCAGACACTAGCTAGCTCTTACCTGACAGTGAAATGTCTCCACACATCCTCCAGGCATAGGCCCCTGTTTACAGTGGCACCACTACACTATTAAATGACAATTACTTTCTGAGAAAGTTTTAGGCCTTGTTCTGCCAGAAAAAGATAAGTAGCTTGTGAACTGGATTTAATTTTGCCTTTTGAGTAAGAATATCAAATTGAAGTAAAGGCTGCTATGGGTAGGTACAGATGAAGAAAGGGGTTTATTGTCCTCAATTGTCACTTGGCAATGTCAATCCCAATTTTAATGCATACTCAACTTTTCTCCTTCTATTAAATGCATCTCATCTGCCTGGAATACAGGACACATTCTAAACATTCTCAGAGTTCCTTCTATCACCACTAGAGTCCAAAAGTTTCCTTCTCCAACCAAAATCTAAACTCTAACACCATGTGCTCCCACTCAGCCAGGAGTGCAAGCCATAGTCAAACTGGTATAACATCTTTGTTAATATAAAACATGGACATTATGTAACATTCAGATAACATTTCAAAACTTTTGAATGCAGTTGTAATTAAAGTATTTGAAACCATGGAAAGGGTTTACCTTATAAGAGAACTTCTGAAATCTTTGTCTCAGACTCCCATTGTTCTCCCTGACTGTCGTGTTTAGAGTGAATTTGATAATGTCTACAAAAGTGTTTTATGTTTATCAAAATCTAGCATGAAAGAAAGTGAAGCTATTTGGACTGGAGTCATCAGTGATTAATGGGGTAGAGTGACCACTTTTGGAAGGTGATTTAATACTTTAAACCTTTAAGATGTCATTTAGTGCTCTGGAAAAGGTAATTTACTAAATGATGCTTTTGTAACTTAAAAGAATTCATGACCACCTAAAGTGAGCAAATCATTGCCCTTGTAGTCTCAGGGCTGTAGAACCTCATCCGAGACCACAGTCTTTCAAACAGGTGTGATTTTATGTCGTTTCAGGAAGAAAAAAAAAACTTGCAACCTCAAGAAAGACTGGCACTTCTGATTTTTCTGACAAATCTAAAGAAAAAAATAATAAAATGGTTCTTTTTTTAATTTTAAATTGGGTGTGACCCCTCTTTCCTATTGCTACTTTTGAAGCAACAAAACCATCATGTCTTTTAGGCAGAAGCAGTTCCACACTTTGGATTACACAATAATAATAGCAACCATTTAATATATTTAAGACACTGTTACTACCTAAAAGATTTGAGATATATATTAAATGGGTTCACAGCTGCTATTTCATGGAATCAACTGAAAATTAAAAATAAGCAGCCTTTTTTTCTAGCCAGTGAAAAGAATTCAGTTGAATATAAACAAAACAAATCAAAATGCCAAAAATAAACCCTCTCTTACCTCGTGGTACAGGTATATTTTGATGAGAAAAGCCTTGAGTTCATTGTTACTGATAATAAGCATCATATTTAAAGATTCTATTAAATTTACCCCGACCCAATTTTTGCAGTAAGAAAAAAAAACAGCTGCACCCTATGCACTTTAGTCCTTCTCATTTACCAGAAGAACTTCTTACCTTCCGTCAATAGTAATTATACATGTGTAAGGCCAACATTGAATTATATCCAAATAGATATAATGCAATGAATCTAGCTCTTCTCTCTTGAATAACCCATGGTTCAATTTGCTTTGCACAAATTTAATTAGTTATTGTCCCACTGGTTTTCTGTTAACTCTATGTTTGAGTTCCCCTACACTAATGAAACCTCTTTAAAAACTTCAAGTCATACTTGGAGTTGTTTTTGAACTATCTAGGAGTGTCACTACCAGCCACCTATGAGTGATGCATAAGGGTTGGACCTACATCGAGTCCTACACTTGAGCACAGGTCACAATCTTCTGTGAGGGAAAATGAGACAGAAACGAGGTGATAAGGGTTTTCAGCCTGCCACATATGCCTGACCCTGAAAAAAGAAGGTATTTGTAAGTTAAAGCACAATTCAGGTTCTACCACCAGAATGTCTATAGCAAAAGATACGGCATAGCGCTGAGTGTTTGCATTTCTGGTTAGTTCCCACGTGCTGTGGTTAATATTGTTAACTTGGCAGGATCTAGAATCACCTGAGACAAGGATGATTAGAATAACGGAGATGAGAAGACATATCATAGAATAGGTGGTATCATGCACTGGGAGGGGCCCTGGACTGAATGAAAAAGAGGAAGTAGAGGTTGTTTTCTGCTTTCTGGTGTGGATATAGAGTTCCCAGCATTCTCAAGCTTCCCTGCCATGACGGAGTGTTCTCTCAGACTGAAGGCAAACCCTTCTTCACTTCAGTTGCTCTGTCAGAGTATGCTCACAGTCACAAGAAGAGTCACTAAACCACAAGGTGATGTTGATATCACTGGTCCTGAGAGAACACTTTGAGAATCATTGGATTCATGTTTAGTCTTCTCTATGTTTTATTTGCTGATGTGAAAGATCTCCACTCTTTTTAAATCATTCAAATTGAGATTTAAGGATAGAAGCCATTATTCACAGAAACAAATATAGTAAAGGAGTTTAATGCTAAACCCACAAGTTAAAAGACCTAAAAGAAATCAAGCTGAGCTCCAAATACATCAGGACATGAATGAATAACTCTAACTGATTAATGATAATAATAATAATTTTCTAAATGAGGCTATATCCCACATCATTAGCACAGTTATTACCCAACTTATGAATGGATCATATCACAGTTTATTTGGGATTTTTTGAAGTGGTTTTTGCTATAGAATTGTGAAAGGCAATAGCAATAAATGCCTCTCTATACAGAATTCACTTAAACATTCTTCTAAAAGCACCATGGTAATATTCTTGTGAATCTGAATGCTGAGGTTGCAAGTGGCTTCTGGAGGTTCAAAGTCAGATCCTCACATTATGTGGTAATGCTTTACTCACTAAGACATTTACAGATATGTGTGGCCATGGACTTATAGTAGGTATGCTGTAGATGAACAGGGAGAGGGGAAATTGTTAGGTCCATCTTGGATATCCAATACATTTGTTTCTTTTTGGCATATCTAGGCTAAAGCCACTACAGCATTACATGGACATCCATACACATGTCAACCTCCACTGGAGGCAACTCACAGACCCCCTTTGCTATTCCCGTTCAGTAAGCCAAACTGTAATGGGGATGTGGGACCCTAATGACATATCTCATACATAGTTAGGTCAGTGAGCCCAGAACAGTGGAGTTAAAGAGTTGAAGAAACATAGCATGTCATGTGGAATAAGGCATAGAGGATGTTTAACTGTTCAGACATGCTTAGATATGCTAATCATCATCACCTATGGTTTTGCTCCCTCTCCTACCTTATATACGTTCCTGCCATAGTCTAACCTTTCTATTTTTCTCCTGCTATTTAGGTTTAAAAGGGACTTAAATCTTCTCAGGTTGCATCTTGGGGTAGAATATTGTTGACATTTCAAGAAAAATCTCTGAGCACAGAAAGATTTTCTGGTGACCAGAGGCTGCAAAGTTGGGCAAAGGTTAGGAATGGGAAGCCAGAGAAAGAACCATTAATAAGTCAGTGAGTTATTTCAATCCTGTGGCTGTGCCAGCCACCTCTGCAACCTCAGTTATAGTTTATCTCTTACATTTGTGTCCAAATTAAAAGAACAGGAGAAAATATTCATTACTGGCAAATCAGAAACTACTTCTGGTGTTGGCTGAGGTGAGCAAAGACCATTATTTGAAGTTGGGCATTTATAAAGTAGGGAGTTCATGAGTACCAACACATGCCACACACGCAGGCAATGAAATGTATGAGTCAGTTTCATTGATTACCAATTTGTGCCTTTCTACACTTGATTCTTTTTTGTTTTTGTTTTTGTTTTTTGTTTATATATATATATATATTATTTAACTTTTACCCATGTCACTTTCAGTTCCCTCTCCCTCCCCTCTTCCCCCACCCCAATCCTCCCAACACCTCACCCCCACTCCATCCCCCCTTTGCTCCCCAGGGAGGGCAAGGGCCTCCATGAGGGAATTTCAGAGTCTATCACGTCATCCCGGGAAGGGCTCAGGTTCTTCCCCATGTGTCCAAGCTGAGAGAGCATCCTTCCATGTGGTATAGGTTCTCAGAGACCTTCTGTATGCCAGGAATAAATACTTCTTCCCTCTCCAAGGACCCACAGATTGCCAAGGCCTCCTCTCTGTCACCCAGGTTCAGTGGAAGGGATGTCTGGATCAGTCCCATGATGGCCTCTCAGTCTTCAGTCTGGGGTCCATGTGTTCCCCCTTGTTTAGGTCAGCTGCCTCTGTGGGTTTTGCCAGTCAGATCTTGATTCCTTTGGTCATCACTCTTCTTTGTAACTGGGTTCCAGGAATTCAATTTGGTTCACAGCGGTGGGTGTCTGCCTCTGCCTCCATCAGCCACTGGATGAGAGTTCTAGGATGGCATATAAGGTAGTCATCATTCTTATTATCATGGAAGGGCATTTAGGGTAGCCTTTACTTGATTCTTATATAGAATTATAGACTATAGGAGTAGGAGTCCCAGTACTTGGAGATATGGGAATGAAGAAAAAGCATGCAAGCAAAGACTGTATTAGAGGAAATATCTGTGAGAAAAAAAAATGCAGCAGGAGTCAGAATAGATTAGAGTGGCCAGGCTGCCATGCGGTGCAGTTTAAGGGAGACTCAGCGGGACCACTCGGAGTTCTTGACCCAAACTTCACCACAAATCACCTAGTATCTCCCAGAAAGGAACCTGATTGACACTCCCTGCTGTGCTCAATCAAAGCCTGGGAGGCTGGGCACAACACAAATGGACTCTTATTTCAAAACCCAGCACCTGGGACTGTGGGTCAATTACACCATGGCTGGACGTCTGTGAGGGACATGTCATCTGCATGGAGCAGTAGCGAAAGTATCTCAGAATAAATGTAAATAAAGTAAATTTGCTTTGAAATAGACAGGGTACCATTTTATTTGTTAACCTTGGAAAAAACAAAGTTGCAATTCATTGTCCTTGCTGATACTATTTAGGAAATGGGGAGTCAAATTAAAATCTACCTGACCTGAAGAATTGTATTCCGGTCCTATGGTTTCCTCTGAACTGTTTTTACTTGGGGGTGGGATGTTGGGGCACACACATCTGGCACATGTCAGAGAACAATCCTTAATGTCGGTGCTTGCCATCCTTCTCATTGAGACTGTTTCTGTTCACTGCTGTGCATGCCAGTGTAGCTGGACTGGGAGCTCCTAGAAACTCCTGTCTCTGCCACCCATCTCCCCTATGAATGTTGGAATCACAAATGTGTGCTCCAATGCCTGGGTTATTTAGCTTCTAGAGAACCACCCTCAGGTCCTCCAGTTCATGCAGCAAGCACTTCTCCCACTAAGCTCCCACTAAACCATCTCCCTATTCCAAACTAGTCCTAAGTATGGAAAAATAGAGAAAATGACAAGCTTTGGCCTCCAGTTTTGTCTTTAGGGTAAGGACAACAGAATGGCATGGAATTGGCAGCTAAAGGGATGGGGATGGGCTGCAGGAAAGCCCCAACTTCTCAGAGGGCACCCAAATCTCCATTCTTTTGACTGAGAGGGATAAAAAGCCTTGACCTTGGAATTTAGAACACCTAATTTTGCAATGTTCCTCCAAGTTAAATATGAACATATTATGCTATACTGTAATCATGTGCACAGTTTCTGTTTATTTAATGCTAAAATGTAGAAGGGACATTCTTTTCATTTCCCCAGATCTAATTGGTACAATATGCTTATGTAGTTAACAGGAGTGTGCAGAGAGGAGGGTATCTTTCAGATAACTTTTAAAAAGCCAGTGTTCATGAACTAACTTATTTATATGAACTTGCATTACATTCTAATCCGATTATACTACACTTCACTTTCAGCTCTTTCAGGCTTAAAACAATGACAATATGTTAATGGTTTTCCTTTAAAATGATTTTAAAACTCAGTTATCATGGTATCATTGCTTAGTGTTGCAGTGTTCGATATTGTCTTTCTTTGGAAAGAATGCAAAGGTTCAACCATGATGGCCCCTGATAAAGTTCTTTGTGGTGGTTAATGAGATAAGCTTCTAATTGCTAGAGATAAAATTAATAAGATTATGACTACAAGAATAAAATAACTTTTTGTTGTCTTGTTCAAAATGAATTGCACAAAATAGCCCTGAAAATGCACAAATGAGATTATCAAAAAACTTGGGGTTTTCTGGTGGAAAGAAAAGCTAAGGTGCAGTTGTAGTGATGGTTCAGACGAGGCTATCCAGGGTCAGATTCAAAACGAGGGGCCTTGGGCATAACCCAAGAGTCATGGAGTGAATAACAGTAGTCACAGAATAGGGGTGGACATTAAAAAGAAATAGCAGTGATGAGAGGTTGCTAAGAAGTGTGACTATTTCCAGTATTTGGAGAATTTTCTCATGCAAAATGGAAACTAGCACTTACACCCAGTAATTGCCTGTATAGATCAGTCTATCTCCTTTGTTTACCTATGAATAATGAATAACCTTCAGGCATTCCTATTTTACTATACAAAGGCATCTGCAATATTCAGTATTATGCACCCTCTTCTTCTCACACATACACAAAGAGAGAGGGGGAAACAGACTCTACTATTCATACACACTCATTCATTCACTCATACATAAAGGAGAATTTTTGTGCCTATAGTTCCTTGCCTTCAAATTCAGGTCAAACAAAAGTGTGTTCCCTAATGTTATACAGCTGAAGTATTGTCTAATTTTTCTAGGCCTATTTCCATAAAAGCTTTTTCTTCATAAATGAAGATGCTTATCCCTGTGTTTGTGGCAATTAAAGATATGTATATTTAATGGTCTTGCTCCATCTGTAGAATGTTGGCTAATGCTGGTGTCATAGGTTGCCAATTTACTGTCTAGTAATTGCTGCTTAAATACTTGTTTGAGATAGGCAAGAGCTTTGTCTGACTGCTGGCTTAGATTCACAATGATGCTTCATCAAGCCTTGGTGGAAGAGATGGCTTCTAATTAAACCAACAACAGCACCTCTAGAACTGAATAACTCCTGCTTCTGACCTTTTAATATGACTGGCTAAAGGATGAAAATACATGCTAATCAAGAAATCAGCTGAAGAGCTTGTGTTTGTGCAATCTCAAAACAAAATGAATTTTGTGGAAACATCATCAGAAAGCTTCCAACTACCAGAGTACACATATTCTCCAAAGTCAAGGGACGGGGATTGAGATCTTACTTTGCACAGACATGCAAAACCCTTAGAGTAATTATTTTTAATATATTACCCCAAATACTGATTGCTTCATATAGTTAAGTGGCAAACACTAATTATCCATAGCAACTTCTATCTTCTTGTCTAGTAAAGCGTATCATTCCAACAAGGTAGAAAGTATAGCTTTGTCGAGACCGATTGAAAAATGTCTCTTCAAAATTGTGGTCTCCCACAAATCCTTGGGTCAATTCTTCTTTACAGATTTGCACAACAGACAACACAGTTTTGTTTTGTTTTGTTTTACTCAAAAGCTCTTCATTCACCCAAGTATTCTGTGAATGCCTCTGTGCTATCTCTTTCTGTTCAGTTGAGAATTTGTGCAACTTTAAATATTGGGAGTCAAATAGGTTAAAATTGCTTAAAACACATGCATACACCAAAAGAATTATAAACCCAAATTGGATTCTGAAACCAATTAACCATTGCATGGTACAAAACCAGTGATTTTCAGGAGAGAAGGAATTATCTAATCATGGGAAGTAATGGATTCTGGTACTAAATGTCTTTTTATGAGTGTATTTCCTTTTATTCTTTTTGGCTTTTGAGACAGGGTTTCTTTGTGTAGCTCTGTCTGTCTTGCTATGTATACTTGCTATGTATACCAGGCTGGCCTGACACTCAAACTCACAGAGATCTGCCTGCCTCTGCCTCCTGAGCAAGAATTAAAGACATGCACCACCACTGCCCAACCTTTGAGTGTATTCTTTTTTTTTTTTTTTTGGTTTTATGAGACAGGGTTTCTCTCTTTTGGAGGCTGTCAGTCCAGCCTGGCCTCGAATTCACAGAGATCTGCCTGCCTCTGCCTCCAGAGTGCTGGGATTAAAGGCGTGCGCCACCAACGCCTGGCTCCTTTGAGTGTATTCAGCACTGCTCCACCTTTTCTCCTGGCTTCTAGTCATTAGAATGTCTTCACTTTTCCACTCTGTCTGCTACTTCCAGATCCAAGGTCAAAGGTACCTTGCCCAGTCCTTCAAATGGTTATTATATTAAGTTTATATTTCCTTGCCTTCTCATAGATGCTTGACTTTATCTTTCTACAAGACCTCCCCTCCTTGGCCAGGCGGTGGTGGCACACGCCTTTAGTCCCAACACTTGGGAGGCAGAGGCAGGCGGATCTCTGTGAGTTCGAGGCTAGGCTGGACTGACAGCCTCCAAAATAATACAGAGAAACCCTGTCTCGTTAAAAAAAAAAAAGACCTCCCCTCCTCAAAGTCCTGTTTTATGTAAAGTTCTCTGATCAAGGAACACTAATGTTTCAAAAAGAGTAATCAATGTGCAGGAGTTCTATATTCTCACTTCTTTTATTCATATTTATTTAGGTATGATTGAAAAATTACATATCTGAGCTATATAGCTAGATATTTTGTCAAGTTTTTTACTCCCCTTTTGCTCAGTACTTTACCCTTGCACCTGATCTTATTACTTCACTAATCACGATTTGATAAAAGTGATCAATAACCTGTAAACAGTCCAAGTTTAGCCTTTCTAGGCTATGCTCTCTCTATTCAGGATTTCACTGTGGTACTAATGTCATAGACCATATACTGTTGAGAGACACTCACTACCTAAATTCTCTAAAACAATCCTGCAAGGGACACTAACGTTAAAAGTTATAGATTGCTGTTATGTAAAAGAAAGATTTATGGTTTGGTCATTTCATAAAGTTCTCTGTTTGTAATCTTTTTAAATATTCACAGTGTGACCAAGCATGGTAGTACACACCCATGATTGCATACTTTGAAACTGAAGCAGGAGATTCCTGGGTTTCTTTCAGGACAGTTTGATCTGCATAGCAAGATCCTAATCTCAAAAACAAACCTACAAACAAGCAAACAAAAAAAAAAACACAAAAAACCAGATTCACAGTATTAAGTAATGATCCTGTTTGGTTTAGTCTGTAAAATCTTTTTATAAAACTAAAACTTCACTTCTTCAAAGTTAATTCTTCTTCCAGATCTAGTTCTCTGAACTCTATGATTTTCTTTTTCTCATCATTCTGCTTCGACCCATGGCTCTCCATTCTGTACATCCTCTCTTCGTCGAGAATGGATGATTTCCAAACTAGGTTTGTTGATGACCTTCCTATGTCCTTCAGATTTGCACATCTTGTTTTCTAACATGCACACCAACCTGGATGCTCCCAGATGCTTTCTTTGCCTGGATGGATCTCAGATAACCTACCTTTAACAGGTCTCAAATTGGAAGATCATTTCTGCTTCCACCAATCGTTTTTGATGAGTATTGTTCCTGGCTATGAACTATTATCCTTGCTTGAAACATAAGGAACTTCATTTTGTCTGTGATTTCACGTATTGCACAGAACAAGATTAACACAGTGAAATGGTCTCCTGATAGATGGGGAAGTAGGAACTGAGGATGAAGAGTGTAAAAAAAGTACTAAGAAAGAGAAGTAATAAAAGACATAAGAGAACATACACCCAGATGGACCTCTGACATTTGGCCCCCAGATATCCCCTTGATAAGCCATCTCAGTAAGAAAGATTACACAAATCTAAGAACATTGCCTCTGGTATTTAAAGACATTTTCAAAGGGTATTGTACCCTCACACCCACCTACACTGGGTTCTTCTGAGACCATGCTTGAAAGCCAGCCTACTCACCATGTGGGAGAGAAATTGTGCATGAAGAGTGGGGAAATCCTCCACTGGCCCTTTAAAGGCAGCCAGTATGCAAGAGCATGACACTGTGACACAGGTTTGCTCTTTGAGTTCCAGGGTCCTGCTCCTTTCCCGATTGAAGCTCTCGCTCCATGTTTGGTACCTTCCCCATATTTTGTTCTTTCCTTCTTTTGTGCTCAAGGGTGAGGGGTGGGGTTGGAGTGGAGGAGTCTATATGTAGGTACATGTTCCTGTGTGTGGATAAGCATGTGTGTAGGTTCAGGGGTGTGTGTGTGTGTGTGTGTGTGTGTGTGTGTGTGTGTGTGTGTGTGTGTGTGTGTGTGACTCTGTTTGCCAAAGGACAACCTTTGGTAGCATATTGGTGTTGTTGTCATTCTTCAGATATGTTAGGGGAGCAGTATCTTTCAGTGGTTTAAAGCCCACCCAGAAGCTTCAGGGAACTACCTGTCTCCACCTTCCCAGAACTGGGATTATAAGTGCACATACATTACAACACCTGATTCTGGTGGGAGGGGGTGTGAAGGGTTTTTGGCCTTTATTATTCTGGTTTGTTTTGTTTTCTTAACATGGATTCTAGGGATTGAACTCAGGTCTCCATGCTTGCAAAGTATGTACTTACTGACTAAACCATCTCCTCATCCCCCACCCTTACTTTCTAATGAAAAATACAGTAAATCACAGCAGCATAAATAAATTGTGGGTCACACACACCTACACTTACATCCCAGCACCTCTATTCAGCTCAGTGATGTTAAACATGGCATTCAAACCTCCAAGTAGACTAGATTTAAAAATATCTGCCTGTACAGTCAGCTGTGAGGACTGAATAGATAATTCTTATTGAGTGTCAAGAACATGCTAGCTGTTTAATAAATAGTGGCTAATGTCACTTAGTCTTTTGGATTCATCTTTATTTCATGAGCCCATTTTTTTTCAACACACTGTCAAACCCCACATATAAATGGTACAGTGCCCAAGTCCACTCAGATATTCTCAGCTTAATTATGAGTTCTCACGTAATTTCCCCTCTAGCTATGGTAAAGGTATTAGAAGCAGTAAGCCTGAAATTCAATACTTAGATAAACAAAAAGTCTAAAGTATTTAGAGTCTCCATAAGATACACTGGCTTTGTGTTAGAAAGCCCTGTTTGGGTCTCTTACATAATAAAAAAATCTATGAAATGCAATTGATCAAACTCAAGGAGATGAAGAGTCATACAGACTCTCCTGGCTTTAGAACTTGAGGTTTTACACTGCTTTGGATAGCAAACCTGCTGCTTAGCTCACTAAGCCATCCCCTCTGGCTATGTGATTACATACAGCAATTTACCATCAGTGAAAGAAAATAAATGCTCACTATATTGCTCTCTCCCACAGCCCCACCTCTCAAATGCAGTAACAAAATTGAATATACCATTTTAAGACACATCAGGCTATGCCTCATCAAATTCTCATGAAGCAAGACCAAAATTAATTTCCATTACAGGAATAGAGGTGAACTTTTGGTTTCCACATAAAGTCAAGGTATATACTGATTTTTATAATGTTCTTACTCAAAAATTTATCTTCCTATATTGGCAGAACAGCCCTTTGATATTTGTCTGCAAATGAATGCCAGTCACTCATATCCACAGCAGATAGAGGGTGGAATAAATGCTAGGAGGTTTTTTAGTTTTTATGAGTATGGCAGAAAGAACACTGGGTTTAGAATCCGATAGTCCTGGTGTCAAATTCTGTCTCTCATATCCTTTTTTAGCTCCATAGCACATTATTTACATGATTTGTTTTCCCCAGTGAAAAGATCCAGGGATCAGAAGTTCAAAGACCTAATTTCTAATGTCAGTTTCACAAACTGACCACTCAATTTCAATTTTCTTCTTGTATAGTGAGAACAGCATCAATTGATAGCCATCCTAGGTCTTGAATCTGTAATACTGAGAGACATTTGTAGGCGATTGATTCAGAAGAGTCTGATTATCATTTGAAGCCTGGTTCCCTATTGCCAAGCAATACCATAAATGCATTTGCATTTCTGGAGGAAGGCAGATCCTATTACTCCTATTTTGCAGATTAGGAAACATGGCCTTGAATATGCTAAATGACACTGCCAAAATCACACAGTTGGTAACTTACTGAGCCAAGTGTCTTTCTTCTGCCTACAAATGAATGTTCCTTCCAGAACTACAGGTCTAACTACAGTGTGTGCCTGTATGTATCTTCATGAAATTAACATGTTTCATTCACATCAGGCTTGGAATTCTGATTTTTTCTTTCATAAGAAGCCAGTTTGTTCCCCTTTCTTTCCTATGGTTGTAATTGCATAAAGGAGGGCTCTAAAAATCACCTCCATATGCCTCATTTTACTTCTCTTTTCCTTTCTGGGCTCAAAATCAGATTCCAGTCCCAGGTTGCTAAACAGTTCACTGACACAGTGCACTGAAGAGGGCATTGGAAATTGCAAAATGCTTAATAGATGATTAGTCAAACAGACAAATAGATGATATATATAAGACAGAAAGACAGATGGGTGGGTAGATAGATAGACAGATAGATAGATATATAGATAGATAGACAGACAGATAGATAGTAGTAGGTAGTAGATAGATTATAGAAACACACAGATAATAGAGAGATAGATAGTGGATGATTGACAAATATACAGATGGATGGATGAATAGATAGACACACAGAAACACATGCTCAGCATTATTTTGAGTTACCTTACACCACAAATTCCAGCTCCTTGTTACTATCTATTGGATGTCATTTTCCCTTTTAAGACAGGGTTTCTCTGTGTAGCCCTGACTGCCCTGGAACTCACATAGATTGGCCTACCTTTATCTCCCAAGTTATTGGATTAAAGGTGTGTGCCACCATAGCATGTGGCTTCTAGAAACTTTGTCACTCTTTTCCTTAAATTAACTGGAAATGCCAGCTATTTGCAGCTCTTTCTCTTTCTCTCTCTCCCTCCCTCCCTCCCTCCCTCCCTCCCTCCCTCCCTCCCTCCCTCCCTCCCTCCCTCCCTCCCTCCCTCTCTCTCTCTCTCTCTCTCTCTCTCTCTCTCTCTCTCTCTCTCTCTCTCTCTCTGCCCTGCCATGTGTCATTTTACATCCCCCATCACTGCGCATTTTGCAGGTAGTCTTCCTTCTGCCAAGATATTCGGTTACTGCCATCTCTGCTGCCCTCATCACTGATTTATTTTTCAGTGCAGAGCCCCCCCCATGTAGCGTGTCCCAGAAAGAAATTCTGACACCTAAAACAGTCCCTGCCAGTTAATATCCTTCTGTCAGTAGCTCTGCCCTGATTTAGACTGATTCTTGACAGCCTCCCACAGGCAAACACCTGCAGAAACCTGCGGTAGCTACAGGTGAATTCCGAGACCTGAACTTGATCTGAGCAGAACTGTGGATTTTTGCTGAATGCATCCTGGAAAAATGAGAGAAGCATCGCCCCCGCTCCCTGCAAAGTCATTTTGTTTTTCAAAGGGAACAAGAATACAGAACAGCTGTTGTTTCAAAGGAGTTTACATAGACATTTAGTGATGCAGCAGGGCCAATGGTGTTGGAGGGTTATTTCAAATACTGTATCACTCTGAAGTATTTTTAGTCTTTGGGGGATATTGTACATGGCAGACACATTGTTGACATCTGGCAGGTTCATATGCAGCCACTGAGTTTTTCAAAACAAAACTGTTGCAAAGGATATTTAAACCTGAATGTCAGTTGGGAATAAAATGTTCCCTTCTTAGACTGTCTTTCCTGGTGTGAAATGTACAAATTCTAAAGATTAGGACTGAGTCAGTTTAGATATTCCAAAACACGGAAATGAAAAGAAAGCTTTCTTCCCCCTCTGAATGTCATCTGCTTCTAAAATTATAGGGCAAACTTTGTTGCAATGATTTAAAGAAAAACAGGGTTTTTGCATATCTTCCCTGAGCACACTCAAGTATAATATTGGTTACTTGGAAGTTAATTGTCACATGTCGTGGAATTGGACAGGGCTCAAATCTTGATTCCACGGCTTCATTGCTAAATGGGGGTGGGAATGGTGAATGTTGTAATTAACCATTCCGAGTTCAGATTCCTTTGTTATTTTGTCAAAGAGGTAACACCAGGGCCAGCAAAATGACTCATCTGGTAAAGAAAGGCACTTTCCACTGAGCCTAACAAACTGGGTTCAATCCCTAGAACCCTCACAATAGAAGGAGAGTACTGATCCTCTGTAATTTGTTATCTGCTGTCCATTCACATGCCATGACATGCACATTCCCACACACATCATACACACCCAAAATAGTAAATGCATGTTTAACAAGGAGATATCAATACTCCCTGTCCCTTAGGACTATTGGGAAGAACAATTGGCATGTCTATGAAGAGTTAAAGCAGGTGTCTGGTGCACTAAGTGCTCAGTCAATGTAGCTGTTATTTTGCTATTATATAGAACTTAATGTACTAAGAAAGGCATAAGGGTTTTTTGTTCAGACAGAGATAGTTAACATCAGGTGAGTCTTCTTTGAAGTTGATAATAGATTTATAAAACTCTTTCTATGAAATTACTGTACTTGACTCTCATTGAAATTATGTAATTCAAAAATGAAAGCCATGCGATTGCTCTCAAAACACTTCCAGCTTTTGCAAGATACTGGTTTTATACCATTGTTCTGTTATTCAGAAAATGAATATCCAACTTTAAACTAATAGACTTAAAAAAAAAGTAAAGCCCATCTTTTTCCACAGTTCAACCATTTCATTATTTTCTTATATTTCTAACAAGTTTTGCGGGATCTGAGACAGGGCCTCCAGTAGCCCAGCCTGGCCTCAAACTCAAACTGTAGTCAGCTGGTTTTGAATTCCTGATCCTCCTGTGTCTGCCTCCAGTGCTAAGATTACAGGTACATACCCTATGCCTAGCTGCTGATTCTTTTTTTTAAAGCAGGTTAACCCTGAATGGTTTTCCTATGTCTCTATTTTTGTTGTTTCCTAATGAAGACAGTCAGAGCTGAAGCCTCTCTGATGGCACTCCAGGCTCAAAGAGGCTTGTATATGTTTAACAAGAAAAGTTACAGAAAATTGGCAACAATAATTTAGCCAGTATACAGAACAATTGGCTGAATTAGAACTCTAGTTCTTCCATGCATGCCAAGAATATACTTAAAACGATTTGGAGTATGGATTAGGAATGGACCATCAAGTGCCATGTCTGGCCTAGTCATCTTTTGTTGGAAAAACTCAGGAACTGCCAGTTGTTTCTGCCATAACTCTATTGCCCTAAGCCACAAAACTAAGTATGAATAGATGAGAGAAAGTTATTAAAAACAGAAATTTAAAACACCAGTGTTTAAGCAATATTGTTATTGTTAGGAAGCATGTTAAAGGAAAAATCCATGAGCTAGGCAGAGCTTTCTGTATGCCAACTGCTTTCTGTTTTAGAAACTCCTGACTGGACAGTTGGCCTCCTTTGCAGGACTCAGGTGTGTGTTTATGTTGTCCATGTTCTCAGTTTTCCAAACTTCTTACTCCTATGACCCTGGAACCAATGACCCTATGGCCATGATGGAGTTTTGTGTTTCCAGAGGCAGTATGCTCGAAGCCTCTCCCCACTTCTCGCCCAGATTCACTCATCATTTTCCAGGTGGGAAAGTGATTGACACAGTGTAGACTGAGAAAAAGTAAAAGGAGTGTAAGTAAGTCAGGGTCCTTGCTCATCTTGTAATGGCAATGATATTGTTTCTGTCCTCATCATGTGAGGCATATGGCTTCCAGCTTTGCAATCAGGCTGAAGACAAGAGAGTCACCAACCCACAAACCTCAGGCTATATATCCAATAAAAAAGGACAGTGCACACTACAGAAAATTTTTACATAGTTATCAACTATACCAACTAAATGTAAATTGCACAGGATTGTAATTTTATGATATAAAAAGTGTCCTAACTAAAGAACAAGTCAAAGTTGACGATGCCTACAAGAGCAGAACTAAGACAGAATATACTTAGTTAAGCATCATCTCCCCACAACCAAGTTGCAAAGAACCCTGTAGAATAATGGACCAGCTGAAAGAATGTAAGAGATGGGGAAGAGAGCCATGAAATGCTATCATCTAGACATGACACGGTTGTCATTTGCACGAGCTCATAGTAGTTATGATTACCTGCACTGGAAACAATCCAGAAAAATCCCAGTGTGCTGGGAGAGGACTCTGAGCGCCCCCCCCCGCAAGTCGGGGAAACATTGACAATTGATGGTTGGAGAGTCACTGTCTTTTGGGTGTGTGACAGCTGGTAGGTTGTCCACACCTTGGTGGACGGCCCCATGCCTATGCATATGACGTCAACACTGAACAGACTCAGAATGAGGCTAGTAATTGTAGTGGCATCTTGCCTTGCTAGTGAACTTGTGGTGGTGGCTACACCTTTTGCGCATGGTTTCAGGTGCAGACCTGACCCATTATAAGGTAGAGGAGGGATTGGCTCAAGGTCCCTTGGGTTATGGAGAGCATTAGAAGGACAGAGACTGAATCTTCTGGAGCAGGAAGACTGCGGCAGTTATTTACTCTTATCTGTGTAAGTGCTTCCCTAATAAATACCTATTTATCACTTATCTTGGGTCTGCTGGACTCATTTAAACACTGCCTTCAAATAATAATAATAATAATAAAGTGAAGTCAGGAAGGAGATAGGTTAGTGAACTTCAGGAACAATTGGAGCAAGGTAATGGATGGATAAGATCAAAAT
Organism: Mesocricetus auratus; assembly: GCF_017639785.1. NCBI lineage: Eukaryota > Metazoa > Chordata > Mammalia > Rodentia > Cricetidae > Mesocricetus > Mesocricetus auratus. The sequence continues at coordinate 24,800,756 of NW_024429196.1, read as the reverse complement.
ATATACATGTATGAAATTTTCAAAGAACAAATAAAAGTATTATTTTTAAAAGATATCTGAAATGGTGAAGAATGGGCTATTAATTATGGTGACATGAAAGGTGAAACATATGTTACTTGCTGTTACTTGTGTATGCGATTGTGTCTTTTGGCCCTTTTTGATAAGAAGAAATAGTGTCTGTTCCTAAATTTGTTTTAGGAAACTCTAAGTCGTTTTTAGAAGGAATGTTGACAGTACTTAGTGAGGCAGCAGGAAAAATGACCAGGAATCTGTATTCTGGGAGATCCGCATTCATAAATTAACTTGAAGGCATCAGACTTGTTCTCCTAACACACTGCTAACAATGGGGGAGAAACATAAAAACGCAAGGAGAAAGAAATCTACAGTAGCTATAAATGCCAAGGAACTGAACATGCACTGTTTCTCACACTGGGCCAGCCTCAGTTCGGGTTTGCCATGTGGGGTTTTTCTTCCCTAACTGGAGTTGTACTTCTACAGATGTCCATGTTTCCTTTGTCTCTCATTTTATTTTAGAAGGGATATCATCGTCAAAGGCATCTTTGGATGTTGCATTCTCCTGTATCTTGACCTTTTGTAAAAGTCTGCTCGCTCCAGCCTCTTGCTCCCACTGCCACGCTCTGCTTAGCTCATGCTACTTCCACTGAATGGGGCTTAATATGGTGTACTCATGTAAGAAATTATCAAAAACTGAAATTAAAAAGAAAATAATAGCGATTAAATCGCCCTGATGAGATTTTCCCCATAATCTGGAACATAATGGTTCCCCTTCATTCCATATCTATCCTAATGCCACCTCTTCAGCTAAGTGTGTCTTGATTAACTTATACAAAATATCCTCCACCTATCCCTTTCAATAACTTTCCCCCTCTCTTGTTTTATCTTTTGTTAATAGCACTGCTCATTATTTTCCATGAGATAGCATAAAATTCCCATGTCTTTACTCAGAGAGATTTTTGACAACAAAGATCCTTATGAATTCCTAATGGTGCCTGCAACTCTATGCTAGGAACACAGAGGGTCCTCCTGCTCCATGGCACACTCACTCCTGGAACCTGAATGGAGTAGGTGCCCAGTAGGTATTGTCTAATGAATAAATAACCCTCACTCATTCCATCCCCTTCTTCTCACTTGGATTCCACTTCATTATCAGGACCTCCATTAAGTACCTGCGCTCAAAGATCTCTTTTCTGGAGTTAGAGTGGTTGTGATTTGTTGAGAAGACGGTAAGGGAATGATCTCACTGCCCATTGTCCTTCTGTCTTACTGGCTACTGTGCACTTTGTGACCCACCACCACCATTGCACTGTGAGGGCCCTGCAGACTAATGGAGGGAAGACAACATGGATGTTGTCTCGTGTACTCAAGGTAGGGAACTCCACAATGACAGCACTTTACATGTTGTTATCTGTAACTTTAAAATGCTGGGCACTTACACCTGTTCTCTAAAGGGCACACACCTAGTGTTCTATTCCACACACATTACTTCTTCCCGGTGTCTCAGAGAAAATCGGTGTTTCGCACAGTGCTCACCGTGGCTATTTTCCCTTTTAAGACACCACAAATTTTACTACATTTTACATTGAGATTCTTCTCACTGCAATATTATTAAAAATAGTATGAATGGCTAACATTTGTGTTGCATTTTCTGCGTTCTAGGCATTGTGCCAAACCCTTTCATGCATTTCCTTATTTAATCCTCTTTACTCTATTAGGCAGGTAAAATTATATCATTTTCATTTATTGATGAGAAAATGGAAGATTTAAAAGGCCACACAGATTTAGGGGATAGCTTATTAACAAGGAAAGAAAAACTATCAAGTACTTGATAAATTAGTCATCTTTAAAATGGCTGTGAGAAAAATAATCCTGGTGACGTCTGAATGAATGTGGCTTAGATTACAAAATAAACTTAGTCCAGAAGGGACCCATCTTCTCCTTTCAGGTCAAAGCAGGCCATTCACAAGTTGGATCTATCTAATCCAAACATCAAAAATCCCCAGGACTCCAAAATCTGAAGCTCTTTTTTGTTTTACAAATTTCTCAAAAGGAAATTCAAGCATATAGGTACATACAAGTTTCGATATCAAGTACCATTATGCATTTGAATTTTGTGCTTTAACCATTTTAACTTAAATACCAGGCAGCAATGCTGATACACATTAATAGTAAAGGCGACAAGTGGCAGGAGGGTGTTTTAACAAGTGACTTCTTCCTTAATTAAAGAATTTGCCTGCCTGATTGGATTAGAGAGTGTTAAATAATAACACACAGACTTTACTAATGAAAGTTTTAAAAGTTAACAGGGACCAGGGCCAAGATGAACACAAGCAGGTGTGAGTGTGGTCACTGGCACTGACTCTAATGACTAGCATTCCAAAAGCTTTTTGAGAAAATGTAACCACAAGTTGCTCTCCCTCCATTTCCAACTTCTAAAGAGACATTTCACCTGGGAATTGGGTAAAACATATTTTAGCTATAATACACATAAAGATGTTTAAACTGTAATTGCATGTAATTTGAAGAAAATGTTCAGTGGGGTGAAGACTGACCTATTCCAGAATATAAAAAAGAACAGGAGTTCACATTTTCATGATGATATTTTACCATTTTAAAACTTATTCTTAATAGACCCCTACATTATGTTTCAGTAAAGTGGTTTCATTTTCTTTAACAACCATTAATAGCTATTAGTGGTAAAAAAAAATAAGGCTTTATATAGATCATTAAAGTACATTTAAGTAATTTGTAATTGACAATTAAATCATCATGGCAATGCATTATCATAAGTTTGATAGATCTGCCTTTTTAAAGCACTGAGAAGAAAGGCCCTTTTGTAAGACGCCCCAGTGCAGACTATTCTTGCATTTTAATTGATCACAAAGCACACATTGTCTTGATATATGTGCTTGGTAATCATCTTGTACAAGCTTCCTTTTGTGAGGATTTTGATGCTGTGTGTGGGAGTCTGGTTCATGGCAGACAATCCTTAGTGAAGTGGGGAATCAGCAGCAGCCATCTTGAACTTTGCCCTTGCCATTGTCATAGGTATAAAATAAAGTTGAGACTCACCACTTTGAAAGCCCAAATTCCCGCATTCTTTCTTTCATTTTCCTTCATCTCTCTAAAGACCAGTGCATGGGTGGCTACAAAGCTGAGGATAGAGTTGCCATGACCATGGTGGTGGTTATACTGATGATCACTGGACCCAGGCAACCTGTCCAACCATACAAAGCTGAGGATAGAGTTACCATGACCATGGTGGTTATACTGATGATCACTGGACCCAGGCAACCTGTCCAACCATACAAAGCTGAGGATAGAGTTACCATGACCATGGTGGTGGCTATACTGATGATCACTGGACCCAGGCAACCTGTCCAACCATACAAAGCTGAGGATAGAGTTACCATGGCCATGGTGGTGGTTATACTGATGATCACTGAACCCAGGCAACCTGTCCAACCATATGGAAGGTGACATTTGTTTATAAAATATAGCCTCTTATGCTTCTAACCCATGTGTTTAGATCAAAATACAGATACTTCATTAACTTTGAGAGGTGAATTCTAATTATTCATGGACCAAATCTTTGAAATGTCTCATAGATGACTGATTCATTTCCCCCTTTGTTGATTTTATTAGAGCATAGAGTAACAATAGAATTTCTATATTGTTAGTCTAAATCTTGAACAAGAGTAGGTTTCCATATTTCAAACCTTATAAAGCAAAACAAATTAAGAGTAATTTTATTATAATTGGCTAGAATATGAGTATATAAAAGTGCCAGTGGAGTGTTTTACCTCTCTAATATCAAGCCGTGATATTTTAAAATGTGGACATGACCAAGTTTTATGCAAATTTGATTAATCTAATAAATATTTATCTATTTTGTCTTCTTACTGTCATTTAATTTGTGAAATTTATGGGTTTCCTGTGAGATAAATACATCACATGAAAGCTTAAAAGACATAATGAGTGATTTTTAAGTTGTTTCCTAAAATTTAAGTAAATTAGATATTGATACTAAATTAGTAGAAATTAAGCTTTTAATATAACTCTAAAAGAGTAAAGGATATTAGATTATCAGATTAAGTACCTGCTTCATATATAAACTACTTAGGAAATTCAAGCAGCTGAGAGTACACTTACAGTGTCAATGGTAGAACCTTTATGAAGAGGTCGACTGAGCTGCCATGCTCAGCACTGTGGCCTGTGTTTGTTGCTAGTAACCAGAAATACAATGGTCAATGATCCCTGTCAACAGGTGCGATAGGTCTGAGTCTACAAAAGAGGAAGAAAAGTGATAACAACTTTAAGGACTTTCAGGGGAGTAGAGAAACACCACCTAAGATGTAATTGATGGAAGAGTTAAAGGAATGCTGAGAAGTGTGTAAATTGTTTACTTGATAGGAGGAAGCTCAAAGTCACCAAGAGATTTTTGTGAAGGTCAGCCATGGATAGCCTCCTTGGCAGTAGGAATTTTTAATTTTAGTTCCGCCATTTCAATTTGACTCCACCACTTGAAACATGTCTCAAGGTATTAATGAAAGAAATTAAGATTGGCAAGGCAGCAGAGACTTGTCGATTCCAAAATGCAGGCAGCAAAATGGCTGATAAATTAAAATGACCTCATCAGTCAGTAGTAAAAACTTGTGTGACTGTTCTTTAGAGATATTTTTTACATTTTTAGGAATGCAATAACACTTCACTAACTTAGAAACCTATTCCAAACTTGGAATCCCCCAAATGTGAAGTGTTATTATAAATACTGTAACAAGCTAAGGCATATATATATATATATATATCTATATATATATATATATCTTAATTGAGTGGAGTATATTAAGAAAACAGATACATTATAATGAGACTATTTTAAATGCATTTCTTAAATTTAATCAAGCTGTATCATTTGCTTTTGACATTTTAGTTAAAAAAGTAACATATTCTTTGAGCTTTCTAGTTAAGGTGGTGTTTCAATATATGGCCCTTGACATAATCCAAAAACAGGTTTGTATATTGAAAGAATCATACCCCTCAATTTAATATGGTGTTTACAAAAATATAAAAGGATGCTTTAAATTTATAATATGTAACATAGCATAATAAATCATTTCATAAGACACTAGGGAAAAATATGAAACAATCCTCAATAAACCTAAGCCTTGTCCCTAAAATGGAATGAAGCTTAAAGATGACAAATAGATGAACTTGTAAAACATGATAAAAGACATCCATTGAAAAGCAATGGCCAGATCAGAGATGAACAAGGTTGCAACTTATCATCATTTGTTAATTAATTTTCTAGAAGGCCCTATCATCATAAAAAAGCCATTTAATTAAAATGACAGATATGCTCATTAGAAACACAAAGATAAAAATTCCATCACTTGAAAAGGAGAATACAAAAAATAAAAGTAATCAACTAAAACTCTGTAACAATTCAAAGACATTATACAAATACTTTAATCAATAACTTCCCCAGCATGGAAACTATTTGAAGTAAATATTGTCTTCCCTAAGAGAGAAGACATTAAGATTTTAGTAGATTTAGCTTCCTTATATGCTTCTAGATGTAAAAAGCTAGAGTTATAAAGGTACTAATTTTTCTCTAATTACAGATGTCAATTAAAATCCTTGAAGAATAACCGAGGGTATATGTCAGGGGTAGAATGTTTGCTTAGCATTCACAAGCCTTCCCCAAACCCCAGACTCACCCCTCAAGAAAAACAAAGTAGTAGAGTTATTTCTAATGGAGATGATTTCTCTTCCTTTGAAAGGAGAGCTCAATGGGACAATCAGATGTTATAAAATAATACTTCCATACTTAAACTTCCATATTTAAACATAAGAAATGGCAGGTGAATTCAGAAGCATGAAATCTAATACATAAAGACATACATCTTACCTCCAAACTCACTAAGAAATGGGTTATACAATAAATACTGGTAAAGTTACATATGTAGGAAAAAGGGAGAACTCATGTTGCAATCTCACTTTATCCAAAGCAGCACAATTAACTGTACATGGATCAAATAATAAAGTAAAAAGCAACAAAGTATAGAAGTAAATACCAATCTTTCAGGTATTTTTATATAAAAATAAAATAAGCATAATATTTGTTTATATAAGAAAGTAAATGAACTAGAAATAAATTTTAAAGTCCTTTCTTAAAACTGGCAGTGAAACTATATATCAGATTGCTACAGCTCCACTTAAAAAAAATCTCTGGTTTATGGCTGAGTCACAAAAATTTGCCATAAAGGTAGACAAATGACAATACCATTGGGGGAAATATTTACCTTTGCTAATATTCAAAGAAATGCAAATAAATCGGTGAAGTAATATGTTTTCACTCATCATACTTGCAAATGTAAAATTGAATAATAGTGTGCTTCAGAGAACAGCAAGGCATGAATTATACTGGTGAGGGTGTGTCAGCTAGTGTAAATTTTCAGCATTGCAATTTGAAAATATGTGTTCAAGCTTTAAATAGTTCTCTCTGAAGAAAATGAGAAATGCCCACCAACATAGTGTTTAAGACAGTGGTTCTCAACCTTCCTAATGCTGTGACCCTTTAATACAGTTCCTTATGTTATGGTGACTTCGAACCATAAAATTATTTTCATTATTACTTAATTGTTGTAAGTTTGCTACTGTTATGAATCGTAATGCAAATACTTTGGAGGTAGCAGGTTGCCAAAAGGGTCATGACCCACAGGTTAAGAACCACTGGTTTAAGAATTTTTTGTGCTAGAGAGATTATTCAATGGTTCGAGTCACTTGCTGCCCTTGCAGAGCTCAAGAGTTTAGTATATACATGTACAGTCTCTTAAAGTCTCTGACTTTATGTCTCTCTCTCTCCCTCTCTCTCTCCCTCTCTCTCTCCCTCTCTCTCTCCCTCCCTCTTCCTTTCCCTCCCACACACAAATGAATAAATAAATAAACCAAATTTAAAAATTAGTATTTAAAAAGACACATATAAAATTTAGAAAACACCTTTAATATCATACTTTAAGAAACAAATAAGTTACAGGATGTCAGTGAAGTGAAATAACTTGGCTCAGTAATTAGCAGTGCATATCCCTCTTAAAGAGGACCCAAGAGCAGAGGACACATGATGAAGTACTCAAAACTGCCAGAAAATTCACTCTATGTGATCCAACACCCTCTTGTGTCCTCCATGTGCACTGCATTCATGTGCACAAACTCATACACAGATACATGCATACATACATACACACATCAATTTAAAAGAAAATATTATGATCAATAATCAATACCAAGCAAATTTTATATTTAAGTAGTTGAAGTATATACAGTGAAATACCTAAAAGGAAATATAACAAAAGTTAAATAGTCTCTTTTCTGGTTGGATAAAAAGGATGATAATTATTTCCTTTATATTATTGGTATTTCAAAGCAACACTATAAGCATGAATTGCTTTTATGATAATTAAAAACAATAAGCATTATTTTTAGAAAGAAGTATGTCCTGTGTCCAAAATGTCACTAAATCTGCATCTAAATTAAGAATATTTTAATAGTAAAGGTTTGTTAATGCAATACATGCTCAGTGGAAATTTAGTATATTATGTTGATAAGTTCTATTTGTAGCAGGTTCTAAATATAGGTTGAGAAAAGAAATGATCTTCTATAAATTTCTGGATAAATAATTGTTACAAAGCAAGATTTGTTTTAGTCTGAAACAGCCTAGAAGTAGGACTCCGTAAGTGGCGCATCAGGCACCACTGATGCTTTCCTGCTTGTGTCAGGATGGTAGAGGAATCATTTGAGAGCAGTTTGTGTTCTCTATCTTATTGCGTAACTCTAATGATTTTGCAGGTGTTCTGTCATTGGACTTCATTTATAGAAATGAAAATGAACAATGAATGTAATGGATGTATTCTAATGCTTGTAATTTCTCTATGTGTGTTGTTTTCTATGTGGTGTGTGTGTGTGTGTGTGTGTGTGTTTTCCCTATAAAATATTCCTTTTGGAGTTCAGAGCTTAGGGAAATCCTGAATTTGGTGGAAGTAACTTTTGAATACTTTAAACAGCAGTTTTAATATCAGGTTATGATTGACAGCAAATAAAATGCATACCATTTCCTTATTCTCCAAAATAGAGTGAAAGACATGTAAATATCTTCGGTTTTGCATGTGTATGCACCATTGTACATGCTTGTGCTGTGTGTTCAATGTAAGGCAAAAATTTACAAAGTTCAGCTGCAGACAGCTGATGAACTTGGAATTTTTCAAACTGTCTCCTAAGAAATCATTCTAATGACAGACTAATGACATATGTACTAAGGGAACGTGGCAGGAGTCCCTGTTCGGATATCCCTTGCTGAGGAGATTAAGGAGGACAGGCTGCAGAGACCTCTGGTGACCAAAGACTCTCCAAAGACTTAGATATGGTATCATGCCTGTCTGTGAGGAGCAAAAGCCATCAGCAGATCTAGTGAAATGGAGATAGGTTGTCTAAATCAAATGAGATAGATTCCTAGAAGCAATGTTGTTCAATGGGAGAATAAAGTTTTATTTCCCTATAGTTTTGTTTTCTTTGGAGGAGTGTAGTGTCTCTCTTTTCAGCCTTTGTTTCCCTATATTACATGTGGCTACAAGCAGGAGCTGCAACTGTTCCGAAGGCTTGACAGACAAAAGGATGTATACACAAAACGTTACTTCAGTAGCTGGGGTGCTATAGTTGTGTCCTGTGTGCTTGTCACATGATGCTGCTGCAATCTGGACCGTTTGATCATCCGAGTGAGTTGAAATGTGTATATGGCTCTCCTGTAGGCCAGGGTGGCCCTGAACATGCCACATATCTAAGGATAATTTCTGATCCTCTTGCATCTACCTCCCAAGGACAGGGATTGCAGTTGTGAGCCACCATGTGCTGGAAATGGAACCCAGGGCTTTGTACATATCAGGAAAGCATTGTCCCAGCTAAGCTTTACTTCCAGTCCCAGGTCATCTGAATATAAAACACAAATCATGCTTTGTTGTTTGTTTTCTCCTGCTCAGGTTTTATTAATGTGAGTTTTTGTTATTGTTTGTTGGATGCTGGTGATGATTTTTTTCAATGCCTTGAGACAGTACCTTACTACATAGCCAAGCTAAGGTTGGTTTCAAATCCCCCCACCGTCCTTGTAAAGACACATAATTGTTTTGAATAAAAACAATGTTGACTATGACTACCAGCTCACATTTCATTTCCATTCCACAGATTTATTCACTTGTTTCCTAAACATGGCTTTGTCACACCTTTCTTCATTGTACTTCTTCAATAATTGTATTTATCTGTTGCGCAGTGAGTATTGACTGGGCAGCTACCCAGTCACCTCTGCAGGCACTGGAGCTGTGTAAATTGTCACTGTGGTCTCTGTTATCAAGAAGTCAACACTAACTGAGGCACATACAAGAAAATAAGTTGACGAGTCAATAGCTGCAATAAATCCCACACAGGTCCTTCCACACTGGCATGACCTGCAACAATAAACACTTCTTACAACTGCAAGCCTGCAGATCAAGCGTAGTTTGGCAGATCTTGGCTGGGTGGCTCTCTTTCAGTCTATCAGACAGCTGTGCTTGGCTCTCATTGCTGAGTAGGCTCTGATCTCTTTCTTGTGTGTGTTCTGGGGCTTACATAGAAAAGTCAGCAGATTCCCAGGGGTATGTTTTTCTCATGATGGGCCACAGTACTTAAAGTCCCCTCTCTGCACAGAAACATTTCACACAATATCTACTGACATTTTAATGGTTGAAGCAGGTCCTGTTGTCGAGCTCAGTGGCAGTGGAGCAAATACACGTAGTCTAGTATGCTTTAAAGTCACATGATGGGGGCAGAGCATGAATAATAGGCAAAATAATCCAATCGTCCACAGAAATTATGACAATGAAGCATGAAAATGGTGCAAGAGAAGTCTGTTCAATGTCTGGAGGAAGTGCAGTGAAATATTTCAGAGAAGGGATTTATTCATCAGAATTTAGATAACCAAAGACATATATTGAATAAAATCAATAGGTAAGTGATAGATGGAAGGATGGATGGATAGATGGGCAGATACATACATACATACATACATATGTAGATAGTGGATAGATTGCAGATACATGCATATGTCACATAGATAATAGGGGAGGGGTGAGTAGGTTTGGAAGAGAACATGGTTTAGTCCATAGGAATGCTCATTGCTGAAAAAAAAGAGAGAGAAAGAAACCTAAAATTTATCACACTTCCTTAAAACCTCCTGAGAATCACACCCCAGAAGTTTGGTTTATATAATAATCCCCCTCCAATTCCCATGAAGTCAAAACCTCCTGAACCTCAGAGAGTGATTGTATATGGAGATAACTTTTAAGAGGCTAGTTAAGCTTACTGAAGTCATAAATGTATAGCTTCAAACCTAAAGGACCTTATAAGAAGAGAAAATGCTACCACATCACAAGAGAGAGGCTCAGAAGAAACCAACCTTGCTAGCACCTTGATCTTGACTTCCAGCCTCCAGAACTCTGTGAATTTCATGTCCATTGTTTAGTGCTCTTTAGTATTTTGTTATAGCAGCCCCAGCTGACTAGCATAGGCATCTGTGCAATTTTATAGCTAGAAAGCAGAGCAGACCAGAGGTTGTCACTGGCAAAAAGTGATTGGTGGAAGAGGCTGTCTCACTTGTCTGTGATGGCTGGCCTCTCTTGTATCTCACCATGGTCAAGGTCTGGATATTTTTTTTTCCTCTCTGAGAGTTTCAGTGTTCATCTGGGAACACTAGGCTGCCTTTCACTTCCCTGCTGGCTTATTCAGAGAATATTGCCCTTTACTGATCCAGAAGTTCCGTGGGCCAGCTATCCTTTATTATACTGAACACAGATAATTTCTCTCAATGTACAGGATCCACAGTGTGCCCTTGGTGTTACAAGTATCTGTTTTTCAACCCTTGGCAGCCCAGTCTGCTCTCCTCAGGCTTTTGCTCCTCAGGCTTGCTTTCATGACCTCTCTTGTAACTTCAGACTCATCACCTCTGAGTGGGATCCTCACCACTTTCCACTCATGGCCTATCCAAACAGAAGCTTCACTGCAAGATTATCACAAGGCCTCTGCTGGCTTAGCTAATACTTTTCCATTCCCCATTGTATGTTCTTATTTATTATTTATTGTTTCTTGGTAAATTTTAACTTATTTTTACTTTGTATTCAAAATGATGTGCCTAGTTATGACGTTTCCACACGTGTATATCGTTGTATTTCGCTCATATTCACCACCCACTTTCCTCATTCTTCCTCCCTAACTCATAATGGTCCCCTTCCTAACGAAAAAGTCTGCCTTATATTTCACAATATGCAAGTCTCAGTGTTTCAATCTGAGAGAAAACATGTGGTATTTATTTTTGTCTTTCATTCCCTCGTTTGTTTCTTTCTCCCTCACTTCAGATCCTTTCTCCCCCACACATAGTCCCCCTTTCTACATTGATACCATTACATATGTATGTAACTATATTTAAATCAAAATTCTGCATATGAGAGTAGACTTAATGCTCTTTGTCTTTTTGGGTCTGGCCTGTTTCACTTCATATGATGAGCTCCAGTCGCATTGGTTTTCTTGAATATGACCTCATTTCATCTCTCCCTTTAGACATGAAAGGAGAAATGTAGTGAGAGATCTATCAGAACACCTGCAGCGTTGAGGGCGTGGTCACAGGTGTGTATGTGAGCATGTGGGATTTGGTCTGGAGTCAGGGTCAGGCTGGATCTCTCCGGGTCCCAGCTGGGTCATGGAGGGCATCAGTCTTTTAATTTGAGGGCCCAGGGTTCACCTGTACCTTGTCTTCTTCCAACGTGATTATTGATTCCTCAGTCAGAGGCTGTGACTAGTGGTGCTTTTAAACACCCCATAATGCAATTTGGTTTCTAAGGAGTCAATACTTTAGTCCTTCAGATAAAAAGGACCTTGGTTACCATAATTTTTAGCTTTTTTAAAAAGTGAGAACATATTATGGAATCTCTGCATATAATTTGCCATTGAAGTGATGTTCTTAATATATTACTCATATATGCCAACAGTCAATGTTTTCTTACCATATGCTTTTGTGACTAAAACTCTGAACTTAAGCGGAGGCCTGAAGGATGGACAAAAATGTACCTAGTGAGGTGCTGGTGGCCACTGCAGCTCTGTGGGAAAAAGCATGAGCAGAAGCACAGAGGAAAGAGAAATTTTATCTTTGAGGACTGGAAAAAGTTCAAAGTGCAAAGAGCATAATGAACAACTCACAGATAAGTTGATCCTATAGGTGGTGACACTTCGGGTATAGGTGTATCTTGTGTGGATTGGACTATATGGAAAGGGGTAGGAAGTTTGAAGTTCTGATGGGTGTTTAGCTGGAGATGGTTAGGACAATAGTTTGACACTAAATAACTCTTGCTCAAATGCATAGAAGTGATTAGAACCCAAATGACTAGCAAGTAATGGGGAAATTCCATAGGCTTATGGTGACTTGAATTAGAAGAGTATGGATAGTGGGAATTGGACAAATTCTGGAGAAAGTATTGTTCAAAATGACCCCATTATCTCTGGCATTTTTTACTTGCATACATTTGAGATCATTTCTATTTATAGTCAACAAATCATGCTTTGGTTACAGAACCAAAAATAGACACAAGGGTTTAGTTTGGTCTGGTTTGATGTTTTGAAATCCTGGTGATGAAGTACAGGGCCTTACTCATGCTGACCATGCCTTCTACCACTGAGCCGCATACCTAGACACCAGGATGTTTTGGTCTGGGTGCTGACAGCCTGTAGATGCTCAGTCTGTCACTATTTGGTGAGCTGAACAGTAATTGAGCCATGGTTCAATTACTCCTCAACCATTGATTCACCTGGGATTCTGGTCCTAACTCAGTTCTTTGTATTTCACTCTCAATTCTCTTCCTGGTTGATCTCACCCACAGCCAGATCACTAACTGCATCCTCAACACAAGTAACTTACAGGTACTTTTCTTTAATGATACAATGCTTAAATCTTATGAGTGACATAGAAACTTTTATCTAAGTTTAGAGTTTGATTCCTTTTGACTTCTGAAATCTTCATTAAACCACAGATACCTTCAAGAACTACTTTTGTTGTTGCTTTTTTAAAAATATGGACTTTTATGTTCCTGTTAGAAGCATATGTCTTCATTATACACAATTGTTCTCCTCCTGAAAGTGGAATGAAATCTCCTGCCTCAGCCCCTTCACCTTGGCTGCTTTATGTGTGTACTGGAAGATATGGTGGAGGACAGCTCAGCATGTTCATATTCATCTCAGTGGTCAGGGCAGTAGCTGTATATTTGGCCAAAGTCTATTTATGCTAGAAATTTACCTTTACCTGTAAAACGTGCCTCTACCCATTGTAGTTTCTACTTTCTTGGCAAGTTTGTGGGCACAGAAGTAGCCTGCTCCCAGCTAAAAGTGGGTTGCCTTCTAATTAATGATCCAAATTACCAGTAGGCTTTTGTCTGTGCTGTTTATTAGAACGGTTTTGTTTTCCATATAGCATACAAATAATTAATTCCTGTTATCACTTAGACCAAGCTAACTAATAACTTGTAATGTATTCCATACTTAGACCTTCCAACTAGACATAAGTCTCTTTGCAATGTATTTAGCTCTTTTTTACTAAAGCGCCATGGTTCAATTACTCCTCAACCATTGATTCACCTGGGATTCTGGTCTTAACTCAGTTCTTTGTATTTCCTCTCAATTCTCTTCCTGGTTGATCTCACCCACAGCCACATCACTAACTGCATCCTCAACACCAGTCTGCCTGTGAGTATCCTGAGCTCGTTCTGTTCTCAGTGGATCAAGGGAACTGTGCCCATGTCAGTCATTCTTCTAAGTCAGTGATAGCATCGTTTGCCAAATGGCCCATGCTGAAAACATCAGAATTATCTTTAACTCCTCTCTTGTGTTCTTCCCACATACTCAGCTGTCCATATCATAACTCTGCCATAAAAGGAATATTTGAACATTCTCCTTTCTGTAGTTGCTAAGTAAGTAGTATGGAACTGTGAAACAAACTAGGCTTCACTCTCACCTGTGCTGTTTTTCTGACTTGTTATCTTGGATTTTTCCTAATCTCCAAAGCAAGAACTCTCTTCACAGGTGTAGTATTATACTTTGTATTTACTGGGTTTTGTGCTTTGATCTTTGATGGAACATCTTACACAGACCAAGCAAATAAACAGTGGTCAATTCATTGAAGAACCTCCCTAAAAGACTTGCCCGTTCTTATTTGTACAGTGACTTCCCCACTGCTCTGTTCTCTGTCCTATTCTTGGTTCTGACTCCACAGTAAAAACAGAGTTATCTTTCTAGAGCCCAGAACTTTCTGTGCCTTCTTACTACCAAATTCCCAGCATGAAATGCAGTATCCTTCCTCAGTTCCAAACTACTCTCTGCCCTATCTTCATTACTTCTGGGCCTCTATTTAACTAGTCAAGAATGTCCTTTTGAAGGTTTTTAAGATATTTACTGTGTAATATGTTCAATGATAATAAAGAATTAAGAACAACATTGCATGTTGGTCCCAGCAAAGTAGAATAGCATCAAATATAAAACACTTTAAAAAGTAAGGCTATCATTCATTAGTGACTTATTTCTGGAAATGCATGTGGCATTTAATAGTTTGCCTTGCTTTCAACATCAGGAAGAATAGGTAAGAATGCAATTTGCTGGAGAAGCCAGTCAAGTGAGAAGGAGCTAGAATACAAGATGCACTGAAAGAAATTAACTGAGGCCAACACTTGGTGCTATGTTGCAACTAACTAGTTAGAGGCATACAACAGACCCACTTTTGGAACCAGGGGATAGGAGAAAAAGCAGTCTAACTTCTGGTTCTTCTGCTTGCCTATAAAGATGCTGGCTTCCTATCAAGAAGTTACCCAAATTACCCTTCCACTCCCATTGATCTGATTCTGAATGTCTCACCTAGTCCCACCAGCCTGCCATTTAACAAGTTCCAAATATTCACATTTATAGAAAGGAATAAAAATGCAGAATTTTATCTCTTTATAGCTGCTTTAAGGTTACAGAGCTTAGGGTTGGAAAGATGGCTCAGTGGGCTAAGGCACATGCTGGCAATCCAGATGACCTGAGTTGGATCACTGGGACCCACATGCTGGAAGAAGTGAACTGACTCACAGGTTTCCTCAGTTCTCCACTTGTGTGCTGTGGTGCTCATACACACACATACAAGCACAGGTTCATGTACAGATGAAATAAATTAAAATAACAATTAAAGTTCAAACAAGCATTAAAAAATACAAATAAACTTAGGATTCAAGCTCTAGGAACATGAAAGTCTTTAAAGTTAGCAACAGGACATCCTTAATCTTTTGCACCTCTCAGGGTCTCGCCTAATGACCCAATAGTCACTTTTCATTGGGTTTGACAAGACTTTTAGAAATAGTATAAAGCAGCAGCCAACTGATGAGAAGACTACTATGCAGATAACTCTAGCCACTGGACATGAATTTAAGAAGTGTCCACCCTATGCTCTACCATGTTTTATATTGGCAAGAAAATAAGTGTCTTCTTGATTTCAGTCGATGTAAATTTAGATAGGAGGAACAAATAATAAATAACTTTAGAAGGTGCCACAGAAAGAAAAGTAGCTGTAGAGTCACCTTTCTACTCTGAAGAGTATAAATGCATTGTGGTGGTTTCAAAGCCATCATCCCCAGAACATTTTGGTTTCTCATTCATTTTTTTCACATAAATTGCCATCTTGTACTCGGTCTTCTGAAGGGAAGATCTGATCAACCCCAAAAGTTCTTGTTCATGCTGTGCAGTTTTCTTCACAGCATTCACTGTAACAACATCACTGAGAAAGAGGGCTTCCCCAAGTGCAGTAAAAACTACATTCCCTTTTACAGTGCATGGATAGTGATCATGCAGCATAAGGCTTCTCACTTGGCTGTTTGAACAAGCAGAAAAATAGTTGCTTATGCATATGTCTCCCTTAAAAATAGCAAGTGTATGGCAGGCAAGGTGGTTTAGTGGGTAAGAGAATTGCAGGTAAGCCTGATGATCTGAGTCTGACCTCTAAGGAAGAACCAATGTTGTCCTCCAACTTCCACAAGTGTACATGTGCTTGCATGCATGTACACACACACACATGCACATACACACACACACATTTAAATTACTAATGTGATACAAATATTAAGAGTGTACTTAACATGTGTTCCACGCAAATGGTACCACTTAGCTCAAAGACATTCTCCCATGGATCTGCCCCAGGTTCACCTTTGACAAATCATTTGGTCAAAAAATGACTGTTCAATTGTGAAAATGTTGTTTGATAGATGGTAAGAGTTTACAGCCAGTTATTTTATGGACTAGGCTACTTATGGTTGTTGATGTAAATGAGAAATCCTCTAAATTCTGTCTTCAGTGGATAGACACAGTTCCCCGAGGTCTGATGTCTGCTTTCATTTACAGAAAGCTCTTGTTATTAGTTATAATATCTCCTCTTAGACTTATCTCAAACCTATTTTCAAGTGAGATTTTCCTACTACCTATTTTTAAGTTACTTCCAGGAGTCCTAAGTACTTCACAGTTTATTATGTATACATACTTATTGATAAATATAACACTTTCATCTTAAGGGGCATTACAGTTATTCTGGCTAACTATTCATCCACCTGTCCCATCTCCAATTTTGAAGTGAGTAAATGATCCCATGGCTTGTGGAGGAATACCCATTTGGAATTCAAGCCACTTCTTGTCACTGAGATGACTGTCACCTGCTTCTAAATTGAGAGTTGGAGATAATTAGTGAGTACTCCTATGAAGGGAACTCTACATGACTCCTCAGAATACCATCAACTGTTTGCTTTACCAAACTACTGTGATGTTACTTTGAACCAACTGTCAGTATTGTTTATTGGGGCAAGACTACTCAGACCTATGGATTTTAATGTCCTGCACCCACCCACCACTGTACAAACCAGCTGAGAGTAGTGGAGTCTGAAAGAACAGGTTGCAGCACATTCTGTTAGTTCTATCCAGGGCTCACCCCTGAGCTGACTTCTCTACTTAGCTCTCATTACACCAACAAAAACTCTGCCTCTGAGGTTGGCAAGCTTTAAACCAAAGGAACCTTGTATTTTTTGTTCAATATCAGCAGAAATGAAAGAAAATATATTTATTTGCATACAATTTACATGTGTGTTTATCAATGTTACTAAGAAACTATTGTTTGCACTGTACTTGGTATATGGGAATCTTTCTTTTAAACCTTAGTCATTTACTTAGCAAATTTTCTGTGTATTCTTTCCATCTGTGGTAACAATATGGCAGTATGTTATGTTTTTTATATACATACATACACGAATGCACATGCTATACACATGCACATACATGCATACATATAGACAGAAGTATATATGTGTATGTGTATGTACCCATGCAGTCACATGAAAATCCAGAAGAGAATTTCAGGTGTTTTCCTCTATTATCCTCCACCATATTACCTTGGGACATGTCTGTCACTGAACCTGAAGTTTGCTGTCTCCTCTAGGTTAGTCTGGACAGCAAGCTCCCAGGATCTTCCTTTCAAAAGTAGAGTTACAAGCATGGCTAGCCATTCCCAGATTTTGTGTGAGTACTGGGGATTCTACCTTAGATCCTCATGCTTGCAAAGTGTTTTTCTTATGAAGACCAAGTAATTCTTTCATTTGTATTTGTATGTGTGTTATATGTACATGTTCATATGCATATGCTCAGTTGTGTGGAGACCATGAGTCCACATCAAGTGTTTACCTTGTTTGCTCCTTCCATTATTTTTTGAGACACGGTCTGTCACTGAACATGGAGATCAGCAGCTGGTTAGTGGCTAGCCAGTGAACTACAGGGATATATCTGTCTCTGCTCCCTCACACTCCCAGTGCTGGTGTTACAGGTATGCACCAGTGGGCCTGGCTTGTATGAGGTCACTAAAGATCTGAACTCAGTTCCTCATGCTTGCATGGAAGCCACTTTACTCCCATGAGCCCCTGCCCAACTCCCCGATTCTATTGTTAGATATTTTTTAGTAAGAATACAAAATAATGGCTTCCTTTATAACATATTGATGCATCTGTATCATTATATTTTGCTCATATTTACCCCAATCACATTTTTCTTATGTCACATTCATACATACATGTGTCTATGAATATAGTTCTCATATTAAAAGGCTTGCAATTTTGTTTCTTATTTCTCCTCCAATTAGCCTCTCTTCTCTTCCCCTGTGATGCCTTAAGACTCCTTCTTCTTTTCCTTACATTATTTCCTTTCTGCTTTCATATATGTCCTTATTTTTCATGTACATGTGCATGAAAAATATGTTTTGAATCCAGAATTAGAAGATGAGAGGAAAACAATATGGGATATTTGTTTAAGTGTGGTTTATTTCACTTAACAGGGTGATCTCTAGTTTCATCATTTTTCCTGAAAATAACATGATTTCATTCTTCTTTACACATAAATAAAACTGCATTGCATGTGTATCCCATACTTTCTTCATGTCCATCTGTTGGACATCTAGACTAGTTCTGTGTCTTGACTATTATGAAAAGCACAGCAATGAACATGCATGTACAAGTATCTCTGTAGTATACAGGCTTAGATTCCTTCTGGTATATTCCCAGTAGTTTGAAGACGAATAAATTTAAAGTTCTTGGTGCCCTTGAATTTCAAGACTGTCCTCTGAGGATGTGGATCTGAGAGGAAGGCTAGGTTTCTGTAGCTCCACCTTTCATCAAAGCAGGATTTTGTTCAGTAGAGACCCTACATCCTCATCACCCTTCATATTATACAAGCCTATTGAAACGGTGCCTTTTTATTACTTTCGAAATGCAAATGTTAAAATGAAAAGACAAGGCACAGAAGGTGGAAAACAGTTGGAGTCATTAATGCACCATGTGAAATTTTCACTTTTGATTTTGGAAATTGTAACAGAAGTAGACACATATATAATTTACCTTTCAAAAAACTTTTAGGAAGTTCAAATCGAGAAAGATCAAGAAGCTGGCTGATTCTCAGCTCTCAACAATATTCCCACATCACAACACTTTCCTGGTTTGTCCTTTGCCAAATTTGCATTCTTAGCTAAAGTTTTAATTTATAAAGTGAAAAAATGTCTTTTTGAATATAGAGGACATTGGAACAATCTATGTTTTTGTTGTTCCTTTTTAATTGCCGCTATAATTCTTTCAAACAAATTTCCCCTACAAACCCAATTTAATAATCAAGACTGTTAAAATTAGCTATTGTTGATGACCCAAATAATAATAATTTGCCCTCAAGAGTGCTTGGTCTGTGTGGCTTTAATCTTCGACTGGAATAAAGTTTGAAATGAACTGATGTAAAACTGGCATCAGAGGAGTAACCTTTTAACTAAGTTTTCATTAACTTACTGTCTTTCCTCTCAGGCTGGTATGATCACATTAAGAAGTGTCAGATTCATTTCACTAAATGCTCCTTGAAGGCCACGTCCTGCCTAGTATATCTAGAAGCCAAGCTCTGTGCCAAGAGTGCAGTAGACGGAGTTTCCAAGCTTGGTAGTTAGTGCATTTCTGTAGCAAGTCCCCCAATCTCTCTGCATTTGAACATTCTAGGTGGGACTATAACATTATGCTACCTCTATCAATGTTGTGGGATGGCTAACTAAAAAGAAATTTGAAATTTAGAGCACAATAGCATGAAAGGAACTTTCCTGTGTTATCATCTGTGCCAGCTCATTACTAAAATGGGAGAGTTTTTCATATTTTGAAAGAAAGCACGGATTTGAAAATAAAATGATTTTTCCCTAGATTCAATGTTTAAAGGGAATTCATTTACTAAGAAATATTCATTAGATCAATATTCAGTAAGAAAATTAAAACTTAGACAGTCTATTGGGTGTGTGAGGGAGAGCAGAGGTTAATTCAGTGTACACTTGAGGTCACAAACTTCCTATACAGTATGCAAATATTACAAATAGCATACATGTTCTATTCATTCATTTTATAGTCCCATATTCAGTACATTCAGCCGGAATGCGTAAGGTCCTCAGTCTGTCATCTAAGTAGAATTTAGGTAAATAGTAAACCCTTACTTCAGTAGCTTTCACAATATTTAGGACTCAAGGCTAAAAAGGAAGTGGATAGATAGAAAAGATTTAGTAATTTGGTTTGATTCTGGCCCACTACTATGAATTCATAATTCATTAAAATGTAGGGGGAGTTTCATGGACTATCACAGCAGCAGCCTGGGCCTTGCATTTTTACCCTATCAGACAAACTCATGCCAGATGTCCATGCAACCATTCCACTTTTTATTAATATTTGCACTGACCAAACATGCCCAGTTTTATTACAGGCTTTTCACGTGCCTTAAAATAAATTAGCGTTCGTTGGCTCCATTTAACTACAGGGCAAAGGGAGCTACAGCGGGGTCAACAGCCTTCTGCTCCAACACTCAGCATGAGCCACAAGTGAAAGAAGGTCTTCCTGGTTCCAAGTTCATTTACATGGTGCTTTTCCTACTTTAAAGGAACATGTTGGGTTTCATAGGATAGTATTTCCTGGCAAGGTCATTCATTTTCATATATACACTCTGTGACTTTCGTATACTGTAGGGAAGCAAAGATGTGTAAAAGATGTGTTGTCCTCAGGATAAGGCTCTTGTTTCAGGACCTGACCTATGTCAAGTGGTTTGCCATGTCTTATTGATGGGTAGAAATGGTAATGGCTACACTTTCATTTATCATCATAGCTTATCATCATAGCACTCAGCATGATTACTGTGTTGTAGAGACTAAAGAACGTCCTCCTCACCCCCCTTTCCAAATCTCCAGATCCCTATTGTGGACTAAGATCAAGTACAAAAGTCAGAGATCTTATCTTGCAAGACATGGGGTATATTACTTCAGGTCTTCAAATGGGTGGCAAAGCAGAGTTCACCATTATTTTTCTCCACTATTATCCTCATTCATATTTCAATTAGAATTTTACTAGGAAGGATACACTTTGTAATGATGTCAGATAGGAGTGAGAGTATTCAGGATTCACGCCAGTATTTTTGACCCAGGTCTGTTTTGAAACATTCTAGGTTATTCCATACAAGCTGAGAGTGTTCTCAACTTCCAAGGTCAGTATGCACCCCCTGGAGTGATGTCTGAACTTGCCCTTTTGGATGACCACTGATTCAGTCCATAGCATTGTTTCTTCTCTCTGTGTGTGTGTTTAACTTGCTATTTGACTTGGCTAATTATGCATGGAATTCTTCCTATTCCAATAATAAGAAAGGGGAAAATGTATTTCCCTGGTCAACTGTATGTACAAAGCCCTGAGACTATAGTGAAGCAGAGTAGTAAATTTTCTTTTTTTTTTTTTTTTTTTTTTTTTGGAAAAAAGCCACTCATTGACCTTTTGGATTTGAAGCAGCTATATGTATTGTTTAGGTATTCAATGTGACTAAACAATCTTTGTGGTGCCTGATTCCTTGATGCCCTGCTTCTGGTGAATGAAGCTCTAATTTATAAGAATTCTGGCGTGCACAGAGTTAAAATACTTCCGAGTCCCCCCTGTCTGTGTTCTCTAAATCTATGATCCAGGGTTGGTCTAAGGGTCTTGACCTTGTCACTCTTTCTGAGGACAAGAGAAGAGGAACAGATGAATCCAACTGTGAATGCAGTATCCCAGAAAAGAGAGGCAAAAATTCTTCTGAGCACATGGACCTGTTCAAACCTCAGTCCGCTGTGATGCTTGGCTGATAGTTGATAGTGAGACTGTCAGGTTGGTTTTGCTATTTAATGTGTACATAAATAAAAGGTCACTGAGTTGCTTAAAATCTTTCCACTCTTTAAGTCTGTAATTAGGAGAACCAACGCCAGCCAGGCTTGCATGCAAACAAGCTCTGTATAGGAGACACAGCACACTAGTGCAAAAACATGCCTAGATAACATAACTTGCCAGAGAGGATTATTTCTTCTTAGTGAGTCTGCAGAAGCCCTTTTCTGTACTATTCAGAATTTGAGAGGAGAAGAGTGGATTGAGAGAGAGAGAGAGAGAGAGAGAGAGAGAGAGAGAGAGAGAGAGAGAGAGAGAGAGAGAGAGAGAGAGAGAGAGAGAGAGAGAGAGAGAGGAGAGAGGGGGCGCATTAGTGAATAGCGAGTGTGCCATTGATGTTTGAGCGCACTTCTGAACTGGCTTTTGTTGAGACTATCAGTGTAGAAAGCATGCGCTGTCCCAAATCCGCTGTTACTATGAGAAATGAGGAGCTGCTTTTAAGGTATGTTGTTGGGTCCTTTGTTTTTAATATGAGCTTTTCTAGTTCTGAGAGCTGTTGGAGACACTAATCTTGCCCCGAATCAAGCAGCTTCCTTATCTTAGAAGAGAAGGAGGGGGTGAAAGATTCTAAACAGAGAAAGGGAAATGAAATTGAGACCAAGAGATTGGGGGAGAGAGAGAGAGAGAGCAAGCCAGGGAGAGAAAGAAGGACTGTTGTGAGGGAGTTGTATGTGTACTAGTTGCCTTGAAAGCAGACCATGCATTTGCTCCCTGCTATCTATGAGCAGCCAGTGGATGTTTTAAGGGTTCCGAATCTGGCTGTTGGTTCGTCTTTTCTTTTGCAATGTCTAAGCCTCTTTCATTATTATGCACTCTGCATGGAATAATCACCGAAAAAGGAGCTGAGGAGACTCCATATTAGACTTGCGTTCCAAATACCACTCTAATCTGGACTTAGCACCTAAATAGTCTTCCCGTGTTATCAGGTTTGGATCACTTTATCCTGTTTGCCAAAATGTGTACCTGTTTGGAGACCTCTGTTGATGCATGGCGTCCTGGGTCCTCATGTGTGGGGAAGCAGATATCTGCTTCCTGCATGGGTGTTGGGGGTTCTATCATAGACCAAGAAGGAGTCACAGCTGACCTTTTGGGAAGCTGAGAGAGAATTATGATAGAATTGGCATCCTGCTTTTAAAAATGCAGTCTTTTGTTTATTTGCTAGCAGACATTGTAGCACTGAATACATCTTTGGGTCTGACAATGGGACCGGTCGAACAATGGAGCTGTCAAACTAGCTTAATGCATGTCTGGGGCTGTTTTTTTTTTCCTCTGTGTGTGTGTGTGTGTGTGTGTGTGTGTGTGTGTGTGTGTGTGTGTGTGTGTTTTCCTCATCACCCCTTTTTATCTCCTATAATCTTGCTTATATGGACTATCAAAGTGAAGAGCTTTGGGTCTGCTTATTTGTGGTTTTATGCTTTTAAAATTTTATTATCTACCATTCTCGGAGCTTTTTGCATTTTGCAGTTACATTGGCTGGATTAAGTTAGAGATTTATGGCTTGTCTCTCTGTTAACTACAGAAAGAAAACTTATTGATTGAGAATGCTTGTAATACTATTATCATTGTGGCAAATGCCTTGTTGATCGGACCTGATTCTACTGTACTTAATGTTTAGGGTTTTAAAATGTGTCCTTTTCGGGGACTTATGGAATGTAGCTTGAAAGAGAAGTTAACAGGGCTATCTATGTTTAAGGCTTGAGTAGTGAGCATTTCTAGTTTTTAGCTTTCTGTTGGGTGTTCATAGATAAACAGTTTAGAAATCCAAGGACAAAAGTAAGAACTTTTGCCTTTATAATTTTGATCACAAACTATTGTCCTGTTACTTAGCTATGTTAAAGGTTTCAGTGGAATATATTGATTTCTGACTTAATGCTCATATTGTTATAAACTGCAATTCTGTGCAAGGCAAGTATTTCACGATGCCTTTCATTTTAGAAGATAAACATTGGTTTCTAAGGTGAAAATTCTGAGACTGTAGAAGAGAGCATGGAAAAATCTGGTTCAAACTTCTCAAATGTTGAAACCATTTTTTTGCACATTAGATGTAAAAAGAATAGACAATAAATTAATAAGTAATTGGTTTACATGAAAATCCTCTTCCTAAGGTTGATGTCTATGAAGAATATATTCATAATATTTTAGTGCTTGCTTAGTATACTGTTTGTGTCAGATCAATATACTAGATGCATATTAGTAAATTTATGGAATACATCTAAGGGCCTAATTTGAGAAACAAAAGGGGAATTGGTGCAATGAATAAAATTAAAAGTCAAAATTTGTTTCAAATATTTTCTGGTAGATTTTGGTTCAAATTGGCAATGCTCCCCATCAGTAAGGAAGGAGATGTATGCAGTATTTTAAAAAATCACAGTTATGAAGCACCAGTTATTCCTTAAATTTGGACCTGAATTTTAATTTTTTAAACTTAAGGTGAAATGTTATTAAATACTTAATGTAGAATTAATTACATAAATGTTATTGGTTACCAAAAATTGTCTTTGCAAGTTGAGATTTCCTGCCGGTAATATTTTCAGAGCTTAGGTACACCCAAAGCATATGTGTGTGATGTGATAATATTCTTTAAGTTATCCATTGTGAATAGAGTGGATTTTAAAGGCATGCTTGTTATGTTCCCTTAGTTCCAATGGGATCTGAACTGCTCCTTGCATTGGGTATACCAATAATTGCTTTTAGGATGAGCTCATAAAAGGTAATGGGTGAAGCTTCATATCCGAGGCTAACCAACTGTTACCAGCACACCCAGGTTCCACTTTCATGGGAAAATTTCAATCTAAAACAGAGGTTGCAAATCAGTGTGTGTGTGTGTGTGTGTGTGTGTGTGTGTGTGTGTGTGTGTGTGGTCTGAGAGGAAAGTAGTCTTCCACGCTTGCTAGATGCTTGTCAGGAATTCATTTAAATAAAGAAATCATTTGGAGACCACAGCGTTGAATTTTTTTCTAAATTGGTAATTATTTAACTATGATATATTCACTTAAATTTCTGAGTGCTCATAGGTAAGCCAGAAATGGGAAATTCCACTTTCCTCCTTTCTCTGGTGTTTTGATACATTATCAGTTTTCAGAATTTGGGACCCCAAACCTATCCCCCACCCACCATGCAATTCCAGCATCCATTATACAGAACAATGTGATTTTCTCTATACTGATGGAAAAAGTATATTGTCGAGAGTTGGCAAACTTGTCTACTTTCATATCTACAAAAGTAACAAGACAATGTGTCATGCTATTCACCCCACATGCAATGATTTTCCAGGATGGTGACCTAAACAAATGTAGAAATAAAATTTAATTCTATCCTCAGACCTGAAGAAAAGGAATAGGTGAAGATTCAAACTGGTAAAATGGTTTCTTTCACTAGAAAATAACAATTACACCCCAAGCCCCTTTATGTAGGAGCCTCGGGAATATTTATATAAATGTGTTCAACAGACCACGATCTAAAACCTCCAGTGTATTAAAATTCTTTTCTTTGTAAGGATGGAGCCTGATAATATTTCTTTATTGGCTCTTCGTTTTTTATGTGACTAGATAAAATTGCAAGACATCATTTGGGGGCTGGAAAAGTAACGAAGAGCATTTGACTAATATTTATACCTAGGACTTTTTAGCAACGTGAATTGTGCTTGAATACCTGGGAAGTCATTCAAAGAGTGAATCAATACTAATTATTGTAATCAGGGGGTTTAATTAGGTGAAAATGTAGCTGATGGAAAGTTCATTGCTCACAGCCCTGGAAACACCCAGGTTGATGAGAGGAAAGGTAAAATGAAAAAGGAACGTGTTACATGGGGTGACAGTTCAGTGTGGAAGGTGCCAGCAACTGGAAGGAAAGATATAACCTGATTTCTTATCGTTATAATAGCAATGAAATTAGAAATGTCCAACCTTTTTGTAATGTAGATATTTGAATAAAACTTAGGAACAGAATGCAGTTTGCCTAGCAGAACCTCTGTGCTGAGACATTTATTTTCCCTTTTTACCACTGTAACAAGCTCAAGTCCACTTAGTGACAGTAATGTCTTCTTGAATTGCATCTTACAGCTTTCACATAATTTCTTTATTTTGCTAATTCCCAAAAGACTTGGTGGCCAGGGAGAGACTCCTCTCTCTCATTTCCTAGAACTATAGATTGCTCCTTTAATTACTGGACTTGCAAGTTTTTCTGAGATAAGGTGACTTTTATTCTGTAGAAAAGACGAGGCTATGGTGGTATGAAAGAAATTATAATTTTGTGGCATTTTGCTCAGCTGACATCAGGTAGGAAGAGGCTGCCAGAGAAAGAAGGTAGTGCGAGAATGTGAAGATATAAGGTGTTACCTTGTAGCCCACATAGAGCCAAAAGGAAGTATCAGAGAGCTGGTGTGCCTTTACAATCACATGGCACAAAACAAAGGTGACATGTCTGTGTGTCCATGTGTCTGGATCCGTGTGTGTGTGTGTGTGTGTGTGTGTGTGTGTGTGTGTTGAGCTCCACTCAACTCAAAGTTGCTGCTGGTGGACTCTGACCTGGTGAAAAGTCCATTTTCTTCCCAAATCCACCCTCATGCATCACAGAAAGACATTAGAAATCATCACGTATGGGAGTGACCCACCCTGGCACATTTCCCAGTGTGTCAAAACTAAGTTAACAGGACGTGGCATCTGTAGAGAAAGGATTGTCCAGAGTGACGTGTATCACGAGAGCAGTTTGAGCTTCTACTGCCTCAGCATACTTCAGGTTGATCTGCCCATTGTTGGCGACACAGGCTAAGGATGAATCATTGGAGTTTATGAAGCAGAACTATCAGCATGCCTCGAAGAAACAACAACAACAACAAAATAGAACTTACCTGTAAATATTATTCCATTCAACAAAGTTTGTTGTGGTTACCAAGAGGAGCTTGTGTACTGCTGGTTCAGTTGAGATTCATGGCTTTTTAATCTACATCTTGAGAAAGCTCACAGCTGGAATCAGTAGGAACTCTGTATAGTGGTGATGCTGCCTTCTATCAGAGAAGTGAGTGGTCTTTGCATAAATCTACCTGCATTTTTTCACCTTCTTGGGAAGTCACAAATTTTGGTCCTGAAAATGGGCCACAGGTCCTGTTCATCATTCCTTCCCTTTGAATGGCATTCCAGGTCCCCTTTCTTCTTAAACAATACTCCATCTCTTCCATCTGGGTTAGGCTTTAGATACATAATTGAAACTTGAATGCTGTAAGATTATGATAGACTTTCTCTCTTCTCAACTGCCTTTTTTAGTTTCTGACAAAGATTAGGATATGAGATGTTACTGTAGAAAGAATATGATTAAGACTTATTCACAATTGCTCTTTGCTTGGCATTACATGAAGCACTTCTGTTCATATCATCTAATATAATTCTCATAGATACCAAAGTGGTCATTATAGTTTTTTCCATTTTAAAGATGGAAAAACTGAGATTGAGAATAGTAAAGTCACATAGAGACTTAGAGATCATAGTGGAAAGGACTACAACTCAAGAAGCAGTTAAATTCTTTCCCTAGGCAGTGATGATTTGGTATTTGTGTCACATTTTTTTCTGTTACTGTGAATTGATCTAGGATTTTGAATATTTTAGGTAAGGGTTCTATCACTAAATACTATCCAACGATTTCTGTATAACCCCTCCCCCTCTTGTTTTCTTTTGAGATTGGATCTCACTATGTTGCTCAGGATGGGCTTGAACTCATTCTGTAGACCAGGCTGATCTTCCCAACTCAGTCTTCTGAGTAGCTGGGATCATAGGCCTATGCCATCAGGCCTAGTGATACCTTCCATTTTAAGAAATAGTTGTTTGTATTGTGTTTAATTATGTATATGGTTATTGCCGGTATGGGTGTGTACATGTGAGAGAGTTGTGGGTATATGAGTAGGTAGTTATACATTGGATACCTGGGAGCTGGAGCAGCAGATGGTTCTGAGCCACCCAAATGGCATGCCAGGAACTGAACTCTGGTTTCTACATGATTAGTATGTGATCTTAATCACTGAATCACCTGTCCAACCTCAGATATTTGCCATCTTAAAACCTGTGTTGCAGCATTCCCACCATACACTTTGATTGGCAGATGCATTTCATTTGCCATTGATAAAACTGTTTGTTATCAGTAGCCCATCACTCATGATCTAATCAAGACACTGCTCACAGATAATGGTTTTAGCTGTTCTATTCTTCCTGAATCACAATTCTTTTAACTTTAGTTACTTTCCATCGTCAGTTTTTGGGAGAGTGTAAGATTTGGGGGGGGGGCAGAAGAAATAAAGACCAATAATAAAGGATTAAAGGAATAAGGAAGAAAAAATTTTGAAAGCATCTCATTTGCTTACCTTAGATTTTTAAAAGGGCCTTGTCATATTTTTTAGTAAGGATCCCCATTTACAGCCCATGCTGGTCTCAAACTCCCTATCTTCCTGCCTCAGCCTGCCACACAGTGAGGTTTATAGGAGTATGGCACCACACTTGGCATTCATGAAATCTCAGAAGAAAATATTCCATGCCTCATTTTTCTTGGACTTTAATACACACAAGAGCAACTGATGTTGGAAAGAACAATAGAGAATTTTAAACCACCATTGATTTAAAAAGTGAATTTAAAATTATCATATTGCAACCATAACCAATCAAACAACAACAACAACAATACACACACACACACACATACACATACATGTATTCAGTAAAAGACACTTCTTGGCCATCAGATAGCTTCAAGACTCATGAGAAAAAGAGCGAAAATGGTGGTTGGAAAAGGATTAATGGTACAGTGCACATAGATGGATGTTGAATGTGGCTGTGAAGGATGTTCAAAATAGAAATAATGAAGGGGGTAAAGGCGATGTCTGACTTCGTTATTAAAACCAAGCCAAACAAACTCCTGAGCTTCCTTAATTCCCAATGTCTCTTCTCTCTCCTTTCTTGCCATATTCGTCTAAAATAGGCCAAATGTAGCTATTACTATTAAGAGAGAATTGAGAGACAGCTTTACACTCAACAATTGAGATAAAGAGCTAAGACATAGAGAAGAACTACACAGTATATTCACCATAGATAGATAGTTATATTACTTCTGTGAAATGGCAAAATTTCCATGAAGATTTTGTGTGGTTCTCCTAAGAGAAAGAAAGAAAAACTTCCTCTAATAGACTTAATAGAAATTAGCATCAAAAGCAAATTTAAATAGTCATTTGGTATCTTCAAACACCTCTCTATAAAATAAAAGTGGTTCCACATTTGAACTATTATTATTGGAGGAATTTTTCCTGATGGCACTACCTTGATGTATTTTCAACCTACACATCACTTTAATAGCTCAGTTATATAATCACTGTAGTAATAATTAGGCTAACACATCATACTTGTCTGAGGATCATGGCAAGCTTTGAATTATCATCCATGCATCTCTACTAAGAAGAAGTGGCTACACATAAGACAAAGGTCTGGTTGATGAATCAGAAAATTAAATGACTTTGTCCCAGTGTCCCGTCAAATTATTTGACAAAATGAAATTCAGAATCCAACAGGTTTGGTTCTTAAGTACCAATATCTTTCCACTCAGTTTGAAAGTACCATTTGTTCTAAAGGGTCTGATCTGTAAACACCAAATCAGATATCTTCTGATCTTATGAGCCCATATCTCTTCACTGTAAGTAAAGTGGATTCGTGTGCTTTATCTCACAGAAATCCAACCTTTTAGTCTCTTAATCCTCACTCTTCTTCCAGTTGTATTAGCTTAGGAAAAAGGAGCCTCAGACAAATCAGGCTGATTGTCTTTTTCATTGGCGATTTTGATTCCGGATAAGATCTGCCTTAGTCAACCGAGCCGAAAGCTTCCCACATCCATTTGTCCATTTCTTTTTATTCCATGCCCACCTGTTCCTGCTCTCTCTCTGGGACCTCCTGTTATGTCGGCAACTGTGTCCTCCCAGCTGCTGCTGCTCAGCTGTTGTACTTTGTCAAGCAGCAATTTCTCTTTTTAAAAATCTGACAACTTGGGAGAGAGTCAGATAACATTCTATGGATTAGGGGAAACATTTGATGGGATGGAGTGTTGATGAGTGGATTGGAAGGGAATTAGGAACTTCATTCTGGTAAGTATAAATTTTGTTCCTGCCGCCAAACTGGCACCAGATAAGGGCACGAGTATCATTTGACAAATCTCAATAACTTCCAAAGGATACTGGAACATTCCTTCAAAGGAATGTTACCCCCAGTCCCCCAGTGCCTTCTATGTGCAAATCTCCATGTTAGACAGGGAAGCCTTTTTTCTTTTCGTTTCCCCACCCCTTCCCCAGACTTCTTCCCAATGCTCACATTCCATTTTCTTGCCTCATGGTACACAATCTCCCATCCTCCCTCCTGGCAGTGTCTGGAAAGGAATCCTGCTGCTCCCTATAGAGACAGCTGTTGCCACTTCAGAAATCAGCCTTGGTCAAGGCAAGTGAAATTTGATTTCTGGTCCACATAAGTATCCCTCTTCCAGTTCCTCTCTTCACTTTGGTAGCTACCCACCTCCACAGGCACACAGCTGTAGAGGAGAGTGCAGACGCTGTCTGGTTCCCATTCGAAAGAAAGAAAGGAAAAGTGAGGGGAACACAGGAAGGAAGAGAAGGCTGAGCAGGAAAAGATGGAAGGCTGCAGGAGTGGTGTAATGGAGAAAGGAGAAAAGGGAAAGGGCAGGTTAGCTGGGGAAATGAGGCAATGGCTGAGCTCTGGGCCTGAAAGACCCAGGATGTTGACATTCTCTGGCCTTGGAATGGAGGCTCCTGACAGCCCTGGAGGGGCATCTCATTTTCCAGTACGAAGGTAGGTATGAAAGAAGCAGCTTTCGTTGAAGGGACTCTTCAGAAGGAAGAGAAATTTACCCTGCTGTATTTTGGCTCTATTAAAAACAAATAGAAACAATAACAACAGCAGCATCAACAAATGAGATTGGAACACGTCAGTGGAAACTGTTCTCCAAGAGAATAGACTATTTAATATTCCCTCAAAATGTAAAATGGCTGTTTAACAACTACTTCATCTGCTTGGCTATTTAATTTTACCTATCTAGTTATAGGAATGTGTTAAAGAATCACTCAATATTGGGAGAGCAGATGTGATGGATTTAGATTTATGATTAGTGATAAGTTTACTTATAATATATTGCTAGGACTTGTTTGGGGTTGTTTAAAACGTTTTTAAAGACATTGTTTATTTTTGTAAGTTGCTATCAAAATTAGAATGAGCCAAGAATAAACACATGTCCAGGTACTTAAAATTCATGTTGATTTCAAGCTTATTGCCTGGAAATGGTGGAAAATCTCATAATAGGGCCTGCATTTCTTGCTCCAAATGGCTCTGAGCACACTGGGCTTGTTATTTTGTTTTTTAAACTGAAACAACCATGTTCATAAAATTTGAATTCAAAAGTGTGATAGGGAAAAGATGTTTTGGCCTTTGGTTTGTACTGAGTAGCCAGTAGTGAGTAAAGAAATGCTTTTAAAAATGGGACATTTGGAGTCCAGTGAACAATAGTACCACATCTTTGTTAATTGCTGATGGCTAATGCTTTTAAAGGTACAATTACGTGGGGAGTTAAGAATAGGAATAATAAAGGTAGAATTTTGTCTCATACAACGTTATTTGCAGAAGAAAATAAACTTCTTTTATTATGAACATTAATCATGGCCTGTCAGTGTCAGTTTTCAAATCCTAGCACACATTTTGCAAAAATAAAAAATACAAAATAAAACATTGAAAGATTCAGTCAATGGAATGCATTCTGATTCATTGAGTGACAGGAAAAGTATTCTTCCATTTTAAGCCATGTGCACTCTTATGCTCAATGTGTTTATTAGCACCCTGTTTTATTGAGAGTTGTTTTTAACACTAGTGATAATTCAGTGCTCAGACAATGGCCATTGGACAAAACAGTACGGGATGCTGAGGAGGGAAAGCAGAGCTGAAACAGCACAGTGCACTGCCTTTGCCTTGGAAAGCCTCATATAAAATGAGGTCATTCAGAAACTTTCCCTTGAAGTGCTTCCAATTCTTGAATTGCCTTTTGTTTGGGAAATGAATAGCAAGTTGATTAAAAAAAGGAGACAATTAGGGGAGGTAGGGGGATGGGATAGAGAAGAGCTTAAGGTTTTGTTCCAATGGAGCTAAAACTACGAAGAAACTTCATTGTTCCTGCTAGCCTGGTCCCCAGGGATGTCTGCACAAGGTGGTGTCACCAACTAGTTCATGTCCACCAGAGAGACCCTGCTAACGTCCTCGCCCCCCTTTCACTGCTGTTGATAAGATCCCTGGCTTTAAAATCGCTTTTCATTGAACCCAAGTGTTCAGTTGTGGCCCAGTGAAGCTGCCTGCCATTTAATTTTAACTGCCAAAACATGATACCTGATGGCTCACTGCTGTATGGAAATTTAAAAAGGATCCTTGTTGAGTCTTTTTTTTCCCCTCCCTCTCTCTTTCTGCCAAAGCAGTAAAATGATAAATTGAAGCTTTTCATCAAGAGCTATTTGCTTGGGCATTTTATGTTTACGTTGATTCTTCAGAAGTGGACAGCATGCATGTGACATAATCATAGAAACTGAACAGACATGAGAAGTAAAAGCTGTCATTGGAAGACTTATGAATCACCTGTCTGGTGGGAGTGGGCACATTTTGCTTCCCTGTGACTTCTCCATCAGGTGCCTATGCAATCACACCATTATTTGTGTATTTGTCAGACAGAGCATTTAAACTCAGCTACACTCTGTAAGCTTTTCTTGGTTCATATCACCATATTCCATGTAGTGTGGTTTTCTTTTATTTTTGATTCTGGTTTTGCTTCTAACTTCAAATGGCCAAAGCAAATGTGCTTTGAAAAGCATGCTACACTGTAGTTGTTAAATAAGGCAATAACCTATGCACTTGTAATTCTCTCCCCATGACCTACTTACATCCTACTTCACCCTCCTTATAGTATGATTAAAAGCTGCTTTGAATCCACTATTGCCTCAAGGGATTTGAGGCTAGAATTTAACAAACTGCTGAGAAGGCTTAAGTTAGTAAGAGGGCTCCCCTACAGCTTCATCTAACTATTCACATGCAATTAAAGAGAAAATAAATATTTTAGAAGTATATATGTTAATGGAGCACTTTCTACCTTATAGAATATAGGTGCATACGGAGCTTTGTTCTGGAGCTGATTTGAAAATGCTTTTCTTTTTAGTGTGGTTGTGTTCTGTTTGTTTTGGAGGTTGGCTCTGCTCGATCTATCTTAAATTTGCTATACAGTCAGCTCATTGTATGCATTCATAGTTTTGCCAATACTGTATAAAAGTAGATCCAGAATTGTCAAGATTTGTCTTTAGTTATCCAGCTAACTACTTTAGTAAGATAATTCCAAAAGTGGTTGGCAATAGACTGGTAAGGAATAAATACATCAGAATTGGGGGGGGGAGCATGGGTATGGTTTTGTTCTAATAATTCATTTTTGATGCAATTGTCTGTCAATTGATTGTAAATTGAGACCTGGCTCCTCCAGAAAGGCAATATTTAAAAATGAAAGCTAATTAAGTCTTCCTTTTTAACTACCTTGCAGTTAGGAGGCTAAAAGCCAGATAGGTTGCTCAGCTGAAGAAGGAAATCAAATCAGTTAAGTTTGTGTGGACTTAACTGAGTAGCACAAGTCTGTTACTCCATATTGCTCACTATCCCATTTGGACTTAAAATTGACACATAACTGTTTTGTCTATAATCTCTAAGGAGAGTTTCCACTGTCACCCAAGAAACTGGTGAGAAAAAATAAATCTTTTCTTTATATTGTGTCTGATAAATTTAACTATTGTTCACTTATTTTAACCATTTGGCTACCACAATCCAGGCATGCCTTGATTTGTGCAGGGGAGGGGGGAACAGCTCTTTAGTACAAAGCTCTGGATTTCTTTAGATTAACCACAGCATAGTGTAGAAATAAAAATTTCAAACAAGATCATAAAATATATACACACTATGTATCATTATGTGTATATATGCCTATATGTACACATATACTTAGTGTATACATATGCATTAATTCAAAGTTTAAGACATGCCATTTGAAAATGGAACAAAAGTTACTACCACAAAAAGTATACTATAAAGTTTATAGCGCACAATTTATGATGTTGACTTAGACCATGAAATTACACATACGTGTATCTACACAGTGAAAAGTTTGCTTTAACCCAAATAGCCAAACTATGAAACGAGGACAGCAGGCCGCGTTATACCCACTTTCTTGAAAACTTTTGTTAAGCATCTATATATTTGTGGCTTTTCTCTCAGTTCCTCCTAGTATATCTTCCTACAAATCTCAGGTGTGACATGAAGTCACAGGATTGGCTTTTAATGTTTTGTGTTAAATAATAGCAAACGCCAATTTTGCGATTCACCCTTTTGAAAAACAATTCGGCTTAGGACTGTTTCTCATTCTGAGACCCTTTTATGTCCCTCGGTGTTCGAGTAGACACGAAGGCAGCACGTTTGTCCTCAAATATTCCTCGGGCCATTTCTCCTCGTTACTTCTTCGCCTGGAACAGAGCTAGAAGACCATCCCAGGGGCTGCTGGCCAGCCTCACCCCGGGTGTGTGTGTGGGGAGGGGGCACGGAGGTCACGCGCGGTGCCTGTGTCCCGCGGCTCCGCACTCCGCGCGGCCGTGGGAACCGGGCGCCGAGCTGGGCAGGGCGGCGAAAGCTCGGCGCCCGGGGGGCTCGCGGGGCCGTGCGCAGAGGCCGGGGCGCCGGGGCTGGCCGGGCGGGCCCGCAGGGGTTAAGCGTGGAGCGGCCGCCCCGGGAGCTCCGCCCCCGCCCGCCGCACCTGGCGCTCGGCAGCCAGGCCGCCCCGGCTGCTGGCTCGCGGAGGGGATTGGTGGAGCGCGGGAGGGAGAGAATGTGACAAGTGCCCGCTTCGGCGGCCGCCCGGGGAGGCCGCGCGCACCTGTCCCTGCCAGTCTCGCGCCGCCCGCGGCCGCTCGGACGCGCGCACAGCCCCCCGCCGCTGCCGCTGCCGCCGCCGCCGCTGCGTGCGCTGAGAACATGACTTCTGCCTTCAAGCTGGATTTCCTCCCGGACATGATGGTCGAGGGCCGCTTGCTCGTTGCTGACAGAATGTGAGTGGCCGAGGGCCGAGTGGCCGAGCGGCCGAGCGGGGCGTCGTCTCCTCAGAGGCAGCGGCCGCCTCCCTTGGCGTCTTCTCTTCTGAGGACGCGGCCCGGACGGCGCAGGGCCGAGCGGGGCGAGCGGGGCGAGCGGGGCGAGCGGGGCGAGCGGGGCGAGCGGGGCGAGCGGGGCGAGCGGGGCGAGCGGGGCGAGCGGGGCGAGCGGGGTGAGCGGCCAGCCTTCCCGGGGCGTGCCGGCGCGGGGCTGCCGGGAGGGGACCCACGAGCGGTCGCGCGGCGTCCCGGGGCCCCGAGCTGGGCGCGGCGTCCTGCGATCGGACCGGCCGGAGGGAGCGCGGGGTCCGGGGAGGGGCGGGCGCGTGCTGCCTTGCACGCTCGTGTCATTAGAAATGCGGGGTGGCCCGGCGAACAGCCCTGGCTTTTGCACTCAGTCCCGAGATGGGAGAAAAGAGGACGAGAGAAAGGGGATAATTACAAACCCTTAAAACTAGCCGGGTGCACTCTTAGAGAAATTAGAGGTAATTTTTACGTAATCCGGATGGTTTTGTCTGATAGGCGGTCTATGATTTAATAATTAATGTGATTCTGGTCGTTTTACGTGTCGACAAACTAGGCTAGAGCGGTTATTGGGACAAAGTAGAGGGCTGGGATCCGCGAGAAAAGGAAACTATGTATAATTTTTATCTGGCTGGTTTGTCTTCGTGTGGAAGTTTCTCTCTTTAGCTCAGGAATCCCAGTAGGATCCACTTGTATTTCTGGCATGTTATGTAAAGAAACCCCAGATAGAGAAAGGATTGCCAGAGAGAGATGGAAAAGTCTGTGTCCTTCTGAGACATGGGGTGTATACAATTCTCTTATCAAGTGAGGTATTTGATAATGTATCAGATGGCGGTGGCCTGCTGCTGTCAGCCAGATAATGTACAAATTTTTTCCTGTTCTCTCCACATATGCTTTCTGGCACCTTATGGTAGTCGTCAAAACGCTCAGGCCGTTCCAGGCTTTATGATCCATTTTCCTGGCAGCTAACTTTGCCTTGTGATGCTAGATTCTTTTTCTGGTATGTTAAGTATTATGAGTTGAGAATCTTGAGAAACTCCCTCCACAGTGGCCCTAGAATTTAAAAAAAAATCAAGTGGGTGATAAGGATGATAGAATCTATTAAAATATGAATTGTCTTTTCAGTCGATATTAAGGCTGCTAACTTGAGAAGACACGGTCAAGTTCACTGTCTCAGAGATAATCAGATAACAAATTAAAATGTCTTTGGCACTCTTTTGGCACTTCTTTGAAAAATTAATCTTGATTAGTAATATTCTCATGATAGTGTTAAGAGATCTCTATCCTGGCCTCCCTTTCAATATAAACCTTGCACGCACACAATGCGTATCTGCACACGAATTCCTTTGCAAGTCTTACGTGATTTTCTCTATTATGCTGGAATGTTAGAGTCAAGGAGTTGGATTGATGATGATTTTGAATTTATGGTCACCTGCTCATAAGTGACATACTATATCCCACTAGTGAATGCTCTGGGAATTTAAAGCATTAATGGCCTCTGAAAGATGTAGTCTCTTGTCGATTAAATTACGGATTATGAAATTTTAATTCCTCCTTTTCATTTGGCAGATGAATGTGGCTTGCTCAGACTCTCAGCTCTCAACGGAGCTTTGTATCTCAGCCATGGAGGGTTTTTATGAATCCTAATATGACTTCTACCCCACTTTCCTTCCAAAAGTTCATGATTTCCAAACAATAGCCGTTGGAATTGGCCCCAGATTGTTTTGAGTGTTTGTCAGCTATTGCTTAAATGAACTAAGAAAACAAAAGGATTTACAAATGACACTTGTCTCCAAGATAACTGTTTTACATCTCCACAGTTCTGAGAATGCTGAGACATATTTTCCACAAGAGTGTGTAGTTAACTCACGTTAGAGACTGTGTTTTGAGGGCTAGAGGTATATGAAGGGGAACCTGACTTTTAAAACACTTGAAACCCACCTAGGCAGTGTGGGTTTTATAGCCATATTTGGACACTGCAGAAGATAGCTGTGTGGTTTTATTGTTTGGGGGACTGGTTGCCTTATGAGATGTATTGCCACTTGAACTAAAATGCAGTCTGCTAGATATTGGCCTGTTCAGAAATGGAGTTTAAATAAAGCATAGGAACTTTTCTGATGTTGGTTTTCTAAATCAGTAGAACATATTTTCTCAATGGTGTTTTCCCACAGGAATATATTAGATAAGTTTGCAAGATGTAATATGTTTGAGTCCTCCAGGCAGATGAACAAATAGCTTTTGAGATGAATTATTACGCTTGATGGCCCCATGAGCCATCCCACGTTTAAAGAGCCCGCATCATTTAAAGTTCGGTAGTAGTGTAGAATTGCCATAACATATACTTCAAAGTTTGGAAATTTTAAACATTCAGTAACAAAACTGTAAATAGAAATAAGCATTTTAAATAATTGTGGCTGTTTATTTTGTATTATAAACTATTGTTCATAGGGAAGCATACTAAGAATAGGAACTTTTTCTTCATTCTATTTTAAGCTGGGAATTGGTTTCAATTGAGATTGGGGATGAGTGCTGCTTCTTTGTTTTCCCTCATTAGTGACACATTTAGAGTCTCCTATCTTTGGCTTTTTATAATGGCTTAGAAATGACAGCCTACAGGTGAAAAAATACGTGGTTTGAAAATTATTAGTTTAGTTCAGTATTTAGATTTGCAATTTTAGAAGGTTGAAAAGAGCTTACTGATAAAATGAAATCTTACTTTTTATCCACATTCAGTAAATAGCCTTAAAGAAAATAAATCATCCTGACTATAAATTAATAAACGTGGGGAATTTATCTGCTTGTTGATAAGAGGCAAAAATATTTATCTATATGTAAGTAAACTGAAAAGGGTTCCTCAGGACATCATTGTTAAAGTTAAAAGGGATTTTGAGACCACCTCATCTGACCTCATTTTACAGATTAAAAAACTCTTCCAGGGCAATAGGACTAGCCCCAGGAGGCATAGTCACTATTGTTTCTGTAAAAGTGAAAAATGTGTGTTTACTAAGCTGTGTGGCTACTGTGCACCAGAACACTTGATTTATATCGACTCTCATCCTCGTGGTAGGTAGGGAAAGTAATGTTCCTATTGTACAGGTGGTGCTTAAAAACCAAAATTGTGCCATCTGAGAACAATGTATCACCTAATTAGAATTGCTATACATACACTTTTAGTTTTTATTCAACCCAGTTTACTACATCTCTTTATTAACTAATATACATTGATTTAAACTTTTTTTTTAAAGTTTACTAGCAAGATGAAGATTAAAGCATTTGGAACTCCCTACCTACCTTTTGAATTGCTTTTAAACTTTATGTGGAAAATGTAATTACAAATCATAAAGTGACAAGATTAATGACATTTACCACCTGATACCATAATGATCACGAAAGGAGACTAAAATGAAACTCTGAAGGAAGAGCTATGTATACATATGGTTATTTAATGGAGAATTTTAAACTATTTTGGGGTAGGATTTTCAGTTAACAGTAAGTACTTTAGTATCAGCTGCCTTCTGAGACCAAAAGTACTTGCCACATAGATTTTTGAGGATGTGAATCTTGTCTTTGATCTGGGCAGAGGTATTACTTTAATTGTTGAGTCTTGCTATTTAATTGTAATGTGCTGGATGGAGATTGCTCCAGCATCTGTTGATGAGATGCAGTGAACTAGGAAAACAAAAGCCTTGAAAGACTAGATAAAAAGGCGATAGGATTTTCAGATATGAACCTGGTAATTAAGATTTCATGGGATGATGTTTTCTACCTCAGAGTGTGTTTTTTCCTCCCCCTAAGAGCTATAATAACACTATGTGGCCTTTGAAGAATGCAGTCTTTCTGTTTTACATAAATCCTCAAACTTTTAATTTCTTTTTAGCCTTTTTTCTTTATGGTGTGCAGGATTTTGTTCTTCACAAATTAAACACATAGATTACCCATAAAACAGGTAGTGCTATGATATGCTAAATCTACACATGAATGTAGATACAGCTAGCACATGTTAAACCCCAAATATTGTACAGGAATTCATGTAGTGTTTATAACAGGAATCTGAGATCATTAACAGGAATTTTAAAAAACAAAATGAACCACACTCTCATAGATGCTCCACAGCCCATAAGCATCCCTTATTTGCATTTCAATGGAAATGTTTTACTTTGAACATGTGTTAAGGAACTAAGTTAATAAGTCATTGCTCTGGTTTACTTCCACATTTGAATTTCATCCAAATTTAGAAAGTCATTATTTCAAACAGAATTTTATTTCTTCAGGGAAGAGACATATTTTTTTTATTCTTAGGTATGGATTATGTCATCACAAAGAGTGAGGTAGTACTGAGTGTAATATTTGTTTTATGAAACTCCAGAAGGAGAGGCTTTAAGAAACACTAATGATTTCCAGTTCATTAGCACCTGCAAGTTCTTGTGCCACCCTGTCTGCTTCCACCACCGCGGAAGTATCCAGTCATATAATGAAGCCAGCGTCAGTGCTGTGCTACTTGTGTAGCCGTGCAGAAAATGTATTTTTATGTTTTCCTTAAGAAAAAACGATTGCTGAACCTAAGAGAAATGGAGCTGAGTGTTCCTGGAAAAACCTATGTGGGAAACAAAAACTAATTAGAGCAGTAAATGTGATGCTCACAGGTAATTGTAAAATAATTATTCCCCTTTAGCATCATCACTGTTTAATTGTGCTATCCAATATCTTCCTGCTCTGAATCCAGATGTGAAGGGATAGCTACCTCCTCCTCCTCCTGGGAATGTCTTTTTCATTTAGTGTGAGCTGCACACTCCTCCTAAAGGACTTATAAAAGAAAGAGGAGAACATTTAGGGAGGTTTTGAACAGCTTCCCTTTCCCGTTTGTCCTCAATCATGACAGAAAGTGATTACTCCAACTATTTCTATAGTAATACTATTCCACTTATGTGGCTGAAATGCCTTCTGTGAGCATATTAGAGATTTACACTTTTTTTAATGCCAACGCAGAGGTTTATGAGCATTCTCTTTTATAAACTGCGGGCTGTATATTACATTCCATGTTCAGAAATGGAAATTAATATTTAAAATCAGCTGATACCTTAAAATGTGTTGATAATAAATATGTAGTCACATAACTTTCAGAATGACTAATGAATACAAATTCAGATTTTGGTTTAATTATTCCAGTTAACAAAAGTCTCAGCAAACTTAGCAGCAAAATATCAGATTCAGTTTTTTTCTAAAAATTTACATAAATTTAGTTAATGTTTAGAATAGATCGTAAAACATCATATCAGTTGATTCTGTACTGTTCTGTAATGCATATATAGCCTTAAGGTCAGATTGGTTGAAATAATCGGTGCTTCCTTTAGGTCAACATCAGGGGAGAAATCACCAAACATCTGGATGACCAGTTGACCCAGATTTCCTTTTTGAGTAACAGTGCTTTTCAAATGAGTTATGTGGAATCTTTTGATTTTAAGTCTCAGTAGTTAAAGAAGTTTGTCTCTTTAGTGACATGGCCTCTCTCCCTCTCTCTCTCTGTCTCTGTCTCTGTCTCTCTCTCTCTCTCTCTCTCTGACGTAACCTTGGGAATCATGTTTCATCAGTGCATTAGCTGCATTATAGGCTCGTTTAGGACTGAAAATTTTCACAGATAAATTTTGCATAGTATTCTGAATTAACTTTAATTTATAGACAGTTTAAAACTATTTTACATACCACAAGGTGTAGTCCTATGTATTTTAATTTACCATGCTAAGTCCAGCATTCTATGATTTTTATCCTAAAAGACTTAATTGGCATGCTGTTATTGAAGTTCATAGTTAAATTTAGGTTAAGTTTTAAGATGGTACTTTATATCCTTTCCCATGAGTTATATCTTTGTTTTTCTTTATCTTTTTCTGTAGCAAGAAAGGTGGAGCTTAGTTATCTAATGTAAAGAGACTTACTTGATCCTATGAGCTAAAAGATTAAAAAAACAAAAAAACACTTCATCTACTTGGTAGTGGTGTGTGTGTAGGTGTGTGTGTGTGTGTGTGTGTGTGTGTGTGTGTGTGTGTGTGAAGAGAGAGGGGGGAGAGAGAGAATGTATATTTATGATTCAATTTTATTGATCATAATACTTCACTTTCTTGAGATATCTTCCATTTAATGGTCCTTGTTTATGAAATTGTGCCATTACATAAAATATGCTTATAGATTATTGCATTCATAACTGAAGAATTTATGTTTCACGACTATTTTTCATGGTGATCAATCATGTATTACAAACTAAGGTGACTGTTATCCTAAGGTCTCAGGATGATTTCAATTTCTTGGCCTAGACCACAGGTGACTTTTCCTTTAAAAAAGTGGGAAAAGAAATTCACTCTGATAATTCCTTCCTATGTTACTGAGCAGTCCTCTCTAGTGTAGTGACTTTTATCCTTGTGTAAAGTACTAGGGCGCCAGTGCTTGTGCTTCAGCCGCCACATGCAGTGTCTTCATTTGAATAGGAAGGGGACTCCTCATAGGAAAATCATGGCCGTGAATTCTAAACGTCTTTTTTCTTTCTGTGTTATTAGATATGATGCTGGCCTGACTAAGTTCCTTATGTTATACTTCTTTGATGCTAGCATTATTTTATGAGCACTGTATATTATCAGTGCACAGCTTTCAGTTGATGCTAAAAGCAGTTCTTGAAATTTTGGTTATTGTAACGGGAATCCAGCATCTAAACTAAACATTTGACAAAAATGAATGTTACTAGAGATTGATGAGCCTCTGACCCCCTGAGAATCTATTAGTGTAAACAAACTTAAATACCCATGCAGAAAGTCAGTTTATTCGTCTTTTGGGAACTGACAACATACTTTTGGGTGATGGACAACAAAAGTATGTACTGGATTGAGGTCTGAT
Organism: Mesocricetus auratus; assembly: GCF_017639785.1. Classification (NCBI taxonomy): domain Eukaryota; kingdom Metazoa; phylum Chordata; class Mammalia; order Rodentia; family Cricetidae; genus Mesocricetus; species Mesocricetus auratus. The sequence goes on along the minus strand of NW_024429196.1, from coordinate 24,758,792 downwards.
ATTTTGTTTGCTTTTTTAGAAAGGTAATGTGAACAACATAAAGGATAGCATTTTGCAGGAGATTGGTGAACGACTTTTTTATTCTTATTTATTTTACTCTTTACTTTCTTACCACCTCTGTCTAGACTCGTTGAGGATAGAAAAGTCCATCTTTTTTTGGTAATTTTCTTAATGCCTATATTATCTTTTCTTTGTACATAATCTTTTAGACTTCTCTGAAGCCCATTTTTATGATCCTTTCCTTGGTTTCAGAAGGGGTCATATCCATGCCTGACCTAGTTTTCAGAGTTGGATCTTTGATAGAGAAGAATCCAAACACCTATATCAGTCTGTAACAGCTGAATATTTATGTGCATAAAACTGTATTTTCACTCCCTGCATTATAGAAAGGGTGTTGAGTTTTTGGGTTTAACATATGGGCAGCATTTTCAGAGTGATTTAACTTTATAGATGCAATTGTCTTGACCAACTATATTTGGCTATGCTGCAGCTGTGTTTGCTTTCTCAAAATTGTCACCAGGAGGCCTCCAACTGCAATTATTCACTAAATCCATGCTAGTAGCATCTTTCCTCATGACTTGCATCATTTCATAGGGTTAGTGTCTAGAGATGACACATTAGTTCTTTGAAAAGCCCAAATGTTATGAATGCTATATGATATGGACAATTTTATCTCAAAACAATTTGTTGATAATATATTTGTCTTTCTCTTTCATGATAATCCTACTATCTCTTCACACCAAGCCTATGATTGATTTCTGGTTCCTCCTTTTCTTTCATGTTTAGGTGTTGAAAAGTTGTTACTAGAATCTGTTGTTTGGCGACACTTCTTCCTCTTCTTTATTACTGAAGCATTTGGAGTGTAGCTTTTACTGAATTCCTGTTTCTTAGAGACCTCTAACATGTTGGATTGGAGACACAAATCCTTTTTTGTTTGTTTGTTTTCTTGATTGGACTTACCATCTATTTAGTTTTCTTCATAAGAATTAGAGTTTCTTTTCCTTAATATAAAAACACCTTAATTCTATGGGCATGTGTGGGTTTTATTTTTAAATGGAAATAACTTCCTCTTGTATTGCTTTGGCCATCAGCATGCTTACTTTGGTGTGGTAACATGGAATCTCTGGAGTCCCTTCAGCCAGGTGCAAGGTATTCCTTCATGGCTGGTTATCCTTTATATGGATCTACCTTAGGTCTTCTGCTGATTTAATTTCTAATTTGTTTTATGCTGATTTCTTCCAAGTCTCAAATGGCTTGCCATAATTTCCATCAAGAAATTTGAGTAATAAGATGTTTTTCAGCTGTCACATTTTTTGTTGTTGTTGTTAGAGTAACTTAGAACAAGGATGACTACTCAAGTATTTTACAATTTCATAGTACTTGCAACTGACCATACACCTGTCTGTTTCCTGGAATCATCAAATGTAATGGAACCTCATTATAACTGAGCTGTTAATGTTTTTTTTTTTCTCCCAGAACATATGCTGTAAAGTCTCAGGTAAAGACCTGTAAAGCAGTGTTGTTCACCTTTAAAGTTGGAGGAAATGCTCAGTTTCCAGGACAACTTTATGATGACTGATTTTTTTCCTCCTTTTTCTACATAATGATTAAGAAATACCAAGTTCCAACTGTGAACTTTTACTCAGACCCCCATTCTGGGATGAGATAAAACGAAAGCAACATCTCCTTTTATTATCTTGATATGTATGCTATCTGTAAAGTCTGTCTCTATACCTATTGGTTGAGATTGAAATTTTCTTAGGAGAAAAGAATTATCTAAAATAATGTTAAGGGTGGTTCTCACATATTGGGACTATGACCCCTGGGTTTTAGAAACCCAGGCCTCTGATAGGACTGTTGAAAGGACATAATGTAACATTTGCAACCCAATGGCCTCATTAGATACTTTAGCCAGAGCACACCTAAGGAACACAATATTAGTAGCTGGAGGAGGGAAAGACCCCAAAGAAAAACAAATCAATGAATTTTTAAAAAGTTTACAATGCAGCATAAGACAGTGAGCATTGGATGTGGACTACTTGAAGCATCTAGGTGATGGATTCTAGTTCTCTTTTTGTACTCATTAAAGAAACCCCTCCTCCAGACAGTGCTGATAATCTCCTTAGAGTCCTAATGGATCAGAGTCACTGTAAATGTGATCATTTGGTTCCAATGCTACAAGTCACTTGATTCTCTTAGATCAGTCATGTCCAAGTTTTCTTGAGAAGCCAAGGTCTTGGATGTGAATCCATTGCCTAGGACATATTCTCTATTATGGGCCATGGGAGAATTTGATCTCTACTGTGGCTAAAAATCATCGTGTTGTTTGGAGAAACTGTATAAACTGGGAAACTGACCTCACAAACACAAAGTCTCCTGCTTTATATAGTGGAGCATTTCATGTATAAGGTGAACCAGGTAGGGACTTTGATAAAGGCAGAGAGGACTTGGGTGGTGGTGGCAATTACTGCTGTCTTTTAAGTTTGTTAGTAAAGCAAGACTAGGGACCTGGTGGGAAACTGGCAGATCTTTAGAAAGGGGGCAGTTGCACAGACACTAAGTGTTTCTGTGAGAAATAATCAGATCTTTGTAAATAGCACATTTTATCAGTGTCAAAGATGTCTAATTTGCTTTAAAGGCAGATCTTCATTTGGATCAAGATATTATAAAAAGCAACCAAAGTTGAACTACTGACAGCCACAGAAGTTGAATTCTGCCTATCTCATTATTTTGCCTCTATATATCATTGTTTCAGATCTGCTTGGGACATGATATTTTAGATGTAGATTGAGGTTCAGTAAAGTGGGAGTGCTACAAAGCCAAACAGATATTTCCTTCAGATCTTCTCTAAGCCTGAGTCCTTTTCATTGTTGCTTCCTGAATTTAAACCTAGAGGTTGCTTTTAGGATGTTTGAGGTCTTAGATACTTCCAAGGCCAAATCTTCTTCCTTTCTAATTTTTTTTTTGTTTTTTACGAGACAGGGTTTCTCTGTATTGTTTTGGAGGCTGTCAGTCCAGCCCGGCCGCGAACTCACAGAGATTCGCCTGCCTCTGCCTCCCGAGTGCTGGGATTAAAGGCGTGCACCACCACCGCCCGGCCTTCCTTTCTAATTTTTATCCCCTTGATCTCCTTCAGTTGTCACGTTGCCCTTGCTATGACTTCAAATTACTATATTGAGTAGCACTGAGAGTGTACACCTGTGTCTTGTTTCTGATTTTAGTGGAACTGCTTTAAGATAATCTCCATTTAAGTTGATGTTGACTATGGACTTGCTGTTCACTGCCTGTATTATGTTGCGGTATATTCCTTTTATCCCTAGTATCTTCAGTTTTATCATAAAGGGCTGTTGGATTTTCTTAAAGGCCCTTTTGATGTCTAATGAAATTACCGTGTGTTTTTTTCTTTCAGTTTATTTTTGTGGTGGGTTATATTTATCAGTTTATGTATGTTGAACCATCCTTGCATATCTGGGATTAAATCAAGTTGGTCATGTTAGATGCTTTTTAATATGTTCTTGGATTCAGTTTGAAAGTATTGAGAATTTTTGTATCTATGTTCATAAGGACTATTGGTCTGTAATTCTATTTCTTTGTTGGGCCTTTATGTGGATTGGATATCAGGATAACTGTGACCTTCTAAGATGAATTGGGTAGTATCCCTTCTATTTCTGTTTTTTGTTTGTTTGTTTGGTTTGGTTTCCTTTTGTTTTGATTTTTTTATTGATTTAAGGAGTATTATCATTAAGTCTTCTTTGAAACTTTGGTAGAATTATGCACTAAAACCACCTGTCCCTGGGCTTTTTTGGCTAGGAAACTTAATTACTGCATCTATTTCATTAGGGGTTATAGGTCTGTTAAAATGGCTGATGTGATCTTGATTTAAATTTGTCAGGGATATGTATCAAGGAAATTATACATTTCTTTTAAATTTTTCAATTTGTTAGAATACAGGTAAAGTATGTCCTTATGATTCTCTGGAGTTCTTTGATATCTTTTTTGTTTTTGGTTTGTCAAGACAGGGTTTCTCTGTGTAGCCGTGGCTACCCTGGAACTCACTCTGTAGACTAGACTGGCCTCAAACTCACAGAGATCTTACTGTCTCTGCCTCCTGAGTGTTGGCATTAAAGGAGCGCACCACCATTCCCTGGTCCCTTTGGTATATTTTATGCTCCCATTTTCACTTCTAATTTTGTTAATTTGAATATTCTAACTCTGGTCTTTTAGTCAATTTGGATGACGGTTTGTCAGTCCTACTGATTTTTCTCAGAGAACCAACTCTTTGTTTCATTGATTCTTTGTATTGGTTTTTGTTGTTGTTTAACTTGATTTGATGCTGAGTAGTTTATTTCTTGGCGTCTACTCCTTTTCGGTGTGATTTCTTTTTGTTCTACAACTTACAGGTGTGCTGTTACTAGTATGAATTCTCTGCAGATTTTTTATATAAGCACTTAGTTCAATGAACTTACCTCATAAAACTAACTTTATTTGTGTCCCATAAGTTTGGGTATGTTGTATATTCAATTTCATTCAATTCTAGAAAGTCTTTAATTTCTGTCTTGACCCATTTTTCATTCAGTAGTGAGTATTCTTGTTTGTTTTCATGAGTTTGCTAAGCATTCTGTTGTGATTGATATCCAGCTTTAATCCTTGATTGTCAGATAGGATGCAGGATACTATTTCAGTTTTCATGTATCTGTTAAGACTTGTTTTGTGTCTGAGTATGTGGTCAGTTTTGGAGAAAGTTCCATGAGGTGCTTAAAAGAAGGCGTGTTCTTTTGTGTTTGGGTGAAATTGTTTGTGAATATGTTAGGTCCATCAGTTAGCTGCAGTGTTTTTCTGTTTATTGTCTAGATGATCTGTCTATTGGCTAGAGTAGAGTATTGAAGTCTTCCACTATTAGTGTGTGAGGATCAATATGTGATTTAAGCTGTAGTAGCTTCTAAATGTTTGCATCTTATTTAGATGAACAGTTGATTTCTTTCTGGGGTAACAGTAGATCTGCTTCTTATGAATCAGGAAAAGGCTGCCAAGTGGTGTTGGTTTCCCATTGTATCCCATTGGCAGTTTTATGCAGCATCTTTTCTAGAGTTTTAACCATTCATACCTCCTTAAATAAGCCATATAATAGACAATAAATTAAGTGAAATCTAAACAAGATGGTTAATTGGTTGTAGGTGACTGACAGTTGCCACCCACTCATGTGTGGGACCTGTTCCATTTCAGGTGTCATTACATTACCCTTTTATCCTTTCTGTAACATAGCTTTTGCTAATGTATAACTATTTACTAAGATCCGAGTTTTTTTGAAAATAAAAGTTGCTGTCTTTTAACACTGAGAGTCTATAAGAGTTAATAGCAAAGTTAGAGTAGAATTCATGCATGTGTTGATCCAAACTATCAACAATTTCATACCAAATATTAGCTTGTCGAAGTGCCTTTACTCTTGGCAGGAGACAAGCACTGTAACCTAAGAGGATGTGATTGGAGTGGGGTTTTCATGCCCCATGTGCTTATTGTATTCTTGCTACTGATGCAAACATTATCTATAATTACATTTTCAAGTGACTGAAAATTGCAGGCTTTGTTGAACAAAAATACAGACGAAGAATGGAATGTATATCCACTCTATCCTCATTATAGGGCTTTCAGAAATCAGACTATGAGGCCCAATACCATGGTTCTCAACTGTGTGATACCAACTCCATTCTCTGATGTTTGAACACTTTGTCAAAATGCTGGGTTTCCAATGATGATCGTGTAATTGGAGGAAAAAGCTGTTACTCTCTTAGGGCTTCGTTTGCTAGATTGTCGTCTCATTCACTGTGCATCTACCATCACACATCTTCTGTTTCTAAGATGTAAAACAAAAAAGCACAATCTAGTTTATCTTCAAGCACAAAGGGCAATAGAGAACACTCGTTGAGATACAGACACTGTTGCTTTCCTGGGGCAAGTACAATTGCATTCTTCTGACCTTATGCCTTATGTTGTAGTTGTAAAATCTCAGCCATTCTTGTACCACAGATTAAAAGAAAAATGTTCCTATAGGGACTTACTGCTTCATGGATTCTTCCCTTGTTCTTAAATTCTTGCCCTCATACAAGGAAAACATCCTACCTTAGTTTTATACTTCAAAGCACCACACTTCATGTCTAACTCCAGTAAAAGTCTAAACCACTTGGATTTTTTAAAACAAAAAAAAGGAGTTAGATTTAATGTACCTTATATTTTGCTCATTGTTGTTTATTATTTTAAAATCCATGAAACAGAAAATGTGCCTTGGCTTAGAGTGGAAAACTTATAGTAAGAAGAAGTTATAATGATTTTATTATTAATTTCTTTTTTAAGTACCAAATTTACAGTCTTTGTGCCATATTATGGTATTATAATTCACCTTCCAATCTATACTACAGCCTAAAGCTGGTGAAAATTTTAAAGAAAAAATTGTGATGGCTTTATGTCAGAGAAGCAGCAAAACAGAGAAACAAGGTTGTTCCAAAAGTCCACAAACTATTTGTGAGTCTTGTGTTTTCTTTTCTGATAAGTTAGGAAAACTTGTTACCAAAGAAATATTTATTGGGTCGTAACTAAGTTATTGTATGGTTAACATTCATTTAGGACTGTCGTATATATAGTAGATTCCCCAATATGAGTGTTATACTATCTTTTCAAACAAAATTATTAGTTATATGTTATGTTTTGTACAGACCACTTTATTGTCTACTATGAAGGTTTCCAATTACATTATCTATTTTACACTCTTACAACTGGTTGTCTATGTAACACAACATACCAACAGGTTTTTTATTATTATTCTTTTGGAATGTAAATGTATTGTTATAGCTTTTTAAGCAAGCTCAGGCAATACATATTCTGAGAGATAAGCAGTTTCTATAATTGACCAATTGTAAGGTATAAGTGAGGGCAACTCAATTTGTCTATTTCTTGAGTTTTCTCCATGACACATAATCAGTCAGTATCTTCCCCCATCCCCCCTTTCCTGCATTGTTTTTTCTTGACAGATTGTAATTTTGTTTATAACTACCTGAACTCTTGATATCTTAGGTTCTTAGCCAAACAGCAGAACTCATTTTAAGAAATGTAATTAGCCCAGAACTAAAGTATATTAGCCTTTAAGTTACCTAATTTTCTGGGTTTCTTGTGTGCCTCTATAGTAGCAAACTGATTCCTTTGTGGTCATGTAAATACAGTGCCGGTCAGAAACTACACTGTATTCTTACAGTTTGTTCTGCAGATCGAGTAGTTAAAATTCAGTTGCAGAGCTGGGGATCATTTAGGAATCACAACTGACCTGAACAGCTGAGATATCAGTTGTGCTGCCATGTGAAAACAAACGAAGGATCTTTTTACTAGAATCTACTCCTTTTGAATTATTTTAAAATGCTTACCAAAGAACAAAAATTACTGCATTTATTCTAAGTATAATTCTTCACATATTCAAAGTCTCAAATGGACTGGGTGTTTACTAATTTCCAGATTTCCAAGAGTTTGTAAAGTGTTTTTTTTTACTACAATCATTAAACTTGTGTTTATTCTGAGCTCTAGCCTGTGGCCCTTAGAAATAGCAGGATCTTCTTCAATTACATTTTGCTTAGGCCATGATGAATTAGCCAGGCTTTTCTTGGTGAATCTGCCTAACTCTCCATAGACCTTCATTTTTTTCCAAAAGAGTAATTTCACATTTTGTCCAAAACTGTCATAATATCTAATATGTTGCATGCTAATATTTACGTTAAAAATTTGTGCATTTATTTATATGTGAAAGAAAGAGGTAGGGGTCATGGATATGTGGTATGTGCACATGTGTACGCCTTATTCCCTTGAGATAGGATCTTCTACTGAACCTGGGGCTGGGTTGGCAGCCCGAAAGCACCGTAGATCCTCCTGCTCTCCTCTGTTCTTTTGGAGTTGGGGTTATAGACACTTTCATCAACATAAAACTTTTTATGTTGGTTTTTGAAAATTTAACCCTGGGACTCATGCTTGTGCAGTAAGCACCCTTAACCATGAGCCATTTCTCTAGCCATGACCTTCATTCTTTAACCTACAGATCATGTGATATTAATACTATATTGTCACATCATTTTTGACACATCAAGATCCTTAAAAATTATTATTATTCATTACTAAGAACACCAAAGAAATACACAGTCCTCATGATGGTGTTCATGTATGTTAGTACTTTTGTGATCTTGATTCAGTTAGCTTGTGATAGCAAAAAGTCAACATTGATCAAGACTGGGAAGATTATAGTTCTTCCTGTCTGAAAAAGCTGCAGAATAATAGTGTCCTTCCCACTGGTTCAGATTTTTGTCTGCTATAATCCACAGAATTAGTTGTATGAGCAAAGAGGGGGATTTTTTATTTAGTCCGTCTTTTGCTCCCTGGTTTTACTTTAGAAGAGTCCTTTAAATTACTTGAGTGGAGGTTGAAAATGAGGCACAGATGATGAAAGTAAGAGGAGGGCATGGCCACCACTCGTTGGCATTCCAGTTGTGACATCCAGTTCTTTTTCACATTCTTAGTATTGAAGATAAAATGAACATATGTCATGCTCGACTAGGGTAATCCCAGTTTGTCACTGTAGTCCCAATGTCATCATTGATATTGTACTCCCTTTGCTGTAAAAACTGACCTAGTTTGAATGATAGGCAGTGTGGTAGCCCATCTCAGGAATAGCCCTGTGTCACTAGCTTTCTTAAATATAAACATGTGCTTGTTGTCAAAAACTGACACATGAGGTTAATGAAAACCTTTCTACAAAATGGTTATGCAGGCTTTTAAACTGCCCAGGAAAAGAAATTGTTATTCTCTAATTCTTAAGCAAACAAATATGTGACAACCTTTCTTTTAATGGTTCTGATGTGTTAGCACCCTGCAGGGCATTTTAAAATATGTCATTTCCTTAGGTTATTTCTATTCTTTAACCCAGATCTTTGGATTGGAAATCGTTGTCAACACCCTTCCCCAGTACCAGGATCCTTGGTGGAGGACCTTGAAGTGAGACTTTGACAGAAGCCTTTTTGTTCAATTCAGTGAAATTCGTGCAATAACTTTTCCTGATTCTGGAACGCTCAAATAGAAAACTAAGATACTTCTGATGACTATCAAGTCAAGCATGACCAGAACCAGAGAGTGATCAGATGATCCTGCCTTTGTTTGTTCTCACACTGCCCTTCCAGGAACCATAAAAACCCCAGGCTGCCCAGGGTTATTTTTGAGCTTTAATCTCTGGAATACTTTTTCCCTCTATAATGTCAAGTTATCTTTCTTGTACAGTGCTAGAATTTCAGAGGATTTGTGAAATATGTGTGTTTAAAATTGATTTTCTGATTTTTACATTTATACCCAGCTGTTTGTTATTCAGTTCAGCCATCAGCAGGAGTCTCAATGGACCGTGTAATGTGCAGCTGTAGCCAGACGTAATGTTTCCTCTCCCTAAATGTTTCTGTTAGAAGCTTAGAGAGACAGGCTAAAGACTGCTGATAACCATGTTGTCTGCATTAATTTACCCTCTGGAGCTACACAAATTCTACTTGGCAATTTTATTTCATGACCAACAAGCAGAGCAATGTTTGTGATCTCTATCCCTAGTAGTAATGTTGACACTGTATATCAAATCTGTCTGCATTGATATGAAAGGTACTTGTACAGCTAATTCAAGCTGCAGGAAGCTGTCTGATCTGCATGCATAAATACACTAGAAGCAAGATTGTACTTTGGAAATATCAGCCAAGATTCAAATAAAGAACTTTGCCTAGATTAAAATAGGTCTATAAACTAGTTCTGTGAACAGAAATTTCTTCAGAAAAATAATTTTATGATCATTTCTCTTTAACCTCTGTAGTCAGATCTTGTTTTTAATTTACATTTATTATTCAAATCTGTGCTTCCTTTTGTGTTTGTATGATGTACCTTTATTTAGAAACTACAGCTTCTACTAAATTTAATTACTTCCCTTTAAGCCTTTAAATTCAGGGCAGATTCTATTAATTGTTAATTACTTTCCTTTGCCGTTTACACAGTAAAGGTACAGTTACTAATTGAGGGTCTGTGCTGTATAGTGACAAGAAGCTCCTTCCATCTCAATATTTGCCTTTCTATATTGAGATTTTTTTATTTCTCTAATCTTTTATTAATATAAAAGTAGACAGACATTCAGTTGATATATTAACCTTGACCTTTATTATGATCTACTGTCCTTACATATTCTAGATAAATAAATGACACTTATGTTTGACTCTGTGTTGCCATCTGGTGGTGTATTGATCTCTTTTGGCCCCCTTAGGCCACTGGGAAGTTGGTGTCCTGAAACTATTACATAGCCAGTTTTACCCTCTAGTCTCTCGCTGGTGGATTGGGGTGTGGGAAGGAGCCCTACTATCAGAGGGTAGGATAATTATCTTATACCTTTTGTATGTTTGACAGTATTTTATTATCTCCTAAGCTTATTCTTTTGACCTCTGTGGGTTTTTTTTGCTTTTATTTTTTTATTTATTTTTCAGTTTAAATTTAGATTAGAAACAAGGTTGCTTCACAAGTCAGTTCCAGGTCCCTCTCCCTTTCCCTCCCCTCCTCCCGTGCCCTCCCTCCAACACCCCCATTATCCCCTCATTTCCCCAGGGAGGGTGAGGCCCTCCATGGGGGTGTCCATAGTCTGTTATTTCATCCAGGGTAGGGCCTAGACCCTCCCCCAAGAGTTCAGGGTGAGAGTGCATCTCACATTGTTGGATGGGAGTCCAAAGTCCGTGTGTATAGTTGGGATGGGTACTGATCTACTGCCCAAGGCTCAATAGATTACCTAGGCCTCCTCACTGACACCCACATTCAGGGGGTTTTGATCAGTCCCATGCTGGATTCCCAGGCTGATGCCTGGGATTCAAGAGTTAACCTTTGTCAGGTCAGCTGTTTCTGGGGGTTAAACCAGCCCAGTCTTAATCCCTTTGGTCATCAGTCCTCCCTCTCTGTTACTGGCTTTCTTGAGTTCAGCTCAGTACTTAACCAAGGGAGTCTGCCTCTTCTTCCATCAGCCACTGAATGAAGGTTCTGTTTCCCAGACTGTTAACTCATCACACCCCCATTCTTCTTGCTGTCTGACTGCAAGCATCCTGCACCCTCACCTTTTCTTTTCCAACTTTCCTTTCCAGTGAGTGAGCTTACACACTCACATACCATGTCTTGGTTAATGGGGAATGTAGATGTTCTTTTTGAACATTTGACAGTTTTATCTATTTGTCTCCCCATGAGTTGTTTTTCAGCCTCAGGAGCTAGACTGACACCATGGTTAGGTTTGCCTGCCCATTGATAAGCACATCTTGAATGTTCCTGAGTTGTTCGGAGTCCTATTTCAAAAGTTTACTAAAAGTGTTACAGACTCAACTAAGTGCTTCATAACTTACTAAAACAAAGTTTCATTTATTTGACTCATGATTCTACAAGATGAAGGTACTTCATGAATTAGCTTGAGTTAATTTCTCACATTTCATTGCTTACTTTAAACTGTGTGTGCTGTGACACTTAGCTTTTGTATCATGATGTTCTGCTTTACATGGTTCTAAAGTTTTGTTGATGGTGGTTGTTCTTTTGGGACAGGGTCTCAAGTCCTTCCAATAGTCTGGAACTCTATAGGTAGGTTGGCCTCAAACTCAAAAAGATTGCTTGCCTCTGCCTCCCACATGATGGGATCAAAGGTATGTGCCATCACATTTAATAGTTTTTATTTAATTTTTAAAAGTTACAAACATGGATATCAGGTTGAATTAAAGTATTAAATAAAAAACTAGAGATATTCTCATATTTTTGAAACTTAGGTTGATTTAAAAAGTGATTTTACTTCCTTGATTTTATCTGATTTTTCAAAAATGTCCTATATTTCTTAAAATTCTGTAGGTAGTTGTGTTAGATTTTATAGCTGTCATCTCTGCCAGAAATGACAAAAGAAAAGGAGAAATTAAGCAGGGGAAATGCTGTGTGTCCTTCTGAGTAAGTATAGGTGGCTGCTTCTGGGAGAACCCAGCCATACCAACAAGGATAAACATGAGTCATTGTTCCTAGGGTGGACATTTCAGTGCCATTTGAGAATGACTACCTTTTCCTTTTACTTGTATCTTCATTTTCTTGGTAGAATCCCTTTGTAGCTTCTGGATTATATTCTGAAAAGAAAATTTGAAGTAAGAACATATCTAAGGTGGTTTGCACTGTAGTACTTTACCAAGTTGGGTTGATAGAAGTATGTGGTGTGTGAAATTGAATGGTCTTTCAAACTAATGCTTATTAAGTTATTGATACAGGATGGTTGTTGACTTAGGTGAGGTATGAAAATAATCCCATTAGAAAGTTATTATCTGACATCCAAAAATGCATTGACACAGTAATATGTATGTTACTAGGATGGCAGGAATTCTGATAGGTTTTTCTATTATCAAGAAAATGTCATGCTGTACAAGCTAAAAAGTGGATTCTTGGGTGAAAAGTGAAGTATCCATTTGTACTGATTTTGTATATATTGTAATATAAGTCATATATAAATTATAAAATCATAATAAACTCTAAAAATAGGACAAATCTTTTTTAAGGATTATGATTTCCTAATGAGCTATATAACTTTAGTATAAATATCCCATCTCAAACAATTTTAATATTTGGAGCACTGGATATGGGCTGGAAATCATAATGATATTAATTATACAGGTTGATTTCATTTTTATTAAAAATATTTCTGGTAGCAATGAAACTTACTTATTAAATAAGATTTTGGAGTTTAAAATGGAAATGTTAATATGGGCATGATGTCTCATGCCTATGATCACAAAACTGGGGAAACTAAGGCAGAGGGATTGTTACGAATTCAGGACCAATTTGAACTATATATCAAATTCCAAGTGAAAGACAAAAAGTAAGAAACAGGAAAGTTTTATAAATTCTTGGAGGTAGAGAATGAAAAGAACCTTCTACAATTAACCACTTGTCTTTTTAGTGTGTGTGTGTGTATGTATGCATGTATTTGTGTTTATATGTGTATGTATAAGCACCCTAAGCTGGGTGTTTCTTTGTGTCCCTATTGTCCTGACTTGTGTGTGTACTCATAGATGTCCACACTGTCTTTTAATAGCATTGACTGTATAGTGTCAACATTAGTGTTGTGTAGTCTCCCAGTAGCCCTAGAGGAAAACTGTGAGTAGACCCCAGGGTGAAAGTGAGTTCCTGGCACTCCTTATCAGATAGAGGAGTAGAAGCCTATCAGATGAAAAGCAAAGAAAAGCAGAGAAATCATAGTGCTGGTGTTGAAGTAAGCACATGCTTACAGAGTGACTCAAGTACACTAGAATTTAGGATATAAAGGCCAAAAGCATGTCTTCAGAGATACCATCAGTACTTCAGGTTATATTCTCCTTACCCACCCCTTCTATTGGTCTACTGGTTACATACAATCAGACTGTGAGCAGGGAGTACTGTGTTTACAGTATAGATCGAAATGCCACAAAATTAACACTCGGATTAATCTTTGGATTTATTTATATACCTCAGAAGACCTCATAATTTCTTCCATATTAGTCCAAGTACACTTTTTATTCTCTTTAAAACATGTACAAGCTTCGGGGTTTCATATTATTGAAAAATATCATGCTTTTTAAATGGTTAAATCCAGTCAATTGAATATATATTAAATGTACTTCATAATTTTGATGAATGAAGTAGGAACTTATCACTATTAAAGCTAATGAGGAAATAGATAATTATCTGTTACATTTTACACTATATGCTGGTTGCAACTAAAAGAAACTATGTGCCCACATAATCCAAATATAAGGTAGATAAATGTCTTAATTCTAAGTGACTTTGAAATGTAATGTGTGTTGAGGGTGAGGTTAGTAATGAGTTTCAAAGTGTTGTCCTTTTTGCTTTGCTTTTGTCATACTGAATGAACACACAGGGGGAATCTACAGAGATAGCTGAATCAAGCTTGTGGGAGCTCATGAACTCTAGACTGACAACTGTGGAGCCTTCATGGGACATAACTAGGCTCTCTGTATGTGAGAGACAGTTGATGTCTATTTCTTACAGCTGAGTAATAAATACTCCATTATATAAATATGCCACATTTTCTTTGCTCATTATTTAGTTGAGGGGCATCTAGGTTGTCTCCAGGTCTGGCTATTACAATTAATGCTGCTATGATCATTATTGAGCAAGTGTCCTTGTGGTATGATTGAATGATTAAGCTTTTTTTTTTAGGCAGGCAGATCTCTGTGAGTTTGAGGCCAGCCTGGTCTACAGAGCGAGTTCAGGGCAGCCTCCAAAAAAATATAGAGAAACCCTGTCTCGAAAAACAAAAATAAATAATAAATAAATAAATAAATGAAGAAGATTGCCAGGCATTGGTGGTGCACGAGCATCCTTTGGGTATATGCCCAGGAGTGTTATCACTAGGTCTTGAGGCAGACTGATCCTCAAATTCCTGAGAAACAGCCATACTGATTTCCAAAGTGGCTGTACAAGTTTTCACTCCCACCAACAGTGGAAGAGTGTTTTCCTGACTCCACATCCTATCCAAACATAAACTGTCCTCAGTATTTTTGATCTTAGCCTTTCTGGCAAGTGTAAGATGTTATCTCAGAGTCATTTTGATTTTCATTTCCCTGATGATTAAGGGTGTTGAGCAATTCCTTAAATGGCTTTCTGCCATTTGGGATTCTTCTGATGAAAATTCTTTGTTTAGCTCTGGATCCCATTTTTAAATTGGATTATTTTGTATTTTGATGTATAGTTTCTTCAGTTCTTTGTATATTTTGGAGATCAGCCCTCTGTCAGATGTAGGGTTAGTGAAGATCTTTTCCCATTCTATAGGCTGTCATTTTGTCTTATTGACAGTGTCCTTTGCCTTACAGAAGCTTCTCAGTTTCAGGAGGTCCCATTTGTTGATTGTTGATCTCAGTTTGTGCTAATGGTGTTGTATTTCGGAAGCGGTCTCTTGTGCCAATGCATCCAAGGCTTTTGTCTTCTATCGGGGTCCATGTAACTGGATTTTTTTGTTGTTGTTGCTTTTTGAGACAGGGTTTCTCTGTATTGTTTTGGAGCCTGTCCTGGAACTTGCTTGGTACACCAGGCAGGCTGCCTGCCTCTGCCTCCCAAGTGCTGGGATTAAAAGCTGTGCCACCAACACTCAGAGACCTAATTTTCTAATTTCATTCCTTTCTCTTATAATTCTCTCAGGGGGCCTCCATGTTTGTAAACTCATCTGATCTAATCAACTCCCAAAATCCTCCATCTCCTAATACTGCCACATTGGAAGTATTAACTTAAACATGCATGTTTTACAGAGGTTGTAGATACATAGTCAGTCAGCAGACACTGATGGAGTTAAGACTTGAAAGCAGATCCCAGGAGAGACAGAGGAGGTGCAGTCCTCACTAAGTGGAAAGCTTTGGGCTTAGCACTATGTTGTTAAATCAGATTACCAGGCAACCCTCCCAGACCCACTAGCTAGGGCCAGGTATAGCCAAGTTGTAGAGCACTAGCCTAGTCTTTGTAAGACCTTAAGTTTGATCCCCAGCATCACAAAAACAAAACATGTGTTAGGTATGAATGACCTGATGGTGTCTATAAACATGCATACTATAGTATTTTATTTCAGAATCTGAACAGAGGCACTTAGAGTGCCATTCTGAAAAGTCCCCAAGCTCTTTTATGAGATGCAGGCTGAAAAGAATAACAAATATAGCTATAGCCAGAGTCAAGTATGTACGATTTCATAATTATAACATGACTTTTCTCCATAAATTTTAAATTTCTGTTAAGTTAGATGAAATTTTCTCACCTGGCTTTTAAAATAATTTTTACAGTGAAATTAATATACAACTACAAAAAAAGCCCTTTTCTCTGCTCTAACATGCTGACATCTCTGTCACATCTTTATCAGGATGTAACATTAACTCCTTTGAACTGAATATGTCCTAGAGAGTTGACATCCTGTATAAGTTGATATATTTGGATGTTTACAGTCTTGTGACTATATCTTTTTAAAAATTCTGAAAGGACTGTTTTGTTTTTATATATCTGGTATCTTCCTAGGTGTAGGTTTCTGTGGTTGTCTGGCTTTCATAGTAACTACTGTGTCTTTTACTGAAATGTTCTGTTATAAATCTACCCATTCCGGCACATTATGAGTGTTGTGATAATAATAGTAGAATCAAGATAACCAATGACTTTGGGGACAAAATAATTTTTTTGCATGATAAAAATTTCAGTAATATAATGAAAATAAACAGGAGGGCTTCATTAGATCACTAGTTCACCAAAAAGCTTGTTTTCTGTTATGACAGAAGGAAATTTTTGTTTACCCCTTTAAGATTTCTGTTATTTTCCCACAGTAGACTCTGTCCATGAGGAAGGGATTTAAAAAAACGACTAGAAGCTCTGTATTATATCAAATTGGATTTAAACTGGGTGTCCAAAAATTAGAGTTTTAGGGAGCTAAAGTCTATGATAAAGGTGGACATGAGACTGTAACTGATGTACACCATGTCTGTGCTCCCATACAAATGACTTGATAGTCTACTGACTAAGACTCTCAGTAATGTTTCTTCTAACAAGATAAAATTTCAGTCTAGTTTATCACTTCTTTTCTTCTCGGAGAAGTTGTGATTGTCTTTGTTTCAAGACAAAAAAATTATAAAATCTCAAGTTACAATTCATTTAGCATGATGATCACTCTTCTAAAATGTACAATTTAGTAAGTTTTTTAATATGTTCACAAAGTTGTGCAGTCGTTAAATTCAGAACATTTTAATGACCCCTAAAAGAACCTTATTATCTCTTAATTTTTACCTCCTAGTCCCTCTCCAATGTCCACTAGTTGTAGCACCCACTAATGTACTTTCTGTGTTTGTTAATTTGCCTGCTTGCCCCTTCTGTATATTACACATTAATATAGTCATACAATATGTGAACTTTTGTGTTTGGCTTCTTTCATGTGGCACAATATTATCTTAAATGTTAATCCATGAACCTTATGTGAGTGTTTCATTCCTTTTCGTGGTGATTGTCATTCTGTCACATGTCACAGTACCACAGTTTATTCGTTAGTTGGTCGATATTTAGGTTGTTTTGATTGTAAGAAACAATTCTTCTACAAGTATTAATCCATGAACAAGGTGTTTGTGGGAATTTGTTTTCAGTACTAGGGATGAAACAATAGCATCTCTCATGTGTTAGGCAAATATTCTAAACTGAAGTTGTAGAAGTTCTTTCTGTGTAGACCAGGCTGAACTGGAACTCCCAGTCATCCTGATCATACTGTTTCTGCCTCTTACATTATACCATGCCCAGAAAAACATTATAAAATATTCATATTAATTAACTTGGGTATTAACTTACGAATGGGATTTCCAGGTCATGTAGCAATTTCTGAGAAATTGCCGATTTTGTTTTTAAACCGACAGAGTTTTACCTTACCACCACTAATGTTTGAATTCCACTTTTTCCATGTATTTTCCATTGGTTATCGTCTGCCCCAGTATCATTTTGAGAACTTGTGTCTCCTTATTGATACAATTTTTCTCTGTCACACTTTTTTAAGAAAGGTAGGTGGTGAGGGGAGAGGAAAGGAAAGAATTTAGAAGTATCTATTTTGTTTTCTCATAAAAAATAAAGCAGATTCTTTTTTCCGTGATGATATTCAGTTGTGTATCCCTATCCTCAGTTTTTATTCTAATGAGCTTCAATATCCAATTACTTTCTTGACTGTCTCTAATTCAATGTATACTAGACAAGGAAACTTTGCATATCTCAGACTAAACCCAGTCTTCTCACCCTTCCCTTTCCTATTTTCCTAAATGATAACCAGGTGTTTGGGGTAAATCCTCATATTTCTTAACTCCTGTTTCTCATTCTCTACACCTAGTTCATCAGTTATGCTGTTTTTGTGTTCAACATATAGCCATTCTTGTTTTGACCACTTCTATCTCACTCTGTGTGTGTGTTTGTGTGTGTGTGTGTGTGTGTGTGTGTGTTTGCATGTGGGTTCATGTATATACATGTGGAGCACACATGTGGTCAGAGGGAACTTGTAGTACTCAATTCTCTCCTCCCACTATCTACGTTCCAAGACTTGAACTCAAGCATCAGGCATAGTGCCAAATGTACTTACCCACGGAGCCATCTCATCATGTACTAGCACACTTCTTAAAATTTTGCTTATATGTTGCTTCATCAGAACATTGCCTTAACATCAATATCAAAAATAGCAACTAGTCATTTTCTGTTCTTACTGTTATATATTATTTTTGTAATACATTGACTATTTGATAGTATATACTTATTGATTACTGATTGCATGATTCATGAGAGTAGAGAATTTTTCCCTTTGGTTAGATGTTATATATGCAGAGCCTGGAATAATCTTTTCTTTGTAATAGGTAGTCAGTAATTATCATCAAATGAACAGGTACTTCATTTCTTCTCCCTGGCATCACTTGCAACATTTTGCTGCCAACCTACATTGGGTGATCCTTTAATTTTTCATACATTTTGAAAAGGTGTCCATATATTTTGGAACAAATATGTGCCTTTCTGTAACATGATTTGTTCATATATAAATTTGCAGTAGTGCTAGGCAAGTACTTTGAAATCTCATTTGAAAAATGTTTTCCTCATAAAAACCAATTATTATGATAATATCATTTAATAACAATCTAATTTTAATATATTATAACAATTAGGCACGATTAGCCAAGTATGTGATAATATATGTGATAATAGCCTTCTATTATAGCCAGTTGGTGGTGGCACATGCCTTTAATCCCAGCACTCGGGAGATAGAGGCAGGCCAATCTCTGTGAGTTGGAGGCCAGCCTGATCTACAGAGCTAGTTCCAGGACAGCTAGGGCTGTTACACAGAGAAACTCTGTCTCAAAAACCAAAACAAATAAACAACAACAACAACAAACCCTTCTATTATAACACCCTAGGATATAATATAATTTTTAATTACTGTGGTTTCTCTAATAAGGATCTCAGTTATATACACATTAAACTTTCATAGTTTAAGGATAAATATCCAGGCTAAGAAATTGTCCTTGACAATCTTGTCTAAAGTGTAAAATACTGTATCTAAAAGAATTTTGACAAAATGCGTCCATATTTAAATTGTACTTTTTTGTTTTAATTAATTCTTAAAATGTTACGTGTTTTTACCTAAAACTCCAAATTAAGTGCTTTCTAGCCCTTGTTTCATCTTCTGTGTGATTTTATGCTATTGCCAAAGAGAAGTAAGGTTAAAATTAGCTTTGCAGAAAATATTTTAGTACATTAAATAATTGAGGATGACATGAGATAGTGACTGAAACTTGTGCCCTATAGTCATTCTTACCAAAGTTATAGTTTTAATTTTATATTTTAATATGATTGTAAGAGTAAGGGATTTAATCTTGCTAATCTTCTGTTTCTTCACCTGTAAAATGAGGTGAATAACCAGGGCGATGAATAAGACCATCCATGAGAAACAACTAACTCTAATAAAATAAGCAATAGTGCCAACTGCAGTTATTATTACTATTAAAGCTTTTGAGCATTGTCTGTTTCACAAAGTGATGCTGGAAAGATTATCAGGTAAAGGAGAATAAAAGAACTTCAAGTAGAACAGCACAACCCAAATATATCACTTCTGCTTTGCTCCTAGACCTGATTGTTGAAAAGAGAACTGGGGTAGCATTTAAACACAATGTAACAAATTCAAGCCAGGCAAACTCCCTTGAGGTACCTTGCCTATTTACCACTTATCTGGAGCTGTAGAATTAGACATTTTGTAGCAGTTTGTTTGAGACTCATTAGCTCATGTGTTCGTTTGAGAGTCTGATTTCTCCTTTCTGTGTATGCTTCCAGGAGTAGACGTGAGAGCAAGAGAAGGTATTCCCAAATACTCTGGCTTTGTTTTGAAAAGCAACAACCCATAGTAGAGTTTGAACGTTCTGTGAGATTATCAGACCTTTATACTCCGCAGCTTTGCTGCTGTTTCACATTTTCATGGTTTCCCAAAGATACTGGAAGCCAATGCTTCTGAAATCACTACAAGGGTTTTTTTGTTTTTTGGGGTTTTTTTTGTTTTTTGTTTAAAAAAAAAAACAAGTCCTAAGTCCGTCCCCAGGCTGCTGCTTCAGTGGGTCCAGGTGGGACTGAGAGATAGCATTTCTAACAGGTTCCTTGGAGGTTCTGGTGTTGATGCTGCTGGTCAGGAAACCACACTCTGACAACTGCTGCTGTATGTAATTTGACTCTTTCCCAGAGTACTTGGCCCAGAGTTAGGCACACAGTATGCACTCAATAAATGCTGGTTGGTTTGATGCATCTAATGACACTGGGATGAAATATTAAGTGAGATGAAGAATATTAAGATTCGCATTAGGCACACTGTCTGATTCTCATTAAGACTGTCCTGATTTCTTTATGTCCTGGGAATGAGGACTCTGCTAATTTTCATGGTTTCTGTAGTCCCCGAAGTACTATCATTTTCATCTACTCCAAGATTCTCATCTACTCTTTCTTTCTTGAAACATTTTAGGCAAATCACTACTAATATCCAATAGAACCCCAAGACTAATATGTGGGCGAGAGAATTTTTGTACTTTCCAAATAATTTTGGTAAATACACTTTACGTTTGATCATAACTCTTTCCACTAAGATAACATTGGAATGTAACTGGAGATGAGAAGATATTAAAAAAAAAAAGAAAAAGAAAATGTATTAGACTTGCAGAGGAAAAATTGTTTAGATTTGCTAAATTCATTGTTAATTTCTCTCACACTTTTCTGAGTGTGAGTACTTGGATATTTCTTCACCAGAAAAGAATTTTGCAAGAGATTTTGCCATATCATTTATAAGCTTCCTATTAATGCATTTTAGAGGAAAATGGCATTTTCCTTCACTGAAACAGGAAAAGACAACAATAAACAAGCAAACAAACAAAACACAAAGAGCCCCAAACTAGCCTTTGTATGTTTTGTAAGTTTCACCTTTCACAGAACCTTCACTACACCGCTTGAAGTAAAACATTGTACACAGATTTTTAAATCTCGTTTTTCACTGAATTTCTGAATGTAATTTTCACATTGCTCACAGCCAACTTACGAATTCAGCTTCCAGAATACTGTTTCCCTTTAGAGTCCCTGGGACACTAAATAGATGTTTTGTGGACAACAAGGACTTCAGCAGAAACAAAGCCTTACTAAGGAAGTTTAAACAAAGTTGAGTAGGTGTCTTTAATTTGGGGCTCCAGAAGGTTTTCTGGCTTCTATAAGTTGTGAGTATGGAAAGAGGGGTGTATTTTCAGACCATGTATCATCATGGAAACTTGTGGTGCTGACATTCAGACTGTTCAGACTTAGGGAAATACTGTGTATGTAAGAGCATACACTATTCATCAGGAAGACACAGGTGTAGAGATGAGCTCTTAAGTTGGTATGAGGGCCATGGATTTGTTTTTATTTAAAGTGGATAAGAGAGGGTGGTGGGAATCTTTGGAAACATATAAGGTGGTAAAGCATTTCCATTTGGTAATTTTCTTACTTTTGAGAGCTAAGGGCCTTTCTAGAATGTTGAGTTCTGGCTGAAGTTTTTCTGAGATACAGACATTTTCATTCTCTATTGCTCTTATTTGTACAACATTTCATTGTCTAATTCATCCAGTCTGATGTTATTGCCAGATGTTCTTTTAGAATGAAATGTAGGAAAATCTTACATTTGATCTCTTGTATCTGTCAAATTTCAAAATCATGGAAAATTCAACTATCAAATTAAGGTCCAACCATTTACATTTTAAACAAGCCCATGAATCTTCTGCCAAAATGGAGGAGGTGTTCTTTGCCAATTCATATTCTTTACAGGCTCATTGTTCTACACTTCTCCCATCTCCCCTCCCCAAGGCTGTATTCTAGTTAGCAATACTCTGCCAGTAACGTTGCTTTTCCCACTTGCTAGAAAATGTCAAGGAGGTGTAGTTTGAACTGTGGAGGCTATTAATCTATGACAATGTCAAAGAAAAGAGTACAGTTTTATAGCTGTAGGTTATTAATACTCTTGACAATAGAAAATTTGACATTTTTCTTTTTATTTGGGCTCTTGCATCTTGGGGAAAAAACTGGCAGTGAATCGAATATGCATTTTGAATGATTCAGTATTACATTTATAAAAGTGATGAGTGATGAAACCTGAAAATAGGGTTTTCTCAGGTATAAATATAGTTGAACTTTTAATCCCAGAGTGGTTTTTGGGATAATAATTATTCATTGCCTTCAGAATAGCACCCACCCCTCACATAAGGACTAATGGTATCTGGAAAGAGTTAGATCAACTTCATTTGATGGCAGTATTATGGTTGTTAAGATGCATTGAGCTGTGAAAATGCATCCATAAGACATCTGAGGTCGAATTTAAGAGTGCACGCTTCCTGCTTTCTCTTTTTCAGAAGAATTCCAAACTTTTTAACTTGATATATTACAGAGTACTGTCATTTTCTGTTTCAGCCAATCTGGCTCTTATTCACTGACTGTAATTATGAGTGTAGGTGTGTGAATTAGTTGGTTTTAAAACTCCAAATTGTGCTCACATATAAATGTGTTGCATGTAAATGTTTCGGGTATAGAATACCTAATTTAAGTGAATGACAGGAAGCACAAACATCATAAAGAAAACAGAAATTAGGTATTTCACGGTCTTGTTTTTGTCTCTGCATGCTGCCTTCATATGTGAGAAGCCAAAAAAGCTACAAAATATTTAGAGAATTGAGTGGTATCTTGGGTGTAACCTATTAGCCATGAAACATTGACAAGAAGGAAATCACTTGTTTTCTGCATATTCTTATGTAACCTTGAACAAACTGTTCTCTCTCTCCTCCCTCTCCCTGCCGTGTTTGTGTGTGTGTGTGTGTGTGTGTGTGTGTGTGTGTGTGTGTGTGTGTGTGTTTTAAGCCTTTACTTTTCCCTTGGTGAAAAGGAAAATGAAATGAATCTTCAGTCTTCCAAACACTACTGACACTACATTCCATGTGTGCTTCAGTGTGCCTCTTCCCTCCCTTCCAAACTGCATGTCTGTGTGCTGTTTTCCCCTTCACATTTCCCAAGTGTTGGATTATAGATAGGAATTTGGACTGAGAGCCTTGGAAGTTTGGCTTACAGTAATATTTTAAGTATTTGGAAGATTACAGTGTGTTCAAGTGTGCTGGAATTTATCATCATTTTACTCTGTGTTCTAATGTCAACAGGATTTTACTAGCCCAGATTCCTTGTCTGTATATAATAATTTTGTCATGAATATAGATGAAAGATATGCTAAAGACAGATTGTGAAAACAGTATGAACCAAGACACCAGATTTTCTCTAGTCTAAATCATTCCATAATCATCCCATAAGATGCCTTTATTTGTTGCTTGTGTTCCTTTCCCCTTCATCTTTCAGCTGTGTTTCTCTGGGTACTACTGTCTTCCTGATTTGGTTTTCTTTTTAAAAACAAATTACTTATAATTTGTTACCTGTAGCTCTGATCTTCTGCACTACTAGGTGTTTCCTGTATATGCCATGCTTGTTGGCTCATAGAGACTGTTAAAATGTCTTAACATTTATGTCTAAAAAATGTCCTTTTTAGGTGGTTAGTTTTTAAAAATAGGATATTTATGTATTTTAGCTTATGGAGAAGCCCATGCTAAATGTGATTTAAACTTAAAAAAATATATCTTTCCACTCAAGAGGGGGCTAGACCATTACGCAGTATGGAATACTATTAATGTCTTCATAGATTCCCATTGTCTGCATCCTCTCTCAGGGTGTCAGTAATACTTGCTCCTCACACATAGCACCTGTGACCCTCAGGTGTCCAGAGGACAAGCAGATGCAGGCAGTACTTGAGTGGTTTTGTCTGGATTTGTGGCTCAGCTGAACTGGTATAGCTTTCTTGCTCCCTCTGGGTTTCTTGAGAAACTGGCCTCCTGCTAAGGGCAGGGAACCTAATGGCAATAGGAGGAATTAATGAGCCACTGAAAATGTGGCTCTCTGAGAACAGAATGTTGCTTGTGTCCCGAACTCTTTGTCCCTAAAGTTTTCAGAGAAACCCAGTGTAAAGGGTTTAAAAACATCATGCTTGTGTTGATCTCTTTTGAATGGCAAAAGAAAATGGAACATTTAAAAATCATTAAACCACATTGCTTGAGCATTATGTTGAGCTTGGGTTTTAGATACTTCTGGGACATGCATGAAATGCCTGTTGCTACTAAAAGACAGAAATTAGAGCAAGTAGAAGACAATTGTCTTCTCATAATGTGGCTTTTCTTGAGCCTGGTGTGTTTTAATTTGGCTCTTTTGGACTGTACTACTGTTGAGGGAGAGGGCCTTTTCTTATTGGTTCCCAGCTATAGGAAACATTTTTTTTCCTATAGAGCTTGTCTCTTGCCGGCTGTGAGTGGTTCTTACATCTCCATTTCTGCATCACCATTCTTACCATTGGATTATTGTGTTCATCCCCACTCCTTTCTACCCACACAGCTAAATTAGTTATCTAGCAGTTTATCCTGTGGAGTCATGTCTATTCTCACAATATTCAGTGGTTGCCCTTACTTGATCTACAAACTGCAGTCTTCCTTGCCATGACTCCTTTTCACTCACTGCATCTATGAGTCTGTCTGTCATTGCCTGCCTCTTTGCTTTTATCACTATTTTTCCTTCATAAAGCTACTATTTAGACTCCAAGAGAAATTAAATTGTTGTTAAGACTGATCCTGTTTTTTCTATTAATCAGTCAGATTAAGATGCATGGATCAAATGAACAGTCCTGTGCCTAAGATTTGCCTTCTTTAAAGTGTAAGAACAGTAATTCAGTGTGTGAGAAATAGGTGTATGGATTCTGAGTGAAAGATCGATAGTCCATGTTTTTTTAAAAACAATAGTCATTCATGAAAAGATTTGCCTTTTAGAGGATTATTACACAATTCACAAACTAACTGGGCAATGATGTCACTATTACTTTGGAAACTTCTTTACTTCACATGAAGCACTTTCTTTACATTTTGAATATTGCATAGTTGAACCATAGATACTTATCTTTGGCTTTCTACTTACTATAATTCATGCAAGACATTTAATTCTCATAGTATCCTTAGCTTTTAGTTTTACTTCTTTTGATGAGATGCCTTAAATAAAATATAACAACCTAACTAGTGTTTGTGAAAATCAGTATGCTATCTCAATTTAACCGATTGATGGATTTTCAGATGGGTTTTTATCCAGTGACAACTAATGAGTGTGGTATTTTAAAGTGAAAAACTAGCTTCATATAGGCAAAAGTGAATTCTGTTCTTTAATAGGCTTAGTCATGTTGGCACTTAAAGATTTTGGTGAATGTCTCTAGTAGGAGCCATATAAGAGCTACACAACAAAGCTCTTTTGATAACTTGTTTGATTTAATCATGGCTCTGAAGTAAATTGTCCTGACATTATAGTGGAATTTATAGTTGGGAACTAAAACCTGGGAGATCAAGATAGTGGATTTGGAGTCTAGAACTACTATATTCTATAGTAAAGAGCTCCTGAGTTCAGTATATGCTGTTTTTCCTCATAGTATTTTGCAACTGCTCTTTACTAGTATTTCAGAACTTGTCAGTGACCTGAAATTGAAATGAAATTCTGTATTATGCTATTTAATTTTATCTCTTGATTAGAACCTTAAAAAAGTTTTCTGATAGTCTCAGTATTTTAAATCTCCCTCCCTCCTTCCTTCCACTACTCACTCCCTCCTTCCCTCCTTTCCCCCTCTATCTCTATCTATCTCTATCTCTGTCTCTTTTTAGAAAATCAATGCTGTAAAAAAGTTTTGTTCTCTCAGGGTAGAGGAACTCTTAAGAAAACCATTTCATCTATAGCTTTAAATTGGTAACCATAAACACTGTGACTATGTGATGTTTTCTCTGGTCTTTTTTCCTTCCACACATTTTCACAACAAAATGTCACATAAGAGCATTCTTTTGTTGCTTGGGTAAACTGTTAATTAGTTTTCCCTCAGTAGACCATCTCTTGGGTTAAGTAGATGAAATGCTGTGATATTTTTTACATTTTCTAGTGAAAAATCCTCTTCATACTGTTATTGGTCCTTTCTGTAACACAAGAAGCATAGCTAAAAAAATAAAATGCACTCAAATGCATTCAACACTATTTTCAACTATGTTGATTAGGAAAAATATCATTCTATCTTTTTCTTTTAAGACTCCCAGGTTAAGCTAACAGAACTTTACTTTTTACATAAACAATATTCTGTCCTTGTTGTATAAACATGGATTTTTAAGATACTAAACCAATCTCTTCGAACGTTTGTAGACATTTGATTCTTCACTGATAGCTCATCTTAAATTAACTATGTTTGACAGTTCTGTTTATAGGTTTTATTAATTTTATTACAAATACTAGATTTGCATTATTTTTTAAATAATTAAAAATAACCTGATATGATAAGACATACTATTTGTAATCCAACCACTTGGGAGGCTAAAGCAGGAGGGGTAAGACTTCAGGTCCACCCTGGGCTACACTTCAGGCTAGCCTTGGTTGCATCGTGAAACCCACTCTCAAAGTGAAGTGGAGATGTGTAGCAAAAAAGAAAAGAAATTCTATTTGATACTATTAAATATAACCATAATTAATTTTGATATATAATTGCTAACATCTTTAGAAAGCAACAAGTTTCCAAGTTTTTCAAGTTATGAGGAGTGAATTGGTATCCACAGACCAATTAGCATAGAGCCTGGCATATAGAAAATACACAGTAAATACTCTTGATTCTATGTCAAAGCTGGTAAACAATTACATAGCCATTGTAAGATACACTGCAAGTGTCTTTTTCCTTCCTACCAGTTTTTTTAAACAGGCTCTTGCTGTGTAATTTAGATCAACCTCTAATTTTTTAATCCCCCTTCCTTGGCCTCCCAAAAGCTTAGATTATTTGTGTATGCCACTGTGTTGACTCTAGATTTTATTTTGAGAATAAAAGACTTTTTAAAAATACCTATCAGTCATTTAGTTCATATTTTTAAAAGAAATAGATGATAAGTACACATTAAGATTGTCTTTTAACTAGTTTCTGAATGTGATGACATGTAATTTTAGCACTTGGGAGATAGAGGCAGAGGGGAATCAGTAGTTGAGGATCATTCTCAGCTACATAGTGACTTTGAGGCCAACCTAGGCTATGTAAAACCCTGTCTCAAAAGAACTAAGAGAAAGAGAAAGAGAAAGAAAGAGAAATCACAGTTTCCTTGATCCTATTTCACAGTGGAATAGGGGAAACTCTATGGCAGACATGTAGTCTATGTATTATATCAAAATCAGGTGGCCTAGAGAGAACAAATGAAGGACAGGACAGGGAGGTTGAGACTGTTTAAACACTTTTCTACTGTGAAATAAAAGTCTGTGGATTATTGTTGATTCTAAAATTGATTATGTTGTAAACATTATCATAATGGTCATAATGTGTTCATATATGAATAGAAAACAGTAGAATTAAGACATTCTAAGCCGGGCGTTGGTGGTGCACACCTTTAATCCCAGCATTCAGGAGGCAGAGGCAGGTGGATCTCTGTGAGTTCGAGGCCAGCCTGGTCTACAGAGAGTGAGTTCCAGTACAGCCTCCAAAACAATACAGAGAAAGCCTGTCTCGAAAAACCAAATAAAAAAATAAGGAAAGACATTATAATTTTTTCTTTTCTGTTTTACTATTCAGTATGAATTACAAGTAAAAAAAATTCACACAAAATTAATAGGTAGGGGTTATATTTGTAGACTATCTTTAAAAGTCCATATTGATATCCATCCATCATCCTTTATTTTGTATTATGGTGTCATAATAATCATATTTTGTAAACAAGGTACTATTTCTCCAAAGTTTCTGAATTGAAAAAGCAGAGAAAATAATTGAATACATTGGTTTGATTAAAGATAGTATTATAGATATAGTTTTAATATTGGCAGACAATCCAGGCTAAAAGAAGTACTTCTACTTTCTTCTTCTTCTTCTTCTTCTTCTTCTTCTTCTTCTTCTTCTTCTTCTTCTTCTTCTTCTTCTTCTTCTTCTTCTTCTTCTTCTTCTTCTCCTTCTCCTTCTCCTCCTCCTCCTCCTCCTCCTCCTCCTCCTCCTTCTCCTTCTCCTTCTCCTTCTCCTTCTCCTTCTTCTTCTTCTTCTTTTCCTCTGTATTGTTTAGGAGGCTGTAGGTCCAGCCCGGCCTCGAACTCACAGAGAGATCCGCCTGCTTCTGCCTCCCAGTGCTGGGATTAAAGGCATCTGCCACCACCGCCTGGCTCATTTTCTTCTTAAAGAATTTTTTTTGGTCATCCATGTACTCTCATACTTCATGGCTTGTGAGTAGGTAAGCAGAATACATGTGCTTGACTTGAATGCTTTTTATTATCTATCCTAAACCTGATATATGTGGAATGAAACCTAAAGAAGAAAACAATTTTATTTTGGGGCCCAAAGTTTTGATGGCATCCAGAAGATATGGCAGAGTTAGTAGACTAAGTGGAAATGATGTAGTTGCCATGCTAAGAACTTCTGCCTGTGCATGTTTTACTTCCATTCCCTCTCCCTCTCTGTAGTAGCCCCTATCTAGCCATTTCTAAAGGTTCCTTTTCAGTCCCAACTGCTGTATTATTTAAATCCCATCTACAGCACTCACTAAAGCAGTGCTCAAATCTGCTTTTGTATTGGAAAACAAAGCTTTAAAAGCAGCCAGGGGAGCCACATGAAGAGTAGTGATTTTGTGACAATGGCCTAAATCCAGGAAATGCATTTAGAGTATTTTGTTTGTTTTAGGTAGAATTGACTTCAGCATGTTTGTCCATTGAAAATAGAGAACACTTTTTTTCTTTTTTCAGACTCTGGATTTTTGTCACATGTTGTGCTGCGTGTTCATGTACCTATATCCCATAGCCTGTAGAAATCTTTAGTGTGCATTTATGATCATACAAATAATGTATTCTAGCCTTTTACAGTCGGTGCTATTTGTAGGGTTATTCTGTAAATGAAATGTTATCATGCAAAATGAATAATTGTTCAAAATTATTTTGGTAAATAACATTCCTTTTTAAAAATGCATAGTTGGAAAATTGTAGCAAATAGCATGTTCTGTAGTTTGTGATCCATCAGTGGGTAATGATTTCTTATCCAAGCCTTTTGACATTGGCAGATAAAGATAAGTAAATTAAGATTCAGTTAGAAACATAAGTCCTATAATATGCACCTGTAATGCAAAGGGTGGGGGAGAAAATGGATGTGTGTTACTGAATCTTTAAGGAA
The DNA here is from genome assembly GCF_017639785.1 of Mesocricetus auratus. Lineage (NCBI taxonomy): Eukaryota > Metazoa > Chordata > Mammalia > Rodentia > Cricetidae > Mesocricetus > Mesocricetus auratus. The sequence continues at coordinate 24,729,448 of NW_024429196.1, read as the reverse complement.
CCTTTATGTGATGAGGAGGGCTTTGACTGCATAACAAGAGAATTGAGATGATAAAGGGCAAGAATGAAACATTTACAAAGAATGAATTCTGATGTATTTCTTGGTTAGAAGCCTCACAGAACATTTTAAAGCATGCAAGGCTGGAGGGATTCATTTTTATTAACATAGTAAACCACTCATCATAGGAGGCAAAGAGGACACTAAGTCCAAGTGTTAGAAACAAACCACTTTGAATGATTATTGTATCCTAACTAGAGTCTGAGTGGGCATAAACATTAGAAATAACTCATGAATGTAAACCAAAACTAAATTGTGAGACCAGGGAAGATTCCAGTAGTGGAAGGCAAAGGCCTTCAAGAGAAATATCAGGTGCTAAGCCCAGCTCCTATCCAGATGCTTCTGAGGTTAATGAGGACTAGTCGATCAAGATGCCCAGGCACGTGCTCACCAATGAATTCCAACTTGTTAGGGCCTCAAAGAGGCTGTGCTAGTTAGTCAGCAGCAGTTCCTGGATGATATGGTACCATCTGTGTACAGAAGATAACCTGCCTGCTGAAAACAGTCTTGAGACAAGCAGAAACAGCCCCTGGTGGAGTAAGAGGCCCTTAGCCCGGGTTTTGAGAAATGCTGCCATAGCCAATTAACTGGTGTGGGTCAGAGACGGTGTGTCAAGGTGTAATAACTGCATGGGATCCTCTGGGAAGTTTCATGGTTTTGTAATTTGCAGGGTGGAGGCCAATGAGACCACAGAATTCTAAACCCAAATTCCTGACCACTTGTTTTGGAAGATGACCTTTGCCCGAGGATACAATAACATCATGAATACAGTTAGGCAATCACCTTGAGAAAATTTCAATTTGTTAAAAATTAATCTATAAAAAGAAGAGAAAAAGGAAAACAAGTTAATGACATTGTAAACACATAACCTACTCTTTTTAGGACTCTCACAAAGAAGCAGAGGCACTGCCTTTTAAGGGAGGATGCCATTTGAATGAATGCTAATCCAAGGAGATGCATGGCCTTCATAGGTACATACACTTTTTCCCACAGCTATTGCCTTTTCTGAGAAGGATTTGAAATCTGGTTTTTAAGTATGAGGAAGCAATAAAGTGATAGTGATTGCCAGATTATGATTTGGGACTAATAGGAGTCACAAAATATTTTTAAAAGCTTTTTTCTCCAAACCCCAAAATCATTCCTTTAGCTCCTATTACCAGAAAAATGCATGCTAAGATATTGTATCCAACAAGATTCTGACAGTTACTAGCAATTTACCACCAAGAACAATTGTATGTAGCAAGAGAAACTACTTATCACTGTTAGAAAGATTTGCTAAATTAAATGATTTTTTTTGTTTTCTTCTGCTTAGGTTTTACATTGTCTGAAAAGAAATAGGAGACTAAACATGATGAAAATACTTTCCCTAACCAATGTGACTATGTTATCTGAACAAAAATTATGTGAAACTCTTACCCTAAAACCCTCTCTTCTGGAACTACTGGAGATTTTGATGTATTTCAATTGGGTTCATTGTTTAAATGTGACATAAAAGAGTTTACTCTTTATTTATAAAGTTGCAGATCATTTTAACTTGAGCTCAGCAATGTAATGATATTTTAAGTATTATTGTATCTACAAATTGTGTTCCTATAGGTACAGTAGATTCAGCTGTACTGGCCCATGTGTATGCTTTCTTGACTTATTTTTAAAAGAGATTCATTTTAGAAAGTTGTACCATACTTAGGTCCTATTTTACATCTATTAGCTTTACTAGGTTTCCTTTGATGTGTTGTATTAAAATATAAAGTATGGTTTTTCACTAACCACTCACACAATTTGGAGGTGGCATTGCTTACTATCTTTAGAATGTGAGAGAAACTATAGACAAAGTTAAGACTATGTCAGTGTTCTATGCTAGATAACAGAACTATTACTTGGACACAGACGTTCCTATTCACATTCCACCACTTTTATCAACCACTGCCTTGATTTGTCATTTGATAATGCTGTTTCAGTGAGTCAGCTAACATGTGTATTCTATTCCTTAATCCCTGATTTTTCCACTGATTTGACTGAAATAAAATGTTTGTTTTGGAATGGACAGAGAATATTTCAGTACACTTATCTTTACAGTGTACCTAATAATTTGGTCTGCCCCATAGGGATGATGGGAGATTTGAGACATTTTGGTAAGCTGTAAAACAAAATTTTCAAAAAAGTAAAAATAGACAATAAGCTTTTCTCATAATGGAAGTATTTTGCTTGCCTCATAGTTCTCCCATTTTTGTGTGTATGAGGTTTTTAGGTTTTTTGTTTTGTTTTGTTTTGGTGTTGGTTTTGGGTTTTGTTTTTTTGTTTTTTTGTTTTTTCCCAAGACAGGTTTCTCTGTAGCTTGGAGCTTGTCCTGGAACTTGCTCTGTAGACCAGGTTGGCCTTAAACTCACAAAGATCCACCTGCCTCTGCCTCCTGAGTGCTGGGATTAAAGGCATATACCACCACAACCCAGCTCATGATGAAAAGCAGAATCATGGAGGAGGATTTAAACCTTTTCTAGAGTTGATAGAAAGGAGCTGTGCAACTGCAGTAAGCTTGTGGCTGCACACTCCAAGAGTGTGCCCTAGAGACAGAAGATAGAATATGCAAGGACTTTCTGTCTGTTAGAGGCAGGCATAGCCTCGTGCTCATTGAAAGAAGAGGGTTTTTTACTTCTGGAAACTTTTTAGCAAATTTTCTTGACTATCTAAAATCTCAGATAGAAGTCCCTATCTTTTGACAGTGTGCCTAAATGAGAACACAGAGTTTTAAATTTTTAATTACTAAAGTCTATCACATTTGGGTTAGGTTTCAATCTTGAGTTGCTGGTCTGTCTGTTACATAGTAGATAATTAAAAGTAGTGAGTTGGCCTATTGTTTTCTTTCTTGTATTCATTTATTACAAAAGCTTGGCTGAAATACTGATCTTTGAGAAAGAAGGAAGTGGAAGGACAGAGGAAGAAAGAGGAAGAAAAAAGAAATGTTAAGAAGTTTCTGAGTGCTGTGAACCAACTTCTGAATGCAAGAGCATGTATACAGTGCATGGTCTTTGAAGACAGAGCTCAGTTTATCTCATCATGCTGCCACACCACCACTTGTCCTTAGACAGAATTTTATTCTCTTCTGCTGCCTGAGATAGCATGGCATATGCTTTGCATTTTGATTTACCCATAGAAACTGAGCATTACTCAAACCCCTGCTGCCATAGGGCAGCTGTGGGTGCTACTTTTCCAGCACCTGAGGACTGAGTTAACCCTAAGTAAGATTCTGTCATTATAGTATAACTGATTATAGAAAAAGGATACTTTACTTATGGGAAGTATCTTCTGTGGTGAAGTTTCCTAGTAAAGCTGATATTCTTGCCTACTATGGCCTCTGAATGCTGTAGCTTTTAACTCTCTGTGTCAGGGTCATCCTTCTCTGATACACCTTGGAAGAGTATGTTTAGAAGACATGTGTGCTCCGTGTAAAGAGGTGGAAGAAGCCTGTTTAATGTTTACTCCCTATTTGAAGTCTGTGAAGTACTTTGAAATCATAACTGATTTGAAATGGTTACACAGCCACTATAATACTTATGGTTTTCCTGTTAAAACATGGGCATAGAAGCTTTAAAAGTCATTATTGAAGCTGAGGTATTTTAATTATCCATTTCCATTTCAAGCATCTCTGCATGTTAGACACATATATCATTTTATTTTTAAGAGTAATTTGGGACCATAAATTTTATATGAAATCATCATAGGAATAAGGTTTATTTCTTCAGTTGATAGTAAATAAAACATAATTAGAATGTGATTTCATATTTTAAGTTTGAATATCAATATCTTCTAAAATGTCACACCAGTATGGAAATATCTTTAAATAAAAAGAAAGTTTTTCTAGTTTATCAGTATAGGTAATAGAGTATTATATATTTAAGATTCAATATAGCCAGCCACATGCCTATAATCCCAGTACCTGTGAAGCAGAGACAGGGCCAAGACTGTCTCTGTGAGGTCAGGCCAGCCTACTCCACACTGTCTACGCAGTGAGTTCCAGACCAGCCAGGGCTACATAGTGAGACCCTGTTTAAAACAGAACAAATAAGTGCTATACCAAGATATTAGTAGTTGTCATTTTTGTGTATGCATGAACCTCATTCCATTCTATATTATGAATGTGCTTTATTGATTGGCACCTGTTAGTAAATCTGACCTGATCGCAGATTTCCATCCCTCATTATGGATTCTTTTCTGACTAGCTAAATCATAGTCTCTGAAAGTAGAGTCTCAGTGTCTTTGGGTTTGTTTTTTACCTTAGGCAGGAAGAGGAAGAAAAGATGTGTACTTTCTGCACTCTGTATAAATAATCTAATGTTCCATAACTCCTGCAGAGCTGTGTTCACCAGTGAACTTGTAGTCACTCAGTTGCATTACCGCAAATGCTAAACATGCATAACTTTGTTCAGAAAAATAACTTGCATGTCTGCCATATATGTCAGGCCTGACTGCCAACTCCTTCTGGAAAAGACTCATCAGGATATCATCTTATAGTTTATATCTCTTATTTTTGGTGGAAGATATTTTAGTTTTCTTTAGATATAGATGTACCAATATCAGAATCATCTCATTTTCTTTGACATATTTGAGGTAATTTGTAGGTACAGGCTGAATTCTCTAAATCAGCTCACAGGGCCTCACCTTTTTTTTCTTTTAGACTTTTGGATCTTATTTCTTCTCAACTACATTCTTTATTTGGATCGAATCACTATTTACCAAGGTCAGTCCCACCACCATTCCCCTCATAATGAGTATGGGATAGTAATTTAGTCAATGAATTATATTGTGTTTGCCTGTCATAAAGAAATGGGCTGGACTCATCATTCACAGTCTTTGCAGAGGATCTGAGTTTGGTTTCCACCACTCACATCAAGTGGCTTACAACCACCTATGACTCCATCTCCAGGGGTTCTGATCCCCTATTTTGATCTTCATGAGTGCACATGGACAAACACACACACACACACACACACACACACACACACACATACACACACACTAAATAAAAATATTGATAGAAATAGTTGATTGCCATTGTATATCTCTATATACAATGAGTGTTAAAAAAGTTCCATTCAAGTATAAAAGATTTAAAATGATAAGATGACTTAGCAGATAAGGTACTTGCTGTCAAGTGACATCCTGAGTTCCATTTCTGGGACCCACAAAGTAGAAGGACAGAGCCAACTTCTTCAAATTGTTCTCTGACCTCTGTATATGTACCATAGTTTACGAACTGTTCAAACACAACATAAATAAAGATGTAATTGAAAAAATAATTAAATATTTGAAATTACTCTGGTTTTTGGAACTGTTCTGCTTCAAATGTAGTCTAATCATCATAGTTTCTTCTGCATTCTGATAACAGTCTCTCTCCTCTCTCAATAACTACATTAAATCTTGACATATATAGAGCATGAACATCAGGAATAAATGCACATTCAATTAGGCCAGAGCCTCTTTACTGACCTAAATAACAGTTCATTCATGAGATAATGTGACTTGCAGCCAGAGAGAGAAATCTATTCCCAGAGTTGGAGAAGCCTGGCTTAGCACAAACTCTTTAGTGGCCAGGGAGTTATCTAAATTTAGACCAGGCAGAAAAAATATTGCAGAGCTTTACAGGTCTGGTCTCTATTTAAAAAATAGTTCTTTCTCAAGTTGTGTGTGTAATTAGTTGTCTAGATTAGACCTGGTAATCCTGCAGTCTATGCTTTTATTAGTATAAAAATTCCATGTTATCAAAAGAATTTGGTGATTAAAAAATTTATATTTATATATCCATATATATATTACTTGGGGAGTTCACATTTTTGTCAATGAATTTCTTTGTTGAAGAAAATACACACACACACACACACACACACACACACACACACACACACACGGGATTTGGGATAGCCTTAACACTAGAATGACCTCAGATTCTTTTGAAAGAGAGATTGGCAGAAAAAAGTTCATAAAACAAGCTACTATCCAGTGGATAATCTAATTTGTTGGCTAGAAGGTTTTCTGGATCATTTTAAGTAGTTTTTTTTTCCTGTATTGATGTCAAAATGGGAAAAGGGCAACATGTGGTTTTACTTTTAGAGCCAGCAAGATGGGCCGAAGATGGGGAAACACGGGTAAAGTAGTGTCCAGACTACCTAGGACTTTGCAAATGTTTTATTTTATCAGTGCATGGAAAGCATTTGAAAGTGATTGAGCAGAAAAGCAAGTGATCTGGTCGCACATGTCTTGATAGTTATCAGAAATTTTTGCCTTAAAATTCTCTGTCTTCTGAAATGCCAAGCACCAATTGCCATGCCTGGGTAATAGGTAAGAATTAAAAATTGACCTGGAAGTACATGAAGCACCTATGGCTCTGAGTTGCTCCCTCCATCCCTCCCCATGTGTGTTTATGTGGGGATCAATGGAGATGGAGTGGGGGCAGTATTAGCTGCTACTTGAGTCAGTTTTATGTGAAACATAGTCAAAATATGACCAAATTATAACATAATTTTCTGTGTCCCAGGAAGTATGGGGGCATGTGCCTACATGTGCTCATTTTTTTTTCTTTATTGGTTGGTATAGCTATTGTTTGGCTGAAGCAAAACAAAGTAACACTTTTCTTTCTTTTTTTTTTTTTTTTTTTTTTTTTGGTTTTTCGAGACAGGGTTTCTGTGGCTTTGGAGGCTGTCCTGGAACTAGCTCTTGTAGACCAGGCTGGCTTCGAGCTCACAGAGATCCTCCTGCCTCTGCCTCCCGAGTGCTGGAATTAAAGGCGTGCACCACCTAACACGTTTCTTGACTCTGCAGTAATTGTGATGTGGTATGATAAATACTTCTTGCTAGAAATAGAAATAATGTAGAGAGGTAAATTTGTGACTTGGAGTTCCCTCTCAATTTCTTCCAACATTAAGTTATATTTAATGTCTCTCCAACCTTTTTATGTCTATTGATGTTATCTCATGACTTTGCTGTTAACTTTTGAAAGCAGGTACAGAGTCCCTAATAGAAATGTATGAGGTGAAATAGGTTCCAAGTAGGAAGCCATTATGTAGACTAAGAAGACTACACAAATGTGTGTGCAGAGAACAGGTTTAAAAAGTGAGCTTCTTTGATGTCTGCATTATATGAAAGCAAGAATTCTTACATGAAGTACAAACACGTTTTGAAGTGTGTAAGCACTAAGTGCATGATGGGGGACTTTCTTACTGAATTTGATAAGGAAAAGCTATTTGCAAATGTGTAATTCCTATGGCATACCTGTTATTATACTGGAGCCTACTTTCTATTTTCCAAGAAAAATGGAAATGTCTGACAGTACCTGAATGCCAAATACTCTACTCCTAAATAAAATTCCTTATTTAAGGCAAAATTTTAAGAGAAAAACAAATAATTCATGCAGGTGAAACAAATGTAAATATTGATTTAAATGGAATCATCGGTCTTTTGATAGTGTCATTTTGCACCCACTGGTTCCTAACCAAAAAAAATTTCCTGTCCTGGATAGTTGTAACAGAAATAGAGCATGCTTCCCTGGTAGAGTCGGATCAGGTATGCATTTAAATCTCCTTTTGTATTTACTACATTTACTTATTGGTTTATTTTATTTTGTTTATTATTTTGTTTTTACTGGTTCTGTGTCCATGAACAAGTTATTTAGCCTTCTAAATCTCAGCTTCCCATCTTTAAAATAAGACTAGTAATAAGTATTCACTTTGCAAGATTTTGAGAATTAAGTAGAAACCACCTCACCCCAGTAGATACTTACTTAGTAAATGTGTTCTTTACAGTTGCCAAGGGTCACACAACCGGGATTAAAGTGGGAGAAAAATGAAAATATATAACCTTATAAGAAAAATGATGATTCAGTAGTGTGCCTGTCTTAAGTTTTTTATGTATGGGAGTAGATAAATGTAGGGAAAAAACAAATGCAAGAGTCCTGAGGTAGGAGATTGACTCAATGAGTAACTGAATGAAAGCTTGTATAACTGAATGCAGCGATATCTACACTAGGCTGTGTAGGAAGTGAACATGCATGGCACAGTGCTTTCATGTCTTTGAAGAATTATAAGAGCAAAGAAGTCAACAAATTTCAAGCAGAGGGGTAATCATTGCCATATTTTTTTTAAATTTTACTAACACAATCAAAGCACAAAGACAGTATACCCGAGTAGGTGAATCAAATCAGGACCTTGATTGTGCCTGTAACCTTTGTTTGGCTCATGACCCATCTCTGAAGGGACAGCAATATCTAACAGTGCAGATAAGTTCTGCTTCCTCCTGAATTTGTGTAAATGGGCCCATATAGCACTTAGTTTTGTTGCTCTGTTCATTCAATGTCATGTTTGTGAGGTTTGTTTATATTTATGCAAGTATAATTTGACACTGTTGTATACTGGTTGAATAGATCCACCATTGGGTTGACATGTTAACTGACAATGTTGGCTGGCATGTGGGTTGCTTGAAAGAACACAGAGACCTCTATCAGACAGTGATCACTTTTATTTTATTTTTAAGCATTATTTATTTATTGCAAATTCTCCTGCATGTTGTCTGCATGCCAGAATAGGGCACCAGATCTCATTATAGATGATTGTGAGTCATGGTTGCTGGGAATTGAACTCAGGACCTCTGGAGGAGCAGCCAGTGCTCTTATCCTCTGAGCCATCTCACCAGCCTATATTGCCACATTTTAAAAGAGATGAGTTTAATTGAGGCGACTTTTGAAATATGTGAAATGGTATTAAAGTAAGCACCTGTACATGAGTAAGAACTTCATGAGAGTTTTGAACTGGATATATATGGTTATGAGTCATCCATATTTACTTTGATTACAGATATTAATTTATTAAGATTATTAACAATATGAAATATGCAGGATGTAAAATGAGAGAAGACCTAGAACCTAATTCCTGCCCAACAGAAAGACACAGATGATCTTGTAACTGAGGCAGAGAAAGAGGAACAGGAGCATATATGAACTCATCATGGTGAGTGTTAAGTGAAGGAAATCAATAGTAAATATTATAGGGAGGGTTCAAGTAAGAGGAAAACTTTAAAAATTCTTCTTGAATTCAGTAACATGAAGATATTTGATACTTGTAGAAATAATTCACTAAAGTAATAAGATTCCAAATCAGATGTCAGTTGAGCCAGGTTTTGTTTTGTTTCTTTGTTGTTTGCTTGTTTTGAAGAAATTTGAAGACAAGACAGTAGTATCAAATGACCAAATGTTAACAGTAAACCTGTTTGTTTTCATATTTATGCTTTGTTTTTATTTTTAATGTATTTATTAATTAATGTTAACCTTTAAATCAGTGTACATGTGTGAGCTATTTGAATGTTCATGTTTTTGAATATTCAAATCCAAGAGTCTCCTTGAATTCTGACTTACCTTTTATGGCAAGATATAGAAGGCATCAGTTCTGATAATCAAGTTGAAGATATTGAGGTTGTATAGGATCAGGCCCCCAACCACAGTTACATCAATTTTATTATTCACAATAGCCCTATGATTTTGATTTGTTGTTGTATTTGATTGTGATGAAACAATTCAAAGAAGGGACACTTCCTTTCAGAGATCAATCATGTTAGAGCTGAGATTCATACTGAGAAATGTCAGACTGTACATTTCCTGATAGGTCTTCTCATGACAATAGTGGTATTGTCTAAGTAATGAAATGTCTTTTGTCAGGGGCTTCAAATCAAGACTAGATTTTTGACAGAAATGCTGCTACATGCCTGTAATGTCAGCATATTGGAGGCTGAGGCAGAAGGAATTAGAGTTTGAGACGAAGCTAGGCTAGCCAGTGCTACATAGCAAGATATTTTCTTAAAATAAGTAAACAAAGTTAGTGTTTTAGGATTATTCTTACTATTGGTAAAATAATGGTGTTGATTAAAAATAGGGACATGCTGTGAGAATTCTGTTTTTAGGCACTGGATGTGACTTCCTAGTGCATTTAAGAGATGTGAACATGGGATGCATGAGGCTGCTACTATCATAACACACCATACTGTCTTACAGCATATTTACTAAGTATGTAAGGTTTAGAATTTATACTCAAAAATAATGATAAAAATGTAGTGAATGTATAAGCAAGTACACAGTTGTTTATTATCAAGTATTGTATATTACAAACAACTTTATGTGCTAAATCTTCATACAGTAGTCTGAACAATAAGTTTGCTTCTATCAGCATAACTGCAAACATGTGAGTAATGCATTGCACTATGTTGCTGTCACTGACCAATAGGAATTTTTTCATCATTATCTCTGTGATATATGCAACCCATTATTGGTCAAACCATGATTGTGCAGCAGATGACCATATGTTCATACAACCTGGCAGTACAAAACTGATTAAGATCAGTTTCACTACTTCCTAATGTTGCTTCATACTACATTTATCCAAACTGTTTCTTTTTCTTTTTTAGTCCTTTTGAAGATTGAATTAATAAAACGGGTTTCCAGAAGCTTTGGAAATTCGTTTCTGATCTTTCACCATTCTGCTTACTGTTACCTCAATACTTGGAGACCCCAATGCAAGAAAAAAAGGAGATAGGAAATGTTTCACATTTCACCCCATTAACTCTAAAGTAAAGGGTATCATGTTAGCAAAATATTTGACATACATAACTAGCATCATTACAATACTAGGTTTATCATGTGTTGAAATAAAATGATGTTTGTAATGACAACCTTGGGCTTGGAGATTGCCTTGCATATTATATTATTATGATTTCTCAGTAGGGTCATGTTGACCAAGAGTGTCTATTGCTATATTTCATATTGCCAAGTGAAATTGTTGGTGTAGGTAAATTCAAACCGTGTTCTTTTTCCAGGTTTCTTATTTTTGAAATTATTATGTAATTACATTTCACCCTTCCCCTTCCTTCCTCCAAACTCTCTCATATCACCTCCTTCCCTCTTTTAAATTCATTTTTCCAGGTAAATAATTTAGATTTATTTATTTTATATACGAGTGGTGTGTATGGATGCATATATGCATTCGTTTTGTGCACCACACGCATACCTGATGCCCACAGAGGTTGGAAGACAAGGTTGGATTCTCTGGAACTGGAGTTACAGATGTTTATATGCCATCATGTGGATATTGGGAACTGAAGCTGGGCACTCTGCAAGAGCAAGCGTTGTGACCAATGAGGTGTCTCTACAGTCCCTGCCGGTTTTTCTAGGTTCAAAGCTCTTGTTTAATTAATGCAGTCAGCCTATGGAAAGCACCATTTCATATCTGAGCACCAGTGACCTTGGGTCTCTTTTTAGACCCAGGATTCTGGTGCAGATTAGTGTTCCTGCCCAAGCAGCTGTTCACTCTTTAAAATTTAAAACAGATGTGTAAAGGAGCTCCTAGCCCTGTAAACTTTGTAGTTGATTACATGGAGTTTTAATGTCCATAGGGCTTCAGAAATCATCCTAAATTTGTAAAATACATTTGAATAAGTTTTTAGGTGAATCTCATTTTTCCATTTTATATTAAATTACATTAATTTATATTAAATCATATAACTGGGGATGGGCCTAAATATTTTTAAATATACTGGAGATGGGTATCAGCATGTTCCAGAAATATAACAAAATTAATTTTATAATGCAGAAAAATGCATTTAAGTAATTATATTAAAATATTAGCATTATGCTAAGTAGTATACTATACAAATTATGCATTATAGAACTTGTATTACTTATATAGAACTTATATATCTTATACAAGGTATGCCACAATTATGTTTTGAATGATGTATTTTACCAACTATATATCATATGATAAATTAATGTTAATATAATTTTGATTTGTATTATATACCAAAACAATAATATTTTAGTGGCCAAACATTTAAAAATCTTTCCTGCTGGAGCTTAGTATATGCTTACACCAGTCTGACACAATATGCCTCATATCCTCCTTGTAGAGTGAGTAATCTCAGCTTTGGGAGTAAGATCTCATATTACTGTGGTACTTTCCCCTCTGAAAGCTCTTTTATTTTATGTTGATGAAATTTAATTCATCACCCTGCCTCTCTGCTTGATATTGTCTTTTTATGTAACTTTTACTGGAATATTGATAGATGGACTTATAGCAGAAAAATGGCATTGTCATAAGAAACTGAAGTATAATCTTAAGAATATTCACTTCAGCATACATATATCAGTGTTTATATTTTAATAGCATTTGGAATATATACTAGTTTTAATGACCTGTTAGCTTTTGATAGTTATAAACATAGCAAATTCAAATTTAGACATCTATCATAGATCAGGCATTGTGCCTTAATACATCTTGTGCAGTAGGTTTCATTTTAAGTGAAGTAGTTTTTATAATATACTCAAATGATTAAAGTTGATGATGGTGATGATTATGATTATATCAAAATGGCCTTGAATCACAAAGTACTAATCTTACCACTAACCATGGGACAGAGGCTGGATATTTCTAGGTATAAGGAAGGTAGTTGGGAACTTAACTGTCATACATCTGTGCTTTATGTTTTGTAAGTACTTAACTAACAATTACTTCACATCCATTATCTTGCTCATTAAAAAGTAAATATTTTGACAGTGCAATCAGATGTAAAATAAATTGATTTTTTTGTGTGTGTGGTGAGTGTAGATCTCAGAAGTTTGGGGTTTGAATACCTGGTCTCTATGTGTAAGAGCCATGGTTATTGAATTACCTTAACACTGAGTTACCCAGCTCTGTCTGTAAGCTAGGGTATATGTCATATTACAAGGATGTTGTGACATTTACTAAATCTGTTCTTGTGGTTTTGATTGATCAAACATAAAATGTTTTTAAAATACTAATGAGTTCAAAGTAACTTTGTATCCTCTGGAAAGTTTTAGTTGCCCAATATGAAGAGTTCAAGTATTATTCCACCAGAGAACTAAAATAATTTAGAAGATAATCCAAAAAGGCCAGGAATAACTCAAGAGAATTTCTGTTAGTTTTTGTTTGTTTTTAATTTTTGCCAGTATTAAGAAGTATTGGTGACTTTGTCTTCTAGCCTAGTTCTCCATTTTGGGGAAGTGTCAGTTTATTCTAAAGTAAACTTTCATCATTGAAGTGAGTGCCTTCATTCTCCACATATCTTAGTACTGCCTTAGAATCAACATAGTACTAGAAGATTTCTAGTCCATGCTTGATTGAAGTTCTCTAGTTTCCATAATTAATATTCAGTGTGGAATAAAGCATTCACTGTTCTTTGAAACTTGTTAACAATTGCCTTTCAGAGTCTGTGGTCACTCTGTGGACTTGTGTAAGTTGTGATAAAGCATGTGGTATAAAACCATGTCAAGTACAATCAAAAGGGCAGTGGCAGTTCTGAATATCACAAAAAGTGTAGGTCATGGCATACAAATCTGATCAGAAGACAGAATTTTAATAAACCCCTGCCTAGGAATCCATCACTCCTGTAGTAAAGAGTCTCTAGTCTTGCTCAATCATAGGAATTAAGAGGGTTCTGCTTAACATTCACGTATAGTTAAAAGTTTAAGCCATGTATTTGAATTTGGGATACCATTTTTTCATAGAATTATTTTTTTTTGCATGTAGGTTTTCAGTTAGCTGCAGAAGCCATCTCTTATTTATTTATTTATTTATTTTTCAGTTTAAATTTAGATAAGAAACAAGGTTGCTTCACAAGTCAGTTCCAGGTTCCTCTCCCTTTCCCTCCCCTCCTCCAGTGCCCTCACCCTAACCCCCCCCCGTTATCCCCTCATTTCCCCAGGGAGGGTGAGGCCCTCCATGGGGGTGTCCATAGTCTGTCATTTCATATAGGGCAGGGCCTAGACCCTTTCCCAAGAGTTCAGGGTGAGAGTGCACCTCACATTGTTGGATGGGAGTCCAAAGTCCGTGTGTATACTCGGGATGGGTACTGATCTGCTGCCCAAGCCATCTTTAAATTAGTAAGGAACTAGAGACTTTTTGATAATAGTAACATTGTTTTCTTGTAGAAGTGAGCGATCTTGCCCCTTGCCAAATGTGACTTTTCCTTTGCTCTTTTACAGTAGGTAAACACATGAAGTTGCTTTAACTATATGGACCCTTCATCTGTAAGGTGTGTTAGAAGTCATTCAAAGGCATATTTTTGACAATTCACTAAAAAATGAAAGAAAGAATAATGCCCACTCAACTCACTTCTTCCAGTATTCTCCCTACCTGATTGATATACTAGCCACACTTTCAGATCAGAAAAGAAAGTGAGTATTCACATGAGACTTGTTCAAAGAGATATGATTAAAGATTCATTAATAGTGTAGCCTGCAGGATGGTGGTGGTACATGCCTATAATTCCAGCACTAGGGAGGCAGACGCAGGTGCGTCTCTGTGAGTTTGAGGCCAGCTTGATCTACAGAGTGAGTTCCAGGACATCCAGGGCTACACAGTGCAATCCTGTATCCAGAAGGGAGCAGGGGAGTATAGCTTATCCTGTAGGAGGGTTTAGAGAGTATGGATGGATGGATGAGTGATAAGGAAAGTTTGTGAGACATGACAATTAAATTCCTTAAAATCATTGTGCTGAAAGTGTTTTATTCTTTTGTAAAGAGCTATTAAAAAACTCCAAGGAAAGCTGCTGTACTTTAAATAAGATAGATTTTATTGACTCAGATGTCCACGGTCTGAAAATTGAGTGTTTTGTTTACCTCAGTTCTCTTTGTCACCCACTAGAGTCTGGTTTTAGTAATAACCTTTTGTGGGATGAGAGGATGAAATGAGAATGAGTCTCTGTATCAGTCTGGGAAACAGAGAGACTCATAAAGTTATCAAACAGGTAGACACTATGAAATGTAGCCTGAAACTTCTAGGACAGGTAAAAACTATTAGGGCAAACTTTCAATCGAAATCTTTAATTTACTACAATATTAATATCTCAAAGTGGTCAAAATAAGTCTTTTCTTCTTCTTGGTTTCTTTTGATCTTATTTTTCTGATACAGTCTCACTATGTAGCCCAGGAAGGACTCAAAAGCATAATCTTCCTGCCTTCCCAGAGTTATGGAATTATATGTAACTGCCATTCATCTGGCTTTCTTGTTTTGGTTGAAATCTTTTTTTTTTTATCAAAAAGGTAAATGAATAAAATAGTGTAAAAAAACTAATTTTAAAAGTTAATTTATTTGAAGTCTCTTGAATTAAGAAGGAAAATTGGGATTCATTTTTAATAAAAAAGTACAGACATAAAAATAGTTAGGATTTTTAAAAACACATGTCATATATATTGTTAGATGGAAAGCTTGCTAACCACATTTGTCTGGGAGAAAGTTGCCAAACTTTAAATAAATCAGACCTTACACATACATGGATAAGGAAAAATGTCGGAGGATTAGGAGAATACTATCAGGTTGGGGGGGTTGCCTTAAAATCCTATGTAATGCTTTGGAGCTTGAAGTTAGCAATTAGCAAAACGGAACAGAGTTTTTTGAACAGTAACAAAGAAGTCAGATCCTTTAAGGCTGTATTAGCATTTCAAAGATGGGAGTTCACATCTTTTAAAGAGCTAGATAGATGTGGCCCAGGGGCTCCTACTGTGCATTGTTACTTTACCTTCTGTGGACAGAACCAGACCCACAGATAATTTGTAAGTGCATAGACATGTTTTAAGGTGAGGTCCTTATAAGTACCCTTTATAAGCCAGAATTAAATGGAATACCTGATGGTGACAAGTCATCTGAATGAGCATACATGTAGCAACTAACATCCACTTTTGAAAGAATGCTGGGGTTGAAGAAATGGCACAGTAGGTAAAGTACTCACCATGAGCAAGCTTGAGAACCTGAGTTCAGATCTCCAGTGTCTATGTAGAAGCCAGGTAGGAAGGCACATACCTGTAAATCCTAGATATAGGAGGCAAAAACAAGGTGGTTTCCAGGGTTCCTGACCATCTAGTCTGATGGAAATGGTGATATACAGGTTCAGTGAGAGATCCTTTCCCAAAAAAGAAAAATATTGAGTGGAGAAGCAGTTGGGGAAAATATCACAACGTCAAATTTGACTTCCATATGTGAGTACACTCACAGCCATCCCCCTTCACCCACTCCCAAAACACATGAATGCTGTCCATAGCTGGTTAATTTATACATAGCTTCTATTGGTGTATATACTGAAGTGATATGGATTCATTAAGCAAAAATTTATAGAAAAAGAAGTATAACTTGGATCCATATATTGACTGCTTTAGACCCAAAATATTAAGAAATTTTAATCTGCTTTTTTGAGTTTTAAGAATCAAGATACTGATAGTCAATAGTAAAATTTCAGGCCTATAGGAATTTGAGTATAGGAAAACCTGCCTGCCACATGTAACCTGAATTTGTAGCATATAGCTTTTAAAAAGACAGGTAAACTAGAGACTGTGAAAGAAGTATTGGACTTGTAGATAAGATCCTAGCATTGAATTCTTGCTCCATTGTTTACTGCTCAGTAACCTTAGGCAAGTCAATTTATTTTTGTGGATCTAAATTCCTTACCTATAAAATGGTAAGAAATGGATCCCTCATCCTATGCAGTTTTAAAAATCATCAACTCATATTAGTTAGCATATCTTTGGTGATTGTAATTCATACAATGTCTTGGAATTATAAATACTAGAGTTTCAATATACAGAATGGTTTCTAAGAATAGGTATATAAGAATTGAGAGAAATGTGTGTCAACATCAGAACATATCCCTGAAAAAGGTTGCTCATTGATGTATAAATTTTTATTCAAATGATTGATTCAAATGGATACTATTGCCATTTTTTTCTTTCTTTAAGTCATGCTCAGACAGGATAAGAAAACACAGCACTGGGGAAGAAATCCAAAGAAGTCCAAGTAAATCAGTTCTGCATAGTCTATTGTAAGGTACTGTAAGGCTTTTAAAACTAGATACTTCAGTGCTCTTCTGTCTTTTAGAAACAATGCAAGCCTTCTGAGTCTCATGAAAGGACCTGTCAGTCTTTTCAATGAAATGTCAAGTTGGAACTAGAAAGTAATTAGTTTCAGAGTTAGCTATTTACTGTTTAATATGTCAGTGCTCTGTGATATATGCTGAAATACAGGCATGAACCTTTGACAGATACAATTTGAACAGTTCACTCATAATTGTAGCCATATGATACATATGAACGTAAAATTAACTTCACTTTTATGAACTCTAGTTTCATAGTGGAAGAAAATACGTAGTACAAAGTCCATATTCTGATTTCCAACTGCTATATTGTGATTTAGATATATGGTAATACATATAAAGGCATATGAGTAGTTTTCATGCCCAAAGTAATCCTTGAGATTACCACAGGGAATGAAAAATATAAATGAGAATTGGGAAGTGACCCATTAGGTAGACTGGAATAGATCATGTTCTGTCTGGTCAAGGTAATTTCTTGTAGTTTCTATCTCATCCATTTAAGTTATAAATTCTATTCTTTGAGGACAGTTCCATAATCTAATGGATGCATAAATTTCAGAGCATTTAAAACACAGTGTCAATTTTTTTCTGTTAATTTCTTTTCCCTGTCTAGTTTCTGTGTATTTTCCCTTCCTTGTATTATCCAAAGGAGGTTCGTGGCTAGGGGAAATGAGTTTCTACAACTATTATCCCATGGGTTCTACAGATTTCACTTTTGATGAACTTATTCTTTGTTTAGAGAAAATGATGACAAAAGGGGGTGGATTTACTACTTTCACTGAGATAAATCTACCTAATTACAAATGTCCATAGAGAATAACTCTAGGTTGTAGTCTTCATATGTTTTCCTTGTTTTTAATTTACTGATTGATCCATTTCTAGAATTTTCAGTTTCATAGGTCTAGAGCACTGGTTCTCAACCTTCTTAATACTTCAACCCTTTAATACAGTTCCTCATATGTATTGTTGTGATACCCAACCACTAAATTATTTTTGTTGCTACTTCATAACTAATTTTGCATACTTTTTTGAATTGTAATGTAAATAGCTATATTTTCTGGTGGTCTTAGTCAACCCTTGAGAAAGGGCCATTCAACCTGAAAGGTGTCATGACCTATAGGTTGAGAACTGCTGTCTAGAGTATCTTTGATCTCCATGTTCTCCATTCTTCTAAATTTGTTCAGACTCTAAGCCCTTTTTAGACACTACCCAAAAAATGTTGGCAAAGATATGACACTATAATATTATGTGTACCCATGTAAAGAATACTGGAATAATAAATTATTATTTCTGATAACAGAAATATATGTTGTCCTATCTCTTAATTTGGAAAAACAAAAAAATGAAACCAGACAGCATTTCTTTGTTATCTTGCTTATGATGTATTGACCTATGCAAGGAAATACTATAAACCTTTGATACCTAGCAGTTATTTTCTTAGTGGAATGATGCTCTTGAGTGTGGCAGTTCCTTTCATTTGGATGATTATACTATCTCCAACTTTAGTATCAATGTGGTATGATTAAAGAAATAAGCAAATACATGAGCTAAAAGATTTGTTTCACACTTAGTTAAAACATTCTCCTTTCATTTCTTTATTTGTATGTACAGTTGAGGTATATTGGCAGTATATGTTCCTCATATAATAAATGTATAAAACTATCCTTCCTCTATATTATTTCTAATCTTTAAACTTTTTAAAGAACTTTTATATGTATGTTTCTGTGTCTGTGTCTGTCTCTTCTCTCTCTCTCTATGTGTGTGTGTTTGTATATGTGCTTCTATAGAGCTTGGTTTCATGGTGTAGGTTGAAATTCATCTGTCAACAGTGCAGAAAAAACATATATAACCCACTTTTATACCAGTGAAGTTGAGCAGTTCATAATAGAGAAATTCACCCTTCACTGTTGGCTAGCCTTTGTTGTCATCCAGTTGTATCATGGTGTAGTGATTATTGTTCTTACAATGCAGAGCAAACATCAGTAGCATTTAGTAATAAAACACATTACTTTGAAATTTGTTCATCACTACTTATGTTACTCCTAGCATGCTCAGGACACTAAGAAAAAGTAAGTCTGTCTTAAACAATGACATTTACAAATTGCAATAGATAGATTTCCAACTTTTTAGTTTTTTTCTCCTAAATAGGAGAAAGTCTGTAAGGTAGAGTGGAAACAATTTTAACCTTAATAGCCACTAGTTAAGTGCCCAATTTTGTATTAACAGTCTTTTTGAGTGATTTGTTTAACTCTTAGTAGCCTTAAAAAATGGATGTGACCAAGATTCCTTGTAAAAATGAAGTGAGGGCATGTTTTAAGCAGTGGTCCAAACATTGGCTCCCATTATTAACTTTGATTTTCCTTTTCTGTCTTTGTTTAAATATATATTTGCAAATCTTTGAGCATCATTAATGCATGATTCCTAAGTCCCTCGTACAAGTCCTTTGCTAGCTACTGAGTGAATGATGATAGAAGAAGTTTCTGGATGGTACCTGTGTTTAGTTGGCTGTGGATACTATTGTTTCCTTCAGAAGCTCAAAAGCATGGATTTTCAATTTAGTCAGGATTATTCAAACATATTTACCAACTACATGAGCATCTAGAAATGTAAATATATTATTGGCTGTTAATTTCATCCAAAGCTGGTAAGAGTTGTGAAAGTTCCTGTATGTATCAGTCACTTCCTTCATCTCTATCCAACTCTCCTTGTGTAAGAATATGCCTTTTGTATGGTACCAACTCAGGTATTGAAGGGCATTTTTTTTTGGTTTTTACGAAACAGGGTTTCTCTGTATTGTTTTGGAGGCTATCGGTCCAGCCGATATTCACAGAGATCCGCCTGCCTCTGCCTCCCGAGTGCTGGGATTAAAGGCGTGCACCACCACTGCCTGGCCTTCTTTTTTTTAATTTAACTTTTTACACATGTCACTTTCAGTTCCCTCTCCCTCCTCTCTTCCCCTACCCCCAATCCTCCCAACCCCTCAACCCCATTCCATCCCCCCTCAGCTCCCCAGGGAGGGCAAGGGCTTCCATGAGGGATTTTCAGTCTGTCACATCATCCCGGGAAGGGCCTAGGTTCTTCCCCATGTGTCCAGGCTGAGAGAGCATCCCTCCATGTAGTATGGGTTCCCAGAGTCCCTCTGTATGCCAAGACTAAATACTGCTTTACTCTCCAAGGACCCACCGATTGCCAAGGCCTCTTCTCGGTCACCCAGGTTCAGTGGGAGGGATGTCTAGATCAGTCACATGCTGGCCCCTCATCATCAGTATGGGGACCATGTGTTTGTTCCACCTTGTTTAGGTCAGCTGTCTCTGTGGGTTTCTCCAGCCCGATCTTGATTCCTTTGGTCATCACTCCTCTTTGCAACTGGGTTCCAGGAGTTCAATTTGGTTCACAGCTGTGGGTGTCTGCCTCTGCCTCCATCAGCCACTGGATGAGAATTCTAGGATGGCATATAAGGTAGTCATCATTCTCATTATCATGAGAGGGCATTTAAGGTAGCCTTAATGCCAGTTTGTGTCATTCTTGTAGATCTGTGAAGATCTCACTAGTGTCATATCTCTCCTCCAACTTATACTGGCTCCCTCTATTATGGTATCTCTCATTCTTTTCTCCTCTATTCTTACCCTGACTCAACCTTCCTGCTCTCCCATGTCCTCCTCTCCCTGCCTCTTTTCTCCCTCTCTCCCATCTCCTTCTGCCCTCCCCTTCTCCCCCATCCAATTAGGAGATCACATCCCCTAACCCTTCTCCGGGTTACCATGCATGTCTCTCTTAGGGTCCTCCCTGCACTCCAGACTTTCTGATGGTGGGATTGTGGGCTGGCAATGCCCTGCCCCATGTCTAAAATCCATATATGAGTGAGTATATACCATGCTTGTCTTTTTGTGACTGGGTTACCTCACTCAGGATGGTTTCTTCTAGTGCTATCCATTTGCCTGCAAATTTCAAGATTCCATTTTTTTTTCTGCTGAGTAGTACTCCATTGTGTAAATGTACCACACTTTCTCTATGCACTCTTCAGTTGAGGGGCATCTAGGTTCTTTCCAGGTTCTGGATAATACAAATAATGCTGCTATGAACATAGTTGAGCAGATTTCCTTATTGTATGAGGGTATATCTCTTTGGTATATGCCTAAGAGTGGAATTGCTGGATCTTGTGGTAGAGTGATTTCCATTTTTTCTGAGGAAAACTGATCTCTATAAGTGGCTGCACAAGTTGACATTTCCCACCAGCAGTCAAGGAATGGACCCCTTTCTCCACAACCTCACCAGAATAGACTGTCATTAGTGTTTTTGATTTTAGCCATTCTGATGGGAGTGAGATGGTATCTCAGAGTTGTTTTGATTTGCATTTCCCTAATGGCTAAAGATGTTGAGCACTTTCTCAAGTGTCTCTAGGCCATTTTGGTCTCCTCTATTGAGAATTCTTATTTAGTTGTGTACCCCAATTTTTAATTGGATCCTTTGGTGCTCTGGAGACTTGCATTTTCTTTTTTTTCATTTTTTTATTATTTTAATTTTAAATAGCTTGCTCCACATGTTAATCCCAGTTCCCTCTCCCTCACCTCCTTTGGCACCCCTCCCCAGACTCCCACCCTATTGCCTCTTCCTTCCACATAGGGGATATCTAGAGTCTGTCATTTCACCAGGGCAGGGTCCAGGCACTCCCCTAAGAGTCCAGGCTGAGATAGCATCCCTCTTTGTGTTATGGATACATGAAGTCCATTTCTTTGCCAGGGATAAATACTGATCTGCTACCCAGGGCCCCATAGATGGCCCGGGCTTCCTCACTGACTCTCACACTGAGGGGGTCTGGATCAGTCCCATGGCCTCCCAGCTGTTGGTCTGGGGTCCAAGAGCTCTCCCCTGTTCAGGAACTTGATGTTCTATAACCATCCTGGAGACTTCATCCAGTGACTGATGGAAGCAGAGGCAAACACCCACAGTTAAACACTGAACTGAACCCATGGAACTCAGTGACAGAGAGAGAGGAGCGATAAGCAAATTAGCAAAGAATGGGCTGGCAAAACCAGCAGGGACAGCTGATCGGAGACTTGCTTCTTGAGTTCTTTGTAAACTTTGGAAATTAGCCCTCTGTCAGATGTGGGGTTAGTAAATATCTTTTTCCATTCTGTGGGCTGTCGTTTTGTCTTGTTGACTGTGTCCTTTGCCCTGCAAACGCTCCTCAGTTTCAGGAGGTCCCATTTATTAATTGTTGATCTCAGTGTCTGTGCTACTGCTGTTATATTCAAGAAGTGGTCTCCTGTACCAATTTGTTCAAGGGTACCTCCCACTTTCTCTTCTAAGAGGTTCACTGTGGCTGGATTTATGTTGAGGTCTTTGATCCATTTGGACTTAATTTGTGCATGATGATTAGATATGGATCTATCTGCAGTCTTCTACACGCTAGCATCCAGTCATGGCAGCATCATTTATTGAAAATGCTTTCTTTTTCCATTGTATAATTTTAGCTTCCTTGTCAAAAATCAGGTGTTCTTAGGTGTGTGTGTTAATATCAGGGTTTTCAGTTTGATTCCATTGGTCTACCTGTCTATTGTTGTGCCAATACCAAGCTGTTTACAGGACTTTTAGCTCTATAGTAGAACTTGAAGTCAGGATGGTGTTGCCTCCGGAAGTTGCTTTATTGTACAGGGTTGCTTTGGCTATCCTGGGTAGTGTAACAAACGAGTCACACCAAGGATGCTGGGAAAAAGGTAGTTGGATATTTATTAAGATAGAGAGAAGTAACTTACATGAAAAGCTGAGAACTGGTCAGCACTCCATGGTCTCTGAACCTCAGCCAGAATCCAAGAGAGAGCGTGGAAGAGCCCACCCTGTACCTTCTTTTATCCCTCCCTGATTATTCCCATATCCCTGTGACCAAACCCAAGGAGGGCATGGTCAGTGCTGCAGATACATTATCTTCTCCCTATACTGGGTCTTTTGTTTTTCTGTATAAAGTTGAGTATTATTCCTTCAAGGTCTGTGAAAAATTGTGCTGGGATTTTGATAGGAATTGCATTGAATCTGTAGATTGTTTTTGGCAAGATTGCTATTTTTACTATGTTGATCCTACCTATCCAACAGCATGGAAGATCTTTCCATTTTCTAGTATTTTCTTTACTCTTATACATGTCTTTCACTTATTTGATTAGCATTACCCCAAGATATTTTATGTTGTTTGTGGCTATTGTGAAGGACGATGTTTCTCTCATTTCTTTCTCAGCCCATTTATCATTTGTATATAGTAGGGCTACTAAGTTTTTAGTTAATCTTGTATCCTGCCACTTTGCTGAAGGTGATTATCAGCTGTAGGGTTCCCTGGTAGAGTTTTTCAGGGTTACTTTTGTAAACTATCATATCATCTGCATATAGTACAAGTTTGACTACGTCTTTTCCAATTTTATTCCCTTGATATCCTTTTGTTGTCTTATTGCTCTAACTAGAACATCGAATACAATTTTGAAGAGATATGGAGAGAGTAGACAGTCTTGCCTTGTTCTGATTTTAGAGGAATCACATTGAGTTTCTCTACATTTTGTTTCATGGTGGCTGTTGGTTTGCTATATATTACTCTCATTATATTTAGGTATGTTCCTGTTATTCCTGATCTCTCCAAGACCTTTATCATGAAGGGGTGTTGGATTTTGTCAAAGGCTTTCTCGGCATCTAGTGAGATGATCATGTGGTTTTCCTTTTTCAGTTTGTTTATATGCTGAATTGCATTGATGGATTTTCATATGTTGAACCATCCCTGCATCCCTGGGATGAAGCCTACTTGATCATGGTAGATGAGTATTCTGATGTGTTCTTGGATTCGATTTGCCAGTACTTTATTGAGTATTTTTGCGTTAGTGTTCATGAGGGATATTGGTCTGTACTTCTCTTTCTAAGTTGTGTTTTTGTGTGGCTTGGGTATCAAGGTAATTGTAGCCTCATCAAAAGAGTTTGGCAATGACCCTTCTGCTTCTATAGTGTGGAACAATTTGAGGAGAATTGGTATTAGCTGTTCTTTGAATTTCTGGTAGAATTCTGCACTGAAACCATCTGGCCCTGAGCTTTTTCTGGTTGGGAAACTTTAGATGACTGCTTATATTTCATTAGGGTCTTTGTTCTATTTATATTGCTTATCTGTTTTGATTTAATTTTGGTAAGTGTTAGCTATCCAGAAAATTGTCCATCTCCTTTAAATTTCCAAATTTTGTGGAATACAGGTTTTCAAAGTATGACCTGATGGTTCTCTGGATTTCATCAGTCAGTGTCAGTTTTTATGTCCCCCCTTTTCATTTCTGATTTTGTTAATTTGCACGTTCTCTCCCTCTGCCTTTTGGTTCATTTGGATAGACGTTTGTCTGTCTTTTTTATTTTCTTCAAGAACTAACTCTTTATTACATTGATTCTTTCTTTGTTTTCCTAGTTTCTACTTTATTGATTTCAGGCCTCAATTTGATTATTTCATGTTGGGTCCCAGACCCCAGTGGGTCTCTGTGAGTTGCTTGTCAGCCAAAAACCACAGGTGCATCCTGTTTTCTAGTCCTGGCTTACAGCCCTGGCCTTTCCCCCACTGACATCAACCTCTACTTATGAAAACACAAGCACCAAACTCTTACATCTGGAGTTTCTCCACTGTGCTGTAAGTCCGTATATAAGGCTGCTCCCTTCCTGCAGTGAACACACACACACACACACACACACACACACACACACACACACACACACACACACGCACGCATTCTGCATTCTCTTAACACAAACAACCAGACTTGCCTTTCATTTATATCTCCAGGCTTTTTCAGACTTGTTAGTGGTGCAGGCACCACAGTTTCACAGTGTCTTCTCTGGGGTGAGCTTGCTTCTTTTTGTTCTAGAACTTTCAGTTGTGCTGCTAATTCTCTAGTGTAACTATTCTCCTGTTTCTTCATGTGGGCATTTAGTGCTATGAACTTTCATCTTAGCACTGCTTTTAAAGTGTCCCTTAAGTTTGGGTATGTTGTTCTTAATACTCGCTGAATTCTAAGAAGTCTTAATTTCTTTTTTTATTTCTTCCTTGACCCAGGAATGGTGCAATTGTGCATTGTTCAATTTCCATGAATTTGTAGGGTTTCTGCAGTTTGTGTTGTTGTATTGAATTCTAACTTTAAAACATGGTGGTCTGATAAGGTACAGGGAGTTATTCCAATTATTTTGTACCTATTGAGGTTTGCTATCTTGCCGAGTATGTGATCAATTTTAGAGAATATTCCATGTGGCACTAAGAAGAATGTATATTCTTTTGTGTTTGCATGGAATGTTCTATAGATGTCTGTTAACCCTAACTGGATCATAACTTCTGTTAGTTCCTTTGTTACTTGTTAAGTTTCTGTCTGGTGGTCCTGTCTAGTGGTGAGAGTGGAATGTTGAGGTCTCCCACTATAAGTGTGTGAGGTTTTTGTGTGATTCGAGTTTTAGTAATGTTTCTTCTACAAATGTGGATGCCTTTGTATTGGGGGTGTAAATGTTCATAATTGAGATTTCATCTTGATGGATTTCCCCTCTGGTTAATAAGAAATGACCTTTTTGTCACTTTTGATTGATTTTAGTTTAAAGTCTACTTTGTGCGATATTAGGATTGCTACACCCACTTGTTTCTTGGGTTCATTTGATTGGAAATCTTTTCCCAACCCTTAACTCTGAGGTACCATCTGTATTTGAAGGTAAGGTGTATTTCTTGTATGCAGAAGAAGAATGGATGCTGTCTTTGTGTCTATTCTGTCTTTTTATAGGCTAGTTAAGACCATTAATATTGAGGAATATTAATGACCATTCGTTGTTAATTCTTGTTTGTTTTGGATTTGGTTGTGGTGGTGGTATTGTGTGTGGACCTCTCCCCCTTTTTTTCTTTTGGCTGTTGGAAAAGTGGTATTATCTATTGGCTATGTTTTTTGTTGGGATAGTTAACTTCCTTGGGTTGGAGTTTTCCTTCCAGAACTTTCTGTAGAGCTGGATTAGTGGATATGTATTGTTTAAATCTGGGTTTGTCATGGAATATCTTGTTTTCTCCATCTATAGTGAATGAAAGCTTTGCTGGGGTTAGTGCTCTGGGTTGGCATCCATGGTCTCTTAGTGTTGGTAGAATATCTATCTAGGAGCTTCTGGCTTTCAGAGTTTGCATGGAGAAGTCAGGTGTAATTCTGATAGGTATGCCTTTATATGTTACTTGGCCTTTTTCCTTTGCTGCTCTTAATATTCTTTCTTTATTTTGTATGTTTGGTGTATTGATTATTATGTGGCATGGGGACTTTTTTGTTGTCCACTCTAATTTGATGTTCTGTAAGCTTCTTGCATTTTCATTGGCATGTCTTTCTTCAGGTTGGGAAAGTTTTCTTCTATGACTTTGTTAAATATGTTTTCTGAAGCTTTGAGGTAGGTTTATTCTACAACTATTATTCTTAGGTTTGGTCCTTTCACACTGTCTCATATTTCCTGGATATTTTGTGTTAGGGATTTGTTGGACTTAAATTTTTTTGTTCAATAAATCCATTTTTCCTAGTGTATCTGAGATTCTCTCTTTCATCTCTTTTATTCTGTTGGTTATGCTTGCATCCATAGTTCCTGATGATTTACGCAGCTTTTCTATTTCCAGCATTCCCTCAGACTGTGTGTGGTTTTTTGTTTGCTTTGTTTTGTTTTGTTTTGTTTTTTGTCTCTATTTCAGCTTTCAAACCTTGCACTGTTTGAATTCTTTCTGTAAGTTTTGGTTCATCTTTTCCTCCATTTCTTGATTTTTTTTTGTTTTTTCTTTTATTCCTTTAAGGGATTTTGTCATTACCTCTTTGAGGGTCTCTATCATCTTCATAAAGTTGTTTTTAGGGTCGATCTCTTCTGCTTCTCCTGTGTTGGGATGTTCAGTCTTGCTGGTGTGGGGTGCCTAGACTCTGGTGGTGTCATATTGACATTTCTGTTGTTGACTGTGTTCTTATACTGTCGTCTCCCCATCCCTTCTTCCAGTGGGTACTGGTGGTGTCTCTCCTCCTGGTGGTCATGGGACCGAGGTTCTCTTCTTGTAGGTGCAAGCAGGTCCAATACTCCGATGGCTCTCCTTTTTCCATGTATGAAGGCCTGACTATACTGAAACATTGGGAGACTTTGGATGGGCTGGTCCACTGGGATGGGTCTTCCATGGTGTAGTCCCTAGGCCTCAGGAGGCTCCGAGCAGAGCACTCGAATACGGACTGTAAATCAGTTTTCAATTCATTATAGAAAGGAAAACCAAATCAAAAAGAATAAAGTGCCTTAACCAACATCATGTTGTTACTTCATGGCTGACTTGAGTCTAGCAACCAAATCTCTATTTCTATTTAATTGCCATCCTTAGTATAGTCATTTTGACCACTGGGCAAAATAGATTTGAAAATTTGAAGAAGTACCTCAGAACACTTACTTAAAAGTATAAGAGATGGTTGAGTATATCTTGACTGCCAAGTTGTTATTGGCATCTTTCTTATTTCAAAAGTTGCTTTTATAATTTCATATTAACTGTATAGTTGGCAACATAAAAAGACTGAGGGACTGGAAAGAAGGTTCAGTTAAGTATCAATGATTAAGAGCACCAATTGCTCTTATAGGTTCTATCCCTAGCATACAAATGATAGCTTACAACCATCTGTGACTCTGATTCTAGGGTACTTTGACCTTCTGACACACATGGGGTACACTTCCAGAGAAGACACGTATACACATAAAATAAATTTAAAAATTTAAAACATTTAGTTACACATGACTTAAGTTTCATTTGTGTCCAGTATCTCTGCCATTTGTACAGCCCTATAAGTATAGGGCAGTTCCATTGAGGAAAATCAGGATCTCCCTGTTTTGTTTTTTTTTTTGTTTTGTTTTTATTTTATTTTATTTTATCTTCCAGTTTAAATTTAGATAAGAAACAAGGTTGCTTCACAAGTCAGCTCCAGGTCCCTCTCCCTTTCCCTCCCCTCCTCCCGTGCCCTCCCCCCAACCCCCCCCGTTATCCCCTCATTCCCCCAGGGAGGGTGAGGCCCTCCATGGGGGTGTCCATAGTCTGTCATTTCATATAGAGCAGGGCCTAGACCCTTCCCCAAGAGTTCAGGGTGAGAGTGCACCTCACATTGTTCTATGGGAGTCCAAAGTCCGTGTGTATACTTGGGATGGGTACTGAAGTATGGACAGTGGTAGCAACCTTTTTGTTTTTCCTTTGCTTTTAGACTCTTTTGACTTGGGACAAGATTCTTAACTGACCAGTATCATTTGTATCTGCTACCTATGTCACTGAGGGTGAGAGCCACATACTGTCTATGCAAATCTAGAGGAGATTGTGATCTAGGCTCCTTCATCATTACATAAATAAAGTAGTGTTATTGAGAAAGGTGTGATGGAACAGGCTAAAATACTTGATAACATTGAAGGAGCTTTTTTCTTCTTTTACAATTAGTCCATGTCTCCATTTGCTGTTGTAGAAAAAGTACCTGACAGCTCCAACAACAAAGTAAGAAAAATGCACAGCCTGAGCAATAAATCTCTTGAGGCATTCAGCAAATGCCACAGGGCTCATTAATCTTGATTATTTCCAGTAATAGATAACTTCACAAATCAGCTATTATTCCTAATCATGCACATAAAGATAACGGATGGATAATAGCTTCTTGCATGGTTAGACCAAGCTAAAATTTCATTCCAAATATATTTCTATACATTCCAGTGAATGGTGTTTCTACTCTCTTAAAGAGGCAGGGAGAGGTGGCTGTTGCAACCACTGCAGGAAAAATTGGTGTTCAAGCATGAGTTTTAGGACAGAAGACTAAGTAGTTTCATTGGAGACATCTCCCAACTTTTGTGTTACCATTTTACAAGGTTGGTTTGTTTAGGTACACATTACACAACAGAATTGTGTACTTCTAGTTTCTAGAAGCAACTATACCATTATATAAAATAAAATATAGTCATTGAGAAGGTATAAGTGGTGTTTCTAGTTGATGTTTAGGAACCATACCCAAGTGGGAAATGATGGTTTAAGGGTTGTCTAATACTGGGATTATCCCAAGCATACTCTTCAAATATTGAGCAGAATAAACAATAGAGGGGATTATAGGTGATGGGAGATATGTCTTATATGTAGTTGGATTTTCTGTAAATGATTAAATGGTTTTGGTTTTGCTTGTGTTGTTTTAAGAGGTACTACTAGACTTACATAACTGAAACCTCACAGGGGGAAAAATGAGTGTACATTGAGTGCTCAAAGAGAGTTCTAACTAAAGTTGCCCAGTGATGGATATTAGTAACAGCCTTCCTTTCTAAAATATGCCTTTATTTGGGCATTTCAGTTGCCCTGGGAAATGGCTTTGTTAACATATAAACAGAGAGTCTGCCCCTCCATTTTTTCTCAAATGACAGTGTTTAAAATATGGACTTAAAATGAGACATTTCACACTTATGATAGGATCTTAACTCAATATTATTTAGTATGAAGCAATTGCCCATCTCAATAATGCATACTTATAGAAACATTGCATCATATTTTATACCTTTTAAACTGACCATATCCATTGACAGAACCTCTTCTTCAAGTTACTTACTTTTAAGTTTCATTCTAATCTTTTTTATACCTAATGTAAACTAGGTTTGCTTTTCAAGAACTTTAAAAACTGCAAGGGAGGAGGTCTGCTTTTTATGGCCTACCACATTTTTAATGTTCATTAAATACTAAAGTAGAAGAATTTTCAAACCAGTTTTTTTTCTGATGATGTCTATGCAAGGCAATATACTAGGAGCTAGAGCGATTATAGAAATTCAGTGGGAATCTTTAATGAATTTTACAGTTCAATAGAAGAGAGAAAAATATGAAAATACTCATGAGATTAAAGGTAAGGCATGTCAGAAGGTAATAAGCACTGAGAATATTTGTGTATAGCAGAGCTGTTCATTAAACACATAAATTCATAAATGTATGTATATGGTATGAGAGAAAAGTACTTGAGCAACATCAGCAAGTTATAAGCACGAGCAGATTAAAGCTGTCTTTAGAGGACAGTAACTAAACCAATTGAGTTAGATGATCATCAGTATAAGGAAAGTGTAAAGTATAAATGTAAACTAAATCATGGAACACTGTGCATGATGAAATAAAGATTTTGGTGTTTTCTTTATAGATGCTGGGGATCTATAGAGGTGAAGTGATATGGTATGGTCTGTAGTTTAAAAATATTGATTCAGCAATATATAGACTCAGTTAAAAGAGGGACAGGTGGAAACTGAGTAGTGTTCAGACTCCTGCTCACTTTGCCTTATCTTGGAAAACATTGACTTATCTTACCTGCATAAATGGATACGAGACAACCAGTTCCCAGAAGGCAGGAGGATCCAGGAACAATCTGTGATTTTACTGGAGATAGTACTATACTGTACTATTACTGTAGTTACTATAATGTTACAGTAGCCCCAAACTTGGTAGCTAAGAACACCTCTACTTCTTTGAAAACAGGGCTTAATGCTTGTTGCTCTACAGTGTCTTACAGCATAAGCTGCAATTGCTCAAAGGGTTGATGATAACTCAGATGCCTGATACTGGTATCATTTGGAGATCTGGAGGCTTCTTCACTTACACATCTAACATGTAGGTTGAGATTCATAGAAAGCTGGGCTATGCTGGACTTGGTGACTAGAACACATATAGACTGCTCTAGATTCAAAGGGAAAGAATAAATACCCCTTTCTTCATTGGGAAATGGTAAGGTCAAAGCCATCTTTGAAAAACAGTCTGTTAAAAGTAGAGGTTGGCAGTTGGCATCAATAAAGATTATTACTTGAATTTTTACTTGTCCTGTTTGAGATATCTATAGAATTTTGGAGGGGGAAAGGTATGGCAAAATTACAGGAATACTTCAGTCCAGAGATAGTGAATTTTAAAGGACTGGGTATGTGAAGATAATAGAAGGCAGTTTGAGATTAGCAAACCTCTTTCAGGTATTGCTGTATTCCGAACAAAAAGAAAAGGATTCTTGAGAGCATATAAACCATGGAAGCTGAACTAAGAAAGCATTTACGGAAAGTCATACTTTACATGATCTTTAGAAAGAGGTTCAGTGACTAGTAAAGGCAAAGGACAAATCGCAGATGCTAAGGGAATAAGTAAGCAATGACAAAGTAAAAACAGTAGGTAGCCTGTGGAGCACCTTAACTCTGATGAAGAAGAGGGGAGGTATTTAAAGATGCAGCCTTAGATATTTTTAGGTAATACTGTAATGCATACTTAAAAGAATAGATAGCAGTCCCCCAAGATGATAGGCTTTCTATTTTTAACTTTGGGAAATAGGAAGTAAGTCATGTCTGATTCTATATATGCCTCCTTTAATGCTTTTGGGGGGTTATAATATTCAGAAATCATAGTAAACTTACTGGAGAGAATTCTGAGTGGTTAATTTTAAAGTGGGCTTGAAATTAAAGAATCAGGTACAGCATTAACAACCTAGTCAATGGACGATGTTTAGGTCAGTGATTCATTCTTTAAAGTAGGATAATTTTAGGAGGAAAAATACACACACACACACACACACACACATACAGATTTAAGTTTAATTTAACTATGCTTTTTTTCTAGCTAGCTTCTTAAAATAACATTACTTTAGGAAGCTGACCTACCCCTGCTCATATTCAGATTTCATTATTTTAACTAGCTTCTATATATAGTCAGCTTACTTGATGACATTAAGTGAAATTACTGGTCTCTCAGAAACATGGAGGTAAGGGCTATTCTCCCTTGGGAGAACTGTTCAGTGAAGGAGTGAAGATTGTTGAAAGAAACATGGCCTCTTTTATAGAGGTTAATCAGCCTCTTTCAGGCTTGAGAAAATACTACCCATATGCCCAGAAAGAAATGAGGCCATGAACATGTGATATAGTTCTCAGAGAAAATTACTGTGTTCTGCCTTTTCTATCAGTGCCTTTTCTAGTTGTTCCCAAACTGGATAAGCTATGTTTATGAGGAAATATAAAAGTGCTAGCTAGCTAGCTCTTACAGTCCAAGGAGCCTGTCTTCTCTTGATTGGGAGCAGTGTACTTCTGTGTTCCTATATGCCAAACAAACTTTTATCATCATCACCATCATCATCATCATCATCATCATTTCTGAGAATTAAACCTAAGGCCTAAGGTGATAAGACCACTATCACTGAGCTACATCCCCAGCCTCAAGAACACTTCTAGGTATACAAAGCAGCTTAGGGGTTTTGAGTTTATCAGAGAATGACATTTTAAATTTTTATTTGCTATTTATTTTGTATGTGTATGTGCAGGAGATCACAAAATACATAATGGGGTTGGAGGACAGTCTGCTATGGGTGATTCTGTCATGTGAAGTCACTATCTGTTGTCTATCTTGTTTCTACTACTTTATCCAGACTCCCTGGTCCTTGAACTTCTACCAGAATATCCTGTATCCACCTTTTCCTCATAAGAACTTTGGGGTTGCGAACTTAAGCTGACCTCACCCAGTTTTTTTACATTAGTTCTAGGGATCAAATTCACGTCATTAAGTTTGTGCTGCAGTTGTACTTTTATTGGATGGGCAAATTCCCAGACTCCAAACAACTTTTTCACATGTGTTAGCCAAGCTGTATTTGACTCAGAATTCAGTTAACACAACTGAGATCGTCAGTGTAATCTCAGATTCTCATCCATTCATGATATGTATTTTTTAGCTAGAACTCCAGAATAAATGACTAATAAAGCCAGCCTGTGATACAATGATAGCTCCAGACTTTAGCTCTTATACTCAGACTAAATTAACTCTTCTAAGGTTGAGTCAGTATTTTTCCATTATTGTCATGGGCAATTAGTAGCCACTTACAATTGGTTACAGTTCATTTCTGCTAATGGTATTACAGATGAGATTGTATCTACCACATGACAGTTCACATGAGTTCTTGGAGACTGGATGTCCAAATGGTATTGGAAGTGATTCCATTTTTCAGGCCGATTTGGAAAACTGCTTTTTGTGGGTTGTCATGCTTTATTTGTACAGAATTTATGAAACCTATCTTTACAGCAAATTAACTTGCTGGAGGCCTTATTGCCTGGATGAATTGAATTGTGAGTATTAACTTTATACTAAGTACATAACAATGACAAGAACTGAATGTGATTTTAGAAATATGAGACTGTTATTTTTCTAAAAGATCATCATTTCTAAAGAATAGCTTTGTAAGAGAAGTGTGTCAGAATTACTAGTGATTTGAAAGATTCCAGTTACCAATGTGAAATCCATTTATGAGCAAAGAGCAGCATTGTTTTCTGAAATTACTTTGTCTTTTGTCCTCATTCTTATTAAAATGAACCTGTGAGTGTTTAATTAAAAAGGTGACTTAACATTTTAATGTTTTTCTCAGCCTTTTAATATAGAAGTTGTCTACAATAACAGCCTCCATAGCAACTGGTCTTTTTCTGAAAACATTTTTTTTGAAAGTGGAGAAAAGAAAAAGAAAGCAAGGCACGTCCATTGACTGACTTATGTTTATAGTTAAAAAAAAGAAACAAAGTATTGCAAACACTGTGGGAAAAGATGGCAAGTCTTGTGTCTATGCCATACTGAATCCTCACAAGGAAGATTATGTTTCTGGCAGTTGAGTCTTAATCATCAGATAGTGTAAACTCTTGAAATAGGAGGAGATGGTAAGAATTCTAATGCAAAAACTTTATGGAATATTGCTTTTTTTTAATTGAATGCCATTCTCTACATTAATTATTGTGTCCAGTCTAATTTGCCAAAATGGCAAATAACGATGTGTGAAAACAGTATAATTATATTTTGATATTTTGGTAGAATAATAACTGGATTCCATTTGCTTTTGATCTTGAAGTTATTTATTATTCTTGGCAATCATTCATTCTTTTAAATTATATCTTTTTCCATTTTTCTGTTTTTATTTTTCATTACATTGCAAAATCAGCCTGCTCCTGCTCTATGTTCCTATGATACTTTGTGTGGGAGATAGACAAAATGAAGTTTCTTCCTATGCTGGCTAGCAAAATACTTTTGAGAGTCTCTTCCTTCAGAGAGTGGTGCTAAATCATGCTTGTCCACACACTGGTGAACACAAAAATATGCTAGTGTAGTAATCAGAATTGGTGACCTACTTAAAATTAACATCTTTGCTTTTGTCTGGCAGTAGCATGTTGTCTGGTTTTTGTCAGGTCCAAAAGAAACCCAGGACAAATGACTAACTGTGGTACCTATTATCATATCAAAATGTGTGCTGGCCTCTAGGCTCCTCAGAGTCACAAGTACCTGTCACAGAGTCTATGCTGGCATCCTGGATCCTCTCCACTCTTCTCACCCCACCCCCTATCATAAACTTGTCAAGTTCATGGGCTGCCCATCCCCCACCCTGTTATTCCTCTATAACCCTGCCACTTAGGCCTTGTGCTCTCTTTATCCTCTGTCTTGGTCTCCTTTGCTCCCTCTCTTCGTCTCTCACTCTTCTCACCCCGCCCTCCTTTCATGGCCTGGTTCAGTCTACTGGTCACGTTTAGTTAACTACTTTTTCCTCCCTGCTCTGGACCCTTCCATATACCTCTGGTGTCCTCTCCCTTGTATCTACAATAAAACCCTTTTCTTCAGCTATGCATTGAAGCAGTCATGTCCTCATTTTATACAGTTACACTCTGGATAATTTCAGAGCATATGATTTGGATACAACTGCCAAGCTATATCAAGAGTCCTTGTCTGTAGTTGAATATTGTCCTTTGCAGCTCCTTGCCTTTAAGCTTTAAAAGAAGAAAAAAATAAGACATTTATTTTTGTATGTGTGTTGCTATGTGGGCTAATATGCAAATGCATGGCTATGTACACATGGGCATGTGTAGAGGCCAGAGCAGGACATTTGGTGCCCTGCACCATCACTTTCCACCTCATTCCTTTCATTTCTTGAAACAGGATCTCTCACTAAACTTGGAAGAGAGGTTGGCAGCCAACAAGCTCCAGCAAGTCTCTTGTCTGTATCCCTAACAGCTACATTCAGGGAGGTTAGGGATTTGAACTCAGATCATTATTCTTGCACAACAAACTCTCTCTGCCTGCTGATCCATCTCCACAGTCTGTAGGCTTATTTTTTTCCTTGTCGCCAATTTACCTGAATCAAGTTGCAATCAGGGAGCATTTAATCCACAGCCTGCAGGGGGTTGGGCAGCTAAGATTTCAAAAGGCTTGTAAGCTTCTATGTATTTTGCCTCATGTTTTTAACTATGATACAGAGTTGTTATTCGGAAAGCACTTTTCAGCTTAGGAAAGGATCTTACTGCTTTTCAACTTGAGAAAAGTTGTGGTAGAATTTTGTTTGGAGACAGAAAAAGAGTAATAAAAGCTGCCAAGAGAAACACCCTGAAAGATGATCTGGACATTAGTATTCATCATAATGACAGGCGACCCTTTGCAGTAAAACATGAGACCAACATTTAGAATGGAGAATTATGAAATTATGAAACCACTTGTGAAATACCTTGTGAGGAACAAAAACATATATTTAAGATTCATTTCAAGCTGACTTTTAGTGTAAAACTACTTAGTGTGCTTGGACATGCACTTTGTATTTTCAGAGGTTATTGTGTCTTTTTACTTCCTATTGCCTTTGTACTGATACCAGATCAGATATTACAAAAACAAAGAAGTAGCTGCATATTCACCTATGTTTATTAAAGAAGCATTATGTACCAAATGCAGAGGAGATAGATTTACTTCCAGATCTAAATAACTAATGCTTAAGTAATGCCTTTCACTAAGGCATTCTTATGAATCAATTTTATACTTAAGTTAAAAATCTGTAGCCCCACCCACCACCTTCTAATACCCTTTCTTTTGTCTTACCTCTAACTTGCATTACTTAACAAAAGGAAAAATCTAGTTCCCTTCCCCCCCCATCCTTTTAAGGAGTGGCAACTATAATGTTGATTAAAGCTTATTGTTTTGAATGAAAACTGCATTGTCAAGGAAAAGACACTAGCTTAATTATGATATCTAATTACAAAGAAGAGTAAATCACTAAAACCAAATTAAGTGCCTTAAGTAAAATGGAAAATAAAAACAGTTAACCAAGTGGGGGAACATACTGCCATCTCTAAAGTCTGTTTCAGTAAGCTAATTGAAGGCAGCCCATGTTTGGATATCTGGCCAAACTAAGGATGGCAAAACTTTTTGCCATGGAACCCTTCTGACAAAAATGACAGAAAATAAACATACTGAAAGATCAGATGCTGAACAGCTCTAAGTACCTTTTAGTTGTAAGTTAAGAAGCAGTAGGCAATTGCTGTTGGCTGTGATTCAGTCTGACCTTTAAATAATTCTAGCCCTAACTTAAATAAAATGAAAAAAAAGAGGAAACTTTATGGTTGACCTTAATCTGAAGACATCTGAAATAAGCTCATTACTAACCAAATCCATCTTCTTATTTTACTTCATTAGTATTAATTTCTTATGACTCCATATGTATTCCAATCTAATGTTAAAAACAATTTAGGAAAAACAAGTAGTTAAAAATCAGGTTTTTATTTTTCTAATAAATGTGCCTCAAAGTTGTGACCAAAGGAATACTGTTATTTCTTTTAAAATTATCCCTATCTTGACAATTTCCATATTGTTTCATCTAATCTAGTTTAGTGGTTATAATAGTTCCCACAAGTATTCCAAGTAGAGCTACCCTGTCCATTTATTTTCATAGTATATCTATAATAAAAATTAAGAAGCAACAGCTGGAAGAGATACTTCCTTGAATGGTTAATAAAAGAAACCTGCCTTTGAAAACATTTACGTATCTTCCCTTGATTTACATATCCAAATGAAGTTTCAGTGGGTATTGTCCAATTTTGACATATTTAGAGAAAGGCCAAATTTTTTTTACAATTATCATTAGTAGTTCTTTTTTTTAAAGATTATGTTCTGCCTGCATGCTAGAAGAGGGCACCAGATCTCATTACATATGGTTGTGAGCCACCATGTGGTTGCTGGGAATTGAACTCAGAACCTCTGGAAGAGCAGCCAGTGCTCTTAACCTCTGAGACACTGCTCAAGCCCCACCATCATTAATACTTTATTTTGAAAATGTTGGTTGTACTACCTTTAATTTTAGTTTAAGGGAGATTTATAGCTTGAAAATGTAGGGGCAACTATTTTACAGTAATATATACTGTATGTAAATTAAATATATAATACAGGCTATAACAAATGTATGTATATGTGTGTTAATTTCCCTGATGATTTTTTAATTTATTCTGCTCTCATATTAAATCCCAACCACAGTTTTCCCTCCCTTCTTTCTTCCCAGTACCCCTCCCTACCTTCCCTCTTCCTTATATCTATTCCTCCTCCCTTTTCTCTTCAGAAAAGAGCAGGCCTCCCAGGGATATCACCCAAACATGGCATTACAAGTTACAATAAGATTAGGCACATACGCTCATATCAAGTAGGAAGAAAGAGGTCCCAAAAGCAGACAAAAGAATCAGAAACAGCCTCAGTTGTCACTTTTAGGAGTCCCACACTAAGGTGTGTGGCCATAATGTATACGTGAGGGCCTAGATCAGACCTATATAGGATCCCTGGTTGTCCATTCAGTCTTTATAGCCCCCTATGTGTTCAGATTAGTTGATTCTGTGTATTTTCTTGTGGTGCCCTTGACCCCTCTGGCTTTTGAAATCCTTCTTTTCCCTCTTCCACAGGGTTGCCCGAGTTCTGCCTAATGTTTGACTGTGGGTTTCTGCATCTGTTTCTATCAGTCCTGGATGAAACCTCTCTGATGATGAGATAAAGGCCAGAAATTTTAAAAGTACACTTTTGAGTTGAGAAAGTTTTTAAGAATGAAAAATGGAAGATGAAAATAGGACAAAAACCTAGGTACCCAGTGAAGTGACCTCTTAGGGTAGTTCTATTACCTATGGTCACTTAACTCCCGATTTTTGCAAGATTTTCTGAGCCCTGAACCCTGGGACCAGATTAGAAGGAAAGTAGTGTTCCAGTTCAGGAGCAGGTATCCTCCACTCCCTTTTCTCTCTAGTGTTTTGACTCTGAGAAACAAAGAGCTATCTCTTAGTTTTATGACCAAGTACACAGATAGTATTCATCGTGTTCCTGCTGTTAAGATCCTTCTGAGTGCCTGAATTTCTACAGTTTCCTAACACTTTGCTTTTTCTTCTAGGGATATCCCAAAATGGTAGATCTTTCTGGTCAACTAACAAATTGCCACCTTATTAACTCTAATAAGGGATTTTTAGCTTGTAATAGGTTGGTTTCTTCTCCAGGCTCTGGCCTTCCAGGATGTAATGCACCTCACCACATAATCAAATGAAAGTCTTAACACATGATGTCACAACATATGATTTTAGGTTCTCAACATTGTGCTTCAGTTATTAAATTTTGACATATCCTGTCACTCACTGAAGGTCATGAGGTCTGTCACTTAACCACATTATTCCTCATATGAACCAGAAAAACAAATTCTGGATTATTGAAAGAAGTGTTAGTGAAGGCTTAAATTTTGTCTTTTTGACAAATTAAATATATTTTATATGACCTATTTTTGACAAATAGATCAAGTAAAGGACACTGTTGTAGCTGAGACAAAGAAGATGATAAATAAATAGTCCTTACCATCAACAGAAACAAGCCCCCTCAGCCTTCTTCATTTCTTTTTGTGAAGTGTCATGAGCCAGTTGGCTTCTCTGTAGTTCAGCTGAGAGCAGTAGACTCTAGTCTAGAAGCTAGGGCAGTTCAAAAATCTCATATCTAATTTTTGCTCCTGGTTAGCCCTATTTGTTCTTGGGTCAGGGCAAGATTGATAACATAACAGTTCAAATCCAAGTGTGCTGGGGAAGAAGAAAAGACCTCTAGCATTAGAAAATGCATCACAGAGGAGGAGACACTTATTGAGAGAAATTCATAAGGAAGAAGCTAAAAGGGAAGATAGTAAACATTGACATCACTCATCCTTTTAGAAAAGAAATATTTACTACAGGTTACCTTTCTTTCCTTCCCATTTAAGACAGCTAGTCTGATTTGTTTTCTGTTACATACATTTATTTATTCATCTTGTGCTCATGTTTATCTGTCTCTTTATCTCTTTTTCTGTCTCTCTCTGTCTCTGTGTGTGTGTGTGTGTTTGTATGTGTGTGTGTGTCTACACACACAAAAGCAAGTGCATGCTATGACAGACGTGTGGAAGTTAGAAGACAATTTGTAGGAGTCTATTCTCTCCTTCCACTGTGTGAACCCTGGGAACTAAACCCAGGTTGTCAGGCTTAGTGCCAAGCACCTTTTCCTGCTAAACGATCCCCCCAGACTTAAGACAGACAAACTTATAATGTAACAATATGTATATGAACACACTTCTCTCTGTACAGAAACAGTGAATATCCTATCTAAAGTAGCATATCTGTTCTTTCTCTTCTGTCAGTGGGGCTATCCATCCTCTCTAATTTCTGTGGACTGCTGGCAAGATAATTTGATGGAAGCTAGGCCCTGCATATGGTGATAATATAACCTTGGCTATGAGCCAAGGGGAGAGAAGACAACTCCCTCATAATTCTCTTATCTCTTCAATTTGAGTAGACTCCAAAAGAATTTTTAAAAACCAGTTTAAGATGTAGATAACATGCAGAAAGGCATTTAGGGTTGTGCTACAAGAAATACAGAGATGATTTCAGATGGTGTTGGCCAGAGAATTGAGACCTTTTCTCCTGGGACATCAGACAAACTTTTACACCAGAAGTTCCTCCCATCTTTCAGAATCTACAAAATAGGAAAGTTGCTTGGAAAAACAAGGGTTACATGAAATTGTGACTTCATGAGGAAGTAAATGTCCCTGTAGAATACCTTCACCTTTTTGTTTGTTTGTTTGTTTTTCGAGACAGGGTTTCTCTGTATTGTTTGGAGGCTGTCCTGGAACTCGCTCTGTAGGGCAGGCTGGCTTCAAACTCAACAGATCCACCAGCCTCTACCCGGCTCTACCTTCACCTTTTAATCCCAGTATATTGCATGAACTATTCCATTCCTCAGTGAAAATTATTAGTAGCCCTCATCTATCACATTATACTGTGTGGTTGATCTGAGTAGCAGAAAGCTTATAAAATATATTTGGCAATAATTCGTAAAGCATTCATATTTTAATAACATTTTGAAGGAGAAAATCTGTTTTTCAATACATTCTGGCACATATTCCTTCTAGTTTTTATTTTTCATTTTAGATCATCTTGGGGTCAATTTTTCCCACTTCATTGACTCTTTACTCATTATTTCCAAAGATAAACTTATTTCAAAGAAAGATCAGAAAGAGGATAAGCACATAGCCTTGGAATTCTGGATCTCCTTATGTTTCTGCCCTGATTGTAATATAGTTACACCAGTGAAATTGATTATACTGAAAGTTTGTATGGCTATTCATGATCAAGTAAAACTGTTTTGCAACTCAGTTAATTTCTAGGTTGTTCTCTTTACATATTTAGCTTTTCTTTGGGGATAACTTAGTTCTCCTCTCTAATATATAAATTAGAAAGTTGTTCTTAGGAAAATAGTTGCTACAATTTTAATGTAAGAACTGTGTTTTTACATGTTACCTAGTTGTCCCTATTATTAGAACTCAGTGTTCCTACTTTTTAAAAATATGGTTTATTTCTACAATGTATATCAACTGACTAGCATAGTGGAATATCTGCCAAGCAAGAACTAATCATAGAAAAGTCTGGGGTTTTTTTGCCCTTTATAGTCAATGAATTATTCATATGTAACATGAACTAGAAAGGGAGCAGTGATGAGCAAAGGGGTCAAGACTGGGCTGGTTTAACCCATAGAAACAGCTGACCTGAACAAGAGGAAGCTCTTGGACCCCAGACTGATGGCTGGGAGGTCAGCATGGGACTCCCTGAATGTGGGTGTCAGTGAGGAGGCATAGGCAATCTATGGGGCCCTGGGTAGTAGATCAGTATTTATCCCTGGCATACAAATGGACTTTGGGTGTCCATCACATAATGAGGGATGCTCTCTAAGCCTGGACTCTTGGGGGAGGGCCTAGGCCCTGCCCTGAAGGAAATGGCAGACTCTGGAGATCCTCCATGGAGGGCCTCACCCTCCCTGGGAATTAGAGTGGGGATTGGGTAGGGGGCTGGGAGGCCTGGGGGGGCAGGGGAGGAGGGGAGGGGGTGGGAGCTGGGATTGACATGTGAAGCAAGCTTGCTTCTAATTTAAATTTAAAAAATGAAAAAATGCAACTCATAAAAATAAATAAATATGAGTATGCTGTATTTTCTGGAAAATGAAAAATTAGAACAATGAAAATTGTATTTATACTTGGGAAATGATACTTAGCCACTTCTCTACTCTCCACACCCCCACCAGTATTTGAACATTGAAGTTTATAAGTGTAATAATGTAGAGGATTTTTCTTGTTTGGAAGAGCTCCCATAGTATTTTATAACATGACGCACTTTCAAAGCATGGGAAAATGTTTAGTATTCAAAGCCAATGAACATATACCTCGAGCAGGTAGTAAAAGCAAATTTTCTTCTGTGTCTGTAATGTGAATATCATATTCCAGCTGTCTGATTATCTTCTATGAATTGTAAGACTTTGGTCAGTAAAACAAAATTCAGAATAAGATCCAGATGGTGAAATAAGATCCAGAAGGCTGAGACAGTTATTTCACTAAATACCTATGAGGCTTTCTAGTTATGACTGTGAAGCTTGATTACTTCTAATGCATTTGTTTCTCCATCCTGCACATCATTTAATTAAGCATTTAAGGCTGATTTGAAAAGAGAAACAATAGAACATTATGGATTTAGTATGGTGAGTGAGAGACATGGAAGGTACAAATGACTCTAGTGTTTGTGTTTACTTCAGGGAGTAGTGTGATGAGAGAGAGACTATCACTGTAAGAAAAAAATGGATTTAGAGGAAATGATTGAATGAGAGTGTTTAAGATTAGATGTGTGGAATGAATTGTCATACCATATCCAGGAAATATGATAGTGAATAGTATACAAAGATCTCGTTATCATAAGAAAGATCTGAGTTGAAGACCTATCAACTATATGTATATAAAATCATTTCAGTTATGGGACTGAGTGAGGTTGTTTAATCATTCATACACTTAGGAGCATGACAGTGGGTCTTCACAGAAGATAGGCAGGAATTTTCCTCGAAGAGGAGTACCAAGACAGCATTTAGAACTCAAAGAAACTAATAACCTGGATGACAAACATGTGACTTTCTCTACCAGTTCCAGCATAGTCAAATGCACAGTCACATGTTGACAATGCTGTAATACAAAATTTGTTGTAGAAAACCAACCAAGATGCACCTTTATTAGTTGAATTATATATACATTTACTACTGTACTCTAATGAGGAAAAGAAAATGAACCATTATATTCCAAGCATCATTTTTCTTTTGCCTGCAACAATTTTGTTTTGATACTACCCTGTGGGAAAGGTTTCTAGTTTACTGTCCCATTTTTCCTGTTTTATGTGGGATTATTACGATAATCATTTTTGTTGACAATTTGACTAATGACAGGAAAATATCATTGTTCCTGGGGTATCCTATTTTAAAGACATTTCCTAGGGGAAGGCATCAAATTCTTACAATAAAGCTGTAGAACAAAATTTTAAATGTATTTTTATTTTTTTTCCTTTGCATAGAAGCATTGAGCCAATTTTTGTGATAGAGCTAACACATTGAATTCTCTGAATTTGACACTCATTTTAGAACA
Source organism: Mesocricetus auratus (assembly GCF_017639785.1). Taxonomy (NCBI): domain Eukaryota; kingdom Metazoa; phylum Chordata; class Mammalia; order Rodentia; family Cricetidae; genus Mesocricetus; species Mesocricetus auratus. The sequence continues at coordinate 24,686,726 of NW_024429196.1, read as the reverse complement.
AATTGGAATCCAATAAATCTATTACATGCATAGAAATACATTAAAAATAGTAATCACTGTGTACTTTCCCCTGCATTCCAATCCATGACAAAAATAAGACTCAAGTTACCTTCACTAGTATGCTGGCCTTAAAATATTGAATTAAAAGAGGAAAAAAACATAAGCTGGTTATTTTTCAGTATACAATAAGAATTACAAATACCTAAGCAATTCTTACTTATAACAACTTCCATTTTTCTATAGAAATACTATTGTCATAAGTAAAAACAGAGCAAAATTTACACACCATTGATTCTTCTGGAAATTTATCTGAGTCTTAACTGACTGAGTTTTAGTTAATAATAAAAAGTCTTCATATATTAATGTATATTTTCCTTAAACTGAACTACTCTTGAGTGATCATAAGTAGATCACTGCCTGTAACTTTTTTTGGTAGGGGGTGTGAGGATCCTCAAATTCTTAGGCCTATTTTCTTTCTAGTATTAAGTATCTATAGAAACTTGTATCTTTAGATACCCATACAACACTGATTTCCACAACTTTCTCTCAAGTACTCGTTTTTGCTTGAATTGCAGTTAATTTTTATTGGATTTCTATTTAGACAATGAAGTTCAAGTGTAAAATGGAACCTGAAACTCCCTATTCTATATCTTTTTCTCTAAAGAAATCAAGTCTCTGAAGCATGCACCATAACCATGTTTTACTCCCTTCTTTCCTCCCCTGCCCAACAATTAATTAAACACTCACCTTGTTTATTTTTCTTTCCTAAGTACAGTTTAAAAATTGAGCATTTTTCTCTTCATAATATGCAGGCAGGCTATCTTCTCAATCACGTAATTGCAGTAGCTGTTTCAGTCACCCCAAACATGCTTACTAAACTCACTGACTTTTTAAGCCTAAACTATCTTCTTTCTTATTCATAATTCTCCAATGTCTTACCCTTGCCTAATGGATGAGTTTCAACTTCCTAGCTTATAATTAGAGCGCCTCATAATGTTACTCCAACCTGCCTTTTCCCAGTGTCTTGTTTAGTAACTTCTATTCACTCTTTACCCCAGCTATCCAAACCCATTTTAAGTACTTAAAAAAAAAAACGCAGTTTGTCAACAGCTAGTCTCATACTGTGATTTTGTCTATGAATACCCATTCTGCATTCAAGAGTCAGTTGTAATTTTTGCCCTCATGCCTTCCTATACATGTTATGTAATTTATTTCCTTTTCCTCTTCCATGACAGTGTGTCAACTTGCAATAAATATGTTTCCTTTTACATTTTATTAACACAATTACAGGAAACTTGGAAGCCTGGTACTTTTTTAAAGGCATAATCTTGTGAATTAGATAAACTTGAGTTTTTGAAGCCTGATTTTTACCAAAAGTAACTATGAAACCAAGGAATTTGATCTCTCTGAATATCATTTTCCTCAATATAAAATTTTCAAAGGGTTGTTGTAATTACTTGAGGCACATTAAACACTGTACTTGACATGTGTTCTATTTGTTGTGATATTGGTAATAGTTGTCTTTCTTTCAGTATTATTAATGATAAAACTGGTGATTAGTAGAAACCAGGCAGGCAGGCAGTAAATACTTAATAAAAGTAGGTTAACTCACATATGAATGATAGCTTCAGAACACTAAAGTAAAAATTCTTATGAAACACAATACTATTCCATGAGAATAAGATTACTGGTTATTTTTAAATTTGAAAAGATGCAATGTCATGACCTTTAAATTTGGCCTTTCCTGCAATAGGGGGAATTTGGTTGTAATGTTAATATTCAGTCTTTTTTTTTTAATTCAGCAAACCATGGGAAAGTATTAGTTACTGAAATAGAGACTGACACCACTCTTCTTAGCTTCTGACATTTGAATCCCAGCATTCATTTGATTTTCAAAGAAAGTGTCTACGATTCATGTCATGTCAGTGTCTGAGATGTCCTAAACTGTGTGAAATTAATCGATTCCATACATTTGGAAGAAGATAATTTTTAAAGAATTGTCTAGTAGTTCATTTCTTTGCTTGCATTTGTCCATATACTATCAAAGTATTCTGATGCTCTTGTCAAACAGCTGGAACCTGCACTTGTTTTAATTTGCTTTCTGTTGCTGCATTAAACACCTTGACCAAATGCAGCTTAGAGGAAGGAGGAAAGAGATTATTTTGTCCCACATTTTCAGGTTACAGTCTGTCTTTAAGGGGAGTCAATCAGGACAATGAAGACATCCTGCTTACAGGCTTAATTTTGTCATGTTTTTACTCTGCTTCCTATACAAGACAGGACTACCTGTTCAGGCATGGTGTAGTCCACAGTGAGCTGGACCCTCCCACATCAAACAACAATCAAGAAAATGACCACAGACTAGTGTGATCTAAGCAATTCTTGAACTGAAGTTCTCCCTCTTACCAGGAGACTCTGGGTTGTGTCAAGTTGACTGATGAAGCTAATATGAAAACAATCAAGATTTTAAAATGTCAACATCCAGAGGACATTATAGGAAAGATTCTAATGAGGTTTACTTAAAGAGCTTGGATATTTACTAAAAATAGTATATGTATAAGAAATACTTTTTAAAAATTATTTAAATCAGATACATCTAAGTAGCAAGGAGGGGAATGGAGCACACCTTTAATCCCAGCACTCAGGAAACAGAGGCAGGTAGATCTCTCAGTTTAAGGACAGCCTTGTCTACAAAGCAAGTTCCAGGACAGGCTCCACAGCTACACAGAGAAACCCTGTCTTGAAAAATCAAAAATATATATATACATATATTAAAATAAGATACATCTTATTATGTTCTTGTTATCTGGAGTTATGTATAGTCATTTTTGGTAAAAATGGAGTATTGAAAGCTTTTTATGCCAATATATGTAGTTTTGTGTTATAGTTGTCCTAATTATACTTTGTGCTAGGCACCAGCAGCTTAGTGAGGAATATGAACATTACCTATGGGAGTAGCTGCCACTTGCAGTTGTATATTAGCACCCCTACAGATTTACAACCAGAGAATGAAAGCTTTCACTTAGCTGTAGTGTAACTTGACCTAAGCATCTTTAATAGTGTGATTTCATGACTGGCAAAATTAAAACACTGATCTCAATTTATGTCCATTTGGATTATGTGTTAGAAATAAGAATATAAAAACTGGACTTGGCAGCCAGTTTATAGTTGTAAGGCCTTGAATTGATTAGTTTGGTTGTGGAGTATAGTTTCCTCATCAATAGAATGGAATAATTATATTCTAGTCACAAAATGGTGTTGCAGTGATTGAGGTGATATGTTCATAAAAGTACTGCTCCTAAAAAGTGAAAAGTGGTAGCTGCAGTTGCTCTTACCTTTCAGGATGAGTAAGCCACAATTTTTTTTGCCTCCAGAACAATATTACACTCCTGACTATGTATTCAGTCCCCTTTATGACAGCTAGTTGGCGTTTGTTGGTTACCTAGTAAATGTGACTGCTGAGTTTTCTTTTTAGGCTCTATATATCTACATGTAATTTAATGTAATTTTTGTTGTCCTAGCCTCTACAAGATGGTCCCTCTTCCCCATTTCTTGCTCTCTTTTCTCTTATTCTCTGACCTTCCTCATGTTTTAAGAAACATGAAGTACTTCTCTTCAGTATCCTTGCAATTACTCTTTCCTTTTCATAGCTACAATTGATTTGGGTTTCTGTTCCAATGTTAGGTCTCCAGAGAGTTTTTTGGGGGACTGATGAGATGCCAGGTTTGCTGAGCTCAGTGTGATGATCCCTGGGATTTACCTGATAGAAAAAAAACCTGATTCCTACAAGTTGTTCATTGACCTCCACACACATGCCTTGGCACATGTTTCCTTCCTCCCCTACAAAGAGAGAAAGAAGAGAAAGAAAGGAAGGAAAGTAATTTTAAAACTTTAATTATATCTTTCTTTAGTATTTTGTATATTATATACTCAATCTTAACCTTGGCATTACCTGTATGTTCACATACAGATTTTTCTTTACTGAAACAAATAAGTGCTACATATTTATTCCTTTAACTTTTTATTGGGCTTTATTACTGTGTACCACAGATTCTCATTGCAAAGAATATGGCTGTGTAACCCTTACCAGAATTTCCACAATCATTTTCAGAAGATATGGCCTACATTGAAGACAGACTTACTCCAGAAAGAACAATTAAAGCCAGAATTTAGTCATCTCAACTCTTTTAACATTGGTTTTTAAATATAAGCAGTATATTCATTTTAATAGAACTATGAAATGAGGAGAAAGATTCAGGAACCTTTGGGTGGAATTCTTAGAGTTCTTAGAGCCTTTTGCATTAGCTATTTCATTAAGGATGAGAAAAGTAATATAAATTGAACAATAAATAGGCATCATTTGTACTTCCATCATCTTAATGGAAAGATGTGATATCTGAGCAGGGAAACACTCAGTGTGATATTTTGAAGGAACACTGTCTAGAAGGAGAGTGACTTGTGACTTCTGGGTATATAGATTTTCTGTCAATTTCAACCTCCTGTCTTAGGGATTTCATATGTTTAAATATCTTCCTACCACAGATCTTGAGAGCTTCCCTTTCTATGTTCTGTTATTTTCTGCTACTTCTTATTCCAAAGAAAGTAAAACTCTTATTCTAGGCATCTCACTTAAATGAACTTAATGTCCAGTTTAAGGTAGATTTACACCATTTATATTTAGAGATTTGTGTTGGTACACCTCATTGCTTCCTCTGAAGCTCTTAGGACTGCATGGTTACTTCCACCTACTGGCAATGAGTGACTACATGTGTACCTACTCAGTACAAACAACTAAGGGGAGTAAGTAGGAGCTTTGGCAGAACAAGGTCACATGTCCCCCCTGAGAATTCTCAGGCCCAGATTTAATGTGAAGTCTAAAACATTGCTCAATTATTATGTATTAATGACTGTTTTCTAAACTGTGTCATTTGTTCCTTAAGGACAAAATTGTATCATCATCAGACCTTTTTGCATTATTCTTATAAACACAGAAATTATTCTAGATTGTTATGTTACCCATGGGAAAGCCAATTAGGTCTCAGCAGGTACATATATATGTCTGTAAGTTATAGATATATTTCTTTTTTCTTTTTTTTTACTTTTGGTTATTTGAGACAGGGTTTCTCTGTGTAGCTCTGTAGACCAGACTGACCTTGAACTCACAGAGATCCACCCTGCCCCTGCCTCTCAAGTACAGGAATTAAATGCATGCACCACCACTGCCCTGCTTCTTAGCCCTAGAACTTGTCCATATAAGAATTTAAACCATCCTGAGTGAGGTAACCCGGTCACAAAAAGACAAACATGGTATGTACTCACTCATATATGGATTTTAGACATGGATCAGGATAGTGCCAGTCTGCACTTCCACTGACAGAGGGTCTGGGAAACAGGAAAGAACCTAAGAGATATGCATGGTACCCCAGAGAAGAGGAATGAGGCAAGATCTTCTGAACAGATGGAGAACACGGCAAGGGGTGGGGAGGAGTGGGAGCTGGGAAGAAGAGAGGGGGAGAAGAGGAAGAGAGAGTAGGTCATGGGGGAACAGGAAGGTTGGGTGAGGGGGGGTAGAATAGGGAAAAGAGGGAATCATAGATTAGAAGACAGAATAGGCACCAGTGTGACCTCAAGTAGTCTAAAGGGATGACATCAATTGGCAAGCTAAGCAATAGTAGAGAGACCAACTCGAATGCCCATTCCTGATAATGAACTTGATGTCTATAACCATCCTGGAGCCTTCATCCAGTGACTGATGGAAGCAGAGGCGAACACCCAGAGTTAAACACTGAACTGAACCCAAGGAACCAACTGACAGAGAGAGAGGAGCGATGAGCAAATTGGCAAAGAATGGGCTGGCAAAACCAGCAGAGATGGCTGATCTGAACAGGGGGGAGAGCTCTTGGACCCCAGACCGACAGCTGGGAGGCCAGCATGGGACTGATCCAGACCCTCTTGAATGTGAGAGTCAGTGAGGAGTTCTGGGAAACCTATGGGGCCCTGAACAGTGGATCAGTGTTTATTCCTGGAATACAAACAGACAACATGTGTCCATAACACTAAGAGCGATGCTCTCTCAGCCTGGACACTTAGGGAAGTGCCTGGACCCTACCCTGAGTGAAATGACAGACTCTAGATATACCCTATGTGGAAGGAAATGTCAATAGGGTGGGAGGCTGGGGGGTGCGGGAGGAGGGGAGGGAGAGGGAACTGGGATTGACACGTAAAACAAGCTATTTAAAATTAAAATAATAAAAAAATCTAAAAAAAAAAGAATTTACAGGAAGCCAGTTTCCTACTACCTGCTACTTTCACTTTCAATTGTCCTCCCCTTGATTCCTATCCTCCTTTCTTACCCTCTTCCCACTCTTTTCTTGTCCTGTTGCCTTTATCCTTCCTCTTGCTCCCTTCTTTCTCCTCTGCTTCTTCTCTGTCTCTAGTCCCTTTTCTTTAGCCATCTCATCTATCACCGTCCCTTCTGTTCTGGTCTTCTTCTTTTCCCTCGTGTTCCCATACTCTTTTCCTTTTCCTCTTTTCTCTCCTACAGATGTGCAGTAGGGATAGATAGAGCCTGTTGCTTGGTATCTGACAGCAATTTGTCATTATCAGACCTTATAAGAATATTGTCTCTCTTCTTGCTCTTCCCTATTCCTCTCCCCACTCAATGTTCTTGATTCCTCATTTTCACCTCCCAAATCCTCTTCTCCCCTCCTGTTTCTCCTACCTCCCTTCCCTTCCCCCCATGCTCCCAATTTGGAATAGAGGAGAGCAAGAAAAGAGACAAATCAATAGAGGGAGAATCTATAGGTTTAAAGAGAAATGTGGCACTAGGGAATTGTACAGAGATCCACAAGGATGACGCCAACTAGGAAACTAAGCAGTAGTGAAGAGGCTACTTTAAATGTCCTTCCCCTATAATGAGAACGATGACTACCTTAAACGCCATCCTAGAGCCTTCCTTCATCTAGAGGCTGATAGAAGCAGAAACAGAGATCATAGCTAAGCACTGAGTCAAAGTCCTAGAATCCAGTTTCAGTGAGGGAGGAATGATGAACAAAGGGGTCAAGACTACACTGGGAAAACTCACTGAGAGAGCTGACCTGAGCAACTGAGAACTCATGGACCCCAGCCTGATAGCTGGGGAACCAATATGGCACCAAACCAGGCCCCCTAAATGTGGGTGTTGGCTAGGAACACTGGGCAAGTCTATGGGGCTTCTGGCAGTCCAACCAGGATGTATCCCTAGTGCATGAATGGACTTCGGGAGCCCATTTCCCATGGAGGGATACTCTCTTAGCCTACATACATAGGGGAGGGCCTAGGCCCTGTCCCAAGTGACTTGACAGATTTTGATGATCCCTCATGGAAGGCCTCACCCTTCCTGGGGAGTGGATGGGGGATAGGATGGGGGTGGGGGGCATGGGAGGAGGGGAGGGAGAGGGAACTGGGATTGATTTGTAAAATAAGATTGTTTCTAATTTAAATAAAATTTATAAAAATAAAAAAGAATACTGTCATTTTCCCCTCAGCCAGAATCCTCATTCTAAGTCCCATAAAAGATAGTCACTGAAGAGCATTAAATGTTTGTGTAGATGTGTATTTTTCCTGGAGAACCATATATTTGCATGAATGAATTTTATAATTAATGGCAGTAGGATTACAAATTTCTACTTCTTGTGTTTTGCTTCATTACTGCTTTTAGAGCAATTAAGGTTGCTGCAAATGGATCTCATTTCTTCTGATTGTGCCATGATACCCCTCATGTAAATCTTTATTTTATTTATTCTACTAATAATGGCCACCTGAAGCAATCTCCCATTCTCAGGTATTTCAAGTAGTTTTGCTATGATTGTACTGTCCAATTATGGCTTTATGGGAGAAATCTCTAGTTCTACTCTCAGGGCTGTGGGGTAACATGCAGGAGATCACCTGCCACAGTGACAAGACCCACTTAGCCTCCCAAGAGCTGTGAGCAGGGTTTCTTGTTTTCCCACATCACCACTTGGTTTTATTTGACTTTGTGTTTTTAATGAAATAACTGTATTTGTGTTTCTCTGATAACTGATGAGATAGAACTTTGCTTTATATACTGCTTAGCCTTTGGAAATTATTTTCTTCTTTCCATTATCAGTTATATCATTTACATGTCCTTCTGTCGGTCTTCTTTTTTTCTCATTCATGTCTACAGTTGTAGTAATACTCCATTTTAATATAGCAAATATCTCTTTTGTTACTACACTTTTATGATTAGGAATGTTTATCAGTGTATTCCTTTAAATGTTTAAGAAATCCTTTATATCCCACTCACATGAGCTGTAAGGATATTTTCCAATATAAATTATTTCTGTTAGTTTCATAATTACACAGATTGAGCATCTCTAACTCAGAAATCTGAAACACTTTGCCACACTTAAATTGAGAGTTGGTGTTCGGGAGTTTCCAGGTTTCAGTTCTCAGATTAGAGATGCTTAACTGCTCAAGTCCATGCAAAGCCTCTAAATCTGAAAAACTTAAATATGAAATGATTCTAGAATCAGACATTTCAGATAAGGTCATATAAGGGCCATTTGATCTACACTTCTTATTTGACAGTTGATACATTGGGCATGGGAGTGGAGGTTTGTTTGTATGGCAGTATGGCAGTGAGATAAGGATTCACCATTTTCTGTCTGTGGAAGGCTGGTTTATATAGTTCCATCTTGTAACCCACCTACTTCCCACTGATTTGCATTGTTACTTCTTTCATTATTAAAAAAAAAGTTGCCACATACACAAGGATCTTTTTAGGGCTCTGATTAAGTTTTGAGAATAGAAGACAGACCTGGGCCCCAGAGACTTCTAAGAAAGCAGTGATAACAGTAACTCTGAAAGCTGCAGAGAGTTAAAATTGGAAAAAGCTCTTAAGTATGGCCTACTTCCTGATAGAGATAGACTAACTCAGAATGGCATGCCACTTGCTTACTTAGGACTGTGAGCCAACTTTTCACTAGGGCAGTTAATGTTTCTGAATCAGTTAGATCAGGCTGCTTCTTTCCTTTCTATCTCCCAAGCAGGTGTTTTATTATACTAACTTTTTATTCCTACCTGTCAGTTTCTAGTTGTGTGATTGTGGCATTTGCTTTTTGTTTTTGTGAGGCATTCTTCTGGTATTAAGCTGGTTATTTTATGAATTGGGAGCAGATGTTTCATATTTTTTCCACTTCCCTTTCTTCCCTTCCTTTGTAGCAAATAGGAATTTATTTTTACCAGTCCAGGAACAGGCAAGATAAGTCCAGCTGTAGAACAGCAGTGACAAGAATAACCTCTTGATGTCTTGTATTATAATAGGTCTCAAAAAAATTACCTACCTTTAATCCTTTCTGGAAGCAAGGTCTTGGAGTACGTTAACAAGATGGTGTCTGACTGTAAACATTTTACATTTACAAAGATCCACCCATTCTTCTAAGTTCCTATTATGTAGTCAGAAAATAATTGTGTGTAACAACTCTTTTGAGAAGCCATTCAACCCTTAGTACTTCCTGTTCAGCTACATAAATATAAGCCAAGTCTAATTTAGGCTTCTCATGATTTTTTCCTGGTCTAGATACTGTTCAGGTATATAAAGGAGTGAGACTCTTGCCTATGTAGCACAATAGTTCACTTTACTGAATTCTTATTTTCAAAACTGCATAACTATGTGAATGGTATCAGGAGGCATTTGGGGTGAGTGACTATCAGGTTTGGAGTGAGCTGAGCTTCTTCTTGAGTGGTATATGTCTAAGATTTGCTCTTCAATCTTTTCCATTCTGTTACTTGCCTCTGAAAGTGGGAGCTTTCATTGAAAAGTTACAAAAAAATCCTTAAATGAAAAAATAATACATTATTTAAGAAATAGTGTTCGTGTTTGTTTGTTTTGAACAGGTTCTTGGTATGTAGCTGGGGCTGGCCTAGTTCATCGTCCTCCTACTATGCCTTCCAAGCACTGAGATTACAGGTATGTGCCACCACATCCTGGTAATAGGATTTTTCATTCAGACAGAGACTTTCTGGGCCACTGATGGGTTAATTTTCATGTTCCTACAGGATATTAAAATGTTCAAATTGACCAAATAAACTGATAATCTCCCTATTCACTAAATAAGTCATTTAGTGTTATCTAAAGGTAGAGTAGCTTTGTGGAATATAGTATTTAGATTGTTTTGAATATGAGCAAACTTGGTTTTTCTTTGGTGCAGATTTCATAAAATCTGTCTCATGAACTGAAACTTTTTCCTCTCTATCAAAGCCAACCTTCAGACTAAGTTTTTTTTTTCAAGATTGATTTATTATCTATACAGTATTTTACCTACATGTATGCCTACAGGCCAGAAGAGAGCACCAGATCTCATTACAGATGGTTGTGAGCCACCATGTGGTTGCTGGGAATTGAACTCAGGACCTTTGGAAGAGCAGACAATGCTCCTAAGTGCTGAGTCATCTCTCCAGTCACCAGACTGAGATTTTAATTTTTTACTTTTCTCTTTAGTTAAAAAAAAGTGTATCTGTTCTTTGGGATGGAATAATTTCTTTTCTCTCTTATGTAAAAATATTCTTGTTATCTAACTTGGAGGTTACAACCTGAGCTCCAAGTCAGGTCCTACCACCAGCCCCTTAATAAGTCAATTTTTAAAAAAATTAAAGTAATAAAAGAAAAATGAGATTGATTTAGTGTGGGCACATTGGAAGAGGAAGCAATCCAGTGACTCCCAAGTCTGCCTTGGGGTCCGAAGGGAGATGCTGAGTTTGAATGGAGGACCAAGGATTTGCACTTGTACACAGTCCTAGTTAAGGGATGGTACCAGCCACTATCAACTCATTGTCTGGACTTCACTCTCTTCTTTTAAGGTGATCTGATAGTTTGTTAGAACTGTGTAAAATCTCTCTAGAGACAAGTTCCCCTCTGGTTGAGGCCATTTCCCTCACAACATGAGATTCCTAGGGAAATTCACATTGGCAGAGGACAGTAGGGAGAGAGGGGGTCCTGGGTTTTTTTTAATAATCTGATAGATTAGAGGCACCAAATATGTATCTCTTTAGAATATCTTTATTTTTCCAGGCTTGTTTCATTCTCTCTCGCTAAATAATGGAAACCATGGCATATAGGTTATAGAAGGATAATGATTGAAATTATCTGAATAGGTGACCTTGTTCCATATCTAGTAGAGGCAAAAAAGTCACTGACACTCAGTGTGTTTTCATAAGTAATTTGAGAACTAAGCAGTACTCAGACGATGACATCTTCCAAAAAGAATCTTCTAAAGTAGATTTTGTTTTAAATAGTCATATTTTTGATAAGGAAGCTGGCTTAGTGAGTAAAGTGCTTGATGAGAAAACATGAGGACATGAGTTTGGTCCTACAGCACACAAATAAAATGCTACTCATGATGGTACATACCTGTAATCCTAGCTCTGGAGAAGAGAAGACAAGACAGAAGGATCTCCATGATTTACTGGCTAGCCACACTACTATAATTTGGGTGCTCCTGGAATGAGAGACTCTGTCTCAAAAAATCAAGGTAGAGAGGAATTGAGAAAGACACCCCACGTCAGCCTCTTGCCTCCACATCATAAATACACACAGAGTAGTACTTGGTAGAGGAGCATTTCATTCTTTGACAAAAGGTAAGTCCTTACTACTCATGTGCATCAGCCTAGCTTTTATAAGGAAAACATGCTAAGTATTCGAGAATACACCAAAATGACTTTAAAATCTACTTCCTTACCTATTTCTTGTCTCCAGTTGAGTATGTCTTCTATATTTATACCTTTAAATATACATAGTATCTTAATACTGATTTTTTCAGCACCTTATGTCACTTATGTGACTGTTCTACTCAAGGTAATCTTATTAATGATAGGATGTTTCATACTGTTCTTCATCTTAGCCATGGAAATAGTGACCTGTTTTGTTACTAGATGACTCTCAGAATGTAGAAAGAATCTTTAGAAGATCATCAGGATATAGTCGAGATTGTAAGTTATTTGATGTGAGAAACCAACTGAAGAAATTAAACTGAGTAAGACAATAACAAATTTACAAAGCATATACATATGTGTCTATATGCCTGACTAATAACCACAGACATGTATGTACATGGACACACATAATCACTTCATACTAGAGAGACTGGAGCTGTTGGCTGAACTACTATAGGAAATCAGTTTTCTAACTGGTAATAAAAGCAAACGCCTCAAATGAACTATTTATTACTTTTTAAGTTCATGCTTGTTTTTAGCAGCTAAGTGTATGGTATATAATGAATAGTCAGATAATTGCCTTAATATTTGCTTAAGGAAAAAGAATTAAAGGGCAATGAACTATAACGATATGTATTTTGGAAAAAACGTTAGTAATGTGGGGCAAAAATATGTCAGATTTATGATGAAAGGTAGCTTTGAAACAGAGTCATTGTGAATATATTTCTTTTCCATGCCTTTCAAAAGTTGGTGTACTAACATCAAAGACACTATATCCTACTGTTGGTATTTAGAAAGAGCCAATGAAAATTATGTGCTTAAGTCATCTTCAACTGGTATTCTATCTCAGCTGCTTTCCCACCTTAATTCCCTCATGGTTGCATAATAATCCATTCTGCTTAAATGCTATGTCTTTTTAAGAGAAATAAATATAGTCTTTAATTCTTCAGTAGATCTATGTTACTTTAAAATATGGAGGTCCTAAACTTAAATTTTATCCCTGATGTCATTGTGATTCTTTCCAGTGTGTTGCAAGTACTTCATGATGTTTGGGAAATGTTTCTAAAAGGAAAAATCATGATTGTTTTATTTGCTATTACAGTGGTCTTTTTAGGTGTTTTAAATTCATTGAGAATACGTAATCAGCATCATTATTGCTATTAAAAGAATTATCATCACCACTAGATGGTGTGTGGGGAATTAGGGACCCTGAGTATTATAGAATTCATTTTCCTGTCTGCTATCACTAATTGGCTATTAGGGGAATATATGAATGTATTATAGAATAGAAGAAAAGGGTGATAACATTTGATGAATTCTTCTTGCTCATTAAAGTTGTCTGGGAGATAGGGTGATAGATGGCAAAAGAATTCTCCAAAATTTACACCTTTAAGTTAAAATAGAGCACTAAAGTGAGTTTTATAAATACCTTTCAGTGGAAGCAAATATAATTTAAATTGCAGTTGAAAAGGGTCTTATTTTACAGTAGAGCTAAGTTCTTGATAATTTCTTACTAAACGAGACAGTTTGTCTTAACCTGTGTGTTCCAGCAGGACTGCATATGTGTATTTGCCTGAATGGAAGTTCTGGCTCAATTCCCAGATTATCCTCTCTATGTAGCTTCCCCTAAAAATAAGAAATGAAATAAAGGTTCTTGACCTGACAGGTATCATCTTCCAGGACCAAAACTACTTCATTTCTTCTTTCTTATGTTATTTTAACAGACTTGAGGGAGTCTCTGCCGTCAGGAAATGTGCTGGCTTTTGGCATCATATATGATGTCTTGTGTCGGATTTGCTCTAGATTGAAAACAGAGTGGAACACATTACAATGCTCAACACACACAGAGAATAAAAATCCATAATATTATAGTTAATAGTGACTCAAAATGCTTGCAAAGCTCTTTTAAACAGTGAAATTATTTCTTAATATTTATAAATATAATAGGTTAATAATGATAATTTTTAAATGCCAGGATAAGCAGATGAATTGTTAATAAGTAAAACTAATATACCTACCAGGAAATAGATAGCTTACTGAAGACAATTTAATGTTTTAGATGTTGTACCAAATCTTTTGATAGCACAAAATTTTTATTTGTTATAAGACATTTAATAGCTACTGAAAACATTATTCCTACTTAGATATATTTTTTATTGAGTCATAAATCAGAATTTAGGCCTTGAGTTGAAATTTTAATACAGTCAGACAACTTGTTTGTGGAGTTGAATGAGTGAGGATGATAGACTTTTTAAAGAAAAGATTCTCTGATTGTTTACTTGTGTGTTAGCAAAACCCCTTTTAAAAAGTGGTAAATTTAAACATAGCAAAGATCTTTAGCTTCACAAAAATGTTTCCACTCTGGGAAGACTAGAATCAACTTTATGTATCAGAAAATGCAGCAATCTTACCATGTAATTTTAAGTTTTCATCAGCCAAAATATATAATAAGCACATAAAAATCTTTTTATTTTTTCTGAAATTTCATCAATTCAATGATAACTGACTTTCTGTATAAAACTCCACCCATCTTGTATTAGCAAAATGTTTGCAAACTGTAGCACATGACTCTGGGCATATATTTAAGGCCTTAACCGATGCTTTCTTTATATTAATGAGTATATATTTTATGCACCTAGGAAATAAAATTATCTCCATATAATTATGTGGGAATGTACTTGTTATGAATAGTGCATTATCCTGCCCTGGATGAAATGACAGACTCTGGAGGTCCACCATGGAGGGTCTCACCCTCCCTAGGGATCAGAGTGGAGATTGGGTAGGGGGGCTGGGGGGCCTGGTGTGGAGGGAGGGGGAGGAAGGAAAGTGGAGGGAGCTGGGATTGACACGAGATCAAGCTTGTTTCTAGCTTAAATTTTAAAAAGTAAGAGAAAATTTTTAAAAAATCAAAAAATAGTGCATTATGGAGATTGATCAGGTCCACCTAAAGATCAGTAAGCAAAATGAGTGAGACAAATACACTGGTATAAATTTCTGTTCTTTTCAGCTTCATTTTGATCGTTAACATTAGCTGGGCCTAGTAATAAACTTCACACTAGTGATGTTCTGATTAATTCAAACATAGATCCCAATGTTATATGCATTTCACAATTCTTTGTTGAGTTCCTGAAAGACAAATTCAGAATTGAGTTAGTTTTTAAAACTTTCTCCTTTTGGGGGTAGAAAAGAAAGGGCTTGCTTATAGGGAAGTTGTATTTATGAGTTATAGGGATCCATTATCCATATCTGCTGAAGGGCTGACAGATATAGGAAGTAAATTTAGAGGCTTACTTGTCTCTTTAGCTATTCATCATTGCTGACTGTCTCCAGTGGCAAGCAGCAGTATTTTTAGAAAAACAAGTGATATGGAATTTCTTTATGTACAGAATGTTAGTTGATACCATTACTCAAAGCTATTCAAAAAGTCATAAGTGAGACATGGCAGAACTACAGAAGAAAAGCAATAGCTCTAAGGAACAAAATATTGAAATATGTGAGAAAATATAGAGATTCAAATTACTCATCACTACTACTAATCCAGTTTGTTGCCACTGTAGTTTGTCATTGGTATTAAAAATAGTTTTCATATGAATCAGTTTTGTGCATGTCTCTTTCCACTATCAGAGAGTGAAAAAATGATTGATTTTTCACATCTTGCTTCTTTCTTTTGAATATATGTGACATTTATGCTTTGACAGTTACTATATGAACACAAAACATAAAGACATTGGTCCCTGTATCAACCATGAAGGTTCTAGCTCTTTGTTTTCAAATAATGAGTGCAAGAAATAGAAAATATTTTTAAAGGGTATTCAGTATTAATTTTGAATTTACTAGTATAATTAATGTGTTTCGATTTCTTTTCTGAGACCTTTAGACAATGCAAATAGGCAGACCAATTCTTTAAAAGATTGAAAGACCAAGCCATATGTAGTTATAACTGTCTGTAAATGGGTATCTCTTCCCCAAAGAAGATTCTTTTCATCATTCTTTTCCTGTTTAGTACTTGGGATGGTGTGTGTGTGTGTGTGTGTGTGTGTGTGTGTGTGTGTGTGTGTGCGCGCGCATGTATATGCTCATAAATATACATATAACATTATATCATTTTTCCCTTCACATCTGTTATTGAGCTCATTAAGAGATTTTCTTGAATGCTGTCTATGATAGATTTAAAAGAAGTGTCTTTCAATTGTCACATTTACTTTGTGGCTTTGGAAGAGTTATATTTGAAGTCATTTTCTTTTTTTCTTTTTTTTGGTTTTTACAAGACAGGGTTTCTCTGTATTTTGAAGGCTGTCGGTCCGGCCCAGCCTCAAACTCACAGAGATCCTCCTGCCTCTGCCTCCCGAGTGCTGGGATTAAAGGTGTGCACCACCAATGCCCAGCTGGAGTCATTTTCTTAATTACAGTAGATGCAAAGATTCTGTTGAGATTATCAAAGAAAAATATTCTGTAAAATGCAAAGCACTATAGAAAAGAAATAGACATCAATGAAAAAGACCAGAGTTTCTCCAAAGAGTACTTGTGGGGGTCTTGCTGGCTTTCCTACTGTTCTATTTATTACCCACTATAGATGCTGCTTTCTTTAGACTTGATCTTGCTTGGGATGTTTTAATCTACTTAATATTCATGATAAAAACAAAAAATCCGCATATGTATGAGTATGATCCTTTTACACATTAAAATGGATTAGTAGACTCCCCATTCTAAGTGGTAAGGAACATACTCACCCAAGTATTTTTTAAATGTATGACTCTCCAGAGAGAGAAACAGTGAATGGCTTTGGCACTGATCTGATCATGAGCAATGTGATATTGCACTTCTAAAGCATCTGGCTCAAACTGGCTAGTATTCATCTTTGCTTCTGGTTCTCATCTTGTTAAAGCTAACTCATGCATGCATAATGTGTTAGGACATATTATGCCTCACAGCCCTTTTCTGTGCTATCCTTTTATACATTTTTTAAGGCAGGTGTATCCAAAGCATTCTGTCTCAAAAGGCACTTTTTTCTAATGTCTGTGTAGAAATGTTTATTCTCTGCTTCTGTTTTTGTTTTGTTTTTAAGAAAGTAATCAAAGTGGCTTGTCTTAGATGTTCAAGTAATTGTAATTAAAGACTACTTTTTTTAGATTTTCAAAAGTATAAGTATGTCTGTTGACTAATACAGTCCTTTGTTGATCTTGATATGAACAGCAAAGTGATATACTATTTAGCAATGTCAAGACTTTATAAACAAATTCCATTAAAGTCTGTGTTTCTTCTCTGATCATCTTCACTATAATTTAATCCAAAGATTGTGAGATATTGTTACACTGGAGTCTTGTTCAAACTCCCCTTTCCTCTTCTCTGTCATCCCATTCCAAAGATGAGTAAGCTAATGTATATCAGCTACACTGGATGATACTTGTTTTGGTAATTAATGGCATGACCCCAAAACCATGTTTATATCATCCATCCTGAAAGTTTGAGAATACTCAGAACTCTGCCATGTTTGTTTAAAAATTAATTTAAAATTTAAATTGTCAGTTGTTCTAAATTTTGATCAGTTGTGGTTTTCTGTAATGGTCTCCATAAGCTGCTAAAAGAAACTTTTCTGAAGAGGAATGCAAACCATACTCAACTGTGGGCGTGAGGATAAGTTTTTAGAAAGCATTTAGGTATTATACAAGTTTAGGATTGTAGCAGTAGGAGATTCTGATCTAAAAACCATGACCTTATTAGCCATAGGTAGATGGCTAAATTTATAGTCACAGGCATGAATTCCCATATACTGATTGTGCTTTAAGCTCAGCTAAGTGATTGATACAACTACAACCCAACTCCTACACCTAAGACTAAGAGAACATCATGGAAGTGTGCAGAGAATTGTAAGAACCAAAGAACCAGAAAATCTGCTGTGAGATAGTATCTTTTGTATATTGTAGGAAAGTTGTACCAATACCATCTGAATAATCTGGCTGCCTAAACAAGACATGAACCTTGACGACACCAGTTAACATGCCAATGTGATAAGGGAATTGTCACACAGCTCCACCCCCTAGATTAATAGCTACAGGCAACTAAGGACTGCTAGGAAGTGGAGGATTAGTCTTCTCTAACCTGGGTGCTCAGCCCTAAACACAGATACATATGAGCAGCACTAAAAGGACTCAGCAGGTTGTGTGTGTGTATGTGTGTGTGTGTGTGTGTGTGTGTGTATGTACAAATTTGAGTGGTAATAAGCGAACATGGATAATATTGAAATGATAAAGGGAGAGAAATGATATAAACATAGTGTACATGCATGTAATTTAAGAAATTATCAGTAAGTACTTCTTTTAAAAAATTTTGATTCTTTGGATATTTCGTATCTTGTACCCCAATCCCACCTATCTCCTAGTCCCTCTATATCTGCCCTTCACCCTTATAGTGCCTCTCCCAGGGAAAACTTTAATAATAAAAGTAAGTTAAAGATAATGAAAAAATAAAATGAAATAATAAAAAGTAAGACATCATTATTAATTAAAAACAAACAAGCAAACATAACAAACAAACAAAAAAAACAATTCACTCCTCTGGTTTCTGGTACACCATCAACAGTAAATACTGTTTTATAGACAGAAGATATAAAGAATAACAGCCTCAAATTTATGAATAATGCTACAGCTACATAGCAGAAACACCAGAGTTACTAACTTTTAGATTCTTGGCATTCAGTTTTTCCTACCAACACTATAGCCTTTCCTTTGGATATCTAATGGAAATGTTAACCTACATAAATGTCTGAACTCATCCTGTACAAGGAAGAGACAATCAAAAGACTGTGTCACTTTATAGTTCAAAAGTTGTTTCTCTTGTCTTTGAATCATTTTAGCAGTAGACAGACAAGGAGGTCAGTAAATCCCAGTTCTATTTTGGTCCTGACCAATGACGGTTTGTATGACTTTTCACAAGTCAGTTAACTTCTCTGTCAGTCTCTGCAAAATGAGCATGGAAGGCCCTGCTCCCCTGCCTGTCTCAGACAGTGACTTTATCAGGAAAGGTAAATGTTGCTGTGCAGATAGAGTGGCCTGCTTATAGCACTTTTCCATATCACCATCCATTCAGTTGTGCAAAATCATTAATGAGACCAAAACTAGATGAGGAGTGATGTCTTTCTAACAAGGCATCAAAGAAACTGTAACATTTGTCACTTTTCATCTTTTTGTGTTAATGAGGGTGTAATCATTCAGAAGTAATATTTTCTTCCTTAAACTTTACATTTATTGAATGATTTTGAACAGACTACTTTCATAATTCAATAAAACAAAGCAGTCATATTTCTGGAAGTCAGATTTATTTCACCCCTCTTTCTAAGAAACAGTACTGTTTAGCTGTCTTGGAAAACTTGGGTGATTTCCTGATTCATGATAGCAGTCCTATTCCCTATGAATTGGTGTAAGTAGCATGCTCTCTATAAACAACCCAAAAAAAGAATCTAATAGAGAAAATGTATTAAGTAATCAAATTTATTGTTTTCTTTAGTATAGTCTAACCATTAATAGCTTATCCCATTAATTAAGAGAATTGGCTTATTTAGAAATTATATCTTTGTACTATAAATGTTTTGTTTTAAATCAATTAAGATATTGTATATATTTTGAAAAACTACCCTTCTTTCCAAAAATTGATAACAATAAATTAGCTTTTCATATAAGTATACAGAGTGTTAATCACAGACATATACATAAAATTTTAAATGACTATTTAAAAAAGAAGCATGTGTATTTGAATTTAAACCCTTGTTTTACTATTTAATTCATCATTTTATGTAGAGTGTGATGAATTTTAATGTTTGAATACAGTTGTTCAACTTCTACTATAATCCATCTAGTTCTTTATATATCTATTTTCCTATCTCAGACTTTACACTACATACATAAGAACTTGATGGATCAGTCCAGTGATAATTCTACAGGTTATGAAAGAATTCATTTGCAAAAGTAGTCACTGATTCTTCAGGCACCGTTACCAGGTGCAGAGAGATCAACTTCAAGGAGTTTATATAGCAGGAAATATAGACAGTTGCTGGTAGAAGTACTCATTTTGTCTAAAAGAACATCTTACTTAATAACCATGACATGCACTCCCTTAAGTAGTTATTGATCAAATAATGGGACTGTTCTCTTAAAGTAGACTATTTTACCCAAGAAACAAAAGGACAACTTTCTGGATTTTGCTCCACATCCATAATGTTCCAACAAGTCCCCTTTACAACATTTGAATCATGCTTAAATTACATAAAATTTACCAAGACAGCATCAAGCTCAAACTAACATCAGACTATCTAAAGAACTGCCTAATCTGCACTATCTTTGAAACTGGACTCTCTGTATTAAGCATCTCCAAATGCCTTCTTTGAAGCCCACGACTCCACTCAATTTTCTAAAATCAAATTCAGATCCGAAAAGCACCATTAGACTATGAATTTCTGAGTGACTCTTGACTCTCACCTTGCTATGTCTGGGGCACTATTTATTTCCTTCAGCCCTTTGCAACTCCTTTATAACATGGCTAGTTTAGGCTGTGAGTTTCCTAGGTTATTGCATAAACAGAAAAATGCTGCTCTAAAGCACTTACAGATACTCTGGGTGTCCTAGCTAAAGCTTGTAGTCCCTGGAATGCAGAATAACTGAAGGTGCAGTGTAAATACTGTTTAGACTGGCCTCTCAAGTAATAAGCTTTTAAAGTACAATCTTATTTATTTATTTGTTTGTTTATTGTGGAGGCAATGCGACCTTACACATAAATCATACAGCCTACAAGTGAACTCAGTGTCTACAGTATAAGTGACTTAAACCCCAGGGCTTGTTTTACTTGGATTAGAAAACACCAACTTTAAACTCACATCTTGTCTGAGATAATTTTGTCTGCAAAGTTAGATTTTACAACTATATGCAGCTTTCTAAATTCAGAAGAAATAAAATTCCTACCAGTTTCTAGACACAAAAAAAGTTTCTTCCTTGATGGGTCCAATTACATGGTTACTATAAAATGTTTACATCTATCTTGATGATTTTTTAAGGCTAGCCTCTCCCCATGGTCTTATAGATGAATAACAAATGTAAGATATTTGAATACGTATAGATATGATACAATCAACTTACATGTCAAACCACTAAGCATCACTTTCAGTTTGGTATTGCTCTTCCTTCTTGTCTCCTTTTCTTGGCGGCTGTCCATTTCTCCTCCAGCAAACATGTGGGGCCCTACTGTGTGCCAACCACCATCCTTTTATGTGATCATTTTTATGGACAGAAACAAAAGTGATTTGTTGACTTAAGGATCTTGTCACCAAATATAGGTACAAATATTAGTCATATAATTTCAAAACTAATCTAAATTCTTTATTTTGATTAGTATAATGTGAATTTTTTTTCTTCAATACTAAAAGTTAGTGTCTTTCTTTTCTTTAACTTTTCATTTTTGGAAAATGATTATGCCATGTGTTTATGTGTTGAAGAATGTCTTCATAATGCTTATTGCAGACACTGTCTTTAGGTCTTTAGGGGGGCTCTTATTCTAAATGCACAGAGCCTCAGTATGCTTATAGAAAAGCTCTGGTGACAGGAAAGTAAAAATAATGCTTTTATAATTGAGTCAATTCACTCTTCAAGAAAGGACTCAGTGTAAGAATGGATAGAGAAAATGTGGTACATTTACACAATGGAGTATTACTCAGCAGAAAAAAAAACAATGGAATCTTGAAATTCGCAAGTAAATGGATGGCACTAGAAGAAACCATCCTGAGTGAGTTAACCCAGTCACAAAAAGACAAACATGGTATGTACTCACTCATATATGGATTTTAGACATGGATCAGGATAGTGCCAGTCTGCACTTCCACTGACAGGGAGTCTGGGAAACAGGAAAGAACCTAAGAGATATGCATGGTACCCCAGAGAAGAGGAATGAGGCAAGATCTTCTGAACAGATGGGGAACACGGCGAGGGGTTGGGAGGAGTGGGAGCTGGGATGAAGAGAGGGGGAGAAGAGGAAGAGAGAGTAGGTCATGGGGGAACAGAAAGGTTGAGTGGGGGGGTAGAATAGAGGGAAGAGGGAATCATAGGTTAGAAGACAGATCAGGCACCAGTGTGACCTCTAGTGATCTAAAGGGATGACACCAATTGGCAAGCTAAGCAGTAGTGGAGAGACCACCTCGAAAGCCCATTCCTGATAATAAACTTGATGTCTGTAACCATCCTGGAGCCTTCATCCAGTGACTGATGGAAGCAGAGGCAAACACCCAGAGTTAAACACTGAACTGAACTCAAGGAACCCAGTGACAGAGAGAGAGAGGAGCGATGAGCAAATTGGCAAAGAATGGGTTGGCAAAACCAGCAGAAACTGCTGATCTGAACAGGGGAGTGCTCTTGGACCCCAGACCAACAGCTGGGAGGCCAGCATGGGACCCCCTGAATGTGAGAGTCAGTGAGGAGGCCTGGGCAACCTATGGGGCCCTGAGCAGTGGATCAGTGTTTATTCCTGGCATACAAATAGACATCGTGTGTCCATAACACAAAGAGGGATGCTCTCTCAGCCTGGACTCTTAGGCGAGTGCCTGGGCCCTGCCCTGAGTGAAATGACAGACTCTAGATATCCCCTATGTGGAAGGAAATGTTAATAGGGTGGAAGGCTGGGAAGGATTGTGGGGAGGTGTGGGAGGAGGGCAGGGAGAGGGAACTGGGATTGACATGTAAAACAAGCTATTTAAAATTAAAATAAAAAAAAAGAAAGGACTCAGTACTAGGTAAAAGGCCTTTGTCTTTTGGATTTGCCCATTAACTGTGTAGACTAGAATGACAAAATATGAGCTCATCTTAAAGGATCTGAACTACTCCAGATAATGTATCCCTAAGATTAGAGCATCCTGTCCCACTTCTGTTGTGTTTACAAGAACAAAACACTTTTTTCCCTTTCTTTGGTAAATGTACATAGCACCATTTTGCATTTGGAAAGGCTGTTTTGAAAATATATCAATGCTGCAAGGCCTTGACTATATCTTGGGTCTTCTCTGAATATGATATTGTGTCACTCCCAGTACTGCACTGAACCATTGTGATGCTTTCCAGCCACACTGCTTGACCTCCTTATTTCCCCCTCCCCACTTTTAGTAATGAAGATGGCAGACATTAGAATTATGTAAACCATGCTTATTAGTGAGTTTAGTAACAAAGTGTATCTGTTTTACATAATATAGAATCAAATTTCAAAGGCTTTCATGATGTTCAGAAATTGTCAGTCAAAAAAATCTAATAGTAAAATCAGGTAGAGTTTGGTTTTGTTGTGGTGGTGGTTTTTCTGTTTGTTTGTTTGTTTGTTTGTTTTTGGCTTCAATCCAGTTAGCTGTACCCATTAGATAGTAACAGCCTAAAATTATAGTTCACTGAAAGGATCTTTAAGGAATAGCTCATTTATAAATAGTGCTTTAGCATACTTTCTAACTTAATTATTCTCTTTCAGCGTTTGTTCCTTTAAAACTAAAGGTAATATTCTCTTAAAAGCAAGTAATTCTGGTAAAATTAAAATTTAAAATATCTCCTGCAGAACTTTAAAGCTTCATTTATACATGGCAGATATTTATTGGCCAAACTTTTTGTCCAATAAAATAATTTTTATCTTCAAAAAATATACTCCTAGACTGAAACAGAAAATTATTTTAGCACTTGAAATTGCAATAGATGTTGGTTTGGGGACCAATTAGGATGGGGCTTACAGGAAACTTGCTATAGGAGCAAGGAGAACATCTATCCTAGCAGATAAAATTACCATATCTTGGACCTAAATTTACAATTTTGAATACCATTTTCTGTACCAGTCTGTTTTCTGATAATGCAAAAACTTAACCAAGATTGTGAGACTTTTAACAAACAACTTTCTTTTGCTCATGATAGCAGAAGCTGGAAGATCCAAGCATGTGATGATGTAGTAGTATAGGACTTCATGCTATGTCATAATACTGTAGAGGAGTAATCATGCACACATGAGACAGAGAAGAAAAACTGGTCCTTATTGTCAGCAACCCACACCTAAGATACCTAACCCTCTCCTGCTATAATGGCATTAATCCAGTTATGGAGCACCGCCCTAATCTCAGATCTTAAGATCTACCTCTACTTTCTTGTGTTAAGAATTACATTTCAGCACAGATTTTAGAGAAGACATTCAAAGTATGGCTGTCAGAAGAAAGAAAGAGACAAAGAAACAGAGGAAGTGCTAGGAGGAGGATGGAGATAAGGAGGGAAGGAAGGAAGGAAGGAAGGAAGGAAGGAAGGAAGGAAGGAAGGAAGGAAGGAAGGGTGAGTGAATTTTTTCTGCCTCTCTATTGCCTATCCTATTAGCTGATCTGTGGAGTAAAAGTCAGAGATATAAAAAGAAAAGAAATTTTCTCTAATGGGAAAATTAGTGGCCTCTGGAGTGTCCAGGTTTACAAAGATATTCTGAAAGAGAACATTCAGGTACATGAAATACAGAGGTGCAAAGGCCAGAAACCATAGTCTATGTGAATCAGTTTCTGACTTTAACCATCTCTGGTTATCTATAGTTATATTTTTAACCCTTCTCCATTCCTGTCCTTGGCCACTATAAAACTCATCCTGTATCAAGAAAAAAAAAGGATATAAGAGTAATGGGCCCAAGAGACACATTATGACTCTGATGCCAATTCATACAGTACTGTGTGGAGAGTCAGCATTTTTATTTCTTCTTTGGTTTTGTTTTTGAAACAGGGTCTCATTGTAGAGCCTAAGATAGTCTGAAATTCATTTGTAAAGCAACCTGACCTCAAACTTGTGATTATCCTGCTCTACATCTTGAGTATTGTCTTTATAGGCATTAACTCCTAAGCATAGCTAAGATCCCATTTCTGAGACAGAATGGAAATAGGTGGCTAGAAATCAACATTTGGTTAGACTACTCTGTGTAGTCCATAATGTGACTGGGCTGAACATCCTCTGAATTTGGGCATGGTTTTTTGAGAATTTGAAGTACTTTGTCTATACAGAAAATCTGCTTCTATTGTCTTGCACATTGCTCTGCCCGCTTTAGTGACAACTCTATTGCCAGATGACAACCTGGTGAAGTACTTTTAACGAAGGGAATCTTAGCAAGGTAATGCATACAAAAGTTGAATCCTTGTGTCTTTTCATGATGTTCACCCCCTTCCTCTTCTTCCCTTGTTCCCTCCCCTCTTGATTAGACATGTGCCTCCAAAAATAAACACTTAATACAATCATGCTTCTTATTCTTGATGGCTTTCCTGTTAAATGAGATCTCATTGTTTAGTACTAGTAAAGATAAAAATGAAATTGGAAACAAGATAAAATTAGCTCATTTGAAAGTAAGCAGTAGTACAAATATGCATGCAATTCATTTCATGGTTTTCATTTCTGAAACAAACACTGATTTTATATTTGAAAACAATTCTAAATGACAGTATTTGACAATTTTTAAAAAGTGATCATTTGTATTGGGGAATAGGAAGTTTTATGAAACATTGCCAATGATTCATTGATTTATCTACCCCATATATATGAGTATGTGTGTGTATGTATGTATGTTAAATGCCTGCAGTATATCATGCACTAATATATATATACAGTCATAAATTCATGATGCCTTATAGATAAAACTGAAAAAGATGGTCAAATGATTGAAAACTGTTTTGGTACATATTGATCACTTCTAATTATTTTGTGTGTTTTATGAATAACATTGTGCTCTGATTCACACTTACTCTTTATTAAAAAATACATGGAATTGCTTCTTAAAGACAAAAAATGGAAAAGGAGAAAGAAACTGACTGAAATTTGTCTTTCTTGAAATACAGGAATATTCAAATGGGCATAAGGCAGAATTTCCTGCTTTACCTTGTGTAGTTGCTTTACTAGTTATTTCAATCTACATGACTTCGTTTCTAATAGGAACCACTTAGCTGGACCATTAAGTATGGTGTTTTCAGGTTCAAAGGCTCTCCTTTCAAGTTGACCCAATCGGTGATAGAAATTGCCAAGAATTTAGACAAATGTAGTGTGAAGACCTCTGAGCCCCAGCTGAGAGTAGCTCATTAAACAGCAGGTACTGTACAAACCAAACTCCTAAACTGCCATACACCCAGAGTCAAGAGAGAGAGAGAGAGAGAGAGAGAGAGAGAGAGAGAGAGAGAGAGAGAGAGAGAGAGAGAGGTCATTTCTCTTGTTGTCTATAAAAATAACTTGAACAAAAATAGAAACTACAATGAACAAGGAATCATGTTTATTTGATGACCTTTGTTACTTGTAATGTGACCATAGGGGGAAAGACCCTGAGTATGAAGCATTGATAAAGTAAAAGCAGTTTTAAACAAATAATTTGGTTTAAAAAAATCACTTTCACACAGGCAGCCAAATGGAAGCTAACCCAACTTTCACAACTAAATTCTGAAAGCATTCTTCCATTTTGAGAGTGTCAACTTCCATTCACCTCCTTTATAAATTGATGGTGTTACCTAATAACTCTCTTTTCTTCATTTTAAGTTACATTAAAATGGCAAGTGCTAGAATTGATGCTCTAAAATAGTAATAGTCTCATTTTGTCACATTGACTGTCACGTCTCTGTTTCGCTACCCCAACTCCTTACTTTGTCACTACAGCCTTAAATCCCTGCTGCCCCATTAAAGTGTCTATTTGTCTCCTAAAACTCATTTATATGGTTTGGTTTTTATGTCCTCTTTGGCACCTTAATTTATATGTCTGTCATTTTTCAAACAGAGTAATACTCTGCTCTTCTCTAAATTTTCTGTGTTGTAAAACCTCAGTCTTTTGATTTGCTCATCTACTGATGTAAACCAGAATGCTTTATCTAGAAAGCAGTGAAGCCATAATAATATTTTGTTTTGATGACCAGTTGTATAGAAGAGAGCAAACCAGTGACTTTCCTAAATTTCCACTTTATGTTATGTTTAAAAATATTTCACAGCTGTTTCTTTCTTTAATAAATAAGAAATCCTATATTTAAACCATCTGTGATCTCTGTGTCTCTGAGCCATTTCTTGTTTTTTCTCCCACACATCCAACTACTCATGGGTCTCAATATCAAGAATAGATCCAAATGCCTGCTTAGTTATGAATTCAACTCTTCCAAAGATGATAATACTAAGGAAATTAGTAGTAAGTGAAGATTTAGACATGTCTCCAGAAATTTCTAAGGTGGTAATATACATCCAAAATCATACATACATGAGTACATACTTATTTCTATCAATGTAATGAGATTATCTTTTCAAAACTTTGCTAGTAATAGACTATTACTATTACTGTGTATTTTAAAATGTCATTCTCTTGGTTAAATGTAATTGTAGCTATTTAATATTCACAGATATCTGTTCAAAGCAATTGTGTTGGTACACAAAATTGATTAGAAGGAAAAGAGAATAAAATAGTTATGTCTGGACTCTGAGTGAATGCTTGGAGTCTGGTAAATATTTTAGTGAACTCATTATTAATAGTTCTTATTATATATTTCTTGCTCCTTGTAACAATTAGCATTTGCCTTAAAATTTATAGCCCAGGACATGTGCTTCCTCATCAGCCATTTGTGATAAGTTATATTCTTAGCCATTTGTTCATTTATGCATTTACCTTGAGACAGCTTTATTATAGTTCAAAATTTCCTAATCCTAAATTGGAAGTACAAAATTGTCTCATGTGATCACCATGGAGATAGACACTGTTATCTCCCATGTTTACAGAAACTGCTTCTGGTCATTGCCCCCTAGTAGAAATTTTGATTTTTTTTTTACTCTGCTGTCCTATAGCAATTTATTATTAATTTATCATTAAAGGTGTTCAAATATGAAATTGTGTTTATGCAATGTATATGCATGTCAGTGGTCAAGTTTTGAAGTATAAAAGCTTTCTATTTCTAACCAGATTGTTTAAGAGCTCAATGTATTTTATTTACTTTGTATATATCACAATCTCTTAAAAATGCATTTGTTAACTAGAAATTGTTTGGAGTAATGCAAATTACTGAAATTAATATGTCTGTAAATGTAATACCTATTTTTTGTTTCACCTTCCCACTATCATCTTATGTACAACTATCAGCCATTTTAAAATAAATTTTTATTTAAATTGAAAACAATCTAATTTTATATACCAATCCTTTATATCCCTCTCCTTCTTGTCCTCCCATAACCCCCATCCACTCCCCCAGGAGAGTAAGGCCTCCCATGAGGGATCATCAAAATCTGACACATAATTTGGGGAAGGGCCTAGGGCCTCCCCCATGTATCTTGGCTGAGAGAATATCCCTCCATAGGCAGTGGGCTCCCAAAACCCATTTGTGCACTAGGGATAAATACTGGTTCCACTGCTAAAGGTTCCATAGACTGCCAGGTCTCCCAATTGACATCCGCATTTAGTGAGCCTGTTCCAGTTCTATGCTGGTACCCTGGCTGCCAGACTGGAGTCTGTGAACTTCCACTTGCTCAGGTCAGCTGTTTCTGTGGATTTCCCAGCATGGTCTTGACCCCTATGCTCATCACTCCTCACTCTCTACCACTGGATTCCAGGAGTTCAGCTCAGTGCTTCACTGTGAATCTCTGCTTCTGCTTCCATCAGCTACTGGATGAAAACTCTAGTATGGCATTTAAGGTAGTCATCAATCTCATTATAGGAGAAGGGCATTTAAGTTAGCCTCTCCACTATTGCTTAGATTTTTAGTTGGGGTCATCCTTGTAGATCCCTGGACATTTCCCTAGTGTCAGATTTCTCTTTAAACCTACAATGCTCCCTCTATTATGGTATCTCTTTTCTTGCTCTCCTTCTCTATTCTTTCCCCTACTCAATCTTCCTGGTCCATCATGTTCCCCTCACCCCTCCTCTTCTTCACTCCTCTTTCTCCTACCTCCCTCCCTACTTCCCCCATGTTTCAAGTTTGCTCAGGAGATCTAGTCCCTTTACTCTTCTCTGGGGGACCATGTACGTCTCTCTTAGGGTTCTCCTTGTTTCTGGGGTTGTGAATTGTAGGCTGATTATCCTTTGCTCTATGTCTAATATCCATATATGCATGAGTACTACCATGTTTGTCTTTCTGTGTCTGGGTTACCTCACTCAGGATGGTTTCTTCTAGTTTCATCCATTTGCCTGCAAATTTCAAGATTTCATTGTTTTTTTCCTCAATTTTTTTAATACTCAATTTTGTAAACGTACCACATTTTCCTTATCCACTCTTCAGTTAAGGGGCATCTAGATTTCTTCCAGGTTCTGGCTATTATAAATAATGCTGCTATGAACATAGCTGAACAGGCATCCTTGTGGTATGAATGTGCATCTGTTGGGCATATGCCTAAAAGTGGAATTGAGGGATCTTGAGGTAAACTGATTCCCATTTTCCTGAGAAACCACTATACTGATTTCCAAAGTGGCTGCACAAGTTTGTACTCCCACCAGCAATAGAGGGGTGTTCTCCTTTCTCCACATCCTCTCCAGCATAAATTGTCGTTGGTGTTTCAGATTTGAGAGTGGCAAGTACCCTTGAACAAATTGGTGTAGGAGACCACTTCTTTAACATAACATCAGTAGCATAGACACTGAGATCAGCAATTAATAAATGAATACCGAAACTGAGAAGCTTCTGTAAGGCAAAAGACACAGTCTACAAGACAAAAAGGCAGCCCACAGAATGGGAGAAGATCTTCACCAACCCCACATCTGACAGAGGGATGATTTCCAAAATATACAAAGAACTCTAGAAGCTAGTCACCAAAACACCAAATAGTTCAATTAAAACGTGGGGTACAGAACTAAATAGAGAATCCTCAATAGAGGAATCTAAAATGGCTAAAAGACACTTAAAAATTGCTCAACATCCTTAGCCATCAGGGAAATGCAAATCAAAACAACACTTAGACATTTTTATTGCTAGTTTATATACAACTAAATGTAAAGAAAGCTGATGCCTCTGGTTAAAGAGCATGAAAAATTCTCAGAAGTGATTTTAGTGTCTTTCCTCATTGAAACATCCAAGATTTAATACACACACACACACACACTCATTCATTCGTTCATTCATTCATCCATCCATTCACACACAAAAACACACACACAGTAATTTGTAACCAAGAAATAGTGTAAACTGACTTGCTTCAAGTTCTGCAATTACACTAAAATATGCTTCATGAAAATACAACTTTAAGGTTTGATTATTTGGCTGAATGGGACAAAAAAAATACTTACCACGTTTGGAGATACTACTGAGGATATGCTTAGAGCCTCAATCAAAGAGACAGTTTGAAAGATCACAGTAACCTTAACACTTGCCTTACAGGCAGGCATCTCTCCAGAGTACTTTCAGTTTCATGAAAGATGCTATGTTCCAAAAGCACAAGGGAGTCTGGGAACTTGCTGTGGACATTGAGGATTGTGTTACTACAGAAAAGATGTTATGGTGTTTTTGTAGGACTAGGTGTAATGTCAGTATCCTGGGTTATCTTTCTTTAAGAAACAAAACAAAACAAACTTCAGATTAACTTTTGGATACTCTGATCATAATAAATATGCTCTGAAAGCTTTACAGTTTTATTTGTAATATCCAAGCATATTTTTTAAAAAACAACAGCAACAAGAATTTGTGGCAAAGAATCTTTAAAATTTTTTCAATAGTAGGCTACCTCCTTTAGTATTTCTGCATATTATTGTCCATGAAGATATGTGATGTATTTTCGCTGTTGTAGGATTCTCTCTTCCATGTCTTCTAATCTGTTGGTAATGCTTGTATCGATAATACCTGACTGTTTGCCCACCTTTTCTATTTCCTGCCTTTCTTCAGATTGTGTTTTTTTATTGTCTCTATTTCAGTTTTCAACCCTTGCAGTGTTTGCATTGCTTCTTGCAATTTTCGGTTTATCTTTTCGTCCATTTGTTGCCTTTTATGAATTTTTTGGTGTGTTCTTTCTTCTATTTCTTGCATTTTTTGGTTTGCTTTTTCTTCCATTTTTTTGCTTTGTTTCTTCTTCCATTTCCTGCCTTTTTTGGTTAGTTTCTTCTTCCATTTCTATCATTTTTTGCTTTGTTTTTTTCTACCATTTCTTGCATTTTTTGCTTTGTTTCTTCTTCCATTTCCTGCCTTTTTTGGTATGTTCCTTCTTCCAATTCTTGCATTTTTTGCTTTGTTTTTTCTTCCATTTCTTACATTTTTTGCTTCATTTCTTCTTCCATTTCCTGCCTTTTTTGGTTTATTTTTTCTTCCAATTCTTGCATTTTTTGGTTTGTTTTTTTCTTCCATTTCTTTCATTTTTTGGGGTTGTTTTCTCTTCCATTTCTTTGAGGGATTTTCCTATATTCTTTTTTAGGGCCTCTATCATTTTCATGAAAATGGTTTTAAGGTCGTTCTCTTCTGCTTCGTTCGCATTGGAATGTTGGAGTCTTGCTGGTGTGGAGTCTCTAGAATCTGGTGGTGTCATATTTGTTTTTCTGTTGCTGAGTGTGTTTTTGTATTGTCTCTTTCCCATCTCTTCTTCTAGTGGGTGCAGAAAGAGCCCCTTACTGGTCTGGGGACCAGAGTTCCCTTTTGGTGGGTGCTAGCAAGTCCAATAATCTGGTGGTTCTTCTATTCCTTGTCCTCATTCTGGTCCCGTGGAATGGAGAAGAAGAACAGGAATCTGGGGCGCTTAGCCTCCTACCTGGTGCCCTGGACCCTATGCTGGATCCTGTTGTACCTGATCCTGTGGCTGGAACAGCTGCTCCCCTGGTCTCCCTGGCTCCTCTCGTGTTTAGGAATTTCTATGGTGATTAAAATTGCCCTTAAGTATAGTCAAGAGAAAAAAGAGAGGCAGGGAATCACTGGTGATATTTTTTTGCTATGTTTACCTTATTAATCCAGTTGTACATTTTTTTCAAGTAGAATATTTTTCACAGAGGGAAAGCCCTACACCAGAATAATATCAAGTGAAAAATATGGATATCTTTCTATGATGATAAAGGTTAATGTGACCTAAACAAGTACAGCCAAAGAGTGAAAACATACTACTTTTACACTTCCACAGGGGAAAAAAAAGAGCCCTAGAAATCAGCATGATCCTGAATACTCAAAGCTAAGTGTGCTAAACAATGACAGGACTAATGAAATAGTTGTGGTGTTATTTTCAGTTTCAGTTACAGAAAGTTACATCTCATTCAAGACCTAATATCCATGATGTAGTATGACAGCAGCAACATCACTCTACTGGTAAAGTGGCATATAAAGTGGCATAATAATGTCTAATTTCATGTCCAAAAGGGTGTCATAGGAAACAAAAGATTCGAGTTACCAATTGAACCCTTAGGCCTTTGTTATCATACATCCAAAATATTGATTGTTTGCACAGTAGTATCTACTTTGTTCAGTCACCAATTATGAATATTATAAGTGATCTAAGAAGCAGTATGGGAGGTTATTTGAACAGAAGATACAGTAATAAGAAAGAAGTCAAAATGTGTTTTCAGTGGGAACATGAAAATATTCTTAGTACTGGTCTTACGTTCAAAGGAGAAAATTGCAAAAAAGCTTGAAGAAAACAGTAGGACTTCCTTTGTAATCTAGAATCTTAGCAATTTTTCTATCATAAAGTAAGAAAGCTGGAAATGTATAAAGAAGACAAATTCATTCTAAAGAGGTCACTTTGTGCAAAAGGAACCATTAAAATAGTACCTGATAAAAATAACAAGAGTTAGGGGCTTTAATTGACAGTTACCAAGAATCTAAATTTCTTAAGATTTTTATGCCATTGAAATCTTAAAAGCTAGAATCATTGAGTCCACCCCCATCCTAAGGTTGATTCCAGCCTCCCTGAATGATAGATCTTATATACAATTTGTTATGCTTTGAGATAAAGAACAATAGAAATGTAAAATAGTCTACATTTCTTAGTTTAGAAGTGTACAGTTATATTGTAATTAATAGTGATACTAATAAATTGTGACAAAACCTTATTTGCGTATACTTCCAAGCTATAGAATATGTTAAGATCCTGACAAAATAATAAGCAATTAAAACATAAGGATAATGTATTATATTCTCATTGCTGTAATTAATATATCTGAGATCTACTGTCTAAAAGGAAAGATCAACTTTTGATCCATGGTTTCAAAAGTTTAAGGTCATGGTCAATCTGAGCCTTAAGTGAGGCTAAATGTGTTGCACAAAGCCGCTTAAACTCATTGTTGCCACATATTATACAAGAATAATAGGAAGGGGCCATGACCAAGGTATACACATCAGAGATACACTACCAGCCATCCCACTTCTGCCAACTAAGAGTCTTTCTTCACAGTTCCACCACTTTCTAAATAGTCTGGTGAAATTTTGAATCCACCAGAAGACTAGGTCATAGCTATCTTGATATTGTGCTTTCACAGACATACCCAGAGGCCTTTTCTAGTCTGAGTGTCTCTCATCTACTCAAGTTGACAGTCAAGAGTAGACAGCACTGGAAATGGTGTATATAAAGGCTGAGCTGATGTATTTATATCATTGCTAATTCAGCCTACTGAGTATCTTCAATACTGCTTTGTAGAGGAAAGTCAAGTCTAAAAAGGCTAGGGAATTTCCTGCTGGTCCTGTTTCCTGCTTGTGTAGCTGTAGCATTGCTTGACTCAGTGATATTCATTGAACCAGTTTTTTCATCCCTAGAAGTCTAGTAAAATGTATGCTTCCTCAAATAATCCCTGGGGACAGATCTGCTTAAAATTTGAAATCCTTTAAGAAGCTCCTTTTCAGGGCTGGAGAAGTGGCTCAGAGGTTAAGTGTAATAAACTCCTTCCCGGTTCCTGGGTTTGGTACCAGCATCACACTGGGCATCTCACAGCCACCTGTAACTACACTTCAAGGGGATCTGAGGCTCTCTTCTGGTCTTTGCAGATCCACCCACATGCAAATAAAAATGTTTCTAAAGAGAAGACCCTCATTTCCTCAGCAAATGTTAAGCAAAAACAGGATAACTCAATATGTGTGCAATAATTTGTGTGGTATTTTCACAGCTGCCTTTTATCACAAATACACTCTGTATGTCTTAGATTGCAAATACATCTATATATAAATATTAATTCATTCCACAAACTATAAATTTATTAGCATAAATACATGCATATACTTTGCTGTGGGTATCAGCACTCTTTTAAAGAGAAATGAGTACCATTGTTGTCCTCTCACTTGTTCCCGCCCCATACCACAGGAATGCACGACAGTATAGCAGTCATTACAACCTCTTATAAAGCATTAGACTACTACAAGCCAGAACATTTGCCCGTTCACTTCCACTAAGTTTCAAGTCTCTGTATTTTGATCCTGTAGCTCTTCCTCTTCATCGTAAAGTAGGGAAAAAACTGCTTTAGGGAGCTCTGAATAAAAGAGTGATATAGGAGCAGATCATCATGTGTTGCCTCAGAAATATAATCTATTAAGAATTTTAGATGACTCTAAGCAAGGCTTTCTGTATAACTACGTTTTGCCTGATGAAAGCTTAGGATATGGCATTGCTTGGACATTACTGTTGTAGTCTCCCAAGATTTACTGTATTTTTCCTTCTAGTAAATTCTATGTTATGGACCCTCATAGAGTGTTTTCTAGGTGATGAAATAAATGAATGCTGTCAAGTGTAGGCTGTTCGCATTGCCCTGTGACAAGTAGAGATCTAAGAATCAAAGACTACAAGGGAAACCTTCCATTCCTATGCCTCCACTCAATCAAAATTGCTGCTGGTTGAAGAAAGTGAGGTACCTTAGGGCCGTTATATATTTGTTATATAAATGTATTAGTTTCTTTTTAAGTGGTTAAAACAGCTATGGACTCTGGCTTAATAGAATATTGCAATTACAGTGCCTAGTGTCAATGGTATTTGAAATTTTAGATCCTCAGATGATCATTAAATGCTGGTTTTTGCTAATTCACAAACTCTTATAGGTTCTTCTTGTAAGGTGTGTTTATTAACCAGTGCTTCGCAAAGTTGAAGGACACCACAGAGAAAAGATGAATGCTTGGTTTCAACTTTCTGCACCTTTCATTTTGAGAAATTATCTGCACCAACCTGTTCTGGAATATTACGACAATATTTTATTCTCTTTCAATTTTATTGAAGTTATATGAAAAAAAACACTGCCGAAGGTTTCTCCAATAATACTTTGATGTCTCAGTCAGTACTTGTTTTAAAATAATTTATATGTAACCTCTATATTAACCTGCACACCTCTTTTTAACATTTTCTCATTTCCCTGACATTCTTCTTTTTCATACATGACTTGAAATAGAAGAGGTCAGAAGTCTAGATCAAGTGTATTATCTTTCCTTTGGTTTGCCAAAAAGCCATGAAAAAAATAACATTCTTGATTTGATACCATGTTAATTCAGGGCTTTGCAAACAAAGAAAAATTCTAAAAATTGAAATTATTTTATCAGGTAGAAGGAGAGAACTAGTTCCACAGAGTTCCTCTAACCTATAAACACACATGATTTGTTATATATGTGTTCACACATGTCACAAAAATAATAAATTAGAGAATAATAATTGGACAAATGTCATTATCTGCCTTTGTTTAGTTTGTTTCCAATCTGTTTTCCTTAAAGGAGTTAAATTGTGAAAATGAATGGCATATTTCCATTGGGAGCCCATCTTCTGAGTATGTTAAACAAAGTCGTGTTCTCCCTCCTAAAAATGTCCGAGGGGTGGGGGGGAGTGGGACCTGGGAAGAAGAAAGGGGGTGAAGAGGAAGAGAGTTGGTCATGGGGGAACAGGAAGTTGAGGGGGTGGGGGTAGAATAGGGGGAAGAGGGAATCATAGGATCGATACAGATCAGGCACCAGAGTGACCTCGAGTGATCTAAAGGGATAACACCAATTGGCAAGCTAAGCAATAGTGGAGGGACCACCTCGACTGCCCATTCCTGATAATGAACTTGATGTCTATAACCATCCGGGAGCCTTCATCCTGTGACTGATGGAAGCAGAGGCAAACACACAATTAATCACTGAACTGAACCCAAGGAACCCAGTGACAAAGAGAGAGGAGTGATGAGCAAATTGGCAAAGAATGGGCTGGCAAAACCAGCAGAGACAGCTGATCTGAACAGGGGAGAGCTCTTGGACCCAAGAGCGACAGTGGGGAGGCCAGCATGGGACTGATCTGGACCCCCCAAATGTGAGTGTCAGCGAGATGGCCTGGGCAACCTATGGGGCCCTGAGCTGTGGATCAGTGTCTATCCCTGGTATACAAACTGTCTTCGTGTGCCTATAGCACAAAGAGAGATGCTCTCTCAGCCTGGACTCATAGGGGAGTGCCTGGACCCTACCAAGAGTAAAATGACAGACTCTAGTTAACCCCTATGTGGAAGGATTTGGCAATAGGGTGGGGGGAAGGGGGGGAAGGGGAGTGTGGGAGGAGGGGAGGGAGAGGGAACTGGGATTGACATGTAAAACAAGCTATTTAAAATTAAAAGAAAAAAATGTACAGTGATTTAAGATGGAAGCTTGGTGCTGTGACTGAAAAGGGTCATAAATTATCAAATCAAAGAGAAAGTCAATACCAAACTGATATGAGCTAATATGTAATTACTGGTTTTTACTGTGTAATTATAGTTGTTTATATTTTATTTTTTTCTGTTTTCCTTTGGAAAATACAGTACAATTACTAACTACAGATATAGGCTCAGTGACCTGAGTCATAAAAATAAGTTACCATTGTACTTAGAATTTATCAGCTAATATGTATTAAGAGTAACTATAAAAGTAATAACTCTTTAAATATTACTTTTAAGGGAAGTAGAATGAAAATATGTGAAATTTATGTGAAAGGCTATAGGTGAAAAATAAT
Source organism: Mesocricetus auratus (assembly GCF_017639785.1). Taxonomy (NCBI): domain Eukaryota; kingdom Metazoa; phylum Chordata; class Mammalia; order Rodentia; family Cricetidae; genus Mesocricetus; species Mesocricetus auratus. Next base: position 24,650,172 of record NW_024429196.1, on the reverse strand, counting down.
ATTAAAGTTTGATAGTGTCTTTGAGTCTATATATATATGATATATAGGTATTCTATCATTTGAGTTAAGTTAAAATTTTAAATGATAAGGACTTTGTTTTTTAAAAGTTTATCTGCAAAACATACTTTCAAATTGTTTGGAAAGAACTTTAAAACAGATGTATACCTCAGGATTATTTTTCAACCCTTGATCTGCTTTTTGAGGAATATTTTGAAAGACTAGGAAAAAGTTGCATTAATACTAATAGAATTATTTGCAAGAAGTAGCTATATTACGGTCTCCTCAAAATATTTTGGTTACTTTAGGGACAAAACTTCATTCAGATGATGCAATTTTTATATGGAAGTAAAACCTGAAAGAAGGAAGTCATTATAACCCATGCTTGTGTAATATCTCAGTACAATTAATAGAACATTTTCCTTATTTGTATAGAACCTCTTTAGATAAACTTTTTGAAGTTTCTAATTATTTCCTATTTTTCTACTAAGTCTGATACTTGAGTTATCCTACTTCTAAATTCTAATTTTACAAATACATATTGTATACTTCCCCCTTTCCATTTCTAGCACCTTAAAATCAATTACATTACTTCTTTTTATTTTTGTTAACATCCCCTCAAGTCGTGAATACATGTCCCATGGGTCTGCCTAATTGATTCACTTCTCTTCCTCCCCATCATTAACACTCTATATTAAACCACTTTCAGTTTCTTACCAGCCTTGTACTCTTAGATGTTAAAATCAGAAACAGTCTAAAAGGATTTCATTTAAAGAAAAAAAAAAAAAGGCAGGGAGACATTTTTGGCATATGAGCAGGTATAGTCCAGTACTACTTTGGAAAAACACCTCATTGTTTAATCAGTTAATCAGAGATAACCAAAGTTAACTTAAAAGAAATCTACTTGGTATGTTTTTATGTATAACCAGAAGGTCAGAAATTCCACGGAAGGCATCATCTTTGGCTGTCACAGTAACTCATTTCAGTTGTCTAGTATTTTCCTCTATGAAATACTGTAGGAACAATATAATCTCCACTCTCATTTTATTTAACATCATGAATCTCTCTGCAGTGGTAACATTTACTTTAAGAAAAGTCATTGTATTTTATGAGCATGTGTTTTTAACCATGAAAAATTGTTATATTCAAAATCATATAACATATTGGGTTATCTTTGCCATCTTAAATGTATCAGTTTCAGTTTAATGTCTTCAGCATTTAAAAAGTTTTAATTTTCTGTTGCGGTCTTTGATGCATTTTGGAGTTTAGTTTTATGCAGGGTCATATGTATGGATCTTTTTGCATTCTTCTACATGCAGATGTAGGAAGCAGTAGTCTAGAAAGTTTTCCTAAGATTAATGAAAGACTGATGGAGCCCTGGATCTTTTTTTTCCTTCTGTTTAAAAAGCCAACAAGGCTCTGCTTTGTAAGTGCTCTGCATTTGAGCTGTGGTGGGATCTTTGCTGTTCACAACATGTAATGGTTTAGTTCCTTGCAAATAGGATTGCAAGGAAGACATGCAAAAACTAATACTGAATTTTTAAACAGTGTCAAAGCAAGTGAATTTTCTGTGCATTGTTGGTAGTTTAAAAAAATTCCCCCATGTTATTATTGTGAACACCTTGCTTTGTGGTCATTGTAACATTGAGGGAGGGGGAAGGAAGTAATAGACCACATGTCCCTGTCATTTGTTCAAAACATTAGGCAGAATGTAATATTCTTTTGTAAGAAATATTTTATGGTTTTCAAAATAAATTTAGTGAATTTTAAAAAATAACTTTCTGGAATAATGTCCTTATTTGCTATTAAAAGATAAGACTGCTACTGGTGATGGCAGCATAGACTTTAAGTCCAGCACTTGGGAGTAGAGGCAAGCAAACTTAAGAGTTTGAGGCCAGCCTACTCTATATAGTGAATTTCAGGCCAACTAGGCATAACAGTGAGTCAATTTTCTGTTTCTGTCTTTAATTCTCTCGTATCATTCTTTCATCTCTCCCTGATTCCCTCTCTTTCTCCTGTTTCTATCACTTTGTCTTTCTTTCTCCTTTCCTCTCTCTCTATCTCTGTCTCTCTTACACACACACACACACACACACACACACACACAGAGAGGTAGATATAAATATAAAGAGATATTTGCATTCATTCATAGAGCAATTAATGATTCTGTGAATATACTTTATTATACATTTTTTGAAATCTGTGCAGGCTCTGAGAATGAAAACCTGGCTTCTTTGAAAGGGACCTTTGTCTATGTCATAAGCATGAAGATTTGTTATTTAGAGCTCCCTAAGAAGTGTTTCAAAGCAAATATAATTTTGCCAAATAAATGTAGGTGATGGGCATTCCCATATTGGAGGGCAGTGGAGGGATAAGTTGGGCATATTCTGGGACAAATGGTAGACTAATATGTCTGGGACAGAGAATTTGAGTAGGATAGTAATGACATTATATAGAATTAGGTACCAGCCTACTCCTAGAAATTCATGATCATTCTCAAGAGCTTGAAGATTATGTGAAAGAGCTTTAAAAGATTTTAGGGAGAAACAGAAGCATATTTACATTCTTGAAATATCCTGTAGAAGCCAAGTGGAAAATGAATTAGTGTGGACAAGACAAATTTCAAGTGGGGAGGAATACTAAGCAACAGGCTGTGGTTACTCAGTCCCTTTGCCATTGACTTTGAAGCACAGAATAATTCATCCTTGCATATTTATTTTGTTCCTGTTTCCCAGGATGTGTCTTGATAAATGAAGCTGAGAATTCACATTACTGTTAGACCTGATTCCTGCCCTCAAGATATTTAGATTATATTTCAGAGAAAAAACAAAAAACATAATGTATAGTATATAGTGTTTTAATAGCTTCAAATATATTTGTATGTGCAATACCTTTTTTATCCTTAAAATACTGGTCTCTCATCCCCCATGGAGGGCCTCACACTTCCTAGGGAATAGTGTGGGGATTGGGTGGGGGTTGGGGGCACTGGTAGAGGGGCAAGGAAAGAGGGGTGGAAGAGGGAGCTCAGATCAACATGTGAAGCAAGCATGTTTCTAATTTACATAAAACATATATTGAGAAAAATACTGGTCTTTCAGAGAGTAACTGACATTTGCTAAATGAAAGCTTGTAGCAAAATTCTTAAATATAATTCCAAACAGTTTTCCTTAACTAATGGGAATATGATCTTGTCACTACACTGTACTGTTGTACTTGTTAAAAACAAGAACAATGGGTGATGTATATGGTAAAAACATGTGGCATTGTATAAAACATGACTACTTCTCAGACACTTTGAAAGTCAAGAATTATGTGGTAAATTTTTAGGATTGATCAGTCTGTCTTGAATGATAATTTCTTAATAGAGTAGGATGCCAGTTTACGAGTACTTCTGTAAATAAAGAAATTTATGCAAACAGGCAACAGGATGTGAGACTTGGTACATTGTGGTTCTTGTAGGAGAGCTTAAGAAAGATTTAGACTCATCAGTAGAATGTATCTAATAGTAAAGATCTTAGTATCAATGGTTAAAGTGTATGAAATTTTATAAATAGACTAGTGGCCACAGGATTCACGAAATACAATTAGAAAAAAGAACACTGAAGTAGCACTTGGAATGAACGGGCAGAAAAAGATAGATGTAAGGCCAGGTAGGAAAATGTTCCCATAGATGTGCTCTTCCTCTAATGGGCAAACTCACTGCTTTTGTTCTGTTTCTTCCTTAAGGTCTTTACATGCCTTGAGTTCTCACTCTTATCTCACACCTCTGTGTTGTTCATTTCACCATTTTGTGCATTTGGTTAATGAAGTGCTTTGTTGTTCTTTAATCACCATGGTTCTGATGGCTTGAAAATCTGGAAACCTTTGAAATGTTAGACTTGTAGAAAAACATATTTACAATGCCAAGCATGGTGCTTCATGCCTGAGGTTCCAAAGCTAGGAGGGAGAGGCTGGAGGACTGCAAGTTAGAAGTTAGTCTGGGCTACATAATGAGATGCGGCTTTGCAGAAGCAAAGCAAACAGAACAAAACACATTATTACTTTTCATATCCTAGATATTCTGCCATTAAACTTACAATTTTTTCACTTCTTCCACTTCAGTTTACATTTTGGTTAGGCTTACCGTTAACTAGAAAATTCTTACCATTTCTGTCTCCTATCTCCATTGGCATTTAGAATATCTGTAATTTTTTGTTTGTTTTGTTTTGTTTTTCATAATTGGGTTTCTCAGCCGGCTGTTGGTGGCCCATTCCTTTAGTCCCAGCACTCAGGAGGCAGAGACAGGTGAATCTCTGTGAGTTCGAGGCCAGCCTGGTCTACAGAGTGAGTTCCAAGACAGCCTCCAAAGCAATACAGAGAAACCCTGTCTCGAAAAACCAAAAAAGTTGATTATTGTTCTTTCAAGGTCTGTGAAAAATTGTGCTAGGATTTTAATGGGGATTGCATTAAATCTGTATGTTGCTTTCGGTAAGATTGCCATTTTTACTATGTTGATCCTACTATCCAAGAGCATGGAAGATCTTTCCACTTTCTGGTGTCTTCTTTGATTTCTTTCTTTAAACACTAAAAGTTCTTGCTATACATGTCTTTCACTTGTTTGGTTAGTGTTACCCCAAGGTATTTTATGTTGTTTGTGGCTATTGTAAAGGGCTATGTTTCTCTGATTTCTTTCTCAGCCCTTTTATCATCTGTATATAGTAGGGCTACTGATTTTCTTGAGTTGATTTTGTATCCTGCCACTTTGCTGAAAGTATTTATCAGCTGCAGGAGTTCCCTGGTGGAGTTTTTTGGGTCACTTATGTAAACTATCATATCATTTGCAAATAGTGAAAGTTTGACCTCTTCCTTTCCAATTTGTATTCCTTTGATCTCCTTTCGTTGTCATATTGCTCTAGCTAGAACTTCAAGTACAATACTAAAGAGGTATGGAGAGAGTGGACAGCCTTCTCCAGATACCCACAGATAAACACTGAACTGAACTCCTGGAATCCAGTGTCAGAAAGAGAGAACTGAAGGGCAAAGGAGTTAAGAGTGGGCTGGTTTAACCCACAGAAATAGCTGACCTGAACAAGGGGGAGCTCTTGGCCTCACTCTATCTATAGGCTGATGTAAAGCAGCTTAGTGGATCTCTGCAGTTAGTGTTCTGTTACATGTTCAGAGTCACTCTTTGAGCTTGTAGTGTGACTCATGTGGACATTATCTAGTGAAAATGTTACATTTTGTAATGTTGGAATGAAATTTCACAGCAATTGCTTCTGAAAGATATTTACAGCAGTACATTTACAAATCAATATCTGACTTAGTTGTAGAAAGGTCAGAAAAGAAGAAGACTTATGAGAAAATAAAAAATAATGTTCCTTATGTTCATAATGATTGTTGTAGTTGGGCAGTTAGATAAAATACACAAATCAGAGTTTGATGTAGTAGCAGATTTAGCTACAGAATATTATGTCATCAGGAATTGTCATCTTCTTTAAACAAAATGCAGTACTACAGGTAAAATGCTCTGCTTTATAGATGGACAGTATGCAGCTTCTAATACAACTATTTGGTGTATTCACACTACTGTTAGCAGAGAAGGCAGACAGTAGACTAAGGAAAATCATTGTAGAAACTAACTTCAACATAAACCACATTTATTTACTTTTTAAAAAAGCACCCCCAGTGAAGCTCTGACTGGAGGTTGGAAGTTGAAAACATACCAATTTCTGTGTTACAGGCAAGACAACCTTAATAGAATTTTAATATGACCAAATTCAGCTGTTTAGTATAACTGTCTGCCTTCTTAAATGCTATAGCCAAAGGTAATCTGCTTGTTATGCACTTCCTTTATGATCCCAGCAAGTCACACATTCTGGAAGTAAATGTTATATTTACCATAATCCATGAAAGGAAAAAGGCTGAGCTAAAAATACATAACTGAGCAAATGTGAAACACTGCTGTTCAAGTTTTGTAATTGTTCCATAAATGAGACTCGGGCATCTGTGTGGCAGAGATACTTTTATGTATCAGTGAAAGAGCTGGCTGAACTTCAGACGGGTTTGCAAGGGCATCAAGATTCGTGAGCATCTGTGAAACATGTTTTGTGCTGACCAAGCAAATAATAGCAGGACTCTTAGGTTTGAAAACATAGTTGCCTGGTGAGTGATTACATTTAATATGATAATCAGGTAAAATTGTCTGCATAGAACCAGTTGGTGAAGTGGAGATATTAAAGGGTGGAGTTGCTCTGGGAAATCTATATTCTCAAACCAGCTACAAAGGAGGATGGGAGTGCAGAAAGCAGGAAGTAGAATGCAGAAGTGAACTGTAAGTGACTGCAAAAAGAAAATCATGTAAACAGTGAACTTTGTTCAGCGTGAATGTGGAACCACAAGGAAACCAGATAGAGTGTAGAAAGTCCAACTGGTCTCTCCATAGTAGATGAGAAACTATTTTTCAAATTTCTGTAATATGATCAACATATTTAAGCTTTATTTAGCATTATGGATGCAGGGATCATATGAAGCTATGTGGATTCTGTTTTTTGAAACGTATTTATTTTGTATTCTGCTTGTTACTTTGTATGAGAAACAGTATTCTTTATACACACTTTTAAAAAATATGTTCTAGATTTTCCCTTATTTAAAATCAGACAGCATTCGGCCCCTACTCTTTCCCAGTACTGTTAAACATGTAGCATTTCTTGTTTAATCCTCACAGCAGCACTGACAAACCTCGCGTGCTCATCTTGTGCCTATGTTATCTGGAATTCTGAGTAATTTTGAGGACTTTTACAGAGCCAAAAGTGTTGCATAGTTTCGATTCAAACTTGGATCTGGCTAGTATCAAAATCCCTCCAATTCATTACACTTTCTCAATATATAATATTTTAGAGGGACTTATATAATTAATGAATTATTTTAAATAATTGTACATTACTAGAAACATTCTGTTCGTAAAGCCATGAAATCCCCCCAAAAGAAAATCCCCAAAGTCTAATCAAAGTGTTTAACCAAAATATTTTTAATTTAAATGATTTTTTTCATTTTTTAATATTAATTGATCAGTTCATACATGTATAAAGTAAAACAAAATTATATTCAGTCCCCATTTCCCTCATCCAGCTCTCCCCAAACTCCCTTCACTATGGCCCCTCCCAATTTCATTTCCTTTTTTAAAAATGTGTTTAAATAACACCTTTGGTCCTTTAGTGCTACCCATATGTTATAGGTGGAGTCATAACCTGGAGCATGGGGAATCTACCAGTAGCCACACATTCACAAAACAAAGAGTGATCCTCCACCAGCAGCTATCAACTGTCATCAGATCCTCATCAAGGAATGGGGCCTAAAGAAGATGTCCACATCTATGCCAGAATGTCAGCTGCATGAGTCTCCTGAAGGCAGCAACAGTTGGTGTGAGGTACTGAGTGGTATAATTAAGGGAAAATGCCCATTCAGAGCTGAGCACCAGAGTCTCTCTTCACCACTTTGACTAGATATGCATCTCAGCATTGATGCAGCTCACTGCACAAAAAAAAAAAAAAAAAAAAAAAAAAAACTCTGACCAAGGATGAAGGCTACCTAGAGAGCAATTTGGCCATTTAGCAAATAACTATTTAGCAAAATAACAATAGGTTCTACTCGGGTCTGTCACTTCCTCGGTCATAGTCACTGGGTTTTTGACCCAGCCATGAAAGTCCCTTGTATGGATCAAACTTCAAATTCACTCAGAATGCCCTTAGCTATCCGTAACGGTAATGCCACTATCATACCAATAAATATATCTTGCCTAGTAAGTTGGTATTGTAGCTTGTAGAGTCCTGTAATAGGTAAGATCACCTTTTTCCCCCTGCAGTCTACATGCTATCATCTGACACTATTAAAGCTACAGTGGAAAGGAATTTCCTAGTTGGTTTATGATTGATTTTTCTGTATCCTATAGGCAATGTGTGTAGGAATTAACAGCAATAGATCTCTTGCTCTTGATTTTTTTTGGTGTTTTTTTTTTCTTTTCTTTTGTTTAAGACAAGGTCTCATGTGGACCAGACTTGCCTCGCCTCAGATTCACTTTGCTACCAAAACACTGACCTTGAATTTCTGGTCCTCTTGACTCCCACTTTTGATATGATAGGATGACAGGCATGTAGTACCACAGCTGGCTCTAAGACTATTTTTAAAAACATACCTTTAAAAGTTAGAGTGCAAAAATAATAAGCACACCTTTATTCCATATCTGAATATTCAAAGCTCACATAATAAAAAGGAAAGATTTTTGTTATAATCTCAATTCAGAAACTTCATTTTTTCCCCTTTTCCCTTATCCTTGTGTGATAGGTGTATCTTTTGTTTCATCTTTAGCTGACTGAATTAAATTCCACAGAAAGTGAATTGGAGAATTCCATTGGATCACATTGCCATAGCCTATGGTTTCCTAATAAGAAAAAGTCTTCATCTGTGGATTATTGCTATTTACTTTCTTAAAGAATGGACACTTTCTTATAGTCTAAAGTCTTTCCAGGTTTCTTTTCCTCAAAGACCAAAGGCTTCTGGATTCTCCATGTCATTAGATACCTCATCTTTCATTTACAGTTCATAGCCACATCCCAAATATGTTCATCCATAAAGGATTATCTTTGCCGAGCTCTCTGAAACACTTAAAGAAGGCAGTTCATCAGCTACTCATATTCAGAAGAGAATAGTGCTGATTTGGTAAATGTAGGTATTCAAAAGGATAGTGAGGTTATATGGCATGTTAATAACAGTTGTTAGGGACCATTAGGTTAGATCAATACTTGAACTAAGAAAGATTACTATATCCTATTCATCTATCTGATCTTTCTGACGGCCCCGCCCTAATGCGCTATATGGGGGTGGAGTTGGAGTGGGGTGGGGCTGTGATGGGGTGGAGAAATGATTCAACAATAAAGAAAACTAGCTGCTCTTCCAAGGGAACTGTTTTGAGTCTGAGCACTCACATGATGGCCCAAACCATCTACTTCTAAGGGATCCAATGCCCTCTTCTGACCTCTGTGGGTACTGCATGCATGTGGTACACAGATACATGCAGGTAAAACGCCTGTTGTACACATAAACTAAAAATAGATTAATATTTTAAATGATGCATGAACTCAAAACCATAGTACTGAGAAGTAGGAGGTAATTCAAAGAAATTATTACTTTTGAATTCTTTTTCTTTTACTCGTCTCTCATACAGTACATACATACCACAGTTTCCCTTCCCTCTTCTCTTCCCAGCTCCCCTCCACAGATCCAATCCTCCTCCAATTCCCTTCAGAAAAGAGCAAGCCTCTGAGGGATATCAAGTGAACATGGTATATCAATTTACAATGAGAATAGGTACAAACCCTCCTGTCAACACTGAATGAGGCAACCTAGTAGGAGGAAAGGGGTCCCAGGAGCAGGCAAAAGAGTCAGAGACACCTGCAACTCCCATGTTAGGAGTCCAACAAAAACCTCAATCTGATCAACCTCAAAATATATGTAGAGGACCTAACACAGACCGTTTCAGGCTCCATGATTGTCACTTCAGTCTCTGAGCCCCTGTGAACCCTGCTTAGTTAATTCTAAGGGCTCTGTTCTTCTGGTGTTCTTGACCCCCTCTGGCTCCTACAATCCATCCTCCTCTTCTTTGGGGTTCCCCGAGATTTGCCTAATGTTTGGCTGTGGGTCTCTGCATCTGCTCACCAGTTGCTGGATGAAGGAAGCCTCACTGATGGTGATTGGGCTAGGCCCTGATATATAAATATAGCAAAATATCATTAGGAATCATGTCATTGAAGTTTTTTGTCAGTCATATTTGGTTCTACCCTAGGTCTCTGCGCTATCCAGCCTCTGGTTTCTGGCCATACCAGCAGTGACAGGCATGAGCTCCCTCTCATGGGTCTCAAGTTAGACAAGTCATTGGTTTACTTCAGATTTCTAAGTGTTTGCTTTCATGAAAGATACTTGGTGTCAGGTGACTGCTCTGGTTGGCCTTGAACTCATTGTGAAACATTGTCAATATTGATGCCAACAAAACGCAATGATATTGTAGTTTGTGAATGTTTAAGAAAGCCTCTCATTAAGATTTTTTATTCAAAGGTAGAAGTAATCAAAAGTCAATTCTGTTTCTCTTCTTTTTTTGTTCTTTTAATGTAATGATTCCCAAGAGCTTCTATAGTCATTAAAAACTAAAATGCTTGTGCAAAATTTGTCCTCATACGCCCTTTTGAGTGTGACTTCTATGAATATCAACCAGAATGTCTTTGTTAAGTGGGCCAATCCTGTTAAAATGATTGGGTTCAATGTTTCATAAGCACAAGGAAATATATGCAAAACAAATGGATGTCTCTTGTCTTGAATGTGGAATGGATGTTGCAGAAACTACATAATAACTGTTTGCCTTTATTAGAAGGAAATTATTCTGATTATCACCTCTATCTCATACAATGGAGATTTTGTAGTACTGTGTCACTTGAATATCCCTTTTTGTGAATACTTTTCTATAAGCCTATAAAAATGTTAAGCAGATTTTTGTTAGGGCCAATGCACAGGACCCAACAGCTTTCTTCCATTAAGAGCAATAAGGTAGCACTAGCACAGAGGCTGCTCTGTCTTAGGGAGAGTCACATATCAGAGTTAGGATCAGCCTGAAGGTGTCATTGAGGTCATAGACCTATATGAAGTTAAAATAGATTTTACATTAAAGGGCTACTACAGCTTAGCACCAGCAGAGCTATCAAAAGCCTGTGTTGGCTTATTTGTGAATGTTCCACAGCAAGACCTGTAACCTGTATAATGAGGATTTGGTTTAATCAGGAATGGACTCAACATGCTTCCTAAATGCATGTATTATGTCCTTACAATAAAATTTATATAATAAATGGTAGGTACCCCAGCCACATTTAAATTGAGATTATTAGTAATAGGAGCACTGTACTGCATTAGTCATCATTCATATTTTACAGAAATAGTTTTGTCTCCATTTACCCAGTACATAGAAAAAGAAGCTGCTTTTGCTGACTGGTCTAAAATATTTAACCAAATGTAAATATTAGAAGTGTATTTTGCTCAATGTGCTGCTTTCTCCTATCTTTAACCAATATAAATGTGAAGTTGTAAATAATTGAAGCTAAGACCTATCCAGCATTAGAGCCATATATGAATTTTAATAAAAGTCAAGGACCGTATAATACTCTGCTGGAAGCTTACAAAGCAATCCACCTTTTATATCTTGGTTTAGAATAACATTCTGTCCTTCCTCTTTCTTGAGCTACTTTGATTTTTTTAAATGGACTCCTTTATTTAAATTAAGAATACATTTAGAGTAGTTTTAACAACATATGGTTTCATTCATAAGTAACTCTTTAATTTATTTCACCATAATTCTTCTCTACCAGTGTTTTCAATGTTTTTGTTAATTTAAAAAAACAGTATTTACTTTGATTCAACTAACCTAGATATTCTTAATATAGATTATTGTCATAAAAGCAAACAAACAAAATTCCAAACAAGCCAGTAAGTGCCAGTTAGTGAACTAAAATTTGCCTCATTAATCCTCATTGTATGATTTCACATTGAAAATACATCCTAGCTAGAATCTGTATGGAGCAATAAACTTCTAATTTGTGACAAGTCCCTGCCTCCACACCTAAATATGTTGATAGTATGTGTTACGTAAATTGACCGTCTCCAATAGTTGATGAGATTCTTATTTTCCGACACAGCTAAATCCGCAGTTCTTTAGATTTTATTTCACTTGGGTAGAATATGCTGAAGCCCAAGTTCATTCTATAAATCCTGTGTCAATAAATAAGAGCATCGTGGCCAAAGCAGGAGCCATTTCCAGAAGTACTGGCCAAAAAAGCATGAGGCTTCGCACTCTTGAGCAAGGCCTTAGTACAGTCTGTTTCTGTTATTTCTAATTTTGCTTATGGTGAACTCTCACCTACTTTCTTTGACTCCTCCTCATTCTAAACTCTGTGTTAAGGAGAACCATTGCCAAGCTACTCTTGATATTTGCCATTCCTTGGGCCACTAATGAAATATGTGTTAAAGTCTCAAAAACAAGTTGATCTCAGTTGTGTGTGCATAAAGTCTTGGGCACATAATTAGGAAGCCACCTCATCCATCATCTTTCATTCCTCCCTAATACTGTTTGTTCTTGGGTGAGCACTCATTTAGCTGTGTGCTCATCAGCTCATCTCTAAAAGTCTTAATGCCTTTGTTCTCTTAAATATCTGTTCCTAATACTCTGAATACAAAAGCTCACACAGCTTAATTTCCCTCAGAAGTATAGTGTTTCTGATATTTATATCAAATGACTTTGTGGGGAGAATTGAGATAATTTTTGTAGCCACTGGGTTTGTTCTTAATATTTCTATTCTTGATAAGTGCTCAGGCTTCAACAATAATAATGTTTCTGTGGCATTTTGTTTGCAGTAATATAAGCCACACATCTTTCAAAGTAGTTTTGTTCTCCATCAATCATTCCTATAAGGAAAAAGAAATTTTGATTTTCGATAACTGAAGGTAGGAGAATATGTATTATAAATGTTGCCTTGCCATGGTTACTAAGTTTGTGATGCACAGCCTTTCAATTGTATTCCTGTTAAAAACAAACCTAGCATTCATGTTCATGTTCTTCCAAAAAAGTTTATGTAGTAGTAGCATTTGAATGATTCTGTTGTTTGGGAAATCTTTCAATTTATTTGCATTGGTTACCCTCTTTAAATTGCTTATTTAATAAGATGCATACAAACCTAAAATCTAACAGATACCTGGAAGTGGAAGGTGTTGCTGTTCTAGCAATGGCCAGCAGCGACCTCTTGCTTTCAAGTCAGTAGACATTGAGGTTCTTCTGCATAGCCTAAAGTCCCCACAATAAACAATAGTAAGAAAGTGAAACCCAGAGAGAGAGAGAGAGAGATCTATATGTTCCGCTTTTACTTTTGAACTTATTTTTGATACAAGTGCCACACTCAAAATATAACATTCTACTTATTTTCCACATGTATAACTCCTTTCACTTCAAGAAGGCTATTTAGCAAATACTGTCAATTCAGGAAAATTATAATTGCAATTTTGGTTGCCCCAGTTTACAGCTGTTATTTTAACACAGAAGAACTATTTTAGTACTGTGTTACTATTAAAAATCAAAGTCATTATTTCAATAATTTTAAAGTACCACAAATAATAGTTGTAGGTAGCTTTTCAGTTTCAATATTTGACTTCCTGAGTATTTCTCAGTGTATTATCATGAAACGGCAATGGAAGAAATACACAATATTTGTAAAAAGAAGTTTTCCAGAAGGATAAAGTTGTGTAATTAGAATTGTGAGGAAGGAATGGTGTTGATAATCATTTTTCATTCAATAACTACAGATGTTTCCTTATCCTATGTTTAGAGGAAGAGTAACTTTAATTTACAGATGTAAGTTCTAAATTCTAAATTCCCTTATCAAAGTTGTTAAATATAAGTTTCACAACTTTTCCTGTGTATTTCCTACTTTCAGATCACCAGTTAGAACCTGTACAACAGTCATATAGATAGTATACTGAGTTTTGTGAGTACTTTTTGAATTATTTTTCCTTTTGTATCTTTGCATGAGTAGGGACAACAGGAAAACTATCCAGGAAGTGGATGGGGGAACATTTTACAGGCTTTTATTTTGTTGTTGATAGTATTTGGCTTGTGTGTAATTTTACTTTGAGGAAAGGCTGTCTCTTGTGGTTGAATGAGTTGGTAGAATTTTGAGTTCCGAAGTCTATGAGTTTATGACTCCAGCAGATACACCAGTGTTATATACACAATGGCCTGTAAGCCACAATATAAATAGAGATTATTGTTCTGCATAGTCAGTTTGGCTATAAGATGTTCAAAAGATTATTGTGGCTTTTATACTACAAGGAATTAAGACAGATTCTTTTAAAAATATTTTTAGTTTCATTTTATTTATGTGTATGTGTGTTTTCACTTGCAAATATGTCTGTGTATCACATGTATCCCTGGTACCCACAGAGGTCAGAAGACAGTATAGAATTCCTTGGAACTGGAGTTATGGATGGTTTTGAGCCACCTTATGGGTACTGGGAACTGAACCTGGATATTTTGTAAAAGAACAGCAGGTGCTTTTAATCTCTGAGCCAGCTCTATAGCTGGCTAAGGCAGTTTCTGGTAGACCAAACCTTTAAAAAATCCATGAGTTTTCAAATCTCATGTGAAATAAACCAAACGGAAAAGAATAGAGCTAAGTGTGACTAGGAAAAGTAATTAGATGCTCCAGGTGAAGTCATACTGCTACAACTCACCCTGGTCATTCATCACACCTGTGAATGGGAAGCAGCAGCATGCAAACAAGAGGCCTGTGGAGTTACAGAAGCACATTCTAAAGAGGAGAAATCCTGTGTGGGGAGCAGTAACTTGCCCTTTTCTCATAAGTGGTGCTGAAAGTTCCCACTTATATCCTAGACTTTTCTTCTTGAAGACCTTTGTTGAGTAATATAAGCCCATAGTGACAGTGAGTCAGTGAGGTGGTTTTACACAGCCTGCTGTTCCTAAAGTGAAATTCTAGGCTTGCCCCAGAAAAACTTACTCATATAACAATCTCAAAATAAGCCAAACTTTGAATAGAAAGAAAAGAACATCTTATTTAGAACATTGGATGTCAGATTGTTTAAGCTACTAAACAATGAGACATTTGCAAATAGTGACACTGTTGTGACCATGATCTAAACCAGTGACTAGTACAGTAAACACTTGTTACATAAGTAAGGGGAAAAATTACCTTTCCATATTAGTAATAACATCAGTTAAATAACAGTGTAGGAGTTGGCAAAGATAACATCAACTGCAAGAAACTCTGGTGAACAGGTCTATCTTATGCACTCACTTCTGGGTTTGCAGAAAAACCACCTTTAACTTAACTGTTTTAACTTGACCATTTTTAACTAATAATACTTAAAGGATATTTTTGAGCATAACATAAAAATGTGCCTCATTTCCAAGTAATATGTATGTGTATTCCTGCAAAATAAAGTTTATTATCCCTTCAATTTTATTTAATGGAATCTTCCCTTGGTTGGTGGTATAGTTTTAACTTCCATCTTCAGAATGCATAAAATTCATAAAGATTCACAATTTTCATTTTTTACCCTCTAAAATTTCAGTAGCATAGCCAGGTGGTGGTGGTGCATGCCTTTAATCCTAGCACTCGGGAAGCAGAAGCAGGTGGATCTTTGTGAGTTCGAGGCCAGCCTGGCCTACTGAGTGAGTTCCAGGACAACCTCCAAAGCAATACAGAAACCCTATGTCATTAAAAACAAAAAACAAAAAACAAAACAAAACAAAAGCAGTTAAACACTGAACTGAACTCCTGGAATCCAGTTGCAGAAAGGGAGGAGTGATGAGCAAAGGGGTCAAGACCAGACTGGTAAAACCCACAGAAATAGCTGACCTGAACAAGGGGGAGTTAATGAACCCCAGACTGATAACTAGGAAACCAGCATAGGACTGATCCAGAACCCCTGAACATGGGTGTCAGTGAGGAGGCCTCAGCAATCTATGGGGCTTCTGGTAGTAGATCAGTATTTATCTCTAGCATACAAATGGACTTTGAGAGCCCATTCAACATAGAGGGATACTCTCTTAGCCTAGATATGTGGGGGAGAGTCTAGGTCCTGCTCCAAATGATATGACAGACTTTGAAGATCCTGGGGAGTGGAAAGGGAATGGCATAGAGGTTAGTGGGGAACAGGGGAAGATGGAGGGAGAGAAAACTGGGATTGACATGTAAAACAATCTTGTTTGTAATTTAGATTTAAAAAATAGAAAAAAATAAAAAAATTCAGTGGCACATCTTTATCTTTAGAATAGTCAAGGATAATTCTGGGTACAGACAATCCAGTTTGTTATCTGTCTAGTAACCTAGAACACAAGGGAATAGGTAGGTTAAATCAGTGCAGGTACCATGCGTTGTGGTAGTGATTTCTTTAAAGTTCTCCATATGTCATGGCTAGAATTAGTAGAGGTCTCAGCTCCTAAAATAAGAACTTCCTCCCTAACCATGTATTTGAAAAATTATGTCACCATTGGTTGAAGAAAAAAACGTTTTTGCATTTCTGGATGCCAGCTGAGACATCCCTAAGAGCCAGGACTAATGTCTAACTTACCAACCATAGAAATATAAGCTATTTCTAGAATGATCTCTCCCCTCTTTTAAATATAGACAGATATTTAATTTTTAATACTTTCCAGGTTTTTGACAGGTTCCACATATGCTAATAGAAAATGGGCTTATTATTTGAAGCACAGAGCTTCTTGTCACTGAAGCTTCATTAACACTGTTATTGCTGCCTGACATTTATCTTATAATTTTCTGGAGCTGACTGTTGTGTCTCCATGGAAACCTAAATTGCAATTGAAACAAGTATGATAATAAAGGCATCCACCAAGATTGACAGCAAGTAAAGCCTAGTTACATTTGTTTATAGTTCCTGCAGTAGCTACAGCTAGAGGCAGAGACTGTGCATTTTGGGTACTCAGAATTAACTCTCTCCTGCCACCGTGGGACCTGACTCAGCCTAGATGGCAAGCTTACTATAACATCTTCAGCTATGATGTTAGTAATAATGATATTCATTTTTTCTGGAATAATACCAAGTCATTATGAATAACGATTATAAAATTAACCATGATATTATTTCAATTCAAAAGAAAAATTTGTATCATTGTACCACTATTCAATATTGATCAGTCCTGAATTGCCAGCTTGTGATGATGTAAGAATAATCTGTTTTAATGTAGCGGGAACAACTATAGTTGTACTAATTTTTCCCTTAATGTTGAGGAACCTGAGCTCTCTCAAGTTCATGACTTAATATTGATTTGGTCGCTGCCTTAAAGCAGAGTCTTGGAAGTAGAGTAGGTCCAGAGTGAATTGATTTAAAATTAATCTCATTCTGAAAGACTCCATCCATCTGGCTGTGTTTAGGAAAGGAACTTAGACAGATATATAAACACATGATCATCTGCATTCATTGTGCCAGATGTAGTGTCAAAATGAAAAAATGTCTCAAACATGGGGAATTGTAATAATATAAGAGTCATTATGATTTAACACATAGTCTTATTTGATTAGAGGGTTAGCTCTGATGATATATATATATATATATATATATATATATATATATATATATATATATGTTAAGAACAAGTAATTTAAATGCCAAAGTCTATTTCTGATTGAAGATATTAAATCATTTTTTACTGATGATTTAAGCTATTAAAGGCAGTTTCTTGCTGGGTGGTTGTGGCACATGCCCTTATCCCAACGCTCACAAGGTAGAAGCAGGTGGATCTCTGTGAGTTCAAGGTCAGCCTGATCTACAGAGTGAGTTCTAGGACAGCCAGGGCAACACAAAGAAACCCTTTCTCAGCAGTGGGGGTGTGTAATTTCAGGGATACAAATGTCCAAATCAGTATGTTCTAATTGTTATTGATTTCAGCTTATAGTTCAATTTAAGGATTTAAAAACTAGCCAAGTAAGTTGTCATTTGAATTTTACCTTTTCATAGATGGTTTTATAGCATGAAAATTCACCAAAACAGTATTTAAGAGAAATAATAAATTTACATATTGCTAGCTGCCTTCTTTCAACTGCAATTACATTTCATTTATATTCTTTGATTACATATCATTTGTGGCCATAAATGACCATGTAATGTAGGTCAAGAGCAGGTTGAAGATAGACCAACTCAAGCTTAAATTTACCATGATATATGATGAAACGAATAATGAATGGGTGATCTCTGTTTAACAGAAAAATAGGTAGAGTCTAAGTGCCAGGTTATACCAAAGGTCAGCAAACTCTTAGTCCTATAGTCCAGAATGGGAAAGACCACCAAATAATTTGTCAGTGATACAAATGCAAGATGATAACCAAGAATAGGACATGCACCACAAAGGACAAGTAAACTTAGCAGGCATTGAGAGAAAGCTGGGTATGATATAGGAGCTCTTTTGAATTAGTGCACTAGCTCTTAAGATTTAACTGAACAGTACTAGATGGGATAGCCTTTTTTTTCTGATGGTACAACCATGAGATTTAATGTTTACAACCTTTCAGATGTCTTGCCCTGTTAGATCTCTTCATTCAAGGAAATGCATATTTAAAAGAGGCAGGAACAGCGTTAGAATTCTAGATAAAGCCTCCTTGACTACTTTATTTTTCTGCAAAACTGTACTCAGTGCTTTGCTTCCCTGACTTTCTTTCCCCCACTGAAATGATATTTCTAATATATTTTAAATGATTTTTGTCACCCACTAGAATATAATGTCTATGAGTATTTTATTTTGGTTTTTCTTGTAGATTTGTCTTCAGTACCTTGAACAGTGTCCTAATTGTGAAAGTCACCCCATAAATATTTATTGATTTTATAACTGAATAATACATTCCTGTCATCAAGAATTTCAGTTTCATACTGTACCCATGCAGGGGTTTAATTGTTTCTTTGGGTCAAGTGGTCAGAGAAAGAAAAAAAATCAGAGCAAGAACAAGCACTCGGTCTGTATTATATACCTGTTGAATATGAAACACTATTCTCTCAGGATTATTGGTTGTTCTAGGAGAATTTAAGCCATAAAAATAGTAGAGAAGAAGTTTGGCAGGGCGGTGGTGGCGCACGCCTTTAATCCCAGCACTCGGGAGGCAGAGGCAGGCGGATCTCTGTGAGTTTGAGGCCGGGCTGGACCGACAGCCTCCAAAACAATACAGAGAAACCCTGTCTCGTAAAACAAACAAAAAAAATAGTAGAGAAGTTAAACATAAAACTTCGTTGCAGGTGCTAGGGACAGGGCTTAGGGAGTAAAAGTACTTGCTATACATTCATGACCTGAGCTTGGCTCTCAAGTATCCACCTAAAAACTGGGTGTGGCTATAGGCATCTGTAGCTTTAATCCTGTGGCCAATGGAGACAGGAGAACAACTGGGATTTGCTGATTAACAGCTTAGCTCTAATTTTAATGAAAGACCCTGTCTATATTATTTGCCCCTCTTTTGTGCATTTTTTTGTTTTTGTTGCTTGATGCTAGATTTTATATATAGGTGGGACAGGAGGTAAAATTTAAAAAAAAATTAGTGTGCACTTTGGGAAGTATGAGCCCATGTTGATTTCCTATAATATCTGTCTTCATTTCATAATGATCTAATTTTCAGTTCATTGATAGCTAAACTAATCTCCTCTCAATCATCCTAAAGAGCCATTTTCAATTAGTTGCCTGTAGCAGACAGTCACATTTGGCAGTCAGGTGTGAGCAAGTAAAGCAGACTGAGAGGACACTTTTCAAATTGGTGGCCTGAAGAACTTTCTCCCCTGTGAAGTGGAAGCTGTGGTAGTGACCTTGGCCATCCAGGAGTGGGCGTGTCCTGTGAGTCTCTGTGCACTTTGGAAAGGTGAGGGCCTCTGAAAATCCTACTTGGGATGATTGTGTCCCGGACTGTTGCCATTTCTAAACATTCATCAGAAACATCTATCCTCTAGTAAAAATGCCTTCTGCCAAAGCCGCAAGTCCACTAAACTATTTCTGACAAATCTCAGCAGGAAATGAGTTTTTCAGTGAGGGTGGTCTATTACCAGTGCTTTGCCACTTTCCCAGCAAGGGCTATTGTGTATTCAGCCATCATGTACCCTCCTGCATGGCTCCACATTTACTTCTTTGTGGGGGTTTTCCAGCTTTCTGCTTTTTACTAGCAGTCAAATTGAAATAAGGTAATCAGGTTTCCTTTTCACTTCATGAGTCCAAATGCTGGTGTTTTGTGACCTTTTCTAAAGAGGAACAGTTCCCCATGTGTATTAGTTACTTTGTACCCTAATAACAGATGTATAGCTTTCAGATCTCTGACAAAACACAATGCAGTGTTAACTCTAGTAATTTGGTAAAACATCCATCACAAATGTGTTGTTTCCAAGTTGTTTGTGAAAGAAAATGATGTCCTATACATGCTTATGACATTTCTTTTTCCCTCAATTTTTGCCAGAGCTTATAGACAAGCAGTGCTTCATGTATGCGAACATAGAGTAATCTTGAATATTTTCTTCCCATAACACAAGGTAATTCACTTAAAATTTTAGCATTGGAGGAGGGTCTTACCTCTTTCAGATATTTGGGGATTATTTACTCCAGTTAATCTTTGATTAAGTTTTTTGGACTGATGCATGGCCATTACACCCCAAAGATCTAGGGCCTTATTTTATAATTGGCATGGCTGTAATTCAAAAGGGTTTGCTACACATGATAAGCGATAACAGTATCTTCCAAGTAAATTCAGGAATATCATTATTACTATATCTTATTGATGGTACGATTGATATCAACAGAGTTTTAAGTTTATTATAAGTATTCAGCTACCCACCTCAGTACAGTTAGGACAGAGCTGGGTAGCCTAACAATATTCAGCTGCACCTGGTTGAAAGGCAGTCAGGAAAGATGTCAGGAGGTTTCTGTCAAGTCAAATATTTAAAGGAACATTTTAAAAGGAGTTGCAGTTCCCAGAGCTTGAAGTTGAACTTCTGATTCTTCTTTTTAAAACTGAAAAACTGTAATAAGTTGATAATGATAGATGAGCTTCAGGAAGTTGTATAAGTTGTGACTATCCATACAGGCAACCACACAGTGGTTCTGCCTGTTCCCTGGTAGCCATGTTGTCAATCTGTGAAGTTAATGCTGTTATTAAATGACCAATACAAGATGGACAGTGTAGAAGATTGCTAGCGCATCCTGTGGCCTTCCAGAAGCATCAGACCCATTGCCAGTCCTCCTTTCTCTTCCTCTTTCTCCTTTCTTTTCCTGCCTTCCTTTCAGAAGCGTCAGACCATTGCCAGTCCTCCTTTCTCTTCCTCTTTCTCCTTTCTTTTCCTGCCTTCCTTCCAGAAGCGTCAGACCATTGCCAGTCCTCCTTTCTCTTCCTCTTTCTCCTTTCTTTTCCTGCCTTCCTTCCAGAAGCGTCAGACCATTGCCAGTCCTCCTTTTTCTTTCTCTTTCTCCTTTCTTTTCCTGCCTGCCTTCCTTTTTCTTTTTTTTTTTTTTTTTTTTTTTGCCTTGGTAGTTTTCTGTGACAACCAGCCTAGTGTTTTTTGTGTGCTATCACTTAAGTACAAGTGATATTTCTACTGAAAGAGTGGTTTTGTCCGCTGACTGTAATGATGTGATTGCAGTTCATTTTGTTATGAAGAATGCTGACACATATTGAGAGGGATGGCTCTTTGGCAGCACCCTTGGCAGTTGGCCACTCACAGTTAGTTCCATCTGAGCCTGTATTGCTCCCCACAGTGTACATGACACCTTGTCAACTCTCTAACCTGTGTACAGTTGCTTGTGAGTTTGGGGGATTAAATTAGACAAAGAACGGGCATCATACCAAAGTTTCAGGTCACTGGTCATAGTCTCTAAATTATTTTTTCTGTAGTCACTCTGTGCACCCAAACCATAACCAAACACACTGAAGGTAGAATAATTTTTTAAAAATTAGTACAAGTATTTACAAGAACTTAGCATTTCTTATAGCCTTTTTGTAGAAATTATAGCCATATAGAAGAAGCTAGTTATTCTCTTTGGTTTACAAGGGAGTGGGGTAAGTGAGGAGGGTACATAGTCAAACTGATGCCGAGCCAAGACAAACCCCATTGATCCATTATCTGCTTGTAGTTATGCAACTCAGCATTAATAGGATTTTCAAAACATCTCCCTCAGAATAATGTATTTAGATGAATCTCAACTCTAGTCAGTGTTTTTAAAGGAAGAAAGGGAGTATATTTGTTTGTAGATGTATTTAAATAAAATTTAAAGAATTCATTTATATAGTTGCATTAGCCACAGCTCAATACTTAGTAGCCATATGTAGCTAGTGCCTAGCATACTCAAGTATACACATAGGGATCATTTCCATCAGCATAGACTTGGATAGAACCTAAGAAAGAAGAATAGGCTAAGAGCAAACCACTAAAAAAAGTGAAGAATAGCCGGGCTGTGGTGGCTCACGCCTTTAATCCCAGCACTCGGGAGGCAGAGGCAGGTGGATCTCTGTGAGTTCAAGGCCAGGCTGGACCGACAGCCTCCAAAACAATACAGAGAAACTCTGTCTCGTAAAACCAAAAAAAAAAAGGGAAGAATAATAAGATTACTTATAAACACAAGTAAGATCAACTATCTTTAGTCAAGCGTATTCACAAAGAGTATCTTTTGCATAATATTTGTGGTTTAGTACATTAACGTGGGTACTTATTGACACTTGGAATTTATCACAGCCATTTTGTAAATTTGTTGCTTGTTTTATGTAGATAAATGAAGTTAAACATAGAAAACTATCCAAGGACAAGGTACAAAATCAGAAATTTGTTTCTCCTGTTTCCAGTATTGAAAAGGAAGCTTGAATTTTTTTAGGTCTTATAAAACCTTTTCCTGAAGTTAATAATAATGACAATAATGCATTAAACCACTTAATTTTAATGATATTCTGCTTTCTCAGAGGAACATATTCTCTGTTGATCTGATTTCTTCTTACTAGAAAATAGAGTAGGTAAGTAGGTCAGTGCAGTGCTAAAAGCAAAATGTAAGCACTCTCACCACCCTCCCAATATCATTAGGTTTTCATCTTGGCTCTTAGACTCATACCAACAATATCCCCTGGCTCCATGCTCTTGATTTATGGTCCCATTCCATTTGGCACCTGTCCTAGAGGAGTCTTAGAGTAGGTTCTTTGCCAAGATCAAATGCAGAATTGGTATACAGGATCTTGTTGAAATTCTTAGGCAAGGTGCCTACAGATGTATGTGTCTTTGTTCAAGATCTGTAAGTGGTCACAGAATCCATGTGAAACACTGCCTCGGGCTTTCTCCAAAGAAGTCCAGTTCATGTAACCAGAAGGGGAAACAATTGGCTTTTAAGTCTTACTGTATCCATATTTTAGTGTCATGATTTCTTGTGGGTGTTACATAGGAAAAGGCATATTACCCCCATGGCTCTCATTTGCTTCATCTCTAAAATGAAGGTGATTCCAACTGGAGCTATTGTGATGTGTGTGACAATTACTTGGCAAAGGTTTCTGGCAGAGGGTATTCCCTCTGTAAATTTATTCGAATTTGAATTCTAAATTTCTGCACTATAAAAAGGTATTACACTGGACTCCAAGGAAGGTAAGGAGTGAAGAAAAGCAAGCTAGTCCTAATTTTCTAAGTCAATCAAATTCTTTTTTTTTATTTTTTTACTCTCAGTAGAGGGTTTTGCTGAGATTGGGATATATGTATCTATAATTCTCTTTGAAGAATACCTTGGCTGACTATGACCTCTGTCAGAGAATCCCCAAATGCTTAACTTAAAACATAATTAACATATAATCTTTGGCTTACTCAGAAGCATCTATGCCTACAGCCCATGAGAACAGAAGTTACCAGACTGTCAAGAGAAATGAGCTTCAGCCATTTCCTTTGGATTCAGAGTCCAAAGGAAAAGCTTAGGTGTATTAAACCAATTTTTAAAAATTGTTAGATACATCAAGATGCAGTGACAATAGGAGAGTCACTGTGATATGAACACCTCTCCCAAATAAAAATTTTGGCTGAGAATTTTTGGTGGTGGTTTTAATTTATACTAGAATTGTTGTACATTTCACAATAGAAAAAATGGTAATTTTCAAAATGGGAGACAAGGAAGGATGTAAATAAGGATGTGTGACAGCTACTCACCAAAGTGACGCTGACACTTCTGAAGGCATCTGGACAAACAGGGATCTTATGTGATGACTGAGAAGATACAGTATTCAAAGCAGTCCTAAAGGCTCTTAAGTTGAGTGCTAGCAGCTTGTTTCCCACACATAGAAAGAAGAACCATATGTATAAGTTTTTTCTAATATTGCTTGTTTTTATCTGGGAGTGTGATTCTAGAGGCCCAGTAGGACTTGCTCTGGAATTTGCCTTCCTCTTGATTTGTTATGAGCTGTCTGCACTCTATTCAAGCTAGACTTACAGAATGTTTGGCCACATGGTGGATTAAAAATACTTTGCAAATTTGGATCCAGGGGCATAGATTTGGATTCTAACTATAGTTTATAATCTGGTAACCATAGGAACAGAATGTATTTCTCAGATGTTGGCATTTGAAAAATTCTAGTTTCTCATAGGGTTGTCTTGAGGATTAAAAATGTAAAGTACTGCCAGATGTTGTGGTCCACCCATGTAATCTTAGCTCTTGCTAGGCAGAGGCAAGTAGATCTCTGTGAGTTAAAGGCCAAGCTGTTCTATATAGCCAATGCAGACTAGCCAGGCAGGTCTACATAGTGAGACTGTCTGAAAAACAGTTACAAAACCAATGAACAAAAAATGTAAAGTACACAGCATAGTATTGGTATATGTAAGATACTATCATTACTAAGGATATGATTTGTGTTTGAATTTATACCCCAAAAAGAGTTTTAATTGAAAAATAGATGTGTGGTGGTCACTCACAGTAATAATAGCAGAAATTTATAGAACACTTATTCTGGATCCCATGTTACTCTATGGGACAGAATCTCTTGTTGCCATTTTATAAATGAAGAATCTGAAGTTCAAAGTAGCAAGCACAGTTAGAAAGCGATGATGCCAGGAACAGAGACCACACATTTCCCCACTACTCTTCCTGCCCTTTGAATGATGTCTCCAGGTGTCTAAGAAGAACAGCTGACTGGGAGAGATTCTAAATAAGCACTTTCACCTATATAAAGACCAAAGGAATAAACCTTCATCACTCTCTGCAGCTTTCCTCCCTTTTGGACTTAGTGAGTTTCTGTTATTTGGAAAAGCATAAAAGGAATGTTCTTTGGAGATCTGAAAGTTAACAAGTGCTCCAGAATTCTAAGTTTAGATATTAGATAAGTATACCGTGGCCTAACTCTTGCACTACATTAATCATGGTCCAACTTCTGCTTTCTGTTAGCTTAGACCTGTGGCAATACCTTCCTCTTTTCATTTAGCTGGTTGTCAACAGCACTAACCACGAGTCTTTCCTGTGCCAAAAGTGAGTCTTGCCACACGCTCAGCTATCAGAGTGCTGTAAACACTGTATAGTCTGCTGCAAAGAATCGTGCTACCTTCAGCCTGTGCAGTCACAGCTCCACAGGTTAAACTGTTTATTGAATTCTCAGTGATTGGAAATAACGAGAGGTGCATGAGAACAAGATAAATGATCTAGCTCTAATATAAACAAGCATTGCATTATACCTGAATTGTTGAAAAGAGATCTTGTACTCTATTTTATTTAGTGGAACATTTTTATAACAATAAGGTTGATTTGAAAATACTTCAAGTTGGACACTCTGTTTATTTAAAAGATTAAAAAAAACAAAGTGGTAAAATAGAGAGGTAGAGGTAGTAGTGTGTGTGTGTGTGTGTGTGTGTGTGTGTGTGTGTGTGTGTGTGTGTATGTTCCCATGCTAAAGAATTCAGACATGCCAGTTTTTGTTTGTTTGTTTATTTGTTTCAGGGCTCAGATCTGGTGAGCCTAGACCTGTAGCAGCTTTAGAGTGTTTTGTTTGTTTTGTCTTTTTCTTTGAGACAGGGCTTTTCTCTGTAACTTTGTAGACCAGGCTGGCCTGGAACTCACAGAGATCCGCCTGCCTCTGCCTCCCAAGTGCTGGGATTAAAGGCGTGCACCACCACCGCCTGGTTTAGAGTATTCTTTTTATTTGTGTTTTTTGCAACAAAACAAGAAACTCTGTTAAGATCTTTTTCCAGTAAATTTTTGGTATTTTCTAAGGCTACAGTGAGGCTACATTTGCCATTTACAGGTTAGTGTATCCTCTTTGTCCTCCTTATAGAATAGCCTCCTGCAAGTCTACAGATACTGGGCTGCTGGCTTTGCAGTTGCTCAGGTACTTTTTATTTCCTCATACTGAGGAACCGGACCACCAGTACTCTTTTACAAACAGGCACATCCTGAAACATTTAGTCTTCTTAAGAAAGAAGCTGGGATATACAGTGTGCTGCTTGAGGGTTATGAAGAAAACAGGTGTTTGGTTTGCTTTGTTATTCTAGTACAAAGGGATTGTCTAAAATAAAAAGGAATGACTTCTTCACCATATCAGGCTTGAAACAAGTGTTCTTTCCCAAATGTGGATCTGGGAAATGATAGAAAGAAAGACATAAAAGCTTATGTTTTAATTCTTTGTATATACCCCAAATATTTACTGAAGCTAGGAGAAGAAAAGGAAGATCTTTTTTTTTCCTTTCCCAAACGTGTGATTGTTTAGAACTTAAGTGCAACATCTGGAAGTCAGATATACAGAGAGCAATTTATGGAGTGTGAAAGATTTAAAATATTCAGTGTCCTTTAGTGGGAACTCAACTTTCTGTGCTGTATTTTTTCCCCAACACAAAGCAAGCAATTCTGAGATCACTTTTGCTTCTCTGAATTAAGCCCTTTGTGCTTGGGTCCCATAAACAATGTGCTTTTTAAAGGGGAGCCCCCCCTCAAAGCTCTGGCCCTTTCCTTCAGTGCAGGCAGCCAATCAGCTGCACCGAGCTGCATAGCTGGAGCACTTTCCTTTCTGAGCAGCAACAACGTACTAATTTGATGCACACATGGATGCCTCTTACACTCTGCAAATTCATCACCAGCATCTTGCATTAGTCATCTGATGGACTGCCAAGTGTTTCATTTTCTTTCCATGTGACTTTATTATTACCACCTCTAGCTCCCCTCTTCCAAAGCCTCTGAAAAAGGGCAGGGAAGGGGGAGAGGGTGAGAAATCCAACAGAAATCCAGCTCTGCCTTTCTTTCCTGGCGATAACCGGTGCAGAGCTGATAATGCTGCCGATTTGTGATGTGTTGATGGCAGCCTTGCCGACTGAGACCTGCACTTAACTTGCAGCTGCCTCCCAAGCCTGGGTTCTGAGATGTCCATGCCCTGGGTGACGGAGCCAGGCACTGCCCTGTGCTTGGGAGTCAGTGCTGAACAGCAGCAGCATGCAATGAAAGCATCGCGCTGCTGCTGAGAAGCAGCCTAATGGTGCCTCTGCTTTGTTTTAGTTCATCAAATGTCTACGAGTCATTAGGCACTTTCCCCTGTGCTCCTCTTCCTCTTTCCGCCTTCTCACCCCCAACCCCCACTATTTTTTTCTTCCTGTCCTTCACCCCGAAGCCCTAACTCTGGCTCCTGGTTCCGTTTTTGACAGTAACGGCACAGCCAACAAGATGAACGGAGCTTTGGATCATTCAGACCAACCAGACCCAGATGCCATTAAGATGTTTGTCGGACAGATCCCTAGATCCTGGTCAGAAAAGGAGCTGAAAGAACTTTTTGAGCCTTATGGAGCTGTCTACCAGATCAACGTCCTCCGGGACCGGAGTCAGAACCCTCCCCAGAGTAAAGGTACAGAATGCATGTGGCTCATGGGGTAGGGGTCACTCAGGTGTCAGGGTGGGCTTAGTGGCTGGGGTGGGCATCCCTGGGCTGGCCAGAGCTCCCAGAGCCTTCCATCTGCAGGAGGGATGGCGACAAAGAGGAAGGAAAGGCAGCCTGAGAGCTAGCTGCTGGTGCTGGCAGCCCTGGTGTTCTGACTATGCCTCAGGGCTCCTCCCAGAACTCCCGCCTGCTGGGACAGGTGGGACTCAAGAAGGAGGGCAGGAATGCTGCCCAGCTTTTATAGTTCCCTGGTTGCTCCTATGAGGTCACTTTCTAAGCATTGTGGCCTCTGGGTGGGGTTGCTGACCCTGTAAGGAACAATGTTTCTCAGCCTTGTATTTCAGGAGATAACTCTGTGCTACCTTCCCATGATTACAAATATAATACACTTTCCCATAGCCTGTAGACCTTGAAATGACTTGCAAACTGTTAGTGTGATGCCACTGGTGGGGAAAAGAGTTTGAGGATGGACATCCATTCTTGGAAGTCAGTAGGGATCATTAGGGGAACTGTGCCTGCTAGAGCCAGGGGTAGTGCCTTAGTAGCATGACACAATTAACACCTTTAGAAATACTCAAGGCTCACACCCTTATAGGGGGTAAGATTAAACAGAAAAGTCTAGTGCTTATTGCTGCCTCCATTTTAAGAGAATGGTGATGGGGTGGAGGTTGCAATTATTAAAATAGAGGCCAAGAATTATACAAGGCTGATGCTTCTGTGTTCTTTAGTCCTACGTTGTAAGCTCTGTAGAGACTATATTTAAAATACCTCCTCTGCTGCTACTGCTTGGTTTCTGTCTCTATTTAAACCTTCTTATTTAGTAATGTTGTTCTTTTTTGGTCTCTCCTCTCAGGGCCTCTCTGTCTTCTGTGGATATCCCACTTCCTTTTTCTCTGTGCCTTGCTATGTCTTTCTAGCCTGTTTTATTTTTATGCACATCTTGTAAGAGGGAGCTCATTGCCTGGCTTGTATGTGCTCTTTAGGTAGGCACATGAACCTTTCTTTGAGTCTTTTGAAAATAGAAGAGTAAGAAAATGTTAAGGCCAACATTCTGTAATTCTGTGAAGTGCTCAGCCATCTCCTGTTCTCTATGGTGCTAAGGACTGTTGAGCTTTGGCGAGCTTTTAAAAGGAATTGAAAAGCCCATAGCAAGCCGGGCAGTGGTGGCGCAAGCCTTTAATCCCAGCACTCGGGAGGCAGAGGTAGGCAGATCTCTGTGAGTTCGAGGCTGGGCTGGACCGATAGCCTCCAAAACAATACAGAGAAACCCTGTCTCGTAAAAACAAACAAACAAACAAAAAACAAAACAAAAAACAAAAAAAAGCCCATAGCAAATACTCACTTTGTAAAGGTAGACCAACTTGCCTTCAGATTTTGTTAATGAACTAGGTTTTTTTTCAAACATCCTATGTAACACTACAGCTATTAAAGAGACTAGAATTTTGTGTCTACAAATCTGATTGCCTATAATTACAAAAGTAGAAACTCAGATCTAAAATCAGTAAGATATAAAACCTCAGAAATCAGGGTTATATTAAAGACCTTTATGAATATTTAGATATTTTCCACACACAAAAAAATTAGTTCATTTTGATACTTTAATAGTATCCTACTTAGGAAACATGCTATAAAACATGGTTATCAACTAATAGTTTTCTAATTAGCATCCTTCCCATCTCTTAAAGTAGTACCCAAAGAAAACTTAAGTATGCCAGCATGCACATTTCTTCCTTACCTGGGAAAATGGGACACTGAAATTGGATTTATTGGTATTTTTCAAAATGACCTCTGGCAAAATATCAGAACTCATTTATTATTATGATGCCTGACTGATTGCTTTATATCTTTGGGGTGTATGTTCCTTACATTGGCCCAAAAGACCTTTTTCCCTGTCAAGTATATTCTATGTATGGCTTAGTTATGCTACCATTTCCTCTGTCTTTTCCGTACATGTCTCACTCATACCTTATCCAGACTAAGTTTGAGACTTTTTACATTGTTGATTTTGTTCACTGGGTCTTCTAAGTATTTCATGAAAGTAGTTTGCAGAAATCCCAGCTCTTGAAGAGGGAGGGAAGCCAAATAAGAGAACATAAGGGGGTATATGCAGTATTTTAGGTCTTCTAGTAAGAGCTTTATTTATGTTTTCATTTATCTTTTATCAAAAACTTGAAGATATATAGTGTAAGTCTCAGTGTACAGATGAAGATACCGAGGCTCAAAAAAGTTAAGAAATGTAGCCCAGTTTCTCCCACTAGAATTGTATATCTGACCACTATTCATCAGTCTTCAGACACTTGACTATTTTGTTGCTGAATGCAATGAGATCAAAACATCACCATCTGCTCCATTTCATGGCTTCATTTTCATGGCTAAGTGTTCCCTAAGTGAAAGGAAAAGATTTTTCTCTTTAAGAGCACTGATGGTTTCATTTCTTTCATTTCTGCCTTTGTGTTTAACTTTTATACTCATGGGTTTGGGTAGTTATCACTCAGATTCATGGTATCATGGGATAGGAGACAATTCCCATTATTGTGAACTCCAAGTCTCACATCAAATATTGCATGAAATATGTGGGCTGTCAGCTAAAGCTTGAAAGGGTTTTGTTATACAGACATCTCTGTTGTAAAGGTATTTGTTGGGTGGGATTTGGGTTATATAATGACATTGCTCTCAAAGGATTACAGTTCTTAACTGCTTACATGTGGAAAGCAACAACTTCCATTTTCTTCACATCAGTAGTATTGGTGCATACTGTATGTAATTATACCAATTCATATGTAAAGCTGAACCCCAAGTTTACATTGATTTTGACTCTGACAACAAAATACAGTCACCATACTTTCACAGCACTGATGTCAGAGCCTCAGAACCTAGAAATATTGGAGGCTTTGTCTAAATGTGGTATAAATTATCTAAGCAAGGTTTTTGGATGGCCTTGGTTCATTGCCTCGTTGGCCTTGATGGTTCCAAGGAAAGAAACAAAAGATATACTATTACCTAATCCAGGTGAATTAGGTCTTTTCTTTTTCTTTGCATTTTATGTTCTGTTTTGTCTTGACGTGTACAAGCTTTACCCTGTTCTCATCCTTGAGGAGTGTAAGTCTAAGCTGTCTCTTTCTTCTTCTTCTTTTTTTTTCTTTCTTTTTTTTTTTTTTTTTTTTTTTGGTTTTTCGAGACAGAGTTTCTATGTGCTTTGGAGCCTGTCCTGGAATTAGCTCTTGTAGACCAGGCTGGTCTCGAACTCACAGAGATCCGCCTGCCTCTGCCTCCAGAGTGCTGGGATTAAAGGTGTGAGCCACCACCGCCCGGCTCTTTCTTCTTATTATAGATGTGTTATCCAAGCAGTTTTGGAAACTAGTGAATCTAGTAAACTGTCCTAAACTGTTAGGACGTAAGAGAAACTTTTAAAAAATTTCTCTGTGTTTTATATGTGTACATGTATGTTTGCGTGCATAAGTGTGAGCGCAAATGTGGAGATCAGAGGATGACCTTAGGTGCCAGGACATACCTTCCACCCTGTTTGATTTCTTTACTGTTTGCTCCTGTGTATGCCAGTGAAACCAATCGGCCTGTAAGCTTACATGGAGGCTGTCTTTTCCTCTATTCTTGTTGTAGGAGTGTACAGTTGCAATGTGTGCTACTACACTTGACTTTACAAAGATCTGCAGAGCTGAACTCAGATTCTCACATTTGAATAGCAGATACTTTGCTCACCCAGCCATTTCCCCAGCCTAAGAGGAACATGTTTTATTCAGTGATTATTTGCGAACTCTGCAAATGATGAGAAATAGTCCATAGTGGGTTAAAATATGGCCTTTTAAAACCAGAAGTGCCTAAATCCAATTCTTGACTCTGATTCTCTTTAAGTGTTTCACTTGAGTACTTCACTTAATCATATCAAAAAATTGGACAGTCCATAGAATGCTGTGTTAGTAATGTACCATGCTGGAATATGGTAGGAACTTGTTATAAGAGATTATTATTATAGCTGCTATCTTTATCCTGACTGTCTTTTAAGAACTTAAAATCCAAGAAGAACATTAAAGTAAATTTATAGGTCACTACAATAAAAAAGAATGTGAGATACTAGTAACTACAAAAGAAGAAGACATATACATTGAAATTAGAGTTCACAGAAGAAATAAATAAATTTTCTTTTATTCGGTATATGAAAAGATAGCATCTTTACAAAATTTTGAAATCAGTAGTAGAATTTTAGTGATTAGAGATGATGGTAAACATTGCAAGTGAATGGACTAGCTTAACTTAATTCAAACAAAAAAGGAACGAGTATATCAGAGTATAGTCTGAAAGCTGAAGTCTCACTGATGTGAAATATGTAAAATGAAATAGAAGAAAGGAAAATTACAAAGCTAATAATTTATATGAGAGTTTTAGGGAATCCTCATTTTTAGAATTAAAAAATTAAAATTTTCTTTTAAATAAAGTAGGATCTAGAAAGTCTACTTAAACAAAACACCATAAAGAAATGATTGTAGTCTGTTATCATGTACTCAGAGAATAATGTTTCCTTTCCTGAGAATGTCAAGGAAAGGTGTGACTGACTGGGGTATAAACAGCAGTGTAAAGAAGGAAAATTGATAAATAAATTAGAGCAGCAATAATGGAGGAGTTTTAGGTTATCTGAAAGAAATGAGGAAGGAATCAGCAATGGTGAGAGAATGGTAATAAGGAGAAAATTTTGAAAACAGGTTCAATTTTGAGGTGCCCCTAAAGGGTCAAGAAGAATGAGGGTCAAGAAAACACATTGAATGTTGTGACTGTGAGGACTATACAGCATTTCAGGAGCAAGGTGACATTCCAGGAGAGAGAAGATGAGGAGTTGAAGGTGTGTGTATGGGGCTGCGAGTATAGATTCTCCATTACTAGTACCTTGATCATGAAAGAACGTGTGCATACACACGTGTGCGCACACACACACACACACATACACACACACACACCTGTTACTAAAAAGTGATCATATAAATGTAAAGACCACTGAGTCAGAGTCTTTGAAAGGAGAGAAGAAAAAGCTGAAAACCCTAAGTAGAAGGGTAGAAAGATGCTTAGTTTGAGACAGCAGTGCAGTTAGGAGGAAGTAACATGCAGAAAACACCAACATAGAGGGGGAAGCATGGTATTTAGTAGATGATATTTAGTAAATATACCCCCTGTCCTTGTAGTAAATAGTAAACTTCTGAGAGCACCAGGTGGAATTGAGGGTTTATGAACAATAGACTTAAGATTATTGGTTTGAAAAACTGTACTGAAGAACTACTGAGGAGCAGAAAGGACCCTGTACACTTCAACTGTTTCAGAATGGGCCCTGCAGGCTGTGGTTCTGGAGACCTTCAGGAGATGTGGAAGGACAGCATGTTACTGGTCTGTGAATAAGCAGAGAACCTGGCCTTAGGGTGGCTAAGCTGATGTGGTAAAAGGTTGGAAGTGGTAGCACATGTGTTGGAATATGCTCTCTAAAGTCTGAAGTAGCGAGCTGATAAAACTGAAAGATTATCACCTCATCTCAGAGAAAAAGGAAGAGTTGTATGCCGGAAGAAGTAAAAGATGAAGCGATTGTGTTCAATCATGACCAAACATGGGGACTATAACTACTGATAATGAAATATGGGGGTCGTACCAAAATCAAAATCATAATTCAGGACCGTGGCCCCTGAGAAAACATAGTCTATAATGAAGACTATTTCTGTTTTTCTAAATTTAAATCATTATCATTCTGATTTTACATGAATGCAAACCAAGTGATTAAATTGAAATAACTTAAGCTTTGAGGCTATAAGGCAGGAACAGAACCTCTGTCCTCATCTGATGTGTTGCTGATCACATTTTACTGTCACTTCTTTGATGACTTCTAAGCCAAAAGAGAAATAAAAAGTTGAAGTGATCTGTGTTGACTATCACTATATAGACCAGACCAGAAGATCAAAACTTCCCTTTTTTCATGAAATATGTTAGAAGGTCACCAATAAGCACTAAACAGCTGTGCACCCTGCATTGCTCAGAGCTCAGTATTTTCTGGGTGGAACAAAATTTAGTTCACGTCTCCTTTGGGAAGAGTTATTACCTTCAAGTTTCAGAAGATCAGCTTGCATAATGCTTATGACACTATTACTATTTCGTCTTCCTTTCAGTCAGGCTGCTGTTTAGGTGACCACAGAGACTGGCCCTATTGATCTTAGAATATGATGATAAGGCATTTTTCTCCACCTCACAGACATTACTTGGTGTTTAATAATTATTCGTCAATAAAGTCTAACTTTGTCCTAATCTCTCTTTAGTTCAGTACAGTGGATAAGTTTCTTGAGAATAAGACTAGATGACTAGAGAATGAAAAGAGACAGGGGAAAAGACACCAAAGCCTAACTTTTTTTTTTATTTCAGAATTGGGTAGAGTGACATCTTACAATCCAGATGATTCTTCTTGTTCTGGTAGAATGAGCATGGGCCCGGGAGACAGGAGACATAGAGTTGGTAATTATTACTGTGAGATAGCTTAGAGAATGAACCTCAATTTCTCTATCCACAGGATAGAGGTAATACCTACCATTCAGAGATGTTTTACATATCCAATAAATACCAAATGTGAGTGCTCCTAGTATAGTACAGTGACACTGACAATACCACAAGCTGTATTCTTCTTGAAAATGCTATGAGTTTATGATTCTAGGAGTGCAGGGGCTGTAGCAAAGTGGTAAAATATGATTTGAATTTCATGCATTTCCTTTCTTCCTAAAAATCTCTATCAGAACCTCAATTTAAGTAATACAAATGGTGCCAGGATTATAGGTGTGTGCCATCACCTCTAACTGTTCTATATTTCTTAAAAAGTAGGGTTGCACCCTAGATTATGTGGGACTGTGTTGTTTTTAGTGGGACTGTCCTCAGGAAGAATACTTTTATCCTGAGTTAATTCTAATCCTAACGGAAATCACTTTATTACTTACCGTGACACTCTTTCATTGTTTACTGAGAACCAGCAGGGTAAATATGAAGCACAACTAGAATTTCTATATATGTGTAGGTAGGGATCCTAATCCTGCCTTGTGAAAGATGGATTTACTAGTTATGCAGTTATATTAAAAAGAATTATCAGAGGGCTGGAAAGATGGCTTAATGGGGTAAAGTGCTTGCTATTCATTTGTGAGGGCCTGACTTCAAATTCCCAGGACCTGTGTAAAACTGGATATGGTAATTTACATATGTAATCCCAGTGCTCCCACAGTGAATGGAAGATAAAAGACTTCCCTCAGAAATGCATGCTGCACTCACACACATGCACATGTGAACAGGGACATGTCCACATGAGTATTACACACAAAGATAAATGAAAGAATTTAGATTTCTTTCAATTTAAGTTTGAAATACCACCCTTTGGATTGTTTGAGGTAAAGGAGTGAGAATTGTAAAATAATTTCCTTTAAGTTCTCATAAGAAGAAATTCTCTTCAATGACCCATACCATGGAAAGAGTTGGTGGGCTATGTTTGATTTCTGTTATTTCTATCAAAGGGCCATTTCTACCCTAGAAGATAATAATAATGTTGTCATGGGTACATTTTTATTCTGTTGTTTCTGGAGAGAAAAAAGGAAGAAAGGGGATGATGGAGATACAGAACACAGAGAGTGCCAGTATCAAAGCCAATATCAAAGTAGACAAGAATTTACTCAAGACTACCTCTGACTATTTTGTTTTGCCTCTCCTCTGTCTAGAACATTAAGCCTTTAGCAAGTCCCCAGTTGTCTGGTACCTGGTAAATTTGTGTTTCTGGAAATAAAGTTTTAGAAGACTAAATAATACAGGCTCTGGATAGAAAAGGAAAGACTTTTGGTAAAAACTGGAGAGAAATTGATAGAAGTGAGATAAAACCTAGTGCTCATGGCTTGTGTCTCTTTGAGTCCCTCCAAAACATGGCTGGCCAATGGAAAAAGTGCAGTGTAGGTAGCCTCACAGTCTACATTTGCCATTCTATGATGATAGCTTGCCTGCCTAGAGGCTATTTGCCTTTCATTGGTGCCCAATGAGACTTCTGTATGGTGGAAGGGCATCAGTTACACAGTTGTGCCACTGTGGATGACCTGTCTGTGGGACATTATGAAAACAGTCCTTTGGAAATAAATAGTCCAGCTTATTCACTAGAAAGAGGTGCCTTCTACAAGGTACTCCTGCTTCTTATTTGAAAACATCTTAGGCATTGCCAGAGAACTGCCACAGCTTGCCTCCCTTACTCACTTTGGATCCAAAGATCCTGGAAAGGCACATACTCTGGTTAAAAGGCTTACTTTCCTATGTCTCCAATTTTACTTCTGATGAAAATTTAAAATTAAATCATAATTATTTTAAGATTTTGAAATACTTTTAAAAAATGTTACATACCTTTTGAAAAAGCCTTAATAATGCCACCCACTGTAAAATGTAAAATTATGTTACTACAGTTAATACCACAGTTCATTATTACACATGTTACTCAAAAATGCTAACAAAATTTTACTTAGGCTTAAGGTCTCCAGTTGTTGGCTCTTCATCCTAATTTTATTTATTTCTGAAACCACCTATTCTCATGCTTCATCTTCCAATATTGGTTGACCCAAACTTTTTACAAGGAGTGTTCTTCCTCCAGTTAGAGGTAGGCATCCTGAAAGTACTAGGAATAAATATAGAACAATCATTACGATCATCAAAACTTTTGAAAAGTAGCAAGAAATGTATATAACTAGCCAAATGGGAAAGGAGAAATTAACCTAAAATAATATTGTCTTAAAGAAAAATTTTTGGTAATAGAAATGATAGATGCTAGTTATATTGGCTTTTAGGAACGTTGCTTAAAGAAATTGAAAGTATTCTGATCCATATATACTGTGAAATTCAGGAGAAAATTAACGCCAGGCATCTCAGTGATGCCTTAGGATTAGTATCAGAAACACTCTGGCAGTAAGCTAGACCTGTTAGACATAGTAAAGAATTAGGCCCTCAGATTAACTTTGATGAATACATGCCATGGAGAAAGAAGTGTGGAAAGGAACATGTGAGATGATACATAGTCATGTGCTGGATTTCTGGAGGCTTCTTTTTAGCTAAAGTAGAAGGCAGATAGCAAGTTTTCCTACAAATAGAAAAGGCTCATAACAGCTGAATCGGGACATACCAGAATGGGAAAATTAGTGGATCAAGGTGGGTGGGGATAGCAATTCAGGCACCACAGAAATTGGTATTTAGGATCAATGTTTTCGCTCTCTATGTAAATGACTAACACAGAAGTTTCTAATCCAGTATTCACACTCTGGCATTAACTCAAATTAGAGACACTCATAGTATGTGCTTAAAGAAGTGCTTATATTGAAGAATAAAGGAATATAATTTCCTTATTTCCATTAGAAGATCATAGGTTGGAATCAGAGAACAGAAAGAAAGGATTGAAATAGAATGTTCAGTGATGGTATTCTTCAGCTCTCCTGGGGTCACATCATTATGAAATGTTTTGAGGTGAGTTAAGCCTTAAGTTTAAATAGCAGACCCTGCAGTCCAGCTTGCCAAGAGACCAAGGGACTAAGATGTGTCTCCTGCAGTATCCAGGAAGTACTGCTGCTTTTTTCCCTTTTCTTTCACCATTTTAAATTTAAGTTAAAACAGATGCTACTATAATTCAGTGGAGATCATTCTACAAACATTATAGACATTCAAGTGATTAGAGAATAAGGCATCTGACAAGATAATGGGTCAAACTGCTCCCCAAAGGCTCAAAATTACAAGTGATACCAGAAGCAAGCACTATGGAGCAGGCAACTTAACAACTTCCTACCACACAAAGCCTTTTTGCTGCTATGTAGGACACCATACCCAGCATTAGTGAATGTTATTGAAGTTATATCAAGGAGACAGAGCATTCCAAAGAGAGCAGCATGAATAGGAAGGTAAACCTAGATGGTCTAAAAGGTTAACTTAAAAGGACTGAGAACATTAAGCTATAAGAATGAAAAGAAGGAAAACCTACAGCAAGACATTAAAAGAAAGGCTTGTGCTCTCAAAAAAAAAAAGAAGTGGGGGTAAACTCTGAAGTTTTGAAGATGCTAAAGTGCAGAGTGAGGCTCTGTATAGATAAACTCTTTGAATTAATGCTAAACCCTGGGATTCTGATGTTTATACTTAAAATGTTGGATCAGCAGGTAAAGTCCAGGGTTTGAGGCAAACTTTTATATAGAGGTGGTCAACTTAGAGCACTGTATAAAAGTTAAGAAGCTGGAAATGCATTAGCTAACTTAGCAATTCCTAAGAGTGGGCCTTGCCCATCTGTCTTAAAAGAACTGATTCAAAACCTTTGTAACCATGATTTGAAGGCTGAGGTATTGAAAGGAAAATAGGTGGTCCAGAATCATGTGCCAATAAGTACTTTTTGGTATCCTATGGTTTAAAAGGCATTATACTTATGTCCTTGAGAGTTCAGGACTTTGCCTATGACATAGATGAAATGAGAGATTAGGGGATCTAAGGTCATGTAACAGGAAGCATGATGTTTCCCTTTTCAGTATCATGCCCATATAGCCTCCTTCCTCTTTTTCTTCATTTTTAATATTCCTTCTTCTTTCACCTCCTTGTGGGAAATTTAAAACAAGACCCATTAAAGTCTTTTTCCAGTGTGCCTTTCTGAAAGTTTTCCAATTAAATACAAGGAGATGAAGTCTGCTGCAGCCCTTATATCAGGATAACTAAGTCGTCACTAATGTATCAATCTGGCCTTCTGCTGCATTATTTTTCCTGGGGAAACATGAATAAACATCTGTTTACCTAGATAAGTCACCAGTAATGGATTGATGAAATGATTCTACCCAAGTCTGTCATAAGGTTGCTTGCAGGAGTGTGGGTGATTCTGAAGCAGCTGCATCAGTGAAAAGTCCAACCCCAGCATGGGTGGCAACAGAAAAACTGCATCCCTGGAGCATCTTGTTAATAGCAAAGATCTTAGGCTACATTCCACTGCATTTTGCACTGTTTAGTATTGTACCATAATTTAGTATTGTACTATAATTTTCAGGTTTAAATTTGTCATTGACAAATTAACATTACAGCTCAACTATCAATAGTATGTTGCTGCTGAGTCATATTTTATTATTTATGCCAGTTATTTGATTAGCATTTACACAACCTCTCTTACTATGAGCTATATATACTTGTAAAAAAAATGGTAGGTTGGTTTTACAGCTATGTTCTGTGCCCAGTAGAAGAAGTCCACTGACTTTCATGATAGGAACCTCTAAGAACCATAGCTTTCAATAATGAACTCAGTCATTTCTAGAGGCTACTTTTTGCCCCACTTGCACCGTACCCAGAATCACCACTGCCTTCAGAAGCCTTTATAAGACAGCTCATTTGGGGGGAAGATAATTCTTACAGAAACCACAACACTGAGAAGGAACTAAATGTGTTAGCAGTTTTGAAAGATATACTTCTCTAAAATATGTATTGCTAATACATCCCTTCCAAGAAGATTTAAATTGTGTTTAGTAGGAAAATATTATGATAATTGATAGTAATTCAGATATAAAATATGGCAACATTTTATATCTCACACACACACACACACACACACACACACACAATGGGTATTGGTCCATAAGAAAATAAAGGTGGCTAAACCTTTTTACTCTGTATAATACTTCTGAAGGTTCTCCTTTAAATCAGGTTAGTTCACTGTTTTCTTTGTGTTGGTATGTGAGAATGTTTAAAAATAGAATATGAGGTTATTTAAAAGAAAATACAACAAAAATGCTTGCATGTGTGGAGAAAAATCAATGAAAGAACTACTTCAATTGTAAACTCTTCTGCTGTGAACACTAGATGCACATTTCCCCTCTCCCTTCATTAAGAGAGAGAAAACAGCAAGCAGCCCAGTCTCACTGTTGAGATTGAGTCATAGACTGCACGGGGCAAAACAGAAAACGAAACCTTTGGGTTGTTTGTTTGCTTATGAAAGATACTCAATAAAAGATTGCATTTTAAAGATTTATTTATTAATTATATATACAGTGTTC
The DNA here is from genome assembly GCF_017639785.1 of Mesocricetus auratus. Classification (NCBI taxonomy): domain Eukaryota; kingdom Metazoa; phylum Chordata; class Mammalia; order Rodentia; family Cricetidae; genus Mesocricetus; species Mesocricetus auratus. The sequence goes on along the minus strand of NW_024429196.1, from coordinate 24,610,709 downwards.
TGTCTGCATGTATCCCTGCAGGCCAGAAAAGGGTACCAGGTCTCATTACAGATGGTTGTGAGCTACCATGTGGTTGCTGGAAATTGAACTCAGGACCTCTGGGAGAGCAGCCAGTTCTCTTAAACTCTGAGCCATCCCTCAAGCCCTGAAATTACATTTTTTAATGAAGGACCATCTTGCCCTTTGTTTTTAGTAACTTGTTCATTTGGGGTACTTATATTAGTTAACACAGGACAAGTTAAGGGGGGCCTTTTTTCTATCTGTTGTTTCAAAAATATTTTCCCTGACACTGTAATGAAAGTAAGGAGAGGATTGTGGGAAGTTGCAGTCTTCATTAAACTCTGAATGAAGTTGACATGTTCTAGCAGTGGTCTTAGAAGACAACACTTGTGTGACTCAATAAACCACAGCCTAATTAAAACAAATGGCAAACAAATACACAAAAACCAAGGTTTCTAAGTAAGATAAATGAGAAGCATACAGTTTGACTCTGAGAGCTAATTGCCATATTACCTGCCACATGCCCTCCGGCTTGCTGCCGTACAACTTGGTGCTTTAGTAAGCACCCCAGTCAGGCAGAGAAAGTAAGTACAATTTCCATGCCCAGCCACCACTCCTCTGCCAAGCAGGCTGCTGAGTGTGATATTCTCTTTGTGAAGTGGACATCTGTCAAATAGGAACTGGGCTGTAACTACCAGTTCATTTTACATAGGGCCACCATACAGCTGCCAGATGGTGACAGGCTGTAGCTGTTTTGTGAGTCCAGTATGAGTTGTATTTGACTCTAGAAATGGAAAACATACAATCTTTCCACAAGCCCATGACTCTTCAAAGAATATGCTTCCAGAAACCAAGGCTTTGTTCTAATCCGTGTGAAGGAAGAAAAAAACTTAAGGAAAGGTAATGAATAAATATACCACATTTTACAATTGCTTCTTTTAGGCATTTCCCATTACTTAATTGTGCTCTAATCTGTGTCTAGGAGTAGTACTTTTAAGCTAACATGTCAGGCTTTTGTGCCACAGGTCAATGTGCAAGGCAAATAAGTTTGTGACAGTTTAAGAGGCAAAAGAATGTCAAATGGCAGAGTTGGGTTGTTTAACCTAGGCTAATCATTAGTTGCTGGCCTAACCCATGTCATCAGAACTGGGATGTTTGGGAGATAAGGAAGGGACTCTGGATCAGTGGCTTTCTTTCCCATACTTCAACTGAAGAGCTGCATGAGAGTGAATAAAACTATGGACAGGCTGCCCTAGCAACACAGAGTGCTGTGTTGACAATACTCCATCACATGTTTGCAATGAAAATGCTGTATTTTTAGAACACTTCAGTCAGGAAACCGTTAAACCATACTGCATCCTGTTCTGCCCTCCAGCAACTTCCCCCCACACCCCCAGGAAAATTTGCCCTAGTTTGTAGAAAAGGAACCTGAAGCAAAGATTAAGTGGTGCATTTGAACAAAATTTATAATCCCAGGAAAAAAATGTTGATCTAGTCTTAAAGTCAGGCACATCCTTCTGAGTAATTTTTAATGTTCCTACTTTTACCTAAACCAGGTGTGTTCCATATGACCTTGATCTAAACCTTTATATTGTATATGAAGTTCAGAGGCCAACTTAGCCCCCATTTTTTCTTCCTGACATTTGTTCAAATAAAAATAGGCATATAATATTATTAAAAAGAAAATCAAAGCTCCATAAACACTTTGAAAATATTTTTGTATTTCTAGTACTTGTTTTCATACAGCTCCCTTATATCAATTGTTGGAAGAATGCATTTTGTATCTCAAAACTTCCTTTGTTTATATGAGTGCCTGGAGTGAAGGAGACATTCAAATTTCATTTAGAATAGAATGAATGAAGTAAGCTCTACTTTGTAGTTTAGCACTAGCTTGTTCATTTTTATAGTTGATTCTCAATAAGCAGGCACATGCTTTTGTATATTCTGTGGACTTTGCTAACCTTATTTGGTAGGCACTGTGTAGTATCTTGGGAATACAGGGCAAAAGATGTGGTCTGGATCCATAAGCCCTCAAAAAGCCTTTTAGAGGTATGAGTAGAGTATACAATTGCATAGATGAATTGTGTGTGTGTGTGTGTGTGTGTGTGTGTGTGTGTTTCATAGGAAAAGGAACTGTAACATCCCTTTCTTAAAAAGTTCTATGACCCAGTAAATAATAAGAACAATAGTAATACGCAAATCAGAGAAAAGAACATTAGAACTGTTCTACATAGCATATTGTTCAATGTGTACAGTATCTTACCAGATACATATTAAAAACCATCCTTTTAATAATAGAACTTATTAGGTTCCAGGGAAGGCTACACCTGACCTTCAATCACAGTACAGCTACCAAAAAAAAAGAAGAAATATTCACTCTGGGGCTGACAGGAAGACTCAGTGGTTAAATGTGTTTGCTATATAAGCCTCTAGTGACCTGAGTTTGATTTGCAGAACCCATGTAAAGATGGAAGGAGAGAACTGACTCCACAATGTTGTCCTCTGACCTCTTCATGCATGCCATGATATGCATGCAACACACAAGTTTTTTAAAAGGTGTTTACTCTATTCCCAGACCTGTCGGTAGTATCTGTCAGTACCCCAAATGTACAGAACTGAGGCATTTCTTATTTGTAGTTCTGTTTATTGGGCTGTCTCTAGCCCTCAGTCATTTGGATCCAGAAGGAACAAACCAACAAAATGTGAAAGTGTTCTATAAATTGTTGAACATAAAATACACATTTGATGTCTGAGTATATGCTCTTTACTAGTTTAAGTTAATCTCTGTGTCATGTCCTTCACTTACTAACTTCACATAAAAGGTATAGATTTGAATGGTGGTATTTGTCCAATTCCTGATCAGTCACCTCTCTGTGACTTAGAATAAGCTACTTGATTTTTCCTTGCCTTGGCTTTCTATTCTAGAAAAAAAAGCCACATAGAGGTGTTACACATATTAAGAGAGGTCTTAATTTAGAGCACTCAGTGAAGTCTGGGAAACAAGAAGCTATTAATCCAGATGAGGAAGCTGATGTACAGGGTAGATGAGAATAGCCTTTGTTTGAAGGAAACTGGCCTTTTGGTAAAAACAGTCCTCAGTGTCATGGCAGTAATTGCAGCACTGATACTTATAGACTACTTGTATACCAGGTTCATACCTGGATAATGCCTAGGACCTACTATTCTCTTATATATTCTCACAGAAATATCTAAAACACTTTGTACCTCTTACCATGTCTAGTGTTTTCTGTTTTGAGCTACATTTGTATGTGTACTTTTATTGAACTTCAAGTTTCTTCCTATCAGAGGCCATTTTAGCTATTTGATATTCATATTTGTTCATTTTTCCTGAGACAGTGTCTTGTATCCCTGATTGGCCTTGAACTCAATCTTTCTGCTTAGCCTCCTGGGTACAGAAATTACAGATTTGCACTATCACATTCTGCTAGGGCTACTTTAGTTCATCAGTACATTTAGAACTTAATGCAATGACTTCAAACTGTGATAAACATTTGTAGATTAAGCAAATGTAAATCATTGTGGAGAGAGAAGTATTTTATCCCACCAGCTTATCTTCTGCCTTTTCATGTTTGAAATACCGGACTCATTGTATTCCTGGTTTGAGTCAACTGGTGGGCATTCTATGGAGCATGAAATAATATTGTTTCAACTAAAACAACAAAAGTAAGAGAATCATTTTAGGGTGTCACTGTAGTGTGAAGAGCTTTGACATTTAAAATGAAAGGAAGGAAGGAGAAAAACAATTCACTATGTAGTCGGAATCTCTTCTCATCACAAGCTCTGAGCCCTCTCAGCAGCATACTCATCTGAAACCCTGCCAGGCTTACAGATGTTTCCTTTGGCTCTGGTGTGAAGAAGCATACTGAACTTCTCTGAACAGTTATATTCTGGTAGGGAGTGATGTAGAAAGGAGGCAACCACAAAGAGAAATGACCTCATAGGTTTTACCCATTTCTAGTTTCTTAGATCCTATGAAGCACATTGCCTTTCTCCTTTGAGTTTTCATACATTATTCTGCTCACTTAGTGCCAACACATATAATCTCTGTATGAGGTTGTAAAAACCCACTTTGCTGAGTGTATGTTTGTAACTGTTAAGATGATGGTATGTTTTACTTCGGATTGTGATCCTAGAATTTCCTTAAAGGTCACTTGTAGGTGAATGGAACTCTTTCAGACTTCAGTGTTGTGTTTTGTTTGTTTTTTCATTTGTTTTTCTTTGAAAACTTGGATTGTGTCACACAGAACCAAATTATTTTCAGAGATGAGAGGAAAGACAAGAGGAATGAGAAGTTTGAAGTTGAAATAATTATATAGAATCCCAATGTAATCTCTACCCTGACATGTCTCATTGCAAAATTTAGCTGCTCCTTGGAATTAGAGTTTCTGTTAGCAGGTGGCTTTACATACACGTCTTTATATTATCCTTGTTTATATGAATGGTCACTTTACTTAATGTCAGCTCCTCTCACAGTCGTAGAGTTATCTTTAACTCCTGATTCCTTGCCTTCAGTCTTCTTTCTGCCCATTCTGATCACTACCACTGCTCATTCTGGTTTCCTATAGCACTCCAGTAGTCTTTAAAATGGCCTTCTTTTAAAAATTATTTTGCAATGTAATTGATAACAGTAAGCTTTGAATACTTAAAATCTAAACCGTGGGTAAGTTGTAACATATGTACATACCTGTGAAAAAATCACTACAATCTCAATAGTATACATATTTCTCAGTATCTGACAGCCTCCTCAGGCTATTTGAAATTACCACCACCACATGTATGTATACACAGCATACTAATTTGTTTTCTGTTCCTATATACTGGTTTTTATTTCCTCAAATTTATTATAACAATAATAATACATCATGTACAATAATACATCAATGCTTTCCTTTTCCTTGCTGAACATTGTTCCATTGACTGAATATATTAAACATGTATTCATTGTTGTTTTGAGTCTCACTCTGTAGCTTGGTTAGCCCCAAATTCATAGTTTCGAATTGCCTGCTGAAACCTCCTGAATTCTGGAATTAATGATATGCACCACCATGCCCAATATCATGTGTATTAATTTTTATCAGATCTTTTTTTTTTGGTAGCTTGTAATCCTAATTTTAAAGCTCTTGTAAGTATTCAAACACAAATACTTTTAAGGTATATGTTTTTCTCCTAGCTGTATGTCTATAAGTATAGTGACTACCTAGTAGGTTTATGGTTAGCTTTCAAAAAGCTAAAGTACTCTTTTACACTCCTACAAACTCTGAGCATTTCAGTTTCCACATTCTTGTCAACTTGACATTTGGTATAATCAGTATTTTTAATTTTAGCTCTTTAGTATGGGAGTGCTGTTATATGTTATTGTGGTTATAATTTTTATTTTGCATCATGACTAATGATGCTAAGAATTTTTTCATGTATTGAGGACCTGTATATGATCTTTGGGATGATGTGAGTCATTTTTAATTGGATTGATTATTTTAGAGCTATAGATAACACTCTGACTTCACTATGTATATCTGTGCCACTATTGCACCTTTATGGTTATCATACCATGCAGATCATTGTTGTGGTTCATAGGTGTCATAGCGAGGTAAGACTGTTGATTGCTTCCCTCCTTTGGGAGCTTGTATGGTGCCTTCTGGGAAGCATTCAGGTCATTTCCAGCTCAGTGACCTCTGGGCCCTATGTCTCAAGTGCATGGTGTCTTCAGCAACACAGACTTACCTTCCACTTCTGGGGAGCAACCAATGGACAATAAGACAACCCTGACCAACAACTCCAAAGAGTGCTTCTAACATGTGGTGTTGAGGTTTTGGTTAGGTAATTTTTGTCTCTCAGAGGGAGCATTATCAATACAGATGAGAAATTTTCGTTTAAGATATATATATATGTGTGTGTGTGTGTGTGTGTGTGTGTGTGTGTGTGTGTGTGTGTGTGTGTATTGGTGCCTTATGACTTTTTCAGACATACTATTATTTACTGTCCTGTATTTACCTCCCTAAAATGCCCCCCTTTTTTCCATGTCCCCACTCAAGTCACTTGTACCTCTCTCTTCCTCTCTATTGCTCCCCATTCCCCATCCTAGCAATGGTCCCTTTTAACTTTCCTGGTTTCTACAGTTACTCAGGTTACATACTTACATCTGCAGGTTTGGAACTAGGAGCCTACAATGAGAGAGAACATAATGTGTGTCTTTCTGGGTCTTTGTTACCCCACTCAATATGATCTTTCTAGCTCCATCCAGTTACCTGAAGAGTTCATGATTTCATTTATTTTACAGCTGAAAAGTATTCCATGATAGATAGATAGATAGATAGATAGATAGATAGATAGATAGATATACATATAGTCATTGTTATTATCCACCTGTTGGATCAGTTGAAGGACATTTAAGTTGTTTCCATTTTCTAGATGTTGTGAATTAAAGGAGCAGTGAACATGGCCAAGCAAGTGTTTGTGCAGTAGAATGTTGAGTCTTCTGGGCATATGACAAGGAGTAGTATAGCTGGGCCATATGGTAGGTTTGTTTTTAGCCTTTTGAGAATTCTGCAAACTTATTTCCATAGTAGTTGTACAAGTTTGCAATCCAATCATAATGACTGAATTTGAGTTACACTGTGTCTTGGTTTGCATCTCTTCATTTCTTATATTTGGAATTTCACTGAGCTGTTTATATCTTTGAGTTTATACTGTCCATCAAATTTGTAAGACTTCAGCACTCTTTTAGCACTTTGAACTGCTTCCTTCTTTACTTGGAGATTCCATTCTCCCATACCATGCTACTCACAATTTGCTTTTCTTTTGATGTTTGTTTTTATAGGGTCGTGTTTTCTCTGTTTGGTTTCTTCAGATACAAATAATTAATATTTTTCTGGTCAATAATTAATCTGTCTTTAATCCCATTCACTGTCCTTTTCATGTCAACATAGTTTTCAATATTTAAAATCCATTTTGAATCCTTTTTTAAATTCTGTTGTCTTATTTTTGAAACATCCTGAATATATGGGTAATAACTACTTTTTAAAGTTTTAGCTATTTCTAACATCTTTTAATTTTTCCATTCTAAAGTTAATCCTTCCTGAGTTCTCTTCTCAATGTTCTATGGATTACAAGTTTGTCTCAATGGGCAGGAAAGCAGTATTTTGAGCTTTTAAACCTTTTCTTTTTTTTTCACATGAAGACAAGGCCTGAATCTTATCCTATGCACAGTGAGCCTTTAATCAGATTGAGTGATTCTTTTCCTTGACTTTGGTACCTTTTTCATGCAGTGCATTGATCAGAATTCTGTAAATACCAGAGGGGAACCTTCTAAGGCTCTCTAGAGTTCCTTTTATGCAGCTTGATCCTTGAATTCTTACTCTTACTATACTCAGCTCCAGATCCTCCAGTCTGGGAATCTAGAGAGTTCCACTCAGCTTCCAGCTTTGTGTTGTGACCTGGTTACTTCAAAACAGTAAGCTGTGTTCAATGTGGAGGGTTACAAGTTCTGCCAATTTATCCATAGGATAAATTGATTATCAAAGAGCGGATGATGGTACATGAACCTTTGGTGGTACCCTATTGCCTAGTAATAGTGGAGTTAGCACATCTCCAACTTGAAAATAATTACTTCTTTATCCACACTCCTGGCAATTTTTATATATAGCTAATTTTATTTAGTTGGTTTTGTTTATGCACATGTCTCATTTCCTTTCTCTGTAAATCTCACATGGATGTGTTTACATCTTATTTACATGTGGTTAGAAATAAACAATGTATATAGAATACCTACAGGTCCACTTAGTGTACTTGCTCCATATTGAAACTAGACAATTTAGTAGATATTGATTACATCTTAGCCCAATGATAATGAATGACTTAGACTAAAAGTCAGTGGGAAGATAGAATTGGCTCTGTAGGATGTTTGGATCCCACTGTTATCTTCTCTGGATAGGTCTATTCTGGACCTCATAAAATCACTCCTTTCCCTTTGAATGAATAAGCCTTGAAGGTAGAGATTTTTGTGTGTTACCTTTGTATTCCTTAAACCCAGAAATGTGCCATTCAATAAATGGCTGTTTAATCACAGCAGTAACTCTCAGTGGGAGGTATTGGCAAAAGAATAATGCTTTCTTTCTCTCTTTCCTTCCCCCCCCCACAAAGTAAGCAATACCCAGGAAGCAGTTAGGATCACTTTTTTACTTCTAAAGTCCTTTTGAAATACTGAAAGTATCCATAGAAGAAGAAAGCATGAAAGTAAATTCTGACTTCCAGTCAACATTAAGTGTGTGATCTCATTTTGAAGAATTTCTTTGGAATGATTCTACTTATAGGGCATACCTAGAAGCATTAGTCAATTTTTTGTTCCTGTGGCATGCGCCCAAGATTATCAACTTATTAGGAGAAAAGTTTTCTTTAAGCTCATAGTTTTGCTGTTTCAGTCCAGGATTGGTTGGCACCATTGTTGTTGGTCCTGTAGAAGAGGTGACACATGTGTATTGGCAACAAGTGATATAAAAAGCTCGTGCACTTTATAGCAAATGTGAAGAGGAAGAGGGGAAACAATCCCATCAAGAGCATGCACAAATAGTTCTAACTTCCTCTTTCATTGAGCCCTGCTTTTAAAGGCTCCACTACTACCTAATGTGTCATTGGATGTATAGCACTGTAGTAAAATTCAGAGACAGAAATTAACTTGGGAGTTGCCAGAGAGAGAAAAGAAGAGGTAGGTTTAGTGTGAGTGTGAAGGTTCAGTGAGAGAAAATGTAGAAGTGCTGAAAATTAATGATGATTATGGTTGAACAACAGTGTCACTGTTGGTAGTACCACTAAGCTGTACCCTTAAAGTGGCTTTACTATATTTATTTCAGTAAATGAAAAAAATATACATCAACGTCCTAGCCATGTTTTTGGAAGGATTACAAGTAAATCCGAGTTTAAATTCCAGCCACCCAAGTTTGGACAATCTGTTTACCCTCCCTGACTCAGCTTCTTCATCAACAAACGTGGCCTAATGTATTGAAAGCTACACTGAAACACAGTGTATATTTTAAGTACTCAATGAGTTCTTTCCCTTGTCAGCTTTGTAGACAAAGTTTTGTTATGATAACTCTTCCTGCCATCCTGGTCCCAATGTCTTGTCAATGCCAAATAATACACGAGACACTATATTAATTATGAAGTTGTTGGCCATTTGCTATGGTTTCTTATTGGCTACCTCTGACTTAATTATGAACCCATAACTACTACTTGATATATTTTTACAAGGACTTATATTTCCAAGGACACGAGCCTCATGCATCCTCTCTTCCCAGGATCACATGGCAACCCCTCTCCTCTTCACTACATTTCCCAGAATTCTCCTCGACTCCTAGTCCCTTCTATCTTGCTTCCCTATTGACCAACAGTGTTTTATTTATCAACCAATAAGACACACATACACACAGAAGGACTTCCCCCATCAAAGTTCTGTTACTTAGACAGTTCCGTCCAGGTATAGGCTTGAAGAATTAAAGAACAAGGCTGGTGACCTATAAATGGGTACTTATTAGTTCATCTGAATCAATAGATATGAATGCCTCTATCCTCCAATTTATAAGAGGCTCCATCCTACCACAGAACCCTACATCTAATCTTGGGAGATACGCTGACCTAGAGGATTCTCTAAGTTGTGTCTCCTGTTATATTGGGAGAGACCAGTTTGTACAATTGGAGGTGATCTATCAGTACAGTGACCTGCTGGGGTACAGAATCAGGGTATTGTCTTGAAATCTTAAGTCACTGAACCCATGAGAACCTGGGGTTATCTTCTACCTGGCATTATTTAAGTGTGGCCTCCCTCAGTACATACTCCATAACTGCTGCTTTGACAAAGATTAGATTCTCCGTGTCATCAGATTTAACTTCTTTTGTAAGTGAAACTGTTTACTTAGTGGTTGTTCTATTTGTGTTTATATTTCTAAAGCCAGTGGTCATCTGAAATCTGATAGTAGGTGAGGGAGGGAATGTGTGGTAATGTCTTCAGACAAATAAAATTTGGGGGGGTTATTTTCTCCCTTTGCATTCCTCTGATAGTTTTCCTTCTTAGTAACGTGACAACACAGAATTTTCCTAGGTTGTTGAAGTTTGCCCAGAAGAGCCAATTAGCAGTGAGGGATTGTCACCTGCTCATCTCTAGCTTTTCATCAGTTTTAAGGAGCCAGCTGTCCCACCTGTGCAGCTGTGCATCCCCTCAGGCTGGAATCTTGTCAAACTCCTAACCACTAAGTAGTGTTTAGTCACGGTTGAGATGCAGCCTTTCCAGTATAATCTCACCATACTCCAGCAAGTGATGCTGAGGAAGCCCTGCACCCAGAGTTCCTGTCTGGTTTGTCCCTGTACAGTTGGGAGTTAGAGAGAGTGATGCAGTCACTAGAAAGCAGCAGGCACACTGCTTGCTTTGCTCTGCTAGAATTACAAAGCATGGATGTTTTTGATTCCCAAGATGCCATTTCTCATATGCTAAGTAACCTGGCTAAGATGTGTCACCATACAACTGACCATTTGAGGGAAAGTGAAGTGTCAGGTGCTAATATTACCACGTACTGGATTGCATAAGAGTTGGTTTCCCTGGAAGTCAGTTACTTTACTCTTTCACCTCCTTTGTAACCACTGCCCTGTGACCAGCTGTCATAACAATAACAATTGAGCCTGTTATGTTGGAAAGAAGTCAGGGACATTGAGATGGGACCCAAAGAATATCAGCCCACTGTGTTGTCTGCAGTATGTGGTCTACCCTTTCAGAGATCTATCACCTGTTTGATATGAAATTCAAATTAGATTCTTGAGACAGGAGTTTTCAATCCTTCTGGATTTTAGAATCACCTAGAGAAGTTTAAAAACAAAAACCTTGCCATTAACCTTCACGAATTCTGATTTAATTCCTCTACATAAGTACCCAGGCATATCTAAAGGTGATTCTAATGTACAGCTAGAGTTGAGCAGGACCAAAGTAGACATAAGAATGCTTGGCTACAAAAGAACAGTGTTTTTTGGAAATAGTAGGACAGTTGTACATGTGGACTCATAGCAGTTGAGACAGCTTACACAAAACCTGTGCAAGCTCAGGCCAGACAACAATCTAGTGTAGAAAGGGAAAGTGGGTATGACATTGCACCCCAGCTCAGGAATTATTGCCAGATGATAGCTGCTGGAAGTAGAGTCAGCTTTGTGTGAGGGTGTGATCCCTGTTGTGTTGACTACCCTCAAGTGAAAGTTACACATATGAGAAGATATAGACTATAGACAGCACTGTTCTTGATGGTAAAGAGAAGGGAGAACACAAAGTTGGGTGGGTAGGGAGTGGGGAATGGATCTGGTATGAGTTAGGAGGGCGTGAATATGGTCAAAATACATTGTACAAAATTCCCAAAGAACTAAAAACAAGAGATAAGGCTGCTTGAATACATTTAGTTTGGTGTATCTGTCATTACATTTTCCATTCCTCCTCTCATAAAGGTATAATCATTGATGACTTTTTTTTTCCATACCAGTGTTATATCAGGTTATTTTGAATGAGAATTTACCAGCTCAGTTTCATGACTTGAAAACACACCCACAAATCTTCAACCTTTCCTTGGGCTTCCAAGAGTATCTCTGAAGGAAATACTCTTTTTCCTGGGAAAAAGAAAGGGGACATTTGAGGACTACTGCCCCCCCACCCCCATTACTTACTGACTGTAATTTCTTCGTCATTGGAAAATCTTTAAAAGCTCCTTCAGGGAGGAAGATGCCAAATATAAGACTGCCAGTGGGTGGGGTGAGAGAAGAATGGCTTTGATGGATGAGATAGTTTCAATCTTACAGCTCAGTGTGGGGGGGGGGGAAATCACAGATATATGTGAACAGAACAATTCAGAAGTTTCATAGTGTCAGGATAAGTGCACTAATTATATTTAAATGAGTACAATGGAAAATTTTACCACAAACTGGGTTACCTAAAAGGATTCTTAACAATGGGAGGTAAGTGAATTAAAGGTAAGTTCTATATGCTACTGCCCTGCCATTCTGTCTGATTTAATGCAGTCTTCAGCCAAGGATTCCTAGTTGTTGCATGTGGAAGAGGGAGGAAAAGAATGAAGTCAAATCTGTTTCCTGCTACAGATGATGATACAACTTAAGGGTCCTCAGTAGTTTTCAATGCAAGAAAATAATAGTGCAGTTAACTAGAAAAATATAAACTTTTCAAACATTACATTTCTGAAATGTTTTGCTTATGCAATTCATTCCCCCCCAAAAAATTCTAAAACATGTGCTTTATGTGTTCTTCATTTATAAATATACAAAAAAAATGAATTCTCAGTAAAACTGAAGAAATGCTAAACATTTCATAAATGAGTTTATAAGCCAGAACTAAGATTCTCACAGGTTAAATAGTGATCATTGCTAGGAATTTCACAGATCAGGACTTAAGTTCATTGACTCATCGTCTTGAAATATTCACTTTGGTTCTGTTTCTGTTTTACAATTTTCATAATATGTGGGTTTGGAGTTTTTGTTTGTTTGGTTTGGTTTGAGAAGGTTTCTTGTTTATTTTCACTTTTTGTTTCATTTAAGTGGCTAAAAATAAAATTTCTAATTGTATTTTCATTTTCAAGTGAAAAGTAGGAAATTTGAAATGAAAATTTTAGCTTTTTCTCAATAACCAAAGAATTGTATTCCTGTGCATTGTTTTAACCCTATAAGAAGAAATCAGTCCTTTTACTGCAAAAGGTGTCTTTAAACCCAAATATTAACAGTGGAAGGAAAGAATAATAAAGCAGACTACACATAGAGATTTCCTGTTCTTTAAATAGACCCTTACTAGGCTCACCATTGTTATTATTAGTATAGATCATTGCATGTTAATATATTTGATATTTTATTGTAACTATAGGTTACAAATTGTAACAGGAATTCAGTTAGGAGTTTCTCAATGTGGAACTTCAGTTAGGAGTATCTGAATATGGAAGAAGGTGATGGTGGTCACAGACATCAATGGAGAAGCTCAACTCCATTTTTAAGTGCTGTCTGTTTCCCAAGAAGTTGCTAACCTCTTGGTTATCAAGGTACTGATAGCTCTTTGTTTGATAAGGTATAGTCAGGAAGAGGTGGACATGAACTTGTATTTGACTGGACCCTGCTCACAATTAAAAACTTAGTGAGCCATTTACAGGCATCCTATGATATTAATGCCATCTAATTATAATGGGGATGATAGAGCTATTCCTTGTAAAGTTAAGCTTTTGAAGTGCCCTTTTGGAAACTAGAGTCTGTGATATTTCTTGTCAGTGTTCAACTATGAACTTAAACTCATTTCTTATCTCACTTCTAGGTGTGACAGTATTTCCTTACATTAAAACAGTTGACACTTTTACTGTCCTTTTCCTAGAGTATCCTAAAGTGTTTTCTAAGTATATTAATTAATTTTTTGCTCATTTTCCTGTGCAATAGGTAACAGAAACACAAGAAGCATCTAGAGATTTTGTATACAGTGGGTCATTCCAGAAGGCAACTAGAACAATTTGGTATTTGCTGACACCTACTTCAGTGGCTTTGCCACAGAAGGTCATTATCTCCTTAAACCATGCTTATATTCCATTTCTTTTTATTCTTTAGTGTTCACTAATCATCAGATGCATCCATATGAAAAGCAATACTTGAAGAAAGGGGTGTCACAGAAACACAAACAAGAGATAAACTGTGTTTAAAGTTTAGAATACTATCTGATTGGAATAACAGAAATTTAATTCACCATCATTTTGGAGCCATGAGCCAAGCCCTGTTGGCAGATCTAATATCCAAGTTGTATGCTTACTGGAGAAGGAGGGAAGGGATGGCAGTTAAGCCATGATCACCAGCCTAGTAATATTTTATGTGAACTGGCATTGGTGTACCGTTCATCATTTATCTTCTGGTACATTGATCCACATTGTTTTACATTATAGCTGTGCCAGAGAGTGTGTGGAAAAAATAGTGCTATTATTAAACTAAATTGAAAACATAATGGCTTTTTTAATGTCTTCATTCACAGATGATGTCACACAAGTATCTTTATAAACATTCTTTGTTGGTGATCCTGATGAACACCTCACAAGAAAAAAATAGTCCCTTGAAGATTATTTTGTATTTGCATATAGCTTGCACTCATAATTGTACTACGTTTATTTATTGGCAACTATATATTACTATCTGTCTGGGAGTGTATAATTTACAGCATTTGGACCAGTCATCACACAGTAGCTCTAAGATGCACATGAGAGTTGTCAGCCCCTTTTCAGGAAGACAAAGGTGAGACCTGCTTAAAGTTGCTTGGCTTCTGCAGTCACCATGGGTTTTCTCCCTCAAATGCTTGGATGCCCATTTGGTAACACCTAACAACAGAAAAAAATCCATCTGTGAATAGGGCATTTTCACATCATTCTGACCCAGTGAGAAGGAAGAATAAGGTTTAGTACCCTCGTTTCTCACAGCAAAAGAACCTGTAGTCCAAATGTATTGGTGATTTGACTCATCTGAGAAGTGGGACTAAGGCCTCAATAGCTCTAAGGCCTACACTCTGCTACACCTGACGACTGTGGGATCCAGGATCCTTCCTTTCTAATACACAATGCCCTCGTGAATAAAAAGGCTGTTTAAGTAGCTTTCATTTTATCTCAAGTTTCCGTTCCCATAGAATAAACAGATTCTAAGGTAGCAAATGGTCCCTTATCAAATGTCGCAGGGGAAAGAAAGCACTCATTTTCTCTGTTCTCAGAATACAGTTTAGTCGCCAGGTTTTCTAATACCTGCCAATGCCTCCAATGAAAGCAATAGCCACCACATTCACTGTCCAGCTCTCAATGAACTACTTTTATTTTAAACAATACAGGCTGTGGAAGTAATACAGACAGTCCTTTGGGATGCCTTGCTTGATTGATGCAATAGAATCTTACTTCTGTTTAATTTGCACAGTCAATGGGAGGAGAAAGGGAGAGTACACTTACATCTTTATTCTCAAAGGGGTGTCTGGCATTTATGTGCATATAGATAAAAATCTGGTCAATCCCCTTACTGTTACAATTTATTGGATAGTGTTTAATTTGTTTCCTTATTTCTTCTTTGGTGACTTCTTGATGCTGACAGTATTATTAAGGTTATTTCTTTGGTTTTTTATTATTATTCCTTGAAAAATGTATTTTAAGGCAGTTGCAAAATACTCTTTTTCAGTGCAGAAGTTGGATTAAAACTTATAGTAACCATCACCTGATAACCAGACCACATATAACTCTGTCAGCATTCACCACTGATTTATTACTTTAAATTGGAATCAGTTGATAGATAGCTCTGTGGTTTTTAACACTGCAGGGTTAATCTGGAACCTGCTGGTACACATGAAATAGTTGTTTTATCTCCTGTTCTGAGACTGATGAAATGTTTTAAAGATAGCTGCGTAATCGGACCATTATCTCCTGGTGTTTCTGCTTATTCTGTTCTATGTGGCAATGCACAATCTCAAAACTAATTATTCTGCTGTGGCTAACATGAGAGCCAAAGGTAGCAACTGACAAAGTACATCTAGCAATCCCTTTCCCAAACTGATAGTTCTGCTTTGTTATCTTCTTCCAGGAAAACACAGGGTTATGATCATCAGACCTTCTGGAAGCCCATGATCTTAGGGCAAGACCTGGGAGACAGAATGCTTAATCTATTGCCAGTGTCTTTTTGTACTTTTCCTCTCTTGTTTTTAGATAAGATTGATTAGGCTGGACTGTTATTCATTCATTTAGATATAGGTGGCCTCCCTGGAGTGAAGAGCGCTGATGCTTATGGTTTTCCTTTGTTGTGAAGGCAATTAAAAGATACTAGATGCAGGATGTAGACTTCTAAGCAAAATGTGGGCCAGTATTCATTTTTAAATATTCTACTTTCATAGACAGTTATAACTATAAAGAAGACTTAAAGATCTAGCATTTTCTACAAAGTTTATCTTTAAAACATCAGATTTTTTTCATAAACTGTAATCTCTAGAGATTATTATTCCTGTTTGCAGAAATGTTAGAAGTAATCTGTATAATATTTTAAAATACTTTTTACTAATCTTTGAGAATTTTGTACAAGGTATTTGATCATATTCACTCCCATTCATCACTCTCACTCCACCCAGGTAATCTATAGACTATTACTAATATTACTAATTACTAATATTACTAATACACTCAAAGTCTTTTATACAAAGGTTAGCCAGTTAGAGTACATGGATTGTTTTTGAACAGTAAGTGCCATGTGTGTTTTTCAGGCAATAAAGAAAGAAATATAATAAGTTACATTGTGGGGTAGTTCTGTTCTTATAGTCACAATGGGTTTGCTTGTAAAGTAACTAGGAATTACTTATGGAACAGAGGTTTACAGAAGATAAGAATAGGATGATATGGAGCTGTATGGCTGTTCCTTTATAGGTGAAAAATTATCAAAGGAGAAATTGTTTTATTAAAATTCCAAAATATGTCTTCCAGTACCAAACCCTTTAATTGGAAATTAGTTGGACATTGTTGGTTAAGAAGATAAAACAGGATATTTGTGTTTGTTTCTTGGATTCAGTTGCCAGACATCTCTTGGTTACTTCTATTTTCTACTTGAATATATAGCTAATCACTTTCAAACAGACTTAGCCCTGCAGTCAGACACGTCTTGTGTCACAATTTGAGGATGAGCAATGTTTTCTATGGCAGCCTGACCAAAAGTACCAAAAGAAGATATCAAGCTGAGGCATATATAGCATACACTATTTGAATTTTCAATTTCATGTAGCTAACCTAGAAATGAATTTAGATATTACCCTACATTCCCTGCCTTCCCATGTATATCTTCTGGAAAAGATGGTTATTACAAAGAGTTTATTTCTAGTAAGTTACAAGTAGACTCCATTTGAAGTGGAAAGCATTCATAAATTTAAAAGCTATTAACAGACAAAGTTAGACTTAATGGGTAGAGTTTAGATGTTTTTAATTTTTTAATGCCAACAAAATCTTTTCATAGTTTCTCCAAAGCAGCATAACTTAAAGAAGTCTCAGCATCAAATAAGGAGTATGAAGAAGACTAATGAGATGAAAAACAATCTAAGTCTTTAAGCTCCAGGTCTTAGAAGTGCCCTAATTGGGTGTCCTGAATTTCCTATCTGGGGACTTTCCAGAGCAGCCAACACCCAGATATGCCCTGGCATTGATGTCACAAAACTGGGTTATGAAAGTATGTTCTGGCTAATATGTTCTAAAGTAAATCTTCTGGGTACAGTTTTTAAGAGTATGGATTTGCAGTTGTAGTTGAGAATAAATCATGTTAAAACTCACCCAAACTTTCTAAATACCATCTCAGTGATAAGAAAACAGGCTTGTGAAAGTGGACTCTATAGATTCACTAGAGGAATTATACAAATAGTTTTCAAGAAGCAAATTGTTCCAGTGATTTCCATTCTTTTTATTTTAAGGCTCACATTTACATGTGGATATCTTTCTTATATTTTACTTAATTTTTATTGAAAATATAAGATTGATAAAAAACTAAGAATATTTTCTCATAGCAATGATACTTTATACATGAATTTCTAACCAATGAGAATGAAAAAATGATGTTTTTAGTAATTATGTGGTACCACTGCTCTTGATCTTGATAGCATACCTCTTTTTTATTATTATTTATCTTTAAATTTAAATTAGAAACAAGGTTGCTTCACAAGTCAGTTCCAGGTCCCTCTCCGTTTGTTTGTTTTTAAATATTATTTTTCTTCTCACATAATATATTGTGATTATGGTTCCCTTTCCTCTTCCCAGTTCCTCTCCAGTTCCCCTCTCAATCCAGATCCACTCCCTTTCTGTCTCTTATTAGAAAACAAACCGGATTCTAAGGAATAATAATAAATTAAAATAAAATATAGCTAAAGGGTTAATAAGATAAAAATAGCACATTGGAATTAGACAAGCAGAACAGAAAGAGAGGAACCCAAGAGAATGCACAAAAATCAGAGACCTCAGGGATCCCCTTGAAAACAATAACTGGAGTCATAATATGTGTGCAGAGAACCTGGTACAGACATGTGCTGGCCCCAGTCTCTATGAGTTTATATGAGCTTTGATAATGTTTACTTAGTATCTTCCATCCCTTCTAGGTTTTATATTCTTTTGACTTCCTCCTAGGGTTCCTTAAGGTCTAAGGGAAGAGATTCGATAGAGACATCCCATTTAGGACTGAGTGTTTCAAGGTCTCTTACTCTCTGCTTATTTTCTCTGTATTTGTTCCCATCTGCTGTAGGCAGATGCTTCTCTGATGATGGCTGACCAAGGCACTGATCTATGGGTATAATTGAATGTCATCAAGAGTCATCTTATTGCTGGGGTTTTTTTGCTTTGTTTTTTAGAACAGTAATAATTGGTTTTACTCTACATCCCTGAACTAGCTAGTCTCTGGTACATGGTCACCCAAACAGTGTCAGATATGGATTCCATCTGGTGGAATGGGCCTTGAGTCAAACCAGATATTATTTGGTTTTTCCCACAAATTTTGTGCTACTGTGCTCTAGCATATCTTGTAGGCAGGACACCATTGTAGATCAAAGGGTTTGGGGCTGGGTTGGTGTTTATATTTCTCCTTTGGTAGTGTGCAGAGTGCCTTCCTGTACTAAAGACTGTAGAATGTAAGAGTAAGCTCTATTAGGAACTTTTCCATATGCAATGAGTTATTTATGTTGTCATCAGCAGTGAGGCCTTGCTGTCAGTTTGAGGAGATAAGTCTTGGCAACAGCTGGGTTGTTTGGGGATTACTGTGGGACCCTTTTGGCAAAGATCTCAATTAGCTGTAATAAAATCCCAGAACTTAAACTTCACTTGGTGACAAGAGATAGCCAATTAAGAATCTGTCCTCCCTTATTATTTTGTGACTTCATTTAGATTGTCTTCATGTGCATATATTTTCAAAAGCTTCTATTGTATTAGATTTTCATACTACCTCTCAAATGGCTCATCCTGTATTCCCTTCCTTGTCCCTGCTTCTTCTCTCACTTTTCCCTTCCCACTTGATCCTCCTGTTTGAGCTCCCCATCCATCTATAGGTATCTATTCTGTTTTCCTTTCCTATTGATATCTATCTGAACCCCCTAGTCCCTTACTATGTCCCTAACCTCTGTGGTTCTACAAACTGAAGCTTGTTTATCATTTGACTTAACAGCTAATATCTACATGAATCCATACCATATTTGTTTTCTAGATCTTGGATATCTCACTCGGTATGATGTTTTTCTAGTTACATCTATTTACTTGCAATTTAATTTTTAAAAAGTGAAGTAATACTCCATTGTGAAATGTACCATATTTTCATTATCTATTCTTCTGTCAAGGGACATCTAGATTGTTCCCAAATTCTTCCTATTGTAAATAGAGTAGTAATGAAAATAGATGTACAAATATCTCTGTAGTAGGATGAAGGGTCTTTGGGGTATATGCCTGAGAGTGGAATGGATGGATGTTGGAGTAGATTGATTCTGTCTTCTTCAGAAACTGCCACCCTGATTTTCATAGTTATACAAGTTTACACTCCCAAAGCAGTGGATGAGTGTAACTCTTATTCCACATGCTCACCAGCATGAGAAGTTGCTTGTTTTATTAAATCCTAGTTATTCTTACAGTTGTAAAACAAAATCTCAAAGTTGTTTTAATTTTCATTTCCCTGATGGATAAGGATGTTGAGCATTTCTTTAAGTATTTCTCAGTCATTTTTTTAGTTTTTTTCTTTCAAGAATTCTGTGTTTAGATCTGTACCTCATTTTAGTTGGGTTATTTGTTTTCTTGATATCTGGAGTTTTTGTAGTTCTTTATATATTTTGTATATTAGTCCTCCATTGCATACACAGTAGATAAAAACAATATTTTGCTGTTCTATAGACTGTCATTTTGTCCAAATGACATCATCCTTTGCAATGCAGAAGTTTCTCAGTTTTAAGAAGTCCCATTTATCAATTGTTGGTCTTAGCACCTAAGCTAGTAGTATTCTATACAGAAAGAAAGTCTTTTCTTGTACCAAAGAGTTCAAGACTATTCCCCACTTTCTCTTCTATCAGGTTCAGTGTATCTGGTTTCATGTGGGGTATCCAGTCAATTGGGAATTGAGTTTTGTGCAGGATGATGTGTAACATGTACTCTTTCTGCCAGCTTCCTGGGTCCCGCTGCTATCTCTGCCCACAATTACGATGCTGTTGGCCGTTTGCTATGGTTTCTTATCTGCTATCTATGACTTAATTATTAACCCATAACTGCTAATATGACTATTTCCACATGGTCTTCTCTTACTGGAGAAAGGGTCTGGACCTCTTACTCCTCTGACATACTACATTGTTAATGATAGTGCCTCTGTTTCTTAGAATCTTCCTCGACTCCTAGTCCCACTTATCTTGCTTCCCTATTGACTAACAGTGCCTTATTCAACAACCAATAAGATAAACATATACACAGGACTTCCCATCATCTCCTCTTTTCTGTCTAAATAAGAAAAAGGTGTTAACTTTAACATAGTAAAATATATAACAAGTCAGTTATTAAGCAAGAACTATAAATACAATATTTAGTCCATTAACATTTAGCAAGATTTAAAGAAAGTATTTTATCATCTATCCTATCTATGTGAGCTTAAAGTCTTATCTCTTATCATAACTAAAGATAACTATAATTATAACTATCTGTCTTCAACGCCATCAAACACCACAGAAGGATAATATATAAACACTAGAATTGACAGAGACATCTCACTACCTGGACAGTCACCTGAAGTTCCTCTGTAATGTTGGGACAGCCATCTTTAGCCCATAGACTACAGTGTATCTGGCAGACTTCTCAGCAAAGCAGGAAATTTTAAGCTGTCTGTCTGCATTGGCAGTTTGTCAGTCATTTTTCTGTGTCCTGCAGAATGTCTGCCAGACTCTTCCATAATGAGTTTCTTTAATGCCCATCATCTTCTTAAACGTAATTGGTGTGTCAGGAGTAGTTGTGTCTCACTATCATGAAAAACCCTAGACCAT
This sequence comes from Mesocricetus auratus, assembly GCF_017639785.1. Taxonomy (NCBI): domain Eukaryota; kingdom Metazoa; phylum Chordata; class Mammalia; order Rodentia; family Cricetidae; genus Mesocricetus; species Mesocricetus auratus. The sequence goes on along the minus strand of NW_024429196.1, from coordinate 24,589,654 downwards.
TTAAATGCTATATATTCTATAGGTCTTTGAAAGGTTTGAAGAAAATCTATCCATCTCAAATACATCTCTGTATATCTAGAAAACCTAACTAAACTAACCATAAGTTTTGACTATTATAGGTAGCTATCTATAATCTGTACTTAATTATACATTTCATTTTAAAAGAGCTGTATAAACACAATATCTAAACAAGAGGAGAAATATATATCATAAAATTGATCTTAAATTTGTATCAATAAATGAAAATCCATACCAAGTACTCATTATGGAGTTTACCTTCTATCATATTCATTAAGACTATTTTAAGGTCTTTTTCTTGTGATTCAGCTATGTTGGAATACTAAGGGCCTGCCATGGTAGGCTTGCTAAGTTATAGTGGAAACATATTGTCTTTGCTGTTCTTGATTATATTGTTACACTGGCATCTAGGCATCAGGGTCTAGAAAGATTTTAATTCTAGATGCTAGTATCTGTTCTAGTCTTTGTTGGATGTTTTGTTCAGCTTTGCTCTGTTTTTCTCTTTGTTCATTGTTCTCTCTGATTCTCAGGAGGGTGTAGTTGCCCTGTGCTCCCTGGTAGGAAATTCTTCTGGAATCCTAATAGGGTTACATGGGTTCTTTCTTTTATTGTTTCTCAGATTTCCTAGAGAGGAAGAATTCTAGCATCCTGATGCAGCAAATGGCACTTGTACTTACATCCTCCTAGATGCATGGTGTGTGCAAGGAACTAGAAAACGTGGTTTTTAGTAATCTACTGTACTATGCATGTACTCTACTATAGCCCTGCCACTTTGGTGGGGGGAAAGAATGAGTTTTGTTGGGCAGCCATTATTCACTGCCTTGAGGGGTTCTTCATTTTTTTTCCTCAGACTTTCTAGACAGTCAGAATCCCAGAAATCAATATCACACAGACTGTTAGTTCTTTCCCCTAAGAAGCCTAAACTGACAGGTGTCACATGATTCCAACAATCTATGGTTTGCCATCAACTCTAAGTACTTATTATCTTCAAGAATGTTTGGGAAACAATATTTAAGAAGTAACTAGATTGTGGAAAGTTGTTATATACATCAATGTATATAAAACTTGCCTAAGAGTTTCTTAAGAGTCCTGTGTTTAAATTATTATGACTGACTAACTAATGGCAACTATATATCAACAGTCTTGGAATTCAGCCACATGCTGCTCAAACCTGCATTTTGGTTAGATAAGCTGATCATTTCATTTAGCTGACCAAGTTTACCAATCATTTTGAAATAAGATAATTCTATGGCTTATATCAAGTACTTAAGATGTGTCACCTATGACAGTTCTTTAGCACAGCTCAGTGGATAGAAGTGACTAGTGAGGAAGTCTTGGGATAGTTTTCCCCACTTCTGTCAGTGTTGAAGCCCTCAGGACTCCATCATGAAAGGTAAAAGCATAAATACACTGAATGAATAGTAATTAGATTTTCTTAAATCACTGAGTAACAAAATTACCATACCATAAACAGATGGAAAGGAAAGCCTGTCTTTCCAGCCTTCCAAATATGCCAGAAGAATGACACGTGTGTAGGATGTCTGTTCTATAAGCTTTCATGGTAAATTTGAATCCTTGGCCCAATGTGCTATGCTGCTCTTTGGCAAACTGGAATTTATTCAGGGAATTCCAGCCAACTTCAATAGACAGTTATAATGATGAAAATAAGTGTTCCTGTCACTAACATCCAAAATATTTCAAGACTTTGTGAAAAGATGTTTGGAATATTTATGATTTTTAATTACTTGAGCTATTGTTGGTCTTATTAGAGAATATAGCTAGATCTATGAGACCCATAGTGGTATAGAAATCTCTTAATCACAAAGAAATGTTATAATTTGTCTTCTGCACAATTAGAAATCAATAGAGTAACACTAGCTTTTCTATGTAAATAAATATTTAACACCTACAACTTTTTTGTTGTTGGCAGGTTTTTTTGTTTTGTTTAATAACAAATTTTTTCACACCCCCATAATAACATATGTTTGAGGTAAAATCTGAAGAAGCAGTGACCCTGAACTCAAAGGAACTAAAGTGCTTTGAAACCAATCTTTACACAGTCATCTAAGGAAATGCTAAGAGCCCATGAGGTATTTCTGTTCCCTTTTTTTTTTTTCTAAGAATTTAGTAGAAGAATAAGTGTCATGGCAGTGATTGCAAAATAAAAGACTTTTTCAGTTCAAATACTATTTGGATATGCATGCAGGGTAGGAAAGTTGGTAGATGTCAACCTCTTCCTTTTATGGTTTCGGTGCCTCTGGCACTCAGTTCATGACATGAAAAGTTTTTGGAAATCCTAAAGTAAAGGACATTTTTACTTTTCTGAAGTATTCTAGGGATAGATTCTATTTCATGGGACACAAATCTCTTTTGCCTGCTACTGAATGAGAAATTAACTGCAGATAAAGTACTTTCCAAAATCAATTGTACCTTATTCTATTTTCTGAAAAATGGAAGGCCATACTTAGCATCTGTGTACTTAGAGATTTAGAACAATGAAGAGGTAGCAATCTCTGGAAAGTGTAAATCTGCTTGCCTGCCTAGGCTATGTCAGTAACTAGTGTAGATGCTCTGAACACCCTCCTTATGCGTCTATTTCTTTTACTGGAAATAAAGATTAACTAGATGGCTGTTTCTAAGATCTATTTTTTTCTTTAATCCAACATTAGTAGTTGATCACAGGTAAATCAGAAGCAGTACTTGTCCAAAATCACAGTGTGACTAAAATTTGTCACTTTGCCCAAACCATGTAATTTAGGGGGTCAGGTTTTTTCTCTTTTACAACTTTCTCATGGCTGACTCAGCAACCACATTCTCACTGTATAGGCATTTACCAAAGCCTACCATCAAAGGTTGCTGACAAAGAAGTTTAGATCATTGGGAATGTAGATCACAGTGCTGCTTCTTACAAGAAAATTTTGTTTTGCTGTCAATCTAAATTGTAAAGTAAAAGTACAAATCTCAAAAACATGAGAGGAATGATTGGGACAGAAGATAGAATCACAATTCACATTACACCATCCACTTTCAGAAATACCATCACCTGGGTGATCTTCATTGATGTTCCTAAAACAAGGTATCAGCAGGAAGAGAAGAACCTACCTGTTTTCTACATGCTGTGTCCTGATTCTGGATTTAACACTAACTGGACATTCAGTGATTAAATGGATCAAACCAAATGTATTCTGTATAACAGCTAAACCACCGCTGTCTTATATCAGAAATCAGAAAAGTATACACATTCCATTTTTAGAAAGTCGAATGTTGCATCAACAATACTTACCACTTGTGACCCAGATTGGAAAGGTGTACTGGTGTACTTACAGAACAGAAAGCACACACACAAAAAAAACCTATAATGAATTAGACAATTATTTCAAAAACTAATGTAAGGGTGGAGAGTTGGCTGAGTAGTTAAGAATGTTAAATGCTTTTGCAAAGAGACTGGGTTCTATTCCCAGCACCCACATGGTAGATCAACAACCATTTATAACTCTGGTCCAAGGGGAAACAACATCCTTTTCTGGCCTCTGCTGGCACAATGGCATGTATGTACATATGCATGGACATACATGTAGGCAAAACCCATTTACATTTTTAAAAATATTAATCAATTGAAAATTTTAAAAACCTAGCATTCTGAGACACCATTCCTGACAGCATACTATGTCCCAAGTAGGAGCAAGGAGCCATGGAAGCTCACAGAGATGTGATCATTAAAGTAGCAAAGGAATAAAGTCACCACAGAGTTACAGCAAGAAGCAGAAGTTTATCAGGCAGTAAGGGATCCTTTCATGCATATTGTATTTGCTGGGAAACTCTGAGAATGAAGTCTAGCATCTGGGAACTCCTTTTTGTGGAGGTACCTAACATTGCTGGCAGTATGTGCCACAAACTTCTGCCTGACATTTTCCTCCTACCTTTCTGCCTTTGGCACCTAGGATACTGTATCTCCATGCAATGTCTGGGATGGAGTGTGTTTTCTTTCTCTATTGTTAATTAACAAAGTGACAAAACTGGGTTTAAAGTCTTTTTACAGTATTGACACTTGGGTGTACTCATTGGATAGCAACAGTTTTTATTTCAAATAAACTTTTAGGGAATTTTTGCCTCATAGAGGCATACTGTAGAATATACAACTGGGAAAATTTTTGTTGAACCCTAAATAAGAAAGTCAATCAAAATGATTCCATTAAAATTGATTTTCTGTTTAGAGGCCATATAAATGGGTGTTCGAAGTATTTAGAGGCCATGCAAATGGTTGAACTTGGATGTCTCTGAGTAATTACTTCAGAAAGCCAGTCAAAACAATCAATTCTAAACCCTATTAAGGAGTTCATGGTCATCACTTTCAAAAAAGGTCCCTTTTCCCTACCTGCTGTCCAGAGACCCAATGAGGCAGCTTAGCATGTGGTGAGCCTGTAAATACTGCTTTCCTTAGCTCAGTGTCATTTGTTAAAAGATTGGAGTCATAATGTAACCCACTCCCACAGGCCTCAAAAGGAAAGCTGCTTAAAGTATGTTTACAATCAAGGCTTCTTAGAGAAGCAAGATAAACTAAAGATAGATAATAATCCTTAACATTTGTGAAGAACTTTTTGTATATTTTATGTGCTTTTAATCTTATTGTTAACCCTACATTCCAAATAAGAATGAGAGGCTTAAACAAGTAAAGTAATTTGTCAAACATTCCATCGAAACTGAGACTCTAATAAGGGACAAGTAACTGATACAGTCTAGGGATCTTGATTGGGTTCATTTTCTCTACCAGTTAAAGAATTAAAAGGCAGGAAAAATCTCAGGTGGAACAGGTAGCAGTGGAGAAATTTGGAACACCACAGACAGGAGCAGAGAGAATCAGCAGTTGAAGAAAGACGTTTATAGGGGCTAGGGAACACATGCATGCAGAAGACATACAGAGAAAAAATCTTTTAAAAAGCAGAGGGAAGACCAAGGAAGATGAAAACCCATCTCTTCTTGACGACTGGGGTTTTTAAGTTCTCTAAATAAAGAGTTTTCCTCCACTAATTTAGAATTGGTCCATTTGAAGAAAGATAGGATGGTTTATTGGCCCACAACTGTTGCACCTGGCCTTGAACTTGGTGAGCCAGTTCATTAAGAGAGGACCTGCTGCTGGAAAACAAAAACCTACAAGGCCTGTTTTTAACTGCCTGACTTTTGTCTCAAGTTAGACAGTGAGGAAGAAATCACCCATCTTGGAAATTACCACCACCTCTCTCCCTACCTGGTAATCTTTCTAACTCCTCCTACTCCTTCACTCCCCAATCTCAAAAGTTGCCCTGAGAGATTTGAGAGTGTCAGTCACTTTCAGCTGTTTCTAGCTGACAAAAGGGATGACAAGGACAGTCAGCAGCCAGAATGCCTCTAAGGGATGCTGATGATTATGATCCACAACATAAGATAGCCATGTAATGGTACTTTGTATCTTTGGAGCTTGGCATAGTTAGAGGTAGGATCTGTAACACATTTTTAAAAAGTAAAATAGTTAGTAGTCCTTTAATTCCTGCTACTAATGCAATTAGAAAAATAGCTGGGATAGTTTTGACCTTATTAGAAGAAAACCATCCAAAGAGATACATGGGCAATCACCATCTACCATAAGATACACTCCATGGGATCTGGAGAGATGACTCAGAGGGTAGGAGCACTTGCCACTCTTACAGAGGACCTGAATTTGATTCCCAGCAACCACATGGCAACTCACAACTGTCTATAACTACAATTTTAGGAGCTCTTGGTACCCTCTTCTAGCCTCTGAAATATCAGGCATACACACTATACACATATATGCAGGCAAGATACCATACACATAAAAATTAAATTAAAATTGTTATTTTTAAAAAAGATATACTCCATGGAGGAGGCCATTCATCTACCTCAATAGTTCAAGGAGCCATTTTAAGTTTAGCCAATTTAAGTTCAGAAGTCAGTCATTAAGTTTCTTGTAATCTAACCTCATGGGGAATATCAAGAGATGGGTTAATGAGGAAAATTTTTCCACATTATGATAAACATAAGTCCTATTGTGCAGCTGACTGGACTGAATACCAGAACTTTCTCACAAGAATCTTGAAGGACTAAGTCAGAGAAATGGTCTTCTGTGTGTCTAGATTTACTTAAGTTGTGTTTGACAGATCAAAATGTAACTATGCAATAAACTGTTTGCTGCATAGATCTGCTGCATAAGGAGCAAACACCTGGAAATGTTGTGAGAGATGTCGGTTAAAGTAATTATCCTCTTGGCAATGTCTTTCCAGAAATAAATGTCTCTGATGATATACCAGATGGATTGTCCAGTAGAGGCAAACAATATGAGCAAAACCTGAGTAAAATCAAGTTTCTATTGTTGATGTCACAATCTAAAGAGGAGTATCTTTTTTTATTAGATTGCCCAGAAGTGCCCCAGGGACACCATTTGGGTATTTTGAATAATTTCCCAAACCTATGAGTTTGACAACAGGGTATTAAGGAGCCTCCTTTAATCGGGGAATGTGGGTAGTTAGGACTCAAGATGTTACATAACTACATGGGATTTTCTGGAAAGATCATGAATGAAATAAAGAAAAAGCCAGTGTTATTTAGAAAACTCTCACATCTGCCATGAAAATTCAGGAGATATGTCTATGTGGCTCCAAAATTAATTTTAGTACATAATTTCTAATATTTCAAGTGTGCTAGATTTTTTTTGGAGTGAGGTGGGAACAATTGTAATAGTGCTTATAAATATCAGCTCTCAAGAGTTCATAGATGGTAATAAAAAGTCTGAAGTAAACAGTCTTTATGTCAATTTAACATTATGGTTTCCATAGCCAAAGGATTTCTCTCTTCATTTTACTCTGTAAAGGCCAGAGAGTGGAAGTAAGGATAACATCTTCCTTTTCAGTTCCTTAAAAACAAAGACAGACTTGCTCTGCTTGTGTTGCAAATGTCCCCTTGCAGAGCTCAGACTAGCAGGATACAAGGGATCACCCATTAAAAATTATAATAAAAGAACATCAGTGCCACTAATATGGATTGAGTCATGAGGCTAGGTTGAAATTTAGCCAGACTAACATTATAGGACCTATGTTCTTATGAATGAGTATAATTTGACATACTACCTGAACAAAACCACAAGACTGAGACTGAAGAAATTTTCCTGACCTAAAAGCATCTAAGAATCCAATATGCTAAAATTGAAGTTCATAGGAAAATACATAGCAATTTAACCTATTCTCTCTGCCACCAGACTCCCAATCAAAATTCCATTCTCTCTGCCACCAGACTCCCAATCAAAATGCCATTCTGTCCTCAAGAGAATCTATATTATGGGATAACCTTATATTAGAAACTTTGTTTTAATGAGATCTCAGTACTTTAGAAACTAAATACTCTTTAATTGAATTAATGCTGTAGTGGCTTCCTTATTGTGTGTTAGGATACCTTGACTCACTTCCTCTTCACAGAAAACTCATTATTGCCAGCCCTACTGACATCTAGTCTACCTTACCAGGATGGCATAGGAAAGTGCCTGGTCAGTAAGTTGGGCCAGTCACAGTAACCTTAAGGAAGTCATTCAGTGTCGCTTTCTTTACTAGCTTGTTATTTTTCACCCTAGTTACATTTTTTGTATTTTATTTATGAGAAAAAATTTGTCCTCCTTCTCTAGACTTAGTATTTGACATGTAAAATGTAATCAAATCCTCTGTTTGCTTATTATCTTTTATTTCAAAGGTCAAGCAGCGTTTCTATAACTAAAGAACCTGCTTTCTTCCTTGACGCTGTCCCCTATGGGACCTGAAGAAGCATGCACCTCAGCAGTAAACTTACCTTTCTAATACTGGGAACTGGGGCAGGAGAGTCAAAGAAACAGCTAAATGTAGCAATTGTCCCATGAGGGGGAAAAGATGACATCAAAAATTTCAGATACTTTTAGGAGTGTCAGACATTTTAAAGGATTTAGTGTAAGTGGATTATTCCAGAGAGTCCAGAAGAGGAGAGAACAGACCCTGCAGTTTCATCTTTGACCTCTCAAGTGAGAGCCACACTTGGAATTGGCTTACAAAGAGTTAGAGTACACACATCAGGCCTCAGTTTCTTTGCCAGAGGGCTAGAAAATGCAGGTTTAATGGAGGTTTTCTTTTTAAAGCAGCAACCAAAAAAAATATGCATTTTCCTGGTAGAAGATTCAGAAAATAAGCCTTTCTTCAGAAAACTGAGACTTAGAGAGAATAGCTTCTCCTCCAAGGGCAGCTCCTAGGTCAGGAAGAAGGTGACTTCAGCCTACATCTCCTGGGCAATTAATAGAAGTGTGTTCATGTTTCTCAGGTGGAATGTCAGGGGCGTTGTAGGTTGCCACTTAGCTGGATGAGATCAGCACTCCTGTCCCAGTTTAGCTGAGAAGTTCTATTTTGCTGTGTAGGAGTGGTCCTGTCTGGATTGATTAAGGGTTGTTGGAAAGCACTGGGCCGCAGCCCCAGGAAGCCAGAGGAACAAGTGCGGCATTTGGTAATTCAGAAAATAGTACCTACCTGATTCAAGCCCTAAAAGCAAATAGCATATCTCTGTTTTCTAGGTAGCCAGATGCTAGTATTTTGTATGTCAGGGTGCCAGCTATATCAAACTCTAAGATAATTGGCTATGGTTTCATTAAAAATTGATTTGTATAGGATGATGCATTTGTTTGGGGGCAGTTGCTGTTTTAGCTATGAAAATATCACTTCTAAAATGAGTATTTGGGGTGCCTGAGAAATATGTAAAGCAATTTAGGTTTGGGTTACAAAACGACGTTTAGGTGATACCGAAGGATTCTGAAGCATCTCTCATGTCTTTAAGATAAGATAAACCTGTCAGGTGCTTTGAGAGATGGCCTTCCTGTGCTGTGTGTGGTAGGCAGTGCCTTGGAAGAGTGCACCTCTACCAGTGATTCTCATTAAGTTTCCTGCATCTTTTGTTTGTTTTGAGACAAGATTTTGCTATGTAGCCCTGTCTGGTCTCAAACTAGCAGAGATTCTCTTGTCTCGGCCTCCCTGTGCTGGAATTATAGTACTTAGGTGAATGGAAGCAGTGTAAAATGGGAGAGGTGGAAGACTAGGTTGGAAGAGACAGCTTGTAAAATTATGTGATCTTACAGAAAGGACATAGAAGCTGTGTTGTATCTTCTTGTTTTCTTTTTCTTATTTTGAGGGCTAAAAGTAATAAAAATGAGAGGGTATGCAAAACAAGCCCTCTAATTTCTTGCAGCTTCTTACTTTAGCTAAATAAGGCTTGCTTTATTTGTCACTATTTTCATGCCTTCCATTCCGGTCTCTACTTATGCCACTGCAGCCCTCCTAGTTCCCTATCCAAGCACAGAAAAGCCACAGTAATTCAATCATAAGCAAGAGCACATGAGTGTGTTTAGCAGATAGAAGGCCAAGTTTAATATATTAGCTTGTGGAATTAATAGTATCACTTTTAAAATCATACCTCACATCTTCCCTAAGCAAACCTCATGTGAAGAACACAGTAGAATGATTGAACACATAGGGCACTTAACCACCAAGACCAGGAGTTAATAACTGTGCATCTGATGTGTTTTAGTTGTCAAGTGCATGTCTTCTTGGTAGGTAGATTTGGCTGAGGAAAGGGCTGCTTCTTTGACTCTCCAGAGTACCAAATAGCTTCCTAAAGCATCTCTGTACTTTCTAAGAATAGCAGGTTTACTGATTTAGCCTTTCAGGGCCTTCCTTGGTCCCTTGATCTCCCAGCCCTTCAGAACTCAAAGGCAGCTTGTAAAGAAATTTTTAGTTTTAGTTTACATGGTAACTACTGACATCATGAATTCCAGTGTAACTTGAATTGAATTTATCTGCCAGGACTATCACTTTGGGAAGGGGGAGATGATGATGACAAAAGTGTAGCATTCAGTCATTAAATTTTTATTCTATAACTGATTTTAAGTAGGCATTTGCTTCAGTTTAGAAAACAAAGTAGATTTCTTATAGTTATGATGACTAACCTTGAAAACATGGATAATCATCTTGAGTTCATTTATGGTAGATACCTAACTAGTATACAACACAGTAAGCTTCAAATCTGAAATATTTGTTTTTAAAACTACTTTAGCAACAGAAAAGTTGTTTTCCTCTTCTCAGCTCTCAAGATGCATGGTTATTTATATTTTTAAATGTAATACTGTTTTCCATATTAAAGTGTTGGTTCAAGAATATGGACATTCCAAATAGACCATTTTTCAATATAGGAGTGTTTGTCTTTTACCAGACTGGTGACTACAGGAAGTATTATGAGGCCTGTTTCCTTGATACTAACAGCACATGGGGCTGGCTCCAGCCACTGAGAATGGATGTTGTCAGCATGTGACCTGGGATTTCTTCATTCCCCTAAAGTTATTAGTTCAGTAGTTAAGAACAATCCAAGTCATTTTCTGTCTTTTTACTTGGATTCTTTAAATATAGGCACAAATTTAATTTAAAAAATTATCTTATTGTCCATATTTTAGAGTCAAGGGTGTAAAGAAACTGGCCTTCTAAAATAAAATGGCACCTCCAGAGAGTCAGGTCATAGTTGTAGTCCTCACCGGTGTGGTCAGTTTAGAAACCTCAGATGAAATTTCCTTAAAGAACTTTTTCTCATTTTCCTTAAGGGCAGAATTAATTTTAAAATCTGATCTGTTAGTATCATCCTCTTTAGCTGTGTTGACACTACTTTTCATAATGAAAAATGTAACTGCTGCCTGAATCAGGGCAAACCAGGATATCAACTGGTTATCTCTACATAAGCAATACTTTCCGCACCTTGTGGATATTACTACCAAGAATTCCCAAGTACAAATTTCCTAGAGAAACATCTGTGGTTTGAAAAGATTTGCAGTAATCTAGATGGTTTCTCTGATAATAAATTTACATGATAATTTAAAATTAAAATCCTTCAGTAAAATTGAGTGTTATGATTTTTAAATGTGTGTGTATGTGAGCATGTGCATGCATGCGTGTATGTGTGTGTGTGTGTGTGTGTGTGTGTGTGTGTGTGTGTGTACATGCATGTGTGTCCCATTGAGCTGTCTGTTGGGGCCTTTATCTTTGAAACAGAAAAAAATAACAGCTAGTGAAAAGATAATAGACAACAACTAACCTATGTAGGCTATGTGGTTCTAGGCTTGTTTGGGAATTACCACTCTCAACTCTTACAAATGATGGTATAGTCAAATCTCATAGTTACAATACTTACTGTTGGCTTTACCAACTGAACCTACACAATTGTATTGCTAGACTTACCCACTTCTGGATAAATGGGTAGTAAAAGGCTCTAAGTATCCCTGACGGTACTGTGAGAAGGGTGATGGAATGACAGGTGTGAAAGTGGAAGTAGGTGGATTTTTGTGTGTTGGGGGGGTCCTTCAGTATTGCCTCACTGTCTCCTGACTACCCAGAGACATTCTTCTTGAAGCTGTGCACAGATTGCCTTCATACAGAGTGTGTACCCCCAAGTCTCTTCCATGTTTATGGCTATGTTCCCGTCTTTAAAGTTTACCAGCAGAATTAGTTCTTAGTGAGTTGTTAGTGGTCTGTAAACACAGAAGCTCAAATGTTAATATGTACACAAGTTTGTGCCCTAAATATGCACATTGTCAAAAGAGAGTAGCCAGTAGTGGAAATACTAGACTCTATATGAATCAGACACTATGATATTGGGTTCTAGGATCACCCCTCAAAATTTATCATTGTGCCCGTTCCTGTCAATGTCAAAAGCCCTGATGAAGGATGCTAGTAGGTAAGAGTCGATAAATGAACACATGAAGGATGGTTAGATGTTTTTCTGCTCTGACTTTTATTAGCTCAAACAGTTGTTGAAATTGTTGTAATAGGGATGCCATAGCTAACCAGGATACTGTGTTTGTCTTTTCTATACTTGAACTTTGCCAAGAGGCCAAACATGACTGTTACCACTGACAGTAACTCCTGAATAAGTAGATAAGTGTGAGACAAATTATAAAGTGTAAGTGCTCATTAGACAGTGTCAAGTGAGCAAAGTAGAAAAATATGAAGCCTCAAAAAATGCCAGTATAGAGGAGAAATAGAAGATCTGGGACTTGTTGAAACACATGACTCAAACTACATGGTGATCCTCAAAGTCCTTGGGTTACTTGGTGCTCTTCTTTGAAGGATATCAAGGCTTTTCTTGATACCCCATGAAAGATGAGTTCTAGGAATGAACACTGCCACAAGAGGGCTAACCCTCTGTTACTTATTTTAACCACTGATCGTGGAAGACCATCTGGGTATTGGAGGTATTTAACCACCCATCTTGAAATACTGGTATTGAAGCAGAACTTACACAAGGAGGGAGGTTTGTTCCCTGATCTGGTTGGTGGCTGAGCCATATGGTATTACATATGACCTCACAATGAATTCATTTCACTTCAGACATGAATCATAGCTGGTGTGGGGAAATTTAAGAATGGGCTGTACTTACTATTAGGTCCAGCAAAAAAGACAGTTTTATGCTTTTTTAAGCCTTCATGAGTTATCTGAAATCTATAGTTTCCCCCTTACCTTTGCCATAGTTATTTAAATAATCAGAGAAAATTATATTTTCCTCTTTATGTTCTGAGATACTCTCTACTGATCAATTACTGTAATATTTTAAGTAAATATTGGAAGATAGGTATGTAAAATAAAGTCGGTGGTAAACTAAAAGAGTATTCAATAATCTTTAAATATATCCTAATTCTGGAAATACACAAATCAAAGTCCCACTTGGAGGGAAGCACTAAATTCTGCATCAGTGGTGACTCCTTAAATATGGGTGTCTATATTTACTCTGCAAATTTTAAGACAATAAATAGTTTTCATCTTTGTGAAATGAAGCATAAGTCACTTTTAGCATAATAAATGAAAAAGACTTTAAATTTTTAAAAATTTGGCAAATTTTCCTATACCGATTTAGAGTGATTAAAAAAAGGAACTGAGATGCAAAAAAATGTAATTTTTCCTAAGTAATCCAAGAACAAAACTATGAAACCAGAAGAAACTATAGAACATTTCTAGTTTTATTATCTGTCCTGTGACACCCCTCCCAATTACTAAGATTTGTTCTTTGTGAGAGTACCCAACTGAAGCTGTGATTAGGGACAGAAATATAGTCTGGACCATCAATGAGCTATGGTAAGAAACCCAATCCACTTGGAGGTGGGATAACTTTTTGAATTACCTAAAAATCTCCAAATTTGCCTGGTAAAATAGCATTACTGGAGCTGAACCACTGGGTTCAGCAAATGAAAAAAGTATGCTACCTATGTCTTCAAGATATTCTTCTATGGTGTTACAGTAAAACTAGAGCTTATCTTGGTATAATCTTAAAGAGTCCATGTTTAAATTGATGTACAATAAAAGTACTAATGAGCTATGTATATTTTAAAATAATGTGATCTGTCCCTGTTTTCACTGTAGTGATTGCTCTGGTAGAGTGGATGGACCTTAGATAACTTAGAAAGAATGGGAGATTTGGGATTGCTTCCCATTTTCTCTTCAGCTACCTTCATCCCTTTCTCTTCTTCACATAGTATCCCAAAACTGCTCAAATGCTATCTTATGGTTTCTATTACTATGAAGAGACACCATGACCATGGCAACTCTTATAAAAGAAACATTTAATTGGGACTCACAGTTTTAGAGGTTTAGTCCATTACCAGCATGATGGGGAGCATGGCAGCATGCAGGCAGAAGTAGTGCTGGAGGAATAGCTGAGAGTTCTACATATTGCAGGTAACAGGAAGTCAACTAAACATTACACTGAGGGAAGCTTGAGCAAAAGTGACCCTGAAAGGCCACAGTGACACACTTCCTCCAATAAGGCCATACCTCCTAATAGTGTCACTCCATTTGAGGACCATTTTCTTTCAAACCACCAAAAATTTCAACCTCAAAATTTCATTTTCTTAGAAACATTTTAAAAAAGAAAAACACAAGTCACCTGACTTCTGCTCACCAAAGGAAATTTAACATGGAAACATCAGCCAGATTCACACTGAAACACAAATGGCTAGAACAGTTACATGCTTCCTTCCTCAAGGCTGGCAAATGGAATGCTAGTCTCAATGGCTCCCAAGGAGTAAGGAATGACAGTGATTTTGTTTGGATGTCCAAAGTGATAGAGCTTCTTTAATCCTGAGATGACTGTGTTGTTGGGTCAGGACTCTTCAAGTGGTCCCAGTGTAGAAGAACACGTGATTCTCTTATCTATAGCATCTGTGTTTGATGCTATTTCTGCTGAGTTCCTCGTTTTTAATCCCATCATTTCTCCGTTCTTTAGGCTAATCTATATATTCTGGGCTCTAAATTTTAATTTTTGACCCTGAACTTTGTTTTTGTTTTGGTGTTTTCATTTGTTTGGTTTTAGTTTTGTTTGGCTTTTTGTTTTGAGATAGTCTCACTGTGTTTCCTTCGCTGATCCAGAACCTTACAGTTAGTCCACAAAGGCCACTGTGAGATTTATTATAATGTGAGGTTCCCAAGGCCATAAGTAGGCATGGAAGTAGAAAGGCATTAGACAACAATACAATATATGGCTATATCTAAACATGATGGTGCTTTAGAGGGAAGGAGAAGAAAGGAGGATTGACTGTCCACTAGAATCTAGAGAGGAACTTCTTTAAGGTTGAGAATGAGAGAATAGGGAGAGACAGAAACAGAAAGACCATGAGAGGGATTGTGGGGAAGAGGCCAGAGGAGCCGCTTCAGAGACCAGCCTTAATCTCCAGATCAAAGCCCTTGAGAAGTTTCAGACTAAATTCCAAAACGAAATCTGACTTTTATAGCCTTTTAGGAATGGTAAGAAGTTTTCACATCACATAATTTAGTTCAGCATAGCATACATGCTAGGGACCTTGGAGGAGCCAGGTACCAATTGGAATCAAAATTATAAAATGAGAGGATGGTATTACAACACAGCACAATTTCTTAATTCTCCATCCCAGACAGTGCTGCAGGAGATATGGCTATGGAACCAAGCCTAAAAGTTCAGTTCTGGGTTGTAACAATCTCAAACTTACCAGACAGCGCAGATCAAAGATAGAATTTTTCTGTTTATATTTGATAAGTTGGGGCAGCAAGATGACTCATTCGTTAAAGGCACATGCAGCTAAACCCGACAACCTGAGTTTGTTCAGTCTCTGGGATTAATGTAATAGAAAGAGATTTAATTCCTTCAAGTTGTTCTCTAATCTTCTCTCCCATGCTGCGACCTGAGAATATAATTAACTGATTAATTAAATAAATTTATAAAGGGTTTTTAGGAGTGGCTTGTTTGTTTATTTGGTGGTGTGGTTTTGTTTTGAGACAGGGTTTCACTGTGTAGTCATGGCTGGCAGTTTGTGAAGCTTTTGTATATTACTGCTTTCCAAGATGATTATGCCTAGATATTGTATAGTAATTAACATATTGTTGATGTTAAACAGTTTCTTTATTTAGTTGATGAAAGGGACAGGCAAGCCTTCAGGTCATTGTAATAATGGTCTGAGAATGGTAGAGAAAATTGGTTTGAAAGAGTTATCTTCTGGCCTGCTTTGGAGGGATTTTGGCCTAGGTTTCTATCAGCTCTTAGAAATGAGGAACCCAAAGATGTGCCCCAGCCATTATTTATTACATGGGCTAGATTCAGCTCACATCTTATTAGGGTACATACCCCTTCGTATTGGAAGTGGTTTTGTTTTTGTTTTTTGAGCAGGCTTTTTCTGGGTAGCCATGGCTATCATAGAACTCTCTTTGTAGACCAGGCTGACTCAAACTCAGAGATCCGCCTGCCTCTGTCTCCTGAGTGCTGGGATTAAAGACATGCACCATCATGCCTGGATCATATTAATGTTAAATTGGTTAATCAGCTAACCATTTTTTAGCAAACAAGGATTGAATGGTCCTATGCATAGAACTTGGCTTTATGCACTCTGGCAAAGATAAGAAAAGGCACTATCCCAGCTTTTCAGAACCTTCCTATCTATCCAAATTTCCAAATCTTTAAGCTTATAAAGTGTTCTATAAGTGTGACATTCTAGAGATTTTCTAAGAAAAGTACAGATAATATAAGTTTATGCAAATGTTACTGTGGTTAAGTACTTCTCTTTATTGTAGTTGCTATGGTCCAAGTCGCATTAACACCTTGCCCTCCTTCTTCTACCTCCCACTTTCATTTCTAAATAGCTGTATCCCAAGTAGTTAGTACAGGAGGCTATGAATTGGTCTCCAGTGCAGGTAAAGCTAATAAATGTGATTTAGGATGAAAGGCACTGTGTAAATGCTTGAGATGTTATTACTGCTCTCATGTGCTTTATTATTTTTAAATTGTGCATCCTTTTAAGTAGATTATTTGTTCACCACAGTCTCCATTATATCTAAGCAAAGCCTTCACAGAAATTTCTAAAACCTTTTCATTTCTCTCTGTAGGTTGTTGTTTCGTAACATTTTATACAAGAAAAGCTGCACTTGAGGCCCAGAATGCACTGCACAATATTAAAACTTTACCTGGGGTGAGTAGTTTACTTTTGTACCAAAATCACTTTATTGCTTGAAAATGGTCCTTTCAACTAAAGGTTCTAGTTATGGGTTCTTAGTGCCAAAAATGGCTTTGGTCTTTTGAAGTGTATGTTCTGACCCCTCTGTTCCCTGTGGTCACCAGACCAGCCAGCCAGCCAGCCCACAAAAAAGGCTTGCATTAACACTGATGGGAAGAACTCTCAAATAGCTTGTCTCCTGGTTTGGAAATCAGAGTGACCCCGCTGGGTACAGCAGCTGCCAAAGAGTATGAGTTGGGTTAAGATTTTAAAGGTAGTGGGAACCCCCACACACAAGGAAAGCAAAATGGAAATGGAAAAGCTTTTACTCTCCAGGGTCCCCTTTTCAAATCTAGTCTTTAGATTTTCATTTGAAAGGACAGAATGTACTCTGTATAGACATAATATTAAAGCTCCTAATGACTTCTAAACAGTAAGTGGTGGTTAACAAAGTCAGTGTTTTAATGCCGAATGTGTGCTTCATGTTGGTGTAGAACAGAAAATAGAAAGTTTGTGGTGCTTGTTTTTTATTTCCTTCCTAGTATTAGCTGATGATTAGTGCAGTTATTAGAAATGAACTGATGTTGCATATGACATCTTTGTCAAGATTTATCAGACTTTTGTGGGACTTTTATACATTGCACGGTAGTACAAATTATCCTTTACTGCTCATATGGTATATTTTCTCCATTTACTGAAATGTAAATGGTGAGTTAATTCAATATCATAATGATGTGTGTGTGTTACAATAAAGGACCTGTGATAAATACTCCAAGTACCATGATTTTATTGACACATGTTTTGGTAAGAAGAAAAGAAGGATAAAATGCTCCTGGCGTTTCGGGTATAATTTTAGTGTTTGTTTACTTATCTGTCCCTGTACACATATGCAAACCATGTGCATCACATACTGATATGGGTACACATATATACTTTTCCTTCTGCTTCCCCAAAAGATAGAATTTGTGAAATTCATGTTAGGTCCACTGAAAAACATGTCTGTAGTAGAAAGATGCTTAGAAAAAGATTTTCAAAATATGAGCTTCTTTTGAGATAAATGGATTTTGGAGAGAGGGTCTCCCTAAATAGCCCACATTGTCACAATACTCATTGATCACCAAGAACAAAAAGGTGGAGAACATAGTTACTCAACCCTACCACTTTGGTTTTCCTCTTTTTCATCTGAACAAATCATAGGATAGAAGTGCAAGTGTGTGGTGACGAAGTGATCCTTCAGTGGAACTACTTCGTCCTAAAACTTCCAAAGTGCTTTTTAATGAGATGGCTTTTGTTAAGTCTTCCTTCCTTGTTGACCTAAAATATAATAGTATTTAAGCTTCATTCTTGATGTAAGTGAAAATTGTCCAGTATAATTCTAGAAATTTGTAGGCAACTATTTACTGGCTTGAACAAAAATAGTTAACTTTCTTGTGTACAGACTCTAATCTAGACTACTTTATTTTCCTTCTCATAAAAGTAACTGCCTTATAATAACTAGCACACAAAATCCCTTCTTGATGCATTAAAAATTATTTTTAGTCATAAACTACTACTTGCCATATAAGGAATAGTATAGTTGGATACTACATAATTTGGTTCATGCCATCTTCCTCTGCAAAGGTATTCTTCAGAAACCCAGAGTTTGTTGATAAAGTCAGCTGACCAAAAATCAGTATTTTAGTGCCCAGTTTATGGCTTTGTATTGACAGAGAGTAGAAGATCAAACTGACAGTATTTTTTTCATTTTCCATACTGGTAGATTGGTACATTTTACTAGAAACATGAGGTGAATATGAGCAAGACATATTAAAATGCACAGAGGTACTGATGATTGTTATTTGGGGTGAGGAGCAGAATATCTTAACTCTCATTCTTACAAACGACTAGTCCTTCTGTATGTTCTTCAAATATTGTGGGTTTTTTTTCTTTTCTTCTAAATTCTGCATGTGAAATTCAAGAATAGAGACTCTGTAAACCTGTAATTAAGGACAGTAAGTTGGGAGTGGAGGGGCAAGGACTGGAAAAATAGCTCAGCATTTAAGAACACTGGCTGCTTTTCCAGAGAATCCAGGTTCAATTCCCAGCACCCATGTGGTGGCTGTCCCAGGAAATCTGATGCTGTTTTCTGACCTCCTTCCTGGGTGCCAGGCACATGGTACACAAACATACATGCAGGCAAAACATCCATATTCATAAAGTAAAGAATAAATTTAATTTTTTAAATAAATAAACTAGGAGTTTGAAAAATACAATCGGAA
Source organism: Mesocricetus auratus (assembly GCF_017639785.1). Lineage (NCBI taxonomy): Eukaryota > Metazoa > Chordata > Mammalia > Rodentia > Cricetidae > Mesocricetus > Mesocricetus auratus. The sequence continues at coordinate 24,570,832 of NW_024429196.1, read as the reverse complement.
TAATTTTTTCTTTTTATCCTCTCAGTTACTAAGACTGAGTTACTTGAAGCAGGTTAAACAAAAATTTGAGAAGTCACATTAGTAAAATTTAAAATGTTACTTGCTATATTTGCCTTTTCACTTGTGGTCATTGGGGATAGAATCTCACATCTTGCATTTATGTGTAGCTTTGTCTTTAAAATATCACTCTTAACAGCTGCAGGGAAGACATGAAAGTAGTTGCCTTTCAGTTGTGAGCCTTTGGTAGACAGGAAGAAATGGGACCAGACATAAAAGATTAATGCATATTCTTAGAGAAAATATTACAAGGTACCTTGCTGTTTGATTACAAGCCTTAGAATTAGTCAACATTTCCATAATTCTAAACCAATATACACCTGTTTTCCCACTGTGATGTGAAGTCATGACTTAATTTAGCAGAAATCCTGCTGTGCTAAATCTCTCATTAAATACCCAGTAAGTTCAGTTATTTAAAGTTGTAGCATGACTATTTTAATTGGTTGCATTCATATTATAAAATTAATAAAAATTAATGATGCACTTTGCCATATGCCTTCAGCTTCTTTGTGAATGAAAAGAAAGGGGACAAAGGAAAACATATCATCTGCTGACACTTTAAACCTTTTCTGGTTGTAATCATTTTCCTGTGGATAAAGTCTGCTACTTGTTGCCTCTTTTCTAATGTGTCCAAAACTTTCAATTTATAGCAAGATCAAATAGTAATTTTTTCTTCCTTGTACAGTTGGTGTTTTGTATCCTAAGGAAATTTTATCATATAGTAGAACTTGACTGATGTCTGGGGTTTTCCTTTGGTCTGAAGCACCAGTTTCCCATCTTGAAAGAAACAAAGAACTTGGTTGGTGCAGGAGAGATAAAAACCAATAGGACTATCTGTCAGGCAGTTTGATGTGTCTGCTCTTTGACTGAACTTTGAAGCACCCTCCTTTTCATTAAGTAGGACTGAGATAAAGAGTTAGGTACCTGGTAACCCAAGATGTGTATCTTAATCCTGTTATGAGAAATGTGTAACTAAAAAAAACCCCAGATTTTGTATCTCCATGTTCAACACAAACCCCTAGAAATAGAGTGGTAGAAACAAAGGAAGCTAATCCAGAAACTCCACCCTGAAAATAAAGAATGAGATTCTAAATTGTTTTTTCATTCGATCAGCCTCGCTTTTTGAAGCAGTTGATTAATGCTTAAGCAACAGATTACTTTACAGTGTTCATTTATTGCTAATACTTCATGAGGCTAATAAATCACAAGTAGTTACTGAGCAACTACTGTGTCTCAGATACTATATAGGAAATAGCAAGGATAAATCCTGGCAAGGCTTCTTCTACTTGGTCTAGCTGAAGGACAGTAGACAATACATACTTGATCTATACTTTAGTGCTGTTCTACTTCTGACACAATATGGAAATTTTACACTTTACACACACACACACACACACACACATACAAACACTTGAGGTCTTCAGTAAGTAGTACTCTTATAGTCTGATGGAGAATATTGTAGCCCTGTGTGCACAGGCTAGGATACACAATAAACCATTGTGTTTCCTGCAGCAGTATTTGATTGACGTTTCCATTCCTATGACACTTATGTTCTTGGGAAAACTTGGGTTGCCACCTATCTCAAGGTGTGACATTCTAGTTCTAAAGAATGTCTCCTTTCATGATAAGAATACAGTATATTCCAGTTACAGAGTTCTGGCCTCATAATATGCAGAGCTTCGGGTTCAATTCCCAATACCATACACACAGAGAATATATCTAACATAATTTTTAAATGATAATGTCCCAAGGAGAGCAGGGAAGGGTATCAGCTCAGGACCCCTAAGACCAAGTTCTCAGCCCAAAGGAGATTTATTTGCCCCAGAGGGACAAAGGTAAGGGAATAAATGACAAAGAAAGGAGATAGCAGATGAGGGAAAAGTGGAAAGGAACAAGGAAAAGGAATAAGAAGTATTTGTCCAGGAGAGGGTTGGCAAAGAACTGCCTCTGAAGAGAGGAGACGTATGTGGCCCATAGGCAAATTGTGATTTATAAAGGTAATCCTTGTTTGGTTTTAATTGTGCATGTTAATTAAGTAAGCTAAAGGGGGCTTTTATTTCTGAACTTCAATGCTTTGATAACTGGGCCCTGGTTGTCAGTCTCAGGAGGAGGAAGCAGCCAAATAAGGGAATAAATAGACCTTGGTGGCTAACTTTAGGAATGTAATCTAACCATTTTTAGCAAAACAGAGAGAATGGTGAGGAAGACTAAAGTCCCTTCAGAGGGTTATATAAGAGACTTTGGGGAGAGAAAGGGAAGGGGGAAACATTATGATTAAATTACAATCTCAAAAAAAAAACAACAACAACAAAAAGTGTGCTTTTTTTCTAATATTTTTGGTTGTGAGCCTAACCTTTAACGGCTGAGCCATTTCTCCAGACCTGGTGTCCTTTTTTCTTTGCTGAGGCAAAAAATGGCACAACCCACGATGATCTCAAACTTGCCTTCGCCTCTCAGTGCTTGAATTACAGGTTTGTGCAACCACTCTCAGCAATAGTCTCCTTTCAGGCAGCTGGAACTACCAAGCAGGGCATTACCATTCAGAGGAAAAGTCAGTGTCTACCATTGTGTATTCCAAAGAGGATAGTCTCATGATGGCAAACTGGATTTTGTACTTTTGTTTTCACTAATCTAGTTTATTTAGTTCAATTAAAAATCCTAGGCATAGAAAAACTTTTAACAACTTTTCAGTGATCAGATGTTAGAGTCAAATATTCTCGTGCCAGTGATAGCACCATGCCATGTGCCACTCTTCTCAAGGTCTTAACAAACACTGTCTATGGCGATAAGACTTTTGAATTGAAATCTACAGTGGTATCAGTAGAGAACTCTCTGTATAAATTAATTTGATTAAGGATGTAATAACATAGAATACATTTTGAGAAAACTCTTAAACCTTAGCAGCAAAGAGGAATCTGAAATCTGAATGTCTTGTAAAATATTAATCATAACTTTCTTTCAGTCATTTTTTATGAATATGCCTTATCTTTTTCTTTTTAGAATCACTACCAATTTTGTTAAATGCAGTTTATATTAAGGAGATATTGCCCTAAGAGAACATTTGTTTAGAGCACTCCATTTTAGCAGAGGCTTCCTGAAAGGTGTTTTGTAATAACACATGCAGTGTGAGCAAGGACTACATGTATATTTGAGTTATAAAAACAAATGATCCTGATACAGTAGGAAGAAGCTGAAAATAAAATAGTCTCCTGGGACAAGTATGTTCACCCACGTGATGGCAATGGGCCCTTTTCTGGATACCCTGAAGGAAATAATTTACCCTTGTAGGTAGACACCATCCTTCCAAATGGAATTGACTAAGCTATCTATAGAATTGTTTTCATGCCCTTAACAGTAGAATGCTAAAGTTATTCTTTTCTGCAGAACAACTGGGCTCTCCCTGGGACCAAATTCAGTTTGCCCATTATAATATATTTTGAATCACTCATTTTCTTCGAATCACTTCTCGTAAATATTAATGTGTATTTAATATCTTTGTTCTCAGAGCCATGATTATGATTTTACCTTTATCAACATCATTATTTTTGTCATGAAATGTATCAACTCATATCATATTATGGATTCCTCTGCAAAAAAAAATCATGCTATTTGAATTAACACCTAACTAGACCAACTTCAGTAAATTTCTTCTCAGGTGTCCTTTATATAAATTTATGAAAAAATAACCAAAACATATGTATAAGTAATTTTTCATCTCTAAAATTGTGTGCCATATAACTGGAGGCTGACATGTAGAAGACTGCAGATAGATCCATGTCTATCACCATGCACAAAACTTAAGTTCAAATGGATCAAAGACCTCAACATAAATCCAGACACATTGAACCTCTTAGAAGAGAAAGTGGGAGGTACCCTAGAACAAGTTGGTACAGGAGACCACTTCCTGAACATAACACCAGTAGCACAGACACTAAGATTGACAATTAATAAATGGGACCTGCTGAAACTGAAAAGCTTCTGTAAGGCAAAGGACACAGTCAGCAAAACAAAAAGGCAACCCACAGATTTGGAAAAGATATTCACCATCTCCACATCTGACAGAGGGCTGATCTCCAAAATTTACAAAGAATTTAAGAAGCAAGCCTCCAAAACACCAAATGACAGACTATGGATACCCCCCATGGAGGGCCTCATCCTCCCTGGGGAAAGGAGTGGGTATTGGGGGAGGAAGGATAAGGAGTTGTTGGGAGGGTGTGGGAGGAGGGGAGGGAGAAGGAGCTGGGATTGACATGTGAAGCAACCTTGTTTCTAATTTAAATTTAAAAATATAAATTAAAAAGTGGGGTACAGAACTAAATAGAGAATTCTCAATAGAGGAGTCTAAAATTGCTGAGAGACACTTAAGTGCTCAACATTCCTAGCCATCCGAGAAATGCAAATCAAAACAACTCTGAGATACCATCTTACTCCTGTCAGAATGGCTAAAATCAAAAACTCCAATGACAGTTTATGTTGGAGAGAAAGTGGAGAAAGGGTTACACTCCTCCACTGCTTGTGGGAGTGCTGACACCCACTTTGGAAATCAATATAACAGCCACTTTGGAAGTCAGTATGGAGATTCCTCAGGAAAATGGGAATAAACCTACCACAAGACCCAGTAATTCCAATCTTAGTCATATACCCAAAAGATGCACATTCATGCAACAAGGACGTCTCTTCCACTATATTCATAGCAGCATTATTTGTAATAGCCAGAACCTGGAAGCAATTTAGATGCCCCTCAACTGAAGAATGGATAGAGAAAATGTGGTACATTTACACAATGGAGTACTATTCATTGGGAAAAACAATGGAATCTTGAAATTTGCTAGCAAATGGATGGCACTAGAAGAACCATCCTGAGTGAGGTAACCCAGTCACAAAAAGAGAAACGTGATGTGTACTCACTCATATATGAATTTTAGGCAATCTATGGAGCCTTGGGTAGAATTTATCCCTGGCATACAAATGGACTTTTATTGTTTTCCCAGTACTTTTCTGAATACTAAGGAATAAAGAATAGTACTGTTGCCCTTTGTAACTGAATCACCAAGAAGAAAATGGTTGTACCACGTTTATACTGAGAAATTTTTCAATAAAAAGGTATAGGAAATTTAATTTCCAAATAATAGGCTTCTAATTTATTCCAGTATTTCCAAAGTAGTCAAGTTTTACTTTGAAAAGAAAGATATTTCTGTCTGTATTATAAATATTCTAACACAAGATGAATATAGATTTATGCTAGTACATATATATATGTGAATGGTGATCTGATCTGGTTCATGCTACCTATAAAATCTATCCATGTACATCTTTATACAGCTATAAGGAGGTGTATGCAGTTCAGTCATGTAAATGCAGAAAGATAAAATGTAAGTCCTACTCTCTTAGTTTGCCTACCAACATATTCTTTGTTTTTTTTTAATTATGAAGCTGTTGGCCTTGCTTGCTTCTTACTGGCTAGCTCTGACTTAAGTAATTACCCCATAATTGTAATCTAAGTATATCTCTTACCGGAGAAGTTTCCGGGCTTCCTACCCCATGACTCCCTGTGTTTCTCCTTCCCAGAGTCCTCCTGGACTCCTAGTCCCACCTATCTTGGTTCCCTATTGGCCAACAGCGCTTTATTGACATATATACAGGACTTCGCCAACATCTCCTCTTTTCTGTCTAAACAAAAAGGTCTTAACTTTAACATAGTCAAATTATATATAACAGAACAATTATCAAGTAAGAACACAGTTACCATATTTTGTCTATCAACATTCAGCAAGATTAAAGTAAATATCATCTATCCCATCCTTGTGAGTCCAAAGTTCTATATGTAGCTTATCTTTTATCATAACTAAGGAAAACTATAACTATCAAAGACCACAGAAGGATAATATATAAACACTAGAATTGACAGAGACATCTTGCTACCTGGATAGTCACATGAAGTTTCTCTGTAATGTTGGGGCATCCATCTTCATCCCATAGGCCACAATGTGTCCAGAAGATTTCTCAGCAATGCAGTAAATTTCAAACTGTCCATCTGCATCAGCAGTCTGTCAGTCATTTTTCTGTGTCCTGCAGAAAGTCTCGTAGACTCTTTCATGAAGCAGGAACCCTGAAGGACTTTTTGATTTCAGCAGTCACTTTCCTGTGGGCCCTGCATGTCCAGTTTATACAGCAACAGTCAAGCAGTCCAGGCAAGAGCAGTTTCTTGCCCAAATGGCTAATCTTGCCATGTTGAAAGCAAATTCCATAATGAGTCTCTTTGATGCCCATCTTCCTCTCAGATGTAATTGGTGCTGCCAGGAGCAGACATTTCTCATTGTCAAGAAAAACACTAGACCATTTTAAATGCCATTTTCTGAAGGTCTTTAAAAGGTTTGAAGACTGTCTATGTATCTCTTGCCTAACTATAAATTCTGACTATTATAAGTAACTATCTATAGTCTGTATTTAATTATGTATTATTTTTTAAAAGATCAGTATAAGCACAATACTTAATCAAGAGGAGAAATATACACATCACAAAATTGACCTTGAATTTGTATCAATAAATGAAAAACCATACCCATACCATAATTCCCCTTTTTACCATTAAAAAGAGATTGGCTGTGATCATTAGCCAATTATAAACAACCCCGTGTAAATGAAAACAAAGATTTATAAACAAGATGAGAATTAGGACATCGCTCATTCCAAACTGCTTCGTGCTGGAAGGGGGCGCTGTTCATACCATGGGGATCATGACAAAACTCAGAAACCTGTACAAGTCCATATTTCCGGGGTCTGTAAGACTGCATCATCTTAGCTGTTTCAATTTTTAGAACACCTGGTCCACTGCTTCCGGGGGTCTTGGTTCATCAAACCACAGAAGCCTGGAAGGAATCCTCAGTTTTTCATTTTCTGTAGAAACATAAACAAAAACTCCTTCCCCAAGTAACATATCCTTATACTTAAATTTTGAGGTCAAGGCATTTTTAAAAGGTATAAGTTGGATTAATTCAGCAGCAAGTGTACTTTAGCAGCTGTTCTTTCAGTTTCAAAAAACTGAAAAACACAATAGCATACAGTATCCAGACTTTCTGTGTATTTTCCATCTTTACCTGGCATATTTATGTATCAATTATTATTACTCTATTTCTTTTACTTTGATTTATTTATTTTTCTCTGAGACAGGGTTTCTCTTTGGAAATCTGCCTGCCTCTGCCTCTGCAGCAATCCTACTGGCTTGTGCTACCACATCCGGCTTCTCTATTTACCATTATATCATTTCTTTTTCTCTCTCAATCTTACGTATATTTTTAAACACACTGTAAACCTTTAGAGGTTTTTCTTCATCCAAGTCTGACTTTACTGTAAATCTTTATGTTTTTCTGGCCACATGTCTTATCTGTTAAAACTGCGGCTGTTTAAACTGCAATTTTTCCAAGATGGCGGGTGTAAGCGTGATTCCAGCTCACTGTCACAGTCTAACATCCAGCAAAAGCTGCCAGCTTGGAGATGTGGTCACTGCCACTTCCAGCTGTACGTACAACTTTTCAATTGTTAGCAGAGCCTTTAAAAGAAACTTGCTGTTTTTCTTGCTTTTTTTTTTTATGCTGAGTCAGGAAGCCTCACTTAAGCCAGCCACGGCGTGAGTGTCTGCTTGTCGCTAGCAAAACAGAGCCCACCTGAGAAAATGCTGCTACCAAGAACTCATGCTTCTCTCCATTCTTTTGTTTCTAAAATTCCTTTAAGGCTTTTGTCATTCTACATGGAAATTCATCATCCCACTCCTGATCACCATTATGTAAAGGGAAGCCTTCCAGCCAGCCTGGTTCCAGAGCTGCATCAGTCTCAAATAAACACACAGGAGGCTATATTAATTATGAAGCTGTTGGCCTTGCTTGTTTCTTACTGGCTAGCTCTGACTTAAGTAATTACCCCATAATTGTAATCTCAGTATATCTCTTACCAGAGAAATTTCCGGGCTTCCTACCCCATGGCGTTACATCTTTACTCCCTCCCAACATATTCTTAATTGCCTCACTATAGTCACCTTTTTAGGCCTCATCCATTGACTCAGCTCCTCTGTACAATAATAAGTCTTACATTTCAATGAAAGTCTTGGCTGGTGCATTGTACATTCTAAAAGAATACTTGAAAACTGCCATTAAATAGTGATGATTCCTTCCTTTTGCCTTAACAGAAGACTTGGTAACTAAATGGCATGTTACCTGTGAAGCTCCTAGAATCTGGAGACAGAGATACCTTAAAAGTCATTGTTTGTACTTGGTAGCTTCTATCGGTGTGAACTCTTCTAGGCAACCACCCAGAACAGAAAATACACTTTCTATATAATGTATAAACCTGAACATTCATTTTTGTTTTCCTTCTGTAGTTTCTGTTTCTATGAGATGACACCATGACCACAGCAACTCCTAAAGACAGGGTTCTATCCTCAGTAGCCACAGGAGCCTCACAATTGTTTGTAGTTCCAACTCCAGGGGCTCCAGTGCCCTCTTCTCACCTCTGTAGACACTAGACACACAGATATACTTGCTGGCAAAATATTTATACACATAATAAAAATTAAATAAATGAAATGTTTAAATACCATGGGTAAGTATTTATCCCATGTTTCTTTCCTGCCTGGTTCTACACATAGAGACATATTAATTATAAAATCGTTAGCCAATGACTAGGGCTTCTTACTGGCTAGCTCTCTCTTAATTATTAACCCATAACTTCTAGTCTATGTATTTTCACATGATCTTGGCTTACCGGAGAAATGTTTCTCCTTGGCGGCTACAGGGCATCCCTTCTCGGCGCCTCTCTGCCTACCTTTCCCAGAATTCTCCTCATCTCCTAGTCCCATCTATCTTCTTGCCTCTATTGGCTATTGACCAAACAGCGTTTTATCCATCAACCAATAAAAGAAACATACATACATAATGACATCCCCCATCAATACCACCCACTGTAAAGTTTTTCATGCCACCTAAATAACAGGATGTTTGTTTTGGGCTGTCAGTCTATCAATTCTTAGAAGCTTTGACTGGCAGGTATGGTGTTGTCTCTGATTAAAAGAAATGAATATCAAGATACTTTTTAAACATGGCCTAATCAAGACAAGGAAATATACAAGAGAAAATTAATGAAGTTCCTTAGTGATAAAAAGTTGAAAATGCTAGCACAGGATAAAAGTAGAGATCCAGCTACAACATCTTTAAAAAAAATTGAAAAAAAATAAAAACAGAATTCTGTAGAAGGTTTTTCTGTTTTATATAGCAAAAAGTCTTGGTGACATGCCTGAATAATAGGATTCTTGTGAGGTTTTATGAAGGAATTTGTATAAATGTCCTGACACTAGTTCCTGATCAGCTTTTCAAAATTTCTCTTTGTTATTCTTTGAAAAGGATTATGATTTGATTATTTATGACACTAGAAAGAGTGACACACTGACAAAATAAAGTAATAGATTAAAAATATCACCGTTTTCTACAATTACTCAGTAGGAAACTTGTAATGCTAAGTTCACTTTTAAGACCTTAGATTCCAAAAGATTGGTAAAACTTGAAAAGAAAACCAGGGAGGAAGGCATCTATGAATTTGATTAAAGTTTTCCATGGAATTGCAAAGAAAGAGACAGATATGAGTTTTAAGGGTCAAAGATAGAAATTTTGAAATAAAACCAAATATTTGTCCAAACTCTGTTATTGTAGTACAAGATTTCCACAAGAATTCATCTCCTGCATAGGGGAAGGGCATTAAACCTTCATTGGGAACTGTGTATGTCTCAGAAGACTATGTTCAGTTGAAGCAGGTTAATCAGTTCATAGCCTCAAGCTTGAGGCTCCCAAAATAAAAGTGTATGATATGACCAAGTATGGAGAAGGTCTCCTGGGAACTCCAAAGTTGTCCCAAGAAACAGAGAATGGAAGAGACTCATCAAAAGGAGACAGAGAACCCCACTGCTCAGCCTGGGCTTCTTAGTACAAAAGAAGTCATTTGTAACTTAAGAGGGGAAACAGATAAAAGAGTTTCATGTATTTTTGTACTTGCTTTTGGTGTAAGGGCACTGTACACAGGTGCTCAGTAAGCCTCAGTAGTATTATGGCATGCATTATTAAAATTGTTTTCATAATAAAATAGCATTTCAAGCTGCCATTACATCTGCCATAGTCATTGGAATGAAAAGAAAAATAGTGAATAATATGGGTGACAGATTGCAAAAAAGGACAGTATGACAAATACTTTTTATCTTCTTCATTATTCCTATCATTGATTACCATGAGGACTCATCACACATATGCCTGCTGACATCTTTTCCTCTGCAAGCACTTTAACGCATTTGAAATTACTTCCTTCTTCACCTGCAGAATCAAAGTGTTGGACTAAGTGGTTCTTTTTATTATTTATTTTTAAATTTAAATTTAAATTAGAAACAAGGTTGCTTCACAAGTCAGTTCCAAGTCCCTCTCCGTTTCCCTCCCCTCCTCCCATGCCCTTCCCCCACCCCCCCCTGATATCCCCTCATTTCCCCAGGGAGGGTGAGGCCCTCCCTAGGGGTGTCCATAGTCTGTCATTTCATCCAGGGCAGGGCCTAGACCCTCCCCCAAGAGTTCAGGGTGAGAGTGCATCTCACATTGTTGGATGGGAGTCCAAAGTCCATTTGTATGCCTGGGATAAATACTGATCTACTGCCCAAGGCTCAATAGATTGCCTAGGCCTCCTCACTGACACCCACATTCAGGGAGTCTTGATCAGTGCCATGCTGGATTCCCAGGCATCAGCCTGGAATTCAAGAGCTAACCCTTGTCAGGTCAGCTGTTTCTGGGGGTTAAACCATCCCAGTCTTAATCCCTTTGGTCATTAGTCCTCCCTCTCTGTTACTGGCTTTCTTGAGTTCAGCTCAGTGCTTAGCCATGAGAGTCTGTCTTTCCTTCCATCAGCCACTGAATGAAGGTTCTGTTTCCCAGACTCTCTGGCAATGGGATTGCAGGCTGGCACTCCCCAGATTTATGTCTAAAATCCATATATGAGAGAGTACATGCCATGTTTCTCTTTTTGTGACTGGGTTACCTCACTCAGGATGGTTTCTTCTAGTGCCATCCATTTGCCTGCAAATCTCAGGATTCCATTGTTTTTTTTTTTCTGCTGAATAGTACTCCATTGTGTAAATGTACCACATTTTCTCTATCCACTCTTCGGTTGAGGGGCATATAGGTTGCTTCCCAGTTCTGGCTATTACAAATAATTCTGCTATGAACATAGTGGAACAGACATCCTTGTTGTATGAATGGGTATCTTTTGGATATATCCCTAAGAGTGGGGTTGCTGGGTCTTATGGTATGTTTATTCCCATTTTCCAGAGGAATCTCCATACTGATTTCCAAAGTGGATGAACAAGTTGGCACTCCCACCAGCAATGGAGGAGTGTTCCCCTTTTACCACATCCTCTCCAGCATAAATTGTCATTGGTGTTTTTGATTTTAGCCATTCTGACAGGAGAAAGATGGTATCTCAGACTTGTTTTGATTTGCATTTCCTGAACAGCTAAGGATGTTGAGCACTTTCTCAAGTGCCTCTCAGCCATTTTAGGCTCCTCTATTGAAAATTCTCTATTTAGTTCTGCAGCCCACTTTTTAATTGGATCCTTTGGTGTTTTGGAGACTTACTTCTTGAGTTCTTTGTAAATTTTGGAGATCAGCCCTCTGTCAGATGTGGGGTTAGTGAATATTTTTTCCCATTCTGTGGGCTGCCTTTTTGTCTTGGTGACTGTGTCCTTTGCCTTACAGAAGTTTCTCAGTTTCAGGAGGTCCCATTTATTAATTGTTGATCTCACTGTCTGTGCTACTAGTGTTATGTTCAGGAAGCTGTCTCCTGTACCAATTCGTTCGAGGGTACCACCCACTTTCTCTTCTAAGAGGTTCAGTGTGCTCTATATGAAATGACAGACTATGGACACCCCCATGGAGGGCCTTACCCTCCCTGGGGAAATGAGGGGATAATGGGGGGATTGGGGGGACGGCATGGGAAGAGGGGAGGGAAAGGGAGAGGGACCTGGAACTGACTTGTGAAGCAACCTTGTTTCTTATCTAAATTTAAACTGAAAAACAAATTTTAAAAAATAACCTAGGCTACATAATCACGTTCTCAGAGGCTAGACTAGGCTTCATTGTCCCTGTCTTAAAAAAATAAATATTATACTGAGAGAAATAAAAAAAAGAGGTTCAGTGTGGCTGGATTTATGTTGAGGTCTTTGATCCATTTGGACTTAAGTTTTGTGCATGGCAATAAACATGGATCGATCTTCTACATGCCAGCCTCCAGTTATGCCAGCACCATTTGTTGAAGATGCTTTCTTTTTTACATTGTATATTTTTAGCTTCTTTGTCAAAGATCAGATGTTCATACGTGTGTGGGTTAATATCAGGGTTTTCAATTCGATTCCATTGGTCTACTTGTCTATTTTTGTGCCAATACCAAGCTATTTTCAGGACTATAGCTCTATAATAGAGCTTGAAGTCAGGGATGGTGATGCCTCCGGACGTTGCCTTGTTAAACAGGGTTGTTTTGTCTATCCTGGGTCTTTTGTTTTTCTATACAAAATTTATTATTGTTCTTTCAAGGTCTGTGAAGAATTGTGCTGGGATTTTAATTGGGATTGCATTGAATCTGTAGATTGCTTTTGGCAGGATTGCCATTTTTACTACATTGATCCTACCTATCCAAGAGCATGGGAGATCTTTCCATTTTCTGAGGGCTTCTTTAATTTCTTTCTTTAAAGATTCAAAGTTCTTGCGATACAGGTCTTTCACTTGTTTGGTTAGTGTTACCGGACTAAGTGATTCTTAAAGTAGTCTTTTCCAGTCTTACATAATTGTACTATACCTTCTATACCTTGTCTGTGGTCATGTTCTGTTTGTCGAAGGAAAAAGGCCTACATCTATCTGACTTTACTTCCTTCGGTATTTAGAGAGTACTTTATGTAGAAAAATCTGGATCACATAGAACTTTACTATCCACTTTGAAATTCTCTAGGTACCTTCTTCCCTTACCCAGAAGAACCTATCTATGGGTAGCTTAGCACTCAATTTTTTCCATTAAGGAGCAAAAAGAAGGAGGAAGTAGATGAAAACTGTCAAGTCAGCTTAATTCCTTGTCTACAACCTTTGGTTAGATTAGGTTGGAATGATGTTTAACCTAGTAAGGTTTAAGGATTATTAGTGGACTTCTTTTATCTGTTTGATTCTTGTCACCAGTTAATAAGGATAAGTGAGTCATCTCTGTTTGTAAGTAGGTTTGTGGGATTACTTTCTATTATCCTTTCTAGAAATGTTTTAGGGGTATATCAGTAGTGTTCACCTTTTAAACTGAGGTCATTGAAGTTCCAAAGTTCAGGTTCATTTCTCTGGCCTCCTAAGGCAAAGCAGTACCAACTAGAACAGGTCAGTCCCTAGGACCCCAATATCTGTGTCTCTGAGTGGATTTAGACAGATTTTTTAGAGAGTGGAAGTATGGCTTGGAGAAACAATACGGCACAGTAAGAAAACACATGCCATACAAGCTTGAGGACTAGAACTTAGATCCCTAGCACTTGTGTCAATGTCAAGTGGACATGTAATTCCAGCAGAGACAGTTGGAGACAGTATTCAGGAACAATTTGGTTAACTAGATTAGCTCTGCAAGCTCTGGGCTCAATGAAAAAACCTGCCTCAGTGAATAAGGTGGAGAATCATCAAGGAGGATTCCTGACCTCCACCTCAAGCCGCTACAGACATTTACACATTCACAAGCACTTACAAATAAACTCTGTTATATATACATACACACATACACTTGTGGATACCATACGCATAGGCACATTTGCAAAAAGTAAAAACAGTTGAAATCATACTTCTGGTTGAATGCCCATATGGAAGTTCCAACACTATATTTTAACTTTGACTACAGCATCACAAAATACAGGTTGAATTGCTTGATTTTGCTAATATGGAAACTTAAAAAATAAAGTTTTAAAAAATGAATATCTTGTTTGGACTACCCAACTGGTCATACAAAACACTGTAGGCAAAGCAAGAAGTTTGTTCAAAACTCAAGTATGAGGCTGCTATCTTAAGGTTCTCCAAGAAGAATATGAATATTGAAAACACCTGTTATTCTAAGAAGTACAGCTTTGCAACAAAATTATAAATGCAACACCTTTGTTCAGAGGAGTATAGTTTTACCAACATTGTCCCATTGAGCTTCATGGTTTAGGGGACTTTTCTTTATATACACATGGGTTTGCTGCTAGCCCATCATCTGCATTCTAAGACCTATCTCTATCCAACCCTTCCCTATTGTTCTGTTTCCATGTTCCTAGGGGAAAGACATGGCAGGGCCTGAGGCTTATCTTAAAAGACTAAGCAAAAACCTCTTAAGGTTGAAGCAACAAGAAAAAAAAGAATCATGGTCATTAACTTAAAAATATGGAAACAATTACAAGTTTCAGCCTATCCACAGCCATCACACCCCACCACACTAGATACATTTGGGGGCTTTCCGAAAGCAGCTATGTTTACACTGTGGTTTTATTGATAAGGAAACTTAGATTTGCTCAGTGAGGTATTCATAACCATTTCAGAAGCCACTGCTGCTCTACTGCCACTGCCAGTGAGATACTCCAGCACAGATGAGGGCTCTGAGAAACAAAACAAGACAGCAGATTCCTTAGAGGCAGTGTAATGAGACAAAGCACAGCCCTCACCTGCCAGAGAAACCAGGGACTGCTGCACGGGGGACACAGATAATCAGTCTGCAGAAGTACTCATGTCTACCCTCCCTGTTCCCATTAAGAGATGAAGTAGTGAATAGAAGAATGTTAATCTTCTGTTCATTGTGATCTCGTTTTCATGAATTTAAAGGAGCAGTCATGTTTAGGAGAAGAGTATTTTTGCTACTCCTTTAGGCCCACACATTCCATGACACTGTCACACTTCAGTGACAGGAGATACAGAATGACAGGAAACCCATCTTTGCCTCAGAAAGCTTAACTCAGTGACTTCAGCCATGTTATACATTCTACTCTGTGAACTGAGCAGTTTATCAGCTTGCCCAAACACAGTATTATTGTGTCTTCAGGAGAGCACACTATCAAGTGTGTAACAGGGAACTATGAGAGATACTTTGTACTAGGTAGTCTGTGATGTCCGTTGTACAACAGAAGTATTGTCAGCAAGTCATGGAGATTGGGAAGTTGTAAACAAATTACTGTCATTTCGTGTATTTTATATGCTAGCTGTAGAGCAGAGAAGTAGTTACAAAACATCAGGATAAGTATGTTTCTATCAAATTTTGCTTCTATAAATATTTGTGTACATGATTTCTGTTTTTCAGTGACTTTCAAGCTTTAGATAATCTAATAAAATAATAATACATATTGAATCAATAAAAGTTATAATTAGGGCCTGGAGAGATGACTCAGCAGTTAAGAGCACTGGTTTCTCTTCCAGAAGACCCATCTTCAGTTCCTAGCACCCACATGACAGTTCATAGCCAACTGTAACTCCAGTTCCAGTTGATCCAACATACTTTTCTGACTTCTGCGACCACTCCAAACATGTAATGCATAGACATGCATGCAAGTAGAACACTCAAACATACAAAATAAAAATAAAACTTCAAAATTTTAAATAGTACTAGTGTTTGTGTTTACTGTGTCCTGGAAAATGGGCCAAGAACACTCTCTACCTATCTGTATCTGATTACATAAAAATAATAAAATAGTAATTTATTTTTCTGTTTCTGGTTGCCTTTTTCAACCAGAGCCTGTAAGATTAAGACAACTAAAGTGAGTATACATAATTTTTTAAATAACAAAATCAAATGAATGAATATCTTTTATGGCCTTGTCCAACTAGATGCAAGTGAAAAGTACATTTAACCATGAGAGACGGGTTCTATTACCCTCACTTTATACCTGAAACTTCATAGTACTGAGCCGTGTATGTAGTTCTTTCTTGCAAACATACTTTTAAATTCATATGGTATAGTACTAGTGTGTTGGACAAAGGAATGATTCACAGTGAGAGAAGGACTGAGCAACATTTCAGCATAAAATTCATAATGGCATGGTATTTAAAACTTACAGATTAGTTCTGGATGTGCATGGGATGGGGAGTGGGGGTAATTGTGGTTGGTATGTACAATACTTCTGGAAATTTCCATTTACTGTTTCAGAGCTGTATTGGACCATGGAAAGCAAGACCTCTGACTAGTGCTTACTATATGATACAGAAGACAATTGTCATTTAATTGAGGTTTAGCTCATCCTGATTTTCTAATCCATTGCTAGTATCTGACTTATGAACTATTATTTATAAGCAGTCATTCAAGTAGGTACATAAAATCTAGCCTGGATTTTCACTAGTTCCATTTTTGTGTTTTGTTTTGTTTTTTTGTTTGTGCGCAGCTCAGAAGATAACCATAGCCACAGTTCCACTGAATCACTTGCCAGAGAATCTCAGTTATAAAGTGACTTAAGTCACTCCTGAGTCACAGTTGACCAAATGTAAAACATTCATAGGTCACTAATAAAAGTTATCAGTGCAGAAAATAAGAGTCAAAATCTCAGGAAATCCTATAGCTAATTAAAATAGGTTTCATCGTTTCAGTGAGCTATGTAGGTCAACAGAAGACGAAGACATATGGAGGAAAGAAAATAGGCTAAGTCTATGAGAGTTCACATACTGCAGGAGCTTATATTAGCCAACCTCCTACTTTATAGATGAAGAAAGTAAAACCCATATAATAGCACAACCAAATATTGGTGGAGACAGGACAACAATTCATGTCATGTTCTCACAATTTCCCTATAAAATTGTGCCAAGCACATTATTTTAAAGAATCAGATATTCAGAGTCCAAATTACCAGAATATTATTGGGTTTTCCTTCTTCATAGGAAGCTGTTGGTGTTCTTTCCTCATTTTCATTTTCTGAGGAAGACCTAAAGGAATAGTAGTCACCTTTCTGACCATTTCCCTAAAATGGCCATAAAATATGTGAGTTCATACCATTGAAGAAGAAAATGAAAACCGCCCTTAATCCTCAAGTCTATTTGCATCTACAACTAGGACAGTGATTCCCAACTTTGTCTACATAGTTATGATCACTCGGCAAGCTTTTAAAACTATGTATGCCAAAGCTGCACCATGGGTGGATTAAATAAGAGTCTTTCTTAGATGGGAACCTGGCTTCAGTATTTTAAAACTTCCTAATTGGTTCCATTGCTAAGTAAGTTTCACAACTGCTATTTCAAGAAGTAGCCCATATCAGCTTCAAGGACTAGGCATTGATGAACAAACACAAAGTTTTCTTTTTCTGTAACTGGTGTTTTAAGGAAGAAGCACTGACCCCAGCTATCCCAATAAGCTAGACTTAGCCAGTTCATCAATTAAAGAAACAAGTGATACTAATAGTGAAAAGCAGACAAAGGGGATTTAATCAGTGTGTGTTGGGAAGAGAAACTGATAAAGGGTCCAGTGACACCAATTTCATTTGCACACACTGACATTAGCTTCATGTTTAAATAGAGGAAAATTGTAGCACAGGGTTAGAGATATGCATAATTGAACTGTCTTGACCAAAGTGTAGTCTGTGGCCCTTCTCTCAGTTCTGGTTCTACAGGTGGCCCAAAAAGTCCTTCTTACTTGAAGGGACAAACTGTTTCTCAGAAGATGATTGCTCATGCTTAAGGTGCAGACCTGCCATCAAGAATAATTGCCTCAAGGAGCTTGTCCTGTATGGGTCTACTGTTGCTGAACTCTATGGTGACTGCAGATTTAGGAAGATTTGACTGAGGACATTTAGGCACCTATTGGAGATCAGGAATGTGTTGGTCACTGTAGTATGCTGACAGCAAGGAGTCTCAGTTACTCTTACCTTTGTGCTTTAAGCTTTGAAGAAGAATGAGAGCAGTTATGTAGTTTCTAGGTAGATGTAACTTGGCAGGGTATATTAGTTACTCCCTTGTGATAAAATACCTAACAAAAGTAACTTGAAGAAGGAAAGGTTTATTTTAGCTCACAGTTCAAGAATACAGTCCATTGTGCAAGAAAATCATGATAGCAAGAGTGTGAGGCAGCTGATCACATTGCATCCCCAGCCAGGAACAAAGAGAGATGAAAACTGTACTCAGCTCATTTTATACTTTTTTAATGCAGTATCTCAACCCATGGAATGGCACCATCAGCATTTAGTGTAGGGCTTCCCACCTCAAACACAGTCAAGCAGCTCCCTAACATACATGCCCAGATGTTTGGCTCCTAGGTGATTGTAGATCCTGTCAAGTTGACAGTGTCAGCTATTACAACATGTCTAAATACCTACAAAGGTGAGCAGGTGGTCCCAAAGTAAAGTAGACAGAAACAGTAAAGATAGACTATATTTTTATCCAGCTTTTAGCTACTTTTTAGAACCAAATAAGGAGCCAGTTCTTTTTGGTGCAAGCAATTTCTACATTTGTATTAATATTTCCATGATTTATCTGACTTCACCCTGATGGACTCTCATTGCTGATCTTGCCAATTCAAGGTGTGGGCTTCACACTATCAACATGAACATTACCTGAGACTGGATGGGTAAGAAATGAAACTCTCAGGCTCTATTCAAGACCTACAATTAAATGGGATCCCTAGTTCTTACCACATACTCAACAAAGATAAGTTGGGTTTTTTCCCATTTCTTAACTTGCTTGTGATTCTCATTCCACAGTGCTTCTTGTCTATAGGATAAAATATCACTTATGTGTACAGTACACACTTTTCAAAAATAAACTTAAGTTACAGTAACATTTCAGAGGCACTTTTTGATAGAACTAGGTGTCACCAGTACTCTTTCACAACACAGCATGAGTCCACTCAGAATGTATGTAAAGGTGTACCTTTCACTGAGTTGTTATACTCCCTCTTCTGACAACAAAAAAGAAGCAAAAAGCTACTGTGGAACCAAAGACTCATTTTGCTGACTCTTTTCAGATGAAAAAAAGAAAGGTAAGGTGACCTAACCTTCTAGGAAAAGAAGTAAATAGATCTACAAGGGTGGCCTGTATTTTCTGGGATCTTTAGTGCATAACTCTATTTTTCTCCTCTCATTGGTACTTTAAACCTGCTGGGAAAATCTTTGAATGAGACCTACATAGAATTAATACATCCTAGATGATGAGGAGATTAATGGAACTGGTGCTATTTCAAGCAGTTTTCCTTTGTATTATTTTTATTCTTCCTTGCCAGAATAAGCTAACCCTAAAGCATGAGGAACAATTTTCTGCCCACAATGAGTTAATCAGTAATACTCAGCAGTCCATTTCCACAGTATGGAAGCCATAAGAATGTACAGTTCCTTCTACTTCATCATTCATGAGTTTTAAATTACTTGCTAGAAACGCAAAGCATTTATTATGCTGTTTTTCTTGATACCCACAGCTTGAGAGACTTTTGCTGAGGAAGAAAATGAAACTAACACATGAATGCTAGATCTACTACTGCATAATAAGGGATGCTGTGTATGCACTTATCTTTCTACAGTTTGGAAGACTTTAAAAGAATGTCCTCTTCCCTGAACAGTTGTAACATTTCTTTTCTAATTAGTTCTTGAGTCCTAGCCTTATTTCTTATATATCAGGAGTTTTTCACAGTTTGAGATTTTTATGATTGCTTATAGTCCAGCAGACATCCTTAATAGCAGTTTGTTAGTACAGTAATTTGTTACCATATAAGACTGAAACTTACCATTGTCTAAATTAGTAGCCATGCTTACCAGCCCAGTATCAAAAGGTGAGTTAGTTGACCTAATATGAAGCAGATCATGGATAGAGGAGCCATGAAGCAAAAGAAGCAAAGTGGGCATAATGCACTTGCCAAGAGGAAAGCAGTCTCAAGGATTGCTAGTATCAGCCAGGTGGTGTGCTAACCCTAAGCAGAAAAGGACATTCAGAAAGGGATTTGTGGGATGGAAGATAAAAACCAGGCTTCCCTTCAAACAAAACACACATAAATTGTATTTACTTTTCTAATCACAGCCAAATATCTAACTTTAATGGTAGAAATTCTGTCAACTGAATTTGTATTAGTTCTGACACTATTCATCCACACATTTTTATAACCATTTTTTAATTTTAGTATCTAATTGAGGAGGGACTGGTAGGCTGGGAATGAAAGAATAGCTGCTTCTTATACTGTATTTTTGAAGATTTTAATCCTTACTGCTTTCTCATCAGTGTCTATGCCTTTGAGTCTTATGAGTTAAATCTCCTTGACATTTAGTCTTAAGGGAAAACATCTGAAGTCAGGCTGCTTACATAGAAGCAAGATCACATGGTCACAATCAACATCTCAGCTCACTAGTAAAATTAAATCTGGAATCTGAGCCCACTTGACTAACCTTGTTACTTGGAAAAGAAGAAATGAACAAAATTAAAGATATTTTTAACTTTTGGAAATCTTTGGTAGTGCCACTAAGATGGTCTTGATAACTAAAAGGGCTGTACTGATTTTAAGAACACATCTATGGTATATTATTTTATATAATTTGATTTAGATGAGATAGCCACATTCTTAGATGTGAAAAGGAAGATGAAAGAATGTGTTGTATCCTCAACTGGATTCTAATGAGAAGCATCTCTTGTCAAAGTGAAGTCCCAAGTTGTCTAACTCCCCAAAATAGCACCCTATACTCTTATACAATAATCTTCATCCTCTCATAGATGCACCCTTTCAATAGATGCTATAAATTGAATAATTTTGGTGTGTTCTCTGGCTTTCTATCTTGACTTTCTTATCTAAATATGATACTTGAATCTTCATATTTTATTGTAATGTGGTTATTACTCTTATGGTAATTTTTCAAAGTTAATGGGAAAGATCGTGTTTAGTTTAGACTTCAGTAAAATACTAAACAATGAGAGAGTAAATGCATCACCTGGTCAGACTTGACATTCATTTTTAAAAGGAATTGCTGGGTCTGTCCTACTGTTAGAAGAAACCAGATTAGAGAACAATTGAGTATAAAAGAGAACACAGTAAAGCCTCTTAAAGAGCCATGTACCTTCACAATGCCTTTATTGCACAGTGAAGAAAATACTAATATTTCCCCGAAAATAATTGAGTTTTTGTTTTTATAGAGATCACAAACAGTATGATTTTTTAAAAAGCTCCTAAAATACTGATTTGCTGTAGACCCCTTATAATCATTCTCATGACTTCTACAACTTTAATAGACTATGGAATTCCAAATCTCAAGATTGTGTTTTCTACTAAGCCCTAAAATAGAAATATCTAGTTTGTTGAAGAGATTCAGTCATATGATCCACAGAAAATTATAATATTAAAGTCATTTTCCTACCATGAACCCGGGCCTCTCTGTGTTACTTTAGTAAATAGGTGGCCCAACCAAGACAGAAACCGTCTTCATTTCCTCCATTCCTGTATGTTCCCTTACTATCATCCATTTCCAGGCAGTGAGGAAATCCCCATATCTTACCTTGATAGTATCTCTGGATTTCTTTCCTCCTTATCTGTTCAGAGTTTAATTATCACAACTAATAAAAGCATAGACTGGACTAACAGCTTCTTCTGGTTATCACTATGAAACCATTCTCTTTGTCTGCCAAATGAAGCCTTAAATGAATAAAGCTGGCATGGGATTAGTCAGTACCCTAGAACTATACATTACCCTTGACGTTCTCATAATAGTGTAAGCATTGATATAGTCATCTTGTAGCAGAAAACACAAAATCAGGTAACTGCTGAGTCTAAAGAATGAAAGCTCTCTTCCTCTTTCTTCAGTTTCCAGAACATTCTTGCCCCCAAATACTATATTGCATCTGTATACCAGCACTCACAGGATATATCATAATCTTAAAAGGGTAAGAATCAAAACTTTTGTTGCAGTCTACTGAACTAAGTGCTCAAATTCATCCTGTCACCTACTGTACTTCATTCTTCTCCATTGCTGGCCTTTCAGTATTTTCCATGGTGAGATCCAAATTCCTTGTAGAGAGGAAATATCAGAGCCTCATACCACATAGATGGTCCCCACAAATATTTCTGAATCAATTAATTTTCAAGAGTCGCTTTTGGTCATAAACGTTCTCTCAGTAAGTAAATAAATTATATATATGGAAGAATCGTTTATAACCACACTTTACCACATACTTTTATGTTATACAATGTCCTCACAGTCAGTACACTGACTTTTCTGGTGTGATACTTGCTTCAGTCTTGAGTTTAACAAAACTTAAGGGTGTCAAGAGATTTTATTGTAAATATTTGAAATTGGCAAAGCCTGTCTAGTCAAACCCAGACCTTATGGTTCTAATTATGATCTTATTTTTCTTGCAAAATCAAATATCCAAACTTTCCAAGCCCCAGTTAAATGTTCCATCTGTAAACATGTGAGAGATTAGGAAAGTAGATTTGCTTGTGCAGGTAAGTGCTGTTCATCCGGGGTTTCCAGCTTCATTTCTAAATTGCTCTATTATCCTTCTCAACCTTTTCTTCTACCATTTAAGTTTTGGTTACAAGCTGTGTGTTTGAAAGCTTAAGCTTTGAATTTAATGTTTAGAAAACTGAGCTAAAATATAAAGCTTTTTTGATAAAAGAGTTGAACTGTCATCATAATTTCCCTAAGCTCTGCCAACAGATAATTTCTGAAGTTGGTAAACTATGTCCCATAGTGGAATAGACGGTAGAAATCAAAATGAGATAGTTAAATGGAACACACTTAAAAGGATTTGCAACACTGGAAAGGAGATCTTCATTTGGAATCATTTCAGCCAAAACTAGTACTATGGGAAGAGGTGAGGCGGATAAATAGAGCTGCTAACATAGTATCAGATGTCTGGCTTAAATGTTTAATACATTTGCATTTTAATTGTGAGTGACATGAAATTCTCCACAAGGGATTTTTTCCCTCAATTTGTAATCTCTTTTTGCTAGAATTTATTTGACCAGGTGTATGTGAAAGGGAAATGGGGTTCAGGGAGGACAAGAGAGGAGACACACAGAGATAACTTTGGTTATTTGCTTTAATTCAGTTAGTAAGAGTCCCAAAAATACATAGGCAGTTTAACAAATAAATGGAATAATAATGTAAACTAAGATATATAATTTACTTGTCCATTGTAAATCAATCAAATCGTGTATTTTTTAATGAGAGGTTGCAATTTGCCGAGAGGTGGATATATTAGGCATTAACTAATATGGCTTAAAGACTACTCAATTCAGCATTGGAAGCTAAGCTATGAAAGGACCATTGGAATGTAGAATTTGGTGATGCGTTTCCATTTGATAATAAAGCTACCTGTATCCTGTCAGGTTCAAAATAAAATACAGTTAGCTTAAATTTTGCAAGTTAGTTTTTGCCAGAGATTTTAACGATTTGCTTGTTTGGAGTATTTCTGTGCTGAGTTTAGATTGTCTTAAAGATGAAAGGAAGTATAATTCACTAAATAAAACATCAGTAGTAATACAGCATTTAAGTTGTCCGAAGTAGATGAAGGAAGCTTTGTGTTGGGTACAAAATACTAACCAATAAGTCACAGTAAACTTACAGTGAAAACTGTGCTTAAATTTACTTCATTAAAACTAGTAAATATGGACCCGGAGAGATGGTTCAGTAGTTAGTATACATAAGTCCTTTTGCAGAGGATCTGAATTTGATCCCCAACATCCATAAGGTGCCTCACAGTTACCTGTAACTGCAGTGCCAGCAGATTCAACATCTCTGACCTCCTCACCTGCTCTCAGGTACACACACACACACACACACACACACAGAGAGAGAGAGAGAGAGAGAGAGAGAGAGAGAGAGAGAGAGAGAGAGAGAGAGAGAGAGAGAGAGAGAGAGAGAGAGAGAGAGAGAGAGAGAGAGAGAGAGAGAGAGAGAGAGAGAGAGAGAGAGAGAGAGAGAGAGAGAGAGAGAGAGAGAGAGAGAGAGAGAGAGAGAGAGAGAGAGAGAGAGAGAGAGAGAGAGGAGAGAGAGAGAGAATGAATTAAAGTTTTTTTAAATCTTTAAATTTTTAAACTAAAATATAAATAAAAACTAATAAATATTATAGAGAAATGACTGGAAATCGCTCCAGGTCTATGAAAGTAAATAATCTATAAAATTAAACTTTGGAAACTTTTTATCAGTCATCTGGAAAGGAAATAATGCAGGTTTTACCATGCAATAGATGACTTTTAATCAGGAAATTATCCTGTTAAGCCATGTTTAATCAACAAAAGTAATAGTTTTAGCCTACTTTGAACTCTAAGCTTTGTCTAACAAATTACAGCAGTTATGTTGCAAACGGAACAGTGGTTCTATGCATAAGAAAGGGCTCTGATGCTTCTTGTGGCTTAGCATATGGCAGATGTTCCAAGAAGACAGAGTTAACCAATTTGAATAAAAGACAAATAGTTTTGCATGAGAAACAAGACTGAGGAGAGTACTAGGTTGAAGCATACAGCACCCTGAAATGCAGGCCAAAGATTTGGAACTGAATTTAGAAGATACTTGTGAGTTTTTGAACAAGGGAAAACTTCTAGACCTGGGTTTCAAGAGCATTCAAAAGGCAATAGAAAACAGTTCGGAAGGCAGTGAGCAGAACTGGTGAGAAGAAGGTGAAGGCATTCAGGTGAGCAAAAATGAGGAGTTAGTCAAATTAGTGACTGTGAAAATAAAAAGCATGAGAGGGTGGGAAATTGGTAGAAATATCTCTAATCTGGGAACTCCAAAGATAAGAAAATTAAGTATGTTGAAGGCCAAGGCACAGTGTTCTGTTGGGAGGGTTGTTCCTGTACCAAAGAGGACACTCTAAGAACAGTACTCTCAATCCAGCACCTCAGGTTTCTTCTACATAGTCACTAAAACTTAAGCCCAGTGGGACAGATTTCTCTCTCTCAAACCATTTCCTGTGAGGATGAAGCACTGGTGTGGCTTTTAGGGTCTGAGTAAAGATTTCTCTGGGAAGCAATTCAAGAAATCATTATATTTATATTTGCAAAATACTAATGATCTTTATTTATAAATGATGGGGACTATGGGTAATCTGTTCATTCCATTTGTATTTTTTTATTTCATTATACGTTCCAACCAAAATATCCCCCACCCTTACTCCCACCCCCATCACCTCCCCCCAGCCCACCCTCTCCATCCACTCCTCCCAACAACGGATAAGGGATCCCATGGGGAGTTGATAAAGTCTGTCACCTCTAGAAATCATTATTAAGGAAGGTAAATGCTGGGAAAAAAATGTTTAGATAACCCAGGTGATAAGACTCTCCAGCATTTACCAGTGAGAGAAAAAGTAGGTCTTGCCTAAACGCAGGACTCTGTTCAACCCAACTCTGGGAATGAGGAATTAGCAAACCTGAAAACAAACAATGCTGGAGACAGGGCCAGAAGTCACATTTGATAATTATGGGCTGAGATTAATATCAAAAGGGATAATTTATTTTAAAAACTAGACCTATTTTCTCATAAAGTATGAGATTATGCTAATTTTATGGCATATGAAATTTCATACTAGAAGTGAACACCACCTACCAAATCATTGAGCAATTCTTCATCAGTGAGTAAGGCATTACTGTTTCAGTGTGTATGTCGTCTTGCTCCACTAAACATCATGTCTAATTTAGCATCTGTTTAACATATGGATGAATGATCATTAGAGCAATTGTTGACTTTGGAAGACAGTTCCACAACAAAAAGAAATAGTTACAAAAGATACTGGTGCATTTCCCATTTAGTGATAAGTAAGGGCACATTATTACCTTTCTCTTCATCTTGGCTCATTAGTCAGTAGTAATTTTGATCATCCAGCTGTGTTCACACAAACATTTTATGGTCTTTTGCTCCAATTGTAGCTGTTGTGTGGTTAACTTCAGCAGCATTGTAATTCTGTAAGGTTTTTCTTATCTTGAATCCTGCCATTTATCTTCATTTTTAAATTGCTTCACACCTTTAAGTTTATTTTGGTTTTTTGGGGGGAGGGGCTTGTTTTGTTTTTGTCTTTAATACATGTATATCTTAAGGCCTAGGCACAATCTTAGCAAGTTTTGCTTTTAATTGGTAGTACAATTATCTAGACCAGATATTCATATCACAAAGATGCAGTGACAAATGTGTAAGGAATGAAGTGTTACCCAAGAAATTTGCACACACTAACAGCTAAGCACAGTGTCTTTTATTGAAAAAATTGCCAGTTATGCCTTAGTGGTTAAGAGCACTTGGTTGTCCCTTGCAGAAGACCCACGTTTGGTACCCACATAACAATTCACAATTATCTATAATCCCAGTTCCAGAGAATCTTTTGATTTCCAAGGGCAGTAGGCATGGATGTGGTGTTCATGCATAAATGTAGGCAAATACTCATACATATAAGAGTAAAATAAACAGTATTTTTAAAAGTGACATGGGTTTACCTTTATCATTAATATGTCAAAGGAAACTAAAAGGATTACCATTTTAAATAGCACTGTTTCTGAATGGTTTGTATTTTTTATTTTAGTAATTTTTTTATTTATGACCTGTGCTTCCTATTTTAAAAATTATCCCTTTTTTCTTCTAATTTTAGGAAATAATAAACCAAAATAGAAGCTTGTGTTTTTATTTAGTATGAAAACAGAACCTAATCATAGGTAATGAGTGTAATAAATGCTAGTCTGTACCTCTCTTGCTTGGTGTGTGTTTTATACACAGAAGGTAACATGGACTAAATAACTACGATGCCAAGTTACAGATTGGGTTGGGAATGTTATTTGACAGCCGATTACAGTAATCTGTCAGAAATGATGGCTTAATCACCATAACAGACTCCAAATTCCCTCATAGAATTATACCCAGAGTAATCTAATTTCCTTGCCATATTTTATTTTATATTTTGCCAGGACTAAATAGTTATGTTGCTTATTTTATCCCCTTTAGAACACTGCATTATTCTAGCAGAAATACAAATAGTTCATGTTATTGTGGTTTAAAAAGGCTGAGTAGGAGTCCACTAAGCCAAAAGCAGATTCAGAATTCTGAGTTATCTATGTTCCCTATCCCTATATTATTATTATGTATCAAAAAAAACTGGGAGTTGAGCATTCCTTCCCAAGAACTGGAAAAGGCATTTAACAGTGCATTCTTCTAGCTTTCAAATAGACTTTTACTAAATCCCCAGGGCAAGTTCTGTATAAAAAAAAGATGATAATAGCTTTATTGGGCACTTCATATAGCTCAATGATTATGGGGAAGAAATCATAATTTTTTACTGAGTTTTTCTATGGGGAAAAAATTATATGATGTATTTCTTGTTTCTATCCCATTCAAATCCTGTTTTTTCTAGGCTTAGAGCATGTATATAAAAATATGCCAGCAAACAGTGATTGAAAATTCTCCATGTACCTATGATGATAACTCAATCATAATACTCCAAAAGAGCTATTATGAATGATCCTGTGGCCCGATGTAGATGAATCATGTATACTCTGCTTTACTCATGAATGTGTGTCTTCAGAGGATAACAGCTTTGTCCAGAATTTATAAAGAAGTGTTGAAATAACTATGACAATGAATAATTTAGAGAGTTAACACAGCCTTTGAATGTGAATGATGGCTTGCATTACAGTAAGTTGTCAATACATTAATTGATTTTAAAGGATTGCAACAACTAGAAATAATTGTATTAAGTGAATTAATGCTATCTCAGAAAGACATACATGCTTTTGTTTGTATTTTCTATATTTTATGTAGATATTTAAAATAAAAAATGTATGGAATAGAGGCTATGTACTTATTATGGTCTTGCTACAGACAGACATGAGTTAGAATCATGCCCCTTCTTTTTTTGCTATGATGACTAGGCCAAGTTCTTTTGCCCTGCCCTCTTGATTGTTTTAAATACCAACTTCACAAAACTATTGTGAGAAACAATTAACTAACTTACTGAAAGTCTTTAATAAATTCCTGTGTAATTGGGATTGAAGGGATGATTTGCTCTGTATTCATAACAATTGATAATTATTGATTAAAGTTGGTTTGACTGATCTGAGAAATTATTTTCGCCATCTGTGTTCCTCCTTAGCTGTCATTCTAGTAGCCACATCTTAGCTGATTTGCATTTGAAACAAAGGTGCATGCAGAGGTTCTTGCTCAGTGCTAAGTTCACAGTCCTAAAGCCACTCTTAGTTCTTCCCTATCTCCTAATGCAGAGCATAATGTAGCAATAACTGGAATGATGGAAGTATTTAACTTATAGTGGCAAAGCTATATAACTGTGGGGTGTCTTACTGTAAGAAAGAGAATTTTTGATGGTACATGTTTAGTCTTCCATTTCAGGGAATCACCTTCCTACAGTTGGTGACAACTCTTTTATAACTTACCATTTTCATAAAAACTTTCATAGGAAATATAGTTGTATTTTATATTTCATAGTTATTATAGAAGTTATTATATAAGATACCAAGTATTCTGCACAGATCATTTTATGTTGTCATGGAGTAAAAAAGAAATTCTAGTTTGTTTGTTTTTTTTACAAGCTGGAACCCTTTGATTCTCTCATCTGGCATGGAGCTCTTTCACAAATTTGCCTCTTTCATTCCCCTCCTTCTCTACTTTTAAATATTTTATTGCAGTGACCTTACAATATATTCCAGCACAGCTGTTCTATTAAGGGGTTGGGATAGCCTTAATAATACATAGAACAGTGACTTTCAACACATTTCAGGTTTAAAATGCATGTTTTATTTTGAATCTTATGTGGAAGGTGATTAATTCATCAACTGGTTATGACTAGGATTAAACAAGTTCAACGTGAGTTCTCATTGCATAAGAACTCAGCCAGGCTATCCTCTCATCATCCTCTACCTTCCCAAGTAATGTGTTATAAATCATATTCTTCCTTGTAGGTATTACTGGACTGAGAAGAGAAGTTAGAAAGGATCAGTCTAGGCTCTTTTATAATGGGCTATATAAAGAGTACTCAGTGATCACTGGTGATATGACATAGCCTTATACCTGTCACTGTGGCATAATGCTTGGATTCAAGGCAGTGACAGATGCTGCCAGAGCTAGGTGTGGTACTATGTTAACCTCACAGACCTTCAATAAGGGCTCTATTCCAAAGTTCTATCCTCATATTCATTTTCGTCAGTTTCAGGTGACTTCTCTGTGATAAACCTAAAACACTTTCAGGAGTGAAGCATATCTGTTCCATTCAACAATTTGTCATTCTGAGCACCAGTAATGAACAGATCAGTTCTAGAGTATATGTGAAGGGAAAAGATGAAGGTGAACTCGATGATACCTAATATGAGGAAGGGTCAAAGTGGGGAGGCTTCATACAGGAATTCTGTGTACTGTAGCACTATTCAGGGTACATCCAAGATACCAACATTACACAGAAGAAGCTATATGTTGTAGATGGTACACAATCATAGCTTTAGAATAGAAAAAATAATGATATAGAAATGTGTCCTCCACAAAAGCGTTGCTTGGTGTGCTGCAGTGAGGTATGTTACTCTAAATGGCTCTGCTTTGACTGTACACATAATTCCAGTAGTTAATGTAAAAGAAATTAATCAGCCCTTTTATGAAGACCATACCTAGACTACCATACCCCCAGTGAAGAATGAAGGGAGGGAAAGATGAAGCTATTAAAGTTTCCCTTTTCATTATCTTCCATTTGTTTCAAAACAAGCAAGGTTAACTAGAGACCAAAAAACTGGCCAGCAACTTGATGTGTAACTATGGACAACATGTAGTTATGACATAAAGAAGAAAAAAATTCCTGTCAGTCAAAAACTCATTAGTAACACAAATTCAGAAAACTTGCTTCATAAAAATACTAACCCAGAGTATGTTAATTCAGCTGCACTCCTGTGAGCACGATGTGTGTATGTGTAAAACTGGCACCTTTCATTTTTCTCTGAAAATATGCTACCCACAGATAGTAGGGATATGAGCTTTTTTTTTTCAGTTTGCTACCAGTACACAAGTAGTGGACTCATTACTCATGTTTCATCATGGCCCAGGAAAACTACCCTCTACATGTCAGAGGTATTCATAAAACTTCCTAGACTCATCAGAAATTCAGACAGATTGTGACAGTATAGACAGATCACTGAATATTATTTCAAGCATGGTCTATTATATATGATTGTGAAGACATAGCCTTAATTTAACTAGTACACATCTGTAAGGAAATTCCTTGAGGGAAAAAAATCTTGACAATCATATGCTCACTTGCCACCTAGAAGTAGGCTCAGATGTGACTCTGGAATTCCCTTACAACTGATGAGACATTGGACACAGGAATGAAAACTACCAAGTTCTTAGAGCCTTTTGTGCTGTGTTGTCATCAAGTATAACCTCCAGGTGCCATGCACAGTGCAGAAATCTATCCTTAGGCCCCATCCAGCCTAGACAGCAGATAAGGTTCCCTAGTCATGTTGGAAAGTGTTAAGAAGCAGCCATGCTGACACCATTGGTTTCATCTTCAGTTCTTGAAAAAGTGCTGAGGGTGTGACTTTCAGCTGCCAATCCTGGTGACTAGGACAGTTTTACTTCACAGTTGCATAGTCTTGCATTACTTACTTCTTTGAAAGTCTCTGATGATTATAGACCTCCTTTCCTAGTCTTACTATACTTCAGCTACTTTGTTCATTGTGAATGTTCTTTAAGAACTCCTGCTGCTTTGGTTAGAAAGTCATGGCATCATTCTATAATAACATATATATATACATATATATGTATATATATATATATATATATATATATATATATACACACACACATATACATGTCCTTCCTGCCACTCTTTTTGTAGTACTAGGAATTAATCCAAGGGCCTTATGCACGTTATATACGTGCTCTTACAGTAACCTATATCACTAGTCTACTTTGACTTTTAAGACATGGTGTTGCTAAATTTCTCAGGCTGACTTTGTACCCATTCTGTAGCTCAGGCAGGCTTTAAACTCACAGTCCTTGTGCCATAGGCTCAGCAAGGAATTATTCAAGAAGGAACACCTTGAGTTATCAAAAACACCACAGTTTCTCCTTCCTTGGTCTGTATTGGGCGTTTCTGAGTTCCCATATTATCTTAGCTCAGCACATATTGTACTCTGGAAAACTGTTGATGAATATGTCTCAGTATCCTCCCCATATTCCATCATGATGACAACTCTCCTTTTCATTTCCTTCATCTAACAATATATAAAAAGCAAAAACAAATGGATGGATGAATAGAACCAGGATAATTCTAGGTCAAACCTTTAAACTCCCTTTGTTGAAGAAAAATTCATTTATTATAATCTGAAACAAACCAGAATGCCCATTCTTTTGTAGTAACCTCCCCATTCCACTCAGGAAACCTCTCAAAGTTTTTTGAATCAAGAGGTTTTGAGAAAGTAAAGCAACATGATGAGAATGACTCCTCCATGCTGCTTTTGTCCTTTTTGACATTTACATCTTGTATGTGATCAGAAATTTGTAACTCAAATGAACAATGTTCATGATAATTAGCCATTCTTAATACAGTACTGATTGAAACCTTTCTCAAAGGTTACAGTGTTTTGCATAGATTACTAAATTATCTTCAGAATGCACCTGCAGTAGGTGACCACCCACTCAGAGTTCACATAGTCTAAAAACCAAGATTTCTTTTTTTTTCAATTCAAAAGTTTTTAATAAGCAACTTCATTATAAAAACTTTTTTGAAAATTAATTCTGTAAAACATTGAAAAATCTACTTTAACAAAGATATGCCCTGTGCCTTTTCTAATGGCACTTATATTTTACAATTCAAAACCTTGTTTTATATAAAGCCAAAAATACTTCCAGAGATTATTCAGTGTGTTTACAAAGTGTTAGAAGGTTTTGTCTTGTAATTTTCTTTCTTTAAATAATCTGGCATTAAGAAAGAGTAGCTACAAAGATTTAACCAACTGGGAGTGAGAGAAGGGAATGAAGTGCTGGTCAGGAATTCTAGTGCCAGACATGCAGAGGTTGCGCATGTGAGAACTGGCAGCTGACGCCAGGCAATACCTGAAGCAAGTTGACAGGAACAACTCCACACAGTCCAAGATTACACAGTGAACACCCTTTCCACACCAGATCCCACTCTCCAGTCGCAGCAACTTCCTTCCACAGCAGGTTCAGAGCTCCAGGAGAAGCCAGGATGAGGTCCCAGAGAAATCTGGACTTTGCTGACCAACACCTGCCTAAGGCAAAGTTTCTTATTACATAAATATCCTTGTTAAAAAGTAAAATATTGATCCTGTATAATACAACCTTTTTTTTAATCATGGAGAAGGGGTGAGGAAAATAGCTACCAAATAGAGAAGGGAAAACTTAAAGGCTACTAAGGGAACAACCAAGATTTCTGTGAGGTTTTACCCCCTCTGGACTCAATAAAGGACAAAACAAAGTTCAAGCCTATAGTGGCAGTAGCTGCTTTATTACTTTATTACTTGTAGATGGTCTTAGGTCAGATACTGAGCAGTTACAGGAAGATGAAGAATGAGGTATTACTGTAATACTAGTCATGAAGCCTATAGAGATCAAATGTTTGGGGAGTTTAGAGAAAAAGGTGAATGCTTTCACCTAACGGTGTGCTACAGGTGCCTTTAAGTGAGTGTTTACCTGACCCTGGTGAGTGATGCCTGAAGTTCTTAATTCAAGGCCCATAGGTCCAAGTCCCTTGTTAGACAATTTGTGAAGAAGCAATGTGGTCTAAGAGACTCATCACTGAACTAAAAGCAGGGAGATTCCACTTCTGAT
The DNA here is from genome assembly GCF_017639785.1 of Mesocricetus auratus. Taxonomy (NCBI): domain Eukaryota; kingdom Metazoa; phylum Chordata; class Mammalia; order Rodentia; family Cricetidae; genus Mesocricetus; species Mesocricetus auratus. Next base: position 24,538,005 of record NW_024429196.1, on the reverse strand, counting down.
CCCAGCTGTGTGTCCTTAGTGAAGCCACTTGTTCCCTTCATAACAGCAACTGCATGCAGTTTTCTAGTAGAATACTGCTGCCCATGTGGCTTTCAGATTCCTCCTTGGTTTCCTATACACATCACAGATAAGCCTGAATGGCCATAACACGTATGCCTAATGCTCACAGCACCTGCTCCTTTTCTGGTACTTGTCACTCCCTTTTATGAAAAGTGTGTGTCAACCACCATGATGGACAGTAGGCTTCGTGAGGACAAGAGCCACATTCATTTCATCTTTATGTCCCATAAGACATACACTTACCTCTATCTTTTGTGTCTTTAAACTGTGAATCTCATCTGACTCTTTGTAATGTATTGACCCATATAGTTTTTTATTATCTTGAAAGAAAAGAATGTCATCTACCACTGTTCCCATCTATCAAGAATTGCATATTCATACCTTTACAACTAATGGAAACCGTAATCTTCATCTACCATATGCACTGTTGTCTTCCCCATTACCCACTCCTCTACTTCCTATAATCTGGAGCTGGCCCTGTACTCCATAGATACTGCTTTTAACAAAAATCCCTAAACCTAGAATTACTTAACCTAGAAAGATATTTTAGCATTATAGCCTTCAACAGCATCTGCTCTGATCATTTCCTTTGTTGTTTTTTTTGTTTTTGTTTTTAGATTACTTTAGTTGTATGTCTATGAGTGTTTGACCTGCATGTGTGCGTGTGACCCAGAGGTCAGAAGAGTTCTCCCAGAACTAGAGCTACAGCCACTTTTGAGTCACCATGAGGGTGCTGTGAACTGAATCTAGTTCCTCTACAAGAACAGTCAGTGCTTTTAGCCACTGAATCATCTCTCCAGTCCTAACTTCCTTATTCCTTTTTTTTTTTTTTGGAGGGGGAGATTTTGGTTTTTTTGGTTTTTCAAGACAGGGTTTCTCTGTGTAACAGCGCTGGCTGTTCTAGAACTTGCTCTGTAGACCAGGTTGGCCTCGAACTCACAGAGATCTGCAGTTCTGCCTACCTCTACCATCCAAGTGCTATGATTAAAAGTGTGTGCTACCACCACCACCCTGCTTAACCTCCTCATTCTTAAAATGCCCCTGTCATGGCTCCCTCCCCTTGTGCCAGCAACTTGAACTGTCCTCCCTAAGATGATGCCTTCCTATTATATACCTTCAGTGGTCTGTGCTTACTCTTGGTTCCTTTCAGTTCATTAATTCCTGTGGCTTCCACTGCTACCTCCCATACTGGATCCTTTATCAAGCTTGAGCCATGCAGGCAAGGTGAAACAAATACAACACATCTTTCTTTGCCTAGTTAAACAAATGCAACATATCTTTACATAGTTAATGTCATATTCCATGTCACCCTCAAGTAGTTTCTTCTCCACAAATTGAATATATGAATGTATGGGTTGGGAATGCTAGTAGATAATGCATCTTGAGGCCTATGCTCTATGGATAAAACCATCCTGCCTTTCAGGGCATACAACAGCTCTAAATTACTTAGGGTCTTATCACTTGGCAGTTATTTCTCACTGTCTTCTTCCTTTGGTATTCTAAAGACACTTGGCAGACATTTGGCACACATGCAATACCTGATAATAATGTCCCATCATGTAAGTGCCACAACTAAGTACCATTCCTCTTTCATTTAAATTAGATAAAACACAGAGCTGTGGCTTGCAAGTAATGGAAGTCCACTGGGGAAATTAAAAGTTCACAAAGAGTGGACCCATTATAATAAAAGGTTTTGCACAGCCAGTGATTCTATCCACCCTGTGGCTTTTCTGTTCCTTGGGGGTATGATGAAATATCAAATAAGAGGACCTTAGGAAATAGTTTGAGGAATTTATTTTAATTGGAAATAGTGATAGCATTCTGCACTTGGAGTAAACTCTGGATCATACACAGCAGTGTCATCATCTTTGTATAATGAACCATAGAGCATCCAAGTCTGCCATGGTTCAGGATCTTAGCCTCATTTGTTTCAAGTTTTCTCTATTCCTGCATATTACTAGCTGAATTAATGGGCTCATGTCTCTCTCCTTCCCTTGTTCCTATTGTTCCCTTTATCCCTGTAGTTCTGCATTATATACTGGTACCTAACTCAAGCCACTGATAGACCTTCAAATATTTCCTATTGGGACTTGAGATAAACCCAGAAAGCAAGCAGAGTAGCTGGTACCCAAACAAAAATGATTATCATTTAAGTGGTATAGCCATAACACTAAATTCTTCAAAACATTCTGGGCCCTGCTCATGCATTAAGCACTTTACACATGTGCTGTCATCTAACTCTCAGAATCCTTCTCTACACATGAAGAAACAATATTAGAGAAGTTACACTAGCCCAGATTACCTATCTGTGATTGCAGAGCTAGAATTACCTATAATATAAAGGTAGAAGTTATATTGAATGGCAAAGCCGGGTTTCATACTCCAGCCTGACTCTAAAGTTCAAGTACTATTCCAGTGTTCCATGGCTTGAGGGCTAGATTCCTGAACATAAAATTAGGTAACAAACTAAGGTAATATCACCATTTAGAAGCCTTGTTATTAATTATGTGTCCTTATAATTATAACAGTACTTCACTCGTATCATATTTCTTAAATTGATTTTACAGTTGTTCAATCTGCCTTTACTTTCTCACTTTTATATTTTAGATGCATCATCCCATTCAGATGAAACCTGCAGATAGTGAAAAGTCAAACGGTAGGTGGTAACAAACTGTCTAATGTAATAATATCTGCTACTTTAGATCAAGTCAGGTGGGGAGGGAGGAACCAGCTCTAGTTGTTTCCCTCTGGAAAGTGGACAGCTACTGCTCAAGGAACTTTGCATTATGGTTAGCACCTCTGGTGAAATTTGTGCTCCACTCTTCTTTTTCATTTATCTGTGAAGGCTGTGACAAGGAATGGTTTTCCACTTCCTTTGCTTAGAGCTTTCCCTATCTGATAGTCTCGTGGGATTTGGCTAGTATTGATCCACTCCTAGTACCTAACGAGAGGGGAGAACATAAGTGGAAAATGAGTAGTCCATTAAGAAATAGATCATCATTTTTTGCTCTCAAATTGTTTATCTTTGACTGTCTTACTACATTTATCTCTAAATTGTACTAATACATTTGCACCAGAATCCATTCAGAATTCAGTCTGCTGATTAAATGAACATACAGTTGCTGCAAAAAATATGTATTTGATGAATCTATAACAAAATTGAGATTTGCCTCTTTAAGGTACTTCAGGGTTGATAGTCCACATTTTTTTCAAGTTTTTGTTTCAGTTTCTACAAGCCTCCTGCCCTGTTTTGTTCTTTTATTTTACTGAAATGTATATTAAAAGAATCATATCTACCTTCTGAGACCACAGAGCTCCTCTGTCCTACAAGACTAACATGAGTACTGTTTCCTTCCAGCAGGCAGTTTTGCACCTCATTAATTAGTAATCAGGGCAGAAATCATGCACTTAGAGTTCCGTTGCTATTTTGTCATAGTGCATATATATCTGCAAATGTAAATTTTGATTGGGTTCTAAATCTCTCCACAAGGTTTTTGTTGTTTTGGTTTGCTTTGGTTTGGGATTTTGGTTTTTTGTTTGTTTGTTTATTGTTTGGGCTAGTTGTAGTGTATTCCGTTTTCTGGCTTCTTCATAGACTGTAAAGTTTTGAAGAAAACTCCCAAGTTGTCACAAGGGCTGCTGGCACTGGTTTGTCAGAGCTGGAGCTCACTCTCTGTCACTCACCCACTCCCTCTGAGCAGGTCCTAGTGCTTTGCTCCTGTCTCTCTCAGTCAGTACTTTCTTTGGTGCCAATTCCCCTTCCCTATACTATTTTATCATAAGCAATGGCACTTACCACAAAAACTTCCAAAAATCTGTCACTGCTTTGTTTCCTTCCTTCATTAGTTACTCATCATTTACTGTGTGCCAGGCAAGTTGTCTAAGGGATAGTATTACAACAGTAAATCTGAAAAAGAAAAAAGACTATGTGCCTGACATGGAACTTTATTCATTTTACTGATTTAATGTCTAATTATAGTCACTAACATGGAACTTTGCATCTGCTTATAAGAGTTGAATTCTTGTTCCTTCTTGAGTCTCAATAAGATATTTGCCACAGTCTTTGTAATGATAGACACTCCCTGAAGTGTTAGTTATTACCTCCAAAGGGATACCCTGGCTGTGAAGCATTCTTTGCTCAGCATACCTTCCTCTAAAGACAGCCATGTCTACCCCAAACTTCCCATATACTCTTCTACTCTCTCTCTCTGCAAACAGAGGAGAGAAAACATGTGGGACAAACCCTCTCAGTGTATGTTTTCTCAGAACTTCTAGCCACCAACAGATGCTCTCCCTAACCTTTGGCTCCATACTTATCTAAAGTATATCAGAGGTTTCTATTCAACCTATATGTTTTTTTTTTAGAAATAAAAAATAATTTTTAATAGTAATGAATTTTCAAAATGTATATACAATCTCGAGTATATTTCTAGTAATGCTTTTCTAATTTTTTTTTCCTGAGGAGAGGGGTTTTTTTTATTAATTTTTTTTTATTTTCCATTTTAAATTTAGATAAGAAACAAGGTTGCTTCACAAGTCAGTACGAGGTCCCTCTCCCTTTCCCTCCCCTCCTCCCGTGCCCTCCCCCATCCCCCCCCGTTATCCCCTCATTCCCCCAGGGAGGGTGAGGCCCTCCATGGGGGTGTCCATAGTCTGTCATTTCATATAGGGCAGGGCCTAGACCCTTCCCCAAGAGTTCAGGGTAAGAGTGCACCTCACATTGTTCTATGGGAGTCCAGAGACCTATATGTTTTTTTAATTTCTTTCCTATTTGCTCCTTTTTCATTGTAGACCTGCATAAGAGTTATTAGTAATAACCGTTCCAAAGATTCAACATTATGCTGATTTGAAATCTCTTCTACCAAAGAAATTAGGCCATGACTATTTTATTTACTTATTATGGTGACAAGGTCTCTCTATGCAGCCCTGGCTGGCCTAGAACTCACTATGTAGAGCAGGCTGGTCTTGAACTCATAGAGTTACACCTGCTTCTGCCTTTTAAGTACTGGAACTAAACACCCAACAGTTTATTTCTTTTTAATTTAGCCTCACATAAATTCTCAGGACATACACAGAAAACAGATTTTTTTTGCCAAAATATCATAGAAATAGTCTCTAGCTCTGTTGCTAATAAAGTCCTTATTCCCATATGAAGCCCTTTGAGGCAGACCTTCACTACTCTCAGCACTTCTGACTTTCACACTGCCACTAGAATATGCCATTATATTCTGCTTACAATATTTAACTACTTTTCTAGTTCAAAGTTCCAAAGTCTTCCACATTCCTCCAAAAAACAACATGGTCGGGTTTTTATCAGAAACAACACTGCTCTCTGTATTGGTTACATTTCTGTTGCTCTGAAAAAATACCATGACAAAAGGCAACTTAAGGAAGAGTTTATTTGGGCTTATAGTTTCAAAGGGTGAGTCCATAAAGTTAGGAAAGGCATGATGGTAGGAGATCAAAGCAAACTCTCAAGCACACATAGAAAACAAAGTGAACCTGGAAGTGAAGTGAGCTGTAGGAACTCTCATAGCTTACCTCCAGCAACATATTTCCTCCAGGAAAGCTCCCATGTCCTGAAATTTTCATACCTTCCCAAAAAGTGTCATGTGCCAGATACATGAACCTATAGGGGACATTTATCAAACAAACTCCAACAGGGTCCATAAAGATCTTGGCATAATACCTGGCACACCAGAAAAACTCAGTTTCATTCTAAGTGACCGGCCAGTTTGGCATGTCTAGACTGCTCACACCACAGTATAAGCGTATACAGAGACTAAAGATCCCCAAACCTGCTTGTGGGATGAGTTCTCCTTCTGCCTTCATTTTCTGAATTTCTAATTAGAAAAGTCAAGACATGAGAACAGACTTACAATTATATTTCAAAAACTCTATTATGGGAGCTCAAATGGAACTTTGCCTTGCATAGATATGAACATCTTTAGTTCCCTCTGAACCTAACTTAGGACTCAGACGAAATGCATGCTTTTCTAACTCAAATTATAAGTGCTGCAGCCCTTTCTGATTCCTCATGGCATGTTTGACAGGTAAGCATAGTTTCAGAAGCATAAAGAACACAAAGATTTCTTTGGTTCAGATGCTCTGAATAGCTTCTATAGCAGTGAAAGAAGTATAACGAGCTCTAATTGCACTTTTATTGAGTTTGCTGACATTTATGTATAGCACAAAGGACTCATCACAGCTAGACAGTTACTGTCTTCATTATCTGTGTACTCAGATTCTGAAATTTTGTATTTTCTGAGCAAGGACTGCTAATCACAGATCAGTTAGTTACGGGTAAGTGAATTCGAGCAAAATAGTCACCCTTTGAATCCCTAGCCATCTATAGTCGGATACAGAGTCTCTAGTGAGCTCAGACATGTTAGATGCTTGTACACCAGCCCTGTACTGTTGCATCTTAGCTGAATGGGCTTCCTAAACCTTTGTGGCCTCCTTTAATTCACCATTCAAATAATTATAATTTATTCTATATCTTCTATCACATTTATTCTACTCCACAACATTTTGTTTTCTGTGCTACTATGCCAAATGTGAAAATGGAAGAATAAAAAAATACTATTCTAGATAAATAATAATTGATGGATCTTTAATAAGAACACTTTAAAATACTCAAGCATCAAGAGAACTCAAGTTTTTGTTATTTTCTACTGCAGAAAATTGAGTAATGGTATGAAAAAAATTTTGAGGAGTAATGGATATGTAAGTACTCATGTTAACTTACATAAGCATAGCTCCTTTCTTTCATTCTATATATCATAGATTTTTCTGAGGCATCCAGCTTTCAGTCTTCAATCAGCTTTTAGTCCTCTTACTACGAAATAGAAGGTACCAGCTGTGCAAGAGTGAAAGGTAGTTGCTGAAACTAGTCTACCATGAGTGATGACTAAAGCATGAGCTTACCTCTTATGGGTCTCATTGGCTAGAGCCAGGATTGACTGTTGTCATGCTTCTTGTTGTCAAGGAAGAAAATGTCTAGAAAGAACACAGACAATATCTTGCTTTAACTTTCCAACTGTACATGTTGAGGGACTTTAGTTCCTAGACTCCAGAAATGCTAAGTAAGGCCTGTCTCTTTCTCAAAATCTCTAAAACTTCTGTATCCTTTTGTCAAGCTCAGAGCTAGCCAGTTTTAATAGCTGTTTTCATGGGAAGGTGAAAACCTTCAAAGCCACCATTAAAAGTAGTAATCACTAAGTATATTCATTCAGTCACTTTCTGATTTTCTAGAATATGAAAGAATAATTTTGAAATTCAAAGAGGAGCCACTCGCAGATTTGGAGGCAGTAATTAAATGCCATATGTTAGCACCAACACATTGAAAAGTTGTTAATTAATCCAAGCAGCCTCAAATCCAGGTGTGACTTTGGCAGATTGTATGCCAGGGTGTTAGCACAGACTTACAATTAGGGATGTTTTAAAATGACATTTCTAGACCTCTCACTTTAAGAAGTTACCCTTATACTCAGAACATTAACCCTTTCTCATTACACAGTGGGAGGAAGGTTTTTATTGACCTCCGGTCTGAAAGGCCTTTGGGTTCTATTGCTGCTATTGATAAAATAGAGAACCTATCTGTGCAGCACTTAATGTGTGAAAGTCCAGTCCTTGTTCAATTCACTGTATCCTGAAGCAAAATGGGTTTGCCCTAAAGAGAAGGGAGCTTACTTTAGTTTTTTTTAATTCCTCTAAAGCACCTACCTATCAGATTACTCTGAATGCAGTAGGTTGACTTCAGTAATCCACATTCTTACTGATTGACCATTAGACATAAGCCTCACACAGAGAAAATGAAATTAACATTTTACTAGCATTCGCTTTTTTCATAGCTAATAGTATTTTAAGGAAGAGATGTCTTCTTTCTTAACATCTGGTTGAGTTTATTTCTTAATAGTACCCAGGAAATCAAGATTTCCTCTTAAAGTATTCCTGTTTTCATCTTTCGTGGATGGGGGGGTCATGATTTAGCTTAGTAAGGATCTTGATGTATAGTTTACTATAGTAATACCCTGGAACTCAAAATGTACAAATTATTTTAGCTAAGCACTGTAATTTCATATTTACCAGTGAAACTGGAAACTAAATGAAAGTTTTGAAAATTGTTTTTATTTTAAAGAACTAAATCAAGATTCTTCGAGGTAAGAAATATGACAGGAATTTTTATTCTCCTACAGCTGCCAGCCATAGTTTGGTAGGTATAGGAGTCCTAAGCAGGAAGCAGTAAGAACTGGAGAGTAGTAGTCTTTCCCTTACTTCTCCAACCATTTCCATGCCTCCATCGAGGGGGTGCCACATCTTCCTCACAGAGCCTGCTGTGCAACTCTCTGTATTCAGGGGCCAGCCCACAGGTAGCCTCTAATCATACAGGTGGGGAGACTATAAAGGCTCCTTGTCAAGGGACCTGGGATTGCTGAAACTTGGTGCTCTGAATCACTAGTTTTATGCTAATTCACAGTATATAGCTGGTATTTTACTTGTTTCAGAAGTACAAAAAAGAGCAGTACTTGAAAATTTTTATCCAAATAAAAAATACTACATAGCCCACACAATGACTTTTAATTCTATTACTGTCTTTATCCATTGAGCCCATTCTCTGATCATAAGATTTTTTTTGGCTTTTCCAGATACACCACTGTTGTTCCTGACTTGGTCCCTTACATAAGTATCTTGTTTTCCCAACCCCACTACAGGTCTCTTTGGATTCTTTAAGCTTCATCTTGGGGAGGGGGTACATTAAAAGAGCCCTAGACTTTCTCTGAGTTGTCTTGGAAAGCATCCTAAGTGTAGAAGGAAATGGGAGGAGAGGGACTCTGCACACTGCTCTAGCACCCTCCTTCCCGGGGCTTCCGTTAATCAAAGCATGTGGCTGGGTTGCCTTCTCTGCACTGCTAAGGGAAAGAAAAGGAAGAGAAGTTGACAAAAATGAGATGGCTGTCAGGGTCATGTTTCAAATTAATGACAACAGGAGAACAGAGACCAGAGTCGGTAAGTCATGTTCCTTGTTCTTCCCTTTAGATCTCATCTACTTCCTCTAGTAAAGGAATAAGAGTACTGGACTTGGAGTAGGGAAGCGAGTTTGTAGTCCATGTTAGACCACATATTTCTTGAATGACCCTATCCCTTTTATGGACTCAGAAATCTGTTTTACAAAGGGATAGAGTACGTCTTTTACTTATTATGTGGAATTCTCTGACTAAGAACTTTGATTTAGCTGCTTCATTTCTGTCTTTCAGAACTGCACTGACAAATATAATACATACATAGGACTTTGAAATTTTAAATTAAAATGAGATGGCATTAAAAAGTCTGTTTTTCAATCATACTAGACCCTTTTAAGTGTTTAGTGAACTCACAAGGCTTTGGCTATGTATGAAGCAGCACAGACATAGAACTTTGGAGTCATTATTAAAAAAACTCTGTAACAGTGTTGCTTCAGAGTAAGTCATTGAATAGCAACAGTGCTTCAGGAACAGATGACCCAGCCATGAAGGCTCAGATCACATATCTTCACTTGAGTTCCACTGGCACCAGGACTCAAGAGCCAGAATAAATACTTACTGTATACATGGAAATGAGACTCTGCCCTATAAAGGACAAAAAAAAAAAAAACAGAAAAAGAAGAAGTAACTACCACCTAAACAGCAATGGCAAGAAAATAATACAGATTCAATAACAAAAGTCACATAGTGACTAAGCCAGATCTTGGAGGTGTATGGCTATCTCTCTCCTCCCCTACCCACATTTTTAATTCTCAGAAATAGATTAAATCAAAGCAGCAGAAGATAAGCAGGTCTTATCTCTAGGAGCACTTCCGACATCTTTAAAAAGGGTCTCTCTCCTAGAAAGGCTGCAAACACTATCCTGAAATCAGCTGTAATTTTGCCTTATAGGTGAAATAATGTGAGCAAATATTATAAGCTAAATTCAGGTCAAATATTGCGAGCAAAAAAAATGGGAGATTTGGAGGGATCTTCCCAGATCTGAAGAAAAACCTGTCTAATCTGTCCCTCTCTGAGTCTAAAGTATGCACAGTGTTTTGATACCCAAAATATATCTCCATTCCTTGCGAAACCTAGCTTCAAGTTACTAGACTAGTACAGTTTACAGTTTCCTCCTTGCTCTTCTGTTTCTGGTTTTGCCAAGGTAGGGGCTTTCAGAGATGACTCCCAAGGATCAGCAACAACTTTCTCCTCTAGAATAGACTCCCATGCCAAGTGCAACCAGCCTGGCTGATTAGAAGCTGATTGTTCTTGGAGTCAGAGAAGACAGACTGGATGGGGTGACAGGGTAGATACAGGTCCACAGTTAGCTCTAGGATTGCACTCATTCTCACATGGACAAGTCTGGCTGGTAATAAAGCATTGATTATAAGAAAAAAAAGATGATATGGCCTTTGTTCGTTTGTTATTTTTATCTCCTAGCTGTGGAAGACCGAAAATTATTCATAGGAATGGTTTCGAAGAAATGTAATGAGAATGATATCAGAGTGATGTTTTCTCCATTTGGCCAGATAGAAGAATGCCGGATTCTCCGGGGACCCGACGGGCTGAGTCGAGGTGAGTGTGCAGTGTGTAAAGTCTCTTTCCTTAAGTGCTAATTGGAACTCTGGTTCACAGTCAAGGAAAATGTAGTCATCACGTGCAGTAGAAGGTCAGCTTGTAATACATCCCATGTGATCAAGTTATCCAACCTTAACTTTTCTCTGTAACCAAAATGATCATCTCATACTTCTCTAGGTGAAAAGGTCTGCATGCCAGGTCCCATGGAATGCTGGCAGGTTACCCTAACTCTGTGCCCCCCTTTCATCCTCAAACTGAGAAAATTTGGGGGACAACGAGGAAAGGTAGAAGATGAGAATAGATACTCAGCTGTACTTTTCTTTCTGTTCGCGTGAACAAATGTTAAAATGTGGTCCTCATGATACCCAGACAAGCCTAGAGAGAGTGTCACTGGTCATACAATGCAGAGCAAGTATATAATCGCAGAGCAACCAGACCTGCCCTGCCCTGCCCTGCATCTTACAAACCTCTAATCCACTGTCTAGTCTTCTCAATGACAGAAAAATGACTTTGACCATAAGAAAATTGTAGGCTCTTCTTTTGCCACAACAATAGAAGCAAAAGCTGTGGTTTACAACCCTGAGGAATACTACAGTTTTGTAAAGTCACTGTATGAAACAGTGCAGATCACCCTTTCCAAACTCACCTCCCCATTAACAAGACCACACACCTCCTTCCTTAAACTACAGGAAGGTTGACAGAATATATTAACAATTGTCTGACTGCAGTTTCCCAAGTCAATCCAAAGTAGAAGTGTATATGTCAAACAGTTTTCAGTTTGAAGACTAAATCTCCGTTTTGCAGTGCAGTTTCCATGGGAACAATTAAGAGCTACTTATTCTCAAGCTCTGGTTCTGGGCTAGATTTGGAACCCAAACCACACATTAAAATAAGTAGCCAGTCCCTAAGTATCAAGATGATAATGTTCACCTGTCTCACCATTCTTACCTAATTTTAAAGCCATGGGAGGAAATTGGGGTTTTTTGTTTTGTTTTGTTTTTGTTTTCGTTTGTTTAATCTTAGACAGAAAGCTTCATGTTGTTTGCTCCTAGACTAAAATCCCAGAAAACAAAAGTTTCACCCACATCCACCTTCAGAGTTCCCAAATGGAGGTCGTCAAGAAACTAGGACACACCAACTTTTGATTGCTATATTTTCCTCTGAAGGTGCTTTAAAGGGATGGTGGAGGGAAAGCACTGTGCAAATCACAGTTCATTCACTAACTGTCAATTATGAAATACTGGTAATTTAACCCTCACTTCAAAGCTGAATTCCTAAATGCTGAAGAGGATACTATGACCCTCAAATAACAGACAGTACCTGAGACAAGCAATGCAGACAGCATGAAGAAAACAATTGGGGGGGTGTCTTTAAACTAATCAGAGTGAAGTTTACAATAACTCAGGGGTCAATGACTCTAACTTCCAGGCCCAAAATTTTTGATAATGGCATGTGACCTTAGTCAATTTATTTTGCTAGTTCTGTTTCTTAGTTTCCCCATTCATAGATGACAGCAGTGAACGTGTATCGGTCTTGCTTCTCTCACGGGACAACATTAGTAACCAGTTCCTGGCTTTTCCCATGCTTACTGTCTGTGTGGTGCATAGAGACTGTGAGTGTGAAGCTGAGTGCTGGCTTTGTGTCTTCCTCTGCTTACCTTAGCCAGCTGTGACGTGACCCTCCCTCCATCTCACTGCCTCTGCTGCACAGGAGAGATGGTGAGGGACACACCGGGTATCTGTAGGTCTATACTAGTATTTTCTGCCTATAATATATCAAAGCAGCATGACTTTCATAGGAAAGAGTAGAACACTCACTGCTTACTAGGAAAACTTAGCTAATTTGATCTGCTGCTTGGTTGATTAACCAATACTTAACCCCAGAAGTAGCCTTTTCCTATACTAACTGATGGGAGTCTTCTCATTTGTATTTTATGCAAATGGATGGGCTCAGTTTAAAGAATAGAATACGCTCCCCACAACTGCTTTAAACAGAAAAGTAATTCTTGGAGAACTGGTGAGAATTCCCTATTGGAAAAAAGAAAATACTCATTTATAACCATTTGTTCTGAAATACAAAGACAGACAGCGGTATGTTTTTCAGTTAGGATCTAGGGACTCCTGGCTTTCCCTGTATTTGATATAAGAACAATTCTATTTCATGCTACTATTTTTTTCTCATTAAAAATTTCAGTTTTCAATCAAATAATAATAAACGCCCCCTATTAGTGGCACCTCAGATAAAAGACACGACATTTTTCCCTCTGTATCTGTTACTAGCTCAACTGTTAAAGAATATCTGTATATAAAAATCAGAGTATAAACTACTCAGTAAAAAAGTTTCTACATTAGACTGTTTAGTTTTGATAAAGGCAAGGTACAGTCCAAGTATTGGCCACTTACTTTTCTTCTGGGTTTACCAGTTAAGCTATAAACATGAAGACAATTAGTCAAGTAGCCTCCCCACCATTCTTCCTCTGCCACATCAGCCATTTCAGTTCCTCCCTAATAGGTAGGCCTCTGCCTAGCTCCTCAGACATGTTGACCCAGGACACCACTCAGCAACATAGAGGCCTGAAAGCTTCTAGAGCTCATAGCTGTGCCTGTCAAGCCCTATTTATACTTTCAGTTAGAGACATTATCTTTGCAGAGAGGTGACTCACTATAACTAGTATATGTCCCAGGACAGACATCCTTAGGAAATGGTTGTAAGTATCTACCTAGAAAGTACCCAGCACCTGCCAATCATATATAACTACTCAGCAAATGTTTTGTCTCATATATGCAAAGGAGAATATGCCCAAATCTAAGGAGGCCTATCCTCCACTGGAAACTTCCTGTTGACACTTATTTTGGAAAGTATGTTGCTCATCACTTACAAACAACTTCATACCAATAGTTACATCATTCTGCAAGGACATCTGCACCTCTCAGGTACCTGGACAGCTCTCCATGCGAAAACTAGTAGGCCATCACAGCCCATGCATGGCATTTCCAGTGAGACATTTACTCTCTAAAGCAAAGCTTGAGGCTTCTAAACCAAATGTACATATTTGACAGTGTCACTTTAGGATATTGAGATCCTAAAATAAACATGTTCTCACTGATCCACACAGTCAGAAAAAAGTTACTGAGATCTAACCTATGGAATTTTCTGCACAGTGGCAGTTAAGTATATGTAACTTGGAGTCAGTAAAAAGTTGATTTCATTTTTCTTTTCCACAAACTGTAGTCAAATCTTCATTACCATTTAAGGTAACTTTCTTTGTGCTTGCTTAAGAGTATTCCAGCTGTGTTCCAACATTCCCCTGCCTAAACCCTTGACAAATGAATGTTTTCAGGGAAGAGCACAAACTGGATTTAGCAGTTAAATCTTTGTTTGTCCCTTGTTGTATTCAAGCAGTATATTCAGATAGGGGTTTGACTGTTCAGACAGGTATGTGGGGAAGACTGTTTTATTCACAGTGTAGTCCTGTTCACACAGAACCTAAACATTCATCTATATGGAAAATTCCATCATATGTACCTTGGAATACTGACTGCATTTTGTCATCTTGTTCAAAATAGTCTTCCAGCCCCATCGTAGCAATGAGATTTTGCCAGCTGCTAAGTGGGTCTTAGTCTGTACCCAAATTCAGATGCCATAAGTGAATGATTGATGTGTCAGTGCCAGTTTTCAGTAAACTAACCGCAACATTTCCTATGATAACTAGATTACTAATGCATGTTCCCAATTATTATGCTGTACTATGTGTTTGATCATTCCTGCCAGCACCCAAAAGATACAGCAAGGAAAATTTGCTGCATTAATGTCTTTGTTAGGTGAAGATTCATTTATAAGTAAGTTTTTCATACTTTGAAGTCTCCTTCATGCTACACAGTAACTTAGAATCATGTTTCTTCTATTTGAGATAGAGCAGGCCACTGTGCCTCTTTGAAAGGTCCCAAAAAACTAAGAGACCTGGCATCATTCATGCTTTTAAAAGTACTTCTAGCTTTTGGGGTTTGGGGCTTTTGCTTTTTAGTGTGAAGCAAGAATTCATCTAATTCTGTAAAATTCTCTTGGTAACTGAGATAAGAGGTAGAACCTCTAAGTTAAGAAATCCCTTTCACTGGGTGGTGGTGGTATACTCCCTTAATCTCAGCACTCAGGAGGCAGAAACAGGCAGATCTCTGTGTTCAGGGCCAGCCTAGTCTATAGAGCAGGTACCAAAACAGCCAGTGCTACATGAGAAACATCTCAAAAAAAGAAAAGAAATGGGGATGTGGGGAGAGATGCCTTTTCAATTGAAATGACAAGTTTGATAGATGTGTTCCAAGAACCCCACCCTCTATGATAGGGTTTTGTGCTTTCTTTAGATCCTGTCTGTAGGGGAAAATCACTTTGTGAAACCTTTTTCCAATCAATCATTTATCTGTTTTAGCAGCAAGAAGGCAGACTCACTGAAATAGGAATTCCACTCCTCATTCCTATTAGTAATCTCTGACATTCTGAAAATAAAGTAATTGTTAGCCTAAACTACAGGTTAGCCACAAAAGAAATTTTTCTCATATTTATTTGGCAATTTTAAGACAGTCATATGTATATATGCTATCATATCCAAACCAAAAATAAAAGAAATAATAGTGTCATTGTTTTAATACTTATATCCTTCTTCCTCCAATCTAATTTCTCCAGCACTGAGGTCAATTACCAGATTACTAGTTGCCTAGATAGTACATTTAACCATCCTAAATAGTTAAAGGTTAACACCACAAAATCAGAGGTGCTACCCTGTCAAGACTCAGTCAGTGCCACTGCATGCAGAAGAAAGAACCAGTTAGGACATAAGATACTTCTGCCTAATAGAAGCCGCCTTGTTCTGTTACAGAAAAGGCAGTGGCCGATTTTAATAGTAGAACTCTCAGGACTCTGTGTTGGTGAAAAGCCACACATCAAAAACCAAGAACTGAAGCCACTTCTGTGCTAGTACTTGTGTTGAAAATAAAATTAAAATCTATCCATACAACTGCCACAACCTCTCCTGATTTAGAGAAATTACAAAGGTTAACAATCTTTACTATCCCCAAAAGTTGTTGACTCCTATGTGACTTAACTTCATCCAGAGTTGCACTAACAGTAAAATTTCTCACCATGTATACCCACTTTAAAAATGACACAGTTGATTTTATTCCTAAGTAATTGAGCACAGCACACAGTACAGAACTTGACAAAAGCCACTAAGGAGACAGTGTCTCTCTTCCTGAATTATTGCCAAGAAGCTGAAAAGGTTAAAGAAGTCATCACATTTGTTAGATCATTTTTTAAATAGGTTAAAATTAGAGGCATTGCTTGGGCTTTTAATTACAGGCTTCTTAAATGAGAGGGCAGTGGTTTGAGTTGATGGTGATTTTATTGTACCTGCTAATTGCTTTATCTTTCTCTCAAAGTTACTTACAAGTTACTTGTGTGAAATTGTGATAAATACATGAACTGCCTTATTGATTCTTATTGACATTTTACATGTTTCTAATGCATTTTAACCTCCATTTGGAAACTGTCAGTGGCACACATTCCTAGATAATAAGAGAAAATGAAGTGAATAGAACAATTTTTGTGACTATTAAAGCAAAATTTATGTGTTTTCAAACATACCTCTGCTATACGATTTGCTTTGGCTTCCATATTATAGTCTCAAGGCAAGAAGTTGAAAAATTAAAATCTCTTAGTCTCATTTTGTCTGTAATTTAAATGATAATCATACAAATTTAAGGAGATATTAGTTTGAAATAGTTGGTAAATTTGAGAGTATGATTTTAGACCTCAGCATCAATATGGAAGCCAATGGAGAACTGTCATCTGTCTCACATGCTATATTATACACATGGTCTAGATGCCTTAGAGAAGGTCATTACTTTCATTGATGACAGAAGCTACAGTCATGTCTGGGTACATGAAACATATTTAAATAGTTGGCTTTGTCAGCTGCTGCTCTGTCATAGAACCATATGCAACAGCTCAGTACTCATAATAGCTGGGCTTCTTTCCTGCTTCTTAAGACTACTCAGTTGTTGGGGGTGGAATATGGGATGACTTTCCAGTGTACTGGTAATATTAAAGATTATAACATGCTGCATAAATATGTATCTGCTTACTTTCATGACTGGATGTCATTGTGCATGGAGATCATGGACAGGCCCTGCTTTCTCTTAATGCTGTTTGATTAAAAGGCACCACAGCACTATTGACTTGATATTCTTACCAGGTATACAATGCAGGACAAAAGAAGAAAATGTATTTTATGACTTACAAATTGATTTACATAAACCAAACAATCTGCTGACTATTTGAATGTAGAATGTTCCATTTTGTTTATTGGCCACAGGGGCAACAATCTTATACTGTTGATACCAGAATTCTGCTTTCATGCATCTGCTCTAAAATGACAATAGGCTTCAGCCTCTCAGTGTTTAGATCTGCTTCATTTGGGAATCTTTTAAGTAGTAATAATAATGTTCTGAGGAAATTGGGTGGAACACTAAATTATTCGCTGATACCTAAGTTCAAACTGTGCAAGGCAGAAGAAGCTGAAAATCAATGCACTTTTAAAGTCATTAGAGATCATAAATGAAATAAGTCTGTATTGCTTTAGCTAAGCTTTTAGTGTGCTGTGGTATTATTATAAAATCAGCCTAAATCTGCATTAATTTCACAGCCTTTTTCTCTAAGAAGCCCAAGGGATACATGATGAATAAAATGTAAATTCCACAAGTCAGTATTTTTATTAGTACAAAGGGTGATGAGCCATGTAGTTCAAGTGGTGACCTGTGTGGTGGCCAGTACTGCTATCAAAAGCAGGAAACAACACTATAGATGTAGTTATTTTATGGCACTAGAGAAAATAAAAACAGAAAGCTTTACAGGTCTCATAGTAGATGTTCAGAGAAATGTGCATTGTCTTGTGTGTGTTAAACTTTAGGTCAAATCTCTGATTCCTTTCAGAAAGTTACAACTTCCAAATCATCAAAATTTTTTGTACAATTGCAGTTTTTATAATTTATTTCAATTGCAATGTTGAATTTTCTCAGAGTAATAGTTTGTTTTGTCGCTAATTAGTAATTATCGCTTTGTAATGGATTTAATATATTTGTTTATATTTGAATAGCATCAATTTCTATTTATATATGTTTTTAACTGTCCAAGATAAATTAGACGGATTTATTAACATTTTGAGATCTTGAAATTTATTTGCTTACTTACCCATGGTGTGATGAATTCCTTATTTACTTCTTAAAATTCAGTGGTAGCTTTTGAAATACAGCACCGTGGTGTGTGCATGCTATCAGCCAAGGAGAAGATAGAAAGTAGCCCACTTTTGACTTAGAAATGCAAGTTACCTTTGCTACTTTCAATCTTGTGGCTTAAAAAAAAAAAAGTACACAACATGCTTCCTAGGTCCCTTTAAAAAGAAAAAGGAAAAAAAAAAGCTGATGAATAAATTGTTTTGCTTTGGTCGGATTAGCAATTCAGCACTGTGAATAAAAAGCAAAATAAGATGAAACCAAAGAGAGAAGCTGTTTATTTTTATGTACTACTGAGAACAGTGTCGTCTTGTGGCAGTTCTCGTAGACTGTGTTGGTTTAACAAGCGTCCAACCCTTTTGTCTTGTTGTTTTTTGTCTTTCCTGCTCCCTGTCCCCTTGTTTCCCACAGGCTGTGCGTTTGTCACATTTTCTACAAGGGCAATGGCACAGAATGCAATCAAAGCCATGCATCAGTCTCAGACCATGGAGGTACTGTATCATCTGCCCTTTCTTTGTTTTCTTTGTGCAAATGATGGGGAATGGTAAAGCAATTCTCTCCTGTGTGGATTGTTCACATGACAATCACAGATTTAAACTTTGACCATTTCACTTTTCATTCACTCATACTCATCCCCCCCTCTCTCTCTTTGTTTCTCTCCTCACTCCCTTTCCCTCTTCTCTCCTTCCACTTGCATTTCCCCCCAATGACTTGAAAAGCACTTTAGTGAAACCTTCCATTTGCCCTACGGCTGTCTCTTGAGCCTTTTATTGGAGTAACACCGGTCCTGAGATGTGAGACACTTGAAGCAAAATGTCATTCTGGACCTAGAGGATTGAATACATATACCACAGCAGGATTGGTATGGACTAAGCTGAACAACCCCCACATCAGATTGCTGCTATAATAAATCACTTGACTAAAGAATTATTTTTCATCTCAGGAATATTGAAGAAAGTTAATAATTCCATTATTTAACAATGAAATGCTAATTTTCAGTCTCCTGAAAAATCAGATTGGTCCCTTTACTTAAAAGTGAACAACAATGAAATACATGGGCTCAAATCCAATCTCTTAAAAGGTTGTGATTTGAACAGGAGAATCAGCAATGTGAAATATGCCACAGGTGGAGACGCACGGCTCTGTGTACTCAGTCTGTGATTTGGGTTGTAGCCTTTCAGAATTTTGCACAAGAGCATTCCAAAAGTGACTTGCCATCACTTACTCTGTATTGTCTGATAGGGTCATTTGAGAGTGCATGTGCTGCTGTGTTACGTACACTGTATCTGTGTATGGGTGATTTTCTCCAGAGGTGGTGGCCTTGTGGTGTTACCTGAAGCTGTGTTTTTCTATTTGAACAAAAATACTTTCAATTTTATTTAATATGCAAAAAATAATAATTGTTTGAGCTTCTTTTTTTAAAAACCCCCTGTGATTGGGGTTTTACTTTTGGGATTTTTTGTTTGTTTGTTTGTTTGTTTTTGTTTTTGCAATGCTGCATCTTCCAAAGCATGCTGGGAGCTAAGTGATCATTATGCGTCATGTTTTATGGGAAACTTCCATATATTAGTTCAGAAGGTGGGTGGAAAGGGTGGGAGAGATGTGCATGGCATTGTCATTAAGTGTTTACTGTACTCTTTTGAGTTGTGACATCAGCATTGCAAAGCATATTGTCTATTTTCACTTTGAAATTCCTATCATATATAATTAATGTGTTTTCCTTGCAGTGCAATGCATTTTTAAGACAATTCCACCACCCCACCTGAAGGCAAGCTCGGGTGAAAATCAAACATGATAGGAAATAATAAGCAGGATTCCAATCTTGCATACCATGCAGTCACATTCCTGATATTTTGACTTCCCCTTTCTTGTAGGCTGCTGCGGACTGGTAGATTTTCTGCTATTTTTAAGCTTAGACATTAAAACGAAAGTGCTGCTAAGAAAACAGTCCTCATATGTACTTATTTGCATACATACATTTAACTATTTTTGTTTCTTATAATTGAGAGATTTATATCAAAATTTATCTGCCCTTAGACAAGGTTTTCAAGTTCTTTTGACACTTAAAAGTGCTGCCAAGCCCAAGTGAGTTCATAGAGAATGCTGATATGGCTCTGATTCTACTGCAAAAAGCTCAAGACACAAGGCAGAACTGGGCATGAACCAAAACAAGAGGTTTTGTGTGGAACAAAACACTATAGAAGGCTGGCATAGGTTATTTTTAAGATTTCTATTGTGATTCCTTCAGAGTCGGCATACTCTTTTTAAAACTGGATGCCCATGTTTAAAGAAAGAACCCTCAGTTTGGTTTACAAAAAAATTGACTTCTAAATAGAACCATACATGCCATGCAGTTCTACTGTAATCATACAGTTGCTTGAGTTTTAACTAATTACATTTTTTTCAGGAATTTGGTACACATCTTTAAGTAAGACATTATTATTTGACTTAAAATTATATGTTTGTTCAAAGATTTGTTTTTAAATATGCATAGAGCATCTATTTCCCAATTTTCCTCTACGCTAAGCCCACTTGTTTTTCTTTCATGACTTAAATTGGTCATATTTAAAGCTACAGTTATTTACCTAATTTTATGCTTTTTTGCCTTTTCAAATTTAAGGACAAGAAATCAGTAAGTGTACTATTAGGAGAAGATGCTGCCATTTGTTATGGAACACATTTGATGCAGCAGTAGAACTTCTCCATGCAAAACTTCTCTGTTTTCATCTTCAGAATATTAAGAAGTAGTAAAGTACTGGAATATGGAGCAGATAAAGAAAAAGGGCATATTGGATTTTTTTAATGGTGGAAATGTTACAATAAATGTAATGTATTGACCTTTGATGTTCTATACCATGGCTCTGCTTAGCAAAGCTACAGGTCGATAGACTACAAGTTCTACAATGAAACAGTCATCTCACTTTTCTCACTTTTAAATAACAGATATGACAGCCTTAATTCACAGTAAAATTCCCAGTAACTACCCACAGTGATAAGGAAAAGCATGCAAGTTTTAAGAGAAAGAAAAATAACCCAATGGGACTAGAAGGGGAAAGTTCAGTTAAATAGGAATATATCTTTTCTGAGAATTGTTATCACATAATTAGATTCTATTTAATCAATTGGGTAGAAATACCTTTTTTCCAAAAAAAAAACACAGCAAAATGGAAGAGAATGGTGATTGAATGCGCTTCATGCCCCATGTCAAAGTGAAGGTTCAGGAGGGACCTTCACTATTTTTATGCTGAGTTTTTACCAAGTAGCAGATGTCTCAAAGGTGTTTGGGATAGGATGATCCTGCTCAAAGTGGTAGGCTAATACTTTCCCAAAGATTATATCTAACTCAAAAATTAATTTATTTTATTATATGACCTTTGACATGTCTTTCTCACTATTCTTACTCCTTACCTTTTAAAGGAAATTAAAACTGAATGAGGTTTGTAGAATAGTGAAATTAATAGAGAAAAGCAATGATGTAGACTTCTCCTTCCATTTAAGATATATCACTTTGACTAGAAAGAATGTGCTTCTGGATCTTTTGGGTTGCTCTGGGGACTCTGAATAGAATAGAAGTGACATGGAAGGAGGAAAAGAGATCTTTTGGAAAACATGTGAATAATTTCTTTGATCGGTGCCTATATATATTTTTCATATCTCTGCCCTTCATCCATGTTCCTAAAATGAAACACACTTCTTTCTTTTATTGTATCAAAATTATTTTCACTGTTCCAGTGTTCAGAAATAAATAACTGAAAATAAATGAATGGTAAAAGATGAGTGAGATATTTTCATTCCAATTGCGATTTCTGTCCCTTTATCGTCTACCCATATATAGAAATGGCAGACAGACAAGCTATCTTTAAGTCAAGAAAACGATTAAGTATAATTAAAGATAAGGTCTTAGTCTTGAAGGAAGTCCGGGAAAGTTAAAGGAAGACACATGAAGAGAGGAGAGGCAGTGTAATAACCAAAACAAAAAACAAGTGGCTTCACCAACCAACAGATCCCCTTAAAGAAACCAGTGACAGTATATGGAGTTCTCTGTTGATGGTACCTTTCAGAGAAGGAATATCAAACCATTTTAAACCATTCTAGACCATTCTGTATGCCCCAAGATAGTTAAGAAAGATAAATCCAATGATGACTGGATATTTTATAAAGGGATTCAATCAGGCTGTAACATCCTCTGCACTTTCCAATGTGTCTGACCACAGGGTTGCTCTTCACCTATCGTGGTGAAGTTTGCTGACACTCAGAAGGACAAAGAACAAAGACGCCTCCAGCAGCAGCTTGCGCAGCAGATGCAACAGCTCAACACTGCCACTTGGGGGAACCTGACAGGGCTGGGTGGACTTACCCCACAGTACCTGGCGGTAAGTGCTAGAGAATGTGGGACTCTGTGGTCTCCAAAGAAGAAAGGAATATAACTCCAAAACTGTCAAAAGCTACTTTTCCATAAGTATGCCAAAAATTTACTTTCCATACATTCTGAGTCCAGGAATTATCAAATCAGCATTAGGGCAGGTTTTTGTTAATTAAATAATTAGCATAAGAATATGCCACATTTTACTGTGACTGAGTAAAACCCAATACACTAGACTTCTAAACAGTGTTTTAAGGCATCGTAAAAAGCCTGTGCTGGATAAGTGATGCTGCATGCTTGATTACTGGTCATCTGAACTTTAGATTCTAAAGATTCCAGGAGATAGGGCCAAGAACTAACATGCTGCAGGTTTGTTTGTACTAGTAGTAGCAACCTGTAGGGAGACTTCATTATCAATCCTTACCCTGTGACTTTCCAGTGAAGCTGTTTTGATGTCTCTAATGTTTCCTTTTAGGCCAGACCCAGATCTTTGATCCATCTCATATTTTTCATAATTTCTGAGTGTTTCCTTAGTATTAGTCATTGTCTTTATTGAGATACAGTAGCCAGAATTTAAGATGGTTCCACTCTTAAGATCTAAGCTAGACAGAAGAGAGATCCCAAGCATGGACTTCAGAACCTCTTACTGCAGCTACAAGTGTCAGGCAGCCTTTGTAGAAACTGTCCATGTGGGCTGGGAAGCTGTATAAGTGCTGTTTCTTCGCTTTATTTGCCTGTTTGGAAACCTCAGCTCCATACTACATGTGTATTAATTAAGTTTAATTTTGTGATTTTGAGATTTTTTTTTTATTCTAACCTGAGAGTTTTAGCAAGGACATACTTATGTCCTAACTCTGCCATTTCACATTTTAACTGTCTCTTAGGCACATATCCTCCATGGACTTTGTAGCAGAAGCTGTACTGCTTTGTAAGACATCTTCCCTAATGATTTGGAAGGGAAGATAAGGAAAGTGGGCTCAAGGGACCAAGTGCCTTTGCCTACATCATAGCTGCCTATGGACCTTCAGTTGCCTAAGTTCTCAGCCTTTGTCACCATCACTCTACCCCGCCCCCAGCAGTCTGCCCTCTAAAGCAGCTGGGGTATGGTAGGGGAGGAGTTATGTATGCTTTTCCTGTCTTTGTCTAGGCCAATAAAAGATATGTTTACTGTCATTTTCTAGCTATTTCTCCATTTTATTCTTGATGATATCATGTATAGTTTTGCCAGGTGTCTTTCTTTTTTTCTTTTTTTTCTTTTTTTTTTCTTTAAATTAGAAACAAGCTTGTTTTACATGTCAATCCCAATTCCCTCTTCCTCCCCTTCTCCCCTGCTCTCCCCCTACCAATGATCCCCTAGCCCATGGCCTTTCTGCTCCCCAGGGAGGGTGAGGCCTTCTGTGGGGGATCTTCAAAGTATGTTATATCATTTGAAGCAGGGCCTATACCATCACCCGTGTTTCTAGGCTGAGAGAGTATCTCTCAGTGTGGAGTGGACTAATGGAGATTATTTTATCTGCCCCTCCCCACTCAAAAGGATTATTAGGCAACTCAAAAAGTTGGCCAGAGATTTCCTGTCCAAACCACTCTCTCCAAAGAAAATTCACTGAGGGGGAAATTAACAATCTCATAAATTTTATTATGACATTTTCCCCTTTCTATTCTCATGACTATATCTAAGATTTACGCATTAATTCTTACTCTCTGTTCACCTTGTCTAATCAGTAAGACATCGTAAGTATGATGGATTATCAATGCAATGATGACCTGATGCCATAGAGCTTCTTGTGGGCTAGATTATGACACATGATTAGAGATAGGAAATATGGCTTCATTTCTGCTCATGCCAGAAGGCCTTTAGAGCAAGAAAGGTATAGGGAGGGGACAAGATACCAAATTGTAGGTGCTAAAGGATTTGTTGACTTATAGTAATGATGCCAGGTGTCTTTCTTAAATCTACATATATGATGCCATGTTTTTTTCCTAGTCTGTGGTCTGGTAATTTTATTTTCAAAAGAGAATCAAAAAATAGAATATAGAATATAACCTGTACCCTAGAACTGCCCTGTTTTCCCTCCCCCAATATTTCACTTTCTTTCTCTTTTCCAAACGTAATCAGTATTCTAATTCTTTTTTAAGCTTTTTTTTTAATTTTTGAGATTACAATTAAAACATTTCTCCCCTCCCTTTCTCCCCTGTAAACCCCAATATATCCCCCTTTCAAATGTATAGCCTTTTTACTATTATGGTATGTAAATGTGTGTGCCCCTTTCAAATTTATAGCCTTTTTACTATTATGGTATGTAAATGTGTGTATAGGCACGTACATATATATTCCTAAATATAACCTGTTTTTTCCATATAATGCCACCTGTATTATGTTTTAAGTGATGTTTGGCACTGGACAACCAATTGGTATGCTCTTCCCTGGGGAAAACCTTTTCTCCTTCTCCTTTCCCAGCTTTCCTCAGCTGCCTCTAGTTTTTATGTAGGGTTGAGGCCCCATGGGTTTTGCATCATCCAGTTTGGCATGTCTATTGCTGTCATCCTTGTTCAGTTCACACTCGGGCAATCACGTTCATAAGATCTTATAGTAGCTAGACAACCCTACAACTATACCTTTGTATTTGTGAAGTATCCTGTCACTGTCACTCATTTAAAAGTGTTTTAAAATGTAAACAATTAAATTTGCATTATTTTTTCACAAATATTTTGTTAAGGTTGTCACAGACCATCAGCTTAATTGTATTCATTCAATGTTGACATCGAGCTTGCCTTTTTATGCTTTCTGAATCAAGCTTGTTATACCATTTTGGAAAACCAAGACATAGGTATTTGTCTCAGTATTATGATACATTTCCCTTGTGTCACAGCTTCAGAAATTGCTAGTATGTGTTCCTGTGACCACATCTGAAAATTATTTCCATAACTGAAAGATAATAAAATAGTCTCACTTATAGAATGACCTTTTATAAGCTGTGAGTAAGTTTTCTCATGCCCTAATATCATTCTGCTCTTATCCATGCTTCTGTACTCTTTTTTTTTTAAAGATTTATTTATTATGTATACAGTGTTCTGCCTGCATGTATGCTTGCATGCCATAAGAGGGCACCAGATCTCATTGTAGATGGTTGTGAGCCATCATGTGGTTGCTGGAAATTCAACTCAGGATCTCTGAGCCATCTTGCTCTTGTCACTTGAAAGTCTTCTTGTTTGAAGGGGATTTGGACACTTAAGTACTCCCTACCTCTGTGTTAAACCAGAGTCCAGGCATATAATTATTGGTGATTGTTTCTTGACTTTCCAAGTAGTCTACTTACTTTAGCAGGTATTACTAACTCCTTAAAATACCTTCAAAGCTAATTTTGCAACTTTAAGAAGAAAATATATACTATGGAGAGCTGTGACTTTTAAGCACAAAAGGATGAGATACTCAACAAATCAAACCAAAATAAGATTTTACGTATTAAAATGGGTAATCCCTAGGTTTTCCCTTCTCTCTTCCTATTTCTCTCTTCCTGTATGTGAGTTTGAGAACAGGCTTGTGTGTGCCTAACTGTATGCTTTCCCACATAGAAGCTGTATCTTTATTGATCTATCTTACCAAAAGAAGAATGCCTCTACATCTACTCAATGTTCTACAATAGGACCTAATTAGACTACAGTCCAGCTGAGGTGAACAAGATCACTTCAGAACTGGAATCATGTGCCTTTACCTTGTGACTTTCACATTTTATTATTATCTTTTATTTAAAGATTTTGACATACCTAAAATACACAGATTCAGTGCATACCAGATAATTCCAGATTTTGACAAGTACTTTGTCTTTTTTGTGCTGGTAAAGACCATCTTAAGAATGGCTGACCACTTGCTTGGCAGTGTGGCTGTGACTATGACTGTGATTAGCTATTCTTAGGCCTACTGTCATCGTTATGATTCTTATGTTGGTCTGAGTCAGTAAATACATGTGCTTCTGATGAACGTTAAAGAAAACTGAATCTGGACATGGATAGGGAAGGAGCAGACAAGGCCCTACCTCTAACTGAGGAGCTATCAGCAGATGATGGCTGTTGGTAAAGGGGAGCCTTTTTTTTTCTGTCAATATATGTTGCCCGTGCTCCATGGATGGTCCCACACTCATTCACCATGCACATATTGGTGACTAGGTAGACTCAGTGGAATATGAAGAAAAGAAGAGAAGTGTGGAGGGGGATACATAAGGGGGGTTGGTGGGAGTTGAAGAAGGAAAATGATGATTAAAGTATATTGTATACATGAATGAAGTTCTCAAAGAATAAATATTTTAAAATGTTAATAAAGAAGAAAGGAAAAACTGAGCTGGGAAGGAAAGTGGAAAAGAGGAGGAAATGGATCTTGATTGACAGAGATGAGTTATGGGAACTACTAGACTACAGAGAGTTATAATTAGTCATGCTTTGTTGGTGTCAAAAGATTTAGCACCTGGTTGTTAAAAAGACTAAATTGATTAATTGTTTTAAGGCAGCAGTGTTAATAAGTCTCCCTAGCGTCTGTGTTTCTTAATAGAGATTAGACATTAATATGAGTTTACACCTCCAACTCTGGGGTCCTTCAGTCCATCAACAAGGAGTGGCAGCCGATATATAAATGTAAAGGAAAAAAATTGTGCCCAGTATAATGAGGAAGTTGCTTTGTCTCCACATTGTTCTGACTGAGTTCTTGTGTTCTTTTGTAGCTTTTGCAGCAGGCCACCTCCTCCAGCAACCTGGGTGCATTCAGTGGCATTCAGCAAATGGCTGGTAAGTCATGAAGCATGTCCTTTTGTCCATGCTATTTTCTGAATTTTTGGTTGTTTCAGAGGATAAAGGAAAGAACCAAAAAAAAAAAAAGAGTAAAGAGTATGTACCAGATAAACTAGTTTTTTGTGTCTTGGTTATTAAAATTGGAATCAGCTGCTCTGAAGTCTTTTTCTTGCCTTTGCATTTCATGCTCACACTCACCTTGCAAAACAATTATGAGGGGACTGCAATTTTTGACAGAATATATTCTTTAGTTATTTGTGGGATTTTTCTGTTGTTGTTGTTGTTACTGGGTTAATGATTGGGAGGTTTCCAATGATATTCCTATAACTAAGGGCAGCTGAAATGATTAACATCTCTCAAATTTTTAACAATAGGTGATCAATAAGAATGTTCTGACCTCCATGACAAAAGCAAAGATTTCCAGCCTACATTTGATACAGTTTGTAGTCCCTTGATGACAGACAATTAACACAGTGCCTTTTTTTATTTTAGTGCCCAGTTAACAGAATTGTGCATCAGAAGCTTTTATGTAAGAGTATAATCTTTGTTCTCAGAAAAATCAAAGTGGCTGTATTTGAAAAGCAGCTTATTGAAGGATTCCTTTTCATAATGAGCTGTGCCAGTAGCTGCTGCAACACAGTGAATAGAGAAAGGGCAGTCCTGCTGTGCCACCATCCGTGCTGACACCCTACCCTAGCTCGGGCCAGGAAAACAGTATGTGCAGGAAATCAGAGTACCTGCCAGGAGGGAAAGCCTTTCCTTGTTTGATTCTAAAGAAGAGTTTGGGGGCATGTTAGAATGAAGCAGTTTTCCTTAATTAGGGACATTTCATTGACTAAATGAAATCCACTTGTGTAAAGTAAAAGCCAGGTTTATTTGTTACTACAGAAACTCGTCTTTTCAACATAAGTTTTTTCCAAATGCGTACCTTTAATTGGCTTTTATATTGTCGTTGTTGTTGTTTTGGTTTTGTTGTTATTGTTTTGCATTTTGAAGGGTTTCTCCTCATATGTACTCTGTAAATAACATCATAGTGGTCTGTTGTGGTACACAGGGTTAGCACAACTCACCAGGTTATACAAGTTAGTCATATATATGGTTACCACTGTAACACAGCTTTTAGATTATCCAAGTTAGTCATATATATGATTACCACTGTAACACAGCTTTTAGATTATACAAGTTAGTCATTGATATGGTTACCACTGTAACACAGCTTTTAGATTATACAAGTTAGTAATTGATATGGTTACCACTGTAACACAGCTTTTAGATTATCCAAAATATATTTAAAATGATAAACAGTTAAATGATTGCATTGTATTTAAGAAAATGTGTTAGGAAGCTGGCTTTGGAGCTAAGAATCACATTGAATGGCTAATGTATTTATAACCTGTGAAGGAAGCTGGAGAGATAGTAGTAAAATGTTGAGGGGAGTTTCTATTCTTTGAAAGGAAAATAAAAGAAAATAAAAATAATTTTTTAAAAAAACCTCAATTACAGGCTGCTAAATACATGCTAACATTTGTCACATTTTGAGCAGGTGGGAAATTTGTTTTCTTTCTAGTAGCACAGACCATATTCAAAATTAGGGGTTTTCCTCGGGGGAAGCTTTAGGTACCCCCTACTCTCAGAGCTGTATTATGCAGAAGGTTATTTATTCCTGCCACTGGGCATGGTATGCCTTCCCAAGTGGACAGAGTGCCCTACCATTTTTCATTAGGATGTGTGTACTTCTGCCATGTCAGCTACAGGTCAAGATATTAGCATTTACATGTTCTGTGTGCTCCTTTGAAAACTAAGGGTATCTAGGAGTCACCCTAAAAGGTGTCATGGAACAGATGGCTAATTTAAAGACATTCTGTGAATGTTCTGGGGTTTCCAAAATACCTTTTCTTAAACTTTCACCATGTTAAATTCACCATACTAAGTCTGAACATACTGTAAAATCAAATACTGAACAGTCTGTTAGATACCAAAATCGTGGATATTTAAAGTATTAAAATATCACACCTCTTTTTGTGGCTTTAGAAAAGTACTGCTCACTTATAAAAATAATAAAGTTTTATCTTTCTAAGTATTTAAAGCCTTGTGGCTTGGGGTATTTTATTTTTTCAATAAAGTAAAGAAATGTCTTGTCCCAAAAATAGTATTTAGCTTTGGTATGACTTACTTTTTCTACTTTTCATTTACCTACAACAGCATTGTGGGGTGATCATGGTGGATGGGTGACATTAACTGCTTGCTGTTTTAGTCTGTTGTGTTGTTGTGAAGAGATACCATGACTGAGTCAACCTTAAAAGAAAGCATTTAATTGGGTACTTGCTTACAGTTCACGAGGATTAGTCCATGATCATCATGGCAAGAGGCATGGTAGCAGGGAGATATGGCCTGGTACTGGAGAAACAACTGACAACTTACATGTGGCCCATAAGCACTACACAGATGCAACTGGGTCTGCCATGAACTTTTGAAAACTAAAAGACCATCCCCAATGACACACCTACTCATGCTTCCTAAACAGTTCAGCAACTGGAAATCAAATGTTCAAATATGTGAGCCTATGGGAGTCATTCTCATTCGAACCACCACACTTACTAGAACCTCCAGCTTCCCTAAGTTGTTCCTCCCTCACCAGAGTATCCCTAAGTACCTCAAACTGTCACTGCTCCAAACCACACCGAATTCCTGGAGAGCAAGACCTGCCCCAGTGACTTATGGCTGCAGCCAGTCCTATAAAGGTGCTAGAGGCTATTTGTGAATACATGAGTGAAAATAAATGTATGAGTTGACAGGTATAAATTTGTATTTTGGATGCATTCCCAATAGAGCTCAAGTTAAATGCTCAGTTTTTTAATTACAAAACTTAACTTTAGCCTTACATATAAACTGGAAATAACTATAAGAACCATTATTACCACCTTCACTTCAACTTTGGAGATAGTTTGTCTAATATAATATGTGTTACATAGCACATTATATATGACAAATATAGTAGAAGTCGCAGCATAATAAAGTAGAAGTAACTCAAGAAGTTATTTAATCCCAGTCCCACCTGGAGTTCTAATATTTATTGAATGATTGATAGTCTGTCATAGTAAACATGACGATATACACAACTCATACTGCCAAAGAGTGTGAAACACTTTGGAAATCAGTACTATCTGGCTATGAACATCTTTCAAAACATAATAGTTTTTCATGGGACAGAGATTTTTAAAAGCAATTCATTTATATGAGCAAAACATTTTTCATTGGAAAAGGAAAAAAAACCAAAAAAATTTAGATGACATATTGCTAAGTAATTGCATCAGTAAAGTCTGAATGTTAGACCACAGACCCTGTAGCTGTCTTTCTCTCTCAGTCACAGAAATCAGGCCACATACCCCCCTGCATCTGTTTGGGGGAGCAGTCAAGAAGCTGTACTACATAGTATCCTTTCAGCCCTTCCCTCTGGCTATTGCAAGATAATTTAAAGTACTACCTGATGTCTACATCTTGGCACATACACTAGACCATACTTAATCATGTGAAGTAGAACTTCCCACCACCTCTGAAAAACCTAGAGAAGACAAAAACTCCTTTTGTTGTTGAGAGCATCTGAAGGCTTTCCTTTAGTAACCTCATCATGCTCATGTGTCTGTTTCTCTTCTCTCTTATAACTCTCTCCTGCTTTACCACTTCAAGCTATCTCCCCTAATGAAGCTACTCCAGATCTTTTGCCCCATCATGTTGTCTTTGGTATGATATATCTCTCCCAAGTGGTCTCATAATGCTTATCCTGAAGGATAATTTCATATAAGCTCTTTTTCCAAACCAGCTGCATCTAGCCTGTATCTCCTATTTATGGCATAATGACTATGTTTTATACTGTAGCTATATATCAGCTATATGTTTTCTTCAAAAAAATCTTAAACATTTTTCTTTGAAGCTACAATTTTTTTATAATTTATATACAACAGAGTCTTTACTAAATGTGGAATTTTAAAGCAGAAATGGATTTAGAATTAAATCTTCATAAGCTAAATCCTTTTATGTATGTTGACTGTGCTTGAAGATAATTGATTTTATTTCCTCTTTTAAAACTTCTAACAAAAACATACTCATATTTAGCTCTCCTCTAGTATTTGTTCAGTGAATTTTTGAAATTTGAGAAGCATGGGGTCTGTATCTGGCCAAAGAGTATGTATCTTAGGTGAAGGAAAACAGAACCAGAGCCAAGCACCCTTTTGATCTTTGACTTCTTCATGGCTACTGTGGCGCCTTCAAAGAATGTCTAATGAGAAAATGGAGGTGACACTTCAACATTTGCATTTAGGCCCTTGTAATATCATGCAGTTTTAAGAGTATACCAAAGCAAAAATCACCTCTCTTCTACATTGCATACTGGAAAAACAAAAATATGAAATAGTTAAATAAGTTACATTGAGACCATGGCACCAATAAGTGGAATGGTATGGATTGGGATACAGTCTCAAATACCACTTTATGGCATGCCTATTTGGAATGCCATTTAACAAGTGGGCAAGTGAGGCTTAGAAGAAGGGCTAATAAGCTTAACCCAAGTCATTGAACTAATGGGTATGGACCCATATTTCAAAACCATTTTAGCCTGATCCAAAACCTGAGCCTCCTGTCCCTATCAGGCTTATGAAACAGCACTGTGTCCCAGCCAGGCCAGGTATATTTACATAAACATAAGCTCCAGTGAGGTGCCTACAAAGATGGATGGCCTAATGGGAAAATAACAATTCCCAGTTGAAGGTAGAGCCCCACAACTGCTGAAGAAGTAGCTGGTCAGATCAAACAGTAAACTGCGTCACTTCATTCTGGAAAATGTTTCCAATTTATTAAGAGTAGACTATGTACATAAATAAGTTTGTTTCTGAGAACGAGTTCTTTTTTCTAAAGACAGGCTCTCCTGTAACCCACACTAGCCTCAAACTCAATATGTGACCAAGAATGACCTTGAACTCATCGCCCTCCTGCCTCTAACCTCTGAAGTGCTAGTATAACAGTTTGCACCACCATAACCAATTTCTGTGGTGCTAGATATGGAACTCAGGGTTTGTACATGATAAGCAAATGCTCTCCTGAGTGAACTCTGTCCTAGTCACCCTTAGGATCAGAAAATCATAACGGTCTGAAGAAACTATCTGCTGAAGGTCAGAATGGAACTGCTTCCTCTTAAATCTGACTAAGCTTCTAGAAGTCCTCTCTACTTTTTGAAAGAAATAATAAAGTGTAAAGTGAAACATTTAGTTAAAACCACAAAATATTTCTCTCCTTTTGTGAATTTAAAATCCAGTCTCTGAGAAGGTTGTCTGAAAGTGTCTTTCACAAGCAGAGAAGACGGTGTGCAAAAACAGTGTCTGGGCAATCTGAGAAGTTCCAGTTGGAGCAGCTCCCAGCATGAAGTGTGCTCATAGGCCCACAAAGACCCTGTGTTCTTCCTTCCGAGTCTCCAGCAGTCCACACCACAGACACTTCCTGTGAATGTGCTAATAGGCCTTATGAGAATGTCCTATAACCACCCATCTGTCACTTTTTAACAGACCTGATTGGCAAGCACTTGTAACAACTGACATCTGTTCTCACTTATTGATATGCAGATTTATGGTAATTGCATGAACAATAAGACACAAAATTACCTAAGGTGAACATTAAATTTTCATGCCCTTTTCCTTATAAATAATTTTTTATCTTAAATTTCAAGTAGGAATATTATGTATCTGTTTCATACATAATTTCTTCATTTTTAAGGAATTTTCTTACAAAATAATGAGTGAAAACTTGAATCTCCTTACTCCTAACTCTTTTCTTTTTGCCATCATCATAGTAGCTCACTTTTAGATTACCTAAAACTAAAGTGTTTCATGTGTTTAGTTACCTAGATTATTGCCCTTGGTTTGAGAGGTGCCCAGCTGAGCAGAAGTTAAAAGTAGCCATTTTTCTTCTCAGAAAAGCTGTTTGCCAAGCCAGAACCGGCTTCCAAGAAGGGTGAAGGCGCCTTCCAGTCTGGTGCCCTTTCATGGTGAAAGAGAAAGTATGAGGGGGTGGGAAGATGGGCCTGCTTCAAGAACTGGGAAAGAAGGAAAGACAGAGAGCACTCCCTGTCCCCCCACCCTCCCCCACACACACCCCATGAAAAAGTGAAAGGAACCAGAGCGGGGATTCCAAACAACTGGATACAAAGACCATGCCAGACTGTCTTGCCTGTCTTGGGCCTAGGGAAGATGGCAGAGTTAATTAAGAAGGGAAGGAGCAGTGTTGCAATCCCTCAGAGCAGCTTTGAGTGGGAGCATTTTAAGGCAGAAGGTAATCTCCTGCTCTGGGAAAGTCTGGTGATGTTAGACAGTAGAAAATCTTTGTGAGCCTGCCCAACCCGATTTAGTCCATGGAGCTATTACTTTTCCTCCAAACAGCTGACCCTAAGGAAGAAGGGGAATAGTAAATGAGATATTTACTTTTGAGTGAGAACACCCTCACCAGGTACCCATTTGTGGCAGAAAAAGCCCAAACCTGTCACTGAGGATATGCTGTTTGTCATTCTTATGATCTTTACTTGATATAATATTGCTATTGCTAGTTAAAGCTAAGGAACGTACCATATGAACCCAGCTCTGCCCAAGGTCACATTCTTTGGTCTTTTCACATATCGACTGTCAGAAAGTAGATTCTATTTGAATTAGACTGTAGTTGGGGATCTCAAAGCACAAGTAGTTAGCCAGTTTACTCTAGATAGCTGGAGTTAGAAAAGGTGACAGAGCTGAGTTTATTTACATCCAGGCTATCTCAAAGGAGAGCCTGCACACTTCTTCACAGGGCTACACCGCTTCTGGTAATTTGTGATTGTTGTCACCAACATAGACTCTTGTGTATTCCAGACACTAGAAATAGAAGATAAGGGTAAAGGATGAGATGTTCTTGCCAGGACTGGAAATCTGGGGACCATTGCTATAAATAGGGGGCCTAGTGATGGGGATGTCTATACATACATGCATACATACATACATACATACATACATACATATATATGTATATATATATGTTTCTCTATTGGTTGATGAATAAAACACTGTTTGGCCCTCTGACCTGAGTCTATAATAATTGTTTGTTATTAATTGGTTTTATTTCAGTGCTAAATCCTCCTCTTATATGTCCTACTGTCTGTTGGTGATACCGTATGGTCATCTAGTTCACATTATCAGAACATTAAAGGGAGCATTGGTAATCAAGGGGGACAGATGAATCTGTGCAATGGCCTCACTCACAGTCCAGATGCTCTTGTCACACTTGTGTGTGGTGTGTTCATGCAGCGTTCAAGAAATACAGCCTTTATTTGGTCTGAGTGGGTCACCACTAAAGCCAGGCAGCTCCATACTTCTTCCACTTTGCTAAAGGGAAACTGAAAAATTAGCCCAGTGTTTCTTAGTACCCACAGTGCTTCTAATAGATATGTCACTGTTTGACCATTACCAGAGAGACAAAGAGAGAGCTTTACTCCCAGACGCATTTGATCACTAGATTTCACAAATTCTATATCTTGCTCCTATGAATCGCCACCAAAGAAGTAGGTGGTTCTTTGGACTTCACCACAACCCAGTAAGTTCAATGGCTCCTGAAGGAAGAAAGGATGTGATTTGGGGCATACTGGAACTCATTTTACAGCAAAACCCTCAGGAGCTTCTTTTCAGACCATGACCCCAAGAAAAGAGCACAGAAGCAGTGCTTTTTCTAGGGCTCAGCAGCCAGGCCCTTATTCATGCTCTCAGCCAGCCATGCACGGCTGGCTGCAAGTCTGCTTAGGAATGTTGCTAGAAAAGCTATCTGCCTTGCCCCCAGCACATACAGACCTTCATCAGGTCACTCTTCTTCTTCTTCTTCTTTTTTTTTTTTTTTTTTTGGTTTTACGAGACAGGGTTTCTCTGTATTGTTTTGGAGGCTGTCGGTCCAGCCCAGCCTCGAACTCACAGAGATCCCCCTGCCTCTGCCTCCCGAGTGCTGGGATTAAAGGCGTGCACCACCACCACCCGGCCAGGTCACTTTTCTTAAATCAAATTTGTCAAAGAAATAGTTTTTGAGTATCTGAATTTGAGTCATGAGAAGGTAAAATTAAGCTGATTACTTGACTCCAATCTCTTTCTATATAAGAAAGAGAAACATGGTTACTTTTATTTATTGGGACAAGAATCATGGGAGGAAGTACCTCGGGTATTTAGAGAAGCTGTTGATGGAGTGAGGGAAAATGCTGAATGTCTAAACAGCAAAGGCAGCAGGCTGGAGCCCAATCTCAGCCCATCCTACTACACTCTTGCACACTTTCATTTGCATTTTGTTTCTTAACTTTTTTTGAAACACTTTTTATTAAATATTTAATTTAGAAGCAAGCTTGCTTTCCATGTCAGCCCCAGCTCCCTCTCTCTCCCCTCCACACCCGCTCTCCCCAACCAGCCCCCCAGCCCTCCACCCAATCCCCACTCCATTCCCCAGGGAGAGTAAGGCCCTCCATGGGGGATCTCTAGAGTCTGTCATTTCATTCCGGGTAGGCCCCAGACCCTCCCCCAAGTGTCCAGATTGAGAGAGCATCCCTCATTGTGGGATGGGCACCCAAAGACCATTTTGTGTTCCAGGGATAAATACTGATCTACTACCAAAGCCCCATAGGTTGCCTAGGTCTCCACACTGACACCCACATTCAGCGGGTCTGGATCAGTCCCATGTTGGCCTCTTAGGCATCAGTCTGGGGTCCAAGAGCTCCCCCTTTTTCAGGTCAGCTGTTTCTCTTAACTTTTACTGATCAAAAATTCATTCTAGTTAAAAATATGTTGACTGAGCTCATGGACTCCAGACTGACAGCTGGGCAACCTGCATAAGACCAAACCAGGCCACCTTAACATGGGTGTCACTTAGTTGGGAGGCCTAGGCAGACTATGGGGCCTCTGGAAGTAGAACCAGTATTTATCCCTAATGCATGAATGGGTTTTGGGAGCCCATTCCCTATGGAGGAATACTCTCTCAGGCCTAGAAACATGGGGAGGATCTAGGTCCTGCCCAAAATGGTATGACAAATTTTGATGACTCACCCATGGGATGCCTCGCCCTCCCTGAGAAGTGCATGGGGTGTGGGATGGAGGGAGGGGGAGCAAGAGGTCCAGAGGGAGAGGGAACTGGGTTTGGTATGTAAAATAAGATTGTTGTTAATTTAAATAAAAATTAATTTAAAATATGTTGGCTGTAGGTTTAACGTGTCTGTCAACAACCACATACATGTGTAGATCAGATGACCACTTTCCAGAGTTGGTTCTTTCCTTCCACCATGTAGGTCCTGAGGATGGAAACCTCAGGTCATCAGGCTACACTTAAACTGATTTAAGGTACTGCCAATTTTTGTTCATCCTATACTGAGCTCCTACTGTGGAGACATGATAAGATAAATCTGGAGACATTCATCACTGACATTCATTGAGTACTTAGATCATTCTAGAGTAATTTGCTTTCATTATATTTATTTGCACAGCCCTCTACATTCAAGTACAATTAGTCTGGTCACCCAGAAATGAAGAGGCTGAGTAATTTGCCTACATCCACATATCTGGAAAAACGGCAAAGCCAAGATTAGAACCTGTGTCAGTTCAGTTTCAGAGCAGGGCCATTTAAGCAATGAACTTTAATTCCTCTGTAATGTCTGTGTACCTGTCAAATTAAGAAATACAGTTTACCCCCCACTCTGTGCTTGTCCTGCAGCCACCTATACCCAGCTCTCACCATTTTCATGACAGCTAAGTCATAGATAGAAGTTGCCAGTCCCTACCTATTACCCTGTCCCTGTCCAGTCAATATAGAATACTAGAATAATCTATGAACTTCTACATCATTGAGAGAAGACAGTCCTAAGTTAAGATAGACAGTGCCCCATTGAGCTTAATCTGCTCAGAAGTACTAGATAAAAAGCAGATACCCCTTTTTAGCACTACATCTCTAGAAATGAAAGATGATATCATTAAAACTCAAAGGAGATGTCCTCTGAGAAATAGATCCCAGTTCCTAGTCAAGTGGTGTAATCACACATATCCCTGAGGCAACTCTGATGAGTACAAAATCACAGGGTCAAGTACAGGGATTGTGTGGTGTGTGTGTGTGTGTGTGTGAGAGAGAGAGAGGGAGAGACAGAGACAGACAGACAGACAGACAGACAGACAGACAGACAGAGACAGAGAGAGGAGAGAGAGAGAATTTCAGTTTAGAAACAGGAAAATTTGGGTCTGTGGCTAACATCACTTTTGTCTTTTCTCTACAGGCATGAATGCTTTACAATTACAGAATCTGGCAACACTGGCTGCTGCTGCAGCTGCCGCCCAAACCTCAGCCACAAGCACCAATGCAAACCCTCTCTCTACCACAAGCAGTGCCCTGGGAGCCCTCACAAGTCCCGGTAAGTGGAAGGCCTTCCTCTTCCTGCACATGGCGTAAGGCCAGTGTTCATGCAAGTCTTCATGCACCCAGAGGCAAGTGTTGAGGCCCCATGTGCCCAGGATAGAACCAAGAGACTCTTCATGGGGACCCTGACTTACTATAGTTCCTACTTTCTTAACAAGAAGTTGAATGTATGTGTTTCATATTCCAAAGATGAGAAAAGTTTTTGATGAGAATTTACATGCTCATGTCATTTTTACAAAAGTTGCCTTTTGTTCATCTGATACTTTTGTATTACTACGGTGACCTTCAGACTTACAGTCCTGCTTTTGTGTCCTGTTCTCTTAAAGGGGGAAAACAGCCATTTAAGAATTCTCTGCTGATTCTCAAACTCTGCTCTTTTTGTTGTTAAATTTCACACCGACTCCATCCTGTACCTTTGAGTTTAAAATTCTTGATGTGCTAAAGGACATTGTGTCATTCATTTATGGTCACATTCTGGAGTATCTAATTGTCTTTTTCCCCTGGAAATTTTATTGCTAGTACCATTTTTTGTACAAGAAAGACTTAATATGGTTGCTTAGATACCATAATTTGTTTTCTTTATTTTTAAAAGGAAATTAAAAAAAACATTTCTTCTCTGAATTTTCTGGGCCTCAATGCATAATCTCCTCTCCTCTAACCTATGAGTGAGTCGGCTTGGACAATCTTGCTTATAACTTAGAAAATTCTATAACATTCTATCACCTGTGCCCAGATGATTAGCTAAATAATTACAGAACTTTATTGTAATTCTGCAAGGTTTTCTTATAGAAAAATAGGAAATGAAAGGTACAGCATATTACTGACCAAGAATTCCGATTTCAAGAAGCAATAAGGCATGCCCTGTGAATATGTAAAAAAAAACTGCAGGGAAAAATAGCAGTTTGGGGGTCTTTATAAGATATTGTATATCTAAAACATTATACCAGTTTAGTTTTGAGAGAAGAAATCCAAGCAATATTTATGGGAATCTCCTGTATTTAACCCTAATATGCTAAAATCTCCAACCAACAGACCATAAGTATAGTGATTTAATTCTTTCAATTATTTTAAAAGTACAACATTACTGCATGTGGACTTCATTTTATGCACTGAATAGTATTCCCAAAAATCAACTTGACAGTTTAATTTTTCAAGAAATTAACTTATAGATTCAATTTGACCCACAATTTATGTGAATAAACCCTTTAATGACCCTATATTAATTGCTTTTCTTACTCAGACAAAAACAATTATGTGAGTATTTTTGCTCACAGTTCAAGGGTACAAGTTCATCGTGGTTGGGAAGCCATAGCTGCAGGAGCTTGAGGCTGCTGGTCACATTGAGCCTATAGTCAGAAGCAAAGGATGAATGCTGATACTCAGCTCACTCTGTCCTTCTTATTTAGTACATCCTCCAGATCATAGGATAGTGCAACCCACATTCAGGGTAGGTCTCCTCTCTTCAGTTACACATCTCTGGAATACCTTCACAGAAGCAGCTGAAGGTTTGTCTCCTAGGTGGTTCTAGACTTTATCAAGATGACAACATCATTCATCACAAACATCTTTACCATAGCAGTTTCTCCCATATAAACACAGCATTGATGTTTTTGAAACACATTAAATGTGAAAATATTGTACTTCAATAAATACTATCTATAAGTTATTTCACAATGTTAGATAGTGCCTTTGTGGTAGGAATATGGCAGGTGAACCACAAATATATAATACCTAGGAGTCTTTAAGTCTTTCAGGAGACCTCAGAAAACTAAAATAAATAAATAAATGTGGATTCCTTTAGATGAGATAAGGTTGTTAATATTGATAAAAGCAGAATAAAGGTATACACCGAAGGATCTGAAAGAAGTAAGTCATTTATTAAAGGTGACATTTTTGCCAAAGCCTGAGTGGAGTGAAGGAAGCCATGTAGAAGGAGCTTGGAGTGATAATAAACTAGAAAGAATGCCCTGGTACTCCTCTCAGGAATATGAGAGAGAGAGAGAGAGAGAGAGAGAGAGAGAGAGAGAGAGAGAGAGAGAGAGAGAGAGAGAGAGAGAGAGAAAACAGTAAGGCTTTGCTGGGTGTGGTGACTCGAGCCTTTAATCCCACTTAGAAAGGCAGAGGTAGGTAGATCTCTGTGAGTTCCACCTCTGAGAGACAAGGCCAGCTTTGTCTACATAGGGAGTTCAAGGATAGCCAGAAAAAATATTGAGAACCTGTCTCAAAAACAAAACAAAACAGGCCCATGTCAGTGGATCCTTCGTCATCTGTGTTAGTCAGCTCCCATCACTGTGACAGAGTGCCTAC
The DNA here is from genome assembly GCF_017639785.1 of Mesocricetus auratus. NCBI lineage: Eukaryota > Metazoa > Chordata > Mammalia > Rodentia > Cricetidae > Mesocricetus > Mesocricetus auratus. The sequence goes on along the minus strand of NW_024429196.1, from coordinate 24,498,193 downwards.
CGTAATATTGCAAAAGGAAGGGTTTGTTTTATGTGCTTTCAGAGGGTTCAGTTCACAGTCTTTTGGCACTGTTTCTGGGCCTATGGCAAGGAACTTCACTGTTTGTGAGACTGTCTAGCTGAGGAGGCTATTTGCCTAATGCCAACAGGAAGTAAAGACAAAATACAGGAAGTGTCCAGGGCAAAATACGACTTCTAACAATATGCCACCAGTAATGTACTTCCTCTAGGTAGTTCCCAACTCCAGAAGTTACTACTTTACAGAATTATGCCACTAGCTAGAAGACACGCTATCAAAACATTAGTCTATAGGAGACATTTCAGATTCAAACCATAATGCCATTCCATCCAATATTTTTGAAAATCATGAATTTTTCATTTTATATTTTATTGTATTATGTTTTGGGGCTTTTGAGGCAGGGTCTCACTATATATCCCTGACTGGCCTGTAACTCACAAATATCAGCCTGCCTCTGCCCCCCAAGTACTGGATTAAAATTGTGTGCTGTGATCAAAATGTCCCATTAGCAAAGTGTCCTCCCCTGTCTTCCTGAAGCAGTATGCTGCCCTTCAGTAGATGTGGCTACCAGAGCACCACTGAAAGTGCTTGCTCTGCTAAAGGATGCTTTTCAAAATACCTAAAAGTATTTTTAAATGTGGCAGCAGACACTATTTAAATCTTATATTTTGATTATTTTTTTCTTCATAGCTAAAAAAATTGTTATTGTTTAACTAAAAGTCAATGTATTTGTCTAATTTTCATCAGGGGCTCTTTCAGAGATGTAGAAAATGTGGTTAGTAACATTCCTGACTCTATTCTTCATCAGAATTATCACTGATAAGGTAAAGTGTTAGAATCCACTGATAAAGTGTTAGAATAGCTAGTGCTTTTACACATTTTTAGCAATAATAGTAGAGTGGACTCACTATCTGTAACATGAACAGTCACACTGTAAAATGCATGAAGCCTCATCTTCTCTGAGAACTTTTACATGGGGGCTTGAATTTACCCTGCGTTTAACTTTGTCTCTTAATTTCCAGACAAATTCATCTACAAAGGAAAGGGATAATTTAATCCCCAAACTATTAATTTTTTTCATAATTATAAATTTATCTTTTTAATTTTGTGAACCAAGAAAAAGTCTCTCTACAGCATTATTATAAATGATTTTAAATAGTCTTGGCTTTAAAACATGAAAGATTAAGCTTTAATTTTTGTTTTAAAAAAATCCCTTAAGCAATAAATAGGTTCCTTTGTCTTGTGGCCTTGAAATAAAAATTAAAATAGTTTAAATTGCCTGTGGTTAGAATAAGTGTTTCATGCAATTATCAGATAGTAGTGAATAAAATTAGAAATTAAATCATGAAAGAATAAAAACCAGGTAGGTGCATATTACTCCTTTTATGAGTTCTCATGGGTCTTTTGGAGCCTAATTTAATGCTGTTTTTTTATTTTGATAGGCTAATTTTTTCTTTATTTACTTCAGTCTTCTATTTAGTTAATTAATTCTTGGGTTATTTCTTATTATTCAGTTTTAAACCTGTTTTTGAGAATTGTGCTTGTTTGTTTTTTATATAAAGAGGCACATTGTATGTCCAGCAGGTAGGTAGGTATTAAAGGCAGTAATATTTGTTTCATACACTGTTAATAGATGGCTTGTTTTTTCTGGTAATGGAGAGAGCTTGGAAAACAGCATTACTTTCACCATATGTGAATTGTTCTTTGGCATTTTCTGTCTAAAACCTAATACTGTAATACTGCATTCATTTCACTGGCCTCCTGTTTTCTTCTCTTTTCTTTTAAGAAAAAGATGTTTTAAAATTCTCCAAATGTTTCTGTAAGTGCAGACTCAGTCAAATGCACACTTCAAGATAATGGGTGATTTCTTTCAATAGTATAAGACATTTTTAAATGCCAGGCAGCATTACTACGTTCCCACTGCTGGCTCTTCAAAGACTTTTCCCTTTAAATTTTTGGCAGTCTTTTCTCTATCTTCAGTATCCTTGAAGAGTACAGCAATCTTAGAGTTCCAGGGAAATGTTGATGCAACCTGTTGGAGCACTTGAGGTTAGAAGAAGTGGAGGTATTTTCATGTGATTCAGACCCATTGTACCCTCCTCAGATAGAAATGACTGATGAGTGGGTGCTGTCCCTGTTACATATCTGTGTCACTCAGGCAGGTGCATATATAACAGGATGCAAAAATTATCCCTGGAGGTTATCCTGCAGCATTTCAGTTTGTAGGAGGCTTTGTAATCTTTAATGTGTATGTATCTTCATCACCAGAGAGTCTGCACTCTGTGGAAAGAAGTGATCCACAGATTACCGAGCCACAGCATGAGTCTTTAAGTGTGTGCCAGTCCATGTGGTAGGTCCTGCATTACCCCCAAGCAATAACATAGGGGTATATGCTAAGGCCCAGAGAGAGACAGAAAAGACACTGACCAATGCTGTCTCTGAAGCTACTACATTGATGTATGAGCTTCAGGAAATCCAAGAGTAAATGTCTCCCATTGACCCATTCTTCCTGCTACTTTCCCAGTCTGTTCAACCTAATAGGTTACAGTGGCTGAGCCTCACATCCAGCCATGGCAGCATACTTCATCCTGGCGGGTTCGCCATACAGGTGTCTTTCCTTACAGCTCACACTAGCCTGAGGGAGGCCATTGTTTTCATGTTCTCTATAAGAGCTCCCAATGCAATTCCCACCCTTGAACCATTTTTCACACATTGGCCAAACAAAATAACCCTGTTTATAACTTCAAATTATTTAAAAAGTGTGATCTAGGCTGAAGTAAAACGAACTCCTGAGTATGTCATTCCAGATCCTGCCTGGCTGCTTTTTCCTTTCTTGTCAGAAAGGCCCTGCCCCTGGGAGACCAACACTCAAAGTCATGTCATTCTTCTTCACCAGATACAGTCCTGGTCATTCCACCTTTCTTCTTGCATTTTGTCTTCTAGAATCCTAGAAGCCCTCCTTCACCTCATTCCTTTTTAAAGCTCTCACCATCTTCTGCTTACATTGGTGCTTGTTCTTGAGATTGCATGTAGGTGCAGAATTGACTTTTGGTTTGGTTTGTTGAGACAGGGTCTCCCGTTACTCTGGATGGCCTAGAATTATCTATGGAGACCAGGCTGGCCTTGAACTCACAGAGATCTGCCTGCCTCTTCCTCCTGAGTTCTGGAATTAAAGGTGTGCACCACCATGCCAGGTTAAAAGTGGATTTTTTAAAATCACATATAACTAAACTACTTGTGTAAATTAAACTGCAGTAAAGTGTTTAGTGGTAACTACTAAAAATTGTTTCAAATATCCTAGTACTTACATTTTAATAATCAATTTAAATGATTTCCTCATCATTTAAGCCTTCCATGCAGAATGATCATCACTCTAACATAAATGCCTAGCTAACTCTAGCCCTGAATCAATAGCAGTTCCTTCATAGAGAATTTCCAGGAAGGAGCTCATTGAGGGTAGAGGAGGAAGGAGAGAGGTGTCAACATGAGATAAGCATCCTGTGAATGTCACACCATTTTCTTCTCTGCTGCCAAAGTGTATGCCTCATCCCTCCACTGTCTTTGTAACACAGTCATTTGGTGCCTCTCCATCACACTCTCGTTAGTGTTTCTCAACCTTCCTAATGTTGCAACCCTTTAATACAGTTCTGCATTTTGTGGTGACCCCAACCACAAAATTATTTCATTGCTACTACATAATTGTCATTTTGCTGTTGTAGCAATCCACTGGTTGAAAAGCATTGCACCTACACTTTCAAAGTAGAAACAGTTTCTCTGCTCATAATTCCTCCTTGCATTTGAAATATCACACAAACATTTTTTCTAATGTTTTATTTCTGGTGCAAATAGAATAGCCAAATGAAAACTCTACATTTAATGTGTAAGAGCCATTCATTCTATCCTAGTACAGTGCATGCGTCTCTGAAGAGATAATCAGCCCAGTCACAGTGACGTTGACACGGGCAACATAATATTTGGTTCCTGAGGAATCCAAACATTGCCATACCTTACATGTGAATATTCACCTCTGACAGGATGCTGGGAATTAATCAATGCTGACATCTTAGAACAAGTTATATATATAAGGTAATTTGTTTTTTACTAGAAAAACCTTACAAAGTGTGGCTTTCAGAATGTTCTAATGCAGAATATGGAAGCATTTTATTTTCAGAACCACCTACTCTAACGTAGACTTCTCAAAAATGCACAAATCAGCCTTATAATTACATATGTATTGCTAATTCTATATAGCAATGGAATGCTACACTGGTTAGATAAAAAATGAGATCCATTTAGCTTAGAGTACTTTTTGCTTATAATGTACTTGTAAAACACGGGGCATTTCATTAGTTCATAATGAATTCATAATTAGTTCACCTTACTCATAAAGAATAACTCAGTTTCATACCCTCCCCTATGTCCCTATTGCTTTTCATTGCTTATCATCATAGGAAGGAAGTAAATCTTTCTCTTTTTTAATGGTTTTTCAAGACAGGGTTTCTCTGTGTAACTGGCTGTATTCCTGACTGTCCTGGAACTCGCTTTTTACACCAGGCTGGCCTCGAACTCAAAGTAGGCAATTCTTCCCTGTATTAGCTATTCTTGATGTGTTCTAGTTAAGCAGAGTCAACCCAGTTAATAAAATGAGCTATTTGTTTGTGGGGTTGAATCATTCAAATACCCTCATACCCTGTTTACTGCAAAAAGAGATTAACATTCACTTCTTGAACCATTTTCTCTTAAGTTTTACTGACTCGTATAACTTTATGAGTTGCTTTTCTGAAAGTGTCCACGTCTGTTCTTGGTGTTGACATTATGGAACTCAATGGAATCAAACAATACATAAGAGGTTTTATAAGTAAAATGACACTATACTAATTATTATCTCCTGATGTAGTATTCATTTACTCAACAAATATTTGTTGAGCATCTATTGTGAACCTGGATTTCTTTTTCTCTTTTATTCTATGTGTGTGTGTGTATGTGTGTGTGTGTGTGTGTGTGTGTGTGTGTGTATGCATGCATGCATGCATGCATGCATGCAGGTATGCATGCATGCAGCTTCCTTTAAATTACATTTTTCATCAAGAATATGGTGAGTGGTGACTGAAGAGAGATAGCTTAGTGGTTAAGAACACTGGCTACTCTTCCAAGTTCAATTCCTGGCACTCATATGATAACTCACAACCCTCTGAAACTCCAGCACCAGGGGATCCCAGGCCTTCTTCTGACTTCCACAGACCCTAGGCACATATGTGGTACATAGACATACATGCAAGTAAAACACTCACACATTTACAATAATAGTAATTTTTAAAGAAAATGATTGTGAAGAATCTTAAATAGTCAAACCCACATCTAATGCTCTAATACATTGGTATCTTCATATGACAGAATAATTTGGGCACAGGGGCTGGGCAGTCATTGACTTGTGTGATACTGCTAACCTAGAGCTTCTTAACGGTTCTGAGCTAAAGTTTACTAAAGTTGAACAGCCAAGGGCATAGAGCCCATAATCAGATGTAAATAGATTCACTTATGCCCCATACTCATTCTAAGGGAAAGCAGTCCCTGTGTTATTTTAGATGCATTTTAAAAATGTATTTACAGACATTGACCCTAATTCTTTGTTTTCTTTTTCCTTTTACTGTCTCTGGATAAGTGTTAAGTGATGGACTTTTGATCATCAGTATTCACAGCCTCTTATACAGCAAATCCACACTCAGTCTTCTTGTGATATTTGAGAGAACATAGGGTATATTTTCTGTTCATAATCATTTAATGAGATTTTTATTCTGCAAAAGTATCTACAATGCTATGCGTCATTACTAGCACTGGTGAAAAATATTAATTGCCTAGTTGTGCTCTGCAATAGATGGGGAACACAGATCATGATTGTAGTCATACCTCCCTAGAATTCTGTTACTGAATGTCTGGTTTTTTTAAACACCTGAGAAACTTGAAACCAATGGTCCCACACATGCAAGGCAAGTGCTCTACCACTGATCTATGGCCCAGCTCTAAAGTTCTGCTGAGACAAACTGAAGTCAGTAGATCCCTATTTTTCAAGAAAACATAAAAGGAGTTTTCATTTTATATGTGGATTCATGAATTCTTTGTTTTGTTTTGTCTTTTGTTTTTCAAGACAGGTTTCTCTGTGTAGCCTTGGCTATCCTGGAACTCATTCTATAGACCAGGTTGGTCTCAAACTCACAGAGATCTACCTGTCTCTGCCTCCTGAGTACTGAGATTAAGTGTGTACCACCACTGCCCAGTTCATGAACTACTTATTAATTATTGTACCACAGAAAAAGTTTTTAAGATGGACAAAACAAACAATTTTTAGACTGAAGAGAAGTACCTAGAACAAAATAAACAAAAACGAGGTGAATGTGAAGTGAAAATTGGAGGACTGGAATAGGAAGGCAGGTTGGAGGGCTGCGACAATCACAAAATAAGTCTGTCGAAGAGTCAGTCCTCGTGTTGACCTCACAGAGTAACCTCTCTGATAACATTTCCCCACTGTTTAATTTTCATCTCTCCCAGGCACCTAGTGCACAAAGTGAAAGGCACAATGCCAAAAAAAATGCTGAATAGATTGATCATAACCTTAAAAGAAAGAAATGAAGTGTGTACAGTTTTATAACTGGCCACCAAGATATCCTTCCAAAGAATAGTTGGTAGCCTATCCATTCTGCCCTGTACTGTCTACCTAGCTAAATAGGACTTTACTTCTGGAAGCCCTCAGGGAAAGATGAGGGGCTGCCCACAGAACCTGGGCTCACTGGTTCAGTCAGCAACCTCAGCCAAGTGTATTGTAGATACTGCCTTAATTTGTCAACCTGGTTAACATCTTATAAATATCTTTCCCGGTTTCAGATCTACTTCCAAAGCTTAATTTTAGGAACTATTCTTGGGATCCTTCCCCTTTTCTGCTAGTATGCTTTCCAAAGTGATAGATATTGGGCAAGGGAGGATAAGAGATGCATTCATAGCCAGGTCTATTGGTATAGGCCAGTATATCTCAGCTATCTGGGAAGCTGAGGCAGAAGGATCACAAGTTCAAGGATAGCCTACTCAACTTAGAAGACTCTGTCTTAAAATATAAAATAAAACAGAGCTGGCAATACTGCTCTATATTATAGCACTTGGTTAGCATACATAAGGTCCTCTCTACAATTCCTAGGACTGCAGAACGGGATGGGGGGATCTCATCCAGAATGTAAAATTGAACCAACAGTTCCCCAGTAAGTCTGACAGTGATGACTATGCAGTGTCTTGCTTAAATAAATCTGCTAACTGTGGATTTAAAAGAGCTTCTGAGACATGAGGGGAAACTCAGCAGAATTGGGAACACTGCAGAAGCTGAAGCTGAAAAGTACTTATTGCACATATAGATTTAAGTATCTAGGCTTAGAAACAAGAAAGTCTCCTCTTCAGGGTAGAGTTTAAAAAACAGTAAATATTGTAATGGAGGAAGTCCCTTTGTCTTTATAGAGAATGCTGATACCTTACAAGAGTCAATGGAGCTAATCATTTCATTTTCTCAGTCATGAAATGGAATTGTTTTACTTTCCTCATTGAAATACTGAGGTTTAATATACATATATATATACATAGTATGTATGTATTCTATAATCACTTTTTCTAAAATAAAATTCTAAATGTTATGGGAAAGCCATTATTTGGTATGGGTGTACAGTGCTGTTCATGGAGACATGCTAATCAGGATCCAGAGTGTTCCTGTGGGCTCCTGCCTTGGAAAACACACATTTCTGCAGTCTTCCCGAGAGTGCTAGAAAGGAAATGTAAATGTTAGTGTGGCTTCTTCACAGTTCCCCTTTTGTGCTTCAGTGCCCAGCTGGCAGGAAACTTCCCACAGTGCCGAAAATGTGAGGCTGGAAGACTAACCTCTCCTTACCAAAGATAAACAGTGCTACTGGATGAACTAGAGTGGGAACCCATGTCTGTGTGGATTTCCTTGTCAAGGACCAGGCAGTGAGGCCTGTCCCAAGTCATTTTGGTTTGGTTTTAGTTTTAGTTTTGTCCAAGCTCTACACTAATGTGTGGTCTGTGCTGCCTACTTGCAAAGGCAAAGCTTTATTGATCCTAACAGACATGCCTACATCCCTGTTTTCCAAATGGAGGGCAGTCTGACATGAACTTTCAAGGTTCTGTTATCCAGAGGAAAATCTATGTCGTAGCAATGACCATCCTCTCATCTGGGAAAACTCCCCATTTCTACAATGATGAAGGCCAGACATAAGGCAGGAAGTTGGTAAAGCAGATGACTTGGGCCTTCTTTCCTCAGACTGCTCTTCCAGGACCTACAGCCTGTCCATACCATATTACATAGGGGCAGAAAGTCTTCATGGTCATCTATTCAGACACCTCATCCATAGTCAGGGAAGAATGTTTTACTACATGGTGTTGAGACTGTTATTTTTTAAACTATGAAATACTAGAAAGCAAGCATTTCTGGAACCAAGATCTGATTTCTGGATCTTTATATTTCTATCTTCCTGCCCTTATCAGTCAGTAGTTGTCAACATCATTTTCTGCCTGTACCCATGACTGCTTGTAAAAGTGCATGTCTGTCTTGGGACAGATAAGAAGAGAATGTACTTTTTAAAAGACAGGATCTCACTATACATCCCTGACCGGCTTGGAACACTCCATTAAACCAGGCTGGCCTTGAACTCACAGAGATCCAGCTGTCACTGGCTCTGCCTCTCTCTCCTTCCCAGTTGCTGTCATGTAGTATGCCCCACTACAGCTGGCTTAGTACATTTTATTTTGATAAATCGTGAACAAAATGTTATTGAAGTGGTAGTTTTCTCTTTTTTCTACTCCATTCTTAAAAGATATATGTGTGAGCCGGACGTTGGTGGCACACACCTTTAGTCCCAGCACTTGGGAGGCAGAGGCAGGCGGATCTCTGTGATTTCGAGGCCGGCTTGGTCTACAGAGCGAGTTCCAGGACAGCTTCCAAAACAATACAGAGAAACCCTGTCTCGAAAAACCAAAAAAAAAAAATCTATGTGTGGTAAAATTATATAAAGTGACTCTTTCAACCTTGAGGCCTCAAAGGACATTTTCAACCTTATGTGTATCTTTATGGGACTGGAGAAGATAACCAAAAATAAGACCTAGCTTATTGGCAATTACTATAGTAAGTTTTTTTTCAAATAAACGAGTGAGAGTTCCAAAAGGCATTTAAAATGAGAATTAAAGTGATGAAATCACTTAGAGTACTTTGTATACTAAAATATAGCCTTTGTCCACATCAGTTTCTCCTCTTCCAAAATTTTCTCTCTCAGAATAAAAAATTTGAAAAATAATTTCAAGTCACAATCTAGTCCTGAGACTGACTTTTCCTCTCTGGTCTTCTAGAGAAGCCCTCTGCCCCAGTGCTGCACCAAGCACTATTTCCTTCCCAGTGAGTGAATGGGCAGTGGACCAGTGTGCATGGGGCAAAACACGTGCCACCACAGATCATCAAGTAATGAGATGACACAACCTCAGAACCTTTCATGCTGTTGTATAGCACAGTTTCCTCCTCCTCCCATCACCCCTTCCTTTTCTCTCTCTCTTCCCAAAAATCTTTTCAGAAATAAGTTAAAATAAGAGGTATGGTTATTGGAAAATAATTAGGCCCCATGGGAGAAGAGCCACTCAGAATTTCATTAATGCCCTAGGGTTGTGATTAGCTGATAATGACAGTGCCTATGTCATGGCATAACTATTCTGCCCCTCATGTTGCTTTCCTGCACTGTTGGAATATAGCATCCAAGCTGATCGGAAACAAAACAACCACCACAGGCTCCAGTGTCTTACATTTAGTAGATATTTTCTCTGTGTTTACAATTGTTTCATTTCTTAAACCACAAAGATACTATGCTTTCACAATCTAATTATTCTGTGGAAAGTGGTTAATGAATGCACTAAAAGCAACTCTTGCTCTCGTCTATTAATGCTGTTTTATGTAGCTTAAAAGAAAACGCTTGCTGCCTGAAAAATGTAGGGAAAAGGATCAATGTTAGGAAATATGTTTTTTCACTGGGAAGGTAGTGTAGATCTGTGCTAGATATGACCTGAAAATACACAGGTAAAGAAAGAAAGAATGCTTCAGTAAAGAAGTAGCCAGCGTGAAAGATCAGCAAACCCCTAATGAGCACTTTCTCTGCCTTCCTTGGAAGGTTAAGTATAGACCATTCCTTAGCATTCAGCAGTCAGTATATAACAAAATGAATGTTATATACTATCCCACCTTTTATAGGGTGTAAGAAAGCAACAGTGAAGTTTCTTTGTGTGTTTCCAGTAGATCTCAGGGCAAGTAAAATTACAAAATGGCCTCAGATTTGGATCTTCCATCTCCTGCTTATGCACAAGAGTAGCTGCTTGGAGACTGATAGTGGATTCCACTCATTGCCTCACGAGAATTGTCAGGAACGAAAGTATCTCTGTCCCTGTTCTAGTGACACCAAGACAGCATCTGACTTCATCAGTTGTGATTTATTCTTGTTGTTGGGGTTTTTTGTTTTGTTTTTTTGTTTTGTTTTGTTTTTGTTTTTTCAAGACAGTGTTTCTCTGTGGCTTTGGAGGCTGTCCTAAAACTAGCTCTTGTAGACCAGAATGATCTCGAACTCACAGAGATCCACCTGTCTCTGCCTCCCAAGTGCTGGGATTAAAGGTGTGTGCCACCACCACCCAGCCAGTTCTCGTTTTTAAAACCTTTATTTTCTTTCGCATACAGCAGAAAGAAAACTTTCACTGAGACACAGCTGCTTCTAGGTCATCAGGAGCCCTTCAATAAGGCTGCAACCTAAAGAGAAATGAGTGCCCTTGCCTGTCTAAGATTTGCAGATCAGCTTTGCTGTACGAAAACTGGATGAGGCTATTCTATCCCCCTGCCTCAGCCTTCAATTCATTCATTCAGCAGGTGCTTAGTTGGTACCTACTGTGTGTCATCACTCTTGAGTTTCTAAGAAATTAAAACAAGAAAAAAAATCCCTGTTCTTTAATATGCTTGCCTTCTGGTAGGATTTTTTTTAATATAGAACAGAGCCACACCTATTACAGATTTTTGTTTGTTTGTTTGCTTTGGTTTTTTGAAACAGTGTTCTCTGTGTACCCTTGGCTGTTCTGGAACTCACTCTGTAGACCAGACTGTCCTCAAACTCACAGAGATCCACTGGCCTTTACCTTCCAAGTGCTTGGATTAAAGGCATGCACTACCATCACCCAGATCTATTAGTTTTTTTTAACTCTTAATTTTCCCTGACTGCCAACTGCTCTCCTTTCCTGCCGTAAACCAAATCTGTCTTCTCTCCATAAGCCATCACAGTTCTAAGGGAAATTTATAGAGTTACATCACACATCCCTGAGACCAGTGGTTCCCAATCATGCAAAAACAGAGTGAAGATGGCTTTCTAAGATCAGATTTCTGAGAGCCCTTCCCTGCAACTATAGTGTTTAATGAATCAAAGTGAGCCCCAAGAATCCTCTGATTCTGAGATAGGGGAAGTCCTAACTACCTCTTTGTCACTAAGTGCATATATGGCATATATGGTTACAGCTGTTTCAAAAAAAAAACAAAACAAAACAGGGCTACTCTAACCAAATGGCCCAGATAATATCTTAGAAACATTGACTTCTGGGTTTACGACACACACACACACACACACACACACACACACACACACACACACACACACACAATGGTCTTTGTGGTTGTTCATTTGGAATTTAGTGGCATGTACTAGTAAATCTCCCTTGGAGAAAAAACAGAAACAACAAATAGGGCAAGCATAATGAGTCATAAAGTTACATCCATACCTTTGATTCTATCTGAATAGGGCTACATTTTACATCTTCATTTATGTTATGGGAAGTGAAATTGGAAACGTTCCCAAAATTTTGCCTTGAACTGTGAGAATTCTGCTTCATTGGAGTGCTCATTTTGGAGATGGGAGCATGTTTGGACCTAGTAAAAAAAATGAAGCCCTTTTAAAAATCTGATTGAAGAGATTTCTGAGGCTACCAAAGCTAGCTCCAGGTTTTGCAGCAAGCCCTTCATACATAATTATCCAAGTCCCTGCATTCATATGCAATATGAATGAAGAGCAATATGTCTCTGGGACAGCTCCCCTCACTATTCTCAGATGAGTCTCCTTCACATTAACCTAAAATATATCACTTTGTAACTTCAGTCCACTGATTCTAATTTTGATATCTCAAACTACAAAGAATACCTTTTTAATGTTAGAACCTTTGTTTTCTTTTTGTAAACTAAATATTACATTTTTAAACTTTTCTTCTCTTTTTTAACTTTCATATCTGATCATCATCCTGGATGTTCTCAAAACTACACACACACACAGAGTTGAGAGAGGTGGCTTTCTTGATGAGTAACTTAGCTATAAAAGCTACACTTTGTCATTATTTATCCAGTTAACGAGGGGTGGAGAAGCTTTGAATCTTCAAGTGTGGCAGAATGATGAAATGGTGGTGAATTTCTCCTAAGGACAGAATAGCCAAAGGTTTCCCAACAAATTCATGCCCTGCTATAGCAAACACCAATGCCACCTCAGCTGATTTTCTTGCCCTCTCTCAGCGGTAAATTACACTACTTCTTCTTTGGGAATTAATGCTAAGCCTCAGTTAAATTGAGATTGCCTAATATCTCACAGATTGGAAGCAACAGAGCCAAAAAACATTAAGGTGGATCTAGGATCCAAACAAATTTATTGCCTCCATAAGTAAATCTCTGCGGTATCAACAAGGTCCATCCAAAACACAAAATAGAATTTTAAGTTCAGTGTCAACATAGTGGTAAGTCTCTATAGTTAACGAGCTGCATGTAAATCCAGTTCCATCATTTACAATGCCTAGCACCTGTATGCACTGAAAAAGTATTAGCTACCATCATTATTAGTGTCATTTCAGGTGAAAATGAGTTTTCTATTCTGTTATTACTTAACTACAAGTGTAGTTGCTTCAAAAACATACTGTGTTAAAGTTCTACATATAAATAATCGAATGTAATCATTGGGTTGACATCAGATTATCAGCCAGTTGCATTCCTTCCAAAAATACAAGACTTCACTCCTGACCCATCTCTATCTTCAGAGCAGAGACCTTGGGCCAGATCCCCCTTATGCTGCCATATTCCTGAAGTTTTCTTTTCCAGTTTTCACTTCCACTTCTATGGGCCCACTAGGATAATATGGAATATATCCCCATTTCAGTATCAACTTTAAATGCATCTTTGGTTCATCTTTATCGTGTAGCCTAGCATGCTCACAGGTCCTAGGAATTAAAGCTTGGACATCGCAGGAGAGAATATTGTCCTGCCTATCTCTTTCTTGAAACATAGTCCTTTTGGAACCAAAGCTTATTTGCCTATCCAGGATAGAAAGAGAGCAGGCAAAAAATACCCTTATGAAAGCACCATGGCATTTTGTTTCAATTCAATGCTCTTGTGGTGATAATAGTCAGTGAATGTGTGTTGTTGCCATTCTCTCTATCCCAAGAAGTCACCTCTCTTCCCATAAACAAAGTGAAAATGATGATGGGAAGAAAATATGGTCCTTTCATCTCTGGAAAACTAAGAAAAGGAAAGCAGGCACTTATCTCTGGTACAAATCACCTTTGAAATAAAGCAAACGAAGATATTGGAAGCCAGATCCTTGAATATGATAAACATGTGTTCTACTACCCTTTATACTCCCAGCGCCAGATTAAAATTTTCTTAACAGTGATGACTAATCCTACCTTAATATCTGGGCTGGTTAAAGAAAGATTTCTGAAAAGACAAAAAGATTTCTGTTTATATCTGCATGAAAAAGGCGTGTGGTCTTTCTGTGAACCCTGTACACAGTTGGAATTCTAGCTGCCATCTGTACTTCTCTTGTGTACTAACTAGGTCAATCTAGTCAGCACCTCAATCTATGCTTTCTCATTCTTAAGTAAATGAAAAGACTTCTGACTAGTTTTCAAGTAGTCTTAAAGGATCCACCTGTAGTGAAAGAATGTCTGCGAGACTTGTTAACTTGTTAATGTTATCAACTAGAGTGTAGAAACCAGGGCTAGCATTGGTCGAGTACCATAGTAGGGAATCTGCTAATGCTATTGTCTTTCACAAAGGCCTGAGTCTGTGGTCCACAGTTTTCATCTGAGCCAATAAACTCTTGGAATTATTGTTTACCCAGGACAAATTCTAAAGAGAAGCCATCATGTTCCCTCCATTAGGATTGGCATTAGGGATTTCCCAGTGTGGAATTTTTACAGCAAGGAATAAACTTAGTCAGATAAGCAAAGAAATTTTGTGGCCATATCAGAGTAAGCATATCCTTACCACCAATCTCCTTTGACTATCTCTCTTCTCAAATTTTATACCACACACACAGTTTTCACAAAAGGGCACACACAGACTGTGTGTCACTGAGCTAATAAAGACAAGACTTGTGTCTACTGCATTTCATTTTCTTTCCTTGTTAGCCAGCTTATCCAAACATCTGTAGGTTCATAGGTAAGATATAAGCTGTGGTAAGGCAGGCTTCAAATGCCATATGTGAAAACTATCACTGTCACCACATAAGCAAGGTGAAGCAAGCATTGCTGGGCCCCGTTTCGATTCCTCCTTACCTTATTCTGCAGCCTCTTGTGTGACATGAAGCAGCTCCTACCAACAGGCATTCTTGGAAAATGAGCCAACATGCATACACCACACCTGTCCTGAAGTGCTCCTTTGGCTTTTTACAAGTCTTTGTGAGAAAGTGAATGTGGCTCCCAGTGGAGACTGAAGAGAATTTTAGGTGGACAGGACGCAGTTACCCAAGACAGCTCATTGCTAGACTGCCAACAAGGAAACAGAAAATATGTGGGTTGATATCATTTGTTTCTGTGTTGTATTGAGGAGCTTTTTCCTCTATTGTGCATCTGCCAAATATTTAGTTTTTAAGTGCTTGACTGAGATTGGCCCTGTGACAAATCTGAATTTAAACAGATTGTTAAAATTCAAAAGGTTCTTAAAGGTAACTCTATATGCAATAGAGAGATCTCTTTGCAACTATAATTTGGGCAGATTTTTAAAGTGTTAGCCAATGATACAGCTTACATGGATTCCTCTCACTTTAAGACATTTCATACAGTTAGCTTCTCACATTTTCATACTTAATTCTACTCTGTACCTGTTCTTTGCCTTCTATTAGGAGTTCAAAAAATAGTGCAATAAAAAGTGAGAAACTGTATTTCATCCACTTACTATACTCAGTCCCAAGTGTTTTTAAATAAAATAGAAAAACAAGGTGCAAACCTACGACTTTCACTATTTGTTTACTGCTCATGACAGAATTAGGTCCTGTGATTCCAAGACTCTTTGATCACCACTGGTATTCCATAAACCCAGGCTCACTTGAGACTGGAGTGCTACATGTATCTCTAATGAGTTTCTCTCTAGAAAAACTTACTGTTTACCATTAGAGCTGTGAATTGTATACACAAAACCAAGCAGAGGAAGGTTGTTACTCCTTTCTCCTCATACTCACCTCTCAAGCCTAAAGAACCTCTAAAATCATCTATGAGCCATGGACTGCCAGTTCCAAAGCCATTCTCTCTCTTGCCACTAAGTGAACCTCTAAGGTGAAGTAAGCTGCTGAGTCTACTTCCTTCTGTGTTGTATTCCTCTGTATTTGACAACAGACACACAGTGGGCAAACAGCTTGATACATGACACCCTCTGATTTCTTTATAAGGTGGAGGAAGAGGGCCACCCAGCAGAAATAAAATAATAGCCATGATGTCAACAGTTAAAGGTGATTTTATTAGATACTTGTCTTGTTACTGAGACAGATACCTTACAAAAGCAACTTAGGCTCACAGTTTGAAGCTCTAGTCCATAATGACAAAGAAAGTCACAGTGCAGGAGCGTGAGCAGCTGGCCACATTGCATCTGCAGTCAGGAAGCAGAGAAGGATAAATGAATGTTGTTACTCATTCATTTGCTTCTTTTTTTAAATCCAGCACGTTGAGGGTGTGTGTCCCCACCTCTGTTACCCTAATCCAGGAAAATCCCCCAAAGACATCCTCAAAGGTTTGTTTCCATAGTGATTCTAAAACTGCCGAGTTGCCCATCAAGATTAACCATCATAGGTGTTTAGACTGAAAAGGAGGGGGGATTTTCTCTTCTTTGTTATTGTGTGAAATACATCCTAGATAGTCACACTTCCCAAAGATAAGTAATCTTACAGTACATTGAGCTAAGTCTTTTTATTTTTAAATGTTTAGTTAAAATAATTAAAAAAGAAGCAACGCTTGGGAGAACAGTTTGCCCCTAAAGTTTTTACAGCTTGACTAGTTTTCAGACCCTCGGTTCTTCTAGTTGGTGCAATTGGCAGCCAAGTGTAAGGTAGCTGCACATTTGTCAGATGACCCAGGGCCTAAATGTCTTCTCTCCCATGCCTCCTCCAAGTTTGGGTTCTGTTCATTTCCTGGACTGTGTGAGGGTTGCTTATCCCAGGCTGCAGCCTCTTCTTTGCCATTCATTCTCTTTACTCTGAGACGTGTGAGGAAGGGAGGAAAATGAAGCTTCAAGTGAACTCAGTCTTCTTATAGGCACTGTACATTAGCACTTGACTTACTGTACTGACTACATTCATCAGGACAAATTCCTTGTCATTTTGACCCTGATGAAATACAGGTTTTGTGAAAATATAGGAAACTACTTTGCAATGCAAGAGTTTAGGCCAATGTTTTTCTCTTCAGAGTTGTTCAATATTAGCCTTTTACTAGTCTAACCAATGTATCGTCTTACAGCTGCAGTTGGCAGGGTATGTATTTTCTGTCCTTTAACAGACTTTTGGATCTACTTCTGTTTTTTTTTTCACCTTAGAATGGACTGAAAACAATATTTATCAGTGGAAACTATACTTCAAAATTTGTGCTGTGATCTTCTCCTAGTGATACATGGGTTCAGTATTTCCCATGTGGGCAGCAACAGTGAATGACAGGGCCAGTCAGCCACATAGTTACGAAGAAAAACATCAGGCCTCTTAGCTTTGTTACTGAATCAGGATATTCAGTAGGCTAGTGTAGCAAATACATTTCCAACTTAGGATATTTCCCATTTTGAATTGGGTCATTGTTCTATTGGAAGTCAAGGAGCATCTGTATTTTCAAGTTATTTGTCTCTGAATCTAAAGTGCACCTTTTTAGTTAGCATAGTTAAGTCTCTTGGCTGGGGATTTTTGTTAAGTACAATCTGGTCATACCTACCTTTCAGTTAATACTTCTATAAATAAGGTTGAATTTGGGTGTGTCCTTTTATTTCTTTTTTGTCACATACCCATTTATTTCTCTAGTTTTTTATAGTTTTATTTTACATTAAGCGAGTTTTACTAAGACAAAATGTTAATTTCTTTAATGTTTTTTCATGTTTCTAAATTTTATTACCTTAATGAGTATTGTAAATTATCTTATCAGAAAATACTTGTGATTTATAGTCTTAATTTTAGTAAGATAAAGAAATGTTCCTCCCCTATAATTCCTTCCCTTCTGGCCTTTTAAGTGGCTTTTTATGTGAACAGTGGGTTAAAAACATAACAACATATTATAATTATTTTACATAGTCTTACATCTTCTAAAGAAACTGAATAAAAGAGAGCAAGTAGTAAATCTTTGTATCTATAACCTTATTTACAATTTCTAGTTCTCTTCATTCCCAAGATCTAAGTTTTTGTCCCAGTAGAATTTCCCTCCATCTTCTTCGTTTGGTTATTTTCAAATATATTACATTTCTTTTACCACATACCTAATCACACAGTTAAATACATTTTAACCAACTTGTTTTAGCTAAGAGCTAAAAACTATTATACTTTATAATTATGTAATTACTTTCCTGTGAGTGTGTTGATACCTAAGATCTCTCATTATAAACCTAAAGAATTTGATTATTTCTTATGAGATAGATCTGATACCTATGAAGTAATAGTCCTGCTTCATTGTTTTTGTTTTTTTAATCTGGGAATTGTTTCTACCATTTTTGGAAGATAATTTTTCTGAATATAATTTTAGTTGGCAGTTTTTTTGTGTGTGTGTGTGTTTCCCATCACTGAGTATGTCCTGTTGTAAACACATTGACTCTGCTGAGAAGTCAACTATAATCCTTACCTGAATCCCTTGTATGTTTTTTCTTCTGCTGCTGCTTTCAGAATTTCCTCTCTGTCATTGACTTTCAGCATTTGCATTCTCATATATCTGGATCTGGGTCTCTTTGACACGTTGTAGCTTATCATGCTTAGAATTGGTTCATTTCCTTGACTGCCTCAATCAATGTCTCTCATTAAATTTGGGAAATTATTAGTCATGCTTTGGAACATTTTTTAGTCTTTACTATCACCTTTTGCTTTTAAATATATGTTAGTGTGCTTAACAGTGAACCGCATTCCTATGACGCTGTGTTCACTTTTTATTTTTCTCTCTGTTCTTCAGAATATTTATATTTTTGATAGCTTCAAGTTTACTCATTCTTATACCATTTTAAATACGTTCTTGAGCCTTATGGTGAATTAATTCATTGCGGCTGTTCATTTTTCAGCTGTAGAATTTCCCTTTGTTTACATTCCTTGTCTTTTTGTTGATATTTTTGATGATGAAACATTATTGCCATGTCTTTCTCCCATCCTTTAAGCAGGATTTCCTATAGTTGAGTATCTTTTTTATACCTTTGTTGATTTCTTCACCTGCTAAGTCTTATATCTGTGTCCTTGTTGTCTACTCTTTTGTTCTGAATGGATCACATCGTATTTGTTGGCATTTATTATGATGCTTTCTTAACAACTGGGCATTTTAGATAGAGAATAGAGCAAATCTGGATCCTGATCCTCCTCATTCACTCCCAGACTAACTTCTCAGTTGTTTATTTGCTTAGCAACTTAACAAGATTAGTGTAATAAGGAATATTGCTCTACCATGATGCTCTTGATTTCCTTCCTCCAAAAGCATAGCCATGGGCTATGAGTGACAGGTTGGTTTTTTGTTTGTTTGTTTGTTTTTTGTTTGTTTTTGTTTTTTTCTTTAAATGTTTCTCTTCTGTTGCCTTTTTGCCTGATGTTAGGTTTCTAATTGATGTATCTCTCTATTATCGCACACAAGAGTTGTTAGCCTTAACACATTTCTAGGTTTCTTTGCTCATAGCCTCCAAAGTCTGATGTGATTAAAGCCAGGCCCTTGTAGGGGTCATCTTTGAACTAGTCCTCAAGGTAAGCACTGAACACAGGAAGACCCTCCTTAACTATCTCTCTGAATACTTTATCAGCTATGAACTATCAGCCTACTCCTAAAGTTGCTTACCAACAAAATTTTCATTTCCGGTAGCACTTTTGGCCTAAAATTTCCCATCTCTTTCAAATAAATGTATCCCCTTTAGAAGAACCTGTGTTCTTACAGCCTGTCTCACACTCTAGACAGAAACTCTGTGTCATTGTTTCAAAGCTGGTTTAGGAACAATGGCTTGATTTTCTTTGAGCGACACTTCTGCTTTTCAGAAGAGTTTCTGTGCAAGGGTCATAGATTCCACATTTCTTGACTTGCCTTTCCTAGCATAGATTTCTAGCCTATAAGTGATGGTGTAAAAGTATATGGAGCCAATATTCTCCCAGCAAGCTCTTTAGGGAAAAGTCCTCCACTCCCCGTGACTTGGAATATCATCTGTACAAAACAGAACAGAGGAGAAGAGAATAGGGATAGTTATAAATAGTTGAAGAACCCTAGTTCTAGATTTGGACCTGTGAGGAAGGGAGCCTACTTCCTCAGTCTCAGTCAAGCTTCTATTAAACTCACCTTCAGGGTATGATACTGAGACACCCAGAGAAGGAAACCTGTTGTAGACTGCTTTAAATGCCACAGATTTCTTTGATTCTTACAGAGTTTTAAACATCTTCCTGTGGAGGAGGAAATAGACTTCTTCATTTGTTAGGACAATTTCTAGAGAGTGTAACTGTTACAGTTTATAATGTTCACTAGTTATACTTCCTTCACAGAGGAGAGGGTCCACAGATGTCCTTACATTGTTCTTTCAGTTCTTTACTCGTGTCACTTAAACTCATGTTTTGTTTTCTTCTTTTCAGCACTTATTGCTAGTTTAGAATTCAAACATACATTGCGAATAGTTTTTCTACCTTATTCACTGGCACAGTCTTGTAAGGGCTTTCACATGTGAACTAACAACAAATAGAGTCCATGGGGACATGTAAACTAACATCAGATAGAGCCCATGAAAAATGTGCCAGATACTTATAATTAAGATGAACTAGGTTATCAAAAGGAATTCCCACTGGAAGAGAAAAGGCTACCATGTATAGATAGATATTGTTGTTGTTTGTATTTTAGTCACATCAGTAAGTAGTGAATTAGTAGAACGCTTAGAGATGAGTGGTAAATAAGAGGGCAAACCCAGAAAGTAGCACAATGAAAGCAGCTTACACATTAGGGGCATTTGGTGAATTAGAAAAACTTGAGTATAAATTTTCACAGGGTCCTGGTGCATAAAGAATATAAGAAGTCTGGAACCCCAAAAGTCTAAACTGTTAGTATGAGATGAACTGAGAAGGGCTATAGGTATTTCTCTCTGTGAATTTATAGTAGTAAGCAGGCCTTCACATGAGATTCCTCAAGCAATTTGTAAAGGTCTGTAGTTTGCCTTTTCCTCTAGTACCTTATGTAATCAAATGGAAATCATCCCTGAAAGAAAAAAAAAACATCTTCAACCCAGATGGCAACGATTTCCAGAAATAATTTCTCAATAGTATTAAATAATATTAAAGCTCATATTCAAAAAATCATAAACTACAGTTAAACTAAGGACCAATAGTAGGAAATCAGGGGCTGGAAATGGTTCAACAGCTAGAGAGTATTCAGTGCTCTAGTATGAGGACTGGACTTTGAATACCATTACCCATGCTAGGTGGCTCCCAAATGCCTGTAACTCCAGCTCCAAGGGATCCAGTTCCGTCTTCTGGTCTCAGCAGGTACCAGCATGCATGTACACATACACTCACGTAAGCATATAAAGAAGCTGTAAAACTAAGTCTTTTTAAAACCTAAACAGCAAGTCAGGCAACAGTGGTGCACGCCTTTAATTGCAGGAAACAAGCATATCTCTGTGAGCTCGAGTCCAGCCTTGTCTACAAAGCTACACAGAGAAAACCTGTCTCAAAATAAACAAAAAAAAATCAAAAAACCTAAACAGCAGAGTTGAATAATATATTTAGATCAACCCATGGTCTCAGATATTATAACTATAAGCACACTTACAGAAAAGAAATAAAACTAGTATGTGTAGAGAAATTTAAGGGATTTAAAAAATTAGAATTGCAACTGATTATTTAACTGACCATACTGATGCTTCTGAAAATATAAATTATAATGTGACTATAAATCTAAGAACATTTTAGATATAGTTAAAAAACGTTTAGTGAGCAAAATAGTACAACATATCTATTTGAGAGTCTCCTACAGTGGAACTAACAGAAGGTAATATAGACTTGCAGGTTGTCATTCACAGTTTTTCCCCAGGAAACATCAAGCAGTATATTCATTATGCTAGCA
Organism: Mesocricetus auratus; assembly: GCF_017639785.1. Classification (NCBI taxonomy): domain Eukaryota; kingdom Metazoa; phylum Chordata; class Mammalia; order Rodentia; family Cricetidae; genus Mesocricetus; species Mesocricetus auratus. The sequence continues at coordinate 24,476,566 of NW_024429196.1, read as the reverse complement.
AATCAGATGGAGGTGGGCTATTGCAAGGGTGGGGACTGAAATTAAAGTCCTTGCTCAATGAGACTGAGAACCACTGAGCTATGAGCCAAGCCCACCATGTGATCTCTTCAGTTACCAACTCTGAGTGCCAAAGACCCTACAAGTACAGTTCCATTTGCCTTTTACAGAAAACTTTAAGGAAAAATTGCAGGTCTCTGGTGTTTGAGTGTCTCTACAGTTAGCTGTATAGTGACAACGGGTTTCCTTTCACTCCAGTTGGCTCTCATCTTGTGCTTTCTCTCTCCCTTCCTCTTTTTCAGTGGCTGCTTCAACCCCCAATTCTACTGCTGGTGCAGCCATGAATTCCTTGACCTCTCTTGGGACTCTGCAAGGATTGGCTGGAGCCACTGTCGGATTGAATAATATTAATGCACTAGCAGGTACCATAAACAGTGAGTATTTGATGCTCTGGTGGACAGCCTTCCCCTAAATTCTTCAGAAAATGGTCAGCCAGAATTGACCAAAAAAGGATATTAAATGGGGAGAACTAAAACTTGGGATGGAGGAGCACATGGTTCAATAGGCAAAAGCTTTCTCCTTTGATTTTAGCTCAAAATAAACCCAACCACATCCCACCCCAGCTTCTTTCCAATGTGTAGTGTAATTCCAAATCCTTAGATTTCTGTGGCTTGACAGGTAGTTTTTCATGTTTCAACAAGTTTGGTTTGGTTTTTTGTTTTCTCAGCCCTGCTGCAAGGCAGGATGTTATAATAGAAAAGTTCATGGAGTGGAAGTTGGATAGCCCATGTCCGGCTCTACTGCCAGTCAACTGTAAGAGCCCAAGCAAATCATAGCTCCCTTCTCTGGCCTAGTCTCCATGGGAACATTGAAAATTCTGGGTCACATGATATTAAAGGTGCCCTCTAGCTTGAAAAATCAAGGATTCCAGATAAGTGTCAGAGCAAAAAACTAGTCCTTGGAAAGCCAGAAATGCAACCGAATGGCAAGAAGATACTGCTAGAAAAAGAACCGTCTTCATGAAGTGCCTGGAGATATGGGTGCCTTTGCATCAGTGACAGACAACACAGGGTTGGGCAAACAGATTAGTAAATTACACTTGATTCTGAAACAAATTGACCTGTTAGAAAGGATACTAGCCTCTGTCCCACACAACTAACTGTTCTGTTATTCAGATGCATATGGGGAATAGTGCCCAGGCCTGAGGATGAGTCACACTTGAGGATCAAGTTTCGTGTGGGCTTCTGCACTGGAGAAACTGAGCCGCAGCCATAAGTAGGGCATATAATTTACCTGTCCATCCATTTGGTCACCCTGCTTGCCCAGGAGGCCCAGAACCACCAACAGAGTTTCTGCATTTTGGACCTAGTTATCTACCAGAAGACCAAAGCAGTGTTAACACCTGCCTACTAATATGTGTAATAAGTAGGCCCTGGCCATGTATCTCACTTTAAGCCATCAGTTAGGAAGTAGTAAACTATTTTACTGAGTGACCAGACCACAATTATCTTAAATCAAAATTCTAATTTACATTTAAAAGTACAAAAAGTAATAATTTGCAAAAATAGTTGGACCAGCAAGATGGCTTGGCAGGTAAAGGTGCTTGTTGCCAAGCCTAATGAATTGAGTTCAACCCATAGAGATCCTCTTGGTAGAAGGAGACAGCAAACTTATACAAGTTGTCCTCTGACCCCTCCACAAGTTCACGCACTCGTGCACACACACACAAAATAAATAAATGCAATGAAAGAGTTTGAACTCTAAAATGTATCCACATAAAGATTAATTTGTATAATCCTGGTAAGAAAATAAACCATACTTTAGTAAGTAGACAATGTTCAGGTTTTATTAAGTCTTTTCATTTAGATGCACTAGGGAGGCAAAAAGAAAAAAGAAAAGAAAAGAAAAGAAAAACTAGACTGAGTTATATCTGACCATAAAGATAAAAGTGTTTCCTTCCACATGTGATGGCTCTTAATTAGCATATAGCACATGGCCTGGTAACCTTGTGATAGCCAGAATGTTTAATTCCAGTTGAAACTGCCTCCAGCTTTTACATTTTCCAGCAGCCACCTAGGAGTCTTGAGGCCTGAGTCCTGTTCTGGTGCAGCTCCTCTTTTTGACCTTGTCCTGCAGCAGTGCCAGCCCACTTGCCCTTCACCTGGGTTTCGGATGTGTGTGTGCATACATCCCTCATGCTGCTTCTCTTGCCCCAGGACCTAGTTCCCCTCAAACAAGGACTTTGATTTGATCGCCTGCCTGTCCTTGGTCTGCAGAGTAACAGGCCAGTGGGAATGGTTGTCCTCCTCAGCACGTGCTCATGACTGATGTGTGTCTCTGTCCACGTCTTGTGCCTCTGAACCTGCTTTGTTTTATGTTGCTGGGATTTTCCCATCTTTATTGTGAGGACCCAGGGGGGAACTTCATTGAGTGATGAGAAACAACAGCTAGTCTTTGTATGGGGTAGTGCATTACACAAAGTTTGCTCTGGCAAGTACAAAAAGTTTCAAATTGGGTTGTGATTTTCGTCATTTGCAACTGGGTTAATAGAAATATATGTGGTTTGTAATAGGTTAAGAAAAAATGTTTTAAAATCACATATGCCTTACATACCCCTACTTACCAGTCAGTGTGAACCACATGTTTAATTAAACAAAAATGATATACAAATAGAAATAAATACATTCCTTCTTGATTGTTACTAGTACAAACCTCTTCTACAACTTTAGCATCAACTTGGGGAGAGTACTTAATACCTTTCTCATATTAAATATTAAGGGAAACTCTTTTAGGGTAGAATATCCTTTTGGTTCATTCTTCCTCAACAGAAATTATGATGTCACCTGTTGCAGATAATTCTCTCAAGGTAGTCAAGAAATACTTTTTTTTAGATAGTCAGCTCCTACAACAGTTAACGACAGCTTGTGTATTTTTTCCTCCCCAGCTGTGTCCCTGAGTCACTTTATGGTACTGTGGCTACAGCCATGGGAGGATTCTGGTTTTCTGAACAGAAGCAGCTATTTTTCATGAACAGCAATAGAAAGGAAGTAGATAGATGATGCATCTTGGCCCAGACTTGGTCCTCTTCCCTGCCAGAGGGTCAGCCCCTTTCTAAAAGGGTTCATAGATAAGCTGCTAGCTTAAACTGTTTGAAAAACCTTTCCTTTCCCTTATATATTAATGAGTAAAACTAAATAAAGGTTCAACCCTCTAAAGGTAAAGCCAGAATCAATAAGATCAAAAAGAACGTGAGTCACTCAGATCTTTCATCTGGATAGTCTGAGAATTCCATGGATATGTTTTATATATTAGTATCTAAATTGAGATGAAAAATGCTTTGTGCAGATACATCTACCCAAGAGCGTCTATCTGATTAGTTGTTTCTAAATGTAAGTGAAATGGCATCCTTTTCTTTGTTTAAATTGTGTTTTTCTTCCATATGGCTTAATATGTCATCCTTGAAATTATTACTGTTTTACTGTAACTAGTCATAAGCACTTGGTGAAGAGTGATTTTGAATTCTTTTATGTGAAGAAAGGAGGACAGCCTTTGGACACATTACCCTAGCTTACATTGCTCTTATTTACATTGTGGAATCATTGCTTTAATGTGTCAGCAATTTCTGAAAGTGAGTATCACTCCATCCCAGAACACAACATTTGCATTTGTGATCTTACCAACATAGATAAACATGGAAGCACCCCTATAATTACATCTTCCCTAGTTCCAGATATTTTTCTCAGATTCTTATTTATTAAGGTGTTGCTTAGCAGGCTACACTTCATCTATCCAAATGAAAACTTAAATTCATTCATTAGGTCATAAACCTATTCTAATACAATCCTTACTTTTTCTCTCTCATTTGTATGATCTATCTCCTAGAAGAGTGTCTTGCAAATAAATGTAGTCTGTTTATGGTACATTCCTTGTAGTTCTGCTTTTTAGTACCATTTCCATGATGCTCACAAAAATAATTGTGGGTGTCTCTGTCTTTTAACTTAGGTCTGAAGAGTAGATGTAACAGACTGAGTAATCAGGCTACATACCAAGTATTTTTTCAGGCCAGTTGCCCAGACCTCTCTTACAGAGGTTTGTCTCACCCATCATTTTATCCATCCCTCTTTGTCTTAATAGCTTACATGAGACTATAGATGAGTAGGGGGAAAGAACTGATCCATGCAGCTTTCCTCAAAGAAAACTCTATTCTTTTAAATTGAAATATTTTATTCAACTATACTTACTTCAAATCTCTGCTTCTATTGTCCAAGGCTTTTAGAGGTAATCAGATGCCAGCAGCTGAGTTGTTAAGTGTTAACTTTGATACCATGATTATCTAATATAGAATAACACCAGGTACTTCATAAAAATTGCTCTCAGAAGTTGAAATCCTCCTCTGACAGTTCTGGAGATGATTCCTTGAGGTCCTTTACCCATTTATCCCTGAATCTGGCCAACACAGCCTCCAGATTTTCCAAGATAGTATAAATATTCTCAGTGCATTTGTATTTGAAAGAATTTTTAAACCCCCTTGTTTTTATTCAAGAATATGGTTATATTCTAGAAGAGGGAAGCTTGAGGCTAAGAAAACCAAGCTGTCCCACTCTTATCTGCACAGGTCCCTGACCAGTTCCCCCTACCTTGGCATCTATGCTCCATCTACTTGCTGCCTCCCTATAAGCACATATGGCTAGGAGTTTTCTTCCACACACATAGCAGCAGTAGAAGCAAGTAGAGCTTTCCAGAACGTAGTTCTAAGTTGGAGTGTAGTGTAAGAACACAGGCAGCCATGACAAAATACTACCCAGAAGATGGAGGACATAGCTGGAATGTTACTTGCTAGAGTTGCAGGCCTTCTACATATTCTATTATTTATGAAACCTCCTCCCAATATTTTGAGAGTATGAAGTTCATTCTGTTTTTATTTTAAGATATGAAAAATGACAAAATGGGGGAGAATTCAAAGCTGCAGACTAAGTAGAGCCCTTGTATGGGACTTACATGACAGTGAATGGGAACCCCACAGCCCTTATTGGACAAGATATAGTAGAGTGACAGGTAGGTTTGGAGGTATTTATTAGAGTGGAACTTAGGCCTCAGCACATGTCAGGAAGTTGGGCAACCCAGAGTCCCAAAGGTGTTGTATGCACATAAAACCACATGGTCTTGAGTAGAAGGGCAACTTCCCTTCATAATTTCCTCTTGTAAAGGAGTTGAGTCCACAGCTTGGTGGCCTGTATCCCTAGCATCTGTTATGAACTGAAAGAATCAGCTGTTCCAAGTTGTCTCACACACTTCTTTAGGCCTCTCAGAAGTATCACACACATACTGAGCAGAGGATAAAATATGACCAAAAGGAAAAAAGAAAATTCCTCCAGTGCTTTGGCAGCCATAATTACAGGGATGAGTGGGAAGAAAAGACACAGTGGGGGTAAATGTGAAAGTTGGTGTTGTACCACTCTCCAAGGCCCAGTTCAGTCTCCTCAAGCCCCATAACAGGAAACCCAAAGAACTAGGAGATTCCTCTGCTGCTAAGTCATGGTGGACTTCATATCTCAAGAGACGATGTTGTCCAAGTAGTATAAGTACATGTGGTATAAATAGGACATCTCCTACTCCTTCCGGTGACCTGCAAGTGGTCACACTGATGGAAATGTTAAGTGCCTCTGGTACTTGATTCCTCTTCATACTTTCAAGCATCTTATAGTAGCATTATTTCCAATACGTTGTTCTCAGAAACATATCTTTTTTAAAGTCTTTCTAATCATAGAATAAATAAAGGCAATTGTGTTACCTATTCCATTTCCTGAGTTCACGTGAAAGCTCATATTCTATGAAGCATTATCTGTTTTGACTCAATATTCAAGAAAATGACACAGTCAGCAACCAAAATAGAGCAACCAAGACACCAGGACAAAATCACAAACTGATCTACATTCAGATCCCCCAGGCTGCTGCCAGAATCCAGCTTATAGACAGTGTTGTTCCGGTTCGCTGGAAAACATGGCACTGATTACTGTCTGTGCACATGTGTGTGTGCCTCTCGTAGGATGTAAGTAAGTAGCTTCAGGTGTCCTGCTCCTTAATTTTGAGCCAGCTAGATTATGTATTCCTAAGGTTCCAGTTCCTCACAACCTCTTTGACTGTTTAGGAAAAGTCAATTCCATGGTACAACTGACTCACTGAGGTATACAACTAATATCTTGTCTGCTCTGCCACTTCCTAATCACACATGTAAAGATTTTCTCTTTGCTCCCAAGCTTACTGAACTACCCATGGCCCCCTAAGAACATAGTCAGTGGACAGCAGCATACAGGTGTGATAGGCCTCAGCCATTAAGGTTTTGGCTTGGTTTTGGTTTTCTTTTACATTCTTCTTAAATTTAAGAAGCAGAAAGTATATATTTCAAAAATGTAATGGTTCTTGCCAGCAGCACACTGCATGGAGTGGTTTTGTCTGACTTCAGGGGCTCACTGCATTTCTATCAGTGGTATAGGAAAGGAGAGCTATCATTGCTTTTTTTTCTCCACATTATTGTGATTTATTTCTTCATATGTATCGTTTTTGACTTTATGTTGGTTTAATTGGTGTGCTAGCTGCATGCACTTGCTGTTGTACTGTGTCAAATGATTACTCAACTTCCTTTGGAAAGCACTAATGAGTAAGTGCTATTTCTCTTCTCTATTGTTGGGTTTTTTGTAAAGTTGCTCAAATGCTCTCAGGTATGGCGGCTCTGAATGGAGGACTTGGCGCCACAGGCTTGACGAATGGCACGGCTGGCACCATGGACGCCCTCACCCAGGCCTACTCAGGAATTCAGCAGTATGCGGCAGCTGCACTGCCCACTTTGTACAGCCAGAGTTTGCTGCAACAGCAGAGTGCTGCAGGCAGCCAGAAGGAAGGTAGGTATCTATCTACACCGAAAGGCCTGGCGGGGCCAGCCAGAGCTGCGTTTGCCTTTAGAGCGTGCCCAGAAGGTGCTGACTTAAACCAGAGTCTTAAGAGAAATCACCTGCTTACTTTCTAATATTCATGTTAAAAGAAAAAAGTCTCAAGCATGAGCCCTTTGTCACAGTCTTCTGTTCATCTTACACTGTCCTCAGTTTTTCACAAATCCCTCAGATTCTCATCCATCAGGTGTTTACAGGAAATGATTTACTAGTTGCTATTATCAAAAATGCCTAGTACATCCTTTCCCCAGTCAGCATGAATACTCAGTCTATCTCCTCACACAGAAACTCCTTAGTGAAAGGTACCATTTGATTCAGTGTGGGGGAAGAGCTTCTCTCCTGAATTCCCCAGGTTCTTGGTGTTCACATCCCTTGAAGTTATATGGCTGCCTTTCAGAAAGCAATAGCTCCAACTAATGATGAACTCCACAGTTAGAAATGGTTTAGTTTGCTGTATATGTAGCATGTCTTCTGGGAAAGAAATAAGTGATGGGTTCAGTAAGGAAGGGCACATTTCAGAAAGCTAATACTAAGAATAAATTAAAATTATAAAATGGTACATGGGCTCATCCAAATAAGGATAATTTGTTCTTCCGTTTCATTCTTTTGCTCTATCGGTCGGTTGGTCGGTTGGTCGGTTGGTTGGTTGGTTGGTTGGTTGGTTGGTTGGTTGGTTGGTTGGTTGGTTGGTTGAGATAGGGTCTCATCCTACAGCCCAGGCTGTCCATGAATTTGTGTCAGTTCTAGTGGCTCCATCTCCCCAGTGCTAGGATTAGAATTACATTTGCATGCTACCTTATTCCATTGTTTTAACTTCTTTTTTAACTGAAGTTGCTTTAAAGTAGTCAGCAATGTGATGTTTTATTTGTTCAGAATATGGGGAAAGATAAATCAGAAGAATTTTTGTTTGTTTTTCCCCTTTTCCCCTCATTCTGTAGTTACAAGCAACTTTTACTTTGATATTAATTTAAAGGTGATAATCTGTAAAGGGTATCATAGTTTTACTCTGCAAAGTTAGGATTTTTAAGGAGATACAACCTAAAAATAGAAAATAAATTTTCCTTTGACAAATAGCATAGAGATCATGGGACAAAAATACATGAGACCTAACTTACTTCTCAGCTCTTTCCTCTGAGCTGTGACTTCTATAGGTATTCAAGCATGTACATCTGTTTAGGCAGTTGTATCTCACTGGGTACTTCAAAGGGACCCCACATCATGAGCACCACAGGTCTTCCCTAAGAAAGCCTGTCTTTGTTTAGTCCCTGTAGGGTTGACAGCCACTGTGAGAAGGAAATACCATGGGGGAGAACCTCTAAGATAACAAAGCTAAGTTCCCTAAATGGTTGTGGAGAATGTTGGATGTCTGTCCATTATTCAGCATGGCTTTACAGGACAGTATAACTTGTATCACTCAGATATAAAACTGCCACCAAAAGATTAAGATCTGGGCCTTGTAACAATATTTTTCTAAATGGCTTCACCCCAACCCACTGCTGGAAGATGCTGTTCTTTGATTTGGAAGACCTGGAGGTCATGATCACCATGTCCTAATTCTAATTTAGGGCTGTTGGCTACCAGTGATATGCTTTAGGGCTCTTTATTTTTTGGTACTAGTCATAGCTTTGTTCATTTCATTGGTTTGGTTTGTTTGTCCCTGCCCCCAACCCCAACTTTCTCATACCTCTCTCTTGATCATCTTCTCACCCAGTTAATCTAGCTCAACAGTACCATCCATCTGCCATTAGCAGATTTTGAAATCCCCTAACCTATAGCTCTGTCCTTGTTCTGACCGTTAGTTAGAGTTGAAATGTACCCTGAACTATGTAGTCATGGACTCTGGTGTATTTTTCCACCACAGGAAAATGAACCATTTGAACTTGGCAAAGAAATGGTTCAAAAGGATGTTTCCATAGCTAAATGTTTTTGAAGGATTATAGCATTCCTACAGATCTAAATATCAGGAAAGCCCAGCACCTTTCATACCGTTGTGAACATCCTGGGGCTACTCTCATACATCCCCATCTCCCTTCCTTAACAGGAAGCAAGTTATGAACACACAAATAGTTAGGGTCCCAGCAAGAGGCCAATTGGCACTTGTAGGTTTGGTGTAGCTTTGTTCTAGAAGATAGTTGCCTCCGGGCTTTGGGGTTTTATGCTACATCAGGCACTCTATGAGAAACACAGAATCCAACAGCCAGCTTGTAGGGACCAGTAATATAACACAGCTGCCAGTTAAGGTGTCATGCTAGGAAGTGAACAGACAGAAAGAGTGAGTTGTGAACGTGTTTTTAATTAATTTTAGAGATCTAGATTGTGTGTGCTTGTGTGTATGTGTGTTTGAATTTTTGCTGGTTTTGCTATCAGCTATATGAGTTGCATACAATGAATGTTTTTCTGTATGAAACTGTTTTTTGTAATCTCAGTTTGGGAGGGTTAAAAGATCAAACCACTTATTGGTAATGGCATAGCAGAGGAAGGGGATCAAGAGGATTTTAGAATTTGTCTCCGAGGAAAAAAATAAACAAATGGAGCGATACCTCTTTTTGTCTGTCTTGCTGTTGATGATCTGCCTCTCTCTAGCATGTACAGAATCAGACATATATAGATAGCATTCTGGATTCCCAGGATCATTCAAGCACATATAGTCTGTCTTATTCATTAAAATTGCACTTACTGCTCAGGCTTCAGGAGTAGCAACATACCTTATGGTGCAAACTGAGCTGCATTAATCCTTCTTGAAGCATTTAAATCCTTTGTTTAAAAGGCACACTAAATCTGGGGTACATATTTGACCAGCATACCTATTACTAAGAACATACATGGTACAGTAGCACTTAGCACACCCATTTCCAGCATTTGAGTTTTCCCATCTATCCATATTAGGACCAGAAAATAGTTAAGTAGCAGTGTCAGCTATACTTGTCTCCCTTTGAAACAGGCTGCCTCCCTTGAGCTGGATTACAGAAATACCCACAGACTCTGTAAGTGGTAGTAGTAATACAGACATGGCTTTTTGTTGTTGTTGTTGTTGTTGTTGTTGTTTGGGGTTTTTTGTTTGTTTGTTTGTTTGTTTTGGGGGTGTTTTCTGGGGGGGTCTTAGTTTTTCCAGACAGGGTTTCCCAGTGTAGCTTTGGAAGCAGTCCTGGAACTAGCTCTTGTAGACCAGGATGGTCTCGAACTCACAGAGAACTGCCTGCCTCTGCCTCCCGAGTGCTGGGATTAAAGGCATGCACCACCAACGTCTGCTACAGACATGTTTTTAAGAAAAGAAGAAGTAACTACATCTCTGGCTTCAGTAAAGTGTTGTTCTTTACAACACTTTATTAATTTTCTGGGAGCAGACAAAGATACACCAATTCTTTTATTTTTACTAAGTTCTTTTTAATCCTGATTCTCCTCATGTCCACACACATAGATACCATTCCCCCACTGTAAGGGTTCTGGAGGGAAGGCACAGGATCCTGATCCCAGTCTCCTCGTGAAACAGACAGGCAAGTTCCCTCTCCTGTGATAGCCAGGTCAGAAGTCACTGCCCCAGTTCTGAATTTCTTTTCTTCCCAGTGCCCAGTGTCCCAACTTTATCCTCTCCATCCAGTGCATCTGGTTCCCTTCTTTTCACTTCCATACAGCTCTTGTATCGGTGAATCTTGAGTTCAGTGAGAAACTTAAGGAAACTAACCTTCCAAGGAGTACAGCTAAAAAGACCTTCTCTCTTCCCCCCTCTGGGATTTGCATGGAAAGGGAAAGGCTGTATTTAACTCAGTCTTGGAGAAGCTCTTGGGTCCACAGCACTCAAGTATAATTCTCAGTGATAAAGGCCTGTCAGAATTGTAAGATTCTAGTCACCTTTCCCAGAGTTCTTGACTTCCTGCCAGTCATTCTAATAAAGATGATTATTACAGTATGTATGCACAGATTTGCCAAATCAAAACTGGCTGAATAACCAGGCAAATGATTGAGAAATCCAAGCAGCATTACTGCTGTTGTATTCATTTTTCTGAATTGCTGCAATTTGCTTATAATGCAAAGAGCATTCTCTTCCACTTGGGGAAATAGTCTACACATAAAACATGACCACCCGGTGAGTGGATGTGAGCCGCCGCCAGAGCCGCGGACGGTTTGCTCAGCCCGTTAGTGCCGCTGGTCCAGACTCCCACCGCCGCCGCCATGTCCCGCTACCTGCGCCCCCCCAACACGTCTTTGTTCGTCAGGAACGTGGCAGACGACACCAGGTCTGAAGATTTACGTCGGGAATTTGGTCGTTATGGTCCAATAGTAGATGTTTATGTTCCACTTGACTTCTACACTCGACGTCCAAGAGGATTTGCATATGTTCAATTTGAGGATGTTCGTGATGCTGAAGACGCTTTACATAATTTGGATAGAAATGGATTTGTGGGCGTCAAATTGAAATACAGTTCGCACAGGGGGATCGGAAAACACCAAATCAAATGAAAGCCAAGGAAGGAAGGAATGTATACAGCTCTTCACGATACGATGATTATGATCGATATAGACGTTCTCGGAGCCGAAGTTATGAAAGGAGGAGATCGAGGAGTCGCTCTTTTGATTACAACTATAGAAGATCTTACAGTCCTAGAAACAGTAGACCGACTGAAAGACCACGGCGTAGCCGAAGCCATTCCGACAATGATAGACCAAACTGCAGCTGGAATACCCAGTACAGTTCTGCTTACTACACTTCAAGAAAGATCTGAAAGCGGAAAAAAGAACCAAAGAAGGGCAGTTCAAGCGACCAAAGGGTGGGTGGAAGGTGCTGCAGTATGAATACTGTACGAATATTTTGACTCTGGTCTGAAAAGATAAAAGAATTATCGAAAGCTACATGGAATAATTGAAGTCCCTTCAAGTTTGAAAGTAAGCATTTTAGGACAAATAAAAGGAAATTCAACTTTGTACTTGTGGAAACTAATCCCTAAATATGAAGAGGTATATATTGACTCATGGGTGGCAAATCCATGATAAGTTATTGGAAACTAGGATGTCGGAATATCAAGGAAGACAGCCATAGTCTCTAACAGTGCCTCTCTTGGTCTGTCTCAAACTAAATTGGATGGTAAAGGTATGGTCCAATATAAAGTTTTTCTTGGTTATCTCTTAAAAGTCAGTTCCACTTAGCCAGTGTTGGCAGGTCTTGCCTTTGCTTATTCCAGTGCCAGTATTTTCTGCTTAATTGTTTGTTTTGTTGGCATCTGAGTTATTTACTTGTATACCATGTGCAGTTTACATCTAACCACTCCTTCCCAGGTTAATTCCACTTATACTTGACATCCAACCATGAGGGCCCATCTCTTTCTCACCTCTTGCCTAGACAGTATGTTCAACAGACATTTACTGAATGAACCCTGACTGTGGGCAAGACATTATACTGGATAATTGGAGAATAGACAGATAATTAGTTAAGTATCTGAGTACAGTCTAGTGAATCATTACAGTGTGGCTATATCTTGAGGTGTATCGTGACAATACTTCATGCCATTCATGTCCTAATGTAAATTGTAAACACAACATACTATCAAAGATAAGTAATTTTATGGTTGTCTGCCATTTTAAGTTATAACAACAAATAATGAAGAAAAGCTGTGAAAAGCAGATTTACTGTGCAGTGGTTAATATACTAGAGTAATACTAAATTGTTAGCCCCTGGCTCAGTCAAACAAATAGATAGTCCCCAAGTATATAACTTTGTACTAAAGCAGACCCTGGGTGCTATAATTAGATTATTTTGAGGCAGACAGCTGTTACCCCATGGACTTAGTATATTCTGTATTGGGAAAAAATGTTTACCAGATCAGACTTTTTAGTGATCTACTTGTACATTTTATGGGGGACATAATTCTGCGTGTATAGTTGATAACTTTATAGTGTCAATGTTTTTGATTCCTTGGTTCCTTGTTAGGATATGATGCTTGTTTATCATAACATTGATTCCATCACTTTTGAATTTTTGTTGTATTTTGCCACATTTTTAAGCTGTCAAAATCTGAAATCTGGAAAGTGTAAAGCCTTTTATAACAAATTTTAAAATGTGATAGGATTACACATAAATGAAGGGAGGTAAAATGAAGGTTATTTTATCTGTGTTAAAAACAAAGTTTTTTTAGTCTGCCCAAACTTAAAAAGGCAGCAGGTACCAGGTGAGAATTATAAATTTTGGCTTCATTTTTGTTGCTGTTTTTATTTTGAATCAAGTTGGAAATGCTTTTATAGTTTTATTTTCAAGGACATAATAAAATTGATAAAAACTGAATTTAGCATTTATTTCAAGATTATAAATAACTAAATGTATTTTATACCATACAAAATCATTAGCATTGGATTGGTTTTAAAGATAGAGGTTCTGTGTATCTGTGCAGTTCATGGGTGTTTTGTTCCCTACCTCCCCTCTCCATTTCCTTTCTAATTGAACTTAAGGCCTTCCAGAGGAGAGAATTGAGTTGTGTATTCACATGAGGGTTTTGTTTTAATTGTACTTTTTGGGTTTCTTTGCTTTTAGGGGTTTCATTTGCTGGGAAATAACCTTGTTCATTTACAAGTACAATAACAGTACTTGACAGCTCTTAAGTTTAAGTGTGGTAAATTAGAAAGGGCCCCTGTGGTTCAGGTAGTTGTAGAGTTAAATTGTTTTAGTCTTGTCTACTGTGGTTTTCCATGTATATTAAAGGCTGTCAATATTACTAAGTACTTTCTGTGCCAAGTTGTATGTTTTCCAGATATTCCTACTTAACCTTAAATCGCTTGTCTTCTGTGGGAAGCCCACCATGTGGACAGAAAGTTTTGCATACATACATACATTCATTCATTCCTTACTACCTTCTAAGTATTCCACAATTGTAGGCTGTTTGGAGCTTGGGTACTCAAAGCTGACTTTTCCAAACTTCAGTTTTCTTTTGAGTCTTTGTTGTGCCGCCCTTTTTTTAAAAAACAAAACAAAAAAAAAAAAGCCAATAAAGATGTTCCTTCTTATAAAACACTGAGATTAAAGACTAACTTGAGCACCAAGAATCAGGATCATCAAAACCCTTAGGTGTCCCAGAAAGGAAGTGTTCTCAATTTTCGGTGATGATCTGATAGATGAATAAACAACTATCAGTTTCCTCAAGGTAGTCTATTCATTGTGGAAGATGACTCTTTGCTCTTAAGTGTTTTCTGTCTCTTCCTCCAACAATGTTAATGTTTGTGTATTTGTAAAGCTGGTTCACCGTTCACCCTGTGTTAAAAGTGGAGGTTTTTTTTTTTTTTGTGGAGTTGGGGGGATAAAAGTTTGAGGCATGTAAATTTCATTAGCAACAGTTTGTAAAGAAAGAAAAAAGCCTTTGTAATCCAGGTGTTTTGTAGAACACATTGCTTTTGAATGCTGGAGAGATTAAAATAAAATGGTCTAGGTGCTTTTTTAAAAAGTATTGGTTTTTCTGTAGACTTTGTTGTACCTGACAGGTATGACTACTCCAGTAGACAGTTTTGTTTTTGAGGTTTTAGAGCTCTGTTCTTTGATGAAGTCATTACCCTTGAAAATCGGATGGAGGGGTGGAAACTGCAAGACTTAGAGCCTTTTGAAATCCTAGTACATGTATTTTGTGCTTAATAAAGTAAGGTTGTCATGGAGATCATACTACAGTGCCACCAAAATCACATAAAGCTTGTACAGTATGTGGCTACCAGAAAAAAAAAAAAAAAACATGACCACCCAGGAGTAACCCATGCCTAAATTCTGTCCCCATCCTGCCTGCTACTACCACCTTCACCACCATGGAGATGAGTGCTAATGTGCCCCTAAAGGGAGCCAAAGATTCTCTATGGAAACGAAGCTACTCAGAGCATGCCCACCACACCCCTGCCACCAACTAGAAAATTTCAAAGGATAAATGTTTTCCTGAGGATCATGCTGGCACTTAAAATTAACCATCTGCATATTCTTTATAAGAAAAAGCCAATGGCTAGCCTGCCTATTACTAAAGTATTCCTAAGAGGCTTTGGGGACTGAGACTTGGGGGATACCTTACTCTGATTTTTTCTTCCTCTTTAGGTCCAGAGGGGGCAAACCTCTTTATTTACCACCTTCCACAGGAGTTTGGAGACCAGGACATTCTGCAGATGTTCATGCCCTTTGGAAATGTTATCTCTGCTAAAGTCTTCATTGACAAACAGACCAATCTGAGCAAGTGCTTTGGTATGCAAAAGAAACCTAGCTAAATATTGCAGGTTTCCCAGTCAGGAGTCAGCATAGGGCCTTCCTTTTGGTGGTGGCTCCTGACTTTCTAGTTGCATGTGAGCAGATTTGGGCAAAGTTACTTAATCAGAAAAGGGGGAAGTGCTGTATAAAAGGGGGCATTCCCTTATCCTAGGTAATGTCTATACTGTAGTATTAAAGTATCTTCCTATATATCTGATTCTTTCTCACCATAGAGCAGCAGTTGTTTCTTCAAACCCTGTAGATGGAGCCATGTATTTTCAGTCTGTACTGCTATAAATGACCACTGCTAACACTTTGCCACTAATTCCTTACTCCTACAGTCTCAAATAGCTCAAACACTGTATCAAGGCATGTTACTCAGTACTTAGATAGGTTACAAATGTACACACTCATAAGCAGGATATGGCCAGGCTGCTGCCAGTGCATCTCTATAGCAGTTAGTGTGTCCTGTGGTTACGGAGAACAAAGCATTATGATGGGCTTAGTTTGTAAGATTGGCCAGAGCTATGTGCATAGGCCAGAGCACAAGAATATGCAGGTATTCATCAAACACTACAAAGTACCTAGCTGTCAGGTCCTGCACCCTTGGGGTCCAGAGGGAGCATCTTCCTTTTTTCCCCTCTTATAACAGAGTAATGAAAATTCTTATCCTGATATTACTATATGACAAGGACAGCATTTGTTAAAACCAGGACTTCCTTATTTGTCAAACTGATTTAGTCCCAAAGACTTTAAGAGTTCAAGGTATTCAGAGCCTTGCTTATCAAGCTCTGGACCAGTGTGCATCACATCATTTTCTTGATATTACTCCTACAATTTAATAATATTGTGAGAGGAAGTACATTTTATAAAATAAGATATGGGCCAAACAAAATAGAATTATATGTGTTACAAAAAAAATATACAAGGTAAACTACTTCTCAGACAGCCAGAAGTTCAAACCTTCTCTGGCTGACTGGTGAATAGCATTTTGGTTCTACAAGCTCTGGTACTAAGGCATCTCATCATCCAGGATGGCCTAAGCCTTGGGGTTAGAAGAATTAAGGCATCAACCATTTCCAGGAATGGTTTTTCACCCTAGGAGAAAGGTTACCAGCCTAAGCCCACTACACCTCTGCTGTGGGAACAGTATAGAAGCCCTTGGTAACCCTGAGGAGTAAAATGGAGGCTAAGCTGTCATGTTGGGGTACATGCATGTGAGAGCCAGAACTTACTTTTTAGAAAGTTTCCTGTGTAAGTTTTTTAGACAGGCATAGTTTTCATTGCTTAAGTTTATCTGGAGACTGAAAGGGACTGTAGTCCATGATTTGAGGAAACATTACCTTGAAGAGAGATTTTATCAGTCCAGAGACTACTTAACCAATATGTTCATGATAATACAAGCTGTAGCTGTGAAATTCCGAAATGTATTTTCCATTTGTCTTAAAAGCTTTACCTCCCAAGTTTCCCAGTGAGTGAGTCTGTGTCTTGAGTTCCCAGTTTGCTGAGTCGCTGGTCATGATAAATCCACCCTTTCATCCGTGTCACTCTTGACCCATTTCCATTCTTTAATCATGCCACTTGTACCTAAAAGACCCCAAGAGAAAGGAGAAGGCACACCAGAGAGGAGTCTTGGATTTATGATAACTGTCACTGAGAATTGGGGTTAATAGAAATGTAAACACCCGTTTTTGCAATACAGCCAGCCTACCAATTGAAAGTTTTCCTGCCATTTACCTTGTGTCCACTTTTATCAGCTGAGAACTCTGCTCCAAGTATGTTTATGTCCTTTGCTCCCTCCACTGGTTTGTAAAAGAATTTTCTCTTTAGTTTTAAGCCTTCATAGTAGTAGATAGGTGGAAATGCCATGATCTTCCAAATTACTGATGTTTTGAAGTGAAATTCAATCCATGGAGTTGCTTTCTGTCACCACTCAAAGTCAGGAGGTACATAAGCTTACCACTTGCCTAATTGGCCTCACAGTCCACTGTTAGAACAAACACCACAACCAGAGTTCTCTCCTCCTGAATCTTTGCAGAGTATTGTTTGTTCTTCTCTCTCTCTCTCTCTCTCTCTCTCTCTCTCTCTCTCTCTCTCTCTCTCTCTCTCTCTCTCTCTCTCTCTCTCTCTCTCTCTCTCTCCCTTCCTCTTTCCTCCCCCCCTTTTCTCTCGCTTATTGTTGCAGATACAAATTACCGGGATATGCTGAGATGATTATTAAACCCTAAGACAAAGAAAGACATGTAGCTTTTCTCTGGGTCTGTGTGAATAGTAATTCTGGAATGTTAAAAATGCTAGTATACATTATTCTAATTCAGTTAATTTGGTGGTAGACCCATCCTAAAGCCAACACTGTATAGGCTCTGTCAGTGGAAAAATATATATACATATACATATCACTCTATTCCAAGGATTCTTTCCAAAGGATTCTGGGGGGTGGTTGGGAGGGGAAGAGTAAAATAAACAGGTATCAATTCAAAGACTAAATAGAGGGACAAAGTTCATAGAACAACTTAGCTTTAGTTTTGTGGAGAGGGTTTTTGCCCTACATGGAGAATTGCACTCCACCTAGCTCTTTCACTATTTGCCAGTGGGCATTACCAATGCTGTCCACAGAAATGCACTGTACATGCATGGGACAGCATAAACCTAGCAGAGCCCAGCTCAGACCCTGGGACAGGCAGCTCTCAGCATTTGCAGTAACGCTGTGCCAGCCAGCCCCGCCAGCCCCATTTTCTGCTTGGCTTCCCCTTCGCCCTGACCTCCGGACCTCCTTCCCCTTTATGTCTTCCAGGTTTTGTTAGCTATGACAATCCAGTCTCTGCCCAAGCTGCAATCCAGGCTATGAACGGCTTTCAGATCGGCATGAAACGTTTGAAGGTGCAGCTGAAGCGCTCCAAAAACGACAGCAAACCTTACTGATCCTAACCCCAGAAGCTCCCTGCTCTTATTTTAGCTTTCTTAGGGTAAGTCCCACAAGCCAGCCTGTTCTCAACAGGGAAGGCAGAGGAGGGACCACAATGCCAACTTTTACCAAGAGAGACGGTTATTTTTACAATAAGGCCTCCATTTCTTCCACTCATGCCCCACCCAATTTGCCATAATTAAAACTTGGGCTACCTTGTTTTCTGTTGAGTAAATCCCTCCTCTAATTGTGCCACTGTACTCTCCTTTGTTTTGCAATTTGAATATCCTTACTCCTTTTTAAAATTTTTTGTTTTGCTTTTTAAAAGAAAAACATATAAACAAATAAATGACATCTTGAGATTTTAAAAGGCAAGCAAACACTAATGTGCAATTCTAACTCTGAAACCACTGGTGCCCCAAGAGCACTGCCTGGAGAACTCACCTGTCCTTGCCCACCCGCCCGCCCGCCCGCCCCTCAGAGGGCCCACGTTTATAGTTAACGTGCTGGCCTAGCAGAGGGAGAAGCCAGGAGAAGCTTAAAACACCACAGAACATCCTCCCACTACATTGGTTTGTTTTAATATAAGTAGGATTTTATTTTAGGGTTCAAAGAAACATGACATTTATTGGTCAGATTATTACACTGGTTGTCTATTTTGTTATTGTTTTATTTTTGTTTTTAGAAAGGATTAATGTAAAAAAAGATTTAGAGATCTGTTTCTTAAAGCTACAGGGTTTAAAAATAAAATAAAATGAGTGAAAATACTTGATGTTTCTTGAAAGATAAATTTAATAATAAATAAATACATAAATAATACATAAATAAAAAAGAAAGCCACAGGCCTGTAAATTTTATTTGTAAAAAAGCATTTCTATTTTTATACAAAATTTTTACTGCCTCAGAAATAATGGAAGTTATTTATTGCCTATTGTTAACTTATTGGGTACCTAAAGAGCAGTTCTCTGTCTAGCTAGAACCTTCTGAAGTAGTCTCTAGAGGAATTGTTCTAGGAATGGGCTTTTTTTCACTGTTGAACCCTAGACCTAAAGTTCATGCTTTATCCTCTTGTTGTTTGTATCTGTCTGATTATTTTGTTCGTAATTTCCATTATCTAGTTTACAGTTCAGTTGTCTTGACTTCCCCATATGTCACCTTTGTTCAAGCTGGACCCTCTCCTCTGTCCCTTGCTAGTCCCTCACCCCAAACACCCAGAATCCATCCCCTCTTGCTCGCTCGCTCGCTCACTCTCTCCAGATGGATTCTCTTGGGGTTTCATTGTGCTGTGGAAAAAGAGTGTAAGAAATGCAAATTATGTGAATGGCTCATAGACTCCCTGAAGACCTAAGATTTGCATTAGTTTTCCTCCTGCACCCTTGAAAGGGATTTTGTTGCTGCTGCGTAGATTCTGTGTAACTTTTTACTCTTCCTTGTTTTTTCCCTAGACATCTTCATGCCCGTTAGTTCATCGTTTGCCTAGCATGTCCCTGTGGCGTCTCAAAAAAAGTTTCATCGTCCCGTCATTGTTTCTGATGTCTTTCTGACCTCACATCATATTTGGTTCTCCTACTGACCTTTGATCTAGTTTGACCTTTGAAATTTGCATGTGACCTCATCTAGCTATGAATTCTGGGAAGTCAATGTGAAAAACATTGCTGCATTCATGCAAGACTGAAATTATTAGACAAATTATAGAAAAAAAAAACCTGTGGCAAAAATGTTTCTTTCTTATTTTTTTTCCTTTTCATAACACAGACTTGAAAGTATTACACAGGGATTGGCATTCTTCCCGGTCACTGGTGACAATAGCAATATGTGTCCAGGGACACAGAATGTTGGTTTCTAACAGACTACTTCCAAAAACAGTTTGAGAAAAAAAAAACTGTCTGATTTTAAGTCTCTAGAGGTCTGTAATAGTTTTTACATTTTTCAGGCAGTGTAAAGTTTTTTGATAAGGCCATTTTAGGTGGCTCACTTTCTCATTAAGATATATATATAGAACCACTTTTTGTAGATTAGTATAAGGAAAATATTTACCCTGTTTTGGGGCAAATGCTACCTATTTGTGTCACCTTTTGCTGAACTGACTCACAGTTAGACAATCCATGGTTTAATGCACATGAAATTACCTATATTTTATACTGTTTCAATGTACAGGAGAAAGGTTACTGTAAACTGTGTCATGTTGGTGCTTCTGTGGATTCAGTTGTGGTCTCATCATGAGTCTTAAGGTCTTAATGTTATTTGTTGATAAGACAAGCTTAGAATTGGTTTACTTAAAACAAAAAAAAAGAATTTCAAAAAAAAAAGTTGTTTGCTTAAAAAAATAATTTCATGTGAGAGAAAAAAAAACTATTCCAGAATAAGTTTTGTGTTGGCTTGAGAAGCATTGATGTCACTTTTTTTTATTGTGAACTATTAGATGTGTTTGTGTTCAGCAAAATGTGATCTGTTTTTGTTTTTTCTTTTAAAGAAAAAAAGTGAAAACTATATAGTGCCAAATTCCAAAGGTACTTCCTTCTAGAGCTTCGGTGTGTTTCTTGTGAGAAGTAATTTGATAACATGGGTATTTTATTATGTGTTTTGTATAAATCCCTAATATTTAAAAAAAAAGGTTACAAAGTTTGTTAACTTGCTATCCTGTGGTCTTGTTGCCTGAAATTGTTATTGTTTGTTATTTCTCTATGCTGTTTTTTGTAAGACATTGTATAAGTGCCCATGTCTCACTTTTTTAACCACTCTACACATCAATGCTGTGAAGGCAACCCTTACAATGTACTTTCTTCATAATATCTGGAAACCTCTAAGGTGAGAAAGTCTTGAACTTTTAACCCTTTCTACCCAGAGCTATCTGGAATGTTGGTAACTTTTTATACTGTCATCCTTGGGTTGTTTTGGGGTGTTTCTGATTTGGATTTTTCCCATCTATATCTTCTAAGTTTTGTTCTTTGAGATCCACCCACCTAAAAACTCTTGTCTTTTTCCTACACCATTTTTTATTTTCTTTTTTATTCCCCCTCATTCCTATTATCCTATGCTCCTTTAGTTTGAGCTTAAAAGCTTGAGTTAAACCCTGTGAAGGTAAAAACAGGTAGACTTAGCCCCGAAATAAACCCTAAAGACACTGTTTGCTTTTTGAGATCAGGTTTCATGGTTATGTCGTAGTAGTGCACAATATTTTCATACACCCTGCAGTTAAATGGCTTTTGTATGGTCTAGTCTTTCAAGGAATTTTGCTTTTGTTTCTTAAACACTCCTAAGTAATGTTGAATCAGCCATTGTGCTATGGATTCTTGAACTCCAGTGGACACCTGAATATCCAAGGTGTCTATGGAAAAAGCCCACGGACCTTTCCTTGTCTCTCTGGTTTTCTAGGGTGTTTTGACTTTTGATTGAACACATTTAAAGGGGCCGGCCATGTAAGAGGAGCTTGGCTCTGTTCTTTACCACAGTTACTAACCAAATACCCAGGATCAGTTCCTGCTGCCACTTTGTAAAGTGCCACATTCTTCTGAGTCTGGCTCTGTATGAACAGACCCTAATGTCACACCTACAGTCCCAGCACACACCCAACCTTGGGGAAAGCACACCCTGCAAGTTTCTGGTCTCAGCCCCCTTTTCCTTCTCACCCACCCCATTGGTTTAGTGTGTGTGTGTGTGTGTGTGTGAATGTGATAGCCCTGAGATGGAAAGGATTAGCCTCTCACAATGCAAAAACCAAGTTTCCTCCTTACAGCACGTGCACTTCCAATGACATGATTCGTGTTACCCCACACCTGTTTACTACTGCCGGGGCCTTCCTTCATCCTTGAGGGCTATTTTGTACTTTCTGCAGCACTCACCTTAATAACAAAGTGGTCACACACATTTCTCAGTCTCTACTATATGGTGGTGTGTAGATACACGTGTAGAAACACAAGAGAATACCAGTTGTATTTCATAGACCATCTCATTCAGAATCTGTTCATTTATCAATGGCATAAATCTAAAAAGAAAATCAGATTTTTTTCCCATGGATGCAAACTGCCCTCCTTCCTCTTAGCCCACCTGCAGCCCCCCAAAAAGGCTTGGGCCAGGCAGGCACTTTCTGTTGAGTGTTTCTAATTTTGCAGGCAACCAAGACAGTACATTGAGGGGGAGGTTTTTGGTTTTGCATGTTTCATTGTTAGAAAGATAACCTTCCTCAGAGACAAACTGTCCTTTATCTTTCAATGTCAAAGGGAAAAAGCTGCAAGGGTGTACAGGGCCTGTTTCTGGAAGACAAAACACAGGGAAACTGTGTTTTTAAAGTCAAGTCTAGAGCATAGTCTTTTAAAACTCACTCAGAGAACTCTGATCAAATGGCACCTCCAAGGTGTAACAAGTTCATCTTTCTTTCACCGCAGGGGTTCTGGTTCTTTGGCTTGTGCTACTCTGGAATCATTTACTGTTTCTGTTTTTATTATCTTAAGTGCTAATTAAAAAGAAATAAAATTTTAAAAAAATGTAGTTTCATTACCTTTTGAATAATGTCATACAAAAATGTATTTGTGTTTTTTGTGCTGTGGGAATTGTTGTTTGTAGATTAATAATACCATTTTGTTTAGAATTACAAAATAGTTTTTAAATATTGTCTGAGAAAAGCCAAAGTTAATGCAACCTAGTGGAAACTGTAAGATCATTGAATATTGTTTCTGTTTTATTGATGCATTTGGATTTTGTTGTTTGATGGAATTTGAGCCAAAAAAACAAAAAAACAAAAAACGCAGGCTTTCCTATTTCTACAACTGATTGTACTTAATGCATTTTGTACCAGTGGGATTTTTTATACTGGAGATTAAAAAATGGAAACTTTTGTGGCTTACTCTTGTGGGCCCCTGACAATGACTGATTTCAAGTTTGATTTCTGGTTGATAGAAAGAAAGTTGTTTTTCTTTTGAGAATTAAAAACTTTGGCTTGATTTCTTTTTTCCCTTTGCTTATATCTAGCATTAGAATTTTGTCTTAAAATACAGCGGTAAGTTTCACTTTTTATTCTGTATTGTGCAGTTACACAATAAGATAATTAGACTTAGAAGTACTCAGTCACTTTAAGTGGATAAATGTATTAGTTAAACTTTAGGAGTTTGCTTTTTTGCTGTTTAGATCGAGGTTTTTTCTGACCCTTCTGTCCTCATTGTGAACATAACCGTGTAGTTGAAACAGTCAGACTTATTTTTGTAATGTATGTTATTGTGTGATGCGGTTTTTTGCTTCTGTCTCCAATATTAAACCATTTTCCTAATACTCGTTTCTCTCTGCGTGTTGTATTGTTGGTGGTCATTCTGTGTTGGTGACGCATCTACACACCTCACTGTTGCACGTATCTGTTTTTTTTCTATATGTTGTGTAAAAAGATACAGTCGATTCCACCTAAGTGAATATCTGATTTGGGAAATGAGGAAACAGCACATCCTCTGGTTTATGTATAGCCTACCCCAACCACTGCTTCCAAGATGATATGCTTTTTCCCTTGATTCATCTAAAAACTGCCTACAGGGCTAGGCTTGGCAAGGCATTTTATGGTCTATTGACCACACATGTTCCTTTCCTCTCTTCTCCCTCATAGCCACAGTTCTTAGGATATGAAGTCTCTACTGCAACCTTAAGAGGAACAGAAGTAGTAGATCCAGGGTCTCTTCTGTATACTCTTAAGTCCAAAGTCACATAACCACAGTCAAGCTTAGAACGGGATCATCTTGAAAAAAGAGGTGAACCCTGAGGGAAGGACAGAATAAAACTAGCTGGTCAACAGGGGGTATAAAAAAGTTAAACTTAGGTGTGTGCTACATCAATTGATAGGTATGTATAGAAATGCATTTCTATAAGCTAATCGGTTTAATCCAGGACTAGCTTCAGTTATTAAAACTGACAGAAATGAGAAAAATGCCAGATACTCCAATGGAAGCTGGACTGAATGAGGGAGGCGGGAGACTTCTGCTCAAGTCCTCACTCTCCATTTCCAGATGTCAGCTCATGATGCCATAGGTCCCATGCTCCCTCCTGGATGGACACAGGATAGGAGTGAGCTGTACTCCTACTGTCACCCGACCCCTGATCAGAGAACTTCCCCCATGGCCTCTGCAGTGAAAGCCACAGGCCCGCCTTGCTCTACTGTCTGCCAGCTCAGGAGTCTGGCTGCCCTCAAGGTGTTCTTTACAGATCCCATGACTGTTTGCTCTGCTCCCTTCTCTTCTCCCTGCTTCTAACCTCTCAGTGCACATGCTCTGCCTGCATCAGGCCACCCCGAGCCTGGTACCCTGCAGCTCTGGCTGCCCAACCCCTGGTTTCAGCTGGCCCCTCAGGCCCGTTCTTCAGTCAGTCAACAACCTCAGGCCTAGCAGGCAGAAGAAAGGAGGCTCTTTCCTTAGTCTGAACCACTGGGGGTGAGTTTCAGATTCCTAAGACTACACTGATGGAAGCCGATCCTAGCGATGCTTGCCGTCTAGCTCACTGCCTTGTCAGTACGCCTCTGAAAGGCCACTGCTTCCATCAGTGCGGAAAGACGGCTAAAGGTGGGATTTATTTTTCTGTCTCTTCTGGAAGAATGGGTGGCATAAGGGAGGGAAGACTGGGGAAGAGGATGATCAAATTGTTTCCAAGATGTGTTTCTTTGTGAAATACAAACACTACCACCATTCGCCACAAGGCATAATGTTCATGCACAGAAAGACAAAGCATGTCTCTACAGAAGACTCAGAGGCTCCTTCCAGTAAGCACCTGTGACTATAAAGTCGGCCGCTGCTTAGATTCACACTCAGTGTTGATTCTGTAGAACTCCACTACGGTGTGAGAAGGTCTGTCTGCTGCCCATGCACAGACCATCTTGGGAAACCACAGAACCATATATATTTCCTGGCTGGTGGACACCACGTGCCCTCCAGGCCACAGCAGCAGAGTGTGATCCGCAGGCTCTTAGCTAGCAAGCTAGGCAATGCAATGAAACATAAGCGGACCATGAATCGTTCCTGATAAGTGAATAAAACATTGTGGCCGGACAATCAGCTTATTCACTTATCAGGAATCGACTGTTCTACTAATTCACTGTTTTTGTTTTTCATTTCTGTTGTAGTTCACTATTTTTGCTGTGTTCTGTTTTTTTCCTCTCATGCTTGGGCAAAATCACTGGGAATATTACTTTCATGTGACCATGAACCATTTCTATTGAGTGAAAATGGTATCTTAAAATCTATGCACTTGCTATCAGGAACACAATACTGGATGTGTCTTATATATATTGAACTATATAGTACTCGATTTCTTAAATAAAGCTTAAGAAAGCACTTGTGTGTAAAGTTAATGTGATTATTTCTAAGGGGTGTTGTTTTAACTCTTGAGTGATATAGGATATTTTTCATTAAAATTATATCATTGTCTTTATGAATTAATATTCAATAAATTGACTTTGGAAACAAAACCATTGGTGGGGGGAGTTCTTGCAAGTGCATTTTAGCAAGGATTGGAGTCCCATCTTTCTGGTGGCTGTGTGAGGCAAAACAAAGAAATCCCTTCCTTTCCAAAGGCCACTAGAATGCCACTGTATGCATCCTCACCTAGAAAGCCCTCTGCGTTTTGAATGTGTGATCTTGGGCTCTGAAGAGGGGACAAAAGAGGAAGGCAGGCCTGAGAGTAATGCTGGTGTGTATCAGTGCTGTGTCAGATGAGGTGACACTAAAACTACACCCTGTGGAGGACAGTGGCAGTTCTATTCAGGACTGTAGAATGAGGGACAGCAGAGGCAGCATTGATCATTCTGGATGAGATACTAAGGTTTGAAAGTCTCTTGTGAGGAGAGCTGGCCTGGAAGATTCCAGGCTTTAATGGGAGGCCTGCTGCTTGGCCCTTTGAAAGTGAACATGAAAATTTCCTACAGGCTTTAAATTTGGACAGAATGGCATTTCTATTCGACCTCTCCACCTTGGGAGTTTTTATGTTAAATTTGTTGTTCTTACTTACATGTGATTCTGAGAAGAACTAATTTTCTGCCAAAAATGGCACAGACACCTATTGTGAAACCTCTTAGCCTGTGCAATGAGGAACAGAAAGAGTGTAATGACTGAAAACCGAGAAGCCAGAACTCTTCCACTTTCTGTCTTCCCCACCCGCCAAACTTTCAACTTGCAAACCTGTCACACCCCAGAATCAAAGCTGGTAGTGAAAGGTGAGGGCCAGGAACAGATTGTCACATCAAGGGAGAGACTTGATAACATGCCCTAGATCGCTGTCTAAGAGAGAGGTAACACTGAAAACACTGATATGCTGGGTCTGGGCTCAGCCATTAAGAGGTGGCCAGGGGAAGGACGACATTCCCTTTCTTAAGACTGTGTCCAAGGCTATTGGCAAGGGGCCTCTGAGCCTCAGCAACACAAGACAAATGCAAACTAGCACATTCCCCTCTCCAGAGGTCTGCAGCTCTGAGTCTGGAGTGCTCCATGCCTGGAAATCCATAGTGCCCTGCTGGGAGACGAGCTTAGGGTACTGGCTGAGTTGACATCATGTCAGGTCAATAACAAGAGCTTCTTCATGGGGAATATGACGTTTTCTTTAACCTCTTTGATGGTCAACAAAGCAGCTCCTCCTTGCTGGTCAGAGAGATGTCTTTAAGGCAAAATGTGCATCTACAAACAAAACACACACGGGCACTATGTTCTATAACTGGTCAACCACAGCTTAAGCTACATATAAGGATCCCCAAGTAGGGATCACTGGGTGATGCTTCTGTCATGAAGTTGGTGTCAAACATAGAGAAAATAGGTGCATTCCCTGGAGAGCCCGACTACCCCCGTTTGAACGCCAGTTCTCCCCTTACTCTCTGGTTGTAGCTTCTATGTGCCTTAATTTCCTCATTAACATAACAAGGGTGAAACTGTACCTAGTGGGTGATATTGTTAAGGACTAACCAAACCCACACACACTATGACTGGATCACAGCCTAACTGTTCAGTAATACAGTTTCCTAGGTAACTTAATCATGGCTGGCCAGAACCTACGGTCTTTCCATCTGAGAGCTCTGTACTAACAGGTCCTAGAACAGACATTTTTCCCTCCTGACAAACTGTCCAGAGGTGATTACACTTAGGACCTGAGCCACAAACCAACACATTCACAACACAGTGAGTTCCTGTGTACTTCAGTATCATGTTTAGTCAGCACTCCCAATAGGAGAGCCTGGTTCTTCCCAACACAGGAGAGACAAGGACCCCTGTAGATCTGCCTCTTGTGGGTTCTAGACCAGTGGTTCTCAACCTATGGGTCTCCATCCTTTTGGGGTTGTAGATCAGATATCCTGCATATCAAATACTTACATTATAATTCATAATAGTAGCAAAATTGCAGTTAAGTAGCAACAAAATAATTTCATGGTTGGGGTCACCACAAAGGTCGCAGCATTAGGAAGGTTGAGAAGCACTGTTTTAAGCCTTTGCAAGACAAACTGATGTCTTTAGCAGCAACCTGGCTAGAACTATCTGTGACCATGCTGGGGAGAGCAAGGGTGGGGCCAGAAGCGCAGATGGAGCTGAGCGCAGGGCACTCTACAGCATCCTTATCCTACTTCCCATTTAAAACCACACTGCTTTTGTTGTTTTAGTAAGTGCCCACATCACGTCTCATTTAGAAAAGCAATTTTGTTAGAGCACACGTTAAAAAAAAGTCACTGCTTGGCCACAGAGTAACTGCAACTCTTCACTAACTAAACCTTGTAGCAAGCATTGTGTGTGGAGCCTCCCTTATGTCCCCGGGGAACTCGGTGACACAGCACAGTAACCCTAGTCACCTGGAGCTGAGTCCATGCTGTGTATGTCTGCCCCCAGGCTAGATGTGCGCTCTCTGAGGGAAGGGGCAGGCTCACTCCTCACTGTGTTCTGTGCCTCCTGGTGATCATGGAGTGGAGAGAGAGGGTGGGTCAGTGGGCAGCTGGGTGGTTGAAGGGATGTGGCCAGTGATTTGGCTGACTGTAGAAATGCATTTTTTTATCATGGGCTGAGGACGGTGCAAACCGGAAGCCTCTTGGCAAAAGTCAGTAACCACTTTGGGAGGTCTAGGACAGAGGTTGGAATGAGGACGAATAACCATGCTTGTGACCTCCAAATGTGCAGAGAGACTCTTCCCTCCGAGTTCTTAGGCACTGGGTCCTCGATGGTGCAGATCTCTTTTAAGTGTCTTTTCACCCCTTCAGGAAGATTTTCTATCCATGGAAGTTCTTTGATACAATTCTGACATCTAAGGGGGAAAAGGGATCTGTAGAACTAAGTACAATACTGGAGAGCTGTGAGTAAAGGCAACTGATTGTCAGGTCCTCTTTAGATGCAGGTTCTCTGGTTCCTCGTGTGTTCTTGCTGGGCCTGGCAAGCTGGAGTCTATAGCTGGCTGGAACCCAACCCTCCAGCAGTACAGCATAACAGCCACTGCAACAGCAGCCTTGAAGGGGCAAAAGGATCACACTGCTTCTGGGGTACCAGTATGTCCTTGAGTCCTACAAATAAATCCCAACCTGTCCATACATTCCAAAGATATGCCATTTCCATTAATCATTTGTTCAAAAGACTTGCTGTGAACAGTTCTGCCCATACCAGCTACTTAGGTAGGAGCCAGGATACACAGAAAACTAATACACCATCCCTCCCTATGGAATACTGCCACACCTGGCACATCTGCCCAGTAAAGGGAAGAACTGAATTCAAAGGAAGATGGTCTCAGTCTAACCATACTCTCTACAAAGGCACTGGAGCACATGGTGCTCACATTGATGGTGTGCAGAAGACTCGTGACAGGTGGCTACTCTCTCAGAGTCTCTAGCCCATGGCTAATCTCAGTACTGCTGAGACTCAATGTTGTCGTGCCAGAGCTTGGTGACATAAGGAAAATGACTGTGGGTGATGAGGCAGACATCTGTCTACAAGCATCTCCCCCAAGGGCAGAGATAATGAAAGTGGTCCGTGTGATGAAGAGGCATATTCTAATCAGTTTAGAAGTGTTTCCCATGAAAGAACTTCACCCTTTTCCAAACTATGAACTTAAGCAAATCCTGCCAACCTTATGGAAGCAGGGAAGAGATGGGAGGTGGCAGGGACTCTGTAGGTATGCTGAATGGAGCTGTGGCTTGACAAAGTTGTTCCTCTAGGCAGACTCTGCAGTCACCATACAGCTAGAGCCCTGGGGACCCAAATCTGAAGCTCTCTCCCCACCCACAACAGTCTGCCGACCCATCATGACTGTGTCAATCCCTGATGTGGCTATTCAGTTACCTTTATAAGCTGGTCATCACCTGCTTCTTTCTCTGGCACTGACCTCTGCAGAATAGAGGTCAAAAGAGCAGGAGAGACCCAACTACCTTCCCTGAGTCTAGGATGCAAATGAGAAAGGCAGCCTTCCAGGGTTGACTAGAGAAAAACCAAAACAAATTACTCAACATTCTTCATTAAAGAATGTGACAGGGCTGGGAATATATGTCTGTGGTAAAATGCTTCCCTGCAGGCACAAGGCTCTGGGTTCCATCTTCAGCACTGTAATCAGCAATGTGATGACCATGAAGGTGTCACACACCTGGCAATTACAACTGTCCCTTTAGCAGTTAGCTATTTTCCTCTGACACGGCAGTACTAATTTAGAAGCACAGATCTACACTGCAGTCTCCCAGATTACATTACAAACATAAACTGCAAAGTAATCTCTGAGAGAAAAAAAACATTTGGTGGTCAGAAGTATGAACTACTGTCAGATTCACTTTCTTCTTAGGAATTCATCATGTGTCACGACATGTGAAAAGTCTCCACATCCCCCAGCCAGGTCCATCTCCCTAAGTGGTTATCCAGTGTTTAAGGTGCACATTCCTCCTGGAACCGTGTTGCCACACGGCATACACTAACCAGGAGCAACAATGTGCCAAAGAGCTACTGCCTGGGTTTAGCCATGGCTCTGCTACGTATTAGCTTAATAACCTTAAGCATGTTAGTAAATCTCTTCCAGTCATAAGATGAATGTCATGGTCACAATACCTACCAACGTGCAAAGTGACAGTTCCTGCACTTCAGCACAGTGGGCAACAGAGCAGCATTTATACACCAAGCAGAACCCATGTTCCAAGACACTTAGGGAAATAGTACAAGAAATAGAATCCCTGTAGGATTCTGGGGCTCCTTGAGAAAACTGCTGACAAGCTGATGGTTGCATGCCTTTACTCCCAGCACTGGAGAGGTGGAGTTCAAGGCCAGCCTGGTCTATACAGTAGTAAATTCAAGGCAAGCTAGGGCTACCTGGTGACATCCTGTCTCAGAAAATTACACATTAGTGGAAAGATGGGAAGTCATGAGAAGGGAATGGAGACTTTGGAGCTCAGAGAGGGTGAGGAAAAATACTTCTAAATGTGAGGGAGCTTTTGAGTCTGTAGCCAAACTGTCAGATATCAAAATGCCAGTGGCACTACACCAAGAAGAAAGGTGACAGCAGCAGAGACAGGAAAAGAGAGGACAGAGGACTAGGTGTGAGGGTGACAAGATGGCCCGGGCAGTAGGAAATGGCCCCAGGTTGGGTACAGAAGATGAATATCCTGGGAAGAGAGGGTTCAAATCTATCCTGGTCTTGAGCTCACATGGTGAATTTAGGGAGACATAGTAATGAGAGGCAAGCAATCCTGGGAATACCTCGGTTCATGGTGCAAGAATGTGTGGAGGAGAGAACGGGGCCTGTCCTGAGCCAGGGCCACACCCGAGAGATGTGGGGGCATGGTGTATCATGAATAGTCTTGGCAACAGGGATGCTAACATCTTGAAGCTGCAACCCTTCCTCCTTTCCTGCCTCTTCCCAGTAGATTACAGAAGCCTGAGGTTTCTACCAATGAATATAACATAGGTCCCTTCTTGTTCTATGCTGGCTAGGGATTGCCAAATTCCTTTCAATCAATGAAACTATGTAGTATGTATTCCAAAGCATTGAAGCATTGAGAAACAGATACTAATGTGCCCTAGAATCTGGGAAAGGAGACACGGGAACCCAGGGCTGCAAAGTGCCATTGATGGGGACTTCCTGACAGAAGTGGCTCTGCAGAGTAAGCAATCCAGGTCCCCCCCCCTGCAATTTGGGTCAAAGACAGTAGCTTATAAGGTGGCCAGGAAAAAAAATGATTTTGCCTTAGCCCAAATCTACCTCATATGTCTCCAGCCAATAAAAGACTTAGGCTTCACATGCTAGAAAACTCCACACCCTACTCTGATGCGTTGCCTACTTCCAGTATGAAGAGTTGCTATGAGGGAACAAGCAACCAGGGGTCCTCTGGGGCAACTGTGGTAGATACAGTTCATGATGATGACAGTCAAGTTGAAACCATGTAATATGGCAACCTAGCATAGGAATAAGGAATTATAGTTAAATTTTAACCGGAACATTGAGCTAGGGCTATAACTCCGTGATAGCCCTCACATGAATGAGAGCCTGGGTTCAATCTCCAAAAAACACACACATACACACAGCAGTATATATTCAAATTACCAATAACTGCATCAAATACCTTCACTCTATCCCTGATGCCTTCATCCCTTCCTTGGACCAAATGCATCCCTGAGGTTCACTGAAGCAGAGGGATGGAGTTTAGAATGGGTGCAGAGTCAGTAGTGTCTGTTGTACATATTGCTTTGTAATAGAAAAAAAGACATGTTTTCCCTCTGTCATACCTATTACAAAGCAGCTCTATCAAATCCACAGTCCTGCTCATTTCTAGTCCCAGTGGTTTGATGGAATCTCCAGGCTCTACTGGCTCATCCAGTTAGCTGCCTCTCCTCTCTTGAAGAATAGCACTCATCAAACACCACCAGCCATGTCATTCCTGCATGAAACCCCTGTTCTGGTTGGCTGACTCACTTTGAGGTGTCTTAGCCAAGAACAGGCGCCAGCTGTGGTGTGACCCTGAAACAGGGCAGGGTGCAGGCTCACCCAGATAAGACTGGCAAGTGCCGGGGGAACATTGTGAAATAACCCTGGGCCAGACCATAGCCTGGTCCCATGCCACTCCATTCCTCAGGCTGCACTTGCTATGATGCCTACCAGCAAGATAGTGTCTCTGCACCAAGAGCCTCCTAACAAGTTCTACATGCAAGTGGAAGCACCATTCATTCCACTCAGACACCAGGGAAGAACACAGCCATCCTAATACAGTAAAACAGCAAGAGGCCACCTACACATGTGAATGGCTCTTCTTTGACAGTTGATTGTACTACAACTGAAGAGGTAGAACAAATAAGATACAAATTGCCTCTCACACCCAACAAACACAGTATCCGGCACCAGTATCCAGGACCTCTGCAGTGTGCCAGGCAGTGTGTCTGTAGTATCTGATTTAACCCTCACAGTGGCCCAGTGAAGCAAACATCACTTCATTGCTCTTTTTTGTTTGTTTGTTTGTTTGTTTTGTTTTGTTTTCATTTGTAAATATTCCTGTATCCTCCATCTCTTTTGATCAATGGGCAGCAAGGAAAAAGGCAGGAAGCCATTACCTTCCTAAGTGGCCCTTCCTTCCCTGACTCCAGTCCTCTGTGGCATCCCCATTCCAGAGTTTTTCCATCTCGGGCAGAAAAATAAACCCAGCAATGTGTCTTTTAGTATTTCCAACTTAGTAAAATAATAATAATAATAATAATAATAATAATAATACTCAACCCAGCAATGTGTCTTTTAGTATTTCCAACTTAGTAAAATAATAATAATAATCTCAACACTGGGGAGGCAGGGTAGATGGATCTCTGTGAGTTCAAGACCAGCCTGGTCTACACAGCAAGTACACAGGTCTACACAGTCTATACAGAGCTACATAGTAAGACTTCGTTTCAAAAAGCATGGAGGGGAATTTGTCATCATTTCATGTATGTGTATTACTTATTTTGATCATATTCACCCCTTATTGTCTTTCTGATCCTCCTCCCTCACCAGTGGTCCCCTTTTCTTCCCAAGTAGTCTCCCTTCTACTTTCTTTAATTGTTTTAATCTAAATTCCATATTAGAAAAAAACATGCAAAAAAAATAGTTGTCTTCTGGAGACTGGCTTATTTCACTTAACACATGATCTCTAGATCCATCCATGTTCCAAAAAGTGACCTGATTTCATTCTTGTTTGCTGCTGAGTCTGTGTGTCACATGTTCTTTATCCATCCAACTGGTGAAGGATACCTCAGCTGACTCCATCCCTTGTCTATTGTGAAAACAATGACATGGCAAACATGGATGTGCAGATACCATTGCAATGTCCTGACTTAGATGCTTTTGAGTATATATACCCAAGAGTGCCATAGCTGACTCCTGGGTTTCCAAGCTTTAAAGTCAAGCATCGACATTTTGTTCTTTGATTTCACTCTTTCTGAAGGCAAGAGCATAATGAAAAATTCACAATACCCAATTACATTTGAATTCAAAAAAATACCAAATAATTTTATAGCAAAAGTGTGTGCCAAATATTGTATGGGACATAACTTTTTCTAACATTTTGTTGTCACTCATCTTCTTCAAGTTTGATTTGGCATCCTATATTTCTATTTGCTAAGTCTGACAGCCACCCTTTGGGTCTGCAATGGTCTCTTTTTTTAAGTACCCTCAATTGGAATAATGATAAGAGATAAATGGTCTATGTTTGCCCTTTGCAGAAAGGAAATTACGTTTATACACAGTGTGATTTTCCCGTTCAAAATGCAAACTTTCATGAACTTAAAAAAAAAAAAAGAATAGTAGGGGCCTTTTATTTGCTAAAACCATGGAGTTGGATATCTCAAGGCATTTATTCGAAATCACTAAAATCACCATGTGCTACATATGTTGGGAAGCACATGCTTCTGCACACGTGCTACATGCATGCATGTGCCAAGACCTGCTGTTCCTGATTCTTTCAGGCCACAAGGACAAAAGAAAATTCCACCAAAGAGAATTCAGCAAAGTCCTAGTGACTTCCCACCTCCACCCACACACTGTTATGGTTGAGTCCGAATTGGTGCCTTAACTGAAGCATCATCTATGACACTTCCTAAGCAATTTAGACCCATTAGTAAAAAGAAAGCAACTATGGCTATTCATCCTTCTCAGAAGTGACTGCCCGACAGAAAGGGCAAATAAGATGGAACACTTTGACCGAGGTTATTATAAAAGCAAAAACCTTGTCTCGCGTTGCATTTTTGTCTCACCTATGCCTAGTTACAGAGGTGTCCCTGCCCTAGGACTCCATGACAATGACACTCTGAAAGACACAATTAGCTTTCCATAAAGATGTGCCCAAGGTCATTGTTTCATTGCTGTAACAAAATACTAAATAAAAACCATGTAAAGGAGAGAAGATGGGTTCAGGTTGCTGGTCTCAGAAGTCTCGGTCTGCTGCTCCAGTGTTCCTGAGTCTGTCGTAAAACAGGGCGTTATGGAGGACAGCCTGGCAGAGGAAATCAACTCACATAGAAAGTAGGGAGATGAAGAAGCCAGGAGTAAGATGGACCCTCAAAGACACACCCCAGAAATCTATTGCTTCCAACAGGCCTGTCTTCCATTCTTTAGCCCCATATTGATAGTCTGTTCAATCATGAAGCCATCAACCATTTGATCCCTCATGATCCTATAACTTTTTTTTAAAGCCCCAGTTCTGGACCATACAATGGAGTCCACATTTCAAGATATAAACCTTTAGATGAACACTTCGTGTCAACTATACCACAACCTCACCCACCATCTCACATCTTCCTGTCACTCCCCATCCTTCCCGAAGCACCTTCCCTTCATGAGCAAAATTAATATTCCCTCCTTTTCATTCTCCTTCCTTAGTATTGATGTTTCCATAGTCACAAGCAGCCCCTGCCTTTGATTGCACTATGACCCAACATATAGCAACTCCAAAACTATTTTTGTACTTTTCATAAAGTATAAACTTGGTACAAGGGGGGATGGATTGCGAAACAGATTAATACTGTCCTTGTGTCCTTGTGAGAAAGGTTAACTTTCTGCCTAGTGGACTGTTTCACCTCTGTTGCTGGAGTGTCCAGGACTCATCCCAGGCTTGGATCTATCCTACTTCCAAAGAGCTGTGCATAAAAGACTTCGTCCTGTCCAGGACTTGAGACCTGACTGTCGCTGTGCAGTAGCACAGAAATAAAGACATCACTTATTCTCTTCTCATCCCAGACATCTGTAGCCCTCACCACCAGGCAGCATCTCTGGTGTAGAAGGCTATGGCTAAGTCAGTAATGTGTTTGCTGTCCAAGCCTGAGGACTGAGTTCAAGGCCTAGAGCTCATGGAACTGAACACACACACACACACACACACACACACACACACACACACACAGGCACACATGAGTACACATGGGGAAAAGCTCCTGCCTTCAAAGACCTTTTTATACCAGTACCATGGGAGTTGGCCATCCCATGGCCAACTGATCAAAGGTGAGTCTGTCACCAGCCTGGAATGACTAGGACAGGCAGCCTCAAAGATGGCTCTGAGCAGCCATGCGGTGGCCATTAGGAATAAAGTAAGCCGAGGGAGCTGTTGGAGGATGAGGCCTCCAGCTCCTCCTTCCTGGGGCCACACATTGCATTATGTCTCCTTTCCCTCCTCTGATCGTCCCTCCTCAGAAAGTTTAATGTTCATAAATTGAACAAAAAAATAATTAGAACGTAATCGAGCTCCTATTTTGTATGGCTTAGTTAGTGGTAGGGCTCTTGCCTAGCACACACAAAACCCTGGGTTCAATCCTCAGCACCTCATAACACTGGGCACGCTGATACACAGCTACAATCCCATCACATGGATGTGGAGTAAGAGCATGAGATTTCAAGAACATCCTTGGCCATAGGGGGGTTGAAGTCAGCCTGGGCTACATGAGAACTGTCTCAAAGAGGGAAGGAGCTCTAAGGAGATGGCTCAGGTGGTAAAGTCCCTGTCATGTTAGCCAGATTCCCCAACACCCACATAAAAAGTGGGGGCAGCAGAGAAAGGACAGTCTCGTTGAATCCATGAGCTCCAGACTCAGTGAAAATAAAGTGGAAAGCAATAGCAGAAGACACCCAACTTAAGAATTTGGCCGCTGCACACACACTCACAGACAGGGGTAATGGAGACAGACAGACAGACAGAGAGACTGACCGATCGACCCATGGATTGAGAAGGACAGGACCAGTATAAAGAGTCATGAAGTCATACATCTCCTACTTTCTTACACAGACAATAAGAAAAGCCTGGGGTCAAAAGCAAGGCCAGGGCAGAAAACCTCCAGTACAAGAATGTAGCCGAGCCGAGCCTCCGTAAGCGAATGTTAAACACACCTATTATAGCAGTGACTAACAACGCTGGATGGAGTACACACAGTGTAAACACCTTTAATACAATTCTAATTCTCTCTCTGCTTCAAGAGCCACACACTGTTATGGCAACAGAACAGGAAAGCAGATCACAGTATTAATTTGATATCTCAGCTCCATTTGTTCCACATTTACAATACAACGCTCGCATAATAAGCAGCCGGGCCTGAGCCAGAGCTGAAAAGCACTCTCGCCACTGAAGGGCACCATGGAGCATCCTCTCAGCCTTGGGTTTTGTGAAATAAAAAATAAATAATAATTTTCTACAAAGAATGCCAGTTTCGTCTCCCATACAGTCTGCTATTTGATTGACAACACATGAGAAAGAGGATTGTGCAAGGCAGGAAGACAGAGAGACCTGGAAGGCAGCACAGCCTGCGAGGAACAATTTCGAATCTGAGTTGAGGAAACCCACTCAGTTAGGGTGCTCAGCCCCCAGGGATTGTCGCCCCTTTGAGCACCCCCACCCCTCCCAATGACACGCTTTACAACCAGAGAGATCTGCTCCAAAGAGAAACCTGAGCAAAAGCCCTTCCATTTGCCAGTGTATCTTTTAGTTATCTTGCTGCTGTGACCAAATTCCTGGCAGGAAGCAGAGTAGGGGAAGAAGGGTTTGCTGAGGCGTGTGGTTTGAGGGTACAGTCCCTCACAGAGGGGAGGTGTGACAGTTGGAACTGCGGGAAGCTATCCAGCAGGAATATGTGGATGCTAGCCTGCATTTCAGAAGACCAGAAAGCACAGAGAACCTGGGCCCAGGAGCTGGCTGGACTATAACCCTCAAGGGTCTCCCAACTCCTCCAGCACCACCCCACCTCCTACGGACTCTACAGCCCCAAAACTATGCCACCAAAGAACCAAGATTCAAACATACGAACCTATGAGGGGTGTTTTCAGTTCAAACCATCACATCCCTCTCCTATGAAACTGTCATAAGTTGAAAACCCCTAAGTCAACAGTTCATGCGACATAAACCCAGTCATAACTACGTGATGTCTGAGGCTAGCACACCTAAGCACCAGCATCAACATCAGACATCATGAAAACGGTTCACTTCTGGTGGGAGGATAGACCTTTAGAAAAACATCCCTCAGGGACAGAATTAGTGACTGAATCACCAAAGGTACTGGGCAAACTGTGGTACCCTGGGGCCTCACACAATGAACATCTCTCTACCACAGTCTTGATAAGGAGCAAGGTCTTTGTTCTATCTCAAGTTGCCTGAGAAGACCCCACCTCTCAACACTATTACTCTTGGGATCAGGTTTCCTCAAAAATATCTGGGCAAGGCCTGAGAGACAAATTCAGACCATACTAGTGGAAGAAAACAGAGAGGTGGAAGGGGAACATGCTCTGTTTGATTTCAGTTCTCATCATCTAGGCCAGCCTCAAACTTACTCTATTGCCAATGATGACCCCCTGCCTCTACATCCCAAGTGCTGGGGTTACAGGTATGAGCTGCCATACCTGGTTTATATGAGGATGGGATCCAGTGTGTGGTGGCTGGTCTCACTAAAACCCAGGCATCTAGACTTGGCTCTCAGGGATTTTCTTGATTGGATCATTTGAGGTGATGCCCTAAATCTGGTCGAAACCTAACAGTCCACATAAAACAACCGGGAAGAGGGAGGCTTCTGCTTTTCCCTTCTTGCTTTCACTCTGATTGCCAAATGCATCTCTCCTGCTGGCACATGACTTTGTTCATGTTAAAATAAATCTGCAATTTGGGGGATTCCAACATAGGCTGAAGACCAGCTTAGACATCTAACCGTGGACTGAACACTACATGATTCTTGGTATTTCTGAAGGGAGACAGCCATTGATGGACTGGTCAGACCACAGTCTGTTAGCCACTCTAACAAACCCCTTTTAATATCTGTTCACTCTGTCAGTTCCGTTCCTCTAGGGAACCCTGACTAATGCACAGACCTTCCTGCATGCTAAGTCAATCGCTCTGCCAACCAAGCCCGCAATCCCAGCCCCCAGGAAATTTAAAACTCCCTTGCCCTAACTCTACCCGGTTATACAACCAAGTCTCACCCCACTCTCCAAGAATACCAAGACATGGAAATATGGAGTGGGTCCCCACAGATGACAGGCAGAAAGGAGGCAGCCCTAGACAATAAGAGAAACAAGACAGCCTCCAATGAAGCAAACAGGACTGTGCTCCCAGCCTTTCTCCAGAGAAGCTGAAATAGCTCTGGGAAAAGGAAGATCCACAAATACCATGCACAGGAGTCAAAAAGATGGACCAGATAATGTTCTCCTTCCCCATATACCCAAGACAATGAGTCCCACATAGGCTAACCCACCTCCACCTTTCAAAGACAGGGTCTCACTATGTAATTCTAGCTGGTACCAAACTCTCAAACCTCCTGTGTGTGGTGTCAGAGTTGAGCCATGACAGTGGTATGTGTGCTGTCAGAACTAAGCTGTGACAGAGATGAGTTGTGACAGTGGTGTACATGGTGTCAGAGTTGAGCTGTGACCATGACATGTGTGCTGTTCAGTTGTGATAGAAGGCTGTGCTCTCCTTCATGGTGACTCCAGGGTCACTCAGAGCTAACCATGCCAGATCATTGTTCCTCCCCAATCCACGGGGGTGGGGTGGGGTCTGCTGTGCAGCTGCTTGCTAAGGGTGAGGGAGAACACGGAAATACTCTAGACCGAAGGGACACACAGATTTCACTCACCTCAACCTCAGCCACCTCCCCCATCAGCACCCTAGCAAGTCTGAACTCACTCCTCGATATCACTCCTCTTCTTACCCATCTGCCACCTGCTCTCCCCACCCACCCACCAAATGGGAGTGTTTAATGGAAGCAGCTTCAAAAGAAGAAAAAAATCCAAATAACAAAGAATCGTATAATTACTCTACAGCTCCTTGTCCTTGGTAATTTTACGCCTGTGTTGCTATAATTACACATTATGCAGAGTTACAGAGTCAGAGTGCTTGTGTGGCCGAGCAGTGACATCTGCAGGATCCTCAAATAGGGGGGAAAAAAGGAAGTCCCCAAACGCCTGAGTTTGCAGTGCTTTTGTGTAAAGCCCTTCACCCCTTGACCAGTGCAAATCCATTAGAC
This sequence comes from Mesocricetus auratus, assembly GCF_017639785.1. Classification (NCBI taxonomy): domain Eukaryota; kingdom Metazoa; phylum Chordata; class Mammalia; order Rodentia; family Cricetidae; genus Mesocricetus; species Mesocricetus auratus. Next base: position 24,437,107 of record NW_024429196.1, on the reverse strand, counting down.
TCCTCTCCTTTGCTTGGCCACCTCTGAAAATGGTTCCTCCTGCAGGAAGCAGAAAGAATCTCCATTGAGGCTACTCTCCATGGCTGCAGCCCTCCGTGGCTGTCTATACTCCATGAGCCTCTGATTCTTTACTTAAAGGCAAATCTGGTGATATTACTCCCTGCCCAATCTTCTTCACAGGCTTCTGCTATCATTTGGACATAAATTGAGTGTGTCTGAGGGGTTTGTGTGTTGAAAGCTTCGTCCTCTCTGTGGTGGTGTTAAGAAAGAAACATCTTTAGGGCACAGGGCCTCATGGAAAGCTAATTAGAGAGTGGTGGGCAACCATATTTGGAAGGGATTAATGAAGGTCTGACAGAACTGCATTAATTCCTACAAGAATGTCAGTTGTTATAAAGGATCTGACATCATTCCTAAATTCCTTAGCATCCTGGCTCACACCCACCGTTATGAGGCCATGCACCACGAGGCTCCCACCAAAGCCAAGTACATCCTGGCTCTTTGCTCTTGAATTTCCAGAAGTGTAAACTATCTAAGCATCGTGTGTATGTGTGTGTGTGTGTGTGTGTGTGTGTGTGTGTGTGTGTGTGTGTGTATCCTTACAAAGAACCCCCAGACTCAGGTATTTTTTAATAGCAAAAGAACCGGGCTGTACTGAGACAGTTTGCTATTGTCTCTAAGAGAAGGAGCCTTTCATAATTTCACAGATGACAAGGAAGTTTGACTGCTCCCTCCTTCTGGCAAGGGCTTCACTCCAGGGTGAGAGGGTGAAGCCCAGACCCAGCCTCCATCCCTGTGCCCAGTGCCCAGTGCTCTCGCTTCTCCCTGCATGAGAGGAACTGCAGCAGGTCACCCACAAGCAGAAATTAGGACTCTTCAGTCCTGGCAGCTCCCTGGCAGAGAAGTGCAGTGTTTTCAGAAGCATGCTCTTGAGGCTGACAGGAGTAACAGGAACTAGGTAAGAGGTGAAAGGTGGCACTGCACAGTTTCTAGGACCTAAAGCGTGGCATCAGCAGCCTCTTAGCATTGGTCGTGGATTTCTCCTCCTCCAACCGAGTCAGAGTGAGGAGTCCAGAAGCCTTCTCATTCATCTGTTCAAAAGACTCTGGAGCTGGTGAACTGTGCTCCCATGAACAACGGTGGAAATGAAGTTCAGAACCTACCCTGGCCATCTAGAGGCCTAACAGCCAAGATCCTCAAAGCCAAGCAAACTGCATGGCACCCCATCAACCACTGTCGTGTCAGTATCTGGGCCCTCACCTCTGGGTTCCGTGGGGGTTAATGCCGGCTGAGTAACACCACCTTCTTAGACATAACCCCACCCGAACCCTAGGCCCAACTGCATACCCTCACTCACATAGTTCTTCACCCAGCTGTGCTCCAAGAGGCCAGCTCTCAAAAAGCTGATGGCCATCCCCCAGGGCCCTGGGATGCTAAGGAGAAGGAAAACCAGGGTTGGTCAGAGAGACTCAAGGCCCCTATCATATGACAAGGACGCTGGAGTGATGTGACTGCTGTGTGAGAACAGATTATCAGGGCCGTATAAGGATTCAGGCATCATGCTGGCCTGCCCCTGTCAACCGCAGAATGCACGCAGGCAGTACCCTGGTCAGCCCAGGTGCAAAGAAAGACCTCCGCCCACTTAAGCTCTCTTTCGTTCTCTCTTTCTGGTCTCTCGTTCCCACTCTCTTTCCTTCTCGAAACCGCTGCTCCTCTGCAGCAAACTGCACTTTTCCTGTCTCCTTCTCTTCTGTTCCCTCTCTCTCTTTACCTCTTTTCTCTTTCCTCCCCATTTCCCTTTCTAATAAAACTTCTCACTTAAGCTCTGCCTGCCTGGCGTGTTTATCCCTCCGCCTAGGTCATCCTCACCTGCCATGGAATCCGACAAGGTCCCTCGCACTTTGTTCCTAACAGCCAGGACTTGAAAATAGTGCAACCAGCTAAGAACGAAGCCTCCAACAGGCAAATCTTTGGGAGGAAGAGGCTTCATATCCAAACCCTAACTGCTGCCCATTCATCTTGTCCCTGTCTGCTGCACAATGAGCCCTGGGCCTCAGTCACATAGACTGAGCTGATGTTCAAGCAGTGACCCCTGGACAGGTATATAGTTCAACCCATAGCAAGATAAGCCATACCATTTCCCAGCTCAAACAGGCACCACGCCTGCGGGAAATGACAGGTCCAGGCTCAGTTAGACAGCCTTTGAATGTTTTACTGCCCTGGCCCAGAAGACAGGGCTCTCTAAGAAGCCCACAGGCTTTCTGAGTCAATGGAAGCCACTCTGCCCGCACCCCCAGGGAGGAGGTCCCACTGAGAGGATCAGAAAAGATAGAAATGGCCTCAGGAGCCGGGCGGTGGTGGCGCACGCTTTTAATCCCAGCACTCGGGAGGCAGAGGCAGGCGGATCTCTGTGAGTTCGAGGCCGGGCTGGACCGGCAGCCTCCAAAACAATACAGAGAAACCCTGTCTCGTAAATCCAAAAAAAAAAAAAAAAGAAAGAGAGAGAGAGAGAGAGAGAGAGAGAGAGAGAGAGAGAGAGAGAGAGAGAGAGAGAGAGAGAGAGAGAAAGAGAGAAAGAAAGAAAGAAAGAGAGAAAGAAATGGCCTCAGGAACCCATGCAGCCCACCCTACCCTGCCCTCAAGCTCTCTGTCCCCAGAGACACCCTCCAACCACTCAGCCTCCAGCTTTCTGCTGGGGGGTATCTCTCCCCAGGAGGACTGTGAGAGCACATCTAGTCACAGTCTAGTCTTCCCCACAGGTGAGGGGCAGAAGAGAACACGGTTTATTGATGGCACCCTGGCCCGGTTTGCCAAGGCTACCTTGACATATCACCCCTCCCTGGTGGCTTAACTGCTCCAGCTTCTCGTGGCTCCTGGCTCTCCCCATCTCATGGTGATTTCTCTCTCCTTGCACCCATCTTTCGCATGGCTTCCCCAATGTCTCTTCTGTGTCACCCAGGAACACATCCAATCCCATTTTGATCCTTATCTTAGTCAAATCTGCTGAGAGCACTATCTCCAAGTCAGGTCACAGCTGATAGCTGATGTCCTAAGCCAAGACAGATTCCTGGGAGGGGGGCATGACGTTAAAATACTTGATGTTCGACAGGGAAGCTGAGGTGTGTAGAGCTTGAGTGCTTACCTAAGACCGTATGCACCCCGAATCAGTCACCAGCGTCCCTAATTCAGCCCTTTTGCATTGCCTCCAATTGGGGGCCCTCCCAGTACAGTGTTCTCAGCTGGGGAAATAATCCCACGTTCTGCCCAGCTCCTCAGCTGTGCCTTTTGCCCAGGTCTGTGGTTAGGTGGAGCAACAGGAAGGTGATGACTTAATATTACATAAACCCGGATCATAGAGAAGTCGAAACTATAGGGAGGCCTGCTCAAAAGGCCAGCCTCCCCCATGCTGGCTCTGTGGGATAAAACTGACTGGAAAGTTGTGCTCAGAAAGGTCTGTGTCTTTGTAGATGCAAGAGGTGAGAGAAGGGCATCTTCAAAGTGTTCCCTTCATCTAAACCACCATTGAGCTCAACCCTGTGCCGGGCACAGATTCCAGAAAAAGCATGGGGTACTTTGAACTTTAAAGAGGGCAGCCACCTGGCTGCTGTGCAAAGCCCAGACTGGTAGAGAAGCCAAGGACTCAGATCCCCTGGGCTCGGAGACACCACACAGACACGCCAAGAGCGAGACAGATGAAGCAATGTGCTCAGAATAACACAAAATAAAGAAAGGGTGATTCGGGCCAAAGGGACCATGCGAGAGGAAAATGGAATCGGCCTAGAACTTTCCACAGGACAAGCACTCGAGGACAGAAAGGAACAGCTGGAGATTTCAGGTGGCCAATGAAGATCCCCTGCCCTCACCTGTGTTTCTGGAAATAGGGAGAGCCTGTCCCATGGTCTTTGATGGAAGACTTATATGCGGCCCTCATGACTCCGGCTTGGAGAGTGTGTCTGGGAATGATTGTTCTCAAGGCCAAACAGTAAGGCCAGGGGCTGGGGGACACTGGGATAGTATGGGGGGGATCTGAACACTTCAAAGGGACACCCACAAGAAGGACCAGCAGCAAACAGGTCACTGGGTGGTTCTGAGTGGTCCTGTAGATAGCAGTGCTAACATGCCCACATGCTCCTCTGAGGATGCGCTCACCACCCCCAGCACACAGGCAGACGGAGGAAAGGACAGAGTTCGCCCAGCAAGTTCACATCCACCAGGGTCCCACAAGCTTCCCCTCTGAGGTGACTCATACTGGGTGGTGTTGGGTTAAGCAACATAAAAGTCCTCCCTGAGATTTTTCTTCATTCTCTTCCCATTCCCCCCCCCCAGAACACATGTATGATCTGATTTTCTAATAGATACATGTGCACGCTCATACACCCATGCCCTTGCGTGTGGAGCCCAGAGGTCAATGTTGGATGTCTTCCTTGATAGCTTCCCCCATTCTGTGTGTGTGTGTGTGAGAGAGAGCAGACAGACAGACAGACAGACAGACAGACAGACAGACAGAGACAGAGACAGAGACAGAGATGAAAGGCCGGGCCAGGGGGGTCTCTCCCAGAACCTGGAGCTCACAGACTGAGCTAGTGTGACTGGCCAGTGTGCCCCAGGGATCCTCCTGTTTCTACATCTCCAGAACTGGATTACAGGTACACACCATCATGCTCAGATTCCTACGTGAGTGCTGGGGACAGGACATCATGGCAAGCACTCAATCCACATAAGCCCTCTTTGGGGTCCTCTGGAAGGTTCTTTCAAATGACTCGCTCTTTCTGTCACCACGTGAAGTCACTCATGCCCTCTGGTTTGCGTGTGTTAAGTGCTCAGTAAACACTGCAAAGGAAACGGCATCCCGGTCCTTGTGTTTGTTGTTGTGTGTGCAAAGCTGCTGACCAGGCCATAAGGGGACACAGGGAATCCAGGGTGTGACTATTGCCTAGATGGAGGTTTCTCTCGGGATAGACTGGAGACCCAAGACAGCAAGTGACAAGTGAGTGGGTGGCTTGTGTGGCAGCCAGTAAGGCTGCTCATCAGAGGGAAAGAGGAAGACAGGGTGGTGGTTTGATGACAGAGGGGACACAAAAAGTACATGCTTGCCGGGCGTTGGTGGTGCACGCCTTTAATCCCAGCACTCGGGAGACAGAGGCAGGCAGATCTCTGTGCGTTCGAGGCCGGGCTGGACTGACAGCCTCCAAAACAATACAGAGAAACCCTGTCTCGTAAAAACCAAAAAATAAAAAAAAAGTACATGCTTGGTGGACTTTGAATCACGATTCCTCTCATTCCACTAACCACTCACTTCATGAATTCCTTCCTGTCTGTCCTTGACTGTTCATCCTTATTGGCTCTGTCACACGTCAACTTCCAGCCACTGGCATGTCCCCAGCCCATGCTTGGGCATCTTTCTCTGCTCAACCATTCCTTTGATTTTCTCTGATGACTGCCACCCACCTGTGGACAACCCCCACCTATGTCCTCAGCCTAGATGGCCCTTGCTAAGGTACCACACAAGGCTCACTCCGCATCCTCCCTGAGTCTGTTCAGATGTCCCTTTCTCCATGAAGGCCACCATAACCAGTCCTCTGGAAATTGAAATCCAGAACTCTCCACCCACAAATCAGTAGTGCCCTGACAGAAAAGTTGAGAGCTGACAGACTCAGTTCACAGGCTGCCATAATTCTTCATGCAAGAGAAACTCTGAGGTCTTTTTCTCAAGGACACTAATCCAACGTGAAGACCCCACCCTCATGACTAATCACCTCCAAGGCTTGCATCTAAATGCTACCATCTTTGTGTGAAGATCTGAACACACTAATTTTGAGAGTACTATTTCGCATCTGAAATGTCCTCCACAGGCACATGATCTGAGTGTTTGTTCCTCCATTTGGAGACACAGTTTCTGGAGGCTAGGAGATAGAGCTTTGTTAGTGGAAGTAGGCCAGTAGGGGCAGATCTTACATGGTTACGCTCACCTCTAATTTCATCTTACTTCCCTGCTTCCTGGTCTACCACAACCTCCCTCTGCCATGAACGCTGCTGTGCCTTCCCCAACACAACAGACTGAAAGCCTCTGAATGAATCACAGTGAGTCTCTCATCCCCTAGCTGCTCCTGTCCAGGATTTGGCTCACAGGAACGCAGATATGAGTAACACAAGCCACCCAAGCATCCCATCAACAGCAGTGCTTTATCCAGTAATCCTACTGCCCTGTTCACAGATCAAGTCTCGCTCCCCGTGTTTGATGGAAACTAACCAAACCATGACACCTGCTCCGAGTTCTTCCTGAACACACTCTAGGTCAGATGACACAGCTACCACCTTTTCAGGCAGCTTCCATGAGGAAGGTCATGTATAGAGCCACTGTCTCCCTGGACCTGGCCGCCAGCCCTCGCTCCATCTCCTTGCTGCTAAAACCCGTCACAGTTCGAGGCCAGGCTGGACCGACAGCCTTCAAAAACAATACAGAGAAACCCTGTCTCATAAAACCAAAAAAAAAAAAAAAGTCACAGAACACCCCTCTGTGTCATCACAAAATCTCCATATCAGTCCCACTTTACAGAGGGTAAGCAGAGGTCCCAGATAGTCCAGGATTTTCCCCAAATTCCCAAGGTTACTCAGTGGCCAATATGGAACCTCAGTCAGCCTTTTGGATCCCAGTGATCTTGTTTGTGTTTCTGTCAACATAAAATCCTAGACTTTACAAGGGTCAGCTTCTTGATTGGGGAAAAAAAAAGCTCAGAATACTTCAGGGGAGGGTACAATTTCTTCATGGAGTATCACAGATTACTTTAAAAAATCTCATGCAGAATTTTAATTCATACCAGCCAAAGTAATGAATGGGACTGTGACATGCTACAGAAGTTGAGAAGGAAGCATTTATGAAGACAGACAGCCATCTGCAAGATCCCCAGCTTGGGAGCTCAAAGCTGGTCACATGGCCTGCCAAGCTCTGCAGAGGTGACAGTGCTCGGTGTTCAGATGAGGAAATGGAGTAAGAAAGGGACATCTGGGTATCCCTGTTTATACAGAGAGCAAGCTGGCTCCAGGCTAGGCTTACAAAAGCCCCTCCCGGTTCTGAGCTCACCTGTAACTGGTGCTAATGCAGTCTGAGGTTGCATCATATACTGAATGAATCTGACTCTGGAATGATAAGAACCACCCAATAAATTATGCCAGCAAAGATACTAGAGTGGAAAATGACCTTAGAGGTCACCTGGGCTAGTGACTGTGAGCCATGTGTATGTTAGAGTCACCCACGGAGCTGTGGAAGGCCAGGCCCAGCCTCTCTTTGGGGCGCTGGTCTGCGGTGCAGCTGAGCATCAGTTTTCAAAGCTCCTCACTGTTTGTGGGGTACAGTCACAGGACTGATCCAACCTCCATTTTAGAGGTGAGAAGCCCACTCTGGGGCTTTGGAAGGATTTTTCTCTCTCTCTGGAGGTATGCAGGGAACAGACCAGAGACCAAGGCAGGCATGACAGTGGACCAGGGGGCTGCTTCCTCACATCTGGGCAGAGCAGCAAGCACTGTTGAATGAATGCTGGCCTCCAGATGGGGCTCGCCTCCCCTTTAATCAGACTCTTCAGGTAAAGCCTTCCTCAGTTAGTCCTCTCTAGAAACACCCCTCAGGCAGACCCAAAGGAGAGCTGCACTAGTGCTGTAGGCATTTCCTAACCCCACCAAGCTGACCACGGAAATAAAGCAGCCCAGCAGTTCAAGGTACGACATCCTGTTTGTGGCCCCAGACAGACCTGGGATTCACTCAGCCTTGACTCTGTACTAGCTGTGTGTTCCTTGGCCAATTAATGCACCTCTGTGAGATCTGGGCTTTTTCTTTGCTATGTGAGGATCCTAAGAGCACCAACTACACAGCAGCGGAGCCCTGCTTTGCGGACAGCCGGCAGTTGGAACCAATTTTGACCAAGTCATCCAAATCACTCCATCAGCTCCCTGACAGCTGGGACAGGAATCACATGAGAAAACGGATATTCAGAGAAGCCAAAAGTACTTGCTCAAGGTCACACAGCATGGTAGGGGAAGGTCTGGAACCGTGTGACAGACCTGAGACTCTCACTTAGCCCGTGGGCTTTCCGCAGATGCTATTTGCCAGCACACCCATATCCACAGCATCTCTCGGGCCTGGCCGGCTCATTGTATTGCTTTTAATGAGCCCGGAAAATCAACTCCTTGTTAGAACTCCTGTGGGGAGTACATGGAAAGGAGGAAACCACGGTCCCCGCAGCCTCCACAGTCAGCTGAGCCCCTGGAAGGAGACTAATGAAAACCATGAATCCTGGGCTGCATCAGGCATCAACAGCTGTGGGGGGTGAGAGGGGCTGAGATGGGTAGAGAAGGAGAGGGAGAGAGAAGAGCTGATTTGCAAATGAGCACAAACCGCTTAGCTGTGGATTTAGTGTCCGAGGAGGGACCATCCGTCACATTTATGGGAGAGATAATTGCTTAGGATGGCCCAGAGCAGCAGACAGAGGCACTGCGGGAAACAGGTTTGGACAGGCCATAGGGAAGCCTCGAATCAGCAAGAAACGCCAGACAAAGGCTACTGGCAGGTAGAGGGAGCCAGCCCCACCCCAGGATCGCTCTTGCCACAGTGTTTGTTCACGCTGGAGTCACCGCTCCTTTGAGTCACCGCTCCTTTAGAACCTACCTGAAGGAAGACAAGAGGAAATCAATCAACCCAACAGCACAGAGGTAGCCCGGGGAGTGTCCAGAGAAGACTTTCAGAAGCAGAAAACTAGGCATGACCGTATTCAGCTGCAAACGCTGTGTGGCCCAGTCTATACCCCTTATCCTCTCTGGGCCTCACTTTTTTCTGAATACTAATTAATTTCTTTGACAGTTTTATACATGATGAAATTATGTAGCATCCTGACTACTCTCATACTCTCTCTCTTACTGCCATCCCACCACAGGTAATCCCCACTCCTCACTCTATAGAATCCTTTCTATATCTTTTTGTTGTGTTTTATGACCCCAGTGGGTTTAACCAGAACTCCACATGTGGCCATTGGCATGGAAACATCTGACGGAGCTGGCGGGTTCACCAGTTGATACACCTCAAAAGAAAAAAAAAAAAGCAGCTCCTCCCCCTGCAGAATCCATTTGCTGGGGGGGGGCTCCCATGAGCCCTTCCTCCATTCACAGCGGAGGATGGGTCCAGTATTTGCAGGCCTAGCGCAGGCTAGTCCAGATGCTGTGAGTTCATGACTGCAAAGGCTGTGTCATGCCCAGAAGATGTAGAGAAGGGAAGGAAGCGAGTAATACATCTTGGAAGTAGAGAGAGGGAATTCGGGGAGTGGAAATGTTGAGGCACCCATAAGCTAAGGGGACTGGGGAGACAAGGGGACTCAGGGTAGGGAATGACTAATCCCCTAAGTCTTTCCTATAGGGCAAGAAAGCTCCAACTTTCTGAGACTCATGACAAACAGAGAGCAAGGCTCACCCAGTTCGGGCCAGGCAGGGTGCCTGGCAGTTCCAGGCAGATCTAACAGTTGCCCTAGGCTTCCTTCCAGAAAACGACAGCTTGGAAAACGGCACCCATGGTCCCCACTCAGCTCTCAAAGTGAGTGAGGGAAAGGCAACCATGACTTTAGGGGTGTTCCTTTAGTGGCAGGGATTTGGGGGCACAAGGCAGATTGGGTTTGAGATGCCAGCCTGGAGCACTAAGATCCTACCCCACTGGGATCTGGAGAACGTTTGAGCACAGGGTGGAGATCCAGCTAGTTTAAGGATGACTGTGGGCAGGGGTAGCAGGAGGGAGAGTCAGGAGCAGGGCAGCCTCAAGGCAAGAGCTGAAGCCGCAGCCCCTGGGAGCCTCTGTCGGGGCTCATTAAGTTGGAAGAGTAGAGCCCACCTCAGGCTCTTTTCTCCTCCAAACACATTTTATAATACTTCAGTGTAGATGTATTGTGGATATGTGCATTGGGCCGGGGAGAGTGCTGGTGTTTGGCAGTCTGAAATTCCTGCTTTTTGTTAATCAGAGCCGAGAAGTCACACTTCAAAAATTGGCTTTTCCGTACATTTTTACTTGCAAGTGTTCACTGCAATGAGTCATTGATCTTGTTCAAGGCCTCTGGTTTCTGCTGCACTATCGATACTGGGCCCTCACTGGGACTCCTCTTGGACATCCTGTTGTTGCCAAGTGTCATGGAGACCCTGTAGCTTTGGATCTGCAGGACTGGCCCCTTGACATGCTCCAGCTGCTGGGGTTGCAATGAACACTTGCAAGTAAAGATGTATGGGCTGCAGGGTGTACTGTGTGACTCACTGAGACATACTACCGTTCCCACGGTAAGATTTTTTTCCTTTTAAACTTTATTTTATTGTACTTGAGTAGGGGTTGCAAGAGCAGAGGGCTGATACAAAGGGAAAGGGAGATGAACAGGATCAAGGTACATGACATAAAATCCATAAAGAATCAGTAAAAAGTTGTTTTTTTTAATGGCAGTTAAGAGGCCATACGGATGCCTCAGTGGATAAAGACATCTGCAGATCTGAGTTTTATCCTGGGGGTATTCATGGAGGAAAGAATCAACCCTGAAAAACTGTCCTCTTATTCCCCATTTACATTCCATGTTACACATGCCTTCCTACGCGCACACACACACACATGCACACACACATACACATGCACATACAAACACATACACACACATGCATATGCACACACACACAACTGGCTTTTCCACAAGCAATGCCAACCACTCAGTTCATCCTGAGAGCCACACTGGGGCCACCACTGAAACCCCATCCATGGTGACAGAATCCCAGCCATGCAACAGAAGCAGCAGCTTGACCAGAAATGCGGTGCAGAAACTGCCTTAGGATGCTGTGGCTCTTTATGTGTGGGGCCCAGCACATACCTGGCTCTTTACCCCACAGATGGAGAGGTAAGATGAAGCATGAAGAAAGAGCTACACTTGCTCTCTGCCCAGTTCCCATCACACAGTTTCTCCTTTTTATCTAGTCTTGGACCCTGGTTCATGGCCCATGGGATAATACCACCCACACTGAGGGTGGGTCTTCTCTTCTCTGCTAAAGCTTTCTGGAAATGCCCTCGAAGACACACCCAGAGGTGTTTCTCCCAGGTGACTCCAAATCCAATCCCTATGGCAAAGAGGACTGTCCATCACACAGCATAACAATGTCCCATCTGTCTTCCCAGTGAGGAACTCAGGCAGATGACATAGTCCTGACATTTGGGATATATCATTAAATCCCCAGACCTGCCCCTTGGTTCTCCACAGCTTAAGACCATACCCAAAGTACCAAAAGCTCACAGAATGGCTGAGGGCACTGGAAAGTTCTCAACTTCTAGTGGCACCTGGGGTTTTAGGTTGAACAGGAGAAAGGACCCATAAAGAGAGGAATGCTAGGGTTTGAATGTGACCTCCATGGGTGACTTTCTACAATACAACAACAGTACTGGAAGGTGGAATCTTTAGCAGGTGTGTGGGGAGGTGGGGTTCATGAATGAAGAAATGGTATTCTCCAGGGAGTGGGACATGTTCCTCACACAAACATGACCTCAGCCTTCTCTGCCCACCTAGTGGGAGGTCTCTTGCCCTTTGATCTTTTTCCATAGGGCAGAGAAGCAAAAAAAGACATTGTTATTCCAGGTAATAACAATGTCTCAGACAGTTAGGGTTCATTATGGTTTGTGTATGAAACGCCAGCCATACATTGAAGGGGTAGCTATTAGAGAGGTTCTAGGAGGCCAGGCAAGTTGGAGAGAGCTGTCACTGGAGATGCTTCCTTTAGGGCTGATTCTTGTGCCAGCTCCCTCCACCCCTTCTTCCTGCCTGCCATGAGATGAAGTGAGACACTTCTTCCACAGGCTCCTATCAGCCTCGCCATGGCCCAGAAGCAACGAAGCCAAGGGTTATGAACAGAAACCTTGGAGCCAAAGAGATAATCCCTTCCCTTGATGCGTGCTCTATTATAACAGAATGACAAGAACCAAGTGACTTAACTGACATCTTCATCTTTATCGGCTACATTTCTCCTCACAGAGAATTCAAGCTAAGGCAAATTAAAGGAGGATTTATTTTGGCTTATCCTTTGATATGGCAAGGAAATTTTGGTGGCTGGAGCTTGCAGCACAGCCTGCTGACCTCGCCAGAAACACAGCATCTAACAAAACCCACCACCCCCAACAACATACCGGTACCAGCTAACCTTCTGAAGATTGCACAACCAAATGCCACTCACTTTCTCCAATGAAAACCCACTCCCACACACCTAAAGATTCCACAATTTCCCCCAAACAGTCCCTCCAACCAGGGACAAAATGTTCAAACACATGAGCCTGGATGAGGGCTTTTCGCATTCAAACCATATTCCCAGGGTCTAGGAAATTCACAGTGAAGTTTTGGGCTGAATTGATTTCTGGTGAGGGCCACTTCAACATATACTAATGCTACCTTTTGATTTTATCTTCATGTGGTGGACAGAGGTCATCTCTCCTGTGTCTCTTTTTATAAGGGCACTCATTCCATCCATGAGAGTCCCTCCATGACCCAATTACTGTTCCATGACCCCATGTCCAAACACCACCACTTTAGAGTTAACTGTTTTTCTCATATGGGTGTGGGTAGCTCAGGGTTATAGCCATTTAGCCCCAGAGGGCAAGGGCAGACAGATCTGTTAAAGACTTTTAAGAAAATACAAGTTAAATTGCTTGCTGCTGGGCCTGGAGAGACAGCAGTTAAGAGCAATGTCTGTTCTTCCAGAGAACTTGGGTTCAGTTCCCACAACTCACATGGCAGTTCACAACCATCTATAACTCAGGTTTCATGGGCTCTGACGCCCTTTGGTTGTCTCCACAGGCAGTGGACATACATGATGTACAAATACCCGTGCAGGCAAAAACACCAATACACATAAAATAATAAATTAAAATTTCAAAACATGAAATAATAGCAAATAAATCTCTAATTGATTGGACAGAAGGGTGAAAAGGTCTCAAAGTTAGGGAACTGTGTGGTCAGGCAGAGGCAGAGTCTGGGCTCAACCCAAGAAAGCTTTGTTTGGAAAAAAAATACTGACACTGTTAACAAACACCCTCAGGCTCCACACACCGCCTGAGGTCTTTCCAGATCCAGGGTGATTAAGAGGAGGAGGAAGGAGAAGCCAGAGGAACTTGAAATAAAGCTAACCCCGTTATAAACTCAGGTCTTAGAGACAAGCAAGGTTAGGTAGGACCTGCCCCAAATGGAGGGAAGATGGGAAAGTCAGTCCCTTCCCTCCAGCCCAGAGCATGAGGCCCGGTTTTCCTTGTTTGCCAGTTTTGGTTACTGCTGTCAACACTTGAATAGGATGGTATTAAAGCTGAGATGCATGTGTTTGCATCCCGCAAAACACTCTGTAGCACTCAGGAAGACAGAAAGTAGTCCGAATATACAGCTGAACCATCTACCAGGGAGACCCAAAGTGCCCCACAGTGACTTTTGAGCCCATCCCTCCTGCTGGTGACACCAGGGGTGAGATGGGTGCAAGCGTGAGACCAGGGGGAGGTGCCAGCTGTCAGGTCCCAAGCTGACACTGTTTTTGTTTTTGTTTTTGTCCTACCTAAGCAGCATATTGCCCGTGTCCCACAATAGGACTCGGGAGTGTTCAATGCACAGTGAAGCCTGGGTGGGAGTTACTGAAACAAGCCAGGGATTGTCCCCCACTCTTAGGGCCTAGCACACTAGCCAGCTCATCGAGACATACTCCTGCACACTCCGCCATATGGTAACCCAACTGCCATTGTCACTTCCCTGTGGCTGTGACAAAACCATCCTGACAAAAGCAACTTGAGGAAAGAGGGTTTATTCTGGCTGCATTCAAGGACCAAGTCTGTGTGGCTGACAAGAGCTGGTCACATTATACCACAGGAAGGAACAGAATGCCGTGCTCAGCCACTTTCTCCATTTCATGCAGTCCAGGGTTCCCCGCCACAGTTAGCAAGGGGCTTCCCATATAATTCACCTGAGCAGATAACCCCACAGGCTTGTGCAGTTATTGATCTCCCAGCGATCCCTCCTCCTGTTGAGCTGTCACTTTACAGCCAGCATTGGGCCAGCATTTCTGGCCAGAGGATAGAACCCTAGTTGGTGATTTGGGCTTTCTTTAACTCTGACTACTCCATCCAGTTCCAGACAAGTAGGGAAGCAGAGCTAGCTTCCAGAAGGATCAAACGGGAAACAGAGCATAGGCAACCAGATTCCCACAGCCTCAAAGCCAAAGTTGCTCTCTGCCCTGGTTTAAATACACTTTGTCCCCTTTGAAACTCATGTAATTCAAGCCCCACTGTGAGGCATCAACACAGACAGAGAGAGAGAGAGAGAGAGAGAGAGAGAGAGAGAGAGAGAGAGAGAGAGAGAGAGAGAGAGAGAGAGACAGAGACAGAGACAGAGACAGAGACAGAAACAGAGAGAGAGACACAGAGAGAGAGACACAGAGAGACAAAGAGACAGAGACAGAGAGACAAAGAGAGACTTTCTCAGGACTCTGCCAACAAGAGGGTTAGCACCTACCTTGGACCAGAACAGTGAGCTGAAGTAACGTCTTTGTTACTTTTCCCAGTCTGTGGGGGTATAAGAAACAGAAAGAGACCAAGAAGCTGTCCCTCCATGGGTGCAATGAGGATGTGAGAAAGGGAGATTGTCCAGATATTACAAGTCCCCAGAGATCTCTGGAAGTCAACAATTTAAGGATTTGCATCAAAGCCCCCTTCACTAATGGTATTATAAGGGAATCTTTGGGACAAGTTAATGCCCGGTGTGGCTAATAGGCAGAGAAATGGAAAGAAGTAAAATCTCAGGATCCAAGGGATGCCATACTGGAAGGTTTTGTGCATTGCGTTAAGCAACATGGACTATTTCTAGAGAGCACTGGGCAGACTTTGAAGTTGTGCGGGAGGCAGATAGGTTAGAGCCTGGATATGAGCCAGAAACACATCTTATTTCCTACCAGAGACCTTTATGTTCAACCAGCTTTCCTCACCAGGGCTCAGTATCCAGAGAAGGGTGAGAGGAATTTGCTGAAATAATTAATGGCCAATACAGTATGGAAACCCAGAGGGAAAGGATATTAAATAGATGTTAAATGTGACATGACATTTACAACCACCAATTAAAAACTCAATAATGAAGAACAAAATGTTATTCAGTTATTTCTCTTCTGCAGAGAAACCTCTTTGGAAGCAATATGCGTCCGTGTTCAGACTGAACAGGACTTGCGCATGCTAGGCAGGCAATCTCTTACACATCCTCTGTCCTTCGCTTTTAGGGATGTGCTCTTACGTGTAGCCCAGACTGATCCTTCTCCCTTAAGCCTCCCAAGTTCTACACTTTTTTCCCGGGGACAGGGTTTCTCTGAGTATCCCTGGAATTTATTTTGTAGACCAGGCTGACCTCAAATCAGAGCTCCACCTGCCTCTGCCTCCTGAGTGCTCCCTGCGGGCTCCCAAGTTCTAGAATTGCAAATACGTACCACCACCCCAGGCATAAGAACTATTGTGACTGACATAACTATAGCCATATGTAAAAGAAGATCATGAAATTGCCTTTTACAAAAAGCCAGTCTTGGGAACCCAACAATTTTGTTTCCCTGGGCCCCGCATGGCAGTTTGATGAGACACTGGAGAAGTACTTTGCTCTACCTGAAAGAGAAGAGGACAAACCACCTGGGTTGGGTACTTCCTGGGGCAGGGGAATACAGAAACAGTCCTGGGAAGAAGGACTACACAAGTCAAACATCTCAAGTAGATCCCTGGGTAGTTTGCTGTGATGTAACCCTCTGTGTCCATCTCCCAACAAGGTCTGTGGGTTCTCTGCTCGCCAGCATTATGTGCAAAGGGACTGTTTTAATTTGTTCCCAAGTTGGTACTGGGTGAAAATAGAGGTTGTTCCCAGTGCTGGGAACAGAGGGTAAGGGATGGTGGCTATCCAGTGGATAGATCCTAATATTCCCTGGAAGCTGACCATCCCAAACACAGGGCTAGACAGGGAGGCATATGACCAGTAGGACACAGCAGCTGGGGGAAATTGGTAGACTCCAACAGCATATCGCTCTGTGACCAGCTGAAGCCATTAGCTGCTCGTTCCCTTGCATCCCTGACTGTCCCATTTGTGTGGCACTTGGATTCTCCTAACTCAGCAGGCCAGCAGCGGGCATGGGAAGGGCAGGAGAACAAACAACAGGGACCAGAGGAAGTTTGTCATTTGGGGGAAGCAAACACTCCGGATGCATTTTCACTCCAAGCTCCACTCTGGAAACCCAGCTGCTCACCCTGTGTGTTAAGTGTAGGCTCATTTAAAAAAAAATAGAAAACGCATCTATATCTTTAAAAGCCACTGGAATCATCTGAGAAAGACTTCCCCTGCCTGCCCCCACTCTCCCTGCACCCCCACGACTCTCCTGAGCTTGATACAACGGAAGACTGTAATTAAAGTGAGGCCAACTGATGCTGCTGTTCAAATTAAACTCCTTTAAAAAAAACATTTTCAATAAAGCCAGGCTAAACTCAGCATGCTTTAGTCATTACTGTAGCATTTCTCTTCCAGAAGGATTAACAAACACGAAGTACGGGACTGAGAAATTCTGATCAAACAAAGTGTTTTAAAGGGCTTTATTCTCTCCCTCTTTCATTAACACTGCACTACTGTGATCCAATCCGATGTGTAATGCGGATACCCACATGCATGCTGTGTCACTCGTACCTGGTGAGGACAATGGAACCTTCTGTGGGATTGAGCATCTCTTTTAGGATCTGTTGGGGGAAGGCCTTACATATGAAAATGTAGGTGACGGTGACTGGCTCTGTGTATAAAAGCAAGCGCTTGCTCTGTTCCATTGTGAGGGCAATGATATTAAATTTGAGAACACAAAAACAGTGCATGGATGTGTTCAAGGAAGCTGAGCTGACTTAGGGAGAGGTCTTCCAGGAAACCAAGGAGGCCAGGCCGGACCTGTGCTGGAGGCTTTTCCTGGAAGCAAATGCCAATGCTCTAGAAGAAGCCCAACTCTGGCCACCACTGTCTGTAGCCTGGGACTCTGTCCTAGCACAGGGCACTTCCATTTAGAAAGGAATGGTAGGAAAAGGAGGAGGAGAGAGGAGAGGAAAAGAGAGGAGGGCAAAGTTGCAAATGAGCTTGGTCTTGGGGGAGATCAGCTCAAAGCAGCTCAACTGAAAGAGGGCATCATAGAAGGGAGGCTGCCGAGGGGTCAGAGGGAGCCAAGAGAAAGGAGAGCATCCATCAAAGGAGGGCAATGGGTACGTATGGACAGGAGTTAGCTCATATGTACAATGATACATATAACATATCAATATACAGACAATGATACATGAAAATTCATGATGAAATGTAGGGAACTTTGCAGATGCCGAGACAGGGACACGAACCACAAAGAGGTAAGAATGAAAACTCGCCTCAGATTGACTTGGTCAACCTGGGTCAGACTTGGGGAATTCCATTGTCAGCATACTTAAAGCAGTACAATTTGAGGGAAAGTTCCCAGGCAGCAATCATTTCCAATTCCAGATGCACAATAAAGCTTAAGGGGTAACTATTTGGAAACTCTTTTGTGAAGTACATGTGGCCATGAGGGTAAATTCTAGACCTAAATGGCCTGGAATCTAGCGTGGTCTCTGACCGACAGCACAGAGGTCAGCGGGCCATAAAGTACATGTGACATCCCGGCCAAGGGTGGGTCCTATTAACTGGAAGCCAAAGATAAAGGTCTAGGCAAGGAAAGTGTGGGATGAACATTCTATTTGGATGAGGTCTACCCCTATAGCAAAATGTGGGTGAGGTCGGCCTCCACAGATAGCAAAAAGGTCACCAGGTCATTAACAATATCCATTCCCAGAATTCTGGGCAGGAAAACAGGTATTTATCTCCTCCATTGGAGAGAGGCCCCTGTGTGTTTAACATTTTTGGTTTTCCTATTAATCTGTAGGCAAAAAGACCTTTGTACCATCAGCATCAAAACCCATGCTTGTAATAACAACAACAACAACAACAATAATAATAATAAGTTAATAAATAAAAGAGAGGCATTCATGGCAAGGAAAAGGCCATGAAGAGCCAAAGAAATCTATATCAAAGGCCTAAGAAAATTTCTAGGACAGGAATAGAACAGGAACTAGCAAATCTTCCAAAACCCAATCCCTTCTCAGTCTCTTCCCTGTCCCCAACCTCACCACACACCCTCCCTACTCCACCCTGTTTTACTCCCCTCTCCACAGCCACTTTCTTCTCTCAATCCACTTGGATATGTACAACAGCCCATAGTCCACACACACCCATGTGTAGAAAAACCCAGGCCACTTCAGAATCTCCAACCAGTTTCCCAAGAATAGGAATTGCACCAGCTTGCACCCACACATCTGTGAGCCTGACCGGCATCTATCCAGGAGGAATTTCCAGTCTGAAAATGAAATGTAAAATATTCGATAAAGAAGAGCAGTAAGAGGGGAAGAGAAAGCGTGGGAGGAGTCCAAGGAGGACTCGGAATGTGTTTCTCTTCCATTTCTGAGGAAGTGTGGTGTTCCCCTCATCCTCTGAGAGAAAGAAGGAAATCTGGTCTCAGCAGACCTCCTCTGAGGTACCTGTGGCAACATCTAGCATCCTCCTTCATCCTTTATTCAGTAGTTACCAGACAAGAGCAGCCTGTCAGATCCTTGGTAGCCACAGTCTGGGGAACGTGAGCTGTGGATGAAGATGACTATCCTTGACGTGACCTAACTTCTTGTCCCTCCAAACTCCTCCATTAGCACCTTATCTCTTCTTTCCCAGATAATCACCTAACAGAAGACAGACAGGACTATGGAATCCACACTACGATTCCCTTCAATCACCTTTAAAATCCTGCCTTCCATTTACACCCAAACAATCCATAGTGCAATGCAGAGACAGATATTGGGATTCAAGCTGAAGATCAGAGAAGCAAAGCTGCCAAACTCCCAGAGAGCTCTTATCTCTACCAGGACTGGGGTGATCCTGACTTCAGCATGGCTGGAGACTAATTGCCCAAGACTGAATACTAAATGCCCTGCTTCCTGTCTTATATACCTCTCTAGTGTTGGGATTAAAGGCATGAGCTGTTTCTCCTGAATATTGATTCACTCTCATGTAGCCCTGGGTGGCCTTGAACTCAGAGATCCATCTGCCTCTGTCTCCTGAGTCCTGGAATTAAAGGTGTGTACCACCGATGCCTGACCTCTGTGGCTGTGGCTAGCTTTGCATTCTGATCTCCAGGCAAGCTTTGTTAGATCATAAACAATATATCACCACAGTGAAAAGAATGTAAAATGGAGGAGCTAGGATCCTGTTGCCTTCCCCATGCCCTGCAGCTGCATTCGGCTTCTGCAGGGAAGGCTGTGTAAGGGAGCAGCCCACCGCTCAGGGAATCCTCAGATGTGTTCACTTTCTTCTTCTGCTGGACATACAACGAATTCTTCCCGATGCCAGGCCAGGTGCAAGGCACCAGCGGTACAACCTTAACGGCCACAAATTCAAGATTCCACTTTCACAAGAACCTCAGACTTGGAAGGAACACACTGGAGAAATGCTGTTGGGTGAACCAAGAGCATGGAGAGAATGGCTGTGTGGGGAGAGTGTGGATGGGCGAGTCAGAGAAAGTTCCCTTGACCAGGTGGAATTTAAACAGATGTGAAAGCACATGCATTAGGGTCGTTTAAATAATATGTATTTCCTCTAACTTCTGGAGGCTAGAAATCTCTGGTCAACGTGTCCGTGAGGCTGAGGACTCTCTCCTTGGCCTATACATATTATCTTCTTTAGGTCCTTGCGTGGTCACATTGGCATGTATATCTGTCGTCTAATCCCATACAAGTCAGGGTATGGTCCCAGCCCATGAGGTAATGTCACCCACCTCAGGATGGATCTCTCCACATAAGCAAATCATCTCTGGAAATGCCCTCACAGCCTGGAGAAATGGCTCAGTCAGCAAAGTCCCTGGCATAGCATTAGGACCTGTGTTCAAATCCCTCACACCTATGTTTGGCAGCATTTGCTATAATCTTACCTGTGGAGACAGACTGAGGATCCCTCAGATTTAAGGCCAGCCAGTGCAGTCAACAGAACGCTTCAAGTTCAGTGGGAGACACTATCAGTTGGAAGGTGATGGAGGAAGACACTCTACCCTGACTTCTGCTCCCCCCACGGGGTCTACACCTCAGCGAGCTGAAATCCCTTCAAAATGGCCATCATTAACCACCACACATAAGAGAGTTTTTGAAATTAATAAGATGATAATTAAGCCGAGAAAGGAAGAAATTGGACTCGGCAGGAGTTTGACCTCCATGGACATGTCCTCGGGGTAGGTGATGCTTTCTGTGATACGGGAGCTGAGAGGGGACCATCTTCACCCAGCTTATGTGTGTGTTGGGAGGGGGTGTTCTTCGGTACCACACTTTCAATCCATTATCCCTCCTTCGCCAAGCGCATCATTTACCAAGCAGTTTTGAACGAATGTAAATCAACCTTCAGTATTTACCTGAAAGCCTCCAAGTCAGCACACCACAGAGATATTTGTGCATCAGGGTTTACTGCAGCGCTGATCCCAACAGCTAAGTCCCAGAGCCAACCCAGGTGGCCAACAGGAGAGGACTAGACAAAGAAAATGCATGAATACACACTGAAATTGTTTAACTATGTGAAAAAAATGTGCCATTTGCAGGAAATGGACATGACTGTAGACCATCATATAAGTGACTAAAATCAGTCTCAGATAAATACTCTAAGCTGTATACTTACATATGACATTATATAGGTACAGATAGCCCAAAGGTAGCAATTAGAAATTGTCTAAGGGAATAAAACGGACCAACAGGAAGGGAGGAGAGGGGAGAAGGAGCTGGTAGCAGGCAATGGGAGTAAGAGGCTCAAAGTACATGATACCCTTGCCTCATGTCACCCGGCACAATGGAATAAAGTGTAGTTTGTAGGCAGAAGGCAATAGACGTATAAGTAGGTAGATGTAAGTAGGCACCTTGCTGCCTGTGTTCTCTGTAGAGCCTAACTGACACCCCACCAGGCGTCTCCGAAACGGAACCAGTTAGGGAAAGGGCAAGGAACACAAATGCTGTTTCCAGAAAAAGAAACAATT
Organism: Mesocricetus auratus; assembly: GCF_017639785.1. NCBI lineage: Eukaryota > Metazoa > Chordata > Mammalia > Rodentia > Cricetidae > Mesocricetus > Mesocricetus auratus. Next base: position 24,415,975 of record NW_024429196.1, on the reverse strand, counting down.
GTGAAAGTCCTGGGGCAGGAAAGGGTTACGTCTGCTCAAGAACCAGAGGAGTCAGTGCGGGTAGGTCAAGCTGAGCCTCGCAGCCCAGCTGTGACTGGAAGACACTTGAACACACCTCAATGAAGCCAGACAAGGACAGACAGGAGAGACAGGGTGCTTCGGGTGAGCGGGCACTGTGACCTTGGGAGAGAGTCGGGACAGCTGTGTTCACAAATTCAGAGCCTATAACGGAAACCTATAGGTCGAAGGGATAAATTAGTATAGGGGTGAACAAATGAGGAACAGGAAATACATTTGGCAAGACACATTGGCTCGGCCTGTTGTTTTGTATAAGGGTTGTCCCAAGACATGCCCCTTGGCTATCTGGTACCTGAAGCGCCTATTACCACAGCAAGTAGGCCACCGTGCTACCCACGGGCAAAGCAAACTTTTCCTGCAGAACGTTTTGAATTAGGTCTAAAAGCTGGGGAAGTCTGATTAAGCCCCTGAAGCCGCAGACCACAAAGCACGCAGGAACTGTGGCTGAGCCTGGGTCAGCAGGAGTGAAAACAGCAGTTCTGCTTTGCTGCTGGAGAAGGGGGCTTCTCCATCCCCTCACCCCGTTCCTCCTGCTCCTCCTCCCTCCTGCCTCTGGTCTTCCTCCACGCCAGCACAGGTACCTCTGGTTGCCGGGGTACACCCACCTCTGTGGACCCTGGAGTCTAGACTAAAGCCCACTAGAATAACTGGGCCATTGAATTAGAAATTAAATCGCCCCCACAGGCCCTTCTCTTTCCAGCTAGTGAGCTCATCGGGGCTCAGATAATGGAATAGTTCTTGCCACTAATGGGCCATGAGCAAGTGAAGGAGGGAAAATGTCCCTCCACAACTCCACTAGAGAGACGCAGGAGAAGGTCATTGGCAAAACCGCCAAAGTTTTTAGTGTTTGGGAAGAACTTTCCTCTGACTACAGGAGATCTAGAGCATGAAAATGAACACATTGGGATGTGTTTATAAACAGAATGGACTTGTGTCCATGTACCTCAGAGACATAAGTTCAGGCTTCTGAAATCTTCTATCCCAAAAGGTCCCACTGCTAATCCATCCACAGACATGAGCATGTGAGATCTTCTGAGTCAGAAGAACCTTCTAGAAGCTGTGGGGACTGCTTGCCAGGAAAAGTGGAATCCACTGAGGCAGCCTAGTCGACATGGGCCACACAGGCCACGGGTGTCAAAACACTCAAGCCTCCTGCCTCCGGGGATTGTGAGGATTTTGGTAGCGACTAGACAAGTAAATAGAAGGTGGGCCAGAAATGGCGTGGCATACCAAGATGCTCCTGGGATTCAGGTCTAGGGAGACATTTGCAGCTGAGGACAGCTAAGTAAGTTCTGAGTTCAGAAGTCTTTGAGAATCTGAACTCCATTGATGCTTCTTCCAGGGTTACTCCAGAGACCACGGCAAAAAGGAAGACCCCTTCTTGCCCACTGCCTGTCATCCAGTTTACTTGCTTAGAATTCTGATCGCCTTGAAAAGTGAGAGCTAATCAAGGGACTAGATGTGAGGGTTTCAGGCACAATCGGGAAATCAGAAGTGTGCAAGTGTGCATGGAGGGATGGCATTAGTAGCAAAAGAGACATCGTCATCACAAGATGAAGAGAGGGAATGCCGAGTACCTTGCACACAGAAGGCAACTGCTCCCAAATGGCCCCACAATGGTCACTCAGCCTAGATTGCACTGCAGTCCCCAACTACCGCTCAGGGTTGCTTTTGCCATTCTTAGTGGGGAACACCTCTCTGGTGCCTGCCGAGCATAGTGAGCAAACCATCAAGATCTCCCGCATCACAGATCCTTCAGGAAGACAGCACACATCTGGAAAACAAGCTCTCAGAGAGGCCCAAAAGGGGTGCTTAGAGTATAGGAGTTACAACACAAGTTTCACAAGCTATAGCTTTAGCTATATCAAATATATAGGGGACCAGAAAGGAGCCATCACTATGGCAACCAATAGGATGCAAGTAGGATCAAGCAAGAAGCCATGTGACTCAGAAACCTCTGCTAGAGTATCTCCCCCAAAGATGCCCTAAAATCTACCAGTTAGGGGCAAAGGTGGTAACTGTTACAGTTTAACTGTGAAATGTCTGAACACTTAGTCCTCAACAGATGGTGCTGTTTGGGGACCTTTAGAACTGTGGTCTAGCTAACAGAGGTGGGTTTGTAGGGGTGACTTGTAAAAGCTTTTTCTATTGGGCCAAATCATAACCAGCTCCCAAATCATAACACAGAGACTGATTAGTTATGAATGCTCAGTCTAGCACTTAAATTAATCTGTTTCTGTTTATCTACCTTTTTCTCAGGGCTTTTTACTTTTCTTTCCTTTACTTTTCACTACTTCTTGTGTCCGTCTGTCTGTCTGGTGGCTGTCTGGCTTCTTGCCTTGGGCATGTCACTCATTCCCTTGGCCTTCTTCTGTCTTCCTCTCTCGAGCCTAGATTTCTTCTCCCATTTGTTCACTCTGCCCACCAGCCCCACCTATCCCTCTCCTGCCTTGAGAATGGCCATTCAGCTTTTGATCCGACCAATCAGGTGCCTTAGGCAGGCAAGGTGAAACAAAGGCAACCCATATTTGCATAATTACACACACATCCTTACAGCATTAAACAAAGGCAGCATAAACAAATGTAACGCCTTTCCACAGTTAAAGAAATCCTCCGCAGCATGAACAAATGTACCACATCTCTGCCCAGCCTAGACTGTCTACATCCTGATCTGCCGCCTTATACTCCTGATACAGTCACTCAGGCCACCATGCCTTCCCCACTCTGATGGACTGACGTCCCCTGGAATTGAGGCAATAGTGATCCTTCCTCCCGAGATTGCTTCTGTCGTGTATTGTCGGTGATGAGAAAAGTAAGCAATACAGTCATCGAGACGTGACAAAGCCTGCCTTCCTCCTACCCCTGCCTCCCACCAGCCATCCACCCTTGAGTCATGTTCTCCCCCACCATCTCCCTCCTGATCACTAAGGACCCCTGCGGCACCACTCATATGGAAGACCCTGCTTCACACATCATATTTAAGACTACAGATATGAGATCCAATGGCAGACCTGGCCCACATAGGGAGGCTCGGTGTTCCTGGCATTGCTATGACTCCCACTTTAGAGGAAAGTGAGGAGTAGATGCTAGTAGCTGCTCGAGACCAGTGACAGTATGGGGGCGAAGCCAGGATTTAAAACAGGGGCTCTGGCCTCTCCAACTTTCATGCTCTATTTCATGGCAACTGCAACAGCACTTGAGAGTTACTCTGAGCACTTAAGAGGTAGGTACTGGGGCTGACGTGATGGCTCAACGCTCAAGGGCACTGGATGTTCTTCCAGAGGACTTAGGTTCAATTCCCAGTGCCCATAAGGAAGCTTACAGCTATCTGTAACTCCAGTTCTGAGGGATACCTGGGCACCCTCTCCTGGCCTGTGAGGGCACTCACATTATGCACAGACATACATGTAGGTAAATACCCATGCACACAAAATAATAATTTTATGGAGTGGGTATTTCTTAACCAGAATGAGTTTTACATATGGCACCCACATGCAGATACATGGAGGATCTCTCAAAAAACATTCCCTGTGAACCAACTGCCACTATGATTTTTGGAGAAAAGGCTGGCTAGCTGGTCTTGTTGGGTATATAGGGACATACCGGCTGGGAGTGAACTGTTAGGCTGCCTTCTCAGGTAACAGCTACACAGGCCTCTAGCCCATTCCTCCGCTAGCTCAGCAGCCACCAGTTGTCCTCAGCTGTCTATAGCCTGGGCACATTCAGAACCCTGGGTGAGTTAGGTTCCTTGTTTTATTTACTGAAGTAGATTCCGATGCCATATTCCTCAGTGGGCATGCAACCTCATGACAGGGATGGGACACCTGATCCCTCCTAACATCCAGGACCTCCGGCAGTTCACTGTCCCATGTGCCAGCTTCAATTCTCTCAGATGCTGCATGGGCACCTGTGACCAACAGGCATTGAAGATAAATCCCTCGATGTGCTCTCCCGGGAGTTCCGAATGGCTGGAGGACACAGGCAAGGCTGGCTGTGCTGTCTATACAACTTGGAACAGGCTGTCAGGAACAGGGCTGGGCTTCTGCACTGTTCCCTGATGAGCCAGATGGCCTGCACCTCCATCCCCAGCTTGGGGACAGAGGGGAACTCAACTAAATGGAATCAAGCCGCGCTCTCAGCAGTCCCAGGAGTGTAAGATGAATCCTAGGTGCCCAAGGTCCCAGAGACTGTGCCCACAGACAACACTGTGGGGGGCCTGTGACTCAGTGCCTTGTGATTTTGAGCAGGAGGCGGTTTAGCGAGCAACTCCACTTTTCTCTCTGGTGCAGAGTTCTAAAAAGGTGTGAGGCTCTGGATGGTTTGACCAGCACTGGGTGACTTTCTGGTCCACTGAAATACCCTGTACCAAAAATTAAGGAAGAGAACAATTGAAGAAGACACCCGATGTCAACCTCTGGCCTCCACATGCAAACACACACTCGCATGCACATGCATACACATGCACATACACACACACTCACACATACATGCTTACACATGCACAAACATACACACAATCACGCATACATGCTTACACATGCACATACACACTCACACGCACATGCATACACACGCACAAGCACATGCTCGAATGTGCACAGTTAGCAGAATCTATTTTGGATAGTGTGCCCTGCCCGATGTCACACAGCTAGCCTGAGCAGAGGCAGATGGGCCCTGGTTCATACTACGCTCCCCTGACTCAGAACAACTCATTTGTTCTAATGTTTTCATTTGTTGTTCTGCCCTAAGCAGAGGACAAATGCACAGAATCCCCTCCTCCCCCACACCTCCTTGTCCCATCAGGCCACAGCAGTCTGTGATGGACCTTGGCCCCCTGAAGAGGGGATGTGGTCAGGACCTCCTGAAATCCATGTCTGTAAAGCCCATTTTGGCTCTGTGTCTCCATTTCATGAGCCAGCTTCAAGCAGCATTCCGTCTGCGCATGCCCCACTGAAAGCAACCACCAGGTGTCCAGGTGAACCCACAGAGGGAGCTGAGCAAGGAGGGAGGGGTGATTGCACCAGCTGGGATGTGACCAACCGGCTCCCAGGTGTCTATTTGGTCTCAGTAGCAACAATGTAACAGCATGGCAAGCAGCGCAACTTCCCCAAACCTCAGCAAAGTGGACCCTGAAAGGGCCTGGACCTCTGGTCTCCTGTTCCCCACCAGGCACCGTAGGCTTGCCTGAGCTTGAGCCATTACAGCTCTTGCCCCACAGGCTACCAAGGCAGGGTGAGCTCAGCTCTCAGTTCCTGGTGGGAGCCTGGTTCTAGCCAGGTACCTACAAGAGGGATGCTTACTTCCAGGCCAGGGTACGAGGGACCCAGAAAACGCCCTGATAGGAGGGATCTCAGGATCCTTCTCTGCCCTGAGTCCTGATGTCCTTGATTCTGAGAAGAGGATTTGGAAGCCAGCAGCTCAGGTGACCATGAAAACAGGTCTCTATTCTGATGGAGCCTTGTATGGTCATGGGTGAAGATAGCAAGTGTCACACCCCGTGTTGGCCAAGGCTACCCAACAGCACGTTCATCTGTCCACACTCTGCTTGTAATTTATGGCTAAGCCTTGTCAGGGAAATGAGTTACATAATAAAAAGGCCTCTGCCACGAGGGGCACTGGAGCTCCTATGTGGAGCCTACCCCAGGGACATAAGAGACAGTAGGGAAAGGCTAAGTACAGCCTGGGTATATCAGTCCACAGTCAGGGAAGGAGGCCAGTGCTGGACTTGGAGAGTCCAGAGGAGAAATGACTGCTTCTGCCTGGGGGGATCTAGAAAGAGTCACAGAGTAGGTGACATTGGAACACTGAGCAGATCATTAAAAATCGGCAACCTTCCCAGCTGGGCTGAGAACAACTCCCTAGGGCAGCCTCCCTGCAGTCAGGATCCGGCTCTGCAGGAACCTGGGTCACACCAGGCCACTTTGCTGGTACTCACTGGTAGAGGAGCTCAGGCGCCATTGCAAGCTAGGAAATTGGTGCATGCATTGGATTTTAGTTTGTTTTGGTTTGTTTGGTTTTTCATGACTGGGGATGGAACCTAGGCCTTCACACATGTCAGGAAAACACTTCACCACCGAGTGACACACTCTTTCTCACTAAGTTGCTTAAGTTGGCCTTGAATTCACTCTGTAGCCCACATAAGACATGAACTTGTCATTCTCCTGCCACAGGAACTAAAATTACAGGCCTGAACTAACCAGACCCAATTAGTTGCACATCTTAAAACATCCCCTACAGGAGGGGAGGCTGAGGCAGGAGAAATGTCATTTTGAGGCCAGCCTGGCATATGCAACAAGACACAGAGTAATAATAATAATAATAATAATAATAATAATAATAATAATAATTTAATAAACCTCTGTCACTCAAATGTGAACCCATGGCCAGTCTTGTTTTGTCCACATTCCCCTCCAACCCTGGTTTCCCCAGCTTGTGCCCCAAACATCGTATCATTTCATCCATGAATTTTCTGTTACCAAAAGATTGGGTTTTTAGACTGTATCCCAGGTATCAACATCATTCCTTCCACAATCATCAACTCCTGAACGTTATCAAATACCCAAGCAATGACACTGGAGTCTGGACTTGCCGATTGTATCCCCAAGGTGTCACCTAATATGTTCCTATTCCTTGAATGTCCTGGAAATAGATATAAATTTAAAGAATCTGGTTTAAATGTGGCTGTGTGGGAAAGAAACTTCTAGTACAGTGACATTCCTTCCATCAGAAGGTGCTCAGTGTTGTTTGTGATTCCGATACTGGGGGTCCAGCACAGGCCCCGAAGCATACTATGCAAGTGCTCCATCACTGAGCTGTGCTCAGCTACCTGGCCACATCCCTGCACATCAGAGCTGGGCACCTCATGTTTCTAGACATCTGTAATGTAATTCAGATCCATTCACTCATTAGAGGTTGTAAAAGGTGGTGACCTCACTCCATAATTCTTTCTTTGGTGAGCTGCTGGATCACTTCCCAAACCAAGGGCATTATGTAGCAAAGAAGAGTGAATCTCAATTCGTCGTTATTTTTTAAATTCCCCTCTGTGTGTAGGGTATGCACGTGTGTGTGTGTGTGTGTGTGTGTGTGTGTGTGTGTGTGCCTGCAGGTGCACACGCATGCATGTGGAGGCCAGAGATTGACAGGCACGCTGCTATCACTCTGGATCTCCTTACAGAACCCAGAGCACACTACTTTTCTGGCTAGACCATGAGCTCCAGGAGTCCACCTAGCTTTTACCGGCATTAGGACTACAGATGTGAGTCACTACACCAACCTTTTTACACGGGTTCTGGGGTCCAAGTTTGTCTCTTCATGCTTGTGTGCCAGGTGCCACCTGAGCCGTCTCCCCAGACCTGCCTTTTCTTTCTTTTCCTTTTATTTTTTCCCGAGTCAGGGTTTCTCCGTGTAGCTTTGGAGTGGAGCCTGTCCTGACACTCAATCTATAAACCAGACTGGCCTCGAACTCACATAGATCAACCTGCCTCTGCCTCCCAAGTGCAGGGGATGAAAGGCGAGCGCCACCACTGCCTGGCATCCTTTCTTCTCTTACACTGTATCTGCCCCCACACAGCCATGTTACTGAGGCTTGGATTTCTCCACATTTAACGTATCTTCACCCTTGCTGTTACTGTCCTACCGGATGTCTGACGTGCCCTACCCTTGGGCACTAGGAATTCTTGCACACTCGAACCCCCTTGCGGTCTGCTGTGATGAGATTGCCATGCTCTGCTTGCATATCCGTCTCCTCCCTGTGCGTTTCCATTGGAGTCCCTCGGCCCCAGCCTCCAGTCTGCCTCTGTCTCCAATGCAGTTAGATTAATATTTCCTTAAACCGACTTTAGCTCTGTTCTCTTCTGGGGAGGGAACAGGACGGAGGGTAGTGAGGAGCTTGGAACTGGGGTGAGCTGAGTTTGAGGCGCGCTGAATCTGTAAAACATTCTAGGATTACTCTAGGTCACTCATATCACTTCTCTGAGGCTGTGTTTGCACACTTGTTAACATAGACATGTTTGTACACTTGTTAACAGACATGTTTGCACACTTGTTAACACATAGACATAACTACATTTGCACACTTGTTAACATAGACATAGCTATGTTTGCACACTTGTTAACACATAGACATAACTATGTTTGCACACTTGTTAACACATAGACATAGCTATGTTTGCACACTTGTTAACACATAGACATAGCTACGTTTGCACACTTGTTAACACATAGACATAACTACGTTTGCACACTTGTTAACACATAGACATAACTATATTTGCACACTTGTTAACACATAGACATAACTATGTTTGCACACTTGTTAACACATAGACATAATGGGTTTTTACCCCAAAGGGTGAGGTGAGGAGGAAAAAGTACAAAATAGCTAGCGTAGACTCCTGCAAAGTGTAAAAGCGTGTCAGTGTGTGGCTTCCCTTCTGTTTCCTCTGGGAACCCTTGCAGATTGTCTCATCTGTTAGGCCATTTTGGTCTGGCCCCACTGAATCTTGTTTCTAGACTGTTCTCCCATGCACATGCTGCCCCTACGCAGTCAGTCTCCTCTCCTGTGGGTTACTCATTGCTTCACTGCCCTTTACTTCTGCCCCCTTTGGCCTTGACCATGGCAATTGAACCTGAGGCCCCCACCATCTAGGCAGGGACGCTACCACTGGGCTCCCCTCCCCTCCCCCAGCCACTACTCTGTGACAATTGGCTCAAATTCGTTGTACTTAGAAACGGGTTTCATAAAGACATCTTCTCACAAGCATATTGCTTTCCTTGATCACATCCATCCCTACACTGCTCCCTCCCTCTCTCCCCACTCCAGACAGGCCTCTTCATTTTACTGACTTTGCTTTGAACCATATGTAAGTGACTTTATGCATCTACATTAAATCTAAGGTTCACAGATGAAAGAAAATGTGGTGTTTATTGGAATCCGACATTTCTGTGAATACAATGATGTCCGGCTGATCCACTTCCCTATAAACAATGTAACTTCACAGCTGAATGAAACACCATTATGTACATCTCCTTTATCCATTCCCCTGTTGACCGGCATTTAGTCTGATTCCGCAACTTGGAAATTGTGACTAATGCTGCAGCAGACATGGATGTGCGGAGCACTGTCTTAGGAGTCCTTTGGTATCCACTCAGGTTCATACCGTAAGGCGATTTTCGGTCTTATGAGAAACCTCCATGCTGATTTCCACGGTGGTTGGACTACTCTCCACTCTCACGGGCAGTGTGTCCACGTTTCCTTTCCTGCATCCTTTGCTGGCACTGGTTGTTACATTTTACTTATTGCTTCTAACTGGAGTGTGATACACGAAATGAAGAAATGAACAGACGGCTCTCAAAAAATAAATGAAGTACAAATGACCAATAAACATGAGGAAAAAACTTCAACATTCTTAGCCATCAAAAAGCGTAAATTAAAACTTCACTGAGACCCACCCCACCCTTGGCCACCCTCTTTAGAAAACGGTCTCACATCTCTTCTGCCTATGCTAATTCTAGCTACCTGCCAAGAAGCAAGCTCAGCTGTGTCTGTTTTCTCTTCTTTATTTCCCACGCCATAGAAGCTAGCTAAAGTACACACACTGTCAGAGCCGTGTCTGCTAACCACCAACCCACAAAGCACACTACGGGCATTCTTTCCAAAGCCCCTATCAGTTCACAGACCCTCAGTGACTGTGGCAGCTCCAGCTTAAGTTTATCGATGTGTATGTAATTATACAGGTCCATGAGTGTGAGCACGTGTATGTGTGTATCTATAAATGCACATGCACATATGTATGCACATGTGTTTGCCTATGTGTAGACATTGGTGGGGTGAGTGTATATTGTCTCTATATGTGTGAACACACACGTGTCCTTATGCATACATGATCACACATGTATATGTATACATGTGCATGCATGTAAGTGATTGATTTCCTTAAGGAAGCCAGTCTCAAAGCCTATGCCATCTGACCCAGAATCACTGAGAGGCCCTGAGGCCCTGCCCCTCTGCAAGATTGTAACTAGAAGTGGGGAGAGCTGGCCCTTGCTCTTTGTAGACATTCAATACTAATCTTCTCAGGGCCTTGGCTCTCTAATGTGGCCCCACACACCTAGAACAAGAGGAGTCACAAAGGTGAGAGAAAGCAGCCCACCACATCTGGATGTGGTGGCAGATATGAAAGCAAAGACAACTCTTGGGAAGGACTCTGAGGAGGAGGTGGTGATGGCGTCTGGTCCCCAGGAGTGTACAACCCCATTCAAGGACCCCTAGAACGGCAACCAAGGTGCTAGATAGCCACCTGCAGCTTTCCCGAGGGTCTATTTCAGGGTCAAGGGCACAGCCAGGTCTCCATGACTGTCACAGGAACTGCTTTTGTAAACAACACTCCAGTCAGCCTACTTAGCACCTCAGCAAGTTTCCAAAACCCAAGTGAGCAAGTGAGCATGGGGGGGGTGTAATTATAGACACCGGGTGGTTTGGGTTTGAAGAGGCACAAAAACAACCCTTCCTGGGCTTCTGGGTGTGAATCACACACTGCTCCTGCCCACAAAGACATTACCTAGCTAACAGCGGCTTAGGCCAAGCGGGGTTAAACCATCAGCACTGTGAAGAATAGCAATTTGGGGCTGGGGAGATGGTTCAGCAGATAAAGTACCTGCGTGGGAGCTCAAGGGCCCAGCACCCATGTAAATGTAGCACGGGTATGCAGCCCACATGTAATCCTAGCGCACAAGAAACAGAGATGGGATCCCTAGAGCCAAGCAGGCTAATTAGGTCAATCAGTGATTTCTGGACTCAATTGAGAACACCTGTCTTAATACACGTGGTGATGAGTGATCAAGAAAGACACCCAAGCCAATATTGGACTTCCATGTACACATATACATGCATGCCTGTACACTTATACACACATGCGTGTATATTATAGTATAGTATATTATGCACACAAATACCAAAGGAGGACAGCAATTCAAGTCCAAACAAAACCTTGATTTCTGTCTGGAGTATTAGAGATTGGAAGAAGGCGCTGGAAATGAAGGTGTCTATAGCATTCCACAAAGATGGACAGCGGTGAAGCCCAGAGGGTGGCGCTCTTCCAGCACAGAACTGCTACATTCTAAGTGGCTGTCCATCCTCTGTTACACTACCAGGGAGCAGCCTGGGCTACCGGCTTCAGGGAGAGGGGAGGATGGGAGTGGGCCACAGCACAGGCTCTGATACCTCAGGAGCTGAGGGTGACGATAAAGGGCAGGTCCATACCAGGGGCCTCAGAACACAGGCTGCACTGAGGGCACCTCTGATTGTTCTAGAAGCCTTGGAACAGGTGGGTGGATACACACCCTACAGTGCAGACAAATGGGGTCTCAAGTTGCTGTACACATTGTTACAGGAATGGTGTTGCCAGGTTCCCAAAGTGTGTTGAGCACTAGTGGACATTCCGGAGCTCTACAGAATGTGTTTACTGAAGGAAAGAAGTACCACTGAAGAAGTCCTGGGCTTTTCGTGGTCTCAAACGCTGAGTGAACCACTTCCGGAGCACGGTGGGGGCTGAGAAGAGGGTTTCCAGCACAGAGTGCTCTGTGTTGTCACGTAACAGTCCTAAATAACAGAACACCAAAGCCTGGGTTGCACGCTAACAGTGGCTTAAAAACACCAGCCCCACCTCCTCCGCAGTCTTGCCACAGGAAGAGGGTGTGGGGCTTCCTCAGCTGCCAGCTCTGCCGCCTACAGAGACCCAGCCTGCATTCTGAGTGCTCCTAAGGCTCTGCGGGCTCTGTTTACCATGATTAGGGTCTTTATCCAGTCCTCCTAGGAGCAGACTTGAACATGACACACGTGTGTTTCCATGCCGGCATGAAGACACTCCCGCACACAAAGGAATGCCTCTGTACTATGGGGAATAAGTTACATACACAGGATTCTACCATTCAGCCTGTATAGATTTCTTAACCAGACCACTGGAAAGAGGCAGGTGCCAGATGGGCCAGGTCTCCTGGAAAGCGCTGACCATGGAATCTTAGAACACATCTTCCCTCCACTTGAGGTCGTCCCCTCTGAGATCCGAGGAGACTCCAGACAGCTTGCTTTGTGTTTCAACTATTTTTAAATGAGCCGAGGCTGGGATCCTCTTGGCTTTCTCTGGAAGACTGCTGCATCTACGAGAAGGGATTTCACCAAGCTAACACATCCATTCTCTGCTTCCACACCAGGGCAGGCTGGGAGAATCGCAGAAACATGGCCACCTGCCATCTCCAATACCGTATAACCAGGGCAGTGAGTCTGCTCAGGCACTGTGACATCTCTGCTGCTTCCTCTTGATACAGCTTGGTGTCACCAAGCCCCTCACCAGACCCATTCAAAACTAGCTGTGACCAGGGCTAATTCTCTCTTGTGGTGGATAAATTGTTGGTTCCAGAAGTTTCCCTTCTTATCTACCCTAAATTCTGAAAGGTAAAAATGCTAACAGCTCTATGGAAGGCTTGCTGCTCTCCCAGGGGACCGCCACACACGACATCTAGCAGTCACCTGTAACTCCTGTTGCAAGAGATCTAGCAGCAGCATCTGCACGCACAAGACATGCCCCCCTCTCGCCCCCCCCCCTCTCTCTCTCTCTCTCTCTCTCTCTCTCTCTCTCTCTCTCTCTCTCACACACACACACACACACACACACACACACACACTAAAAATTCCTTTAAAAGGATCTCTTGGGGTGGGGAATGGAAGGGAGGAATGAAGAGGGGAATGAGGAGGAGGGGAAGGAAAGAGGAGTTGGAGGGCAGCACAAAGGAGCACAGGGACAGGCATGCGAGAGTGAACAGGAAGCTCTCACAGAGACTGACGGGGTAAACAGGAAGCTGATGTTCTGGATATTATTCTTAGGCGTCTCCACCTCACTTTGCGTTTCCTCTCAGCCTGACCTTTCCGAATCTCCCAGGGCTTTAGCCCCCTGAGGCTTCCCTGTGCTCAGACTTCTCCTTTTCCCTTGACCTACTTCATGCTGTGAGTCCTCTCTCATCCTAGCTTTCTCTCTGTGATGATGGCCTGTGGAGGTCTGGGCAGGGAACCAGGTAAGGCTGGCCGTGAAGCAGAGAGCAGCCACCCAGTGACCTCCATGGGGTGTCCTCTTGCTCCCAAACTATGTAAAATTATGTTGTATGACTAATGTGTATAAAGACAAATATGTATTACTTACACCAACATTCTCTTCAAACTGAAAGTTTGAGGGTTTATTTTTTCTTCTTCATTTTGATTTTAAAAGAAATAAACATCAAAACACTTCCAAGAGCCCATCACAGTGTCACGGCTCTGTTCCGTTTTGAAGTGTGGCACTGGAAGACAGCGGCTCACCTGGGTGAGCTGGCAGTCTGCTCCAGAGTTGCTATCATGAGCTCAGCCCTGGTTGTACTGGGTGAAGGGTTCTCCCTCCTGCAGAGCAGGGGCTTCTTCCTCCCTGTGGTGGGTGTTGTTAAAATGTCTAGGTTCCAGGTCAAGGAACCAATGTTGTTAAAATGTCTAGGTTCCCGGTAACAAGACACAAACTGTGACTCAACGATACCACGTGGAGATTATTGGTAGACAGGGAGGGAAAGGGGGGTGAGAGGTAACCAACCCGTGCAGAGCTGAGAGAGAGATAAGATATGAGAGAGAGAGAGAGAGAGAGAGAGAGAGAGAGAGAGAGAGAGAGAGAGAAGATGAGATGGAGAGGAAGACGAGAGTAAAAAAGAGCGTAAGTGGTCAGGGGTCAGTCCTTTAAAGGGGTCCTTTGCACCTGCGTGGTTCTCACAGAACTCTGGGCTGGCCAGAGTGCTGCCTGAGTGCATCCTGCCAGGTAACAGGGCAGGCCAGCGTAATGCCTGAACCTTTCAGTGGGCACTATTAGGGGGTGGGGCTTTGTTGGGGTAGGTATGGCCTTGTTGGAGGAAGTGTGTCACTGTGGAAGTAGGTTTTGAGGTCTCATATATACTCAAGCCATGCCCAGGATCTCAGACCACTTCCTGTTGCCTGTGCAAGATGTAGACTCTCAGCTACCTGTCTAGCACCATGTCTGTCTGCATGCTGCCATGTCCCACCATGAATGGACTAAGCCTCTGAAGCCGTAAGCCACCCAACTAAATGTGTTCCTTTAAAAGAGTTGATGTAGAATCAACTTCCTGTTGCCTCTGAGTCAAGATGTAGAACTCTCAGCTCCACACCACATCTGTCTGCACACCACCATGCTCCCCGACATGATAATGGACTGAACCTCCAAAAGTAAGCAAGCCCCTTCAATTAAACATTTTCATTTATAACAAAAAGAGTTACATAATTATGGCATTTCTTCACAACAATAGAAAACTAAGACACTTCCGTACTAGGCACAAGCCACACCCAAACACCTGTTTTCTCAGATAGATCCTTTATTAAGCAGGGAAGAAAAGATGAGTGGCTGCTTTCTGACTCGGGCAGAAAAACAGCAGCAAATGACCTTGCAGGAGTCATTCTTTTTTTTCCCTCAATGTATGTTTTTATTTAAATTAGAAATGTGAATGTTTCACATGTCAATCCCAGATCCTTCTCCCACCCCTCCTCCCTTGTCCCTCCACCAGTCCCCTAGTCCCCCACCCAAACCCCACATCATTTCCCAGGGAGGGTGAGGCCCTCCTTGGGGGGGATCTCTAAAGTCTGTCATTTCATCCTGGGTAGAACCTAGGCCCTTCCCCATTGTGTCCAGGCTGAGAGAGCACCCCTCTATTTGGAATGGACTCTCAAAGATCATTCATAAACCATGGTGAACACTGATCTACTACCCAAGGCCCCAGTGATTTCTGTGGCCTCCTCCCTGGCACTACATTAAGAGGAGAGGAAGAGGGGAGGTCTGTGTTAGAATGGGCTAGGATACAGCAGTAGGGAGATAGGGATGAGGGAGAAGGGGAAGGGGACAAGGGAAAGGGGACAAGAATATTCGTCCTCTGACTAGAAGGGAGACAGACATGGCCCTTAAGTAAATGACACTTTATAAAGGTAAAATGGGAGCCTCCATGTTAGGATGGGGTGTTTAATTTTAATTGGGCATGTCAATTAGGCGAGCCAATGGGGGCTTTTGATTGCTGGACTTCAATACTTTGGTAGCTAGGCCTTGGTGGTCAGCCTCAGGAGGAGGAAGTGGCCAAATATGGGAACAGACCTTGGTGGCTAGCTTTAGGAATGTAATCTATGTTTAGCAAGGCAGAGGAATGAGAGAGGAGGGCAAGACCTGCTAGAGTCACATGCTTGAGTGGGCTAGTGTCCCTTCACTGGCAGCTTTTAGAAACCCTGCTGTCTCTTCAAGGGACATGGCCCAGGTGTTAGTAGTCCACAGCTGTCCTGTTGGTTCATGGGATCAAAGTTGAGAATCTGTGGTTCCCACACCAGCTGTCCAATTACCTGAGAAGCTTTATACATAAAGCAAAACAAATAATAATGATGATGGTTTTAGGGCTGGAGAAATGGCTCATCTGTTAAGGGTTTTGGCCATTCTTCTAGAGGACCCAGACACAATTCCCAGCACCCACATGGTGGCTCACAATCATGTTACTCTAGTACTGGGGACCTGACACCCTCTTCTGGCCTCTGTGAGCACTGCATACACATGTGGGAAAACCAAATAAAACCTAAGGGCTGGGGTGGAGCTCGTGTCTCCTTCCCCATCAGCCCTTAACTGTGCATACATTCTCAGGAAGGGATGGACTCTCAGGAACCCCTCCTTGCCTCATGACCAGATGTTGACAGACCACGCCTCTCTTTTTAAATGATGCTAGACCACACACTGCTCCATCCTGACCACCTTACAGTGTGTGCAGGGCAGCGAGAACGATCATGTTTCTGTGCAGCCAATAGCAGCACCATGCCCAAGGGTTCTTGTCAAAAGTAACCCCTGCTTCCATTAATCAGTGACCTTCTGCGTCCTCCTACCCAGATCCCACTCTGCTATGTTCTGTCCCTTCAGACTCCAGGGACCTCCTGTAAGTGGAATCCTGTGGTATTTGTCTTTTTGTAACTGGTTTATTTCATTCACATCATGTCTTCTAATGTTTACCCACATTGTGCCAAGTATTGGGATTTCCTCCTTTTTCCAGGCTCAACAGTAGCCTATTGTGTGACTGGATCATCCAGTGTTTGTTACAGGAGGCTGTCTCCTGTCTCCTGTGACACGGAAGCATCCAGAACCATGGTGGCACACAGGAAGCACTCACTTCACGCTAAGAGGGTAATTTCAGTGAAACCATCTTCCGGAAGCAGTCTTCCAGAAGTACCAGCAAGTGCCACGAGCAGCTGTCCTCATTCAACCTTCACTCATGCCCATGAGACTGTGGGTCTTGGGAATGCGGAAGCCACATTTTCTCCTGCACATTCACAGAGCAAAGTAGATAGCGCCGGTCAGGATCCAGCAGCACTGGTGCATCTGAGTTTATGTCCGTAAGATGCCCCGCCCCTAGCTGACTAGAAGACTGTCCCAGGAGCCACCAGGGTTTCCCCCTGTGGCTTTCCGGAAACAAGCCATGCTGGGAACTCCTGGGTTGTTTGCTGCTCTTGGTACCCTGGCCTTACTTCCTCTGGGAATTCCCTGCTTTCCCAGAACAGAGTCAACACTAAGAAGACAAAAGGCAGCAGAGGCATCCATCAGCGTGACATAAAGCAAAGACGATGGACAGGCCACTGACCCATGACCCTCACACTTCCACTCTACATCTGCAGAAAGCCCAGGGCTTCAAACGGGCCATTTGTCATTCCAGAAACAAGAAGCCTCTTCCAGTTTCTCTTTGAATACGGTACAGGAGATAAAGATCTGGTGTCCTAAATATGGGCAGCCAGCTCTCTCCCTGCCTACCCCTCTCCTTCCTTCCTTTCTTTTCTGTTTATGTTGGTGTGTGTGTGTGTGTGTGTGTGTGTGTATGTTCCTGTGCATGCAGATATATGTATTATATGCATGCCACACTGTGCCTGTGGAGGCCTGAGGACAACTTCAGAGGTTGTGTCTCATGAGCTGTCCACCTTATTGTTTGAAACAGAGTCTCACTTGCTCAGGGCTTGTCATCAGTTTGGCAGGGCAGGCTGGACAGTGAGCACTACACTCCTCCGGCTGCCTCCCCAGCACTGGGATTACAAGTGTGCGCTTCATTACATGAGTTCCGGGGATCCGACTCCAGTCCCTGTGCTTATGCAACATGCACTGAGCCAGTGCCCCAGCCTCCCGCACCCCATCTCCCTTGTCACATGTTCATGGCCAAAAGCCAGGCCCCAGACGGCCCTGGTACCAGATGCACTCTCTGCTACAGCACAGAGGCAGTGGCAGCTACTGCAAGCCACCAAGGATGCTGGGAGGGAACGCAGCAAGGACGGGAGCTGTTAAACCTTTCCACACACACCAAAAAAAAAAAAAAAAAAAAAAAACAAGACCGTTTAACCCCTGAGTGGAACGTCACAGTCTGAAAGTGTGTCAGGGTCTGCTCTGTCTCCCACTGTCATATTTGGACAGCTCAGCCTTTGACACGAAGTAATAATTGTCAGAAGAGGCCCAGGGCTCCACCGGCTGGGAAAACACAAGAGCACCCCTGTACAGGAAACTGAGGCCTGTCCATTAGCAGGTCAGGGCACTTGCCCTGCTAACATTTGCATCCTTTCTGCCTCATCAAGAGAGCTGACATGGGTGACACCACTCTGCATTCAGTGACAGGGAACGGGGCTGGAGATATGCCCACCCTCCCTGCTGAAGGCTGCTTTGCAGATGAGTCTAAATACCACAATAATCATCATAAATAGTAGAAGGCAGTTTACAGGTACTGGACACATTCACACATGAAGTGAATCACACAGATTTCTCCATGAGAGCTCTTCCCATGAGGGTGCAGAACCCTCGGATGCCAGCGCTTATGCACGTGGGCGTGAAGTATTCAGGCAAGTGTGCATGTCTGTGATGGAGTCTTGATGAGCAAGCTCTTGGACTTAGAGCAGAAGTCAGCCGTAAAAGATAAGAAAAGATGCTATGAGAATTCACATCTTTAGAGATGGTCGGGCAGCTTCTACATCTTCAGCAGTACTTTTTCCTGGTTCCCCAAAACATTGTGGGATTTGTTGTAAAAACGGGGAAACTCGGCAGACCCTGCAGGCATTCTCAATATGAAATCCAGCAACAGAGACAAGTAAGCACTGTTTACCCAGCACAGGGGACCCTGGGCTACGCACCAGCGGCTGCATCCTTGAATGACACTGATGGGCACTGGTCTGTATAGGTCAGGGAGTCAGGTCTCCTTATGGCCTTTGCTGAGTCCTTTCCAGCTCCCTAGGCCTAAGAGAGACTAGCCCCAGATCACTCGGGAGATTGAGACAGGAGAAGGAAAGGGAAGAGAGCGTGTTATGCTTGTTGGTTGTGATTCTAGACAATTAAACACTTTCTCTCCAGTTCCTCCTGGGTGTAGCTCGTTCTCATCACATAAAGAAGGGGCTGACGGCCAGTGCAAAGGAGGAATACATTCAGGCGTCATCTTTTGAAATGCAGGAATTTGCTCTGGTTATAAAATTAGTATTGCATGGTGCTGACTCTCTGAGGAATTTGCTTTTTTCACCGACTACATCAGGAAGAAAGGTGTAGGGGTGCGGGGCTCAGTGGAGGAACACTTGCCTCGCACATGCAGACCCTAGTTCAGTATCCCCTGTGCTAGAAGGAAAGGGTTCTCGTATGCCAGGCCCACTAAGAAACACATCACAAAGATATTTTTCAGATATTTTTATTTATTTTTTGTTTTTGGTTTTTCGAGACAGGGTTTCTCTGTGGCTTTGGAGGCTGTCCTGGAACTAGCTCTTGTAGACCAGGCTGGCCTCGAACTCACAGAGATCCGCCTGCCTCTGCCTCCCAAGTGCTGGGATTAAAGGCGTGTGCCACCAACACCCGGCTATTTTTCTTAAACAGACTCTTTTTTTTTTAATTTTAAATAGCTTGTTTTACATGTCAATCCCAGCTCCCTCTCCCTCCCCTCCTCCCGCACTCCCCTTCCACCCTCCCTCCCACCCTATTGCCAAATCCTTCCACATAGGGGATATCTAGAGTCTATCATTTTACTCTTGGTAGGGTCAAGGCACTCCCCTAAGAGTCCAGGCTGAGAGAGCATCTCTCTTTGTGCTATAGGCACATGAAGACAGATTGTATACCAGGGATAGACACTGATCCACAGCTCAGGGCCCCATAGGTTGCCCAGGCCTTCTCACTGACACTCACATTTGGGGGGTCCAGATCAGTCCCATTCTGGCCTCCCCACTGTCGGTGTGGGGTCCAAGAGCACTCCCCCTGTTCAGATCAGCTGTCTCTGCTGGTTTTGCCAGCCCATTCTTTGCCAATTTGCTCATCACTCCTCTCTCTCTGTCACTGGGTTCCTTGGGTTCAGTTCAGTGCTTAGTTGTGTGTTTGCCTCTGCTTCCATCAGTCACAGGATGAAGGCTCCCGGATGGTTATAGACATCAAGTTCATTATCAGGAATGGGCATTCGATTAGCTTGCCAATTGATGTTATACCTTTAGATCACTCGAGGTCACTCTGGTGCCTGATCTGTCTTCGATCCTATGATTCCCTCTTCCCCCTATTTTACCCCCACCCCCTCAACTTCCTGTTCCCCCATGACCAACTCCCTTCCTCTTTACCCCCTCTATTCTTCCCAGGTCCCACTACCCCTCCCTCGCCGTGTTCCCCATCCATTCAGAGGATCTTGTCTCCATCCTCTTCTCTTGGGTACTATGCATATATGCATATCTTTTAGGTTCTTTCCTGTTTCCCAGACTCTCTATCTGTGGAAGTGCAGACTGGCACTATCCTGATCCATATTTAAAATCCATATATGAGTGAGTACATACCATGTTTGTCTTTTTGCGACTGGGTTACCTCACTCAGGATGGTTTCTTCCAGTGCTATCCATTTCCCTGTGAATTTCAAGATTCCATTGTTTTTTTCTGCTGAGTAATACTCCATTGTGTAAATGTACCACATTTTCTCTATCCACTCTTCAGTTGAGGGGCATCTAGGTTGCTTCCAGGTTCTGGCTATTACAAACAATGCTGCTATGAACATAGTGGAGCAGATGCCCTTGTTGTATGAACCTGCCTCATTTGGATAAATGCCTAAGAGTGGAATTGCTGGGTCTAGTGGTAGATTAATTCCCATTTTCCTGAGGAATCTCCATACTGATTTCCAAAGAGGCTGTATGAGTCGGCATTCCCACCAGCAGTGGAGGAGTGTTCCTCTCTCTCCACATCCTCTCCAGCATAAATTGTCTTCGGTGTTTTTGATTCTAGCCATTCTGACAGGAGTAAGATGGTATCTCAGAGTTTTAAACAGACTCTTTATTGACGAAACACAGCTGTACTGAGGTATGGCAATGTGTTATTTCTGTGTGTAGTAGATGTGTGACACATGTACACGAATGTGCATGTACCCATGAAAATGCGCATGTGCTGGCCAGAGCAGGACATCATGTGTCTTCCTATCATTCCATCCCTTCTGCCTCAGCACAGGACCTCTCACTGGTGTATCCTTTGTGAGTTTATTGATTCATTTGTGGTTTTGCTCATTTGCTGTGGTTATTTTTGTTTTTATGGTGGTGGCAACTCTTACTGTAAGATCTACCCTCTTCATTTTTGCTTCTTTTTTTATTTTTAAATTTAAATTTAGATTAGAAACAAGGTTGCTTCACAAGTCAGTTCCAGGTCCCTCTCCGTTTCCCTCCCCTCCTCCCGTGCCCTCCCCCCAACCTCCCCCCAATATCCCCTTATTTCCCCAGGAAGGGTGAGGCCCTCCATGGGGTGTCCATAGTCTGTCATTTCATCCAGGGCAGGGTCTAGACCCTCCCCCAAGAGTTCAGGGTGAGAGTGCATCTCACATTGTTGGATGGGAGTCCAAAGTCCATGTGTATACTCGGAATGAGTACTGATCTACTGCCCAAGGCTCAATAGATTACCTAGGCCTCCTCACTGACACCCACATTCAGGGGGTCTTGATCAGTCCCATGCTGGATTCCCAGGCTGATGCCTGGGATTCAAGAGTTAACCTTTGTCAGGTCAGCTGTTTCTGGGGGTTAAACCAGCCCAGTCTTAATCCCTTTGATCACCAGTCCTCCCTCTCTGTTACTGGCTTTCTTGAGTCCAGCTCAATGCTTAGCTGTGGGAGTCTGCCTCTTCTTCCATCAGCCACTGAATGAAGGTTCTGTTTCCCAGACTTTCTGGCCATGGGATTGTAGGCTGCCACTCCCCAGATTGAGAAGAAGGAAATCTTCTGTAGGGATCTCACAACATATCTCAGGCTGACCTGGAAGCCCAAATCTTCTTGCCTCGACCTCCCCAAATTCTGGGACTACAGGTGTGCAACACCACATATAGCTTCCTCTTAACTACACCATACTATTGACTATGCATGCATTTTGTTACACAGGGAAACTAGATGTTCTTCAGCTACATAACTGAAACTCATGCCAAGTGAGGAGCAACTCTCTTGTTGATCTCAGCCCCAGGCAACCACCATTGTATTCTGCACTTCTGTGAGATATTTAAATATTTAGGATAGCCATGCAAAGTCGGTCTCTCTGTGACTAGCTCATTTCACTTAGCACCATGATTTCCAAGTTTTCCATGCTGACAAAAACAGCCAGACTCCTGTCCTTTCGAGGGCTAACTTGTGCTCCATTGTATTTGTATTCTACACTTCCATTACCTCCTCACCTCTCATGGACATTTGGGTTGGTTCCATCTCTGGGTTATTTTGAATAACACCACAGTGATCATGGGAAGACAGACATCTCTTCGAGAAAGCGATTTTAAATCAGGTGTGGTGCACGTCTTTGATCCTAGTACTCAGGAAGCAGAGGCAGGTGGATCTCTGTGACTTAAAAGCCAGAGTGGTCTACAAAGTGAGTTTCTGTCAGGCTCCAAAGCTATACAGAGAAACCCTGTCTTGAAAAGAAAAGAACAAAAAGGAAAAAGAAAAGGGGAAAAAATCAAAGACATCCACATCATAATGGAAGAAATAAAGCTGCTTCTGTGAGTAATGTTGTGGTTTAGCATCTAGAAAGTCGTAAAGACTCCATCAAAACAATACAACTACAACTAGTAATAATATAAACAAATTCAGAAAAATTTTAGGATACACTATCAATATACAAGAACAAATGGCATCTTATATATCAACAACAAACTATCGTGAAAGGAAATGAACAATCCAGTGTATAACAGCATAAAAAAGAATACAATAATTAAGATACTGTCTTTAAATTCTTATCCACAAACTACCTACAGACTCATTATGCTCTCCATCAAAAACCCAACGTCATTGATCACAGAGACAGAACAAATAATCCTAAATGTCATATGGGGCCCAAGAGAGCCAACAAAATCTAGAGAAAGAATAACAAAGCTAGAGACAGCAATACTTCCTGATTTCACAATATATTAAAATCTACAGTAAACAAACACCAGTTTCCCAGAATGGTGGCACCTGCCAATAACCCCAGAATTTAGAGAGCCGAGGCAGGAGGACTACACAGTGAAGCTCTGTTTCAAACCACCAGCAGCCAGCATGGGCCCCGATAAAAACATATGCAGAAACTGGTGAGATGGCTCAGTGGTTAAGGCTGTTGCCACCAAGCCTGACAACCCAGTTTGTCCCCAGAACCACATGGTAAAAGACAGAACCAGCTCCTGCAAGCAGCCCACTGACATCCACATATGCACAGACACACACACATGAAAACACATTGTAAATAAACAAGTGCAATTTTTGAAAAATAATTCATAAGAAATAGTGGAATAGTATATATAGTGAGATATGAAATAAACCGACAAAACTTGTCAACTGGTCTCTGACGGCACCAAGAATAGTCACTGGGAAAAACAGTCTCTCTCTTGAACATCTGGTCTTGAGAAAACTGGACTGCAAAATGAAGAAGCGTGAAACTGAACCCCAATTTGATGTCATTTTCCCAAAAACATCAGCAATGGATTAAAGATCTAAACTATAAAAATTCCCGAAATTACGGGGAGAAACGTGTTGACGTTTTTCTTTGCAATGATTTCCTAAACATGACCACAAAGGAGGCAGGGCTATGTGAGGGCCAATGTTCTACACGGCACAGAAAACACCTAGCAGTGGAAACAGCCTATGGAGAGCAGAAAACATTTGCGGACCACTTAGACTATCTGAAATGCACAAACACCCCTTCGACACAACTGCAAACACCGGCAACAAACATTTGATAAAACACCAAATAAGGACGTCTCCACGGGAGCCATGTGAATAACGTAGGGGCAAAAGACAAGGTGTTCAACGCCATTAAACCCAAGGAAATGCCCATCCGTTTTCTAACACATAATACTTAATGATTTCATGTTTTTCTACCTTGTGAGTAAATTGCACAGTTTTTCACCTGGGGTTTCAGTTATCAATTTGTCATCTAACTGCTCCAAATTCACCTTCAAGGACCTGCTCCGTGGCAACTGGGAGGTCCACTTCTCAGGAACCATTCCCCTTTATTTTAACGGCAATGCTCAGATCTGCCAGTAGAGGGCAGGAGAGGGACAGGACACCACATTTTACTGTGTGGGCTGCGTCCTACAATGCTTCTGCTATCTTGCTGGTTGCTGGTACCTGTGCATGGTTGGGGTCATGTAGAGAACATCTTGTGACGCTCTGCCCTAGTACTCAAGTGGCTTCAGGCCCTTGGAATTTCCTAAAGACTATCGCGCCGAAGATCCCCCTGCACAGACACCAGTATGCTCCAAGCTTCAGGCCAGCAGCCTTGACCTCAATATTCACCTTGCTCAACCCTGTACTGGAAGACTGTTGCTGCTGTCCGGTGACCTGTGCCAGTTCCAGTCAAGGCCACCTGAAGAGTTTGTGTTGCCTAGTATCCAACAATCATGCTTTCCTGGATGAAGGACCCCTTCGCTGTGGTTTGAATATAGAGTATGTTCTATATTCTCATGTGTTGAACACCTGCTGTCCACCTTGTGGCACTATGTTGGCAGAAGATGGAAACTTTATGCGGTGGGGTCTAGTTGGAGCAAGTAGGTCCCCCAGGATGCTTGGAATCCTAGCTCATGATCCCATTTACATTTGGCCTCCTTGGGGTGATGTTTGGCTTCACGTGCCCTCCCATCACGGTAGAGCGACACTTCTGAAGCCACAAGTGGAAATACACCCCCTGTACTGTCGATGTTGGAGTCTGTCACATGGATGCAAATCCAATTAATGCACATCCCCGTAAGCCTGCCATTCCCTGTGCACTCTGGTGGCCCCAGGTTAGCCACTAGGCTCCTCTTTCCAAACTTACGGTTACCTCTCCTGCTGCTCAATAATTCCTTATAGGTATCTTCCCCTTGTTCAAATCATTTCATGGCTTCTGCCTCCTGACTGGACCCACATGGACATTGCAGCAAGGTCTGTGCTCCAGGCATTGTCCATAAAGTGAATTCGATGTTGGGACAGAAGAAAAGACTGGAACGAAGCATGTTCAAGTGGCTGTTCCCTCCTAGGCAGCTCTAAGAAGAAACTCAGGCCACTTCACTAAGAGCCATGAGGGCCATGGCAGGTATCACTGCAGTCACTGTCTGACAGGCCCAGGAATGAGGGAGGGCAGCAGAGGGCTCAAGATGACAGGAGACAAGAATTCCCGGTGGAAGCCAGACCTGCACTGTACAGCACTTCTGACCCCTCGCTAAGGTCAGTCGGAAGCATCTCTTTTCCTCCTGAACATGGGGGCGAGACTTCTCCTCACTGGAGACAACTGAAATCCCACGTTGGAGCAAATCAATAGCAAAGATTCTGAGAACAGGAGATGATGGCCCCAGAACTTAGAGAGAGAACTCACGATGGACAGTTAATGTAGTTCACAATATTGAATCTGGAAGGCTCTGTGTGACACCTTCATTGATTCTATCGAGAGAAAGGGGGCCTTCCAAAAACAATGAAAAAAGACAGACAGGTCACCCCACGCCTGTGAAGGCTAGACATCCTTTGTCCTATTACCAAGGGACAGTTATATTAGTCAACTCTTTTCGATATAGATTGTAAAATGAATAACCCAGTATGACTAGTTCTCGGGCTCCTGTGTGACTCTGTGTCTTACCTTCATAAATCAGGGCCAATGAAGTCGCATCTAGACTTGGGAGACTCCATCTACTGTGGCCTCCTGCCAGGGACTTCCTGGTTAGTGTGCGAGGCTGGAGAAAGGAACAAATGCTGCCAATCATACAGAAGAGGGCCAGAGACCAGAGGACATGGCCTTCCTAATCCATCATCCGAGGATGTCTCAGATGCCTGCAGGTCCCCGGGGTGAAGTTGGAGACTTCTGATGCTCCCCATAGCACGGGGTGCTCTGAGGCTGGAGCCCAGTATAGAGGTACAGTCAGGGTCTGTTCCTTCTAATGACAGGAGGAAGGACCTGTTTTGTGTCTTTCTCCTTGTTTCTGGAATTGCTTGGCATTCATATGCTCATATGGCCTCTCCGTGCACGCGTGCCTATGTGTGTGTGTGTGTGTGTGTTCCTCTTTTTTAGAGGACACCAGTCATACAATGCCCTACCTCCACCTCCACTGTTAACAGCATCATTTTAACTTATTACATCTGGAAAGAACTTTCTCCAAACTGCCACATGCCAAGGAACATGCCAGCGTAAGAACTTGGGATAACCCAATCCAACCCACTAAATGGGGAGGCAGCAGTGGCCCCCCATCACTGCTCACAGACACAGAGTTAAGGCATGAGGGCACTATGGTACACATAGTGCTTGCTTTCAATCCTAACGTTGTGTTTGGAGACAGGCTTTTCAGGGAGTTACGGTAAACAAGGTCATGGGCAAGGACTCCAAATCAGACAGATGGTGGCCTTGCGAGAAGAGAATCAGCCAGTGCCTCAATCTTAGGTTTCCTCTACAATTGTGAGAAATTAGTGCTTGATTCTCAAGCCTCCCAGACTACAGCACTTGGCTACAGAGGCCTGCCTCCAAACACGACTTAGACAGAAGCGACCAGTATTCCCAAGGGAGGGGCTGCTGGCTTCGCTGGCACTCTCATTGGAAGAGGAGCTCTGGGCAAGGAAGGTGACTTGGCAATTTATTCACAAGGCATAGACTGGGAACTCAGGGAAGGGTGAAGAGAGAGAAAATGCCCTGGAGAGGTACATTTTGCACAGTGGAAAAGAGATTCGGGGGGAGCCTAGAGAAGTGTTTGCACCTTCTCCCAGCTCTGTGTGGATTTGTAATTGGCTGCCAGAATGTTTCTGCTGCCCGTGATGGGTCAAGTCAGTGCACCTTCCCAACTGCTGCAGAATTACACACCCTGGCCTGGTGTAAAATGCTATTGCCACAGAATAATCACACCTCCCTCTCTCCGCTACAGGCGTGGGGATGGTGATGGGGCAGGAAGCAGCAGTGGCAAGCAGAAGTCTGCTTCCAAGCTTTAGGGATAAACGTATTCCATTATGTGAGACTGTCTAATAAGTACTTCCATGTGTGTATATTTGATTTTAAATTAAATGTATTTACTACTGTGCTAGCAATAGAGCACACTCAATAAGGCACATGCTCAATAGTAATGTTTAGTGTAGGAGGTGGAAATAAATATGGGCAAAAGGTCAAATACTGGCTTCTCTCATTCTGGGAAGCTATCCTGTTCTCCCAGAGGCATGTGCTCTCCACTTCGAAGACTTCTAATTTCCAGGACGTACTGATCCTACAGCAAACTGAGTTAATTAAGCTGCTTAGCATGCTCATGGTGTCCTTGTGCTTTGTTGGACACATACCTGGGGAACTAGAAGCTTGCGGGGGAAGGTCCTTAAATTACAGCCTTTAGGAGCCTCTCCTACCACAGAGGAGAGCTGTCTTAGCTGCTCCACGGGGCCTGTGAAGGTCACGATGATGAAAATCCCTTATAGGAGTGACTAGTGCAAAATGAAAGCTGGGTATACTAGGGCAGTCTGTTAGAGCTGCCAGTGATCTGGCCTACTGAGCATGCCATCTGAGGTGAGTAGCAGGATTAAGGTACAGAAAACGCCCATTTTCTGGAGCAGTAAAGAATCTAGGAAAGGTGGCCTGAGATTACATTCTAGGCTAGAGACGGCACTCACTGTCTTCCATTCTTCCTTGGATCAATGTCCCTTTACTAAGGACAGCTGGGTACATGGCATATGGATTAGGAAGTGTACTCCCCCTACCCCACTGCAGTTAGGATGACTGGCTAGATTCTGACCCATAGATGGTGAAAAGTGATTTGTGTAAGTTACAGATCATTTTCGTGAAGAAACTTCTTACTCTTTACTTCTTTTTGTTTGTCTGTCTGTCTATTTTTTGAGACAGGGTTTCCCTGTATAGCTTTGGAGCCTGTCCTGGAACTAGCTCTTGTAAACCAGACTGGTCTTGAACTCACAGAGATTCATCTGCCTCTGCCCACCAAATGCTGCGATTAAAGGCATGCGCTGGCCGCCGCCACCACCACCCAGTTTACTCTACACTTGCTTCCTATTGTCTCGTGTAGACCAGAGTGCAGATATGATGAAATGACTCAAACTCAATCCTGCAGGCAGAAAAAGACACTTGGGAATAGGAGGCAATATGGACAAGGACCTTGGGAGCCCTGATGACCCTAGAGGGACAGAGCAACTTAGTGCTTAACCCTCCTTTGGTCTGTCCCTCTGAGTGCCGACCCTATCACTGAGAATCAGATGAGAAAGGAAGAGGTAGACTAGTTTGCCTCTCTGTGGGGGATGCTGGACCAAGGGAGCCTGTGTGGGCTGGATGGGAAAGATTACACAGCATTGGAAAATCCAGGGAACTGGGCTGAATGAAGGAATTGGATGGAGTCGGGAATCAGGATCTAGGCCATGGGGAGGGATTGGTGGGACCAGGGGGACCAAATGGACCAGAGGCTGCACCATCACATGAGATCTGTTAGATCTGTTCCTCTTTGAAGTCACCTGTCACCTGGGCTCATCCTAGGCTCCCTGACTGCACATGCTCTGCATTGACCTGAGGAGTGTCGGCAGAAAGGACGTTGTAGTTACCAGAATGAGTTCTGTCCATTTTCAATGGACACTGCTTGCCCTGCCCTTCCTTTCTTCTTCCCTATGGACAGCAACACAAATGATCAACTCAGCCTCCAGCTAAGCAGTGGCCACAGCCCAAGGGACGCAGAACCATGAGAAGCTGTGCTCCTGTCCACCTGCAGGTTGCTACTCGGGGAGTACACAGTGTGGGAACCACTCTTAGCAATCACTGGGTAGGTTTCTGAGAATTCTTTGCCCCAGAGTGACGTGTTCCAAATTTTGAGCCAATGGGAAAGGACCCAGGAGAACAAGAAGCCCAAACAAAACAATAAGAAAAACCTCTGCAGGCAATGTAAGCCAGCTGGTGAGTCTCCTGCTACCTATTTCCTCAGTCCCCGTTTAGAGGAAATCCTGCTGAGTCGTGTGGTGGGTGAACTGTGAGGGGTACGGGATGGTTAAGTCTCCTCCTCTGTTGGGCTCCAAACACCATAGGCCAGAGACCTGCAGAGCGCCTGAGTGAAGGTGTAGTGGCTACTCCGTTGCTGCTCAGGAAGCTGCAAGGTCACTTGGAGGTGGCACAATGCAGAGACAGACACAAGAGCCACTGTTGCTGCCTGGGGTTCAGGCCCCCCCTTCTGACTCTGGGTTCCAGGAAGATTCTGGATTCTCAGTGAGCCTTAATTTCCTGTACTGTGAAAGATGGCCCCTTGCACCTGAGGAGCTATAGACGCAGACATAACACTACCCGGGCAGAAAGCTGCACAGGGAACATGGTGCCTACAGGGAAGCCAGAACTCAACCACTGCAGGCTTGGAGTAGACCAGTCTGGGGAAGAAAAGCCTTAGTGTGACCCAGTCTTGGAAGAGACCCCACTTCTTATCTTCAGGGTTCAACTAGGTTTGTTTGGAGAGCAAATCTCTTATTGTCCTGTCTCCCCAGGAGGAAAGAAGGAACTACCCTCAAGTGCTGTGAGCTTTCTCAACAAGGCCAGCTCTCCCCAAGCTCACCTGCAGGTCTTTAGGGTGTCACTGGCAAGGGGGAGGGGAATGCCAGTGCAAACTCCTGAGCCAGCCCACCAACCACATGTGACACCACTGATGTCTGCCGTCCCTGCACAAGAACCCCCACCCATTGCCATCACGTGACCACAGTCTTGCTTATCCAGAGCTCTGCATTTTACCAGAACATTATGTCTGGTGGTCAAAAAAACAATATAAGACAATTAAAATACATCTACCAGGCAAACAGCACACACGCGCGCGCACGCACGCACGCACACACACACACACACACACACACACGCGAGCAGTTTTTTGTTTGATTTGATTTTGGTTTTTTTTTTTTTTTTTTTTGGAACTCAGGCGCTGCATGGATGGTGGAAGCACTGGACATGAAATGTGAAAATACCTGTGATTACGATGTGAAGTGCTCTAATGGACCGAGGGACAGCACAAGCACCAAAGAGAGTGTGAGCAGAGAGGGGAGTCTAAGAGAAACATCTGGAAATGACACTGTGAAACCAGCCTTCAAAACGGAAGAGGCATGCATCAGCAGACAAAGGTGGGGAGGAATTTGTTGACAGGTCCTTCAAGGAACTCTGAAAGAAGCAGTTTGGAGAAAAGAAGGATTATATGTGCCAGAAAGTGAGATTTCCATGGACGGAGGAAGAACAGTGGAGAAAAAGTGAGTGGGGATGATAACCTTCATTTTTTAAATTAAATTAATTTATCTAATATTAAAAGTTTAAAATCTGTTCAACATAAGAATAACAATACATGCAGCTATGTAACACACACACACACACTTACTATATAAGGGGAATAGCATCATGCCATGAATGACACAAAGATGACGGAGAGAATTAACATTATTCTTCTGCTGTATTCACAATAGCCCACAAGGCAGTGTAGTGTTGTTTGAAAGAGTGTTGGTTAAAAGAGTACAGAAAATGGAATCAGAAAGAAGACTCAGTCAGTGCTGGGGACCTACTGGAGCTGGTGTGTGTTGGGGGGGGGCAGAATGCTTGGGTAAGTATGCAAAAGGCCCTGGTTCCATTCCCAGCAGGGAAGGAGAGGGAGGGGGAGGGAGGGTCTGAAGAGAAGGGAAGGGCAGATCAGTTAAAAATCATAAGAAACAGACTGAATGGAAGGGAAAACAGGCATAAAGATCAAGGGGGGCACAGAAAACATCTTAACAAAGATGTCAGAATGGATCAAAAAAGTAGCCCAGGTCTAAGCTATCTAAAAGAACCCCAGTTTAAACACGAAACTACACATTGTGAATAATAAGTGGTTGGGAGTTGCCGCATTGATATTAATTTTAAAAAGCTAGGGCAGCGTTCAGATAGCTCTGACTTCAAAGCAAGGAATGGAAGCTGTCAGGGAGAAGGAGGGTGCTCCCCAGTGATGGAGGGGGGTGGTTCTTCAACCCTGAGGCATCAGCACCTAACAACAGAACCACAATAAATGTGAGAGTGCAAGGAAAAATGCACAGATGCACCACGGCTGTCAAAGACTGCCACAGCCCTCTCAAAAATGAACCCAGAAGATGTAGCTGAATTCAACCCCATTGAAAACTGTACAGTAGCGGCATCTGTACTCCTCACCCAACGGCAACAGGGTGCAGCCTCTTCTCACACTGACATGTTGCATCCTTCAAGACAGACCGGAGTCTAGTCACACGACAACACACCTAAAATAAATAAAGGAATAGAAACCAGGGGATGGAGAAATAGCTCAGCGAGTAAAAGCACTGACTGTACATGAAGGATCTTAGCTCTGTAGCACCCACATAAAAAGCCACGCAACCCTAGCACTGGGATGGGAGAAGCAGGGGATGCAGGAGAGTCCCTGGGCTTGCTGGTCAACCAACTTCGCAGAAAAATGGTGAGCTCTAGGCTCAAGGAGACCCCAACTCACAGGAATAAGGTGAACTGTAGAACAAGACACCTCTACAAGTGTATACAGGGCATGTACATGTGTACAGATGGACACACATGAATGTACCACACATACACACACACACACAGTAGAAATCATGCGATATTTGCTCTCATCAGACCACAGTGAAATTATACTAGAAGTCAAAACCAGAAAGATAGCTGAACAATTCTAAAATACTTGGAGATTAAGCAAGGTACTTCCTAGTTACCCTAAAGAGCCAAGAGGGGGGAAAACTGAACTACATAAAAATGGAAGCATAACATCAAAATTTGTATGAACAGTAGATATCACTGTAAACTTGTCTCAGTACAGAGCTCAAAGTATACTGCACTGTAGCTCTGGACTCCTGGGTGGGGGTCATGTGTGAGCACAGGTAGGTTCATGGTGGATGGGAGCGAAGGCACCCTCTTCTGCAACGCTCGCACCAGGGGAGGCTACGTGTGCAGAGTTCAAAGGGGCATGACAATGAATTCTCTGTGGTTTTCCCTCAGTTCTGCTGTAACCTTTTCTAAAAAGTTTCCAACATTTTTCTAGGAACTTTGATTTAAAAAAAGAAAAAAGGGTTACCACCTGAGAGCTCATGTGCTGAGAGCAAGGGCCACATCCATTTCCTATGCACTGTTTGGAAGGGTCTAGAAACATCATCAGGTGGCCCAGCTGGAGGGAGAAAGTTACTGATTACTAGGGGGAAAGGGAGAAAATCCTTGGGGATGGCTTGTCCCTGGCGCCATCCTTTCTCTCTGCTTCCTGTTCACCATTCGATGAAGAACGCTGCCAGACTCACACCATCAATCCACCACATGTTCCCTGTCACAAAGGACTGAGACCCTCTGAAACCATGAACTAAAGTAAGTCCGTTCCTTAAGCTCTGTCTTGTAGGGCATCTCCTTCCTCAGCAAAGTGCAAGGAACCAATCCAGTTGCTTTTCTAAGGTGTTTGGTCTCAGAGACAAAGCTACAATGACTTTCTTTTCAAGGCAGACCTTTTGAATATTTATTTATGGGCTAGTGCCATGGCACAGCACGTAAGACACAAACCTGACCAAGGTCAATTCCCAGTTCCCACAGCAGAAGGCAAGAAAGCTGCTGCCCTCTCATCTCTATGTGTGTCATGACACATGTGCCTGAACTCACGTATGCCTATCATACACTCACACGTGGACATCATACACACACACACACACACACACACACACACATACACAATACATTTTTTCAAGTTATTAAAATTGTATGTTGTATATACATGTTCATGTGGATGTACATGCAGATGTACACACACACACACATGTGGCATGTGGAGGACAGAGGCTGATGTCACGTGTCTTCCTCCGTTGCTTTCTAGTTTATTTTTTGAGACAGACTCTCTACCTCAACCTGGAACTCAACAATTCAGGTAGTATGGCTGGCCAATAAGCTATATGAATCCATCTGTCTCTACCCCACCCCTGCCCCATCCCCACACCCATCCTAGCCCCACCCCTGCCCTCACTCCATCCCACCCCCACCCCCACTCTCACCCCAGCCCTACCCCTGCCCCCGACCCCCACTCCTGTGCCCACCACAACCCCACATCTACGGTTACAAACATGCCCGGGCATACCTGACTTTTACATGGTGCACTACCAAATGAGCCGGGTCCCCAGTCCCTAAAGGGTGCTCCTTTTGAAACACGAAGAGCTGAAACACATTCGGTGCAGTAGTCCTTGTACCTGATTTAAATCATTAACACACAGCCAGTCTTGTTTGCCTATGCCATCTTCCCACTTCTTGCCCTTAATTGTTTTGATACATATCTGTTTCATCTGTTTGAACCTAACTAAATTATACTCTTTTTAAGAATGTAACAGTGGCATTATCATACCTCAGAACACTTTAATGCAAGACGAGATGACAGAGGCCCGTATTCTCTATATATTTTAAAGTTACAGATGGGGGTGGGTAGCTCACAGTGACGCGCTTCTCATGCAAGCGTGAGGGCTTTGCATGAGTTTGGACCCAGCACCCACATAAAGACCCAGGCATCATGGCCTGTGCTTGTAATCCCAGAGCTGGGGAGGCAAAAACAGAGGGATGGCCAGCCAGTCTATCCCAGTTGTGATCCCCAGGTCCCAGCGAGAGACCCTGTGTCAAAAAGCGAAGTGGAAGGTAGGTGTTGTGGAACATGCCTTTAATTCTACTTGTGAGGCAGAAGCAGGTAGATCTCTGTGAGTTCCAGGCCAAACAGGGTTATGTAGCAAGACCCATTCTGAAAAAACAAGGGGGGTGTATCCTAAATAATGACCCCAAGGTTGACCTCTGGTTTCTGCTGTGAAATGTTTTAACTAGGCAAAGATGTGTTACATTTGTTTAGGCTGCATTTGTTTATGTAAAGATGCACTGCTGTTGTAAGGTACCTGATCGATCTAATAAAAAGCTGAGTAGCTAGGCAGAGGAGGGATGGGGGGCTGGCGGACAGAGAAAATTAGTAGGAGGAGAAAGCGAGACTCCAGCGAGAAGAAGGAAAACTAGGAGAAAGAGAAGGACAAGCCAGGGACCAGAAACCAGGCAGCTGCCAGTCAGACGTGTATACAATAA
This sequence comes from Mesocricetus auratus, assembly GCF_017639785.1. Lineage (NCBI taxonomy): Eukaryota > Metazoa > Chordata > Mammalia > Rodentia > Cricetidae > Mesocricetus > Mesocricetus auratus. The sequence continues at coordinate 24,382,348 of NW_024429196.1, read as the reverse complement.
AAAAGTAAGATATACAAAAGGGAAAAAAGGTTTAAAAAACAAACAAACAAACAAACAAACCCAAAGCAACATGTAGCTGAAGAGGAACAGATTAAAATAAGAGCCAACCTACAGCTGAGCATTCAAAACTGATAATAAGTTTCTGTCATGATCTGGGAGCTGGTACAAGAGAAAAAGCCTGGTACAGGCCTCCACATGCAACACATGCAGCAGCACCATGCCCCCACAGCACACATGCAACACGTGCAGCAGCACCATGCCCCCACAGCACACATGCAACGGCAGCAGCACCATGTCCCCACCACACACACATGCAACACGTGCAGCACCATGCCCCCACCACACACATGCAACACGTGCAGCAGCACCATGCCCCCACCACACACACATGCAACACGTGCAGCACCATGCCCCCACCACACACATGCAACACGTGCAGCAGCACCATGCCCCCACCACACACATGCAACACGTGCAGCAGCACCGTGCCCCCACCACACACATGCAACACGTGCAGCAGCACCATGCCCCCACCACACACACATGCAACACGTGCAGCACCATGCCCCCACCACACACATGCAACACGTGCAGCAGCACCATGCCCCCACCACACACATGCAACATGTGCAGCAGCACCATGCCCCCACCACACACATGTACCTCCACTCACACGAATATACAAACACAGTAAACAAGAAAAGCTTAGAAACTGAGGCAATAAAGTTTTAAGCAGAACGTGCGTGTCCCATTGTTTTATTTATGCTTCACTCTGATACTGAAGCATCCTAGAAACAACTTTTCTCTTTCTCTCATTCTCATGTCTTTCTCATCACAGGTAGCCTCGCACACACATATGTAGGTCCAAGTTGAGCATATCTATGGTGCCCTTAGCCCTCAAGAAAAAGGGCCACAGAATTTGACTTGGAACCATTTGGCAGGGAAGTGCACTGGGCCATTGTGTAGGAAGAAAGGGTTCACTCCACATCCCTTGGCTAGGCAGATCCCACATCCCACAGGGAAGGACGGAGTTGGTGACAGGTTTGAAAGTCTCTTCTTACAGGTGGCTCTAGCAGGGAGATGGAGCTTCTGCCATTGTGTCCCCTGTGCCCCAGCAGCTTTTGAGTTGTCACCCCACTTCATAAATACAAGCAGACACACACAGCACAGGCGCACACAGAGTGTAGACTTGATGTGCCACACACAGGAAATGGGGCGGGGATATGCAAGACATAGTATCAAATAACCCACAAGGCAGACGGTCAACCCGAGCCAGCAGGCACAACCATCCAACTGCTAGAAAGCAAACAACGGGAGAGCCGTCTCCTATTGATTTGAGGTGATTCTGCCAAAAGGAGCCAATGGGACTCGATTCACATTAACTCACGCTATGTTCACGTAGTCTCCTAGATGGACCATAATAAGGCAAAGCTCATGTAAGAAAAACACACCCAAATCGAGTTGTAAAATCCATATTCTAGATCTTCAAGTGAGACCCTTGAAAGGACTGCATTTTTGTCCTCGCAGCAACTTAAGTGCTTATATCCCTGGAAAGGGAGGCGTGTCCTACAATCGGGGAGACATGAATCAGTCACCCGGAGCCATTTGTTCAAAGTGGCATCTTCGCACTCGACTGAACACCCTGTTAGAGCCCCACATCCCTCACTTGGGGAATGTGCATTACCTTTCCAGCGGCACTTCCCATCAGTTCTTACTGGAGCTGGAGAGGTGCTTGACGGTACTCCAGATCACCCGTCTCCAGATGTACTCGGCTGCCCACGAGCGAGGCACAGACTCTTCCCACAGAATGAGGAGGGAAAATCAGAGGCTGCGTCCAGAGAGGAGGTGGGACCAGGAAGATGGGCATCGCCATGAGAGAGCAAGGCCAAGCCCCAGACAGGGCCTCTTATCTGACTCTGAAACAGAGCTGCATTGCTACCCGTGTCCCAGAGGAGAGAAAACCCAGGCCCTGAGAACTGTTAGGAGCAGTGGCTACAGAAATGGCACTTGTCCAGTCAGAGATCCCGAGAGATGAGGGGAAGCCATGAGCCATGCAACTCTTCTCTCCCCCACCTTAATATAAAGACGGCTTCTTTGGGTTGGGTGTGACATGTCCCCACAGGCTCATGCATGTGAGCCGCTCCTCCCAGCTGGTGGTGCGGTTCGGGGAGGCTGTTGAAACTGTGGCACTAGGGGTCCTGTTGGCTGCCTTGAGCCACTGGGGGCTGAGCGTTCGAGGCTGGCCAGGCTTCTCGTGGAGTGCTCCTTGTCTGCCTCTATAATGTGACCAGCTGTCTCAGTCTCTGCCTTTCCCATCAGAAACTGTGAGCTGAATCCAACCCCATCTCTGCTAAGTTGCTTCCTCGGGAATTTTGTCACAGCTAGAAGAAGACATATAATACCAAGGTGCTCATTGTTTTTGACCTAGGACACATCTTCGTGGTCAGAAGGCACCAACTCACCAAACACTGGTCCCTTGCCTTCACTTCACCTCACCCTGGGGAGAGAAGCATTCCTCGGCTGTATCAGACCTAACTGGGTTAACATCCACCCCATTTCAGGCCTGCTCCCCACTCTGAAAGCATTTTTAAGTACAAATGAGCAAGGGGTAAAATTCCATGCACAGCTCCTAGTCCCCATGTTTTCATTTTCTCGTCGTTTGTGTAATTAAAAAACAAGTAAATAGGATCTTACTTAAAGCTGAACACCAAAGCTACTATTTCTATTTCCTTCACAAAGCTATCCAATCAGGAATGAAGTTCACCTTGTTACCACGGGCAACAGCAGTTGCCCCTCTGCTCCCTGAGGCCTTTTCCAGAAAACAGCATCACTGTTATTGAGAATATGTTTTCTGTGGAAAGCAGATGCCCCTCCTCATACCTCCAACTTCCTCCAAAAGCTCTGGCCCACCTGCTCTCTGTTCTTTCCAGACACATTTGGTACAGAACAGCTGGGAAAACATGCAGTGCTCAGCAGCCTCCTCCAAGGTGGTAAGCCAAGGTCAGACCACAGGGCTGCTCAGCTGGGATGCTAATGATGTCATTTGTAGAAGCTATTTGGTTTACATATGACAGCCACTGAAAAACTCCTGCGTACTCCAAAGATGACATCATAAACAAGTCTCAATCACAAGGATTTTACATGGAGACATGATATTCCAAAATAAGGCCAGACGAGCCACCTGTCTGCCTATGTGACATTCCTCCTGCGGCTTTACACTCCAGGGGTTTTATTCTCTGGCACCACATAAAGAGTCATGACAAGCCCCGTCCTCACTTTCCCAAGAACTCTCCCAATAAGGGTGTCTGTGTGACTCATTTCTAGTCAATGAAACCTAAAGGATGCTCCTGTGCCTTTCTTACTAAAGGGATAACAGACACCGTTATGTAAACTCTCCATTTTCTTTCTCCTTGAATACAGACATACCATATGGAGCTGTGGCAGTTGTTTTGGAAACACGAGATAAAGAAAGCCTTGGAAGGCCTTAGTCCGCTTTGATGCTAAGCAAACAGATTGATGGGCTATAAATGACAGGAAGTTATTTCTTGTAGTTCTGTGCGGCCTGGGTGCCAGAAAATTTGGTATCCAGTTAGGACCCACTTCCTGCTTTGTAGACAGCTATATTCTAGCTGTGGGAGGGGAGGGGGCTCTCTGAAGTCTTTTTCATGAGGGCACTAATCTCATTCCTAAGGGTTGCACCCCATGACCCAACATCCTTTCAAAAGCCCCACTTCCTATATCAAATTGGAGGTAAGTGGATCTTGATGTATTAATTTGGGGGAGAAACAAACATGCACTTGTACATAGTCACCCTCAATATTGTGTGTTCCTGGTAGATTATCTGGCACTAACTTTGGAACTTGAAAAACATGGAATTTACATAGATAGCATGGGATTTCATGATAGCTTCAGGTTGGGATAGTTTGGGGTTGTTGTGAACCTTACTAAGATGACTTAGTTTCCACAAAGGTTGATGTTGTCTTTGGCCGGGTTGGCACTGGAAGGTCTCCTTTACCCCAGGACAGTCATTAGGCCCTTCCATGCTGGAGCAGGCCATGCCTGCATGCAGGTCCAGCGTCACTGGCCAGGCCAGACTCCAGTGAGCTGCATTGCTGCTTTAGAATGTGGGACACCCTTTCCTCGGCCCCAATGCCCCAGGGGCCAGATGAGCCCAGCACACCCAGGAGCTAGTCAGTCCCCTTCTCTTCTCTCCTTACACACTGCTGTGAGCACTCCAGTGGCTTCCATGTCCTCAGCTGGATGATATAAGATGAAGAGTATGCGGGCAGGGGACAGGCATGGTGGTTAATTCTATTGTCAAATTGCCTGACCAACTAAAGTCCAGTCACCTGGCTAAACATTCTTCCAGGTGGTTCAGTGAGGAGGTTTTGGTGTAACATTAGCTTTTGAATTGAGAGACCGAGTAAGGCAGATGGCTTCCCCCAGGTAAGTGACCGTCATTCCACCCACTGGCACTTGAATAGAGCAAGAGGTGAGAAAAGAAGACTTTTCCCTTTTCCTTTCCATTTCTCTGCATAAGCTGGGACATCTTATCTCATCTCATCCCATCCTGCTGTTGGACTGGATTTACATCCGTCTGGGATTCTCAGGTCTCCAGACTCTAGCTAAACTCAACACTAGCAGTTGGAGAGACTACAAGACCTCTCAGCCCCCCTCTGTCACCATGTGAGCCCATTCCTGATAGAGGTAATGGGGTTTGTGTGTGTGTGTGTGTGTGTGTGTGTGTGTGTGTGTGTGTGTGGTGTGTGTGTGTGTGTGTGTGTGTGTGTGTGTGTGCAGTACAGATGGCTGGCTTCATCCCTCGTCCTGCTGTGCTCTTCACCCTGTGAGTATGTGTGTTCTAACCATCTCTCTTTAGAAGGTTAGCTGTCATGTCAACTACAGCCCACCTGAAGTTGTCAGTTTTAAAAGATACTTCTTTAAAACACCTCTAAAAACCTCTTTAGTTACTTTCTAATTATTGTAACCAAAATACCTGACATGACTGCCTAAGGGAAGGATTTGTGTTGCTCTCATTTCCGAGGTGTCAGTCCCTCTGGTAGAGAAAGTGGGGCAGACAGAGCAGCTCAAAGCAAGGCATCCAGGAAGCCGGGAAAGGAAACAGGAAGAAATATGGCAAAATAAGGTCCTAAGGGGATATGCCCCGGCGACATACTTCCTGCAGCCAGGTCCCACCCCTTCCTCCCCACCTTCAGCAATGCCATCGTGTTCTGGACCCATCTAGGAGGCAGTCCGCTCCTGACGTCAGAGCTCTTATGAGCTGACCCTTTTGGAGGCACCTCACAGACACACAGGTTTGCTCCACTCATCTCCTAGGACTCTTGAATATTAAAGGTCACGGAGACCTTATCTTCAAATATGCTTCACCCTGAAGTACTGGAACTTATGACTTGAACATATGAATTGGGGGCAACATAAGCCAGGCATAGCCATGCTCACATGGTAACAGTGAGCTTAGAATGATCCATTTTACTACCTTAAAAGTCCTTCTCTGATAATGAGATTGATGACCACCTTATATGCCATCCTAGAGCCTTCATCCAGTACCTGATGGAAGCAGAAGCAGACACCCACAGCTAAACACTGAGCTGATCTCTGGAATCCAGTTGCAGAGAGGGAGGAGTGATGAGCAAAGGGATCAAGACCAGACTGGAGAAACCCATGAAACAGCTGACCTGACAAGGGGGAACTCATGGACCCCAGACTGATAGCTGGGAAACCAGCATAGGACTGATCCAGAACCCCTGAATAGGGATGCCAGTTTGGAGGTCTAGTTAATCTATGGGGCCTCTGGTAGTGGATCAATATTTATCCCTAATACATGAAAGGACTTTGGGAGCCCATTCCACATAAAGGGATACTCTCTCAGCCTAGACACGAGGGTGAGGGGGCTGGGGATAGGCCCTGCTCCAGTTGATATGAAAGACTTTGAAGAACCCCCATGGAAGGCGTCAACCTCCCTGGAGAGTGAAAAGGGGACCTGATAGGGGGTTAGTGAGGGGCAGGGAAGGAGGGGAGGGAGAGGAAACTGGGATTGACATGTAAAAGAAGCTTGTTTCTAATTTAAATTTAAAAAGGAAAAAGAAAGAACTTTTAAAAAATGATCCATTTTCAGGCCTATAATATTAGTTATATTTGCAAAGTCCTTCCATGAAACACAGTAACCCCCCAAGTTCCAGGTATTAGGGATAGGTGTTTTATGGGAAGGTAGGATGTCTACCTGCCACTGCGCTAAGCATTTTATGTGTCTTAGACACATGTGAGCTCATTATCCTACTATTCACAAAGACTAGGACACAAAGCAATGACTCAGTCACTGCCTAACAGCGGGTCCTGTTCTTAGGAGCCATCCTGTCATGGCTTTACCCATGAGGGAAGCGGCTGAAGGAGAGGTGTGCTAGGGCTCCAAGAACAAGGCCAATAGAATGAATGAATGCATAGAAAAATGGGGACTTATTTGAATGGCTTACACAGGTGAGGGAGGGGACTTCAGTAGTGGCCATTTACACCCCAGAGAGGTTGCGAATCTAGTATTTCCCATCCTTGAGGAAGGCTGTCTCAGCAGTCCCAATTTGATGATGAAGGCCTGAGAATCTCTAGAAAGACATGAGCCATCAGTCCATGAAGGACTGAAGAAGGTGGGTTTGGATATAACTGAACAACAGTGGCCGCAGCAGCGATGGAGTAGATACACTTTCCAGCATGGAGTGAAGGCAGGCAGACAAAAGCAAAAGATTTTCCCTTGGACCACCTGTAAGAAGATGCTAACGACCTCGGGGTGGGGGGATCTTCTGCTATCAATTAATCCTCCCAGGAAATGCCCTTACAGACCCACCTGCAGTTAAACTTCTTTGTTGATTTTGGATCTAGTCAAACAGATAACCAATATTAATCATCACAGACAGTGTAGTGATTTGAATAAGAATGACCCCCATAGATTCATATATCTGAATGCTTGGTTATCAGGGTGTGTCACTGCTTGAGAAGGACTAGGGGGTGTGGAGTTGTTGGAGTAGGTGCTGCCTTGCTGGAGGAAGTGTGTCACTCAGGATAGGCTTTGGGGTTTCAAAGGCAAAGCCAGGCCCAATGTCTCTCTCTTCCTACTGTCAGGGGATCCAGATGTAGAACTCTCAGCTCCTTCTCCAGCACCATGTCTGCCTGCACTCCACCGTACGCCCTGCCATGCTGATAATGGACTAAACCTCTGAAACTGTAAGCCAGCCCCAATTAAATGCTTTCCTTTATCAAAGGTGACATGATCATGATATCACTACACAGCAATAGAACACTGACGAAGACAGGTGCTAAGATTCCAGCTTTCAGATCCATGGCTGTAGCAGGGACAGAGGCTCACCCTGCCTCAGGACACAGACCTGCACAAAGGCATCATCATACTCTGGCCTGACTGACTCTTGGGCTCTGTGACTCTAGTGCTCGTGACACTCAGTAGACACACTGCACTACTTTCACCTGATGGCATTTCTGTTGACCACGGATTGCATGCCGATACCCAGATTCTCACATTGAAACCTAACTCTCAAGGCAGTGGGAGGAGAGAGAGAGATGGAGCCTCTGAGAAATGAGTTGATCCCAAGCATGGAACCCTCGTGAATGGGCCAAGAGACAACAATTCTCTCCTTTCACTGAATGACTGAATGAAGACAATGGGGAAGTTGATACATATATCCTAGAATCTTACTGTGCTGGCCTCTGATCTCAGACTGCCAGCCTCAAGAACCATGGAAATAGGCTCTTTGTCACAGCTGCTCACATTGACTAAGCCATTGAAGTCCTAACCCGAGGAGACAGCAGATCTCCTGGCAGTGCACCTAACTGGTTAGAAGCTTGACCCCTGACAAGGTAAGAGTCAGGAAGGACTTGTGTTGCAACTTTAGGCACATTTGCCTGCATCAGATAGTGTCATTGCCACACTGTCCTCAGAGTAGCTTCTGAGCCACTGGACTGGGGATGATAAACTTCAGGAACCCTCGCATTAGTCCAGCACTAGGATAGCAGGGCGAGGCTCCGTGGACAGCAGAGTCATGTAATCTACATTCCCTGCTGGTGCACAGGGATACATATGTCTAGGTCATGTGAGAGCTCTAAATGAAGACGGAAAAATCTAATCCTTCATTCATCTTCCAGTCAGAATGAAACCAGTCATTTCCCCAAGTGGCACTTCTCCTCCACAAACAGTGGCCATAAAATCAGAGACTCTGAAACTTTAAGAGGCCATAAACCCTTTGGCAACAACACCAAGCTTTGAGAACACACATGAATAAATAAAACCCAAAAGCTGCTGCTGAGACATTGCTGCGCCCTCAAGGACACAGAGAAACAGATTCTTAGAAGAAACAGTCCACTGGGTCCAGTAGCGTTTCACAGGCCCTCTGGGGAACAGCCTGCAGGGCGTCAGTTTCTAGACACGGTGAACAGAGTCAGCAGCCCCTGGCCTGCTGGACCTAGATGGGCAGGCTGCAAGTCAATGTCAAGGCCATTTCCTGGTAAAGAGCAAGCAGCCTTGCTGAAGGACACCCAGGAGTACAGACCTTCCTCTAAGGGAGTGAAGGTAGGCATCTGCTTCCGGGACGACCCACACTCCACGGTCAGTGGCTGAACAAACTGCTTCAGGCAGACAGCGGTGCTCCTGGGGGCTCTGTGTTCAGTAATGTTCAGGCAGACAGTGGTGCTCCTGGGGGCTCTGTGTTCAGTAATGTTTGTGAGCAATGCTCCCGCTGCAAGCGTCTAGAGGCTTGGCTGATTTCTCTGTTGAGAGCTGCCTACAAAGAGCCCACAAGCCTTGCAGCCTGCTCAGGTGGAAGTTTTGTCCTTAGTTTAAAAACATTCTTTTCCCTCCCCTCTCTAGGGAGAGATTATGTAAAGATCTGCACTGAGACCCTTGATGGGAGGCAAAATGAATATGCCTCACTCTCCTGTGCCGCTATGCTAATGGGAACACAGCTGGTCTCCACCCAATCTCTCCTTGGGCTGTAAATTCAGGCTGCAAGCCCTGGGAAGCTTCAGGGATAATTTGCTGTAGAATTAGAACCGAGAGGCTGGGGAGATGGCTCATCTGGTGATGTGTTCATCACACAGCCATAAGAACCCGAGTTCGATCCCTAGAACCCACATTAAAAAGCCAGGCATGATGGCATGCACTTGTAATCCCATCACTGGGAATATAGAGACAGGAAATCCTTGGGGCAAATCAGCCGATCATAGTAGCTGAATTAATGAACCTCCAAGTCTCATGGGACCCTGCCTCGAAAAGCAAGATACATGGCTCCTAAGGAACCATACAGAAAGTTATCTTCTTGTCTTGGACTGAGCTTACATCATCATTATGAAAAGGCATTTTACTTTTCTTAAACCTCCTTCCACCTGGAAGTACACCTCTTTATAACCAAGTGCTCAGTATAATCTAGCAGAGCTCTGCTGAGAATCTAGCTTGGTGCCAGAGAAGTTGCCTAATGTGTGCAAGACCCTGCACTCTATCACCGGCACAACCAAAGAAGAAATGTCTAGCAGGCTTGAAAATACGGGTGCATAGCTCAAGTCAGAGGAGGTTAGGTAGACAGAGGAGCCCATGGGAACTGCTTGCTGGGGGCCAGAGCCCGGCAAGTGGGAAGTCTGCTTTAACTGCACCAGCAGGCGGTTGGGGGAGGGAGGTAGCAAAGATAATAAAGACAAAACAGGGTAGGGAATGGACCTATCACAAGACCTGGGGGTGTAGCTCAGTGGTCAAGCACTTGCTTAGTATGTGCAAGGCCCTTGGTTTGATCCCCCTGGACTATTCCAGGACTGTGCTGGGTGAGGAAGACACATGAACCAGGGGCAAAGGAAGGAAAGTGAGGAGAGCTAGTCATGCTGGGCATTCCATATAGTTACCCTCAGCATGCTCCACTAGGAGTCTGTCTCTCCCTTCTGGGGTAATACCAACACAGGACAATCCTTTAAAAAGCAGCAGTACACGGCTGGGGAATGGCTCTGCAGGAAAGGTCAGCAGGTACATTTGCTGTCACCTGGCAGAGTCTCCTTGTGTCCTACCAGCACTCCCAGCAATTCAGAAGAGCTAACGCAGAAAAATCGCTCACCCATTCATCAAACACTGAGGTGCCACCTTCATCCTGACAATTAGTGTGGCAGGAATATCACAGTTATTTTCAGATCTTGGCTCAGCCCATGAACTTGGAAAGTTGAGAGAACTGTGTGATCTTGTCACTTCTCATCAGTGTACCTAGAGTGGAGAGTTCAGAAGGGATGCAATGGAATGCCACCTTGAGTAACGGGTGACTCAAAGAGCCTTGGAATGGCAGTATGAGACACCACTGACCAAATGTGCCCATTCCCCCACTTCATTCATGTGTATTATATCGGGGCCTTCATCTGAGAAAAGAAATGGGAGGTAAAAATAACACCTCAGACCAGAAAGGCCACATCACAGACCTAACAGCAGCTGCTGGATCAGTCGGTGACATGCAAAGGGAGGAGGTAGCCTCAGGAGGCCAGCTGGGGTCCTGTACGAGGTCACTCAGGACAGACCCAGTAAGAGGCCCAATGTGCCCAGTAAGAGGCCCAATGTGCAATAGACCAGCGGCCTTATTTTAACAAGGAGCTCAAATAGTATTCTAAAGGATGTGGCTATTTGGGGGGGGGTCAAGGAGCTTATGTTGGGCCAACTACTGTCCCTTAATAACAGGACAAGTTCCCTAGAAGAGTGAGCACCAAGCAGATTCTTCCAGGGGTAGGAGAGGCTTTTGTGATGGAATGGAGCTCTGTAGGACTTGGTGAGGTCTAACCCTGTGTGAAGGACTCTAGTGGGAGCAATCCTACCTGCAACCTGGGTTTCTTTCTATACATAAAGCTGATTAGCTACTGCCACCTACAAACAAAGAAAAACCACTTGTAATTTTCTAGTTGGGAAAAATAGTGAAATCGGGGAAGTATTTTCTTACTCCTAAACTGCCCGTTAACAACTATAAGAAGAAAATAATACCTCACTGATTTGGAGGGATGTAGGCCATCAGAACTGATTCAGTCTCAAGAGGGGGTGGGTGAGAAGCATCTACCTTTAAAGAACGCCAATCAAAGTAATCACCGTTGTCACAGAAATTACTGTTTTTAAGACTGAAGTCCTTATCGGAGATCACTTAGGAAAGGGGGACAGGAGGCCACATGACCATTAGGGGGGAAAAGCCAAGCATTGTGGATCCCACTTGTTTAAATACTTCAGGGTTTGGGCCACCACCATTCCTGACAGATGCCAAACTTTTCGAAAATCTCAAATATCTGTCAGCCACGAACCCAAGGCAGAAGGGACATATGGGTACAGCCACACACAGTGGAGACACGCGGCTGTCACCCTCCTACTTCTTGAAAGCCTCTGTACGAAAGTTCCTGATGTTTGGATTCCCAGCACGGATCAAAGACAGACAGGGGAACATGGGTCCCTGCACAAGGACCATGTTCAGACTTCCCCTGTCTATTCTAACTAAAACAAGATTTTCACCCCCTTCCCACCTACCCCACCCCCTCTTTTTTATCTTGTCTGTTCTTTTTACAGAGTTCTAATTGAAAGGTGATTTGTTGTTAAAAATGTAAGATTTAGCTGACTGTGGTGGCATACACCTTTAGTCTTAGCACTCTGGAAGCAGAGGCAAGTGGATCTCTGTGAGTTCAAGGCCAGCCTGGTCTACATAATGAGGGTATAGCTCCGCAGCAAAGCACTTTACCTAACATTCCCAGAGCCTTGGGTTGAATCTCCAGCAACACTGGGTGTGGGGGCATGTGCACCCTGTGTGAGCCTTATGCTAGCAGAAGCCAGGAAAGAGCATCAGGGGAACTGGAGTTACAGAAGGCTGTGAGCCACTGTGTAGGTACTGGGAATGGTACCCAAGTCTTCTACAAGAGCACTGGGAATGGTACCTGCATCTTCTACAAGAACAAGTGTTGCTGACTTCTGAACCACCTCCCCAGCTCCAGTGAAGACTCTTAACATGTAAAGGAAAGGAATAACTTTACATTTTTTCAGGATTCTATACACAGATTAAAACAAACAAAAACTCCTCTCGAAGCCAGTTTCTAGGACAATGAAATTAGTGAACCAAACACAAATCTTATTACTTATTATTAGGTTCAAAAGATAAACACTGTCCAGTTGCCACAAAAGTTATCTAAAGGTTTACTGCTAATTTCAATCCTCACCTCATTACCAATGGTTAACAAGTTTGTCTCTGAATTATCTATTCCTAGAGCCACATTTGAGCCACTCTGGTCTAGGATAATGACCCAAAGTCACTTTAATACCTACTCCCCAAGATGTGAGTTGCTGCATTTCCTATGTGGTCATCACACTGTGTGTGTGTGTGTGTGTGTGTGTGTGTGTGTGTGTGTGTGTGTGTGTGTGTGGAACAAGCCTAAGCTAAAGGCCAAGCTTTCATAACTAATAGTAAGTCTACATATTATTATTTGGGGGCTGGCGGGCCAAGAAAGTTTGACTACATTCGCCACTCCAATGTGTGTCACAGTCACATGGATGGAGAAGTCATGCCTGCCAGTATGCCACCACAGTTGACACCTGGGCCTCTCTGTGAGCACTCACAACGGTCATCTGCAGCTCGCAGGGACTCTGAAAAGCAGGCTCAGCAACTTCCCAGAGCTGGGACCTTAAGATGCAGCTGGAACAAAGGTGAGGCTGGGACAGTTAGGCACACAGCTGGGATGGTTAGACATGGTTGGGATGCTTAGGCACAAGTGGGATGGGTAAGCATGGCTGGGATGGTTAGATGTGACTGGGACTGTTAGATTGACTGGAATGGTTAGGTGTGACTCCTGCTGCTGTCTGTGGCCACGAGGTGGGCAGAGCCAGCCACCAGTGTCATGTGCTAAGAAGAGCCAGCCATTTAAGGTTTGGCTCACACAGTCAGAAAAGGCTGCAGACACAAAAAGTCAGGTCTAGACCAGGGGGTAAAACAAACCAAACCTCTGAACAAGTACAATATGTTTGAAAATGTACTTAGCTGCTAAGAAAGGGGGAAAGGAACATAAACAGTCATAAAAATAAAGTTTAAAAATAATATCTTAAGAAAGAGTAAAGTAATATAAAAAGAATAAGCTATATAGGATGGGATATACACAGGGCATCTGGATCCTGTATGGTGCTTTTTTGACTTTGAATTTTTAAAATATTGATGTTTATCATCATTTAGGGGGTTTGGTTGTAAGTTGTTACTGGTCATAGTCAGGGAGGAAACTAAACAAAGGATATTAGATTAAGGAATCTTATTCTGAAAAGAAAAAAAGGAGGGATATAGAAATGATAAGAAAAAAGGATAGATTATTGAATCTACTTTTAAACTAAAATAAATAAGCAATTAGTAGTCTCAAATATTTTAGTGGTATAGATTTCTATATATTGATACAAATTTAAGATTATTTTGATTTAACATACTGTACATATGTTCTACTCTTGTTTAACATTTAAAAATCATTTAAAATGTAAAGTTCTAGTCCTTGAAAGCTATTATTATAAACTATTGAGGACACTTAAGAAATGCAGGTGAGTAGTTAGTAATCTATAGCAATCAAATTTGTAGCCATGTTAGGTATGTTTTCAAAGCCAAACAAATATATTTTAATAGATAAATTGTCTGGCCACTGGTGGTACATGACTTTAATGCCAGCACTTGGGAATCAGAGGCAGGTAGATCTCTGTGAGTTCAAGGGCAACCTGGTCTGCAGAGTGAGTTCCAGGACAGTCAAGGCTATTACACAAAGAAACCCTGTCTTGAAAAACAAACAAACAGATAAATAAATCAGATGTATGGTTTTCAAACACTTCAAAGTCCTACAGAATATGGCATTTAAGCTGTTTTAATAGCATAAGACTTTTCAAGACATTGTGATGTCTGCTCCTGGCAGCACCAATCTACTTCAAAAAAAAAAAAAAACCTCAACCAACCAACATAGGGAGTTTGCTTTAATTGTGGTGAAGCTAGCAATTTGGGCAAGAAACTTCCCTTGCCTAGACTAATGAAAGTACGCTGTCCAAACTGGACAAGCAGGACACAAAAGAAAATAGTAGCTAATCTTTGCTAAGACAAGGTAAGACAGTCCTTCAAAACTCCTGCTTCATAGAAAAATCTGTCAGATATGCTAGGCCTGTAAGCCGAAGACAGACACACCAACGTTGTAGAGGAACCTTGACTGACTATCCAGGCAGCCAGATGTCTCTGTAGTTTCTATAGTTTTAGAAGTCTACATTTACTGTTTCTCTGGTCTCTGATAGGATTGAAGACTAGAGTTATAGTTACAGTTTTCCTTGTTACCAAATTCAGAAAAGAAATTCACAAAGGAGATATAAAGTTTAAGTTGTTTATTTAAGAAAGTATTTTAAGTCCTAAAAAATATTTCTAGGTTGGTAATACAAGTTATGAAATGTGAATTAGGTGCAAAATTTTGGACTCACCAAGATAGGATAATACTTTCTCCAAATTTACCAAATACAAATGGTCTGGACATTGTAAACGTAATTTGTACTTGATAATTGTTCTTATTGTCTATAGTTTTACTGTGTTAAAGTTAAAACCTTTCCTTTTTATTTGGGAAAAAGGGGGAAATGTTGCAGGATATTTGAACAAACTGTGTAAAGATGTATCACTGTTTTACCTTGCTTGCTTAAGACTCCTGATTGCTTAATAAAGAGCTGAATGGCCAATAGCTAGACAGGGAAGAACAGGCAGGACTTCTGGGAAGAGAGGTGTGGGATGCCAGTGAGATACATTATGATGCTTTAATAACATACATCATGGCAGAGGAAAGGTAATGAGCTGTGTGGCAGAACATAGATTAATAGAAGCAGGCTAATTTAAGTTATAAGAGCGAGTTGGGTATAAGTCTAAGCTAAAGGCCAAGCTTTCATGATTAATAAGTCTCTGTGTCATTATTTGGGGGCTGGCAGGCCAAGAAAGTCTGACTAAAAAGGTACTACTGAATTAAGGCACTGAGGCAGTGTGACAGGTGAGATGATCCCAGATTAAGGCACTGTGCTTTGAAGAGATTTGCCACTCAGAAATGGGTAGCTAACTGGTATACTGATCATGGTAAGTGAGCCATGCCAAGGATATTGGGAAGGGGGTTCGTATGATACTTTATTAGAGAGAGAGAGGCCAAGAACTGAGTTCAGTGCTCTGTTGGTCTCTGACCTCGATCGCAGCCCCAAGAGACAAGTGAGCCCCTTCCTTCTTTCCTTTATCTCTCCTACTCCCACGTACCTGTTTGGGCATGGTCAGTGTTGCGGACATGTGAGACTCTCCCTACAGGACACTTTTTCAATAAGGTGCCCTCTCCACTTCTTTCTCTCAGCACACTGTGGTCTCTAATAGTTTCCCAGCCATCAAAGTTTGCATAGGATGGGACAAGAGCCAACCTGGTCTAAGATTTAGCCTGGGACAGCCCATCAGTGCCTCATTCCTGGCGTTATACTCTTCACATCGTAGTCACTGGAAGTTGCAGAGATCAGGGGACACTTGGACACTAAGTCTATACAGCCATTCCTCAGACCTCCCTCAGGTGCCAACCCTCACAGGTAAGCAGCACCAGGTCCTAGGAGCAGCCAGACTTCCATATCTGTTCACCAGCTCCCCAAGTGCTCCTGGAGCAGCAGGCTCTGAGAGCAGAACCAAGTCAACAGTCTCCCATTGATCTGGAAGAGAAAGGAGAGAACTCACATCTGTTAGCAGTGAAAGGACCTAATACCAGCCTGGTCACGGCATGGGGAAGGCAGAAGAACCAAGCAGGCAGGATCTAGGCTTGCTGTTACACAAGGTCTCCTAAGGTTACAAGGAGCATAGGTGCCAATGTGCTTATCATACATGGGCTCATCTTGTCCTCTGGTGAAATATGTCCCATACTGTCATGCCCTTAGTACTTCCTGTCTGCTCCATTCCAGGTAATGTCCCGATAGCTGAGAAATTATCCACGCCCCTCCCCCTCCCCATACACAACCTAGATTTACATTCTACATCCAACTGTAGCAAAGTCTTTTGGGTTCTGTATTCAGAACCAAATACTGATTTAACTTCCTCTCACTCTCACTGTCCTGACCCTCTCCACACTACCACCAACTCATACAACAGTTGAGAAATGTTTGCTCCCACCTCTATCCTGTCAACTGCAGTCAGGGGACTTGTGATAGAAAGCACACCATGCTTTGTGAAAGTTCTCCCATTTTAGCTAGATGGTGATGACACATACTTTTAATCCTAACACTTGGGAAGCAGAGGCAGGTGGATCTCCGAGTTCAAGGTCAGCCTGGTCTACAGAGCAAGTTCCAAGACCACCAGGGCTACACAGAGAAAAAACGGTCTCAAAAAAAAAAAAAAGTCAGTCCTCTTATTTTGATCATGTCTTCCTATTGACCTCACAGTCTAGTAGTATGGTCCCACTTTGAATCTCGTCCTAGTTTGTGGTCTGTTGTTATGATAAAACACTGACCAAAACCAATTTGGGTGGGCAAATAGTTTATTTGGCTTACAGGTTACTAGCCACAATGGATGGAAACCAAAGCCATGAAGGAACCCAGGTTGCTGGCTTACTCAGCTACCATTCTTATACAAGTCAAAAATCTCCCTACCTAAGCATACACCACTCACAATGGGCTGGGCCTCTTACATAAATTAGCCATCAAGACAATGCCCCACAGAGGTGCTCAATCTTACTGCAACGTTCGATATCCCATGTTTTACTAATACTCATAGGAGACATGCCCTTTCCTGGATGGCGGTGGAAGAGGGAGGGGTTGGGGTTGGGGGGAAGGGACTGGGAGGGGAGGATGTGCGGAGGCTGCAGCCAGGATGTAAAGTAGATTAATTAAAGAGAGAAAGAAATGCCCCCCCAGAGACATGCCTACTTGTCAATCTGATCGAGGCAATTCCTCAGCTGAGGCTCCTTTTCCCCAAGTGTGTCCAGTTGACAAAAGATTAGCCATCACACCTTCCCTCCATCCTGACACCTCTCACTGTCCACCAGCCCTTGCTAAGTTCTGAATCTGAAACGTTTCCCTCCGGCTCATGTGTTAGAGGCTTGGTCATCAGATGATGAGCTCTGGGGTTTATCCTTCAAGGAAAGGACTAATCCACTGATGGGTCCCTAATTTGATGGTGACTGGGAGGTTATGGAAAAATTGGAAGTTAGGCCCTACTTGGATAAAATAGATCATTGGAAGCATGCCTTGGGAAGATGTGTCTTGTCCCCTACTCTGCTTCCTTTCTGCCTTCATAGTCACCTCGCCACAGACCCAAGAGCAGCAGAACCCAATGGCCATGGGCTGAGACCTTGAGACTGAGGCAAACGAAAGGCTGAAAGAAGTCCAAGCCAGCCCTGTTGACTTCACTCTCCTGCCCACATGCCAGGCTGGCTCCTGCCTCAGAACAGGTGCAGCTGTTATTGCTTCTACCCGAGAGGCGCTTCTGTGGACATCCAGAGGTCTGCTCCTTGGGGCCTTCCCATGTAGCCCCCAAGCCAGCTTCTCAGAGAGGGCTCCACAGCCACCTTAAATAAACTCCCAGCAGTGAGTCCCCTGCTCAGGCTGTTTCTGTCCCTGGTGATCACATGTCTGGCACATTGATCTGACTCGCTAGCTTCCTGGGACAGAAGTGCCTGGAGGATGTGGGGGGTCTTAGCTGTTTCTATGTGGATGGGTTCTTAAGGAAACTGCCAACATAAAGCAAATATTCAACTTACGTTGACTGGAGTGAGGAGGACACTGATTCAGTCACAAGACACTGATTCACTCCTTGTGTCAAACGACCTAGGAAAACACCAAGCTCATTGTGTATGGATCCTTCACATTCTAACTGAAATACAGTCACATTGGTCTTTCCTTAGCATGGAAAGAGGTGTGGTGGCTTCATCTTTATCTATTATGTAGTGTACACCTCAGAGTTACCATCAGCCTGCAGTACATAACCCTGGGCGTTGCCCTCATTGGTAAAGGAAACATAGTACCTCTGGGGACAAAAACAAAACAAAAAATGCCTGCCCACAGTAGAGCGAAGAAAAAAGTTGGGATGAAGTCTCCTTTCTAAAATGTCATCTCTTTAGGAGATTTTTTGGTTCAGCCAGTGACAAGGCTTCTACTTAGCTCATGAGCACCACTCACAGTGGAGTAAACAAGGGAA
Organism: Mesocricetus auratus; assembly: GCF_017639785.1. Taxonomy (NCBI): domain Eukaryota; kingdom Metazoa; phylum Chordata; class Mammalia; order Rodentia; family Cricetidae; genus Mesocricetus; species Mesocricetus auratus. The sequence goes on along the minus strand of NW_024429196.1, from coordinate 24,364,148 downwards.
GTGCATGCCCTGGATGCACCTAGAGTTAGATGCAGCACAGCTGCAGGTCACAGGCTAGGAGCTTCATTCCAGGTTCCGGAGTCAACCATAGCTATGAGCTCTGCAACCTGAGACTAGCTCTGATCCATACAAGGAGCATCCCTTTTCCCTGAGGAAGGACCACAGCATGTATGTTGGCAGGCTTCCTGTAAATTGAAATGAGTCCTATAAAACTATTTAGTGGCACCCATGCTTAACACATAATAGCTTTTTCTTTTGTTTTTATTCATGCATGCATGCATTCATTCATTCAACAAATTCTACTGAACACTCATCTAGGTGTCAAAAATCAATTTGCAATGCCTTTCCCCATCTTTCACTTCATTTCTTTCTTCTCAAGCCCTTGACCTAGCACTGCCCTGCGGAATTGAAACTTGGGACACTTGGGGCAAAAAAGGTGGCTGGCTGCTGTACAGTCAACACAAAATGCTCCCTTTGGGGAAGCTGGGAGTCCTCAAGCCTGCTGGTTGTCTTGAACATTCTCTAACCTCACATGCATTATGAATGAATTAGGTGACCTATCTGAAATATCCCTTAAGAGAAAGTCGCGAGAGAAAGACTGAAGATTGACTGGAGCCCCGGGGTTCTGTGGGGACAAACTTGTCAGTGCTGGCACTTCTACATGGCACGAGGCCCAGGCATAGCAGGTGGCACAGACACAGGCTTAATTGATAGCTTAATTAAGGAATTAGGTAGGTTATAACTTCCAACCCACAGCTTGGTTAAGCTAAATTTCATTATCTCCCTTTCCTGTGGAAATACACAGAGAAGTAAACAGCGTGGGTGCTGTCCACCCAGAAACTCCTGCTTTAATAATTTACCCTATCCATATGCAAGCTAGGAAGGAAAATGGTGCATTGAGAAAATGTCAACACACACTACCTGCACTTCCTGGAAGCCGCCCCAAGAATCCTCAAAAGGCAGCGGTTTACACTGTTCCCTCAATAACTTTCCTAACTGCCTTCTGAAGAGATGCTTCGTCCTCAGGAGGCTCTGAGCCTGGGGAATGGCTTGGTCACAAGCCAATCTACAGCCATGCCACTGAGCCCCGAGTTTAGTTGAGCATTTTCCAGTCTTAATAACTAGAACAAAATACCACTTCTAGAATATTGCTGGCTGGTTTTACATTATCTGGCTTCTGGTCTTACTTAGGCTTGGGGCAGAGGCATGTTAAATAGTCACTCTTTTAAATCTGCATAGAGAAGAAGCAGGAGCTGGTCTGTAGTTCGAATGAGAAATGTCTCCTGTGGGCTGATGTTTGAACATTTGGTTCTCAGCTGACAGTGCTGTCATAGGAGGTTAAAGAACATTCAGGAGGCAAGGTCTAACGGGAGGAAATGGGTCACAGGAAGGCAGGCACACAGCCCAGAGATCTGTTTCCTGGTCCCCTGAGGTGCCAGGAGTCCCAGCCACATGCTTCCACTGCCATGACCTCTGCCACTCCTTCCCCACCGTGACGGCCACACCCTCACAAACTATAAGCCCTAGTAAGTCCTTCATTTCTAAGAGGCTTCTGTCTGGTCAGTTGAGAATGGTGAGGCATGGCTCCTGGACAGTCCTGGAGCTGGGCTGCAGAAATAGCCTAGTGGATAAACGCACTGGCTGTACAATCCTGATTACCTGTGTTCCTATCCCCACAACCCACATAAGAGCTGAATGTAGTAGCGCAAGCACCAGAAATCCCAGCAGGCCACTGGACAGAGATGGGTGGCTGAGGGAGGGCAATCTCCAGAGTACATGGGCCAACTAGTCTGGCTTGCCTAGTGAAGGGAAAGTTGTCCTGACTTCCACAAGCATGCCTGAACCCCACTCCCACAAATGTGTGCACACACACATCAGTAATGGTCACATTTTGAGGACCATTTAGCTTGAAACCAGTGAGACAGAACTGAGCCTTGTGGCACGGGTGTGGCCTGAGGTGTCTTGAGAGTCCTCCAGCAGTTTTTGAGCTGTGGGGCATTTTCTGGGTTGGGCCAGGTTCTTTATGGTTTCTTTGTCCTCATGTGAAATGACTAACCCTGATGCCCATCATCAAACTTTATCTTAAAAGAACTTCCAGATTTTTTTTTTTTTTTTTGGTTTTTCGAGACAGGGTTTCTCTGTATTGTTTTGGAGGTTGCAGGTCCAGCCCGGCCTCGAACTCACAGAGATCCGCCTGCCTCTGCCTCCCGAGTGCTGGGATTAAAGGCGTCCGCCCAGCTCAGATTTTTTTTTACAGTGGTCACAATCTCTTCCATCAGCTTCAGCTCTCACTGCCTGAACGTCTTAGCTTATTTCAGACATAACTCATAGATCACACCAGATTGTCACACTTCCCTTTTCAGGGCTCTGATTAAACTCACACACTTCATCTGGAGTTTCAAAAGTGGTTTTAAACCTGGATTCCTTTTCTGGTTACTTCCAAAAACCTACCCATAAATTAGTAGCGATGGTATGTTAATTAGTCTCCAGGACTTCAGGCAGCATATTGATTCTGGGCAGAAGCTTAGCATCTGGTTTGTCTAAAGAATTTAATTTCCTATAACTACGTTTCCATTATATTATCCAGTACCAAGACACACACTCATTTAGGAGCCCAGCATTGACTTATATAGCATGAAGAGAAGCATATGGTCTGAGACACTCTATGTTTTAAGGTCTTCATATTTTTGAGGTATCTGCCTTTAAATCATTGCAATCACTATTATGTTTTTCAACATATTAGTCATGGGTCATCACTTTCTAACATGCTAAAAGCAAAGCAAGCTTAAAGGTTTTTTCCCCTTAAGATGTATTATGTGTGTGCCTCCACATGTGCTTGCTGCACCCTCAGAAGCTAAAAGGTGAAACTGCAGTTTCGGTTGTGAACTAACCAATGTGGGTGCTGGGAACTGAACTCTGGTCCTCTGGAAGAGCAGCAAGTGCTCTTAACCACTGAGCCATCTCTCCAGACACCACTCTGGCCCCCAGTTTCAGCTTTTGCCCCTCACTACCTCTCAAGTCCTGTCCATTCACTCTAACAGTTTTTCAGTTTGCTCCTGAAGTTTTTGCAACTACAACTTCTCAGAATTCTCCTGATGGCTCAGTCTCCAAACCACTCTCATCTCCAACCCATCTTTATCTCTGACACCGTGTTTCTGAGCAAAACTGTCCTAGCAGAACAATGAGGGGCCAAGGAGTACTTTCTGTGGCATTAGTCAACAATAATTGTGTTATATTTTTCTATCAGTACATATAAAACTATCTACACATTTTAAAAACAGGAGTTATTCCTTTGTAGGAGAGTGACATAACAGCCTACCCACATTCAGGCTGTTCTTATTGTTTTGTTTCATTGCAAAACATCCTTTAAGAAATATGTGTCGCTTGACCTAATAGTGCACTATATAAATTCTGGTGCTACAAATGTCCACATTTTTGGAATGCCACTGTTGTCAGTCACTGAGATTTCAGTTCTTTGTTAAATGGGGATTTGGGTCAAGTTTAGTAACATGATTCCTTGTAGGTCCATCTTCCTTTGCTACTACTGGCCCGTTTTCCATGGAGTATTGTGCTAGTCTAAGTGGGAAAAACTGCCTTTAACTGTCAGTCACATAGTCCCTTTCCTAACGGCACATCCATCCTTTCTCATTCTTTGACTTCTGACGTGATACAGGTCTCACTTCCCTGTTCTACTCCCGAGTCCAGCAAGGATACAGGAAAGCAGAATCTCCCAAGTTTGCTTCTAGGCTCCAGTTCTCGGCACTATCACTCCAAACCGCCACATAAAAACTCTCTAACAGGATTACAAGGTGGCTCCCTGGTACTAACAGAAGCAAGATATGGAAGGCAGAAGAAACTAAGGGAGAGATATCTTTCTTTCACCAAGGGCCAAACTATTTTCTTGTTAACTCTGGCATGCATTTGTGGTTTCTCACCAAGAGTTCAAAGCCCAAGGGTCTCTCCAGTTTCCTGCAGAATATTTTCATACAATTGTATTACAAGAACAATTTAGGTTTTATGGGCTAGATTACTAAATCACAAAATACTGTGTTGTACCACTGATTAATTTAAAAACAAACCAACCAATAAAAGTCAATTCCTGAACCCTCCTCCCAGAGGTTGTGACTTCAGTGGAGGGGGGGGGCTTGGACAGTGGAAGCCCTCCAAGACTGTTTCCAGCTAAGGTTGAGACCCATGGTCTTCCCTGATTTGTCCTAACATATATTTGGCAGCAGAGGAAAGTGAGGCCATGAAAGGAAATGTAGTTTGCCAGAATCATACTACTAAGTGCCAGATCCAAGCTACTGTCCAGACTTAACGGCCTCTATGCCACTGTAGCAAACTGACAAGTGCAGAGGACCCCTGAGACTCCTTAAAGATAACTACGCTAATGGTGCTATTCTCGGGCACTATTATTCATGTTGCTACGGTAAATCTGTCTTTACATTCTCAGCATCAGCCGTTTTCACCCACATCAGCACTCGATAGCTGCCTGGCCTCTCGTGACTTAAGTGTCTCCTCTGCCTGTTCTCATGGCTACTCCCAGCACACAGCCACTTCAAGTCCCATCTTTTCTCTTGAGAGTCACCTTTGGGCCAAGGTGACTACTTTATGGCACTCGTGCCTCTAGGTACCACTCCTCCTTGGCCCTCGCCACAGAAGTAGGTAAACACATGTCTTCCCCACTCCTATCTGATCCCCAAACAAGGTCTTCCCACTCACCACTGCCTGCCTACCACTTGACACTCAGGGTCCCTGCAAAGGAGGCTAGCAGCCCAGAGTGGGCCACCCTCCCTCAGACTACGGAGCAGAAAGAACTATGTTCAGACTCCCATTTTCTGTTTGCCACTGTGCATACATCTGAAAGCTGAGTCCCAGACGGGCTCAGTCACCTGCCAACAGTGAAGCCACAGATCAGTGGCAGAGCTCAATAACTCCCTCAAGAAGGCCCCAGCTGTTGGCGAGTTATTGCTTGCTGCTGCCTTGTATTTAGCGTGGGGACGAGTCCCCCTCTCCCACTCATGCACGTGTGCCCTTTCCTTGTCACACTCTCCTCGTGGGCCACTTGTGGTGGCAGCATTTAAACAGCTGCTCTACCAAGTTGATGCTTGCACAGAATCTGCTCCGGGCTGCCTGCTTTGTGTTCCGATGGTGATTTCCTCCAAATAAAGTCAAGTCTGCATTACAGAAGGTTTAATAATCAGTGTTTAATACTTCTGAGTACAAGAAGGAACTGGACCAGAAGAAAAGGCAACCCACAGAGAAAGCTCTCTCCATTGTCTTTCGCCACAGTACATTCCTCCTCTGCTCCTGGCTTACCTCATCCTTCATTTCAGTAGCTGTCCATCTTGTCTCATCCAAACCCTACAAGAGGCTTGCCGCCTCCCATTTGTGCTTGCCAAGACTGTGGCTCTAGGAGGACAGCAGGTCAGCAAGCACTCCTCCTGATCAAATTCAAACAGACTTTTCAGCCCAACATCGAAGGGCATGCCTGCTGCATTTTATACCACCACCATCAGTGAGAGGCTGACACCATCTCATGTCCCAACCATGTTTTTCCTCTTACATCACATGCAAGTTGACTGCCTTTATCCCTGGGCTTCTCGCTAGATTCTCAACCCCATGGAAGCAAGGTCAAATCCCTCCTGACCACTAAAGTTTAGTGCTATGGTGGCATGTAATCACAGATAACAACATGGTATTAGTTTATGACACTGCACCAAGCACTTTAGACCAATCAATTCAATCCTAGGAAATAGGAAAACAAAACAAAGCAAGAGTTCTTTTCATGGGTGAGGAAGTAGGTTAGAATGGAGGCTCCATGAAGGGACTGCAACATCAGTTTCTTCTAGCAGGACTTAGCATAGCAGCTGGCACAGACAGAAAACTCAAACCACGATCACTATTAACTCCTGTCACACTCAAATAATCAAATCATGGCTGTCTTCTCTTCCACCCATACCTCCCAAATGTCCATATGATGCAGTCGAAGACAGTGAGGACAGGAAAGGGAATGGGCATTGTCCCATGTCACACAATCACTGAATAGGAAACTCAGACTACCATGTAGATCTAAGAGCCTCCAGCCCACACAGAACACTGTGGCCATTTCTCAAAGATAACTCTGCTATGTGGGTGACTGCTTTGCTCAACCATCTTCTCCAGGGCATGTGCTCTCTGATGACTTTTGTTCCCTTATGCTGGCAAAGTTCCAATTCTCTCTGGAATAAGCTCATGCCTATCAGATGATGATAACTATCAAGCCCCATCCTCAAATCTCACATGTCACAACAGATGTTGTTGCCACTGAACTAAAACAGACTCAAGAATTCTTTTGATGGAATGATAGGATGCTGGTCCCAAATCTCCAACTCCCCAACACTCCAGCCCTGACCCTTCCTCCCCTTCAGTGGTAGAGCAGGTTTCAGGGAACAGGGTCTGAAGAAAATAACTCTGATGACGCAGAATAAAACAGCAACAGTTCTAGAAAAGAAGTTGTAGTTAAAAACAACAAAACCACATATACACCCCAAACCCAGAAAACACTGAAATTACAACTGAAAGCAGACAGACATTGGATGCTCACACATTAGAAGAATTAGTAAGACTGTTAGGTGGCAACTGTTCAGGATTATCTGTGCACTCAAAAGAATCCTTTCATGTTCTCAAGTCCAAAATACAGTCCCTTAGTTCTACTGCTCCGATGTTGACTGGTCAAATGAAGCTAGACCTGGGTTTTCTCATGGCTTTGATCTTTAAGCAGCTGGGGCTTTGAAAAGTGGGCCACTAAAAGAAAATGGCGGTCTTCAGCCCCTACTGTAAAGGTGGGGTAAGCAGTCAGGAAGGAAGGGAGAGGGTCGTACCCCTCCTTCCTTGAAGCTATTCAGTTGTGACTAGAAGTTCATAAAATTTACAAACAGCTGATAATGTTGCTGCCAGGGGACTTTTTCCTAATTTTCCTGACATCATTTGTTAAACTCTGAAATGTCTGACCTCACAGAATTTAAAAGCTAGTTCACCAGTAGTGTTTGCATTTGAGACCATGCATTCAATCCCCACCATTCAAACAACACCCACACTACAAAAGCCCTGTGCTGAGTAAGATGGAGGTGCATGCCTGTGATCTCAGCACTTTGGAGGCTAATGCAGGAAGATGACCTCCGTTTCAAGGTTAGCCTGGTACACAAAGAAGTTTCAGGTCAAACAGAATGCATAGCAAGACTGTCTTCAAAAACAAAAATAACAATAAACCACAATATCCCACAATGGAAACATAAGACAACTTGGTGGGCATTTTTCTTAAAGAGAGTTTTAAGATAAAAGCATTAAGACACGAGGGAAACACAGTTATCTGATACCTGGGTTCTACCTAAGATATGATTTAAGCGGTCTGGGGTAAGACTTGAGCAGAAAAAAACAAAAGCAAAACCAAAAACTGAAGCTCACTAGCTAAGTCTAAAGATCAGGAGAACTCATTCTTGGGGAACCAAATGCTCACTCATCCTGCTGGGCAAGGTAACATGAAGGAAGACTTAACAATGGCACACACACTATGGGCATGCAGTTACATGGCTGCTATACCTAGAATGTCTTCAGCAAATGTATTTTATACATATATTTTGATTCACTTTGCCAATATTATTTCTCTTATCATTTCTTTTATTTAAAAATAAATTTAAAATAATAAAATTGTATAGTGGCAAAATAATTTTAAATTAAAATTTTCTACTTAAAAACTAACAAAGACACATTTCCTAGAGCGGAAGGCCTTGCTGCCATTAGTAATACTTAAACCAAGGAAAGGTGCTGTGGGTCTAAACATGGTCTCCCTGGAGCTGAGAGCAGAGAACTGCAGCAAATGTAAAATGCTGTGGGTAAGCACAGAAGACATCTGCTTGGCCCTGCAAACACCAGGACAAAGCACCTGCCACGTGAAAACTGCACATAGAAGACACAGAACAAAATATGTGTATTACTTTTAACATGTTAAAAACAATCACATCAAAAAGTATACAGATAAAAATGCCATAAATGACATAAGAAAATAGTATGTGTATATATATATATATTGCATATATATATAATCTACATTATTTATATGACTATGATATATACTTTCTGGAGAGGCACAGATACTGCCATCACAAACTAAATTGTACAGCTTGGTCCTTATAAGTCACAGAGTCATACTTTAAGAACTGTCATTAATATCCTCAACTACATTTCTACATACATTTATTTCTCACCTTCCACATGATCTAAATCAAGAGCCTGGTTATGTTATCAGGAGTTGGAATTTCAGTGTGGCGTTCACCTTTAATATACTGCATTTGTTTCCACACCTAGCATCATTACCACGTTGATTAAATTACATTAGAATCATTATATACATACAAAATATTGTCACGTTCGCTAGCTAAACAAATGATACTTTCACCTTAACACATATTCTTGTACCTTAAATGCTTAAATCCCCATCGTGCAGGAGGGGGACCATCACTGTTTGACTTTCTACTTTCTGATATTCAGATACAAGAAGATAACTATGGGATGGACATTCACACAGACAGAGACACTCTCTCTTAGAGAACCCAGTATTTTGTCAGAGTCTTGGTAACAGTAGTGTATGATAGCATATTTTAATTTTTTTAAAACCATGAACCTCAATAATTTTTTCATTGAAAAAATTCTCAAAAACTATGAAACATACTATGTATTTTTATAAAAATCAAAATTCTAGATGCTTATTAATAATTACGAGGATAATGTAATGGCCCAGTAAGTGTAGCGCTATCCATCCACAGTACTCAGTAAAGACCGAGTGGCAGAAAAGGGCCATGGGAATGGTTCCCCTGGGGCCCTGCGAAACTGAAGTGGAGAGCGGAGGAGCATTATGGTTAATGCTGCTTTCAAGTGAACTTGAAAAGCAACCTTCCACTGCCCAGAGTATTGCAAGGTCTGTGACTTCCAACTCCTCCTGCGGCCAGCCCCTTGCACCTGGCAAGGAGCAGGCCAATGCTGTGCAAGGGCCAGACCCGAGCCAAGGGCACAGGGCACTGAGACGCTGGAGGGAAGAGGACACAGACAGTACTGTGTCACAGTCACACACTCAAGCTAACTGACCCATATTTTAAGCACCATTAAGTGGTTAGCCTTTCTCCCCAGTGTCTTTAATTTTCAGGTAGAGATAAAATGGCAGTAACTGAAGGAGAATGCCATTCTGTGAGATGTAGGATGCATAAAGTCAGGACAAATTTTTTAAATCAGTTTCAGTTTAGAACCTAAGTTAAAGTATAACAAGGGCAGGGAGGGCAGAAAGATAAGGCGGGGAAAAAACATGATTATTTCATGGATCTAGATTAAATGTAGTTTTAAAAAGCATTTCTAAGTTCTGTGATCAAAATCTGTATGCAGGGGTGCTTGTCACATCTATTAAAAAATGAGGGACAGCCTTCAGAACATCGTCTCTATGATGTCTCAGTGCTTTCTAACAGAAGTCAGAGCAGATGTATCACAGAGTGAAAACATCCAGGTCTGAAGGAAGACACGAATAAACAACATAAAGAACCTCACTGTGGCTGGACGTTGGTGGCGCACACCTTTAATCCCAGCACTTGGGAGGCAGAGGCAGGCGGATCTCTGTGAGTTCGAGGCCAGCCTGGTCTATAAGAGCTAGTTCCAAGACAGCCTCCAAAGCCACAGAGAAACCCTGTCTCGAAAAACCAAAAAAAAAAAGAACCTCACTGTGTGTGCATCCCTAAATGCTATTGCTATGTTTCCAGGTTCCTCTCCTATTAAAGTTTTGGTGACAATGCAACTGAACACTCATCTTCAGCAGCATCTACGTGGGGATGAAGCATTTCCACACAGCCTTTTACTGACACACAATGGAACTGCATGAGTTATCTTTACAATAGTAGAAAATACTGCTTTGGCAATTATAAACATAGCAATGTGGTTACATATGGTTTCTATTCTTTTGTCTTCAGGGAATACAGCCAAACTCTCACAGCAATACTGATTCCTGAGTAGAAAGTCCCTCTCTATTTCTGTAGTGATGTGCTGCAGGTGAGGGACCTGTATATTGATAACCAGGAGGACTGGCATCTTCCACAGCTGATGAAATTTTATACCTCACTGGACTGTCTACAGACACTTCTGGAAGGCCGTGGTCCTGAAAATGTACGTGTTGAAAGGCTGCGTATTTTGGTAAATTGCTTAAGTGGCTACGGCTAGCATCTCGAGTCCATGATTGTCCATGCATCTCAGGTCTGTATGAATAACTAACTTCTGACCATTTTCTGTTCTCTGGTAAATAATCCACTGGAGGAAGGATGAACTTTCCATTCTTTGGTGACCCTGAACTGCCTGCATATCCCCCGGCACCAATGTCAATGGGAAGAACTTCAATTCGACTAGATGGCAGAACAACAGGAGTTGGGCGGCTATAAGATTTCTCTGGAGAAATATCAACTGAAAGAGAAGAACCATATGGTCTCCTGGAAGGATTAATTTGAGTCCCAGGGCTGATCTGTGGGGACACAAAGCTGCTGTGGGCAACAGGGATGTGTTTTGGAGAATTTCCATGGTAAACAGGGGGGTTGCTGTAGGAGGGTGGATACCCAGCCCTGTGATCCTCTCCTTCTAACTGGGACGGGTATCTTACATGGCTGGGAGGCTGCCCTTTAAAAGTAAACTTGTTGGGTACTTTTGATGGGCTGGAACCTGTCTCAGTGTGCTTCCTTGGAGTGTGAGGGTGAGTCCGTTCTGGGGTCTCTTCCACAGATGCTCCATTTTCATTTTCACTCCCAGGCACGTTGTCATACTGTGAAGCGTTAGAGCCCCGCTTCCCATCGCTGCCATCAAAAACCTTCATCTTTTGCCTTGAGTTTGACATTCGGGTCTCAGCAGAACTTGGGATGGCAACCGCAGGAGTGGGATACACTGAGTGACTTTTGCCTTCAATGGCATATTTAGCAGTTCTTTCAAATGCTGAGGCATCTGACGGTTTTTTCCATTTGGGCATAAATTCCTTTCTGATGTTTGAAATTGCATTGCTATTTTGGTTAGCAGCTGCATGGTTATAGTGCCTGGAACTATCCTGTGGACCCGATGAAGGCTTTCTCTGAAAATCTGCCTCTTGCTTCAGATTTTTACTATCCTCACCCACTGACTTGTGTCTTGGTTGCCCGACTCTTTCTGGGGTACCAGTTCTGCTGTGATGGGTGGGGGAATGCTCATGTTTCTTGTGAGGTGATCCACTTTCTTTTCTGCTGCTTGTTTGGAGGCTGGGCCTGCCAACATTTCTTTGTCCATTACTCAACTGATTAATACAAGGGGAATTCAGTTCAGGAGGAAGCTGCCCCAAGGGTTTCTTTGGATATTCATCCTCCTTACCTAAAAGGAAAGATAAATGTATAAGTAAAACAAATAGAGGAATGATGAGTATCTCGTCTAAGAGACACATTATTAACAACTGCAGATTGCCTTGTGTATGTAGAAACACACACTTTCATACTGCAAAATGTTGGTATTACCAGGAAGCAATTTTTAGAGAAAATGACACTAATACATAACTAACTGTGCAAGTGGAGACAGCCTTTTGCCTCATAGGCAAACCGTCTAACATCTAATTCTTCTATTTTCTTAAGACACACTGTTACACACTTTCTATGCAAATCTAACACTCTCATTCCTAACAGAACTGGACAGTGGTTGAGTCTTAACATTATGTTACTTTCACTTTAACCCATCTCAACTAAAATGGTTTTGAAATCAGTATTCTCTTTCAGCTTCAAGCAGATCTGCCAAAGTTGAAAGCTAAAAGTCACTTGGTAACTTACTGAGGTCCCAAAGTTCTCCCTAAATTATTATTATCTTGGGTATTTTTCACAGTATAATGTATTGCTTAAAAGAAACATACTGTCCAATTGAAAACTAAAAATGCACTACTTAAAAATGTGAAGACAAGAAAAGAAATTTTAGAAAGAATGAAAACCACATTAGGTAATTTGTTTAATAAAAAAAATTGTGTGTGTTTTGCCTGAATGTATGTATGTGCACCACTTGCATGCCTGGTGCCTGGAACCCTGAAGGCAATACCAGATGCCCTAGAAGTGGCGTTACAAATGGTTGTGAGCACTGAGAATTGATGTAGGGTCTTCTTAATCAGTGTACTTAACCACAGAGCCATCTCCCTGCTCATTTTAGTTTTATATCTTAAATAATTAACACAGAATTGTAAGGAACTGAAGGAAGATGCAATAAAATGGCTAGTTAGCAAGAAGTATCTTTAAATGCTCTATAACAACATTGTCAGATTACCATGAAACTGATACAAATTACCATGAAAAAAAGACTTAATTTGCAAGAACTGTAAAATATTTTATCCATTATTATAAAACAGTATTTTTGTCACTTGAAAATAAGGCTTTGCCAGGCAGAGGTGACACACATCTCTAACCCTAGTACTTGGGAGGCATAGGCAGACGGATCTCTGTGAGTTTGAGGCCAACCTGGTCTACAGAGTGAGTTCCAGGACAGCCAGGACTGTTTCACAGAGAAACCCTGCCCCTGCCCCCCCCAAAAAAAAGAGAAGAAAAGACTGTTTCCTTTCTTCCAATATTCATCATGCTAATGATCCCTCTAACTGATACTTACTATGATCTACATGGGGTTGCTGTGAACATGGAGATGTAATATTTTCACATGGTCCTAGCTACCAGTCTTGCTATTTCTTTGTTTTGTTTAGGGGGTGGAGGGAATTCTCATACTGCATGCTTCTTTATAGAAAGTTTTAATTGCTACAAAACAGTTTTAGATCCACTTCTTGAGGATATTTTAAGAACAATGCAATGCTGTGCTTGGAAGGGAGAACGTGTATCACCATGTTTTAAATACACTGCATGCATCAGAAACACGCAGGGTCTGGGGAAGGGCTTGGAGGGTGAAGGCTGCCAAGTCACATGACACAGACAAATGGATGTGCCAGAGCACTTGGCATGTATAAGGCCTGGATTCCATCATCAGCATTCCAACCTAATCCACCCTATCCAATTCAAACAAAAGAGAAAAACAGGGAAATTAAAGTGTTAAAAACAATTTAAAAACTGGGAGTGGGATGGTGCAGAGAAGACTGACAGAAAGAGCAAGACCCTCTCTCTGAACAAAGGCCCAAGAAGGTGAGCGGCCCCAGGAAGAGGCCAGGAAACTGACTAGGTCACAACATGAGGACTTGGGGTTTTGTTCTGGATTATCTGGAGAATTCTAGAGGCTTTTCATCAGATCAGTTCTATAAACTGAGGTATATCACAGAAATTATTCGACTTAGATTATGGTAATAGTAAATGACAACAACGATAGACACAATTGCTAATACCACGTGTCAGTCACCATTCAAAACGCTATGCATATAGCATTAACAACAGGCGTGTAATTTCATTATCTCATTATGTGAGAAGACTGAAGTAGAGATGAACTTGCTCAATGGTTCACGGTGAGCAAGTAGCAGACCCAGAGTCAAACCCAAAGCTGATTCAGCATCTTCACTCTCCCCTTATACTCTGCTGCAGTGCAAGCAGTGAGACTAGTTGCTCTGGACACTTGAATGTCCTTATTGAGTTGGTAAGATGTGAGCTGGGAGGCAATTAGCAGAGTGAAGGGTGTCTGCCGCTTCAAAGACAGCAGAGCACACCACTCAGCAACTGTGACATAAACAGCATTCCTATGTGTCTCTTCTATGACCAAGCTATTTCATAATACTTACAAAAGTCTTTCAAGTGGTAACACAAACTTGAAAAGGCTGCCATTTGAGAGTTTTTGCTTATGAATATGGAAAGTCGGTTAAATGCCGGCTGAGGGCAGATCACTCTTAGCTTAAAGACCAAGTAATAAAACAAAATCCATATAGTACCCCAACAAAGTGCTTTAATTTTTATATTAGTTCAGTCAGTCCCAGGAAACCATACAACTGTCATCTTCTCTGCCAAGGATAGTGACTAGAACAAGCACTGATTATCAAGATGACACAAAGATATGCAACACAAAACCCCAGCTTACAACTTTGCTCCAGTCCCAACTTTGGCAATTCTAGAAGAGCAGGACAGTTCCATGCTAGCTGATGTCCTATCAGATGAAGCACCAGACAATCACCGAAACCCCTTTACAGATGTGGACTGAGTGGGACCCTGATGTGCACACAGCTCTGAAAAGCAGGGAGACTGTGGTACCAATTGTCAGAGAGCTCACAACTACAATGTGACAGAAAAAGTACCTACATGCTTAATTGGACAGTTTTTAAAATTATGAAATAAAATATGACGAAATAAGGTATGTAACATAAAATAAATCTATAAGTCTACTGCTATGCTACTATTTTTAACATGAACCAGAATTGAAGTGAGTTACTAACAGCATACAGAGAATAACCCATTTATTAAAAATTCTATATAGTTCTAAGTCTGCATCTGAGGCACAAAGGCAAGGAATAAGCACTAGTTAGCACTAGTTAACATAACAGAAGTGCTCTCACACAAAAGGTTATTATTTTTCCTTAGCTGCCATAAATATCTGCTATGAACATGTAGTAATTGCACAATGTTTTTCAATAGGCCATTAAATAAGGACACATAGTTACCAAAGACTTGCAGGCCACATTTTTAGCATAATTCTAAGTATCCTGAAGACCCTTGTCAAATGCTTTCCTCTATAAACTATGTTAACAGTATTTTTCTGACTTGGGAAAACAGGATCAGACTACTAGATAAGGCAGTCTCAACGGAGCTGGTACTAGAAACCATGTACTTTGCTTTCTACACGCTCAAGCGTCCACTTCCAACTCATCCCCTCATTGCTTCTTTCCTTATGGATACGTTATGTTTACTGCTCTGGGATTAAGTCATCTGGCTTTATTACCTTCAAAATGTTGAAAACTAGAGTTTTCTCATCTCCATACTTTCACAGTTCTACAAAGGTGACTGACAGTCACAGGTCACTTCGGTTGACCTCATCAAATGCAGAGTTCCAGAACCCTCGCTCCATCCATTCCATCTAAGAACACCCACTTAATTTTCTCATGCCAATTTTATTTACTTTTTGGAAGACATGGAAGCAAAATCTAAATGGAATATTGTCTACACACCAGTCAGATGTAAAAGTCCTATGCTCCTTGGCTTTTCTCACTCAACATAGAATCACTGGCTGAGGTTCCATTGTAAGATACGGAGAAAGGCGAAGAGACAGCTAGAGTGTATAATCAAGACTCAAGGAAGAAGAACTTTGACAATCCAGAGTGAAGGAAAATAGTGGGGAAGAAGCTGGATGAAGATGAGGACATATATGAGAAACACATATTATCCAAATTTAGGCACAGACATGCGCATTTACTCTGAAAGCCTTTGAGTAAAGTAAAAACAGATGCATAGTAAAATATGAAGCCATAAGTAAAAGGTCTGTATTTCTCAGGACAAGGAATTTTTAAACTAGAGAGTAAGAGACAGACTGAGGTGGCAACTTCATACAGGCACAGGAAAGTTTTTTTTTCAGTGTAAAGAATAAGAAGTATTTTTAGCTTACATTTTATTTAAGTACAGAAAATGTCTAAGGAAAACTGACTAATACTATATGTATCTGACAGTTGGTGTGAATCTAGCCTTCAGCAGTTGAACCATCTCTCAGCTCAATATATAAATCTACAGATTGTATAAGAAGTGGAGAGCTAGAGAAATGGCTCAGCAGTTAAGAGCACTGGCTGTTCTTCTAGAGGACCCAGGTTCAATTCCCAGCACCCATGTGACAGCTTACAACCTTTGCAACTGCAGCTCCAGAGAATCTAGTGCTTTCTTTTGGTTTCTGTGGGCAATTGCATATATGCGGTACACAGACATACATACTCATAAAATAATAAGTTAATAAAATCTAAAAAAATAATTTTAAGAATAAAAGGAAATTTTCAAGATTTTTCATATATTTCATTCACTGAATGGATAAGAGACCAAATGAACATTGGGGCACAATGTCTGTGTTTTAAAATATTCAAGAAAAGTTCCTCACACCAACCCATAGCACATTTTCGGCACCCCAGTGGCTTCTCTTTCTGTAACCTTTCAGAATATCTGCATCGGTAGAAGAGTGTGAATCAGAGCAATGGCTGATAGGCTTCAAACTCTGGTTACAACATCCACAGTTCACATAGTTAAGAAAGTAGAGTCTTATACAATATCTAATTAACCCTCAAGTGACAAGCCCTCATTAGGTACCTGTGTGTAAAAGTCAATGGGCAATATAGTAAATGCACAAAAGTATTTAGAGGAAATGGTCTCTTTGTTCCCGTAAAACTTTTCAATAAGGAGGTCTTAGACAGGAATATAAGAAAAGTGCCTCCTAAGACGTAAGTGCTTAAAAATCAATTCCTCTAAAAGTTAAAAGCAGTGAAGCAAGCTAGGTCGAGTGCTTCATAGTGAGGGAGGGGTATCACAGGTGTCAGGGCTGGGAGGCAATGCCTCTGGTGCTTAGCTCCAAACAGTGTGCACTCGCTCCCACTTTCTGCTGTGTATGGGGAAGAGATTAATGTACACTTACGGCATAGCTCCTGTCTTACTACTGTTCTATTGCTGTGAAGACACACATGGCCAAGGCAACTCTTATAAAAGAGGGCATTTAATTGGGGGCTGGATGGCAGTTTGAGGGTTAGTCCATTATCAGCATGGCAGAAAGCAGACAGGCATGGCACTGGAACAGTAGCTGACAGCTTTATATTCTGATCTACAGGTAGCAGGCAGAGAAGACAGTGACTGGGTCTGGCATGGGCTTTTGAAACCTGAAAGCCAACTCCAAATGATAGATCTCCTTCAACAAAGCCACAGCTCCTAATCCTTCCCAAACAGTTCCATTAACTGGGGATCAAGCATTCAAACATATGAGCCTAGGGGGCCATTGTGGTTCAGACTTCCATAGCCTGTGGCAGTGGCGTCAGCATACACTTTCCAGACTGATTGTTGGGTTCCACTACAACAATGTTAGTTCTATGAATCTCAGCGGTGTCACTATAATCAATGTATGTGTGTTCTTTACATCTCAGTGATAGTCTGCGCAAAAGCACCTGTGGAGAAAGAAAAATAAAGTGTGAAAAGATCAAAGAGAGAGGGACCAGGACAGGGTCCAGGAAAAAGCAGAACAAGGCAAGGGAAGGGAATGAGCGTGTATTGGTAGAGTGGGAAGGACCCAAGAGGAAGGAAACCAGAGCTACATAATGCAAGAGATGGAGGTGGCCCCAGGGAACCTATGAATGGGGCTCCCCTCATAGAAGCAGGTTCTAAAGAATGTCTTAAAGGCCTCTCAATTCCAATAGCCAAAGCAAACCTGTCTCCTTGTCAAGCAATTTGACCTCTGTACTATGAAATTAAGAGGAAAAACCTACATGATTTCTACAAAGTTGATTTTTGTTTTTTTGGGGTTTTTTTTTTTTTGGTGCTGTTAATGGCACAGGCACAGGCACACAGGCACACAGGCACACAGACACGCAGACACACAGACACGCAGGCACAGGCACAGGCACACAGGCACACAGACACGCAGACACACAGACACGCAGGCACAGGCACAAGCACACAGGCACACAGACACGCAGACACACAGACACGCAGACACGCAGGCACAGGCACACAGGCACACAGACACGCAGACACGCAGGCACAGGCACAGGCACAGGCACAGGCACACAGACACGCAGACACACAGACACGCAGGCACGCAGGCACAGGCACAGGCACACAGGCACACAGACACGCAGACACACAGACACGCAGGCACAGGCACAAGCACACAGGCACACAGACACGCAGACACACAGACACACAGACACGCAGACACGCAGGCACAGGCACAGGCACACAGGCACACAGACACGCAGGCACAGGCACAGGCGCAGGCACACAGACACGCAGACACACAGACACGCAGGCACAGGCACAGGCACACAGGCACACAGACACGCAGGCACAGGCACAGGCGCAGGCACACAGGCACACAGACACGCAGGCACACAGACACGCAGGCACAGGCACAGGCGCAGGCACACAGGCACACAGGCACACAGACACGCAGACACACAGACACACAGGCACAGGCACAAGCACACAGGCACACAGGCACACAGGCACACAGACACGCAGGCACACAGACACGCAGACATGCAGGCACAGGCACGGGCACGGGCACGGATACAGTCTTTGGTTTAACTGATGTCCACATACCCATTATTCCCAAGCAACTGCGAGCAGAAGACGCACGCACAGCTAATATAAAAGCAGATGCCTTATGTAGGACACTTTAAGTCAGTCCCATGCTTTCAACTAGGACTCTTCTCCATAAACAGACTAATGGCTTAACTCCCTCGACTTAGGTTTCTGCTCAGCTTCATAGCAAAAATTTACTTTCTCCTTCTTCCTGAAAATGCAGAAGGTGAGCTCTAGCCATGTCCTAGCAGAGGTTTGTGTGAGGTCATCATATTAATGGCACTTCACCCATGATCAGAAGAGTAAACGCTAACAATCTTCTCTCCCCACCCACAAGAAATGTAACTTAATACAATTTAGGACAAAACCAAAAAGTTTATTTCCCTTTTTGTTTTCCTTTGTTTGTTTAGCATTTTTGTCTTTTCTACCCTAACTTCTCTAAGGAGATAAAAGGGTCCCTTTTCTGTCTTCTCAGGCCTGTCCATTTCTGATCTTATTCAGGTCTCTGTCACCACCCAGTGGACACCACTCACTACTACAGTGGGCAGTGCACTGCCTCAGAGGCATTAGCAGCTCTTTGAACCCAGTGAGAGATGTGATTACAGAACGCTCTTGAGCTCCTCCTGGCGATCCTCTTACTTTTAAATTGACTGGCATGTACAAACATGATACAGAATGGCTCATCCCCCCTGCCCCCCATTTGTTCTGTGCTAACCTTTTGGTATACAGATTCTACTATGTCAAAAGGGTTAGAACTTCAAAAGGCTGTCTGCTTCATGACAGGCCTGCTATCAGCACTAACGATGCTGAGATGTGGTCACTGCACCCAAGGGACACACACACTAATGTGAGTGCTCAAACACCAAAAGCAGGAAGACAGGTGCATGTGGAAGCATTTGGTTCAGGCACTAAGTACAGGTGATCAGTTCCAGAGTTTTGGGATCCTGTGGGCAGGCAGAGAAGGCTTTAGGTGGCTAACAATGCCCAAGTCACATGTGAACCCTGACAGCTGAGTCAGATGTATTCAGAGACGATTGGTGGGTGAAATTCAAGAACTAAATGTTGAAGAAGCATATATACAAAGGCAAGCTGATGTTAAAGTGACCTCCTGCTGTATTCTAGCAGTAGAAGCTACTTTAACAATAAACGGCACTGCTCTAGAATCACTCTGAACCACCAAAATGCCTATTGTTAGCAGCTGGAGGATCTTGGACAGTTATTTAACCTTGAATCCAAGGTTCCCTGACTATATGCTATAGATTATAGATAATGACAATGAAAACAGTTCTTCCAAATAAGAAATAAATATAATAACAAAAATTTCTATCAGGTTGAAAGACCCCAAGAAGCAAAGGCCAGAAGTGAACAACAATGAAATGCAAACCCTGAGAAGCCTGGCTGGGTGCTATGCAGCTAGAAGGCAAGGCATCTATCTAGACGGCCTGCAAAACCATCAAAAGGGCACCAACCTGGACATAGCAAACCAACAAGCAGGCTCAATTAGGGTCACTACTAAGAGCTCAAGAATCCTAGCATGTATGCCCCCACCCAAATTTATCAACATCTTTCAACTCTGAAGATCCAGACTTAAGCATAGAGAAGTTTAAAACAATCAAGCACCTGATCAATTCAGCATTTTTTATTAAGGACTCTAGCATTACTTTTATTTTTAAAATATATAAGAGGATTTGACTATCGTTGGTCTTTTTGTACTAATTTAGCATATGTAAATGAATTACTAATGTGAGCTTATGACTTTAAATGCAGACCCTGAGCACTGTACGTTCAGGAAACTTAAGATCCCACACAGTCTTGGGGAGGAGTAGATTCCAAGTTATTTCATTGGTTTGTTCCGTTTCATAGTATTAGGGCTTGAACAAAGAGCCCTGCATGTATTGGGCAGGTGCTCAACCACTGAGCTCCTGTCCAGCAATTATGAACTATTTTATAACTACATAAGGTTTGTTCCTAAAGGGAGACACTGATATACTGAAAGGAAATTGGATACAATAAATTTATATATACAATCTACAATATTTGTAGTTATTTGTAAACAGAACCAAACATTAACTAAAATTCCTTTACAAAAAATAATATTAAAATTACTAGATTTAGCCATGTGGTTGTAGCGCATTTAATCCCAACACTTGAGAGGCAGAGGCAGGCAGATCTCTGTGAGTTCAAAGTCACCCTGGTCTACAGAGTTAAGTTCCAGGCCATCCAGGGCTACACAGTAATACCTGCCTTGAAAAACAAACAAACCAACAAACAAATTACTAGATTTAAAAATATTATGATAACTTCTTTAAATGAAACAACAACCCCAAAACCCCTAGGTTTCATAATCTGGATTTTAATAAAGGAAATGCTAATTGTAAAAGTCTAAATAAACCATACATAGGAAAAAATTGTTTTTGAAGACCAGAAATAAAATAAACACAAAGTATCAATAAATACCCTATTCCAAAAGGGTTAGGAAAAGCTGAGCTGATAATGCAAATGTGAACACAGGGCAAAGACACTCACAGAGACTCAAACTTTACAGTGATGTTGCCCCAAAGTACTGGAAGGTGAGGACACATGATGCGGAAAACCAGCAGCGAGAAAAGACTATTCCATGTCAGCTGAAGGCTTTGGTTTTATCCTGCAGCACTGGCATGGCCCACAACAGTCTGGCCTCTCTTCATCACTTCCCAGCTCAGTAAGAAGGAAGCTCTGAGGGAAATCGTCACCAGATATTACAAAGCCTCAGAAACACAGAAACTGATAAAGTACATTGTAGCTGACTGGGTTCCAGGAAGTTGGGAGTTGTATGGAATAGGATATTTTAAATGACTAAGGATTAGTGAGTATTGACCATTTTGCCATAACAGGAAATACAGAAAAACAGGAGGTCCAGGGATTGAGTGGAGATAACTCACCCAGTTGAAGTTTGCAGTGTGAGGGACAGGCAGGTAAGGTGCCCGCCCACTCAGGATACTGACAAAATAGGTTGGAACCATAGGTTCCCAAGACTAAGATCTGGGATGGAAGGAGAGATCAGAAAGTCCTTCACAGAGCCTGCTATGATTACAGGCTGTTCAGGTATACAGAACAGAATAAACAGTTTGATAGTGCATTCAAGATAAGTTCAAGAGAAATCAGTGCAGAAATCTAGGAATGGGGTGGTTAGAAGATCTGGGAACAAGCCTGAGGACACATCTGGAACCCAGCATGAAACGATTCGAAACAGCTCTGAACACACACAAACACATGCTTTCTTCCCCTGCTCCAGTCAACAGCTGTCACCACCAGTACAAAAGACCACATAAAGGAGAAAATGCAAATTGGAAATTAATTTTTATAATTTTTCAGGGGAGGGGAGGAGGGCGAGTGGGGCAAGCACATATATCAGAACCAACAACAACAAAATGCTTCCTTTCTAAGAAGGTTCTCTCTGTTTCCTATTTCTGAAAATTAAATGTTATTTAAGAAAATATATTGATTTCTGTATACATAGGTACTAAGCTATAACTTCTGCCCAAAAAGTCATTCACAACAGAGCAACACATGGTTTTCTTTTTTCTCAATATATGTTTTTATTTAAATTAGAAATATGAATGTTCCACATGTCAGTCCCAGCTCCCTCTCCCGTTCCTCCTCCCTTGTCCCTCTACCAGTCCCCCATCCCCCCACCCAATCCCAACATCATTCCCAGAGAGAGTGAGGCCCTCCTTGGGGGGGATCTCCAAAGTCTGTCATTTCATCCAGGGCAGGACCTAGGCCCTTCCCCATGTGTCCAAGCTGAGAGAGCATCCCTCTATTTGGAATGGGCTCCCAAAGCTCATTCATAAACCATGGTAAACACTAATCTACTACCCAAAGCCCCAGTAATTTTGTGGCCTCCTCCCTGGCACTACATTCATGGATTCTGGATCAGTCCCTGTTGGCCTCTCAGCCATCAGTCTGGGATTCAAGAGCTCCCCCTTATCCGGTCAGCTGTCTTTGAGGGTTTCATCATAATGGTCTTGACCCCTTTGCTCATCACTCCTCCATCTCTGCCACTAGCAACACATGGTTTTCTAATAGCATGTTTATCAATGGCTTCATCTGAACAGGAGTCAGTGAAGGAGACAACTGATAAAGGCAGAAAAGTTCAATACTTACTCCATCTTTTCAGTAAGAATTACATTTAAAGGTGATCGATCTAAGAGCCCCTGCTGATAAGACAGGGAAAGCTCTTTATTACAGGAAAGTCTATCAAAAAAATGTAAAAGCAATGAATTCAAAAACCACACTTTTGTGGTCTCTAGTAAAATATCTGACTTATTCAAGAACACAGTAAATTCTTGTCTCACTTAAGCCAAATGGTGAGCCCTTGCATCAAAAAACAAAAACAAACAAAAATCTCCACATAACCCCCAAATCTGCACACCTTAGTTAACCAACCAGTCAACCAACCAACCAACCAACCAACCAACCAACCAACCAACCAAACATACAAACAAGCAAGCAACAATATAAAAGGCAGTCCAGACACAACTGGAAATACTCAGCATGGAACAGACATGGAAAGACACTAGGGAATCACACTGTTACTCTTGCGGATATGGACATGATGCCATGGTTAAGCTAAAACTGGCTCCATGGACATAATGACTGCAACTTTTAGGTGATGTATCTTGATGTCTTTACTTTCATTTTAAAATTGTTCATAAATCTAATAAACTGCATAATAGATGTTCGAGATGTTCACTCTAAATTTCCCTACTTGAGTACATGTTTGAAAAGTCAGTTTCCAAAACTGTTCAAAACTTATATAGATAAGTACAAAAATATTAACAGTGGTCAGTCTAGAAATAGCTGGATATTTTCTTATATTTTTGGTTATGAGCCTAACTTTAATGGCCAAGCCATCTCTCCAGCCCAGCTGGATAGTTTCTTAACTTGGAAAAGTTAGTTTGAGTTTCAAAAAGAAGAGGAACAAGGAAGGATTACTTATTGAAGATATAATAATATATCTAAAGTCTTAGAAACCTCTAAGAGTCAATCAAGCAGTAAATACAGAAGCAGCACTAAAGCCAAAACAAGCTGGGCATGGTAGTTCATTCCCACTGTTAGAGAGGCTGAAGCAGGATTGCTGCTAGCTACAAAATAGATTCAATGGAAACAGCAATGGAAAGATGGCTCAGTGGGTAAAGCTGCATGGCCTGAGGCTGAGCCCAGGTCATACATGGTAGAAATTGAGAACCAACTTCCAAAAATTATTCTCTGAATTGTACCTGTGTACCATCCCACCAAACCATATAAAATAAGTAAATATAATCTAAATTTTAAAAAAGTAGTAATTGAAAAGCTAGCATTGCTCCCAAGAGAATGGGGAACATAGTCTGACCTCTGTCTTCTATGTTTTCCTCTAATGACTTGGATGACAACCACAGCTCTCAAATGAGTTGTCAAGTCTGCAACATACCTTGGCGGTGGTGGTCAGTTGTCTTTTGGGGCAAGAGGAGAGGAGGAGGCTTGAACATGTACACTAGAAGTGTGCAACAGCCTTAGAAAGGAAACAAAGTCTTCTACGGTTCATTAAGAGGTACAACTAAAGTAGTTCATTATAGTAGTACAACCAAAGATAAAAAGCTTTTCTTTAGTAGAATCTAATTTTTAAAATAGGATTTCCCCCTCCCCCAAACAATCAATCTTTAAATTAAGTACAAATCTAAAAACATTAGGTGATTCTTTTTGGCAATATAATCAGATAACAATGAGGGAAAATTGATCCTAAGAGATATTACATTGTAACAGTAGAGACTGTGAAAGTAGAGACCAATGGACAGAACAAACAAAAAGATATAATGTATTAAATGGTGTTAATCCATGTGGCTGTTTGGAAAACAAAGAAAGCATATTATTCAATAAACCATAGTAATTCCTAGATGAGCTAAGATTTAATCAGATTGTGCTATGCTTTGCTCAAGCCCATGGGAGACCTATCCCATTCTGAATGGAGACTGAGGAGGAGTAGGAGAGGGGGATGGTGTGTGTGTGTGTGGGGGGGAATGGGACACACCAGTCAGTATATAAAATAAATGAAAAACTGTTATTTAAATAAAATATTTAAAAAGACTTAATCAGACAAATTGGTACCCACTAACATCTTTAAAAAAGCAAACAAAAATTGTAAGAAATATTGGAAGAAGAGAAGATCTTCATATAGACTATCTTTATTAGTACAAATAACCCGTAAAAAATGTGTAAAGAAGTTGTAGCACACAATATGCCAATGACTTCCTTAACTACCAGGAACCTGTATCCTTACAGAGGGCTCACAGACAGCAGGTAGGGAAGATGTATGTACATACCTACAGACAATGCACATAGGTAAACAGAGAGGCTCACAGATGATGAGATAAATATATAAGGAGGATACTAGACTTAGAACTCAAGGATGTAAACCAAAACAAGAATGGGATCCTCTACCCTAACAATAAAAATATTAAAAATTTCACAACAGCATGTTTTGTGAGATCCTGCCATATACTCTTGGCAAGCATACAACTTGGTGTACTACGGAAGGAGCCAAAAAGGGTGTCATCCATTATACTTTTAAAAGGATGGCTATGGGGATGGGAAGATGACTCAACAGCTGAAAACACTGGGTGCTCTGGCAGAGTACCAATGTTTGATTACTAGCGTCCACTTGGCAGCTCACAAGTGTCTGCAACTCCAGTTCCAGAGGACCCAGTGCCCTCGTGGCTCCTTTGAGCACCAGGCACACAGGCAAAACACCCATACACATAAAAAGTTTAAAGGATGGAAGCATCTTGATACAATTTCATTTCACATCACATCTGTTCCATATGTAGTCCACTTAGAGAGGAAAACAATGGGAGGTCATGGGACAGAAACACTCTGAAAATAAATACTGTTACAATGTTTCTGGTTCTAGCTACCCACTCCTTTTATCTCCCAGCCACACTCCCCTCATCTTCCTAGTGAAACTATTTTACATAGTATTTACAAAATATCTTACAATTGCTACTCCTATAAAATTAAGAGCACAACTCTACAGTTACTTTTATAGGGAGTAAATGAGAAAGTACCACATATGTGATACACAGCAACATTTTGAAAAACATTAGTTGTTAATTGAGTGCTGAACAATTATCATCATGATCTACTACACAGGCTTCAAAATTTACCTCACCATGTACTTGCGAGAATCTTAAATAGTTCTATAACGTATGTTTTTCTTTACATGTATCTTTTATTAAAAAGTGCCTTAAACTCTTTTTAATGTAGGCAAGACAATTTAAAACATGTTACGAAGGGAGAGTATAGTAATTGCTGCTCTAAGTGCATTTCCTGCTACAGGGGAAAATTAGTGGAAAATAGGCATCATTATACTGAACAGGGAGGGCTGACCTCACTTAGCAAAGGCCACAGTTTCCCAAGGCCTATGCTCAACTCAATTACCACTGTGAGGAGGTGTTTTCCTTGTCAATTCTAATGACCCCAGGATTCAAGTGCTGATTAAACCCCCCAGTTAAGTCAAAGCATAGCAGCTTGGTCTTCCTGAGGGGAAAGGACTCTTCCTGAATGTGAGTCTGCTTCCTTTCTTACAAGAATATCAAACAGGGCACATGATCAGGAAATGCCAAACCCAGTTAGCACGAATAACTGATTGTATTTTTCATCTATCATGGACATTTTCCACTTTCCTAGCCCCTTACCACACTATCTACTATAACAACACTAAAAATGGAAAATGGCAAAATAACTCCTTTCAGAACACAAGAGATCAATCTTGTCAAGTAGTATGTAGTGAAAACTACATACAAATGTTGCTACTCTCACCTTTCTAGGTTTTCTTTATTTTTCCTCTCATTCTTCACTAGCTTTTGATGTCTCCTGTGGATCTCTACAAGTGTCCCTTTCACATTCACTACAATTTGTACACATCCTAGTTCTATCTGTTCTCCCAAAGCAAAAAAAAAAAAAAAACAATTTACTTTTCAGTTTTGAAATCTACAGCAAATTTCCCAGCAGGAAAGCTACTGGTAGGTACTATAAAATGTTTTGAGGTAAGTACATAAATGCATTATCTATATTGTGACACTCTATACAGAGGTCTGCATTGGAGTTGGAAATGGCTGGACACTGTGTTGGTGATGCATTCGATGATTCTGGGGCTTCATAGGTAAGCACCAGTTTCCGCATTTACAAAAGGGTTTGTTACTTGTTCTACCACTGTATTCAGTTTCCCAAACAAGATGATTAGTATAAAGAAATATTTGCGGTTATGGCTCTTCAAATGGGTTATAATCTGTCAAATTTCTAAATTCCAATTTGAACAGAGGTATATTTAATCAATATGTTTATAAGCTTTGTCCTAAAATGAGAAAGAAAAGCCAGAAGACATGGTTATTAAATGAAAATCTCAGTGACAGGTACTAAATACCTGCCTGTGAGTTACTGGTCAGTAAAGTCCTAGAACCACCCATAGCAACACAGGCTATCATCCTTCCTCGTGGTTGATCACCATAACTAGATGGTAAGACCCTATTGTTGAAGATACTTCAGTCTCAGGACACAGAGAAATCAACCTTGATAAACAGGAAATTATCCCTTTTAGATAGCTTACCAAATACCAGAAGGTGCTATGCTGCCTATTGGAGGAGAAAAGACAAGCACAGTCTCATGCAGTGCTAGACCCTGCATGCTCCAATACTGGCATGCCTGACAAAATGTGCTCCATGTTGCAATAATGTCCTGACAGTTACAGAAGGAGGTATGAGGCCTCCTCCATAGGGGGGGTTTCATTCCTGGTTCTAGAAATCTGGTCAAAAGCCCATGACTACCAAGGTTATAGGCCCTTATGGCAAATTTATTATTATTTAAATGATCATGCTGTATAATTGCCTTTTAAATATTTATGTTTATACCACAGATCTGTGTTGTTTTTAACTTTTGTCAGAGAAGATAACTTTTGTAATCAAAATTACAATATAAACACACCCTTAGCAGAGGAATTACTGGCAGTCGGTGGCTACAGAAGGAGAGGAGTTGCTCTCTTTTGGGGATATGGCTGTTGATAGTTTGCCCCCCACCCCCTTCCAAGGATGGCATTACACACTTGTAAAAGTAGGTAACACTAATTGAACTCAGGAGATAATTAATGACAACTACTTTTAAAAAAAGACCCAGAGTTGGAAAGGAGGTAAGAGTGGGGGCACTTGAAGGAGCTGGAAAGAGGTAATGATGGATGGATATGATCAAAACACATTGTATGACATATGAAACTTGCACTTTGTTTTTTAAAGAAAGAAAAGCCACAAGCAGCTGGTAAGACACTAACTGATACTATGCTTTCACCAAGTATAATGCTTATGTCTTAACAATAACAACAACAACAAAAAAATGTCAGTGTTAACTGTGTCATACTCTCTGATCCTGGAATTTCGTTTGTATGCCAGGACATTTCTTACCAGGTTCTGGGAGATCTAATTTTGCCCGTTTTAGTTCTGACATAGAAACCTGAAGTTGTTCTATTACAAAATCATCCTCGAAGAAAAAGTCCTTGGCGAGAGTCTCCTGAAGAAATTCTACAAGTTCTTCCATAGACAATTTCATTAGATGTTCTAGGAAAGGATGAGAGAAATGCAAATGCCAGTCAACAGTTCTGTTTAGATTGAAAGAAGACATACTCTATTGAGTTCAGTGAGTTTTAAAAGAGTATTAAAAGGATATATACACAACTTACATTGAGCATTGTGAATGTCATTAAAACCCAGTGGGATAGTATTTTGATATTAGAAAAAGCAGGCTGATCATATTAGGAGGAAAGACAGAAAGATGTACATGATCAAATATTTTCTCAGTGATTTAAAAGTAATCATGTCTAGACATTAACACTAACCCACGACAAGAGCTTCTATAAGTCAATAAATGTTTATTTATCTCATTTATTGGCTGGAACTTTAGCTCAGATTGACAAGTCTTCTTTAACTAACACAGTGGTAGAAAATTTCCCTCAAAAAACAAACAAAACAAAAGATTACTAACTTTATTTATATTGGTTCTACTGAGGAAATTGGCTTCATTAGGAAAAAATCAAATTACAGTGGAAAGTAGAAATAGACACCACTAAGATCTCTCTACCCATACCTTACAAGTAGATGTGTCATGTTCATCTATGTGCATGGGCATCAATTCACAATACAGGATACACTGTCTGAGCTTGCATTTCTTGCTTTATTCAAAAGCATACAAATGTTCTCTCTCAACTATTATTAGCAGTGATACTGAGAAGCATACATTATTGTTCCTTTGAGTGAAAATCTAGCAACACTAACTTTAAAGTAATCAGGAAAATATAAAGAGAGGAGAATAGCTCTGACTAGAGTCAGCTGTTAAGGTACCCAGTCACGTTTGCTTTTCTGTTTTGTTGTTGGTTTTTTTTTAACTAGCAAGTGACATACTGTAAAATGACTAAACTAATGTGATTATTAAATCCACCACTAATCATACTTACTTTTGTGAGGAAATCATTTAAAATCTACTCTCTGTTACATAACTACTAACTGTGCTCACTAATCCACATAGTACATCTCCAGAATGTACCCTGCCATCTAGTAAAACTTTGTAGCTCAAGAGCAACATCTCTCAGTATTCCCTGTTCCTCAACATTTATTTCTTCATAAGGCAGTGCAAGAAACTCACTGAAGATGTAAGAGTTTTGCTTCCTAAACAGTCTAATGATATACTAGCAAGTAAAGTGATTGCTATGCTCAGAGTTAATTTACAAAGGGTAAAGAGTCATACCAAGTAAAATAATTTAAGAGAGAAATGAGAACCATTTTCACTGTTTAGAGACAAACTATTGTTTAATTAAGATATACTTTTTAAGTATATTTTGATCTACTGATAACCTGTAGTGAGTCCTGGCATAAAGAAAGAAGGGAGAAGGAGAAGAGAAGAAAGGGAAAGGGCTTTCATCCAGCAATGACATAACCCGACTTTGGGAAGGAAATATGTTGCCAGTGCTTGTTTTGGTGTTGGCTCATGTGCTGGGCCGTAACTACAGCATTTCTGACAGCTTTCCTAGAAGAGCACAAGAGCGAGGCCACATCACAGGTGGAGTGTGGTTAATGTGGCACTGATGTGTTCAGTGTTCAGGTCAGTGACCAAGCAATCTCGATGAAAGCACTGAGTATGGCCAGGGACAGCAGGAACACAGCCCATACACTTGACCTCATGCCCTCAACTGACTTAGTGAGAAGGCCAAACATCATTCAACAATGATATATGGGAATGGGGTACACACAAATGTGCATGTACACAACATGAAATTCTAGGCTGCCCATGACCTACATCTCTACAGAGGTATAAGAGGAGTCACAAGGATTAAGGTTGAAATGAAAATAGAAAAACTCTCATTTCCTGAACTTTAAGGCCCAACACATCATATTCACAGATCCCCTGAGATACTGCAACTGAAAACTAAGAGGTCTTTAGTTTTTGTTTTGGAAAATCTTGCTGCACGCATTTGAATGTACTTGACAAAGGCCATGACAGTCAAGTCCCACCCAGAGCTTGAAACTAGATGCACTTTCTTTTAGAGAAAGAAACAGTAACAGACATATTTTTCCCCCAGCCCACTCACCTAAGAGGCCTAGTTTCTTGCTCTCTCTGCCTTATTACAAACCTGAGACTCAGGCCAACTGGAAGAACAAGGGTCCCAGTGGAAACCAATGCAAAAATAACATTATTAGTGACATGAAAAACCGCCTCCTACTGTTTAAGTATGGAAATGAAACTGACACAGGAGAAAGGATCCAAGACCTTCTGATACAATATGTGTCTAGTCCCGAGAATCAGGAATTCCCTGATGATCGCCAAGAAAAGTTTAAAAACTAGCAGTAGTTCTCAAAACCACTAAAAATGAGGGAGCCCAAGCTAGCAGGAGTTAAAATAAGCCTTATTTTTGTAAAGTCTCTGCAGTCAAATGTTTCCTTACTTCTGTGTAATTTCAAGATCGTGTAAGACATAGCTGTAAGAACTCGCTCTCCTTCAAAGATATAGATGTCCCATATCCTGAGGTTCAGTGTGAAGGGAGTCTACAACAGAGAACAAAGCAAGGCAATGTACCGTTAGTGCTTCCCTTACCCTGGCATGTACTTTCCTTAGTAAGGTTTATGAAAAGTACTTACTCGATCAAGAAAACACTGAAAAAACCATTTCATTGTATAAAAACTTGTGTAGATTTCTTGAGTATCCTGAAAAACAAAGATCTCATAATTCTGGAGTTGTAGCAAACAAAAGAGCACTAGTAAGGTAGCTGTCAAAGGTAAGCACATAAACATCACATTACAATATTTTCATACTTTCTCTGTTTTCCTATGCCTGTTTTGAATCTCCAAATTTAACTACTAAGAATTATCACAAGAACTGTGTCACCATAATAGGACTGTAACACAATCATTAGTATATTTTGCAGCGAACTGCTTCATTGCACCATTATATTTTATAGTAAAGCATTTATGTGTTTCACAAGGAAGCATTTTTATGCTTCTTATAATGCTTTTGCACAATTTAAAGCCTAAAAACATAATGTAGAAATCATGCATTTGTAAAAATTTTTATTAGTAGTATTTATCAGCTTCACAGAAGTAATCTGAACCTATGAATTAGGACTGCGGTAGTCTATTAATGCTGAATTTTACATCTAATGTTCTTCCAACAGTTGAGGATTATGACTACACAGTGAGCTAACCAGGAACAGGGAACCCAGGCTGAACTGAACTAATTACTGCTTCTTCACTCTCGGTGTAGGTGGCTATAAATCAGTGACATATCTACCTACCAAGTGTTGCTTAAGTTTGGACAGAAATTTATTCAGAATTTTTTCATGATGTTCTTGAAATCTCAAAAGTTTAGGAAAACCTTGGACAAAAAAGCCTAGAACACAAACAAACAAACAAAGAAAACAGAACTTCAGAGACAGTACCAACAAAACCCCTAACTTAAAATGCAACACACTGTATTTATATCTGTCAAAATAAAAAGAACCTCCCTAGTGACCATGAGGGTTTTCTTCCCCATCATAGAGATAATTTCATGTGAACTTTGGATAGTAAAAACTTTTAGGTAGCATTTGTTTGCTAACTACCACTTTTACTTTGTAGAACTGATAAAGAGGAAAACATATTTCTAAGTTAGGAGGAAAACTTTAACAGCAAAAGACAATGGAAAATGAATCCATTTATCAGTCTCCTTTACCAGTGCTGGCTGTAACTTTACAAGCTGTTCACTCCTGATGACCACTATGCTCTACTGTTAATACCTTTCATATCTTACTACATTTTTAAAGTATACACTAACAATTTCATTACTGTGTCTCTACATTTTTAAAATCACTTTTAAATTATTTTCATAAACTATAACATCAGCTAAAACATACAGGTACTTTAAGTTATACCAAGACCTATATGTAATACATTGTAATCTGTAGGACTTCTAGGAAGTAACTAATTGAAATTAGTACTAATTTGAATATTTAGCTTACTGAATTTACAACTATTTTTTATTCATAAGTTCCTTTTCAGGTATTTATACAATCCATTTCAGAACATATACCTAATGAATTTTATTTCTGCAATTAGTATTTTCAAACCTAGTTTCTAAGCACATCTCGGAGATGTTAATAGGCATCTTTTGGTTTTCTAAAAACTAAGGGAAAGGTATGTCATACACATTCTCCTTGAGTATTCATTATTGAAAATAGCTTATAAGCATTAAGTTGTCTTTCAGATTTAATGAAACCTGTTTTGCTTTAATTTAGTCTCACATATTTGTTTGATTTAAGAGTCCATTAATTACTCCATATAACATGTAATTTAAAAAGTAATTGTTTTCTAAACATATCAGCAAGTATAATGAAAGATCCTAATATACTGAATTAGTAAATTTTCTAACAAAAAGCCTTAAAAATGTATATACAGTTTTGTAAATGTAACTTGGTACTGGTTAATAAAACTACACGAAATTCATACTTGTGATTTTCATGGAAGTAAAGCCAAAGCAAAAAGCAATGGATCCAGTGTGCTTCAGGAACCCAGGGACACAGCAATGAAACACTGCACTTATAGTTTGAGTTCAGTTTTGAAGATGTGTGTAAAAGTTTCCAAAGATCCTGTCCTTCATTTAGTAATAGTTTTGTTTTGTTTACAGTAAAATGATTTTATCTAAAAATCTCTCTCCATTGGAGCCACTTCCATGGTCAATTAGACAGGAATGGGGAAAAAAATCTGATTTTAAAAAAAGCCAATGTACTTCAGTAAGAACCAGCTTAAGCAAGCTATGACTGTCTAACACTTTTCAGTGACAACCTGGGCTCAGTATTTTAAATTGGTGTCTGTCTAGTTCTAGGTTGATGCCATACACTTACAAGTGATAAACTTTTACACAGAAAATACAAAGAGCAGAGGTAAATTCCAGTCACAAAACTGCACAGGTCTAGAGACAAATTATCCCTCAAGTATAATGTCACCCATAAAAACATCCTAAACTATACTGCAGGAACAAATGATAGGGCTGTAAAATTAACACTGCTTAAAAATTAGACAGTGACAGTTTAAGTTACAAGATGTTCAAAAGAAAATACCATTTTCTAAAATCTGATGAAAACATCACCACACAATTAACCTATCACCAAGCAGGAAACACTCCACTATATTCCAGGACAGCTCAGCAACACCATCACAAAGGGAGCCCAGAGAAAGACTAATGATAGTGATGGGTTCTTTTTGCCAAAATGTCTTTTCAATTCTACAGTTTATTAGATGATAACTTTTTTTTTGTTGATTTTTTGAGACAGGGTTTCTCTGTGGCTTTGGAGGCTGTCCTGGAACTCTCTCTGTAGACCAGGCTGGTCTCGAACTCACAGAGATCCGCCTGCCTCTGCCTCCCGAGTGCTGGGATTAAAGGCGTGCGCCACCAACGCCCGGCTTAGATGATAACTTGATACAATAGTATATCTCACTTCTGGAGTCCATTTAAGGCATTACAAGTACTCAGAATCAGTTACCATACAGGTATCTGTTAAAATAACTAGCGAGAAACATGGGGAGTAAGACAAAAGCACATACATATGTACACCCTTTTTTAAAAAGTTAGCCTGGGCAGGGGGGTGGCGGCACACACCTTTAATCCCAGCACTGGGGAGGCAGAGGCAGGCGGATCTCTGTGAGTTTGAGGCCAGTCTGGTCACAAAGCTACAGAGAAACCCTGTCTCAAAAAACAAAAACAAACAAATAAAATAGCAAGAGGCATTAAACACAATCTGTTAATTTGAAAACAAAAGAGTTACATGTTTTGTGAAATACTAATAACCAAGAGGTCAAAACATGTTATCAGCCTTTTCCTTAAAATGGAATAAAATGTAAGACTCAAAGAACTAAATGCCACACTTGAAATGTGAAGCTACTTAATTACTATGTATTCTTTCTTTAAATACCTAAATGTCCTATCTTGGTTAATATTCTGTAACAAAGTTATACATCAGAGAACCTGATGAAAAACATTAGAACAGCACGTGTTTTGTCCAACAGGTTTATCTTTTAGCTTTCCTAATGTAAGTTCTCTATACCTAAATTAATTTTTTTTGACTGAGGACCAACAAGAAAAGAATTTTAAAATGCCAGCAATACACTTTGGGGAAAAGACAAAAAATTTTCATCATTGATTTTGCTTCAGTTTGCTTTCCCCCTGGCTTGTTTATACATATAGTGCACATACATCAATATACACACATCCATACCCACACATAAATGAGGCTTTCTTACCATGCATAGCATGTTTGGGGCCTGAGAAGAGTTTAACCAAGGCCCAGAAAGCATCTTCCTCGTTCATGTACATGAGGAGTAGGGCCGTTATCTGGCTCATCCCTTGACAGTACCCGACTTCCTAATGAGAAATGAAAACAGAAACTGGGGGCTTTAAAATCAAATTCCATGAACACACACAAGAGAAAGGTTAATCTATAAAATAGCAGGAAATGCCTAGATACACTACAGGGCAATTCTAGAGATAATTGTTGCAATATCTACAGCATCACGGTATATACTACACTAGAATAAAACTGAGCTCAAGAGTAAACAGGTGTGGGGAAAGCCTCAAGCTACATTTTAAAAGCTGTTTTTCATATGATACTGTAATACAGTCTCTAGAGAGTGCCAATATTCATTTTATTGAGTATATGGTTCTCAGATACTGGCAAATTGTTCCCAAAATCTCAGTTTCATGTCTTGTCATCCCTGTGTTTCTGAAGCTGTAAGGTTTAGTTTTAGTCTAACCCTCCCAGACCTTCCACAGGTGAAGGATGATACTGCAACAGAATCTGCCAGGAGTAATGTAGAGTCAGCAGACCACCGCTCCCTTTCCTACCCTGTCGTGCCTATTCGTACGTGCTTAAAAAGGAAACCAAAGTTAACAATAACGTCATGAAACAAAACAATCTGGAGGGAGAGGAAAAGTGAGGCTCACATGTATCTTGTTGTCATATCTAGGATTTCCTGCTTCCAAATCAGCTCTAAGGCCCTTGGATCAACATGGGAGCTTTAAAAACACCAGAGCTAATGGGGACTGTGTACACCATGAAGAACTGGCCTACAAGTGCCATGTTCCTCAGAATGGAATTCAAAGAACTAGGTAGGTATGCCCCAACTTACCGTATTATAGATAGAATATGCCGCAAGAACATGGAATAAAGATTGTTGCCTAGAGAATTAAAAATTTATATTAAACATAATTTACTTAATTTTAAAATAATTTAATTTTTAAAATCACAAACTTAAAAAGCAGTATGACTAAAAACAAAGACAATTCAGATAAAGTTTCTATTGTAGTTTTTTTTAACACCCTAAGCTTAAATTGAACCAGAATTCTCAACAGTTTAAATTTGAGGTTACATTATCACATATTCAGACAGACTTCATATGAAAAGTACCATGACTTCGCTGAATTTCTTAAGTCCATTTCCTTCTTTCATTCAACTCTTTTACTCTGAAGCTACTGGCGAAACAGCCTGTGATGGCCTTTTGAAGACTCTTATAGCAGCAGCTAAGCAGGAAGTGACATCCTGGGATATCTCCCCCCAGGAAGCTCAAGAGCCCCATTCACCCTAAGAGTAGGCGAGTGGAGGGAGCAGAGCTGCACTCTCTACATTCCCAACTCACCACTGCCGTCTGTGCCACTTCAGTCTTTGCTACTCAGAGATCTCACTTCTAACAGAACTGGCCTGGTGGTGCACAGTTGCAATCCTAGGGGCTAAGGCAGGAGGGTCACGAGTTCTAAGCCATCCTGCTAAATAGTGAAGCCCTGTCCCCCAAAAACAAAGCAGAAAAGAGGAATGAGCCTGTAGGGAGACAACAATGATTCCATCAAGCTTCAGGTAAAACCGCCACCCCACTGCTTTGGGTTCCCTTATGTCACTTTTGGGCTCACAAGGCAGAAAGGTGACTGACTACATGGGTCAGGGTGACTTGATCCTGATTACTACAAGAGAAGTTGATGCTACTACCTAAAGGACACAAAGAAACCACATCTGAAATAAAGGAGACCATTTGGGGAACTTCTTAGTATGTACTAAGTACATACAAAGAGTATAGGTGTAAAGAAAACTATAGCACCATATTTTAGGGAGACTGCTAATGGTCCAGTTTTTTCAGGATTAAAGCCCTAAGACCTGTGACACAGCTGAGGTACTTGCTGAGTGACTGGCAATGGAAAATGTATGTATTTATAAATACCATGACACGTGGCCAGCCATAGGGATGACTGTATTAATTACTAGCACTTTCCTTGTATATTTTGGTATGAATGTCTATATATTTTCTTTCTCTTTGCATCTTACATTAGAAGTACTAAAAGGTACCTCTATAGTACAGTATTTAAGCATGACTACCAGCAAAGGACTTGGAATCCACTTGGAGAAAAGGATTAATATGTCTTCAGCTATAAGCAACATTGTTGCATCATGCTAGAGAGATATATGATATGAGCACCAAGTTGACAAGCTTCAATGGCCAGCTATAACAGCAGTGAGGTTACAATTCCCTCACTATTCAAGTACTGACTGACCTGGGCGCTGCTGTCAAGTGTTTTACAGATGTGATTAAATCCATTGTCTGTTGGATTTGAGTTGGAGAAATTATTAGAGGCAATCCAAACAGACAGAACCATGTGCTTGTAGCCTGCCCTCCTGGTCAAGCCAGTCCTAATACAGATCTCCTACAGTTTCTGTTTTGCTGGTTAATTCTAAATGATACAGAGGTTGGCACAACAGTGTCTTTTCATTCACATACTGACACAGTGATGGCCACCTGCAGTAAGGATGAATGCTCTATCCTACTCCATATATTAGCTTCTCATTTAATTCATTTTCTCTCTTTTAAGTTCCATTTATTCATGAGGTCATAGTTTTCAAACACATAAAAGCTTTCACGTCTATAAATGGCCTCAAATCTGTAATCCTCCTGCCTTAGCCTCCCTAGTACCCACAAAATATTTTTAAGAATTTTAAAATAAAAAAATAATCTCTTACCAATTTTACAGCCTGTACTATGCCAATGTTTTAAAATGTTAAATTAAGTTAGACCCCCCCCTTTCAGTCAACATGACTCAAACGATCTGCAAAAAAAACTTTAGGATCTAAATAAAGATTATGGTTCATCAAACAAAACATTCTAAAAGTATAGTTTACCTTAAAGACTCCAATAAAGACCATTTACACATGCTATTCATATTTATAATATTAAACTTTACTTACTTCACACCGTATCTGTCTCTAAACATAATGTGGTCCCTAAATGTGCGGTTCACATCAAGGTCTATTTGTCTGATATCAGGTGAACAACCCCGTGCTATGTGTTTTAATTTCTGAAGAAGAAAAAAAAAGAAGAAAACACATTTTTATGAAATCCAATTGCTGGAAGCCTATGATAAATATAAAAATGATCATTAAAATATTTTATGTATGTATGTGTGTATGTATCAGCAGAAGGTAGGGCTAGGAAAATAATTCCCCTTGTTTAAAGAAGATCTAGGCAATACAAAAAGATACAAAGAAAACTTTCCATCCCTCCATGCCTCCATCTACTCTGCTCATGGCCCTTTCCCTCCCTTGCTTTCTTTTCCATGGTATCAACAGTGAGGTTTAGGTCAGGAAACGCCTGAGATTTGTAGGACTAAGATGGCTGAGTGATGCACTCTACGAGCAATTCTTTTTCTCTCTGGCTCAATTTTTTCTTTCCTTGGAATGAGTGGCTGCTTCTTGACTTGCTTCACTTTCTATTATCCTTGTAGGAAATACATTCAACACCAAGTCTGAAGCATGTTGTAGAATTCCAAGTACATCCTAGCAAACAGTGACCAGTTTCTTCTCTTTGCATCTTTTGGATTTTTTGGGACAGGGTCTCACTATGGAGCCATAGCTGGCTCCCAAGCGCTGGGATTAAAGGCATGCACTACCGAGCCAGCCAGTTCTAGTGGCCACCTTCTTAAACTTTCTCCCAAAGCAGCCAGCCCGCGTTTCTGCTTGTGTGGCTTGTCCTCGGGGCTACTGCCTCTGGTGTTGGTGCTCCCTCCACCATCTACTGACGCTTCCTTAGCTTTGCTTTGAGCTTGCATCCCCGATTCCTGGCTCTTGGTTTATGGACTGCATTCTCCAATTCTGTGAATGGGCACCACAGAAGGTAAAGGGTTGGAAACCTTTAATATCTGGTGACTTACTCTTTCAAATGGATGTAGAAGCTGCTCAAGAATTCTAAATTAGAAGTACTGTTGCTCAAAAGGCACTGTTTTACCATTTTCTGGCTTCATGTGCTGCCACTGGAATTCTTACTCTTTATGTAAAGTCTTTTCTGGAAGTTGGTGGTACACTGTTTGGAAGTTACCCATTTCTTCCTTGTTTTGGATCTATTTTCAACCACAGACTTAGGCACTTTCAATCTCACAAACTCATACATTTCTCATCTCTGCACAACTGTCTTTAATAATTCCAGATTCCCCTGTCGATTCCCACTTACTCCCCTGCCATGATCCCATCTTCTTTCTGGAGCTTGGTTATTACAGTGTGGGAATCTCCTAAGAAATCAGCTCGTTTTCTTTTTTCTTTATTAGTGCTCATATCTATGCCTTTAAATTTTGTTTTCTGAAAATTTTCAATTGTTATTTTCAACTAAGTTTTTCATTTCTATCTTTTATATAGGTCTTTGTTGTTACAGAATGCTCCTTTTTATAGCTTCCTATACTTGTTTTATGGATGCAATATCAATTTCATTTCTCTGAAGACATTAACAACAATCCTTTAGGTTCTCTTCTTATTCTATGGTCTGTTTCTTACAAGTGTATTTTTCCGCTTCTTTTGTTTCCAACTTAAGTCCCTTTCCTCAAATGACTATTAATATTTTGTTATCTGTTTTTGCTTGAAAGTAAGGCATTAAACAAAGCTGTGTGCCCAAATGGGGCTTCACAGCAGTGAGCAGTGATGTCATGCAGAGTGGGGTGCAGCAGTGGGCAGTGATGTCATGCAGAGTGGGGTGCAGCAGTGGGCAGTGATGTCATGCAGAGTGGGGTGCAGCACAGCAGTGATGTCATGCAGAGTGGGGTGCAGCACAGCAGTGATGTCATGCAGAGTGGGGTGCAGCACAGCAGTGGGCAGTGATGTCATGCAGAGTGGGGTGCAGCACAGCAGTGGGCAGTGATGTCATGCAGAGTAGGGTGCAGCAGTGGGCAGTGACGCCATGCAGAGTGAGTGAAGCACAGCAGTGGGCAGTGACGTCATGCAGAGTGGGGTGCAGCCAAGGGCAGCTGCAGTTCAGCCACTAGAACCTAGGTCTTTCTTTGGTCTTATTCTCTTGTACTGGTCACATATCCCAGAGAATTTCTTCCCAACTCCTGTTGGGACCACAGGTACCTGATTGCTGGTGTTCTTAGGGAAAAT
Source organism: Mesocricetus auratus (assembly GCF_017639785.1). Lineage (NCBI taxonomy): Eukaryota > Metazoa > Chordata > Mammalia > Rodentia > Cricetidae > Mesocricetus > Mesocricetus auratus. The sequence continues at coordinate 24,324,932 of NW_024429196.1, read as the reverse complement.
TAATTGTCCAAAATTTGGGGTATTATATTCCCCTTCCCAGCCAGGACAGCCACTGCTTCACCTTCTCTCAATAAGAAACCTAAGTCCTAGGCCTGTGCTAGAGGAGACTTGGAACTTGCTCCAACTGCTTCTCCCACAGACTTTCAGCCACTTCAGTGTTCAGTTACACTTTTCCTTCCAGAGGTACCTGCAGGTGCCATTACCAAGTCCTCTAGAGATTCATGACATAAATCATGTGGCTTCTCCAGTTTTCCACCGCCAGCACAGGATTTAGGTGCTTTGTTTACTCTGCCTGTCTGCACTCTGTGATCTAAACTGTGGCAGACATTACTTCTTCCATTTTCTTATTCCTTATAGTGTTGCCTTTTTTAAAACTCCGCTATCAATTTGGAGGCATTTCCATGGAAAGGGAGTTAAATTATGACTGTTTGCATCACCTGTGTCTAATCAGAAAGATGATTAAAATTTATAACAATTTGTACTTAGCTATGCTTAAGTATAAATAATTATCCATAGACACACATTCACACAGACTCATTTATCATATACTGGTAATACAGACAAACTAAAATCAACTCCAATAAATACACATGAAATATAGCTTTAACCCCTAAGTTAAGAAGGAAAAAGTGGAGTAAAGGCCATGTGGTTATGTCTAGAATAAGCATGGGCCTGACATGTATGCATGTACACGTTAAGTGTTTTTAGTCTGTTGTGAGGTGTGACCTTCTGCAGCTTTTTAAAACACAAGAATGGGCTGAGAAGTATGACCCAGTGGGATAACATTTTTCCAGTCTATGAGAGACCCTAAGCTTCATTCTCAGCACTACAAAGCACCCAAGAGAAAACACGAAGAATAACCACAGTATGTCCCAGAATTTAAGAGTACAAACAGTAACCTGTATATATTTAGTTTTTAAATATCTTTTATTGTTAAGGAAATGGTCAAATACAGAGGTTTCACTTATTCTAAAGGCCTCCTGGTATAAAAGCTGAGATGTCAAAACAGGAAGAAAATGTTTCAGACATGACAAAAAAAGTCTTAAAATAAAATTTAGGTGTAGCAAAAAAAGACCCAAACATATCTATAATGCTGGCTTTTCTCAAAGACATGAAAATCACAGCAAATACATTATGATGGTAGCAAAGACCAGGGAAGTAGGTAAAAATGAACAGAGCAGAAATGTTATTCATGTTTTCAAGGGTTTACAAGCTAATGCAAAAGATGCACTGAAACCAACACGGCAGGCACCCGCATGCGCGCACACACACACACACACACACACACACACACACACACACACACACACACACACACGGTTGAAGAGTGTCCCCCAAAGTTCATGTCTGTCCAGAACCAGTGCCTGTGGCCTTATTTGGAAACAGAGAGTTTGAAGACACCATTAAGCTCAGGTAAGGCCTTATGCACTACAAAAAACCTGAAATCCAATGGCTGGCGACCTTTTCAGGGAAGAGACACAGAGCCACATGTGACACGTGACACAGGAGGCAGAGGAGCTAAAGAGCTACAAGCCAAGGAACACCAACAATTGCAGGCAGCCACCAGAGGCTGGCAGAAGGCCAGGAAAGAGTCTTCCCTGCAGCCTTGAAGAGCAGCCAGGTCCTGCAGCAGCACTAACCCTGAACTCTATCCTCCAGAAGTGTGACAGAATAGATTGCTGTGGTTTTAATCACCCACAGTATACCTCTTAGCTCTAGCAGTCCTGGAAATGAATACAGATAAAAATACTGTATACTCTTGCTATTTTCTATGTTCATTCATTAGCCAGATATTTACTGAGCACAAACTGTATGCTGGGCACACTGTTCTAAGTGCTAGAGTTAAATTGTATGTATGTTCTCTCAGGCACACATCGCTTTGAACATGGGCTCTAAAACCTCCATGCTAATAACAGATATCTCATTAATAGCCTAAAATAATTTCAAACCCTGAAACACAAATTCACTGCCTGTGTGAAGTCCTGTATTCTCATAAAACTATTAACTCTTTAACTACTGCTTAATATCTTTCATTTGGCAAACTTTGATCTGAACTCACACATAGAAAAGAAAAATATCAAAAGACACTAACGTGACTTTTACAACTGGCTGGGTTGTTTCTTTATCCCCCATTTGTTCTATTGTAATTCATTCTATTTAAATACATTTTCTATGTATTTTTTACTTTACAATATATGTTTTACTTTAAAACCCATGGATCTAAGAATCTTAGATTTAAAGTTCTTATTCTTTCCAAAGGTTAACATAAACTTAGGTTTAGAAAGGGTATGGCTGAATGATAAAGGAGGTATATTTAATCATTATGCAAGTTAAGGAAAAAATTCATCACTCAGTCAAGTTTAACTTTTAATTCATATATAATAAAAAGAAGACAGGAAATTATCTTGGGAACAAACTTTCCCTCAGTCCTGCTGAGCAACCACATGTGGGCAGGTGTTGGATAGATAGATTCTGTATTTACTTACTCTGTAAACTCTAAACATGATGTAAATCTCCTTATTAGTAGTAAATGTGCCTCAGCACTAACGGATCACTGTCAGTGTCTAACAATGCTGGCTGATACAGACAACACTTGATCTAAATAAAATCTGAGTAAACTGGCACTAACAAAACAAAAACAGTAAGCATTGCAATCTCAATACAATTTCAAGTGATAGGAGAATATCATATCACCTTAAAAACAAAAAGAAATTATTTTGCACTTTAACTTCAAAGTCATAGTTAGTTTAACTACTCACACTATAAAGGTCTTTTGTTTCTTCTTTCATTTTAGGGATCTCAAGAAGAAGAGCCCAGACTTCACCTCGGAGCTGGAGTGGAATTCCTTTGTAAATTCGTCTATGAAACTGATTTAAAAGAGAAGGAAACAGGAAAAGATTACAAACTGACAAAAGCTTAGATAGTCCCTTCTACTGACCCACTGAATATGTCAGTTTTTTTCCAGATATACAGGACCATTAATTTATAAACTTTAATTAGTCAATACAATTAGTTTATGTCGCTTGTATTTTTTTTTAGATCCTAAAAGGGAAACATAATCACAGAAGGAAAAAACAAAAACTATCAAAAGAAAACAGGAAAACCAGAAATGTCGAGAACACTTGGTATATCGATACACTTGACTATTACAGAAGGGTCCCTTAGCATTCTGTGAGCAGAGCTAATGCTCTGAAGTAAACTGTGAACATCTTATTTACACACTTCCTTACTATACCCCAGCCTTCTCCACACAGCTAGAAGGTGATCCAAAGACCACTCATGAATGCAGAAAGCACTGTCTAACCTCTTTCCTAATACCATCTCCCTGTAGAACACACGGAGCTCTCTCTGTCTCAGACCTCAATTAGCTCAGCTGCCCACCTCACCCTTTGTCCCTTTTCTTAAATGGCACTAAACCTATCTGATCACACAAAACAGTTGGCAAATCTCCATCAAAGACAAAGACCTCTCCTTACTTCTTTCCCAGCTGTGTAGAGAATCAAGTCCAGTGCCTTGCACACGGCAGGCAAATGCTCTCAACTACTAAGCTTCTTCCCCAGCCCACAATTTGCTTTTCAGAAAAATTAGACATCTATGTAATCATTATCAACTTAGCTTCTTGAAATATGCATTGCAATTACCCTAAAGATCTTAAGACTCAACAGACTTCCCTGTCTCATAATTAGTACTTCAAAATAATATACAAATCCATTAAGTTCATTACAATGTGATACCACAATAACACTTTGAAATTTAAAAATTAATGTCCAAACCAAAAAAAAATGATTGATAAATTATGGCAGGAGTCCTTAAGGAAGGTTTGGAATTTTACTTATTTCATTAGACTTTACAACACTTGTATATACATAATGATGTATTTAGGAGATGAAACCCAAGTCTAAGCATTAAATTCTTTTGTTTCATCTACAATTTATACACATAAGCTGGATGTGTGTGTGTGTGTGTGTGTGTGTGTGTGTGTGCGCGCGCGTGTGGGTGCACATATATGTGCCTATTTTGTTGGGGTGCGCAGAAACACGTTATGCATGTGCATGCACAGACCAAATGATAACACAGGTACTGTTCACCTTCATCTCTTGAAATGGCCTCTACTGATCAAGTACTTGCCAATTGGGCTAGGCTAATGGACCAGCAAGCCCGAGGGATCCGCCTATCTAGCTATACCTCCCCCAAACTATGATTGTGAGCATGTGCTACCATACCCAGCACCTTAAGGTAATTTTATTCAGTATCTTCCGTATTTTGACTGTGATGTCACATAAGACCAAGCATGGAACTGTCTGTTTGTAACATCATGTAAGTGCAACACAATTTTGGATTCTAGAGTCCTTCCAATTTCAAAATTTCACATGAAGAATGCTCAGTCTATATTTTAACTTTATATCTAAGGGGGGAAAATCAAGTTGTCATGGTTAAATTAAGAGAAAAAAGTAGGAAAACTCCAGGAAGAAATCAAAATTCAATGGTCACCAGGCTATCCCAGGGCTTACTGTTAAAATGAGTGAAAAAGAAATACTGACATGTTGTCACTATCCTCATCCACAGTACCAACTAACCCTACCTCTCACTAAGCATTTACTCTATATAGGAAACTATTTTAAACTTGTTGCTATATATTTATGCCATTTAATTATACCAACAATTAAACTATACATGGAAAGTAAATCATAAAGAAGATCAATAACTTGCCCAATGACAAGCCGAAAAAGTTACCATTATTTAAAAGGAGAATCCAGTAAGTATTTGCAGCATAAATCAGGAGGACTAAGTTCAAATTCTCAGCCCCTATGTAAAAGCCCAGTGCAGCAATATGTGTCTATAATCCCAGTGCTGGGGAAGGAGACAGGAGAATCCCTAGCGGCTGTTGGCTAACCACTATAGCTAAATTGATAAGCTAGAGACCACTGGTGGTGAGCCTGTAACAAAAATAAGGTGAGGGCTGGGGCTGGGGCTCAGTGGTAGAGTGCTTGCCCAGTACAAGCAAAACAAATGACAGTACCAAAAAAAAAAAAAAAAAAGAAAGAAAGCCCTTGACTGGAGGGTACCTTGACAATGGAAAGGTGGCTCTGTGGGAAACAGCACTTGATGTGTAAACAAGAGGACCAAGATTCAACTCTCTAGTACCCATGTTAAAAAAAAAATCTGTGCATGATTGTGCTAAGGGTATGGTAACAGGCTGGGTATTACTGTAAGGGGAAGCTCACTGTTAGCCAGCGTAGCTGAAATGGTCAATTCCAGGTTCTGTGAGAGATCATGCTTAAGAGACTAAGACAGAGAGTCACAGAGCAAAGCACCAGAGTCCTGATCTAACACCCCCAGCACATACATGCACATACTCATGTACAACATGCCCACTACACACATGCACAACGGTCTCAGGAGACTGAGGAAGGTACCTGGTATCAACCTCTGTCCTTTCCTACAAGCATACCCACACACATGTGTAAGCAGACATACATAAATAAATAAATATTACAGATTTTACATTTCTTAAGAACAAGGGTCATCCTTCTGTGACCACACATATTGTTTTGTCAGCCAGTTATTAAAATATATGGAAAAGTGACAGAAAAATGTTCTAAAATTCAAGAGTAGATAACATTAAAACATTGATAATGTAACTGAACTTAAAAGGAATATAAAAGTGATTATCTCTGGCATCCAACCAAATTTGCAAACTAAAAATAAGATTTTTTTAAATTACACTTATTGATTTTCACATACACTTTAGCCCTCCAAACTCATGGTTCTATAACTCTAGACTTAATCACAAGTCAAAATTATTCAGGAAAAAACTGTTTTACATATGCCTCAAACTGCTTTCTTGTCAGTGCTATTTAGTAAACAGTCACACCACATGTACACTTAGCCTGGAGAGGGAAAAAGCTGGGCATTGGCTACTCACAAACACTGTACCATTTGATATGAAAGACTCGTGCATCTGTGGACTCTGGAACCACAAGGGTCCTGGAAAAAAAGCCCTCAGATGCTGAGAGGTAACCATGCTTGACCTCTTATATAACTGACTTGCTATGGCTACACATTTTTCCTTTCATCTTGTCAATTATCACAGAAGTTTTAGAAATTTTGAAAAGCATTAGGCTATACATAAAAGTACAGTTTATTGACCAGCCCATAGTGCAGTTTCTTATCTGTTGATCTTTCCATCAGCACAGCATTACTATCTATTTCTATGACAACCCTGGGATGCCTGTGATGTAAGCATACATCTCACACCTACATGGAAGCTAACAAACAAAGCCCCATCCCAGGAGGTAGGCTGCCACTGTGTGAACACTGGCAACATGACCCTCACAGAAGCTTGCATGAAAGCTAGTTCTAAAACTCCAAATATTCTCTGCTAGAGTCATGTTTGTATTTCAAGACATTGAGTCTTTCTGCATTATTACTATATAAGCAGGGACTCTGAAGAGAAAACATTCCTCCCTCCCTTTGGATGAAACAGAAATACAATGTTACCTTTTTACATCAGTGTAATTTAAAACAAGACTTGAATTGTAGGTGGTAATTCTTTTAGAAGGTACACTCTGTTTCACACCAAATTGGACCATATATATCATCAAATGATTCTACACTATAGTTAGGGCAGAGTGCTTTAAAATTATACATCAAAGAAATAGTTCTGCTAAAACCCCTCTTAATGGGAGCTGCATTAGCTGGAGTTGCTGTCACAGTAATAGCCTCACAGAAGTACTCATCTTTACAGAGACTTCCTTACTTCAACAGATACATGTATACCAGAGAAGAATAAAGCCATATAATTCTACAGATACTTTATTAGACTGAATGTGAAACTAAAGTGTAGGTGCAATGCTTCGAAATTCATCCTGTCATCATCGCTTGAGCGATCTTTCCACAGAGGAAAGGGGCTGTCAACTGCAAGCTGATCTGAGGGTACGGTGCTATTAAACAAGAGCACAGAGCTGCACCTAATTTCCCACTTTGAAGTGATTCCTTATAAAGATATCTCGAGTTCTAAACCCAGTGCTAAAACAAAGACCCAACAACACAAAATAAACTCACTTCAGCATAAAACAAAATAGTAAGAACTTAACTTTAAAATAAGGTTATTTGGGATGCTCACAAAGAAGAAACAATGGCATTAGCTCTGTGGGATACCCCATAACCAAGAGATCTCCACAGTGAGCAAGCTTCCTATAATAGCAGGTCACAGTCCACATCAACAACTGTAGAATCCTATAATACAAAAACCTTACTTGATTTTGCTTAGCTTTTTCCCAACACCATGAAACAGCCTCTCCTGGGCTAACAAGCAGCACTTCCTAGGCTGTGCTAAGGTAGTTTGTTTAAACGTCAACAGCACCTCTAAAAGCAGGCACTACAAGTGACAAGCTGGAGTTTAAACCAAGACTATCCCATCTAGCTTTAAGGAACTGATGCTCGACAGAATTCTTATGCCGATGTACAATAATTTGTATTTATACAAGGATGTATATGGGAAAAGTATAAAGAAATACAGGCCAGTGGGACAGCTCAACAGGTAACGGTGCTGCAGCCAAGCCTGAAAAAACCTACATTCAAAATCCAGAGCCTACATATGGCAAAAGAAAATTGACTTTTGAAAGTTGTCTTCTGACCTCCAAATGCACATTGTAACACACATGAACCCACATACATACACACACTAAATACATGTAATTTTAAAAATTTAAAGAGTATGGTAATAGAAGGGAAAAAAAAGACTACTTTAGCTTAGCTGTGTTTTGCTATCGGATGTTCTCCACTTTAAAAACTGTGCACAGGGCCCAGGCGTTGGTGGCGCACACCTTTAATCCCAGCACTCTGGAGACAGAGGTAGGCGGATCTCTGTGAGTCCGAGATGAGCCTGGCCTACAAAAGCTAGTTCCAGGACAGCCTACAAAACCACAGAGAAACCCTATGTCAAAAACAACAACAACAAGAACAAAAACAAAACTGTGCACAGGTAGCCAACATTTACTGGGTGTTGTCTGTAGGCCAGGCTGATGCTAATTTCCCTGTGTTAGCCCAGCAGACCCCCATCCCTTTAAAATGAGCACTACTACATTCTAGAGGAACTGCGGTGAGGTATCAGGGGTTTGCAAGCACCAGACCAAAACCATTTTCAAAATATGAACACAATGTCTCTTTCCATTTTCACTAAGACTTTTGCACTGATGGGAGAAAGTGACAGAGATAAAGTTACTACTACTGGGCACAAACCAAGTCAACAACAGTACAATCTGGAATACTGGAAGTTCAGTTTCACGTAGGAAGTTCCAGATATAGCATAGAAAGCACTAATTGAATTAACTCTTAAATTCTTGGGCATAGGTTGCAGTGATATGCTGACCAATGAAGCTGGAAGTCCTTCTGGAGCTTGTACCACTCAAATATCATGGTTACCACAGAAAAGTACTTCTAAAGATGTTTGAATGACAATGTACACCAACTGCTTGATCTCACAGAATGCCATTATACTTGAAAGAACAACTAACTGGCTGCAGTTCTATGGCTGTTCAGATTTGGGACCATACTTAGCAGGCATTTTATTACAACAAATATACTGAGGCTCTGACCTGAAGGAAAACTGTTGGCACTGTGTCGTACTGATAACATTCGGCCTTTCAAGCAAAATTTAAACTTTGAAAAGCATGTTATAGCACTCCTATGGCCGTCTGAGGACAATTTATTTATATGGGTTTTGGGGATCAAATGCTAGTCATCAGGTTTGCACAAGCACCTTTACCTGCTGAGCCATTTCAACAGTCAAGGACTGAGAGTGACCTTAGGGGACTCGAGTTTAAAACTTAGCATGGACTCAAGGCAGAGCAGCTTGAGAAGGAGCTTTTGGGAAGGAGATTGTTCTAGGAAAGTGTTCAGAGGCAAGCTCCCTCTTTTACTGAGCAATGTGGTATGGATGTGAATCCTGGAACTACGGCAGTGATTCTGACCACAAAGGGAAGCCAGAGGGGAGGCAAAAGAAACAGAGCAGTTAAACCCAATTACACTCGACCTCTGGACACCCAGCACAGCTCTGACTATTGGAACCACTCTGATCTGAGGATTCCATTATTTCCAACATGAAGATTTCTAAGACAAAACATTCTGCCTCGTTAAACTAAAATTTCAAAAATGAATATGAATGCAAACATTGGAATAACTGAAGGAAAACGGTTATGAAAATCCACAATGAATTTAAATAGCTTCAAATGGAAATAATATTATTTTAAATTACCTTCTCAGTGTTCTTATATTTTTCCCATCCTTTCAGCATTTTCAGCCATTTGGTAGTTCTTTCAATTTCCAGTTGCTTTTGCTAAAATAAAATTCAAACATAACATTAGTGTTTGTTTGACACTCTTTACTTATAAATCACGACATAACAAAAGCAGAGAAAATGCTTTTTGAGGTTATACTACTCCAGAGAGCAAATGCCCTACCTAACTTGCTTGTAAGTGGGATAATGTCATACTAGCATCAACAGCAGCCAAAATGAAGTTAGGGAGCATACGTACTGTACACTTGATGTGAGTAAGAAGATAGCAAAGGGCTTGTCTGTCGTTTCTAATGCTTTAAAGACAATCACAGAAAATCCTGTGTATACTAAAAAAGTTTTTAAAAGGAAAATTTGAAGCATTTTGCAAAGCAACAAAAAAACAACTACAAGCTTCAATTATATTTTATTTAACTCTACTCAATTCTAGCTCATTCATGTTTTTGATGACTAAGTCCATTTTTTTTAAGAATTCAATTTAGTTACTGTGTGATTAACATATAACTAGCTCCATGCTAGAGAAATAATAAACAACAATGAGTCACAACGCTGTAGAAGGGTTTCTGGCCTGATATAAGGCTAGTGGTAATGTCACATGGAAAAAGTTATCAAAGACCCTACACGAAGAGCTGAAAGATTATTATGGGATTTATCTGGTGTGATGTGGGATATGTATGTTTCTGATACCATTCAGCACCCTACAGAGCTGACAGAAGTTCCAAAGAGCTTTAGGAAGGAAACAGCCACCATAGTGAACTAAGAGTCTTGTGTATGAAGCCTGAGATCTGCAGCAGAGCTGAGCACTGAAACAAGTTAACACAGAAAAGGCTTCGTTCCTCTCTTTTAGGGTTTCTAGGAGAAGAAATACTTTTCCAAGTATTTAGGCCTGAGAGCATAATAAATGTGTGATAACAAGCAATGAAAAGAGAAAACTACCCAAGAAAGGCAACAGTTCTGCAGGTTCATCCTGTACTCCAAGGATGTATGCTCCCTCTGGTCTCCTGAGGCAGGTCTGCCACTAAGGAGGCAGATACAAAGTGCTTAAGGGACAAGTCTAGCAAGGGCAGAGGCATTCAGAGCAGACAAGGGCTTTTCTTGTGCCCTCTAGTCACCTCTCCTCTGTTTTCAGCTGCCATCCTGTCTTCCTTCTAACACAGGCAATCATACTTCCTGGATGAAAATTATGGCTCCTTACTGACTGGCTTCACTCCAGCCTCCAACAGGCAGGCAGTATGCTGGCAGATGGCACACACCCACCACCAATAATTTTAGATCTAAAAGCATAAATCCCCAAGGAAAATCCTGAATTTAAGAAACTATCCTCAGCAATAAGAAATTTTTTATAGAATTTACCTTCAGGTATATTTGTAAAACTCTGTAATTACTTTCTAACTTTTTAAAGTTTTTTATGAATTTTTATAATAAAAGATGATCACTTGTGAGCAAAAGAACGTTAATTCTCATTTTTCAAAAGACTAAACACAGTCTTTATTATATTATTAGTGATAAAATGATGCAGATGGTTCAAGAAATATGTTTCATTTTAAAACTCAGCGGGGCACTGAAATCTAATTAATGTTTCTCTAAATGAGACTTTAGAGAAGGCCAAACTGAAGAAGGAGACCCTGGTCTCAGCTGCCATTTCCACACTTCCTCCTTTGACTTCTTAAAGCACAACGGCCTTTTCCATCGACATGAAAACCCCCAGATACTCCAAGTCAGCACAAGAGCACCACACACATAGCCCACTCATAGAATCTCCTGATAGCTTTCACTTTTATTTCTATGAATTACCAATTAATCACTTCTGGGAATAGTCATTCTTTTTTTTCAAAGATATACTTTCATATATTAATGTTTGTTATATATTAGAGTGGTTTAAATGCTCTGCATCCTGCAAGAACAAAACATACATACACATAACATTTTAAGAACCATTAAACATGTTTTTCTTTCTTCTATACATACTAAAAAAAAAACTGTGCCTTGGATAATCTCCTAGTGAAAGAGTTTAGACTTAGATATTAGTTAAGCTTAAGTGCTGACTCCACAATACTATGATTTCACAACCCCAGACTTGAATGCATGCAGTCTCCCTGTCCAGTCCAGTCAGTAATTCACGGTTAAAACCTACTTTCTTACCAAGTGCTGAAGCTGACTGTTCTAACAACTATTTTGAAGAAGTAACTGAAACCACACATTACACCTGTGAACTTAAGAGTCCTAGAAAACAGGCTAGAGCACCAATAAGTCACAGATTCATTCATCTACATCAAAATAAAAGTAGACTACGACAGTATGTCAGGATTTCTACCTGAGATTTTAACAGACACTTTCAACTCAAATCTGTTGTCTTGAACTGCTGGCCGTTCCCAACACATAATCTACTGCCATGCCTCTCTAACCAAGGTCTGCCCTTTGTCTGCTAGCGGTGCTTTTTCCTCACCACTTGTGATGACTCATGCTTACTGCCAACTTGACAGGATGGGAGACAACACTCTGAGTTTCTAAATTGAGTTAACTTGAGGCTGGCTGGGGTCTGAACCTGAATAAGAGGAGAAAATGATCTGAGACCCAGGACTCATCTGTTTTCCTGTGACTGCCTTGTGACAAGATGTTTACACTTCTGCCACCATGACTTCCCTGCCGGGATGGACTGCACCTCAAACTGCTACAACAAGCCTTTCCTTAGTTCTTTTTGTCAGATATTTTGTGAAAGCAATGAGAAAAGTAACTATGATGGGGGAAGTCCTGTACATTTGTCAATAAAGTACTGTTGAGCCAATAGGAATCTAGATAGGTGAGACTAGGAATCCAGGAGGATTCTGGGAAGGAGAAACACAGGGAATTCAAGATGTAACCGCCATGGGGTAGGAAGCCCGGAACGTCTCCGGTAAGAGAAATACATAGATTAACAATTATGGGGTAATTACTTAAGTCAGAGCTAGCCAGTAAGAAACAAGCAAGGCCAACAGCTTCATAATTAATACAGCGTCTTGTGTGTTATTTGGGTACTACAACGTGGCAGAGCCCAGGCGACTGGCGGGTGATAAACCAAAGCGGCTAACAAGGAAAAAGCTTCTCTTTACATAACTATACATCATTCATTTGGCAGTTCAAATGTCCAAGGTCTAAAGCCTCTCTGAAATGCCTCCATGTTCAAGCTATTCCCTCAGATTTCATGGCATGGAGCAAGGCCCAGTATAATCAGAGTTCTGCCTCCTCCTGTCTGTTTCCCTCAGTTCTCCGTTCTACAGAATGGGAACTATTACACTCAACACATTTACTCCAGCTGCTTAAGTGCTCAAATCACATTGTTATTATTAAACTGCTTGACCATGGAGACCAAAGCATATGTCTACTTTTTAATTTCATTATCTAAAACAATAGTTGTATAAGAGTTTAAAATTATATATATATATATATATACTATATATATATAGTAACATATATATAGTAACAGTTTATAACACGCAGGGCACAGGCAGCAATGTGAAATAATTAGTAATGCCCTGTGGCTTCCAAGTAGAGTGGAAAGAGTATGAATACAAACTGTTGCCTCAGGTAGGAGCTTCACCATATAATACAGAAAGAACCATAAGAAATTATAACAGATAACCCCATGTGACACTATGGTAGGAAGAATGTCATACTACATGTTGACAGATAGTTTCCAAAGTGTGACAAAAAGCACAACTGTTGGTGTGTGTGAGAAGCTTACACAGCATGGATTCTGTTGGCTTACTTTTCTTAATTTTCATTTGGAAATATTTCAAACCTATATGAACTAAAAGAAAAACCACATCATATGTTTCCATGTGCTTCATGGAAATCTAACAAGTATTAATCTTTTGACAGATTTCACTTATTTCTTTGGGGAGGGATTGTGACAAATCCACTAGAAAATCACAGACATGAGTACATCATATCTAAATATTTTATATGTAAATATTTCCAAGGATGCAGTCATTTAAGAACACAAAAATGTTTTGTTTTGTTTTTTATTTTTCTCCAAGACAGGGTTTCTCTGTGAAACAGCCCTAGCTGTCCTGGAACTGACTCCAGACTGATCGCAAATTCTCAGAGATCCACCTGCCTCCGCTTCTCAAGTACTGGGATTAAAGGTATACGTCCCTACCACCTGGCAGAACAAAATCCTAATCACTACACCATTCTTGTATCTAAGAAATTTCAAATTCAATCATTATCATCTCATAGTCCATACATTAAATTTTCTATTGGTCTCCCAAATGTGTGTGTGTGTGTGTGTGTGTGCATGTATGTAACCTGGGACTGAACCCAGGCTTCACACACTGACTATAGCTCTGTCATAACACCTCCATTACTATCCCTCGGCTATGGGGCTTCGACAGCTTCCAGGTTGGTGATCACCTGACATTCTCGGTATGATCTCTTTTGTACTCTCAGAGGGTAGGAAAGCTCTGTACTTCTGTTCCTAACTCCATACATATTCCATTCGGCCATTCCTGAGAGGATTGTCTTTTAGTAAATAGGTCTAGTAAGCACAGCACTTAACGTTCCATGAGCTTCTCTAGCAAACCCAAACAGCAGGTCACGTGAGCCTGATTTGTACACCACAGGTTAAAATCATCTGGGCTCTCAATCTGCATTAACATGGGAGCAGTCTGATGAGAACTGAGCTGCAGGTCTGTAACAACTCTCCACTGGAGGAACTGCTTATCCATGGAGAGAAACTCAAAACATATGAGGTGCTCTATAAAATGTAAATGATGAGACTAGAACAAGTTTGGTTTTTACCAATGTCACACAATAGGGACATGTGAGTAAAGTTGCTGAGAGTCACCCATGCCTAGATCTCACCAGCAGAGGTCAGGAGAGGATAGGGAGTACAGGACACCTTGCCATTGGAAAGTACAGTCACTTATTAAAACTTGATGCTATGCAAAATAAAGGTTTTAGAAGAAATAAAAGGGGACCTGGCAAGATGGTTCAGGGGTAAGCCACTTGCCTACCACGGAGCCTAGAACTTGAGCTCGATCTTTGGAATTCACATGGTGGCTGCACAGACTCAGCAGCCAAAAGTTGTCCTCTCACCTATACATTCCCACAGTGGCACACATGCACATATGCATACAGGTGCACATACAATAAATAAAACAAAATTTAAAAATAAAAGGCTCTCATAGTTTATATATTATACAGAATACTGCACTGCATTTCGGGGCTTTATCTATGAAAATTCATAGTTTTATAAAACCTTTCCTCCTTATTAAAAACATCAATAAACTCAAAGAAATAATATAATCCATTATTAATATTGTTCTCTACAGAGTAAGTATAATGAGTATATTTGTTTAAGTGCCTGTTTGGTGGGACCCAAATCATTTTGCAAACACCACATTAATCCTCTTTTAAATGGAGAATGGCCTCCAGTAATATAACACATGGCAGAGCTAGAACTGAAGCCATGATTACTTGACCAAACAGACAGCAATACAACAGTACTAAGCACCAAGAAGTACAGCTTCAGCTGCAAGCTTTACAGAGTGTAGACGTCAGCAAGCCAATCATTGAATTGAAAAAATAGATAAATTTTTATTACGTGTCTACAAAAATAGAGCTTGGCCACTACACATAGGCAGATGCTACAGAATGCTCACTTCTAACCCTGGACAACTTTGCATGTGTTCAAGCTTTACTAATATACCATATATTGGTTATTATATTACATAATATGTTATTACATATATATAAAGCAGGCCATGGCCTGGTAAAATAACAGGAAGGGTCAGAGCCACCTGCTGCCAAGCCTGACAACCAGAGTTGAATTCCTAGTATCCACCTGGTGGAAGGAGAGAACCAACTTCCACATGTGTGCTATGACTACACACACAAATGTGTATGCACACATATGCAAACATGCATACAGGCACGGGTGTATTCACAACAAATAAACGCAGAAAAAGCAGGTCATAAGATAAACAAGTAAAATGTGTAAAAGGGCTCTAAGGAAGAAACTACCTCAACAAACTACCTCAGAACCCTCTTACCCCAGGACAGGGCAGACAAATAAATGTACAAGTATGTTCTCATTTTAATAGTTTTTGAAACAATAGTAGGGAGGATTTCACAGTGTGCCCCTGGTGGCCTGGAACTCTGAAAACCAGACTAGTCTCAAACTATAGAGCTCTACCTGTCTCTGCCTCCTGAGTGCTAAGATTAAAGACATGTACCACCATGCTTGAAATTTTAAATAAATCATTAAGGCACACACAGATTGCTTTTTAGTGATTCCCTATTAAGACTTTAAATGAGAAGTTAATTAGAGACATACTTGTATTGGGTTAAGAGTCTTATTATACAGCTCAGTCTTATAAAAAATTAAACAAACTTAATTTTAAGTATGTACCCTCCACTAACTTGCCTTACATTTCTTCTTTACTGGCACATTTTTTGACTTATCTAATTACTGGCTTGAACTCTAAGATTTCTCGACCAAAAATTACAAATAGTGAAAGAGGAGATGGAAAAAGAAGTCTATACTGGATTAATATGTTTATTTTGCCAAATCAACCTAGCCTATGTTTAAAAACAAACAACAATTTCAATTCTTTTCTCCCTTATCTTTCAAGGTCAGGTCACTGCAACATCTGCAGACTCTCCAGCAGCTTTTAGTCAATATATTTAATGTTATAAAGGCGGTATGTGACTCATATAGATTACAACCCAGTGGAAGAAACAAAGTAAGAAATTTTCAAAATATCTAACACATAAATTGTGTCACATACAATACAGATTAAAAACAAAGAAGATAATTAACATCAGGGGGAGAAATTCCCAATTTTAGATTAGATGACCATGAACAGTCATATTCTCTAAGTGACACTAGAGTAAATTCTTGAAGGAACTAAAAAGGCTGAGCCTTGCAGCTACTGTGAGGACAGTGAAACACCCCACAAGAGGAAGACGCCAGAGGGAAAGCCTTGAAGAGGAACTATGGCCCAGCCACAAGTTCAGGAAACACTAGGGAGCCAGCAGCTGAAGGAAAGAAGGGAGCGCAAAGAATGAGGCCCTGCTACACCTTGAGGATCATTCTTAACACTGCGCTACTGTGGATGGACAGGGAAGATACGGTGAGGTTCCGACTGGAAAGGGGCATGATTTTAACTCATCTTACCAGCATCCTTCTAACTGTGTCAAGAGCTAAGACTGTGAGAGAAAGGGCAAGGACTGGGGTAGGAAGACTAGAAGCCCCAAAAGAAAAGGTACAGTGGACCTGGGCAGCACAAGAGGAGTGAAGTCAACAAATTCTGAACAGACCTGGGTGGCAGAGCTCACAGCATTGGCTGAGAGATGAGACGGGGGTCTGAGAGACATCAAGGAGTGTGGAAGAAGGAGCACTGGCTCACTGTGATGGGCACATTAGTCTACAAGGCAGATCTGAGGACCAGTATTGCTAGGCCAGGGAAAATATTCAAAACCTGTATGGGTTTTGTGAGGCTGAGGAGGGAGGGAGGGAGGAGGAGGGAGGGAGGGAGGGAGGGAGGGAGGGAGGGGGAGGGAGGGAGGGAGGGAGGGAGGGAGGGAGGGAGGCAGCTCTTGAGTGAAACTACTGTTAAGTTAGAGACAACATGCAATGGCTACAATACCATGTGAGCTGAGGAAGACGGAGGTGAGCACAGGAGGTCCTGTGGTAGTATCAGTAAGTCAGATGATCAGTAAAGCAGGGTACTACACACAAAGGGACTGTCAGGAGGCAGAGGCAAATCCTTAGGTTACCACTTCAAACAGTTTGATACAAAGGTCCCCTAGGGCAGACTTGACAAGATGCTCACCATCACTGCCTCATCCTCTCATAGACTGCTGATCTACAGACTGCTTTCCTGACCACCAGCCTACATGTTATTCCCACTGTACTGAAGACCTGAGTCCCATCAATCACCTCCCAACTCTTGTCTCCAACGACTCTTCTAGTCACTGAACGAAGGATTTTCCTCAGTCCTGGAACTCTAAGCAGGGGCTAGTCCTGGGCAAGACACACATTACTCAGTGATGTAGCTGTTGAAAGTTTCCTGTCAAAGCATTTAGGCTATGATGTTGCCAGAGAATCTGGCAATCTTTCACATGCAGGAGGTGTTCATAGATGTTCTTCACATATGCAAAATAACAATTCTGTTTAGGGTTTTTCTACAGTTTTTCAGAAAAGTTTGATCTTAGAATATTTTCCTAAAGTATTTTTCAAATTATAATTACAATTTCACTATATTGTCTGAAGCTCAGCCTCCTTCCCTAGTAGAATACACACAAACAAAATATCTTCACTTTCATTCCACAATTCATTTTGGAAGAGAAATGAAGGAGTAAGGAGATTCTGAGCAATTAAAACTTCCGATTCCTACTACTTCTGGTGTATACCCAATTATAACCAGCTCCTTGCTAAGTAGAATGAAGAAATGTTTAAAGAAAAGCTGACAGGCTTGCTATGTCACTTGTCTAATCCTTAAATGTTAAAAGTTAACTGACAACAAGAAATGTTCTAGTCATTAACTGTGGGGAGTTGGACAAAAACTCATGGACAGTTACTTTCTATGGACCTACTGGTCTAGAATGGTGTTTTCCTATTCAGAGGGTACATAATGATCACTTGGGATGCCTTACTCCTAACAACTTACTATTATGTCCATAGATTAGTGTAACTGACAAATCTCATCAGAGAAGCTTCTTTTAACACAGGATGGTGATTAACACAGACTCACAATTGTTCAGGTGCAGAGAATAAGGGACTGTGAAATGCTCAGTCCACATGGAGACATCTACACCACATCCTCTCCTCCTAGGCTCAGAGCCAGAGCCAGAAGATATTACAAGGAAAATGTTTTCTGAACACAGCAGAGCAGTTGTAGTACATATGAGCTCACAGCAGCTGTGACAGCATGCATAAGATCTGCACAGACTCAAGCCCGACAAGCTTCAGAATGGAGAAGGGAGGTAGGTAAGAGGCCACACCCCTAGTTACTAAGAAGCTACTGGCAGTTGATAGGTTTTGGGAGAGGAAGTGTCAATTTTCTTTAAGTGTTGACCTCTTTCCAGTGAGGGTCACACATTCAACAGTATCTGGGAGCACAAACTATACTTGATGGGTTTAAAAACAAAAGGACACAAAGTTAAATGGGTATGGAAGGAGGAAACCAAAACACACTGCGTACTTTTCAAAGAACTAACAAAAATCAGAGAGAGAAAAACCAAACAACCCCCCAACACACACACACACACACACGGATGCATGGATGGATGGACGGATGGACGGATGGACGGACGGGTATTCCTGACACAAAGAAGTATTTCATACAGGTAGAGTCTCAAGCTGGGGCTAAGCATTTCAGAGTACTGACCCTTTTCTTATTTTTAAAGAAAGACCAGAATCTCATAAATTCTAACTAATTTCACCTTTATTTTAATTCCTTTCTTAAGAGCAACATAATTTTGGTCAAATTCTAACAATGCCAGCTGCATATGATACAGTACTCAAAAATCACAAAAGCAGATTCTATTCCTCTAGAGGCAATTCATCAATGACTTCAAATAAACAAAGAACCATACTTACCCGGTCAGCAGCTGCATTGTGATACGGGAGCTCTTCCTCACTGTAGAGAATAACAACATAAATGAAATGGTTGAAATCAGAACAGATTTTTACTAGGTGTATCCTACAGGCATGTATTATATGTAATATGTCACTATAAGAGATTCATGTTTCATGTTTCCATTCCATCGAATTCAACAGAAAATGACTGGTCTATAATAACAGCATCCCTCATCTTTAAACACAGTAGTTTCTATCCTACAGGAAGCAATTTGAAGTAAGTCTCACTAGCCACAATCTGACTACACAAAAGTCATGTAGCTACCTAGAGGCTGCTACACTGAACATTTCTATCATGGCAGAAAATTCTGTTGGTGAACACTGCCCTAGACCAGGGTTCAGCAACTCCAGTCACAGGAAACAGTAAATCTTTTAGGCTCTGTGAATCACATACTCTTTCTCATAACTACTTGGATTCTAGTATGGTAGTATGCATGTATATAGCAATCACAAACAATGGAAAACTAAGCTCTACAGAGCTTCTAAAGAACTCAGTGGTAAACTAGCTTTGGCCTTGACACATAGGTCAGTCTGCCATCCTGTGCTCTAGACTATCTATCACTTTCACTCTTGGATCCAACTACTGCCTAAAATAAATCACTGTTTAAAATTTTGCATGAAGAAAAATATGGAGCCAGACCTGGAGGAAGAACTGAAACACTTGCTAATCAAGAGTAGAAGAAAATATCAAATTTAACAACTTCCTGGGTTTCAGTGAGTGTAAAGCCTGCCTGGGCAACTTAGTGAGACCCCATCTCAAAATAAAATAGTAAAATGAGGCTTGTGGGACCAGAAGAGATGGCTCAATTTGTAAGGTGTTTGATATGCAAGCATGAGGACCTGAGCTCAATTCGCCTGCACGCGCGCACGCATGCGCGCACACACACACACACGCACGCAGCATGGTGACAGTCACTAGGGAGGCAGATTTCCGGGGTTTAGAGGCCAGCCAGACTAGTCTATTTGACAAGCCCTAAGGTAAAATGAGGACCCTATACCCCCCCCCAAAAATCAGGTTGATGGCTTCGGCTTCTGAGAAACACCCAGGGTTGACCTCTGGCCTCTACATATAAAAACATCTATACACATGAACCTATACATGGGCCTGAGTGTGTGTGCACACACTCATACAAATACACATGGAGGCTGAAGATGTAATTCAGGGGTAGGGTATGGTATTTGCCTGGCAAGAGTGGGACCCTAGGTTTAATTACCAACATCAAAAAGAAAAAAGAAAAGGAAAGGAAAAGGAAATTGGCTTTAAATGGACTTGTAAATTAAAAGGAAACTTTCACTTTTAGTCTGTAAAATAAAACTTTACTGTCAAAACTTCAACAGAACCCCCACCCCAAGACAGGGTTTCTCTGTGTAGCTTTGTAGACAAGGCTGGCCTCGAACTAATGGAGATCAGCCTGCCTCTGCCTCCCAATTTCTGGGATTAAAGGTATTTGCCACCACTGCCCGGCTTCAACAGAACTTTTTTAATTAAAAAAAAAAAAAAAAGAACAAAACTGGGCTGGAGAGATGGCTCAGCAGTTAGCACTGCAGTTCTTCCAGAAGTCATGAATTCAATTCCCAGCAACCACATGGTGGCTCACAACTATCTATAATGAGATCTAATGCCCTCTTCTGTCATGCAGGCATACATGCAGGCAGAACATTATATACATAAGTAAGTCTTTAAAAAAAAAGAACAAAACCATTTCTCGGGTTCATATATGCTTTCACCTCCAACGTTAAAATATCCTGAGCACCTTATATTAACTGTCAGTAATAAAGTTTCTCATATAAACAAAGCTGATTTTGGCAGCTTTCTCAATAGTATGGATGTTTTGGCAACAATACATGCATATTCTTGCTTCTGTTTCCTCTTGAGATCAAGTGGCACGACTTTTAAGAACATCACAGATTATTAGTCAAGAGCTTGCATTTTCTATGTTATTCTTTGCTTCTCTGAAGAGTCCTGAGATGAACCATTTAGCCATAGCAATGAAACAGACAAAAATGGTATAAAAGCCAAAAGGGAATTTAGAGAGAAAACCCAAATCCCTCTTTTTCATAGATGAGAAAGTAACTGTTTTCATTGTCATTTAGCCTAACACAGAAATATTCAACACAACATAATCCGGAGCATTTAAATGACCTTCAGCTATTGCCAGAGTGTACAAAGAAGGGCATGGGCTAAGCAAACAGGTCTCAGAAAAACAGAAATTCTAAGGATTGAATACAGTCTTCAGCCCTAATGTGGAGACAGCAAGATTGGGTCCTCATATCTTACACCTAACACTTTCCATGTGGGATCTGTTGTGTTCACAGACCTTGTCGTCCTCAAGTCCCTGGGCTGGCATATGCTGAGGCTCACAGCAACCTGAGACCAGAGGATGAACCTCACTAAGAGTCCCATGTGGTTCCAGAACATTCACTAGGATGGTCAAGGTATTCATTGAATATGCTAAGTACTATAAGGCATGTTTGCGTATGGCAATAATCTGTTCCTTCTTCTTTTCCCCCCTCCCCTCTCCTCTCTCCCATCTCCCTCCCTCACTGCCTCCTTCCTTTTTTTCTTCCTTCCTTCTTTTCTTTCTTTCTTTCTTTCTTTCTTTCTTTCTTTCTTTCTTTCTTTCTTTCTTTCTTTCTTTCTTTCTTTCTTTCTTTCTTTCTAAGACAAGGTTTCTCTGTGTAGCCCTGGCTGACCTGAAGCTTACTCTGTAGACCAGGTTGGCCTGCCTTTGTCTCCAAGTGCTGGAATTAAATGCGTGCACCACCATACTGGCTCCAATAATCTGTATTTTGCTAACTAAATCTACTTTAAGTAGAAAAGGTGAAAGGGCACAGTCTGGAATATACAGATGAATATTCCTTCAGGCCAGCAAACCACAGTCCACACAGGTCAAATCTTGTTTGCTGTCTATTTTTATAAATAAAGTTTTTTTGTTTGTTTTTTTAATGGAGCACTGTCATTCTTACTCATTTAGACATGTCTGGGGTTGTTTTCACACTACAGTAGCAGAGCTGAGTCATGGTGACAAGGTCACATGGTCTACAAATCCAAAAGTACTTAGTACCTGGCTCTTGGTAACACATAACTACTACCTATCCCTTGCTTTAGAGTAAAGGTTCTCACCCTTCCTAATGCTGCAACCCTTTAAATCAGTTTCTCTTGTTGTGGTGACCCCCAATCATAAAACTGCTTCATTTCTACTTCATAATGGTAATTTTGCTACTGTTATGAATGGTAATGCAAATATAGAATATCTGACATTCAGCCCCTGTAGTGGTCACAAGCTACAGTAAAGAACCCTGCTTTAGAGACTAGGACTGCAGACACCTGAGGACTGACTGCTCAGAGACAACACTTCCATGTAACAGTAAGAAAATACAGCAGTCATCAAAAGAAAGACAAACACTTGAGCTGGCATGCTTTTCATCTGGGTTAGGGTTTAAATATATTATTAAGTATGTATTGGTCGTTTCTCAACAACTCACAGGATTATTTCTGTAAATGTGAATAAACATTCACCTGGAAACCTAATTTGTTAAAAGAGTTAACATCAATTAAGTTGAATATATTGACTATGGTTCAATTCTGGTTTTGAAGCAAAATTTACCTAACTTTAGAATCAAGCTAGTTAAAATATACATAAGACTGATAAGAGTTCTCAAACCTTTCTAATCAAAATGGGTAATCTTGATATCAAAAGCACCTTGACTACAGAGTAGTAAGCTCCTACAGATCTATAAAAGCATGGGAAACTATGGACAGTCCACTGCATTTTATAAATATACAAATGTGAGTAAGTAGTTGAGCATCTGATGCTCAGTGTTAATTTGATCTCCTCTATTTTTGGTCGAGTTTCCTTTTAATTCTTTCTCCTATTAAAAACTTATGACCTAAAAGCATTATTTATTATCCAAATACCAAGCATTCTTTGTCCAGCAGAGCTGTGGTAGCAAGTTCTGATGAAAACATTTAAAGTTCTATCTACAGCCACTTAAGCAAGGTCAACTTGTCCACTCTGCAGCTGTAACTCTATCACAGGCTGTCTTGCCAGTTACGTTTGAACATACTGTGAACGCTATTATCAAACCAAGACAATCTATATTGTGTTAATTATTGACACTCCTTTATATATCA
Source organism: Mesocricetus auratus (assembly GCF_017639785.1). Lineage (NCBI taxonomy): Eukaryota > Metazoa > Chordata > Mammalia > Rodentia > Cricetidae > Mesocricetus > Mesocricetus auratus. Next base: position 24,301,874 of record NW_024429196.1, on the reverse strand, counting down.
TAACAAAGACTTTAAGTTTCTAAAGCTGTTTCTAGATATGAACTCAGCAATATCCAAAGAGGCTGGGAGGTTGTTCTTTCTATTGTATTGACAATGAATTTAAAATCTAATTTCAATTGCAGCAACAGTCATGACTTACACATAGCTAAGACAGGAGAGGTGCTCTTTTAATCAGGTGTGAAAGAAAGTAATATCTGGGTGCTTACAGCAAAAACATTATCCAACAGTGTTGGGGAAGTCCTGTGTATATGTCAATAAATTACTGCTGCCCAATAGGAATCTAGATAGGTGGGGCTAGGAGTCCAGGAGGATTCTGGGAAGGAGAAAGACAAGAGAGTCAACATGTGACGCCATGGGGGTAGGATGCCGGGAACTATTCTCCGGTAAGAAACATATTTAGATTAACAATTATGGGGTAATTACTTAAGGCAGAGCTAGCCAGTAAGAGACAAACAAGGCCAACAGCTTCATGCGGATCTAGAACCAGGCTGGCGCGGCAGAGCCCAGGTGACGGGGGGATATAAACCAAAGCGGCTAGCAAAAGATAAAGCTTCTCTTAACACAACAGTACAACAGATAAAGTCCTATCTACTGTGGCAAGCAATAAAAGCCACCTGCAGAAAACGCTGGGGGAAGTGCTTGGCTGACAGTAGGCACTGTAACAAAAGTCAACTGATAAAGCCTAATGTCACACTGGAATTCACTCCTCTGCCTCATAGTTTTCATTTGGGCTTCTGTTTGGGGACTATAGCTTAAAGCAGGTTGGAAATTTTTGTTTCTTTTTGTTTTTGTTTTTAATGCGCACCATCATGAGTACCAATACCAATCAGTCTCATTTTAAAAAATATGGTGACCTTTGCTATCTTAGTAGATATGTCGATGCAAGTAGCCATTTCACTCTCCTCTGTAGGCAACTCAAAGCACTTACCCTGTATTTCTCCACTAAATCAAAAGAAGGCAGTAACAGGCAGTACTCTGGAGTGAAACCTACCCTAGACCCCCATCCAAGGAGCTGACAATGTCAATAAACCTGAGGCAATTTATTTGAGCTCTATAGGTTCACCATCTAAAAACTAGAGAAAGAGAACCCACCCCAAAGATGATGTGAAGGAATAAGGGCTCAGAACCCTGCCGGACACACAAGAAGTGCTCAATGAGTAGTAACTAATACTATAAGGAGAGCTATCTACTAGTGACTTTTCCCCACTACAACTGACTGGACCTCAGCCCAAAGTTAAAAAAATAAAATAAAAACAAGCAAACAGGGAAAAAACAAACAAAATCTGACTACAACTTTCCAACTGACAAACATAAGTTAGGCTCTTGGGCAGGAATATATTTGTTTATAACACTTTCAACTGTTAAATTTCACTTGTTTCAACTGGCAAGAAAGAAAATGTAGGTAATTAACAGACCCTCTTGGAATGTATGGATTTTTCAGATGCACTTTATACTAACTGAACTATACTATAATTCTAAAAAACACATTACCATATGGATGGAATGGTCAAAATGAACTGAGTTACATCCTATCTTCTGAATCAAAATATAGTAGAGAATCCAGAAATCTTTTTTTCAACTAATTCTAATACACAGACAAATTTGTGACCCACTGAGCTTAAGAGTCCTCATAATCAAATTGTACTTCAAAATTTGATTCACAACCCAGTTCTGCACTTGACTCACACAAATGTACAATGGCTTCCCATCACAGTTGTGGCTATGTTTGATGGTGATGGGTGGGGGCGGGGAGGGAAGTGGAAGAAAAGAAGGGGGAGAGATAAGAATAATGTGGCGGGGTTTGAGAATAGTAGTTCCATTGTAAGCACTGTTCTGTTGTCTACTGAAGTTCAAAGTCTTCAGATTATAACTATCCAGGAGAAAATTTGAATAGGTACCATCTCTAAGCATAATAAGAGCTTTATGAAATATTCCTACACTTGATTTCTTCAAAGTCTCAACATACAATACATAAGGTAATTTTTATTCTTTTCTCTAGATGACGTATGAAATCATTCACTGATGAGAAGCCAGCTGGTAGGCAAAAAAGAATACACACTGCTAAAAAACACACCAATTTACATAACACTAGGACCTAAACAAGCAGATTGACAGCAGTTTGCAGGCTATTTTTACCAGTCAAAATTCTTCAACTGAATTACTTTATAGTAGTCTAGTCTTTTCTTCTCTCAAGTCTTTAAAGACCACAGTCAAGATAAATAGAGTTAATTTTGAGAAGCAATATTATGATTACATTTGCAACAATAAGGAAGATCAATGGCTTTTTTTCATTGTTCATTTTTAGACAATACTCTAATTTCTAGTTATTTTAACAATTCATCTATATAGAATTACATGTTTTATAATTATTTTAAGAATATAAAATGTTATCCATGATCATTAACTCTGCTAAATTATTAATACAACTCATTTTACACATTTACTGTGTTCTTTACAAAACACAAAAGGTATAAAGATTAACTATAGCTCAATTTTAACCACAGTAGTTAAAATGATAGGAACCAAAAAGTGTACTAGAGCACACCTGGAGTCTTAGAAATAGTCTAATTTTACTAATAGATAACCATAGTCAGAGTATAACTGAAAAACAACAGCTTTCAGCCTGTGTGACTTACTGTAAAAAGCCAAATCTGTCAGTGACTTTGTAAACAAGATAATCAGCATCTTCCCAAGGCTCAATTTCTGCACCTTCTCGTCCCTAAAACAAAAGATGACAAGAGGAGTTATTTGGAATTTATAATACCGAGTATTTTACTGAGACATATCAAACATGAGTACTTTTTTAACTAAACTATTTTTGGCAATGTAATCACTGTTCCTTAGTTATTAGCTATAGAAGACACTGTGTCAGCAAGAACTAACATAACTGCTTTTTCATCAAAATATGTCCTGAGAGAAGTCAATGAGGACAAGAAAGCTACTGCAGGAGAAACTGACAAACCTTAAGTTTAAAGTGAACCATCTAGAACAGGCCTTTCGTAGAACCCTCTCACAGAAGGCAATGTACATTATGTTTTTTCATTGCTTTGCTTCCCGAATATACCAGCCCTGAACCCACTTATTGCTAAACAAAAGACTCCCAAATGAGTGCGGTGGGACATGCATTTAATCCCAGCACACAGTAGGTACAGGCAAGTGGATCTCTATGAGTTCAAGACCAGCCTGGTCTACACAGTGAGTTCCAGGCTGGCTAGAGCCTCACAGCAAGACCTCTCTCCAGGGCTGGGGTGAGGGGAGCTTGTCAAATTCTTCAGTCTGCAGTACTGAAAATTCAAAGACTACTTAGCAATTATGCTCTCTGTCCTCCCCACTTGCATAGCACTGTCCCCTGCTAATCCTTTGCAGTTCTCTTCATACACTCCAAGTCTCTGATGATTGCTTTCATAGCTAACTCTTAACTGCTGGTGTACCCACAATTCTTTCCTCAGCTCACCATTCTAAATACAGTGGTATCGCTTACTCATAGTAATGATTTTAGGACCCCCAAATACAATATATTCAAATTTTAGACTTGTAGACACTTCCATTTAAGTGTATTTTAAATGTCTGCTCCTTTGTTTTCCCTCGAGTAGATTATGAACATCTTATGGGCAAGGACTGTCAGAAATCGTTTTAGTATTACTTTTTAAAAAGTGTACCTTGGGATAACTACATATGGGTGAGTAGTTGGGTAGTGGGGGAGAGGTGACTACAGGTATGAATAAACAGTGCTACTTGCTTATTTTACATTAGCTATGCAATTAACTAGTTATCTAGGTTTTTCATGGATGATAATAACAAGTAACCACTGCACTGGTAACTCTGGGAACAAGACTATTTGAATACTTCCTGAGTGCTTCCCTGAAGGAAGGAGACAGGCCAGGCAGCTATTTAAAATTTCATGTTCCTATTAACCTCACAAAATAGATATTAAAAAGAAAATACACAACCACGTTCAAGTGATGCATGCGTAGAATGTGGCACTTACAAACAGATGTTACTATCCATTAAAAGAGACAAATAAGGAGAAATTATTGATAACAAATTGCTGATAATCTTTGACACCATTAGATTCCATGCTAAAGTGATACAAAGGGAGAGAGGGGAAATGAAGAGGAAGGTTTGAGTGGGAAAGGGAATAGAGGGGAAAGCAGAGAGGAGGGGACAACCAACACTCAGGATGTCTGAAAAGGCCATAAAGAAATCTGCTGTTTAACACCTCAATGTTGGCTAGCTTTCTTAGAAACAGGAAGTGCTATGTAGGCTACTGGGAGAGCTAAGATTAGCAGTCCGACCCAGCTGTGAACACTGAAAGCTACCGTAATGACCAGCCTGGCAATATTTGTCCCTATTGCAATGGTGGCCTGAGTGTAATGAGCAGCCTGGCAATATTTGTCCCTACTTGGTGGCCTGGGTGTAATGGGGAAGTCCTAGCGTACACCTGCAGCACACACTCCATCACTGAGGCAGGAATCTAGAGACAGGAACTGTGAAAGAAAGCTGGTGCTGACTGGATTTCTGGCTTAACTAACTATTTTTATGTAGCCTAGGACCACCACCTGAGGAATGGTACCACCCACAATGGGATGGGCCCTCCTACATCAATTAACAATTGAATAATCCCTCACAGATATGCGCCCAGAACAACCTGATTATACCATTCCTCAATTAAGGCTTTTCTCCAGTAACTCTGAGCTGCGTCACCTTGGCCATTAAAGATAATCAAGACAAGGGTAATCAACTACTTTCTAATTGTATTTCAGGCCCACTTCACAGAAGGAAACACATGCCTGGTAAAGCAAATCTGACTAAGATCCACAGCTGGGGAGTTCACGTGCCCCAGGAGTAAACCTAATACCATTCTTTACTAAAAGACGCAGTATCAAACTGCCTTCTACATCCGTATCTCTCTATACCCACAGATGAGTGCAACTTCAGTGCTCATCAGAGAAGCTTCCTTCTGCTCAGCTATCAATGCAGAAACTCATTATTGGTCAAAATGCAGCCAGTAAATGTTTGAGGGACATTACCATGAATGGGCTGTCTATATCACACCTGTTCTCCTCCAAGGTTCATGAACACTGATTGTGGAAGGGGCCAAAAGGCTGTTAGAGCCAGAGGCCAAGGAGGAAAGGGTTAAACGGTGTACTCAAGAGTTCACAGCAGTGTGCCTGCCTGCATAATATCCAGCCTGTCAGCATTCTAGCATGGAAAGGGAGTGGATCCTAAGCCTCAGTCCTGAGCTAAGGAACTATTGACAGGTGACAAATGTCAGGAGAGGAAGAGCCAGTTTCCTTAGGGTCCCTGGTAGATTGAGCATGTTCCATTGGATGGATGCACACACATGTGCATATGGGCAGCACAAACTGGATTCGGTGGGGAGGGAAGGAGGGAGGAAAGGAGGGAGGGAGGGAGGGAAGGTGGAAGGGAAGGTGGGAGGGAGGGAGGGAGGGAGGGAGGGAGGGAGGGAGGGAGGAAGGAAGGAAGGAAGGAAGGAAGGAAGGAAGGAAGTTGGGCATAGGAATAAGAGGTGGAGAGTGGGAGAAGTTTGGCAGAGGAATAGGAATGAATATGATAAAAATACATTGTATGAAATTCTCAAAGAATTAAAATATATCAGAAAATGAAAAAATAGATTTCATTCTGACATACAGGTAAAATGCTAGTTTAAATTTATATGAAACATAAATACAAGAATCTGAGATTTACAATAAATTCACAGAGTACACTTAAAAACTATTCTACAAGAAAATTTAATTCTACATATCCATTCTCTCGAGTATTTAAGTAGCTGCCATAAGTAAAAAATTGTACTAGGTATTTAGCTTACAGGAATAAATCAAACAAAATAACCCCCCCCACCACACAGAGTATAGAAAGGAAGAGCAGATAACAAGCAAAACCTATCAAACACTGGTGTAGGTAGTATTGGGAGGAAACAAAAAGGGCCTGCTCTCAGAAGGGAGGGTGAGGGGAGATGTGCGGGTGGGCAGTGGGGTCTCAGAAGACAAGCACTGCAGGGAGGAAACAGCACTGCAGTGCATGAGCACAGCGGCCGGGCAAGTCTGCAAAAACAGCTAAAAAGAAGGGAGGCACACAGGAGAGAGAACTCACAGAAACAGAGAAGGAGTTGAGCTCAATGTTCTCACAAAGGGAACAAACTCCTTGTTATTTAAGCTCTCCAGAAAGCAAGCCCTTTTCTATTTATACGTATTTCTTAATAAAAACCTACTCAAAGAATAAATATAGATACTTACCCTGTCATATTTAGCAACTATTTCAGCTCGTTCCTGAGCAAGTTTGAGTGCTACATCCTGGTCCGAATCTGTGGAGAGATCAAATATAGGTGGGCTGTTATCCTGAGAATAATGATGTTATTCATAAAACTAATAAAACATAAAAGCAATACTGCCTACAATGAAAAAGTAATAAAATCAAAATGATGAGTTAAGTGCAGCTTTAGAATACTAACCGTTTTATCACGTCAATTCTATGTATAAATTCAAAGGGTGTAAATGTATTAATACAGCAAACATGTCACAAGACCACAAATCTAAGGCCCTGCTGTGGTCTTAATTTCAATGAGATGCCCTCCCACTACCCCCCCCAACACACAAACACACACACACCCTCCATGTTTCGGTATCTGGTCTTGAGCTGGAGGTGCTGTTTTGGGAGACTAGACCATTTAGGATGCAGAACCTTGACTGGCAAATGGGGCTGGGAGTGACAAGGGCAGGCCTTGAACAGAGCCCAGACTAGCCCCTCTCTGCTTGCTGGTTTAGCACCATTTGAGAGGGCCCTGCCACATGTTCCTGCCACCCTGCCTTCCTAGCCATTTCCTAGAACCCATAAGCCAAAATAAACATGTCTCTCCTCCCGCTGTTTGTGTTAGGTATAATATTCGCCCACAGTGACAAGGGAAGTAACTAATACAGCACTTAATCAACTCTGAATTCAGATAAAAGGGGGGAGAGAAGGGATTTAACTGGGAAGTAAGCATTGAGCCAAGGCAAGGCAGGGGAGAGGGGGAGAAAGGACCAATAACACTAAGGATGCTAAGAGCTCTAAGGAACATTATTTTATGTTTGCTTAAAAATAAAATATGTAGGTGAGGCAAGCCTAACTTCCGGTGGCCTGAGCAGAAACACCGGAGACCTGAGGACTGCCCACAGCAGTTACGGATCCCAGCCCCACAGGATTCAGCCCGCCTAGAGACTGCCAGCTTCCAAGTCCGAGTCTCCACCCACAAGACAGGCGAGGCTAGGGTCCAGCCTACCCAGAGTTTGCTAAGGTCCTGATACTAGGACGGTCTCCATCTACACAAGAGGAAAGCCACCAGGGACTTGCTCCCACCCACTGGAAAGGAACCGTGGTCACATACCCACCAGGGGAGGAAGAGACTCCTTCTGCACCCACAGGAAGAAATGATGGGAAGGAGACAACACAAAAGCACACCCACCAACAGAAAAACCAATTATGACACCACCAGAGACTAGAGAATCTACATCCGCAACACCTGAACAGTCCATTGCAGAAGAAGCAGATGAGAAAGACCTTAAAAACAACTTCATGAAAGTGATAGATGCCCTCAGAGAAGATATGAGAAAATTCCTTAAAGACATGAGGGAAGTTCATAGCACTAAGTGCCCACATGAAGAAACTGGAGAATAGTTACATTAGAGAATTAATAGCACAACTGAAAACTCTAGAACACAAAAGAAGCAAATTCACCCAGGAGGAGTAGATGCCAGGAAATAATTAAATTGAGGGCTGAAATCAATAAAATAGAGACTAGGAAAACAGTACAAAAAAAAATCAATGTAATGAAGAGTTGGTTCTTTGAGAAAATCAACAAGACAGACAAACCTTTATCCTAACTTACCAAACGACAGAGTGTGAACATGAAAATTAACAAAATCAGAAACGAAAAGGGGGACATAACAACGGACACTGAGGAAATCCAGAGTTAAGACTGGGCTGGTTTAAACCACAGAAACAGTTGACCTGAACAAGGGGGAGCTCTTGGACTCCAGATTGATGGCTGTGTGAAAAGCAGGGGACTGACCCAGACCCCCTGAATGTGGGTGCCAGGGAGGAGGCCTAGGTAATTGATGGGGCCTTGGGTAGTATTTATCCCTGGCGTACATATAGACTTTGAGTGCCCATGCCACAATATGGGAGGCTCTCTCAGCCGGGACTCTTGGGGGAGAGCCTAGGCCCTGCCCTGGATGAAATGACAGTTACTGGAGATCCACCATGGAGGGCCTCACCCTCCCTGGGGATGGGAGTGGAGATTTGGTGGGGGACTGGGAGACCTGGTGGGGAGGGCGGGGGAGGAGAGGAGGGAGAAGGAGCTGGGATTGACATGTGAAACAAGGTTGTTTCTAACCTAAATAAAAAATTATTATTATTATTTAATAAAATAAAATAAAATATGTATAAATTGTCTATTGTTGTGATAAAACATTCTGACCCAAAACAACTAGGGGAGTATGCTGACTAGGTATTTTGTTTTGTAAATCTGACATAAATTAGAGATACCCTGAAGAGGGACTCTCAATTGAGAAATAGTCTCCATCTGATCAGTTTGCTATCTGTGGGCATTTTCTTAATTAATGATTGGTATGGGAGGGGCCAGCCCACCGTAGGCAATTTTACCCCTGGGCAGGTGGGTCCTGGGTTGTATAAGAAAGCACGCTGAACTAGTCAGAGAGCAAGCCAGTAAGCAGCACTCCTCCTGTGGTCTCTGCTTCAGTTCCTGCCCTTACTTCCCTCAGGACAGACTGTGACATGGAAATAAACACTGTCATCTACAAACTGATTTTGATGTATGTTTCATCACAGGAACAGATAGGTGGATAGATGATAGGTAGATTAGATAGATAGATAGATAGATAGATAGATAGATAGATAGATAGATAGATAGACTGACTGACTCCAGTCACCACAATAACAATAAAGGACAAATCAGATTATGTAAAAGGTATGCCAATTAAGGGGAAAAATCAAGAACAAGAAGTTCACAAGAGCAACGGTAAGACAGCAGCTATATCTGTGCTGAGTGCAGGCAGATAGCAAGACACTGCGTGGAGCTCTTTAACAGGCCTTGCCACAAATTCTCACGGCATTATAAGACAAGTATCATTAACCTTTCGCCAATCATAACCAATCATACATAAGGCTTAGTAGTATCAAACAGATTGTCCAATGCCACAAAGCTAGTAAAAACTAAAGCTCAAAATCAAAGCCAGTCCTAATCGTATAGTCCTCAACTTTAACCACTATTTCATAAAAACAATTCAAAGCACACACAAAAAAAGATGGCAGACAGAACATAACATTTCCATTTTCCCCTAAAATCCTATTGCTATGACAATTTAGGAACTCTTGAAACCCCTCCCCTAAAGGTCTATCATTATGGTTTGGATATGAATTGTCCTTCAGAGACTTGTTGAAAGTGTGGTTCTGGGCTGAGTGTACCACTGAGAAGTGAATGGATCGGGAGGACATTAACTTCACCCAAAGAGTAACCGACTGATAAGTTCACAGCTCAATGTGAACTAGTGTTTTTAGGAGGTAGGCCTACTCATAGGCCACTGGGTCTGTCTTGTCCCAGGTCCCTTCTTCTTGCTCTTTCTCTCTCTGCTCCAACATATCCTTCAACCATGATGTTGCCATAAGTCAACAGTGGAGACAGCAAACCACACACTGAGATTCAAAATGGTATGCCAAAATAAATGTCCTTCTGAAGTTGTTTATCAGTGGCATTTTCTCAGTGATAAGAGAACTGACTAATGTACCTTGGAAAGGGAAATTCCTGGGGAAATACAGAGGGAATGGAGTTAAAGATAGGGAATACTGAAGGGCCTTGTGTGGCAGAGGGGACTGCAGGGCACTCCCCAGAGGAGGAAAACAAAGCTAATACTGGAAACTGAAGAAGTGGGAAGCAGTATTATGACATGTCACTTAGCACAGGGAAGTAAACAGAGAATGAAATCAGTCTAGGTGATGCAGAGGTCATTCCAACTGAGAAGGCACTGTGCAAGTCAATTGTTCCAAAGGAAATAGTATACACTGCTGAATTGTTACACTGATGCACAGCTCTAACAAAAATAAAATCTAAATTTAATGGGGTTACAGAGATGGCCTAGAAGCATGTTGCTCTTGCAAAGGACCTAGGTTTGGTTACATGCTTACTCAAATCCATCTGTAACTCCAGTTCCAGGACATCCAACCCCCTCTTCTGACCACCTTGGGGATCAGGCATGAGCATGGTACACATACATACATGCAGGCAAAACACCCAGACACATAAAATAAAATCAATCTAAAGATACACAATCTCGGTTTACAACAAAAACTAAAATACTGGGGCGGGGACAGACACACACACACACACAAAGTCAGGCTCAATAATTACAGAAACAAAGTTTTAAAATATAACTTTGCATCCACTTAGACTCAATAACAGCAAAAGTGCTGACAATACTGACAAAAGCCAGAGGTCACTTGCAGTTCAGGACACTAAGACTAAACACATAAATGTACAAGAGCTTTCTGAAAAGTAACTGAATATAGTATGTGTTAGAAATCTTACTAAGAGATACATTACTCAACATTCTACCTCTGGGGATTTAGGTCAGTAAACAAGTACAAGTTATTATAATACCAAAACCCAGCAAAATGGGAAGTTTAACATTTGGTTAAAGTTGTTTTCCTGGGGGAGGGGGATAGGCGCAGAAAACATTTCTTTCACATTTCTCAGAGTACAAAATATTAATAAGCTCTCCTTCAATGCAAGTGTGAATAGTAAGTAAACAGAATGATGTTAGATAGTAACCAAATACACACTAGTTGTTCCGATGTTACAGCAAGCTAATACAAGGAGAAGTCTGATATAAGCACACGAATGTCTTCATCCCATTTCCCCTGTGACTCTGACACTGGGCTTTGACACAATAGACTCATACCTCTATTGCAGGGAAGAAAGTGAGTGCACAGAAATTAAAGTCAAGCCCACTGAGCTCCAGGAGTGCTATCAGAGCTGCTAACATTTCCTTCCAAATCAGCAGACTAATGTTTTCCAAAGATATGTCTTTTACAGTAGGCCTTAATTCCCACTACCAGCCCCAGGACTGTCAGCAGATATCTGACACAAGAAGGAAAAGTTTTAAAGTGTATAAGAAAGAACAGAACAGGAAGCGATGTGGGTAGGAGCTTAAATGTCAGTAATCCAAAAAATGTGGGCAAGCCACAATTTATGAACCTTTACTTCCACTATCAGGCTAAGAACTCTACAAGGGAAAACCTAATTGTCTAATAGGGATCGTCCTGGAACTAGATGAAACTGTACCCTGATTTCTAGAGAGAATGATCATATAGTGTATTTAACATGATCAAAACAGTTTACTCAGCCAAGAGGTGGTGGCACACGCCTTTACTCCCAGCACCCGGGAGGCAGAGACAGGTGGCTTTCTGTGAGTTCAAGGTCAGTCTGATCTACAGAGCTAGTTCCAAGGGACAGCTAGGGCGACATAGAGAAACCCTGTCTTTGGCAAGGGGAGGGAGCAGTTTAGCAAATAAGTTTTCAGAATTCCCTTATACATGCCCTATCCTTGTGTGTCTCTCTGGGAAGAAAATTTTATTAATATTAATGTATTCTAGAAATAAAGTAGATTAAAGGCCCAACTACCCTTATAAATTATAGCCAAATATGCTTCTTTTGAGAGACTAGAAGGAAATCCTAGTTTTTCTATTGCTGAATTTTCAGACATCACTAATTCACACGGCATGGTAGTCACCTGTAGCCCAAAGATCACTCTGTTGAAATTGGGTTTCCTGCTCTCGTCTCCGCTGATGAGCTTATGGCATATGCTCAGTTGATTATTTAAAACTTCCATTGTGAGAATAAAGAATTTGTGCCAAAGCTTTGATCACAAAAACACCAATAGTCACCCTGTGCCTGTGTAAGTTTGTAAAAGTTTGAGCAACTACTGAATAATGACAACTGTGCTACTCAGCTCATACCACATGCCATCATCAAATAAAAATTCAAACAAGGTGTTATCACATTATTTACACTATAACTTTATGTTCTATTTTCATGATAAACCCATGAAAATAAGATTTTTGGAAAAAATCTGTTGCCAAAATAGTATATGATTTAATATGCTATTAAATAGTATACAATTCAACATGGCTATTAAAATAAATGTATATAAAGAAAAATTTTTCTATCCTTAAAAATAAAGCCTTATGGAGAAATATGAGAAATTACTATTTTAAACAGCCCCTTTACTTTACAACATTAGTTTAAGAATAAGTATCCATTTGAACTATATTCTTCAAAAATACACATTCAACATTACTAAATTTCAAATTCAATCCCATAAAACAACACTGACAGCAGACTACCTTTTCCTTGTGAATACTTGAATAGGTGAGAAGTATAGAAAACAGTATCAACTTTAAAGGTACTTTACCCTTCCTTAGATAATCAGGCTGGCCTTGGAAGGTGACAGCTGTTTCAGTCCTCATAGAAAACTGATCTACTCCAAGGTTTCATTATTATGAGAGTATTAGGTGGTACCTCAGACATTCTGCAACTGACAGAAACAGAACGGGGTGGGGCTCTACTTAACTGTAAAACAAGCACAAGAAAGGACGCTTAAAATGAATTCTTTCTTTTTCCAAATGGGAAAAGGCCTCCTTGTGGTTACATGGACTATGAATACTCAAACAAAGATGAGATTTGTTGGGAGGAAAAACATGTCTTTCAGGCTGAATCCCAACTAGAAGCCACAGCAGCCTACACCCAGAATTCCATCTCACAGCAAACAGGGGCTTTACACAAGCAACCTCACATGCCACTCTTACACTTCAAATTAGCCACATTCTTAGCACTTTCAACAAAAGTTGTCATGGAATGAACGAACACACACACACTATTTAAAACATAAATTAAACCTATGAAGAAATACTTTTTGAGGCCACTTTATATCTTGGCATATTTTAATGTGAAAATTCCAGGCCCTGATTCATACTATAAATACATGTTACGATAGTGCTCCTGGGAACAGAACTTTTAAAAAGGAATTAAAGTGTATTATATTTTGGGGGGGGAATACATACACCACAGCAGCACCAGTGTTGGGGCCAGAGAACAACTTGTAAGAATTAGGCCTCTTCTTCCATCATGTGGGTTCCGGGGATTGGATTTAGGTCATCCAGCTGAACCTGGATGAGGGAAGGACCTTTATCCCTGAGTCATCTTGTGAGCCCATGTTCCAAACATTTTTAATAAACCACATACTTGTAATGAAACTTTTATTTGTTTCTCTATTTTTTCCCTTGCTATTGTTGTTTCTTTAAATGTGCAGAGACCTGTAATTTAAAACCCATTTTGTACAAATTAACAATACTGCTACTTTTTTTGTGTGCCCAGGAACTGTATGTGACCTGAACTAGATAGTCATGAATTAAGTTTACGCACCACTTAGGGCAGTGATAATATTCCACAACAAAAGATCTAAAAAGCACAGAAAAAAGGAAGAAGTCAAGTCATACACTAAGGAATGAGAATCAGACTGGCATCAAGTAACTTGTCAGCTGGAAGGTAATGAGGTACAACTGTCTAAGTTCTGGGAAAAACTATCATTAACTTGAAATTTTATAACAAAAATGGGGAAAAATAAATATGCTTCAGGATTACAAAGCAAGAAGCTGAGATAAGATGAAGAATGGTTTCCCATCAAACAACTGAGGTTCACAGACTAATCCCTAGAGCCTATGAAAGCACCGTGGAGAAAAGGGTCTGCACAAGGACGAACTAGCCATCGTGAGGAGACTAACTCTAGCTGTACAGGGCCCAACTTCGTCACAAAAACCCAGAGTAACAGGAGGAAACATGGCCAGCAGTGGAGTCGTGGTTGAAGAGCGGCAGCCCCCGAAGATGAAGATGAAGGGAACCCTAGTCTCCCCTGGAGACTCCAGAAAGAATTAACCATACTGACCAGTAAATGGCTTTCAGGCTTCTGACTTCTAGAACTCTATAATAAATCAGCACTGTTTGAGCGATATGGCAATTTGTTTCAGCAACATAAATATACAAGGATTCAAAGTTTGCTACCTCTATAATACTTCTTTCTAAGAGATACCATAATACTGGGAGTCATTCTAGGTTTGAGGGGAGATCTGGCACTAGTGAGATTTCCAGAGATCTACAAGGATGACACCAACTGGCAAACTAAGCAGTAGTGGAGAGACTACTTTAAACGCCCCTCCCTGATAATGATTTTGAAGACTATCTTATATACCATCTTAGAACCTCCATCCAGTGACAGAAGGAAGCAGAGGCAGACACCCACAGCTAAACACTGAACTGAACTCCTGGAACCCAGTGACAGACAGGGAGGAGTGATGAGCAAAGGGGTCAAGACTGGGCTGGTGAAATCCAGAGAAACAGCTGACCTGACCTGATCTTGGACCCCAGAATGATGGCTGAGAGGCCAGCATGGACTGATCCAGACCCCCTGAATGGGGGCATCAGTGAGGAGACCTAGGCAATCTATGGGGCTTTGGGTAGTAGATCAGTATTTATCCCTGGCACACAAATGGACTTTGGGTGCCCCTCTCACAATGAGGGATGCACTCTCAATCTGGACACTTGGGGGAGAGATCAGGCCCTCCCTGGAACGAAATGACAGACTCTAGAGATCCCCCCCAGAGGACCTTACCCTCCCTGGGGAATAGAGTGGAGTTTGGGTGGGGGACTGGTGGGGCTGGTGGGGGGAGTGGGCATGGAGGGGAGAGAGGGAGCTGGGACTGACATGGGAAGCAAGCCTGTTTCTAATTTAAATATATAATAAAAATGTTTCAAAAAAAAAGAAATTTGAGAATACAGAAAAACAATACAAAACAAACAAAATAGCAAAATAACAAAAGCTATTAGCATGCTTTCTGTCAAACTGAGGTCAAGACTTTGAACTTCCTCTTCCACGAAGCCTTGACCCTTGGCCCTGGTCTTCATCCTAGTCTCAGCCTCCCCAGCCCAACTGCAATAAAAATGCTTGCAAACTGGTTTGGCACAGATCCCCTCACCTATACAGCCAACCATCCTGTGAAATTTACATCTTAGTCATTTTCTAGACACCAACACTGCCCCATCTCCATCACTCATTAGTCAACATAAATCCTCATTATATTTGGAACTGAGTTTGATCTAGATTCTCTTATCTGTAGTGATAATCTTGATACTAGTTTTAATAGTCCTAAACAAAACATTCCTTACCTTTTAAAACAAGTATAATTTCCTTTCTACAGAATCAAAAACAGAATCCAAAAACAAACAAATAAACAAAAAAATCACAAGAGGCAACAGAAATTTCCCTATGCCAAATACATAGCTGCCCAGAGAGCAAGCTATATTAAAATAGGGAATACAGGATGCTTCCATGAAGTGCATCCCATCCAAGTAATCTCAAGGGTACTAGCAGTGTGACACTGTAAAGCTCTCATCAGAGCACCAAAAAGAGTGTGGTGGACTACTAGTACCCTCCAAACAGGCAAATATTACAAAAAAATAAAAAAGGTACAGCCCATATATGAACTACACTAGAAAGAGCTATGGCATTGACCTCGATGGCACATGAGAAAGTTAATTCATATGACCTTGACACCTGTAATATTAGGATATTTCCTTTACATACTTCACCACATTATCTGAGAAGTTAAATATCCTGTTGTTATTGTGACTACATAAAACTGAATTGCCTTTTAATATTTGAAATACATTGTAGGCATCCAAAATACACCTTAATGTGTTCACATACACAATCCACTCCAAACTGAAGCCTTTCCTACATGCAACGACTGCTACAAACAACTACTGATACAAAAATTTTCTCTATAACAATAAAAAATGTGCATGTTTTGTAAACATAGATTTTTTTTAATTTCTGTGAACACATACACAAAGAAGCCAAAGACAGTGTCAGATTTCCTGGAACTGAAGTTAAGGTTGTGGGCTACCCAAAGTGAGTGCTGGGAGCTGAACACGGAAGAGCAACACAATATTTGCACTGCTGAATCACCACCCGCATACACTGTATGCTCCCTTTTCCGCTAAAATAAACCAGAAGCATCCTCTAAAAATGTCACACTTGTCTCTTCCCAACTACTAGTACATGCTGGTGGTAGTGCCTAACTATAATCTATAAACCTACCAGGTAGGGTACCAACAACAGGGTTTAACAGTCAACAAGGGGAAGAGGAGAAACAGTGCCGTCTGCCAATTTCCATGTTGCAAACTGTACCACTATGGTGGCCAAGCTATCAACATGGTAACACTGAACAAAGAGTTCAGGCTGACTCCAGTACACCAGTGACTCTAGCTCAACGTTCTCACAGCTGTGAAGAACCTTAATGTGTTCATGTAATATAGTTAACTAGTCCTCCCTTGGGAATCTGAACTAGGAAAAACTGAAAGAATGAATCAATGGGCAATGATGATAAAAGGCAGGTTGAAAATTGAGGAGGCAAAAACTATTAGTGAGCAGACTGTGAGAGGGCACCCAAAGTCCACAGGGAGGAAACAGTGTATCTTATCTTATTACACCCAAAGCCACGCAGAGACCCCATCAGAGACCCCTCAACCTAAGAGAAATAGAACGGCTGGGCCAGGAGCTGCTTTGTGCTTCACTTCCTGAGAACTTTGATTTTCAATTCAATATAATGGTCTCCTTTTTTCCCCTAAAGTAATGTAAATAAGGTGTTTTTTTTTTAATTATTCTGAGAGCTCCTCCATCTTTCTACCAAAATCAACAGTTTTTGTAAGTAATGGTTTTAACTACGTGTGATTATTTTCTGATTGGATCATGAACCATACTGTTCCAAAAACAGATTGGGGGCTTTTGCAGTGAACTTGGGTTCAGTTCCCAGCCACCCACAAGGTAGATCACAACCAAACATAACTCCAGTTCCAGGGGACTAAGTGCTCTCTACTGATCTTGGCAGCACCAGGTACACGCACCAGACACACACATATATACTCATAAACATAAAAGTGAGCAAATCTTGGCCGGGCGGTGGTGGCGCACGCCTTTAATCCCAGCACTCGGGAGGCAGAGACAGGTGGATCTCTGTGAGTTCGAGGCCAGGCTGGACCGACAGCCTCCAAAACAA
The DNA here is from genome assembly GCF_017639785.1 of Mesocricetus auratus. Taxonomy (NCBI): domain Eukaryota; kingdom Metazoa; phylum Chordata; class Mammalia; order Rodentia; family Cricetidae; genus Mesocricetus; species Mesocricetus auratus. Next base: position 24,284,690 of record NW_024429196.1, on the reverse strand, counting down.
TACAGAGAAACCCTGTCTCATAAAAAAAACAAAAAACAAAAAAAGTGAGTAAATCTTAAAAATTATGTTTTTTTAAATGTTTAAATGCTAAAACCTTAATATAGTCACCCAGTGCTCAAAACTTCGGCATTCACTTGGCTGTGCTCTAAATCCAAAGCTAGAATGCTCAAGAGAACTAAATAGATTACATTCAAAGTACAACTGCAAACAAATCAAGACACAAGACCCTGAGGGGTCTCCAACTTTGGCGGTTCAGTGCAAAACAAAATGAGTGTGGACACCCGTGGCTGCTCTCCAGGGATGGCTTCCTCTGAGACTGCATTCAGGTCTCTCCGCAGCAAGGACAGCAGCAGGGAATTCTCTAAGAAGCACTGGCCCAGTGTGGTCCTGCCCCTGCCAGGTCACCCACTTCCTCACCTCTGAATTGTTAACTCCATGTTACACAAATGTCCTCCAAAAACGTGCAACTTCGAGAAAACTCTTATCTCCTCCTTTCTTCCTCAACTCAATGCCTATCTTAGAAAAAAAAATCACTTGGCTTTCCGCCCTCTCTCTTATGTTCGATTTGGAACAACAACAAAAGATTCTAATCAAAGTTGCAATTATAAAAACAGTACAAGTAACCATGGAGAGGGTGAGAAACCAGGGAATGATTATATATGAAAGGACTAGTATCATAAAACCTAAAGTCTTTGGAAACAACTGGACATCCTCATCAAACAGCTACATGCTTCCACATTCATTTCATATCCCTCTGCATTAACATGCAATGTCTCATAATAAAAACATATCAAAGAAATATGCCTAATATTATCTTTCAATTATCAGTGAATGCCTTACTATTACATTCAAAATATTCCTTACATTACTGTCAGAATTATTACCAGCATTCCCATTATGTCTGCTTCAAATTGTTTTAAATATTTTTCATTAAATTTACAAAATACATATCTTCAAACCAATTTCTATTAGGAGTTCAAATGCTAAAGGCAGGCAGATGATGGAGACTGGGCAACCACTGTTTTCTCTCTTCCCCAGTGTGACCCAGCAGCATATCCGGGGCTCTAAGGGCAACAACTGGGCTGCAGCTTCGGTTTCTTTTATATTGTCACATTATTGCTCAATTTCCTTCCAGTTGGCCCTCAGCTGCCACCTTACCCAGTCCCCACAAAACTCTGAGTAGTAGGAATAAAAAGACCAACAGTCTGTAACAGACAGTTGTGTGTGAGTGAGAACAGGGTAAATGCCCAAGACCTTAAGCACAAAGCACCTAGCATCAGGGAGATACTCAACATTTCTATAAAGGTAAGTTACAGTTTAAACAATTCCTGAAATGCTTCTATAACTTGCTTCTTAAAGCCCTAAAAAACAATTGCTGACAAGCACTCATTATAAGAGAAAATCTTTCTTCCCCACTCGAACTAAATCAAAACCTCAACTGTAGGCAACTGCTTTACCCTGCCCGTTTTCCTAAAGATAACTGGCTAGTGCTTTTGGTCTCCAGATTTCCATATAACTACAGAATTTTACTGGCATTAGTTTACATGTCTCTTCTACTAACTATAATCCCCATGAAGAAAATACAGTATATCCTTGTTGTTGGTCACTTTGGAACCTATCAGTGTCTCGTACATATTTTCCTCTACAAAGTGTACTTCTGCTATCTCTTACATATTTACTCTATTTTAAAATTCTGTTTCTAGCTGGCATTTACATTTTTATGGACTCTAATGTTTAGATACAAGCAAGACACATCTGTTTCTTTGAACTGGCACTTCCGATTATTTACAAGTCCTTCACAAAGTAGGGCACCTGGGAATGATGGGTATCTGAGCCTGTCTGTCGCATTTATGCTCCACCTACTTCCTCCATGCCTCTTCCCCAGTCATGCTCCCACACAGGACCTCTCAGTCTCACTTTCTCTACCACAAGGCTCCATGTTTTCCAGGGCGCCCATAAACCTTCAGGTGCAGTGGAAGCCTTCAGCCATGACAACACTTAGAACCTTCTACACTCCCCTCTCTCCATCTTCCAGGAATGTTTAAATTCAAGCATCCAAAAGAAGCATCGGAGAAAAGCTGGCCTGCTCCTACTTTGTCTCCGGAAGCCTGCTGTCTCTGCTCTGCTCTCCTCCTGAATTCAGGAAGGTATCTCCCCCATAGGAAGGCTTGGGAGTTGCCTGGGTGTGTTAGTTAGCCAACATCACTGAGTAAGTTCATCCAAGTGAAGCAGAGTGAAGGAGCCTTTTGCAAACCCAATGCCATGTCTTCCAGTCAGCCAGTGGAGGATATTCTGGGGCTTACTTCTGAAGATAAGACTAAATCACACCTGACAAATCAGAATAGGAACTCCTGCACCTTGTACAGTGATTCACAGAGAAAGGGGAAACAAAATGATGTAATGATATTTAGACACCATTACTACTGATGAGAAATATAATTGCTAGCTGTTGAATATGAATGTAATTCCCACCTTTGGGAACAGGGTTGAATGACACATTGCCAACAGAAGATGTTTATGATTCTTCCAACCAAGACAAGATATGAGTCACTTCACTCACTTTGCCTCACCTACTGTTACTAACAAACTCAAGATTATGCCTTAATTGTTTTTCCAGCGGGGTGATTGTCTTAATAGATGGCACAACAGTAGCTTGCAACAATTCCTCAATGTCATGTTCTAACCACCTTGCACCTTTGCCCAAGTATGCCATGGCAATCGTATTACAACTCCTCCTCCTGCCACCAGTCCTTTCAACACTTCCTTAGAAACAAATCAGAAACCTGACCATCTTGCCTCAGTCTCCTGGAATGCTAGGATTATAGGAACGCCCAACCATGCTTTTTCATCTATCAGTCCTTACAGTTATATTCTAGATTCCAATCGCACCAAACTGTTGGTCATTTATGCAAAATGGAGACTAACAGTGTCTAAAGAATGCAAGAACTTATACATAATATTCTTTGGGATAGCAACTGTGCCTCTTTATTATTTTTAAGTTATGGGTTTTAGGATAGACACAGAAAATAACAAAAAGTTGCAAACTTTTGACAAATAATCACCTAATGTATAAAGCAAACACTCCTAAAACACTATGCTTTTGGTTGACACTGAATCAACCACCATCACAATTACAGAAGACACCATTGAATCTATTTTACTTACTCTCTTTCTACAGCTCTTCCCAGGCCATTAAAAAAGAAAGCATGTACAGTTATAGTCACTACAATAAAAGCTCACACTGAATTTAAACTTGTATGTATTAATAAATAATACAATTGGAGCAGATTTTGTTTACAAGATGCTGCTGATGTTGTTTGAGTCAAGTCTCACAACATAGCCTAGCTGACCTAAGTCATTACTATAGCCCAGGCTGTCCTTGAACTCAAGATCTTTCTGTCTCAGCCTCTCAGTACTGGGATTAAAGGCATGTACCACCACACCAAGCTACAAATATAAGATAAAAGGAATGAAAGGTGAGTCATAGACTGCTTACTCCAATAGCACACAATTCAAGTCAGTTTGGAAAACTTATTTATTTTCAACCAGATATTCTACTTTCTATCCTTTTAAAAGTGTTATATAAAAACCAAACTGTGAGGGTTGGGGGGGGGGGGGACAGAGTATGCCAAAAAGGACACAAATTGCCTACTACAACTAAGTATGAAGAGAGAACTGCATTGCCAAGCTTTGAAGTGTCTAAGTATTAGTCCCTGGTTCAAACTAGAGCAGAATGCCATCAAAGCCAACAGTCTGACAAGACTGTGCCAATGAATGGCACAGAATGAACAAAGTATTGTTGTCACCCATTTTTTTAAGTGCCCTAGGGGCTGGAGTGATGGCTCAGCAGTCAAGAGCGCTGTCTGTTCAAGCAGAGGACCAGGGTTCTATTTCCAGCACCCACACAGCAGATCACAACTGTCTGTTATTACAGTTCTAGGGAGTCCAGTGACCTCTTCTGACCTTCCAGCACACAGCACATACATGTTTGACTCACATATATGCAATCAAAACATCCATACAAATAAATAAAAAACAAAATTTAAAGTGTCCTAAGCTCACGCATGGTATCTCAAAATTCTCATACCACATAGACAGCTATTTTAAACACAACTCAATAATTCTAAGCAACCTTACACGTAAACATTTCAATATGTATATGTGTGTTTAATATGAAATGGTATTCCTTCCATTCAATTACTACTATTATGCTAATACTGTTGCTGTGCTTGGTGGCTGGTATACTAAATAAGGTATACTTTACATAACAAGTACCAACGATGGTACACAAATGGGCTAGGCACTTATCAGGGGACCAGATGAATTAATTTAGCAATGAAAGGTTCTCAAGTAACAGACAGCATTTACTCTGCAAAGTCAGTCTAAACTCTGTTGCCTCACTTAATCTACTCACATCAAAACCATGAAATAGGTATCATTACTGGTCATTAAACAGACAGGAACATTATTAGGTTAATCAGCCTGCAAAGATCATACAGCTTTTAAGTTCTGGAGTGACATTCAGACCAAAACAACAAGGCTCCAATGTTTTCTAAACCTGTCACATGGTCTATAAACAAAATGACAAGAAAACTTGTCAGCATAAGCTCAACATAGCATTAAATTAGGGCAAGAGGCAAGGAAGTACCCTGGAGTCAATGAGACAATGAGGGGAAACAAAATAAGGTTGTACAGAAAAACAAGGTGCCATGGGCAGAACAGCTGCTAGGATCAGCTCACACATGGGCAGAGCTTCACCATCTGTGAGCTCACCACTCTCAATACTCACACAGCCCCACTGCCAGTTACAACGTTTGTACATTTCAAATAAGAAAAGTGAATCTTGGAGGTAAAGCTACTCGTCTCAAGCTATGCTAGCATGGGAGCCTCAAGTTCAACACACATCTAGAAGGCACCAAAGCCCAACGTCACAAAATTTAAAAAATGAGAACATGTTTGTCTACTTTCCAATTAATAAATTATATGTTGCTAAGTAAATAGCACACGGTAAGCAGGAAGTGGGCTGGCTGATTTCCGTGACCTCAAATCAACATGGTTATGTTTCAAGCAACTACCCTCCTCAAGAGGGAAAGCTGTAATGATTCCTCAACACTGCTGATTCCAGTACACTGAGATTGAAGTTTTACTTCACTAGTATAAAAAAGTGTCAAAGAGTTTTAAAGATACAAAATGAACTTTTGTAGAATCTGCTTATTATAAAGAAATATGCAAGTTTTTCCAAAGTTAAACTGAAGCAGTCTGGTATTATTTCTTATACCACTAAGTACAATAAAGCTTTATTTTAAAATATTTTACTAGTTACCAATTGCAAGTTGCTGGGCAGGAAAAAGTAGTTCCCCATAAAGGGCCTTTGTACTCTATATTCTGCCTCTAATTTATACTCCAGTTAATAGAATTCAGTCCTACACTTATTTTGTTTAAACCCCTTTCAATATCTCTTTTACAAATTTATGTAGCACGTACATTCTTTGAAGCAAAGAATTACTAATTCTGAAGATCTAGCTTTAAAAGCAGTATTTTTAACATACCTACCACTGGCAATTTATGGTATATAAATATTGTGCAAAGATTTTAGTATTTCCCAACAACACAGTTTCATGAAGCAAACTGAGTACCATCTAAGAAGTTTAAGGGACAGAGCAAGAATTTAATGTCTTCCTGATTCAGTGAAGGTACAGTTGCTTCAGATAGCACCCACTTACTAAAACTTATACAAACTCAACTTTGGTATCATTTTGAAAATCAATCTGAGTAATTTAAAGTAGAGCAGGGGTCTGGGGGATGGCTCAGTTGGTAAAGTGCCTGCCTGCCCTACACAAGCATGAAAACCCTAGTTTGATTCTTATCACCCACATACAAATGTTGGTGTGTGATATATGCTTGTAATCATCTCAGCACTGCAGCAATGGTGACAGGCAGATCCTGGAGTTTGCTGCCGGCCTGTTTATCAGAATCAGAAATGCCAGGTCCCAGTGAGAGACTTTTTAAAAACCAAGGTGGATGGCTCCTGAAGAACACACTCAAGAATACCTATGGCTTCCACACACACAGGAACGGACAGGAACTACATACAAACACAAACAAACCAGAGTTGACATAGACAAACTCTTAACTTACATGACTGCTAAAATATAAGTATTTTCTAACTGTCTGGTAAGAACCTATAAAACTGTTTCATGTTGTACAGTATACACAATACTACTGCATCTTCAATAAATAACAAATCTGGTGTGTGTGCCCACCTATCAGTATGCCAGCATGGACATCAGAGGATAACAAAATGACAACACAAACATACACAACAAGACAGACTGTAACAAAATACACAAAAATGCTGATGTGAACTAACAATACTTCTGAGAAAAGCAAATGTGTACAGTTGTAGTTTCTATGGCACTCACTTTCCTGATTTCCAACAGACATTACAAAGCATGTTTTTAGAAATACATAGGGCTGGGGAGATGACTCAGGAGGTGAAGTGCTTGGCTTGCTATGCATGTAAAAGTTGGACAGAACAGATTACATGTGTACCCAATGCTTGGGACCAGGAAGAGAGACAGGAGAACCCCTGGAGTTTGTTGGTCAGCCATTCTAGCCAAATCAGCAATCCCAAGTTCAGTGAGAGAGACTTGTCTCACTGTATCAAAAAAAAAAACAAAAACAAAAATAAAACAAAACAAACAACAGTAGAGAGTGACAGAAGAAGATACCAGACATTAACATCTGGCTATCTGGCCTGCCTCTGCCCCCCCTCCTGCATGCATACATACATACATGCACACAAACATATACCACCACACATGTATACACACACCTAAGAATGAAATATAAAAAAAAATCACACTAACATCGTAATTTATAGTCTTTAAAAATTTTACAAACACATTTCAAGTTTTTTAACAATTGTGCTAAATAGAAAGCTAAACTTTCTCAATTTTCTTATGAGACTTTAGCCAGACAGCTATAAAACAACTTTAAAAAATTAGCTACAGTAATCAAAATTATTATACCCTATCCCTACGGGTACCTAAAAATTCCACTGACAATAACTAGTAGCCAGTCACATACGTGAATGAAAAGCCGATGAAGAATACAAAAGATAAGCCTTCTCTTGGAAAAATGAGAGGGATTAAACTTCCTAATAATTTACTTATTAGTTCAAAAATTATGAGCACCATGTATTGCTACTGCATCTAACTACCACAATACAAATATGGACTAAAAACATCGGTCTCTTGAAGGAACTAAGACTGTAAATATTGCCCCCCTAATATGTTAACAGCAGAGTCACCTCACTACAACAACACGTGGCAAAAGTTATAATAGCAGCAGGAACTCATCACTTGAATAAGAGAGTCACAATGCAGCAATGAAAATGCAGAGTCCTTTGCAACTGGACCAGCCGTTTCACTTATGGCCACCTTAATACTGGCCCAGAAAGACAAGGTAGTTACGCATGCTCTGCCCAATTTCCTTCACCCTCTTTCATCACAACATTCCATCACACTTTGGAACAGAACTCAAGTATATACAAGAAAACAAGAGGGATGGAGATACAAGTTAAAGATACAGTGCTTGCCTAGCATATGCCAGGCCCTGGGTCAACCAGAATCAAAATAAAAGAAAAAGAAACAAGGAAAAAAATAAGAAAGAGAAAGAAATCACTCTGAAGACTTAGGGAGAATGTGTGTAATGACAGTGCTGGGAAGGGGAAACAGGAGGGTCTTTTGAAGTTCACTGGCCACTGCTCTGTACCAATGGGCTCTAGGTTCACAAAAGGCTCTGTCTCAAAAAATAAGGTGGACAGCAACTAAGGTATCTGACATTCACTGTTGGCTTCTACATGCATGCACCTATACATAAACCTCACACCCTGTGCACCCAAAAATGTTTGTGCACACACACGCACTATCAAACACAGTATAATATCAATCTGCGCTGGCTAGTTTTTATGTCTAGTTGACATATCTAGAGTTCTCAGGGAATAGGAGATATTAGTTGAGAAAATGTCCCTACCAGACGGGCTTGTAGACAAAGCTGTGGTGCATTTTCTGGACTGATGAATGATGAGAGAGGGCCCAGCTCTCTATGGATTATACCACCTCTGAGCTGGTGGCCCTCAGTGTTGTAAGAAAATAGGCTGAGCAAGAATGAGGAGCAGGATAATAAACAGCATTCCATCATGGCCTCTGCATCAGTTACTGCCTATAGCTCCTGCTCTGACCTCCCACATGATGGACTACAGGCCGTGAGCTGAAATGAGCTCTCGAGTTGCTCTGGTCATGGAGTTTATCACAGTAATAGACGGCCAGTCTATTACACTCAGTTGGAGGCCAGCCTGAGTGACAGACTTATGCCCTTTCTCAAAAGATAAATAATAAACAACAACAAAAAAAGTATTCAGCTGGGGAGGTGGCTCAGTGGAAAATCATTTGCTACACAAGCCTGGAGATCTGAGTTTGGATCCCCAGAACCCATGGAAAAGCCAGACTTCATAGTATGTCTACATAATCTGTTGCTCATCCTTGCATTCATAGAAACACAAGTAATCTAAAGCTACATGGGGGTTGAGGCAGGAAGACCACAAGTTCATGACCTGTCTGAACAACGTAGTAAGGCCCTATTGCAAAATTAAAAATCAAAAAAAAAAAAAACTGAGTATGTATGCTCCATGGTAGAGCACTTCTCTAGCCCGCAAGAAGCCCTAGGTTTAGTCAGCAGTGCCACAAATAAAGAGAAGGAAGTAGAGAATAGTATCTCTAACTCACTGAGAAAACTGCCCAAAGTAACAATCCATTTATAATAAACAGCGTTATTTTTAATAAACATAACCAACTTCAAGCTCTATTATAGAGCTATAGTCCTGAAAACAGCTTGGTATTGGCACAAAAATAGACAGGCAGACCAATGGAATCGAATTGAAAATCCAGGTATTAACCCACACACGTACGAACATCTGATCTTTGACAAAGAAGCTAAAAATATACAATGGAATAAAGAAAGCATCTTCAACAAATGGTGCTGGCATAATTGGAGACTGGCATGTAGAAAAATGCGGATCGATCCATGTTTATCGCCATGCACAAAACTTAAGTCCAAATGGATCAAAGACCTCAACATAAATCCAGCCACACTGAACCTCTTAGAAGAGAAAGTGGGTGGTACCCTTGAACGGAATGGTACAGGAGACAGCTTCCTGAACATAACACCAGTAGCACAGACAGTGAGATCAACAATTAATAAATGGGACCTACTGAAACTGAGAAGCTTCTGTAAGGCAAAGGACACAGTCAGCAAGACAAAAAGGCAGCCCACAGAATGGGAAAAAATATTCACTAATCCCACATCTGACAGAGGGTTGATCTCCAAAATTTACAAAGAACTCAAGAAGCAAGTCTCCAAAACAGCAAAGGACCCAATTAAGAAGTGGGCTGCAGAACTAAATAGAGAGTTTTCAATAGAGGAGTCTAAAATGGCTGAGAGGCACTTGAGAAAGTGCTCAACATCCTTAGCCATCCGGGAAATGCAAATCAAAGCAACTCTGAGATACCATCTCACTCCTGTCAGAATGGCTAAAATCAAAAACACCAATGACAATTTATGCTGGAGAGGATGTGGTGAAAGGGGGACACTCCTCCATTGCTGGTGGGAGTGCCAACTGGTTCAGCCACTTTGGAAAGCAGTATGGAGATTCCTCAGAAAAATGGGAATAAACCTACCACAAGACCCAGCAACTGCACTCTTAGGCATATATCCAAAAGATGCCCATTCATATAACAAAGATGTCTGTTCCACTATGTTCATAGCAGCTTTATTTGTAATAGCCAGAACTTGGAAGCAACCTAGATGTCCCTCACCCGAAGAATGGATAGAGAAAATGTGGTACATCTACACAATGGAGTACTATTCAGCAGAAAAAAATAATGGAATCATGAGATTCGCAGGCAAATGGATGACACTAGAAGAAACCATCCTGAGTGAGGTAACCCAGTCACAAAAAGAGAAACATGGCATGTACTCTCTCATATATGGATTTTAGACATAGATCTGGGGAGTGCCAGCCTACAATCCTATTGCCAGAGAGTCTGGGAAACAGAAACTTCATTTACTGGCTGGTTAAGTACTGAGCTGAACTCAAGAAAGCCAGTATCAGAGAGGGAGGACTGATGATCAAAGGGATTAAGACTGGGCTGGTTGAACCCCCAGAAACAGCTGATCAGTCAAAGGTTAACTCTTGAATCCCAGGCATCAGCCTGGGAATCCAGCATGGGACTGATCAAGACCCCCTGAATCTGGGTGTCAGTGAGGAGGCCTAGGTAATCTATTGAGCCTTGGACAGCAGATCAGTACCCATCCCAAGTATACACACGGTCTCTGGACTCCCATAGAACAATGTGAGGTGCACTCTCACCCTGAACTCTTGGGGAAGGGTCTAGGCCCTGCCCTATATGAAATGACAGACTATGGGCACCCCCATGGAGGGCCTCACCCTCCCTGGGGGAATGAGGGGATAACGGGGGGGGGATGGGGGGAGGGCACGGGAGGAGGGGAGGGAAAGGGAGAGGGACCTCGTACTGACTTGTGAAGCAACCTTGTTTCTTATCTAAATTTAAAATGGAAAATAAAAAAATATTAATAATAAAAAAAGAAAAAAATAAATAAATAAAACCAAAAAACCATGAAGCAGGGGCTGGTAAAACAGCTCAGTGATTAACATTGCCTACTATCAAGCCTGTTGACCTAAGTTTGATCCCTGGAACTACATTGTAGAAAGAACTTACACAAGTTGTCCAGGGCACATCCATGCATATACATACACATACATGGATAGACAGACAGACAGACAGGCAGGCAGGCAGGCAGGCAGACGGATAGAATAAAGTATTTTTAAATCTTGAAGCAAAGTCATACACACCAGCTAGGTACATGCCTTTAATGCCAACACTCAGAAAGTAGAGGCAGGCAGATTACTGTAAGTTCAAGACCAGCCTGGTCAACAGAATGAGACCTTGTCTTTAAATGAAAAATAAAATAAAATTATATATACTTATTTGGATTCATCTCCAAGAAGTATTTTAAGTATGTAGTTGAGGGGGGAAACCCACAAAGCCGGGTTCTAAAAAATGGCCAGAAATGCCAAGGGTTAGAGATTTGCATAAAGACACACAGTAATCCAGAGGTTGTTGACAGCGGAAGTCCTTCTGTGTATATGTTTGTCTTATTGGTTGATAAATAAAGCACTGCTGGCCAATAGGGAAGCAACATAGGTGGGACTAGGAGTCGAGAAGGATTCTGAGAAATGTAGTCAAAAATGGAGAATTGCAATGTGATCCTGGGAAGAGAAGACACATCAGGATGGCATCTTCGGGAAGATAAATCTTTATAGAAATATATGTATTAGTAGTCATGAGTTAATACTTAAGACAGAACTAGTGAATGAGAAGCCCTGGACATTGGCTGACAGCATTGTAAGTAATAAAGTCTCTGTGTGTTACTTGGGGTTGATGCGGCTCTGGGACCAGACTAGTGGGAAGAATCTCATTATAGATTGTCCCGAGAACTGCTGCCAGGTAGCTGAATGGAGGAGCCCTTACATTTCACTCAGTTGCCTTCAGTGCACTTCTAATTGTTTAATCAACTGTATTTACCACCTAGGCAATACACAAAACACATTCTTTTACATTGGAAATATAATTTACATTGGAAGACAACTTCTTGGGAAAAATGCTGAAGATTTAACACAGCTTGTCCACACAAGGAACCGGACAGTGTGGGTTCTTCAATTTATAAAACAATGACCCACAGCTGATAATTTCACAAGCTCCCCATGTGGAAGACATGATGCCGGACCTCAAGATGCTTACAAGCAACAAATGTGCCTTTCCCTAAGAAATGAACTTGCTACAAGACTTTATCAGCAACAACAGGCAACGGGGAATATTCTCAAAACACACAATACAATCTGTGGGAGACAGCTCGGTCACTACATAATACCAACCAATTCTTACTTGGAGAGACTATTAAGTCATTTGACTTTTCTTGCAGGCCACACCTGCTGTCTGGACAATTTACTCCAGAAACCAGCAGCTCGGGTGGCTCTCATACTACAATGCCACCAGAAACTGAAGTTACTTCCTTTTAAATGATATCAAGCACTATAATCTTTTGGAAAATGTGGTTATCTTCTGTTACAACATGCTATAGAAAGGGCTTTCCTGTGAGTTATGTTTGGAATGCGTGGATGTCAGTAAACATTTGAAAACTTCAGCTCTCCTAAAGTCTAAAGTCAAGAGTTTCACAACAGTCTGATTGTTTCATTTACCAAACCAATTCTGTTCCAGAAATTAATCAATCTACCAAAAGATTTACTTTATTTTTAATTTGCTTTTGTCCAGTTCAACAGCACTCTAGATAACTTCTCAGCAACTCACTGATGTCATCCTGGGCAAGTCACAGCATGCCAAAGCTTGAGTCTCTTCAACTCTAAGAAAAAAAGATGTCAGAGGAACGAAAATTTACTGTGGAGTGTGTGCCAGATACCACTTAAAGCATGTTATACTACTCTGAACAGATTTTCAAGCATTCTGTCATGTGTTAACTCAAACAACCCTACCCTGTAGTCACAATTATTATTAAGTGGCACATGAGGGAAAGGACACACTCTCAAGTTTCCACGTGTCTCACACAGCAGGTGGCAGAGCAGGATCTGAACAGACAGTTGGAATCCAGAATCCACACTCATTAAGCTACAGCTGCCTATTAATTATAAAATAATAATCTCGCCCAGCTCATAAAATTCCTGTGAAGCTCACATTTAGTCAGACTCATGGATGCATCTGAAAGTTTTAAGTGCTATGTAAATATAAGGTACTTATTACCAAAGTCGTGACTGACTGATAAAATTAACTAAGGAGTTACCTAAGTAAGCAAAAGTTAAACTTTTTTTGTTTTTATTTATTTTTTTATGTTTAAAGGACTGGACTTTAAAATTCAACCTCACATGAATGATGTCCCTGGAAAATCTCTCACTGAATCACTCAGTTTCTTCTCCAATGTTTCCAGAGATGAAAATCTCACAAGCTTACAGGTCAGCCCATTCCAGTTTAGAAATGTCTCCCTTTTTGTCCAAAACAAAATTAGGCTTTTTCACATGACAGCCCTATAAATGCAAACAACTGACATGTACTCACACCACTCAACACATGACATTTAGTAAAGTCCTCTTTAAAACTTAACTCTCCAAATTCAGTGTGATACACAACAAGAGGCTCAAGTGAGATCAGCACCAACACTTTCTTGAATCTACAAGCATCACATGCCTGCCAGTCCTTGGCTGGCAAGGTGATTGTGTATATACCAGCATTGACTTAATTAAAATCTCTAGTTCTCTTAGCAATTTTCTCCATCTCAGTACAGAACTTAATATGGTATCTTTTTGTTTATTTGTTTTGGTTTTTCGAGACAGGGTTTCTCTGTAGCTTTGGAGCCTGTCCTGGGACTCGCTCTGTAAACCAGGCTGGCCTCACAGAGATCTGTTTGCCTCTGCCTCCTGAGTGCTGGGATTAAAGGCATGTGTTGATTAATTTTTTTTTCCATCGTGGTCCATGATTTTAGCCTATAAAAATCTGTGTAAATCTAAATTTTATATGCATACTTTATCTCTATCAACTATGTTTTTTCCATTCCCTTCATAAATACAATTATAACTACATTTTCATCCTAGTCACCAAAAAATGTTGAATAATCTAAAACCCTAAGACACACTAGCTAATACCTTGACTCTGACTGAAAACAATAAATTAAACATGATCTATCAAATAATTATAAGATCCTTACATGACATTTTCTCCACCACCATTTCTTCTTCTAGATTATCGCAGATACATAGAGTACTTTATTAAATAACCTAACACTACAAATATCATCAACAGTTCCTTAGGCTGCCTACTCTTTATATGTATGTATGCATGTATATGAAAAAGTAGGAAATGGTTATTTTAGTTAGTTCGTGTTTATTATACCTGAAAAACCTCTTAACAGAGTATTTTCTTTTAATAAAGGAATAATGAAACCTTCTAAAATATTTTTAAATTTTTCAAAGATATTTATCATTTATTTGTGGGTAATTCAAGTCTGTGGGGAGGTTGCACATGTACCATAGCCTATGTATTGGTTCTCTCTAACCATGCAAGTTCTGGGGATCAAACCTGAGTTTTTGGCTTGGCAACATCTTATCCACACTGAGTTACTTTGCAGCTTAGCGGTCTTTGGGTTTTAGTTGTTGTTGCTGTTGTTGTTTTGTGACAAGGTTTCTCACTTAGGTCTTGGGCTCACAAAGCTAGCAAGGCCCAGAGATCAGCGTCTCTCCACCTCGCTAGTGCTGGGATCATGACTATCATCACATATAGCTTTTGATGTGGGTTCCCAGAACTAAACTCCAGTCCTGAGCTATCTCCCTAGCCCTTCTTATTTTCTCACTTACTGGTTATAAGCTTTCTCTTCCACCTTTCAATACCACCTTTTAAAATGCAAACTGGAAGAGCTCCCAAAACCTCTTTATTTTGTGTATCTCTTTATCATTTCCTTCTTACAGAAATAAGTAGTGACTGTAGATTCTCTTCTGAGTCTTCCAGGCTATAAGTATAATCCAGTCATAATTTACTCTACTATAACTCTAATGCACTTTCCTAAAGACAATCATATATCATTATTGGCACATAATCTTTTCTTTCCTTGTAAATATTACTATAGGAAGTTGCCATTGTCATCATTTTAACCTTACTAACAAATAACTTGGTAGCTGGAATTGTCCTTGAAAAGCAGTTCCTTTCATTGTCCCCATAACCTCCTAACATGTATACTTAAAGTGAAAAAACAAAATGGATTTATACAGGTATAATTAAGCTCTGTTGTCAGGCTCAAATTCTTACTGAAAAAAAAAAAAGGTGGCTATAAATGGTAACAAGATTTCATAGACTCAAAGGTGTCAAGAGTAACTCAACAGGGAAATGACAATCATTTCAACAAATGGTTCTGGAATAAACAGGTTATTCTATTAGAGAAAAATAACTTAGCCATTACTTTTCACAGTACACAAGGATTAACTTGCAATAAATTGCAGATCTACATATAAGAACAAAAATTACCAACCTTGTATCTTCATGCACTGAGATACGCAAATTTTTCTTTTAACTAAAATAAGCACAAACTATAATAGAAAATTGGCAAAAACAGATAACATCAAAATTAAAAACTTGGACAAGAGAGATGGCTCTGTGGTTAAGAGTGCTTACTGCTCTTGCATCTTGCAGAGGACCTAGGTTTGGTTCCCAGCAAGACCTGAGATATAAATAAATCTTTCTAAAACATTAAAACTCCTGTTCTGCTAGAAATAATACTATTAAAAAAAATGAAAGTCAAACCAAACACTAGAAGACATCTGTAAGACATATGCCATCTGATAAAGAGCTTATTTCTACTCAGAATATATAAAAATTTTTACAACTCCATATATTAAAAGATAACAGGTTGGGTTTTTTTTTGTAGGCAAAAATTATTCGAACAGACACATCACAAAAGAAGATATGTGAACAGCCAAGAAATATTCAAAGACTGTATCACTCATCATCAGAGGGAGGCAAATGAGATACTACTATAAATAAAGTCAAAGGAATGACAGAACCAGGTGGCAAAAACAATGAGGACAATTTAGAACTCTCTGATAATAGTGTTGAGAAGACAAAATGAGGCAGACACATTAAAGAGAGGAATTGTAAATGTTAAAGGTTAACTGTGCCACACTACCCAGCATCTCATTGACAAGTACTTATCCCAAAGAAATGAAAACACTTATTTATAAAGATGGTGTGAGAATTCACACAGTCCAAAACTAGGAACAATCTAAATGTCAGCTGGTGAACAGGGCAGCAAATTGTGGTCAATTCATACTTTGGAATGTTCCTCAACCAAAACAAAAGAAGAAGAAGAAGAGATCTACTGATAGCACAGACTGACACCAATTTCAAACCCTAACCCTCATACTGTGTAACCCATTTATATGAAAGTCTGGAGAACACAGAATTACAATGTCAGGAAGTGCAGCAGTGGCAGGCTGTCAGAGCACACTGCCCAAGAAAACAAGAATGTTTAGGCTTCTTGATGGAATTTTTCTGAATCAGGAAGTGATAGAGATTATGTGACTATATAAAATTACCAAAATTCATCAAGCTATACTTCAAATGGATGGATCTTATTTTATATAAATTATACAGCAATCAACCTGGAAAAAAAAACTCTGACAATCACTGAGCATTTTAAATTTTGCTTTATTATACCCAAACTTCATATTTTCAAGAATTCATCTTCTAATCTGCCACTTCCAGATTGGTATAAATGCAAAGAACTAAATAAAGATGAGCACAGAAACAGCTGACTTGAACAAGGGGGAGCTCATGGACCCCAGACTGATAGCTGGGAAACCAGCACAGGACTGATCCAGAACCCCTGAATGTGGATATTAGTTAGGAGGCCTGGGCAATCTATGGGGCATCAGGTAGTGGATCAGTATCTATCCCTAGTATAGAAATGGATTTTGGGAGCCCATTCCACATAGAGAGATACTATCTCAGCCTAGACACACCGGGGAGGGCCTAGTCCCTGCTCCAAATGATATGACAGACTTTGAAGATCCCCCATGGAAGACCTCACCCTCCCTGGGGAGCAGAAAGGGATGGGATAGGAGGTTGATGGGGGGCAGAGGAGGAGGGAGGGAGAGGGAACTGGGATTGACAAGTAAAACAAACGTGTTTCTAATTGAAATTTAAAAAGAGAGAGAGAGAGAGAGCAGCACTCACCTGCCAGCTGTGTGTTGCCCACGGGCTTCAAACAGGACCTACTTTCCAACACACAGCTTGTGGCATGAACTTTGGAAGCCATTTGCTTCCTCAAGGTTTTGCTTAAGTGATAGTCCATAAGGTGATTTCACTTCATGCCTAGGAGCCAGTCACCTTCTGTTCCTTGTGAAATTCATTATGGCTGACTCCTACCACTTTTCCAATTTCAACCTAGCAGCCACTTCCTTGGTGCCTGAAGTCACCATCACTTGGTTTGTGTGCTGCTTGTTTCAACCTCCTCTTCTAGACTCACTGCTTGGTGTGCAGCATTTTATTTGCTAGTCTAACCATGCCTGAACAGTCCCCTGACACCTAACTGGTGCTCTATAAAGTTGCAGAATGACTGATCACAACCTGGTGACACAGGTACCACAGCAAGCATGCAAAGGCAGACTTGAAAGGTTAATGGTCCAACAGTACATAGCTCCTAAGGGGTCAGATTCTGGCCCCTCTGATGCCAAGTCCTAGTCAATTAACTGCACCTTAAGTGTCAATCAGTAGCTTAACAAAGTCACTGCTCTCTACAACAGACTATGTTAGGATTATGGACCCCAGGATCTTAACTCAGATCCCAACACATTCCTTTCCTGAAATTGTATGGGATCAATTTTTCTTTGAAATAGCTGTTTCAGCACGATTATTTTACTGAGATACTCAGCCTGATTGTACTTCCTAGAATAGACACTAATTAGCTGCAATTAAATTTAGAAAATTCCTTACGTAAGAGATGTACATTTTTACTAAATAATGCAGTGCTTACATGTTCATTCAGCTAACAGGAGTCTCTTGTCTCACTCGAGATCAACAGGAGTCTGTTGTCTCACTAGTCTCACACACTACTAGCTTTCACTAGACAACACTTCCTGCCATGACTAAAGAGCAAAATGCAAGACTATGTGTAAAGGCTTTCAATGTACTTATAAGCATGGCATATGTACGGCAACCAAAAAAAAAAAAAAAACGAGTATGTTAAGCAATGTGAGACTTTATCAATGATTCTATTCACTGGGAAGAAATAAAACCTAGGGGGTAAAAAAAGAAAACAGAATGAAAGAGTTTTTGAATGACAGTAAATTTAAATGAGTGAGTCAGAATGAGTCAGCCTCAAATGTATGGCTCAAAACTGTAAAGGGACACTAACATAAATCCTGTGATGTTAATTCTAGCCTTCTTCAAAACAAGGAAGCAATGCTGCTGTATGCTGAATTCCGTCCTTAGCATGGTCACAGTTTTGCCACATGTATCACAGCTATATTATTTAAAGATTAATCCTTACAATACCACCTGCGGATAAAGGTGCAATGGAATTTTACATCTCATATAACTAGCTGCACCACAGGCTTGGTAAAGCCAACTATTGAGAATAAGAATAAGACTGAGCAAACTCTTTTATATTGGGGTAACACAATTTACATGCAGAAAATTCATAAATGCCAAACACTCCTCCTCATTTACCTATTCCACCAATAACATTAGCATCCCAAACTTTAAACTCAAAAGTTTAGCATCCTTTTAACAATTTTTCCCCTTCACACCTGTACACAAAATTTCTCACTAATTTCTTTGTATTATTTTCAATCATCCCTTGCATTTTTTAAAATTTGTCTCATTATTATGTAAGCCCACAACCATATTCTGGCCACGGAATTCAAACATTTGTTTTATTCAAGCAAAGGTACAACAACTGCCAAGTATAACCTGCTAAGATCATGTTGTGTGTCATATACAGCTTGAATCCAAGACTTTAGAATAACATTTCTCTAACTAACGTGAATTTCTCCTTGTATGAAACTAAAGGAAGTGTGATTTGGACAAAAATACCAGAAATAACAGATTATTCACTTATAAAGCCAATGTCAAGAGACTACACCTCCATCCATTTATTACTCAATTCTAGTACTTAGTATTAAAGAGCTCACAGAATAAAACAAATCCATTATGCCTGTCAATCAAGGAGGAGGAAGGGAATGAGAAAAAAGGAAGAAAGGAAATGGGAGGGGGGCCGACACCAGGTAAGTTATTTTTTCAAGAATCAGATTCAATACAATCACTGAAATTAAAAACTCAATTTGACACCAAATTAGATACAACTAAAGAGAAGATCAATTCTTTAACCAAATCTTCCAATATAGATTGAAAGAAGAAGAAAAAGGAAAGTGATACAATTCATGGGCGACATTTAAAACCCAAGGAAATGGTTTCGTATACTTACTAGTAGAGTCCCAGAAATGGAAGACAGTGGAGATGCAGTTTTTGAAGAAATAATAAAAAACTCAAAGAACAAAACAAACATCAACTACTGTTAATATTACGAACTCCAGGTACTTTGGAGGAAAACTTGCAAAAATTTAAGGGCAAAGAAGAAATCTTTTTTTATTTAATTTTTTTCATTTTACATACCAACATCAGTTCCCCCTCCTTCCCCTTCTCCTGCCTCCCCAAGTCCCTTTCTCTCCTCCAAAGAAGAAATCTTAAAAGCAGTCAGAGAAAAAAGGCCAGATAATCTTTAGCAAAGCAGGAATAAAATTCCTAAACAAAAAGTACAAAAAAAAGACAGTGGCATAACAACCTTAAAATACTGAAAGAAAATTACTAGCAACTTAACATTTCAACAATTTAAGAACACTCCTCCAAATTTAAAGGAAAGACACTTGCAGATAAACAGAAACAGAAGAACACACCCTGGAACTGAGCTCATTTCTTGTGGTTTTCTGGGTGTCTGTACCTGGACACTTGTAATATAAATCCCAACATGTCAAAACAATGCTCTACAGTCTGGCCCTGTGGTCACTGCACGCTGCCCCTCTCCAGCCGTGCAGCCCAAAATCAAGCCCCAGAGTGCCTCTTCCTCCAACAATTCCTCCAACAATTCCAGCCCGTATGGTCACCACACTGGTTACTTCAGCTCACTTGTTATAAACAAACCCTGTCATTTAATCCTAGTCAAACTGAAAGTATCATACTTAAATGTATCTTAAAATCTCAAACAGATTCACTCTCCTCTGCTACAAAAGAAGGGCAAACATGAGGACTGCTTTCCTAGAGTTTTTGTCAATGTTCAAATTCAAAGTACAATGTCTACATTTAAGCATAGCTTACTTTGCCTAATATTAGGAGATGTTTCATAATTATCTTGATGACATACCTAGCTTAAATGCTAACACCATTTTATTTTAAAAAAATAAAACACTTTAGGGGAGAAAATCATAGAAAAGCAATGTTAGCCATTAAGACTGTTAAAATTTCTAAATTAAAAGTTCAAGAAATGAAGGTATTCTGTCTAAAACCACAGACTGTGTGCACATGTATACAAGTGTGCATACATATACCAATATAGATATACTGTTTATAATAATACACTATAACACACAAACTAAGAGGAGTTTCTGGAAATTAAACATTAAAAGTATTAATGTTTCAGCATACTTAAGTTAAAGGCAACACTTACTGACCCAAATAACAATGTCTACTTCTCCTCACTCTAAGGCAAAAGAATTAGAATCTCAGACTGGACATGAGTACCCGCCTTTCAACCCAGTACTCAGCAGGCAGATTTTTTTTTTTTTAAATTCAGGGCCAACCTGATCTACAGAGCAAGACTGCGGCATAAGACCTGTCTCAAAAACAAAAACAAAAACAGAATTCAAATTTTAAAAACACAATAAAAAAGTATATAGCTTAAGGACATTTTAAAACTCAGTAACAGTGACTTTCATTTTAAACCTAGTCTATCTTGTATATTCCAGGTACAGCATAACAAGATTCATTAGAACCTTCTCAGCATAGGTAAGAATCTTCTTACCATTAAGGAACAAAGAAAAGATATGACTATCATACAGGGGCTTTCTTCATGTATAACCTAGTCCTAAAACATTTGCCCCTTCCCATACCATCACAGCAACTTTCTCTAAAAGAGGAAGACACACTGCTGGGTTAGCTGCTATTTGTCGTTTGTTTGTTTTTAAGGTTCCTAAATTAAGCAACACTTCACTTACCACGCTGTCTCAAATAACAACGAAGCAGAGACCTGGAGGCCAACAAAGAAGGAAGGGGGAAAGGTTTCTACAAAGTAAAAAAGCAGGTTTCCAAATAGCAATAAAGGTCATTATTCAAAACCAAGTCTCTCAAAACCTTCACTCAAAACAATTGTTTATTTTCATTGAGAATTACTTTTACGATTAAGACCAAGTAGATGGTTGCTTTCATTCCAAGTTAAAGACTAGACACAGAAAATTAGAGATGGGGAACATATACTAACATATACTGAACCCGAGATCTGTTCCAGCAACCACATTACACTGGCCAGCTCACAGTCACCTGTAACTCCAGCTCTACTGGGATCTGATACCTCTGACCTCCTTGGGCAACTGCACTCAAGTATATATGCTCACACTGAGACATACACATAATTAAAAACAATAAAAATAAATTATTTCAAAAGTCAGAAAAAATTTAAGTATAAAAAAAATAAGAACTGCCAGGCAATGTTGGTGCACACCTTTACTCCCAGTACTCGGGAGGCAGAGACAGGCGGATCTCAGTGAGTTCAAGGTCAGCCTGGTCTACAGAGCTAGTTCCACGACAGCCAGGACTATTACACAGCAAAACTCTGTCTCAAAAAAAGAAATAAAAACCACTTAAACTAAATATAGTCTAGGAAAAATATTATACTCTATATGATATGGTAAGAACTTAAAATAAAATTTCAAGTAATTTCATCAAGAATTCTTAAAATAGAGGCTGGAGATAGGCTCAGTTGGTAAGAGCAGTGGCTACTATTCCAGAGGACCCAAGTCCAAGTCCTAGCACCTACACGGGAGCCTACAATCATCATTAACTCCAGTTCCAGGGATCCAAAGTCCTCTTCTGACCTCTTCAGACAATAAGTACACACGTGCTGCACACACATACATAAAACACTCACACATATAAGACAAAAAATACTTTTTTTTTTAGGTTTTTACGAGACAGGGTCTCTCTGTATTGTTTTGGAGGCTGTCGGTCCAGCCCAGCCTCGAACTCACAGAGATCCGCCTGCCTCTGCCTCCCGAGTGCTGGGATTAAAGGCGTGCACCACCACCGCCTGGCCAAAAAATACTTTTTTAAAAAAGCTGTGCTTCATGCATTGAGGAAATAATAATAACCACAGAGCTGGAGAGCAGGCTCAGCAGTTAAGAGTACTTGCTGTTCTTCCAAAGGACCAAGTTTGGATCCCAGCACCACATCAGGCAGCTCCTAACAGCTTTGGGTATCTGATGCCTCAGGCCTCTGCAGGCATGTTCACTCAACTCATATGTACATATCTACACGAAGACACACACCTACATAATTAAAAATGATAAAAATAATATTTTTAAAGTCATATTGGGTGATCACTTTGGCAGCACATTACTAAAATTAGGATGATAAAATTAGGATGGAGAAAATTAAAATTAGCACGGCTCCTGCCCAAGGATGACATGTAAACTCATAAAGTGTTCCACATTAAAAGAGAAGAAAAGAAAAAGAAAATTAAAATTAAATAAAGGAAACACATTGGAGCCAGTGAAATGGCTCTTCAGGCTTGCCACCAAGCCTGAAGACCTGAACTCAGTCCCCATAATCCACATGGTGGGCTGGCGTCAGGCAAATGACATTTCATTAGTATGTATTGGAATTGTCAAACACTTCAGGTTCCTATCCCATATTCACATAACTTCTCTGCTAATAAGAACCCAAATCATTATAATACAAATGCTACAAGATTTTTAAAAAAGCAGTTTCCCTAACAGCTTGCAATAGTGGTCACATGGTAATGGTAGGTGGTTTAGGAGAAAGCAGTGACTTTCCTTACACATGTAACATCCACTCTAGATTTTTTTCTTTTTCTTTTTCCTTCTGATGACTTTTGGACCTAAGGACACAACACAGCTACTAGCCCACACTCACGAGGGCAAAGACTGAATGTAAAATAAGAACTCAAAGCAACTAAAACTGCCCTACTGAGTCCAACAACCTATATAGTGTGAGCTACTCGCCATCTCTGTGTAATTCTAACACTACACATGGTACTCATACTTCTGACAGCAAGCGTCTTCCCAGGAGTTAGGAGCCACATGCACTTCTCTAGCCCAGCTGCTGCATCTGTCCAATGTGCACTTGGTTGTCTCAGTCCACATGGAAACCGGTTACGCTTCCTTTCCTTTCTTCAGTCATATTCCAAACCTCCCATTTCCAAACCCAGGTTTCTCGTGGTAATCAACATACAAAAGAACATAGCTGCACACCAGGTGTGTACACAGACACACCCAGCCAACAAGAGAGAAACCAGAAGCAGGAAGCGGGGCTATCAGAACCACCACTCCAAAACACTGCTTCATTGACATTTTGGATTGTGCACTTTACAGAAACATAAGGGCCTTCAAAAAATTATTTAAAACTTCAAGGGATATTCAAACATTCTTAAGGAATACTTTCATTAGTCTGAGCCATACTTTTGAGATCCAGCATGTATAATCTGTTAATGTTTCTGGTAATGGCAGTGAAGGCAGCAGATGTTCAGGTAATCATCATTAAAGCTCTCTATGACTAAGTAGCATAATGACCTTTATTAATCACTGCATCTGGTGTCTGCCAAATGGGAGAGAGACAATACTCAAGCAGGCCATTTTCAAAGAGTCACAGTTACTTGAATGAAGATGCTTCAGCCTGTTTAAATGGCATTTAAATTATATTATGAAAGCCGTACAAACAAACATTTAATTCCAAGCACCAATCTAAATAAAATAATTCACTGCAACCCAAATTACTCTCTGGAGAATGTTCATAATATTTACTGGGCAGTCTGTTTCAGTAACAAAGTAATACTAAGAATTGAATGCTCTCAGTACTTAGGCAACTGATTACATCTACCAATTATCTGTTATTTGTATGTGCATTCATCACAGATGGTAAACTATCGGGAAGTGAACACCAGACAAGCTCAGGCATGGACCACTGTATTCTTCAGATTAACTTTCTCCTAAACTCAAGGCCATGGCTAAGTAAAAAACAGAACTCAAAAAAAATTATAAACATACATGCTATAAGGTAGTGTGTAGACAAATGCTCCAAAAGCTACTCTAAATCATTCCAAACGGATCTGGACATCTCTGCTCTCCCATGCCCAGCTATTTCCTATGCCATCCACCCTGACAAAACTCAAAAGAGCACAGATACTTTCAGTGTCTCAGTGTTTTCACATGAAAAGCCACACACTGATGTGTACTTGCAGTTTTGTAACAATCCATTCTTCACCAACATAATGTAAGATAGCACACACAATCGTACAAGCTATCTCAATGCAGCTATCAACACTGTTATATACTATTATACTAGTAAGTGAATGTGTTGTATCATACACCACAAGCAAACATCAGCCTACAAGTTAGTTTTATGGGTTTTTCCCCCCAATGTGGATTCAACAACCCTAAATCAAACCTTGCTTGCTACATTATGTGGCATTCTTTGATTTTGATATTGACTATGTTTTCCTGTGTGATAAGTGTTTGAGTGCAATCAGGACAAACACAGGAGATAATTTAAAGAACTGAGAAGCCAGGCCCAGAATCTTGTATTAAAGTGTCATGCAGAAGGTGCTGAGAGTGGTGATTTGCATGTCACGGTATTGCAGACTAGTGAAGGGTAGTAAACAGCAATGATCTTGTTCCTCTCTCCACAGAGACACATGGACAGAAGCAGACACTCTCAGAGCACTTTTCAGACTGCCATCACAGATGGTGGAATGGGTTTGGGGTTTCTGTCACTTCAGAGAGTACTTAAACAAATAGAGTTTTGATATTAATAGAAACACTAGTTACTTTTCAAAACCAAATGGTTCTTCTATTCAACAAATACACCCTGAACATTACTACATGCATAAGTGAGATGCACATATTAAGGGAGTTTACCCACCGTCTAAAGAGGAAATCATCAGCATTAAATAGTTTTAAACAAAAGGCAGCAAGAGCTGAAACAGGAGTAACAGACTAGATGAGGATGGTAGAAAGTCAGTAACTGCAAGGCACAGGCTGACAAAGACACTGCTCTGTCCAGAAGCCTCGATGTGCATAACAAATACTTACAGGGTAGGCAGAAAAAATGTGAAAATAAAAAATACACTTAGCAATATGAACAAAGGAGTCAAAACATAATGGGGAAACCCACAGAATCAGCTGACCTGAGCTAGTGAGAGATCACTGACTCAAGTCTGACAAATGGGGAACCTGCATAAGACGGAACTGGACTCCCTTAATATAGGTGACAATTGTGCAGCTGGGGCAATATATGAGGCCACTGGCGATGGGTCCAAGATCTAACACTAATGCACAAACTGATTTAGTGGAGCCCATTCTGTATGGAGAGATGCCTTGCCCAGCCTAGACACAAGGGTATGGGGGGTGGAGAGGTACCTTGGTTCTGCCTCAATGAGATGATGAGACAGACTTAGTAGACTTCCTAGAGGAAGTCTTACCCTCTCTGAGGAGCAGGGCGTAGTGGGCGGAGTGAGAGGGAATTGGGATTGGAATGTGAGAAATAAATTAATAAATAAAAAAATCAACAGAAAATAGAGAAAATATAAATATTACTAAACAATATATAAAATGCAAAAATCTGAATGTTGATTACTTAATAAACACTTGATTAATTAACAAATATGTTTTTGCCACTTTCCAGGAGCTGGTCTAAGCACTTTACAAATATTGATTTACTTTCTCCACAATTAACTACCTTATAAGAACATCTGTCCTGCTGGGTGGTGGCAGCAACAGCGCACACCTTTAATCCTAGCAATCAGAGGAGGCACAGGCAGGCGGATCTCTGCGAGTTACAATCCAGTCTGATCTACAGAGTGACTTCCAGGATAGCCAGGGCTACACAGTGAAACCCCATCTCAAATAAATAAATAAATAAATAAGCAAACAAACAAACAGAAGAACAGAACATCTGTCCCCTTACACTATGAAGAAATTAAGGCATACCAAGAAACTGAGTAACCTGCCCAAGGGCACATGATCTAGTAACTACTAAATTCAAAAGGCAAACCCAGGCAAGCAGCTGGAGACAGAATCTATGCCCTGCCATCTGATGTCATTATGGCTACTGAACACTTCCCTTCTGCAGATATAACTGAGGGTTGACACATTTTGTCTTATTTAATTTTAATTATTCAAATAACCACGTGGAAAATTCTCCTCACTACTCAGCACTGCGGCTACTGGCCGCCTAAAGAGAGGTCAAGTCTTTCGGGTTAGTCCATCACACTCAGTTTTAAGCATGTAATCAATTCAAAAGTAGCCTTTCACTAAGTTAAGAGTTTCAAGATGTGACTGACTGAAAACTTCCTTTTCAAATGCTGTCCTTCAAAAGCTCTCTCTACCATGTCTACAAAATGTCACATGAACCAATGAGCTAATAAAAGGGCTCATTTACCCAGAGACAACTTTTTTTTTTGAGGAAAAGAAAAGGTCATATAATCTGAACTAAATATATTTCCTGAACACAGTCTTGATAAAAAACTTTTTATCAATTAACTTTGCCTAAAAATACACATAACTCGGACTTCAAATGTTACATTTCTAAATTTAAAGGCAAATCATTTTGCCTTGAGTTTTCAAAATACAAGAAAATGGGCATTGTCTTAGTCAGTGCTCTAATGCTGTGAAGAGACACCATGACCACGGCAACTCTTATAAAGGAAAGCATTTAACTGGGGCTGGCTTACAGGTTTACCCATTATTGTCACTGCAGGAAGCATGGTGGCACATAGGCAGACAATGTGCTGGAGAGGGAGCTCAGAGTTCTATATCTGGATCTTCAGGCAACAGGAAGAAGAGAGCCACTGGTCCTGGCTTAGGCATTTGAAACACCAAAGCACACCCCAGTGACACACTTTCTCCAACAAGATCACACCTACTCCAACAAGGCCACACTTCTTAATGCCACTCCCTAACCATTGAAGTATGAGTCTATGGGAGTCATTCCTATTCAAACCACCACAGGTGCTGTCACAGAAATTCATAAAGATCACTGTACTGCATCTAACCACTGGCCTCAAGGCTGTGCATATTGTCCACGACATAAACACCAATTCACCAACTAAGAGATTGAGGGCACAATATACACAACAGTGAAGCAGTACTACCAAGCTCAACAAAATGCTAACAGCAATTCACATGTCCTCCTTACGAGGTATCAAGTCCATGTATCGTATTCCATTCAGAGCTCACAACATTCTTGTCAAGTAGTCACCAGTGTCACCCCTACTGTTCAGAATCCAATGCACACAGCCAACGTGTGAACAAACCCAGGACTGAGAGTCCCCATCTGTGTCTGTGGAGTTTGTGCTCTTAAACAACCGTCCAATATTGCCTTTCCAGATTAGCAATCTCTCACATAACTATGTTATCAACTCAGTAGTAAGCTGTGAAAATCCCCAAAAGTGATTCGTATTTATACCAGAATCCTGACTTTCTAAGACAACTAGGAAATATTTATTTCATTGCATATGTATCTGTGTGTATGCAAAAAAATTAAATACTCAAAAGAGCATTAGGAATTGCTACCATTGCCCAAAAGGTTACTATAAAAACAAACAAAAAGTAGAGTATAATGTTAAGAGCTGTAGGAAGTCTTGGGAAACAGACATTCACAGACTTACATCAAGTCATGACAGCAAAACAAGATCACAGGTTACCAGTAACCCCACCACCACATTGCAATGATCCTATTTGTGTTTCCCCTTACTAAAAATATCAGTGTCACAAAAAATAAAGCTGTACATTAAAAGACTGTATATTTAAATGACACCTTTTTACTTCGTTTTAAATCTTTATCACGGTAGATTTATCACTTAGGATTTATCTGACAATAAAAGTCAGGGTTGATACATGTGTTTCAATGTCACTGGTGGCACAGAAGTCCCAACTTCTGTATTTCCCTTATATCTTACTGCTTTTGTGCTACTCGAGGGCTTGCATTCACATTCCAGGAAAAAGAAGACTATAGCAAAGCAGTGCAACACATCTCAATAGGCAAATTTCCCAGAAATTCCTAGCAGAAACTGGCTTACAAAAGCTAAGGATGTCATCAGACAGCATTGGAGACTTACAGAAAAACTTGCCCCACCTCTCTGATATACCCACCAAGTATTTTTAACTGCCTTGATTTATGACTTTCTTTGTTCTGTAAAACTATAAAACTTCATGAAACTACTTCCACCTTAAAACATGGAATATATGGTAAATCTGTGTTCCCCCATGGTTACTCAAAATGGCTTCAGAATAAACTCTCTCTTATTCTTAAAGGTGAAAGCTGTGGGGTTTTGTTTTTTGTTTTGTTTTGTTTTTTGTATCAACAAAAGTTTTCATAATTGATGTTTGCAGAGATAAATATATTTAGCCCATGTCCTACTTTGCTTTCTGTTGCTGTGATAAAACACTAACGAAATGCAACTGAAGGAAAAGGTTTATTTGACTTAGAGGTCCATCATTATAAGAAGCCAAAATAGGAACTCAGTGCAGGAACTCAAGGCACGAACTGAAACAGAGATCATAGAAGAACTACTATATTCTGCCTTGCTTCCTTATAAAACTTCTGCAAATCTTTATGTTAAAAATTTACATACATGTTCTTTGAGAAGAAAATGGAGAGTCTGAATCATTCAGATTCAATCACATTTAGCATACCTCTGTTGAATGTAATATTCTCAAAAATGCTTAACCAGATAATCATGAGGTTTTTAAAGAGAAAGCAGCCGCCTGGACAACCACAGTCCCAGCAGTCAGTCACCTTTATGTTTAATGCACACCGAAGAGACTGTGGGTTTGACTATTCAGTCTGCTTAATAACAAGTACTCTACTAGCTTTGGTGAGCACGGCCCTAGACACAGACACAGACTAAGGCAACCTCAGAGGAAACTGTGATGGTTTATTTGCTGTTGAACAAAGTATCGCTCACCCCTTCATCTCTATTTCACAAGGCTGTATACTGTTGAACTTAGTTCCTGAAGGCTGTGCTTTAGAACGCACTGCCCATAGGGTTACTCTGACTAAAAAGACCTCTCAGACAAAATCATCCTAACAATGGCAAGCTCACTAGATAATGAATTGCAAAGCTCTTCTCTTGCCCAAGGTAATCTAAACCAATCCTACAAGTTTGTTTACAATCCTATACCAAAGAAAACTAACTCTGAAAATTTCATAAGCCATTTACCATAATTATTTCATTTTCAACTTTGATATTCTAATACAATGTCTTCACAAACTCATTTTCTATCTTATTTGCTAATGTTAATATAAACACAATTTTAAAATGCTACATTTGCTCTATATCACCCACATTTATAAGACATTAAAATAAGTGTCACTTTAAGCCTTTTTTTTTTAAACACACATGCACACAGGCATCTCTCCACGGTAAACTCTTATTACCAGTGTTTTATAAGTTAGCTACACCATTGGTTTGCAACCCATGGGTTGTGACCCCTTTGGGGTTCCAATAACATTTCATAGGGGTTGCATATCAGATACTTATAATTTATAACAGTAGCAAAATTACAGCTATGAAGAGGCAATGAAAATAATTGTATGGTTGGGGGGTCAGCACAACATGAGGAACTGTATTAAAGGGTGGTAGCATTAGGAAGGTTGAAGACCATTTCTCTACATGACACTGCTTTTCTTAAGGAGATTGCCATTATTTAAAAACTGTTTGGCTAGAGAGCTGGTTAAGCCTGTATATTGTTCTTACAGGGACCCAAATTCAGATCCCAACACCCATGTCCAGCAGCTCACATCTGTCTTGTAACGCCAGTTCTAGGTGATTTTTTCTTGTCTCCATAGCACCTTACAATCACTGCACACACGCGTGTGCACACACACACACACATAGACACTTTTAAAAATAATCAAAATAAGTCTTTTAAAATAACCATTTCTCTTACAATAAGAAAAATACAACAGTATTTTGTGCAGGGGCCATGCTAATCTTCTCTGTATCATTCCAATTTTAGTATATGTACTGCCAAAGTGAGCACCAACAGTATTTTGCAAAGTAACAAAAATAATGAATGTTAATGACATAATTAACACAGTTAAAAAAGGTCTGCTAGGCCAGGTGGTGGTGGCGCACGCCTTTAATCCCAGCACTCAGGTGGCAGAGGCAGGCAGATCTCTGTGAGTTCGAGGCAGGGCTGGACCAACAGCCTCCAAAACAATACAGAGAAACCCTGTCTTGTAAAATCCAAAAAAAAAAAAAAAAAAAGTCTGCTAGGTTTTCTCAGAAGAAAATCTCTTCATAAACTTCTTTAATTTTCCCAGTTAGAGAAAATCCTACCTGAAACAAATTTAAAATCTGAGAGTAAAAGACACACCATCACCTTAAAGTGCCATATCTTTTGGCAATGTTCTTTCCTTTTTAAGATTTGTTTATTTATTATGTATACAATATTCTGCCTCCATGTATGCCTGCATACCAGAAGAGAGAACACAGAAGAGGGCACCAGATATCATTATAGATGGTCATGAGCCACTATGTGGTTGCTGGGAATTGAACTCAGGACCTCTGGAAGAGTAGCCAGTGCTCTTAAACTGAGACATCTCTCCAGCCCCCAGCAATGTCCTTTCTATACTCATATAGTATATTCTGGCACTTAGTAGATACAAAGACATACTTTCAAAGACAAGTAAAACAATACCGGGGTTAAGAGTTGGCTCTGTGGTTAAAAGCACTTGCTCTTGCAAATGACCTGGGTTTGATTTCCAGCACCCACATGGAGCCTCACCACCTCCTCAGGCAATAGGTACACATGTGGCATACAGAGATATACGCAGGCAAAACACTTATATACAAAATAATAAGATAAATCTTTAAAAAATTTTAAAAAGAAAACCAGCACGATCTTCTGTCATAGGTACATCCCAAGTATCTATAATTAAAAACATAAAAACTAAGAGAAACATTCCAATAAAAAATTCTTACTGTAAAGGTCAAATTATGAATCTGACATTTTCAAACAGATTGAGAGTACATTAATTATATTCTTCTGAAATAGTAAATGTAGTAAAAATTTTTTAGTGCTTACTTATTAAAATCCTACCACTTAGAGGGGAATGTAGTATACTTCAGAAGGGGATGAGAAAAGAAAGCAGAAAATAGAAGGTAATTACAAAGTACCCTAAATAAATAACCCATCACCATCCAAAGGCAAACAATGACAGCTCCTCTGCTTTCTGAGATACAACTTTGATCATTTAAATACCATGTTCTACCATAAAATAAGTAAAAGGCCAATTTCCCCATTTCTTGTTGTGTTTGGTTTTTTGTTTTCAGTTCTACTGTTTCATATATGATTGAGCTGCCTGTCATGGTATCACCTTACACCATTGATTCAAAGCTGTTTACTCAGGATATTTGGAATCTCATGTTTTATTTTCAAATGCTACCATACCATGCTAAAACAAGTATTTTGAATCTGCATTTAGCATCATCTAAGGTACACTGGCATTACCCACGTCTGTAAAACCAGACTGCTCTACCACAGCACATACGAGTGAAGGACGGCAGGCTCACACGTGCGTAGGCCGGTGCGTACATTTACTAGCTGCCACACTTCACCCAGAGACTAAGGAGTGAAAGCGCCAGTCATCACCTTAGTGGATGGCCTGTGGATGCTGAAAATCCATCCCTAGTTAGCACGATAGAGGATTACTATTTCAAACATTCAAAAAGCAAAAATATACATGTATGTCTTCTAGCATATTTGCATTCGATCATTTTAAGACAGGTAAGTCAGATTTGCAATTTTAATTATTTTTACTGTATTTCAATATTCCTCAAGTATATGCTCCAAATACATGACTGGTTTCAATATAAACAGTGCTGATGAAGCATACAATTTTAAGCAGGAAAAAAGTGACTGTTCACTAAGAAAGACAAGCTCACCATGCACTGGTCAAGTTCTTACTTTACTATTATTTATCAGCTAGTCACAGAAATAAGAACCACCTACTTCTTCCCTATTACATGAGGCTTCTAGCTTGCTCCCTTCTAACTCTGCAGTGATTAAGAGGATTATAGCAATTATTTGCCTACCACCAAAATCCCTTCTGCAAGAGGATCTTTGCAATGTGAAAACACTGTCACAGCAGAGTGTAATAACTCCCTCTTGGTTTCTGTATCTTTTAATAAAATAATATGTTTGGGGCTTAAAATAGGAATAATGAGCATTTTAACAGCGATGCTGTACTACCTGGTCCTTTTCAGACCCTGTAATAATGCAGGAAGGTAAAAGCACACATGAAAACACAATGCTTATAGCTGTTCTTTAGATCAATACTTATCGAAGCCTCTAAGTGCCTTCAAGTGCTCTGGTGGTTCACTCTGCGGATGCTCCTACCTTCCTTCGCGGTGGCTGCCTTCTGCCTTGATGGTGTCACCAGCTCCTTTACAATCTGCAAGACTTGAATCATCGCTAGTTAACAAGCCAAAGCTCCAGCTGCTTCCACTAGAGATCCAACAGGTTTCATCACCAAGAGCTTAACGCATTTCTGCTCTCTGAACGCTGAAGCACGAACACAGTTCAACTTCAGAGAAATAAATGCTTTGCCTAGATACAATGACGCTCTGGAGCAGTTAACAGAAAAAAAAAAAATGAGAGAGTCAGCTCTATCTTCCTGAGGAAGACTCCAGCCCATGTGAAAAGGCCATCCTCACAGTCCAAACTGTGCTACTGTGCAAAGCACACACTACTTATGCACCAAACTGAGTAATCTGTAAATCACTAAGCACAGCAAAAAACACTCCATACAAAAGCCATGACAAGAAAACCCAAGTCTGTGTTATAAATTCTCAACTGATATCACAGATGCTATGTGCAAATTTTTAAGTAAAACCAAAATACCCTGTACTGTCGAAAGCTTTAATACTGTCTTCCAATTTCTCAAAAACCTTATATTTGAATCAGAAAATGTGGTAAAAATAAAAATCTATCTTGTTAACTCCAACCTTCCAGATTTGCATAAAAGATATAGTGCCTCAAAAATAGCCTATAAATTCCTCTCCCCTCCCTTCTTCTCTCTCCTCCTCTCCTCCCTTCCTCCTCACACACACCTGACTTCTCAGTAAATGACTATAAGTCTAAGTTTACATACACATGAAATTCCCCCAAGAAGTCCACAAATTCATTGGTCTCAACACAGAGACATGGGCCAGAGAATTCAAAACAAGCAAAATTGTTGCTTCTGGCTTTTAATGGTTTCAATAGCAGAACTGCAGCGATACTCAATGAATACTTAATGCCTGTGCTTCATATTCCAGTTATCACACTTCTTTCTCAAAGTGACCTACAGTAACTAAGGGAAAGAGGGGTCCGGATGGACCCTGCTAAGTGTTATATTACTACAGTGATCCCCATCAGAAAACCTCTTCCCTTTTGCTCTATCATCATCTGGTTTTCTTTCTTTCCTATTCAGTATGTTGATATTTTTAACATCATAAAATAATAGATCCTGGAGAGAATCAGAAGCAGTCCCTTTGCCTTCAGATAGACAGTTAATGACTTATTTGTTTTCCCATTTTTCAACTGAGGTACTTGATGAATCCACATGTTAAAAGAAAAAATAAAATCTTGCTTTCTCAGCGGCTATGACTTCTTTGTAAAAATGTACAGCTTTAGGGTTCAGGGCAAATTTTTCAGTTCTTCTAGGAAAAAGAGCTTCAGCATGTGCGTATACATCACTCACAACACAGAGAGAGCACTACACTACAGACCTGTGACAGCAGGAAATACTTGCAAGGAAGGGCAGAACAGAGTGACTACGTCAACTACTTGCTAGCTTTAGTGTGCATGTCTGTATTAGTAAAGCACAGTTCAGGGCTGCAGATACACCGCAGTGGTAGACTGTTGCCTAGCACAAGGTCCTAGGCTGGGTTCCCAGCTGGGAGGTGAGTAGGAAGCAGGGAGGAATGGGAGGTTGAAGACTGGATAGAAACAAATCAAACTCCATTCCTTCTATCCTTGCTCCATTTCCTAGGGCAGTTTTGAACAGGTAATAGGTTTAAATTCCTAGCACCTCTCTTCTTAAAAAGCTGAGTAGTAACCACCTTTCCCTCCCTCCCTCTAGCAGACCAAACCAAGGTCAAGAAGCAAGTACTTTACCACTAAGTAACATGCTAGCCCTGAAAAGTTAGCTCTCTTCCAATATTCTTCCTTCTACGGTAATGAAGGGAGAGACGGTGCCTTATCCTCCCAATAAACATTATGTTTGATGAAAAGAACACAAAATCCATTTTCCATAAATTTCAGTTGCATTATCCCATTCTACTGGATTAGTTTTGATTTGAAAATGAAAATCACCATCAAACATACTATCAAAGCAATTGAAAAATTCTCCTTCAAGTGATCCTAATGTTTGGTCTCTATCCTAGAAAAATGTTATGGGAAATGCTAACTATACAGGGATAAGTAAGTACAGAAGGCACAAAAACACAAGGATTCCACTACAGAGAGAGTAAAAAAGAAAACCATCAAAATGGTACCCATAATTTTTCCTGAGTCAGTGGTTCTCAAAGGGTCACGACCCATTTGGGAGTCAAATGACCCTTTCACAGAAAAACACATATATTTACATTACAATTCATAGCAGTAGCATAATTACAATTATGAAGTCGGAACAGAAATAATTTTACGGTTGGGGCATCACCACAATAAGAGGAACTGTATTACAGGGTCACAGAATTTACAAAGCTTGAAAACCTCAACACGAAAAGTTCACTTTCACAGCCGGGTGGTGGTGGCCCTGCATGCCTTTAATCCCAGCACTCGGGAGGCAGACAGGCCATCTCTGTGGGTTCGTGGCTAAAGGTAGTTCCAGGACAGTCAAGGCTACACAGAGAAACGCTGTCTTGAAAAACAAAAACAAAAAAGTCACTTTCTCTCTGCTCTCCCTCGCCCCAAAGCCTTCAGCAGATCTGCAACAGACACTGCACTTGTGGGAAATGAGCCTCTGTTGTTTGAACCACTGAATGTGTTTTTGTTGTTTTTGTTTTGTTTGAGGTAGGGTTTCACTACATAACCAGGTTGGCCTTGAACTTGAACCCTCCTTGTTACTGCTTTTATTACCTCAGCATAGTTTGGCATGGCTGAAGGATATGGGTTGTATTAACTTTGCTTTGCAATAACAAAATCTCAGATAACTGGGACTGGAGAGATGGCTCAGTGGTTCAAAGCACTGGCTGCTCTTCCAGAGGACAAGAGTTCAATTCCCAGCACCCACATGGTAGCTCACAGGTGTCTGTAACTCTAGTTCCAGCAGATATGGCATCCTCACACAGACATACATGCAGGCAAAACATGAATGCACACAAAATAAAAATAAATAAATTACTTTTAAAAAATCTCAGATAACCACCTTGGGTAGTTTGAATAAAAATGGCCTCCAAAGCCCCACAGGGAGAGGCATAGTTTAGAAGGTGTGTCCTTGTTGGAGGATGTATGTCACTGGGAGTGGGCCTTTCAGATGCTCAAGCCAAACCCAGTGTCTCTCTCTCTTCCTGCTGCCTACCAATCCAGATGTAGAACTTTAAACTACCTCTCCAGCACCATGTTTGCCTGAGTGCACTATGCTTCCTACCATGACAGTAATGGACTAAACCTCTGAATTGTAAGCCAACCCCAATTAAATGCTTTCTTTTATAAGAATTGTCATGGTCATGTTGTCCCTTCACAGCAATAGAAACACTGAGAGACCACCATAACATGAGAAGAGGGTTCCTAAATAATAGCATTATATAGAAATGTTTACATTCTTCTTTTTGCTCTATTTTTATAGTAAATATAATTTATTATTTCTTTTAAAAGAGGGAAAGACTTTTCTTTTTTAAAAACAATCCATCATCTTCTTAAGAAATACATACACGTAGTCTTAGCCAGCACTAGACCCTACATGCTGATGCAATACTCACCTCCCAGGTAAGGTGAGCCCACTGGTTCAATAGTGGCACTTCTGTCACAGAGTAACTAACAGCTTTTTTCTTTCTTTCTTTTTTTTGGGGGGGGGGACTTGAGGTCTGCTGCACAGGAATAAATTTCACGCCTGGTACTTTAATCCTGGTCAAAAGCTCATGACTGGGAGGCCATAGGCCCTGAGTAAAACTTGCTATTGTTATTTTGCTAAATGGCCATGCTGTCAAATTGCCTTCTAAGTACTTGTTTCTATCTATAGATGTAGCCAACCAAACTCCCAGCACAGATGGCTAGATGATCTCTAGGCATCATGCCTTACTGAAAAGCTACTGGAAGTTGATAGCTGCTGGGGGAGGGAATCATTCTTTGAGGATGTGGTCATTGATAGGTATATCACACTTGAGTGAATGGTCTCACGCCCATGCTTATAAGGGCAGCAGTAACTGGATTTTAAAGATTAAAAGAAAAAGACATGAAGTTGGGAGGAGATATGTTGGGGAAGACATGGTAGGAGCTGGAGGGAGGAAATGTGTAGTAGTAACAACAATAATAATAACTGTCTCTATATGTTAAAGATCTATTAGAGCTTGGAAGACAGAAGAGATATCATAGATACCCTTGCTACCTGCAGAAACTGTGAGCTGCTGCTTTCTACAATAGAGGCACTCTTACCCAGAAATGTGCTTCCTACATTTGTACTGTTGCTACACATTACCATTCCCCAAACCAATTACTTTTTGGTAACCCCCAAAATGTTGACTTCCTTCTTCTCACCATCATATCCAAAAAAGACTGAGACTGAGACTGAGACAACAAGAAGAGAGATGCAATGACTAGAACAAAGTCACTATCTACTCTGCCCCCAGCAGACAACCAACCCGACTTCATCCACCTACTTTTTCCAGGTGAAAATACTAGGCCAAAGCATTTCAGGTGAATGGATCAGTATCAGGAAGTAATTAATGGTGAAAGGTAGGAAGAAAATTAGCTAGACAAAGGGAAGAAGACTTTCCCTGACTTCTCACTCATCAAAAGAAAAACAAAACAGAAAAAGAACAAGACTGGATCTGGTGTCTAATGAATTGTTTCTCTCATTCATTTAGCAAAATCATGAACAAATTTTCACTGGGGCATCTTGTTTGACCCTAAGTATGAAGAAGTTCAAGAAAATCAGTGTACTACAAAAGAGAAACAGTAATTCTGCATGCACAGCAAACAATTCTGTAAATAATTCAATAGTGCAGAATCTTAAGGAATTATACACTAATTTCATAGGTCTCACTAATCTTCTTTTTGTCAATGTACCCTTTAAGAGTTTTCTTATTACTAAAAATAATGCCATGGTCCAGAGCAGAAAAACAAGAATAACAAGGGCCAATACAAGAAACAATTTCTCATGTCCACCATATAGAGATAAGCATCATTTAACAACTTTCTAACTGATCCAGGTACTCCTTGCTATTGATTTTACAAAAATGTGTAGTGCTATATTCTTTCTAAACATCATCTCTATGCAGTAAACATGAACAAGGATGCTGGCACTGTGCTCCACATAAACTATTTTGATCTTATGAATAACAACCCAACATCTTTTATTTTTGGCAAGAATTCGGATGGTTGTTTTTTTAACCCATTTTCGAAATAATGTTTTTTTTTTCCTTTCCTGGAAATGCACTTTAGAATTAAGCTACTGTCATTTTACCCCCCAAGGAAAAGAATGTGAAAGGCCACATTTCTTGTGACAAAAATAATCTATAAATACTCAGGATGACAAATAATTCACAAATAGAAAAGGACTACTGAAAATCAAATTATAAAACCATTTCTAAGTAACACCCTCTTTTGAGCTAGCAAATTAGTTTACATACTTTGTTTCTTTAACATTCCATTGAATTTTTAGAGGAAAGGCATGTTATTCTGTCCTAAAATTTCAAAAATCAATCTCTATAAACTTGACATACGAAATAAAACATAGTAATATGGTAATTGTAATATACATATAAACTTGTGGCCTATTTTCTCTACATCTTTTTCTGCATCTAAAATCTGTAGCACTGTATGCTCAAATAGTGTTTTAATCCATTTAAAAATGAACACTGGGGGTTGAAGCGGTGGCTCTGTGGTTAAGTGTGCACACTAGTCTTGCCGGAGGCAGGAGTTCGGTTCCCAGTGGTCATACCATGTGACTCACAAGCACCTGGACATCCAGGGGATCCCATGCCTTCATACACACATTCACACACACAGATTCCCACAAATAAAAATAGAATGAATCTTTTAAAAATAAAAACCGATGCTGTGTTACTGAGGACATTGCTGCTTAGTGGTAGTGCTTGCCTAGTGTCCAAAAGACCCTAGCTTATCTCAGAAGTTAACAGAGAAAGGAGACAACCCACAGCATTCTTGACAGGCAACACTATGAATGAGGTAACACAAATATATACTACTATATATACTACTATATATACTACTTCCAACAGTACCAGATTATTTGCAAATGAGAAGTGGTTTCTTTAACACAAATGATATTTCGCACTCCCAATATTTATTTTAGTACTGCTGTCATACTCTTAAATGCAGAAGTAAGTTGAAGAAGACAGAGAAAACAGACTACTTCTGACAAGATTTTTTTAAAAATGAAGGACAGGGACTGGAGAGATGGTTCTGAGGTAAGAGCACTTGATTACTACTTGTGGTGGTTTGAATGATAATGGTCCCCATAGGCTCCTTGAACTTAGTCCCCAAGGAGTAGCTCTATTTGAAAGGATTAGGAGATGTGGCCTTGTAGGAAGTATGTCACTGGGGGTGGGCTTTGAGCTTTCAAAAAGCCCATTCCAAACCCAGAGTCTCTCTCTTCCTGCTTCCTGCAGATCAGGATACAGAACACTCAGCCACTTCTCCAGCACCATATCTGCCTATGTGCTGACATGTTCCCTGTTGTGATAACAATCGACTAAACCTCTGAAACTATAAGCAAGTTCCAATTAAATGCTTTCCTTTATAAAAGGAGCTGTGGTCACGGTCTATTGCTCTTCACAGCAACAGAACGCTATGACACCTCTTTTCCAGAAAACCAGAGTTTAGTTTCCAGTACCTATAATGGGTAGCTCACAATACCTATAATTCCACGTCGAGGCATGACACCCTCTCCCATAGGCACATACACATGAGCACATACAGATACACAGACACAAACACATATATAAAGATAAGGAAATTATAAAATACATCTTAAAAATAAAAAGTACAAATTTGCTGAGAGCATGGTGGTCCACAACTGTTAATTCTGGCAGGAGGATCTCGACAGGTTAGAGTTAGGCTGATCTACATAGTAAGTCTAGGCTGCCCAGTTATACACCAAGACTCTCTCAAACAAACAAAAAAGTGCAAAGTGAGACACAAATGGAGCATTTACCTAAAGGAAGTTTGCACATTTATCTCTTCTAATCGACCTACTTCTACGTAAGCTGAACTTTTCCGTATTTCCTAATCTTATCCCGTCTCTAATAGCAGGGCTTCACACACTGCTCCCTCTTCTTGCTTTCATCAGGTCTGATGCTAAGTAAGATCCCCACACGGTCCTCCTGGCCTCCCTGAGCACAGGCCCTTGCTCTTACAGGCACTTGTGTTTCCTTCTTTCTATTAACAATCCCAAGCTTCTAGTGCATCATCTGTCTTCCCTTCTAGTTCTGTGCTCTAAAAGTCCAAGTTTATGTCTCTTGTTCTCAGCTGTAATCTAAAGACCAACACAGTAGCAATATAATGTAGACTCTCGTTACAGACACGAAAATAAAAATATAATCTTTATTTACATAAATCCTAATTCTTGTCCTTAAAGTTTATGCTAAAAATTCAAACATCATGACTCGAAATATTTTAAGAAGCAAAGTTATAGTATAATATGTCTCAATGTTATCAACTTTATATACTTGAATTGCTTATTTTTGTAATACCCAAAAGAATTTTCTAGGTTTTGCTATGCCTTATAATTATTAAACTTTTACAGGTGTACCTACCTATACCTGAAACTTTATAGTAAAATAACTTTCTAAATCTTACTTGGGAATTAGTCTTCATGTTTATTTACTCTATTTTCAGCAAAAGGACAAAGAGACTCTACTAGGTTATGAGAAAGTAGTGATGCAATCTTAATTTACAGATTAATCTCTGTAACTGTTTTATTGTTATAAGGTAAATTATATTGAACATAACTATATAATAGAACATCAGAGAACTTATTCAATAGTATCCTGAGATTATTGTTTACATAATTCAAAACAGCAATTCTAGTGAAGAAAATCTAGTAGAATCTAAGTATAAGGCAAATGTTGTCTCTTTACAAGGTCACCTCATGTTCTAGACATATTTGTTATTTTCTCTGTCTTTGTAATAAAAGCAAACTAGACACGTAGTAAAGCAGAACAATAAATTATTTCCTTATACAAGACATTTGAGTCCTGTTTAGTCAGTTAAAGAAGAAATAGAGAGCTTAACAAAACAGAAATCAGGAGACCATGAAGCAGCTCTCTTCTCAGCTTCCTGACAGAGTGCCCCCACCCCCATCCCAGCCAGGGAAATCCCTTTAGAGAAATATCCAGACCTGACAAGAAGACTTCACAAGTCACAAAAAGACAACATAAAGCTAGTACTGAAGATAACACACAGGGTCTGCTATTTTAAGTTTACATAGAAGCGTCATCCACACACACACACACACACACACTTGATTTTTATCAGTTATACACAAGCAAGTATTTCCTGCTTTTGTATTTACCAGACCATAATACAAGTAACCAGTGAGGACTTCAAACAAGACATTAGGTACAGTGTCAACCTTTACCAACATACAACATCAATTCCATTTCCCTTCCATTCTTTTGTAATGTGAAGCATGACTATTTTAAAAGACACTATGGCTCCAAATGTTCCATAATTTGATGTATTTATTAAGTATCTGATCATAACCTTCTACATTCTCTTAACATTTAATACCTAAACACTTTTTTCCTATGAAAAGGAAATGACCTGGTGCAACTGCAGAGTTCATGAACAAATGGTAAGTCATTAGAGCAGTGGTTCTCAACCTTCCTAATGCTGGGATCCTTTAATAGTTTCTTATGTTGAACACTTCTCCACTGTTGGTGGGAATACAAACTTGTACAGCCACTTTGGAAATCGCTATGGCGGTTCCTCAGGAAAATGGGAATCAGTCTACCACAAGATCCAGCAATCCCACTCTTAGGCATATACCCAAAAGATGCACATTCATGCAACAAGGACGTCTGTTCAACCATGTTCAACCAGCATTATTTGTAATAGTCAGAACCTGGAAGCAACCTAGATGCCCCTCAACTGAAGAATGGATAGAGAAAATGTGGTACATTTATACAATGGAGTACTACTACTCAGCAGAGAAAAAAAAAACAATGAAATCTTGAAATTCGCAGGCAAATGGATGGAACTAGAAGAAACCATCCTGAGTGAAGTAACCCAATCACATAAAGACAAAAATGGTATGTACTCACTCATATATGGATTTTAGACATAGAGAAAAGGAGTACCAGCCTACAATCCACACCACCAGAGAAGCCAGGAAACAAGGAGGACCCTAAGAGAGACATACATAGTCCCCCAGAGAAGGGGAAAGAGATAAGATCTCCTGAGTTAATTGGGAGCATGGGGGGAGGGAGAGGGAGTTATGAGAAGGAGAAGAAAAGGGGAAAGAAGGACATGAGAGAGCAGGAAGATCGAGTCAGGGGAAGAATAGAGGAGAGCAAGAAAAGAGATACCATAATAGAGGGAGTCATTATAGGTTTAAAGAGAAATCTGGCACTAGAGAAATGTCTAGAGATCTACAAGGTTGACCCCAACTAATAATCTTAAGCAATAGTGGAAAGGCTACCTTAAATGCCCTTCTCTGATAATGAGATTGATTGATGACTACCTTATATGTCATCCTAGAGCCTACATCCAGTGGCTGATGGAAGCAGAAGCAGACACCCACAGCTAAACAGTGAGCTAAACTCTGGAATCCAGTTGCAGAGAGGGAGGAGTGATGAGCAAAGGGGTTAAGACCAGGCTAGAGAAACCCACGAAACAGCTGACCTGAAAAAGCGGGGGCTGATGGACCCCAGACTGATAGCTGGGAAACCAGCATAGGACTGTTCCAGACCCCCTGAATGAGGATGTCAGTTTGGAGGTCTGGTTAATCTATGGGGCCTCTAGTAGTGGATCAGTCTTTATCCCTAGTGTACAAATGGACTTTGGGAGTCCAATACACATAGAGGGATACTCTCTCAGTCTAGATGGGGAAGGGGTTGTCTAGGCCCTGCTCCAAATGATATGACAGACTTTGAAGATCCTCCATGGAAAGCCTCACCCTTCCTGGAGGGCAGGAAGGGGATGGAATAAGGGATTGGTTGGGAGGCAAGGGAGGAGGGGAGAGAGAGGGAAATGGGACTGACATGTAAAAGAAGCTTGTTTCTAATTTAAATTTTAAAAAAGGAAAAAAAATAATTTCTCATGTTGTGCTCACCCCCAAGCATGAAATTATTTTTGTTGCTACTTCATAACTATAATTTTCCTACTGTCATAAGATCTGATATGTGACCCTGTGAAAGGGCCATATGACCCCCAAAGAGGCCGTGGCTCACAGGCTGTACTAGAGGTTTTGTTTCCCTTGACTTCCTAATTTCTGAACCATAGTCATAATACAAGGACATCATATTTCCATTTAAAAACAAATATACAAACAAACCTGAACTAGGTATACGGCTCAGTAGGTAAAGCTACTGTCAAGTCTGAAGAATTCAGTTCCATCACCAGGATTGACATGGTAGAAGAGACAACTCCGTCAAGTTATCCTCTGGCCTTCACACACTTGATATAACACAAACACACACTAAACAGACAGATGATACATACTCAAAGAAAACCCACTAATTTGTATTTCAATGCCTGAAGTGAGAGTGGAACCCTGGAATAAGAACTAGATCTGCTCATTCTATTTCTGACATGTTCTAACCTCCAGCTTACATCCAGGCTACAAAAAATTTCCCTCACAGGAAATTTACTCTCTTCGTGACTCTCAAAAAAAAAAGACATATATAAATATATATATATATATATTATACCAAAATATAAAATACCATTTTATATCAATCTGGAGAAGATGGACAGAGGCTAGAAAACTAATTTCATCGTCCTTAAAAATGAGACATTCTTCATTCATATAGATGGTACAAGTTTCCTTAACAACAAAGTCTACTTATATGAAATGAAGCAAGTGATAACACCGCTGTCCAGCTGCTAGATAAAAAAATAAAAGCTAGATGCCAACCATAAACTTTCTTATTACAGGCCACACAACAGATACACTTCCTCAACTATGCTGTCCACTGTCTTTTGACAAGTGAGAAATAATATTTTCACAAGAAATCCAGTTTTAGAGAAGTTAATAAAAAAAAGAGATGTGAACTTTTCTAAATGTTACATCATTTCTTATCACAGACTCAAGAAAAGAACCACAAAAATCAAACTCTCATAAAAGAAAAAGCATTAATTTGAAATATACATGCCTCCGAACTCTGATGCCAAGAGAAGCGCTGAAATGAACCAGAGAACATGTGGCTGCATGTGGAACAATGCACTTCTGAAAGTGGCCAGGACACAAGTGTGGAGCAACACACGCGGGGCCCCTAGCCCTGACACACACAGCAAGCATGGCAGCCCAAGGCCAGCAAT
The DNA here is from genome assembly GCF_017639785.1 of Mesocricetus auratus. NCBI lineage: Eukaryota > Metazoa > Chordata > Mammalia > Rodentia > Cricetidae > Mesocricetus > Mesocricetus auratus. The sequence continues at coordinate 24,241,051 of NW_024429196.1, read as the reverse complement.
GCTCCTCTAAGACGTAACTGAATAAAAACATTCCCACCAGCCTAATCATAAACATCAGAGGTACAAGGCTTCCAAATGATCTACTCCAATCCACATACCCACAAATAAATAAAGCTGGAGACAGTAGGTGGCAGTGGGCAGGCAATTAAAAACAGCAAGCCATTTGCCCTATCAAACAAGGACAGTCAGCAGAACATGTGTTCCATCCCAGGCTCCTGGGACTTTTGGAACTTCAAGAGGATTGGCATTGTGAAACTGTTCTCTCAATAAAATGTTAAGAGTCCCCTTAAGAATGAATTGTCTTCGACAGGGCCATTGCACACACAAACTCACTAAGGCTGTGACTGCAAGCACAAGACCTGCACAAGATCAGACCAGCCAAAACTCCCAGGACAGGGGCTCATGAAGTGCCATCTGATATCTGAGGAGTTACTGGCAAGTGGCAGTTGGCTGGGGGTGGGGAGGCTGCAGCCCCTGAGAGGCTAACACGCTACAGTAGATGATCCTACACATATGCTCACATAGGCAGCAGCACTACGTGGACTCTGTGGGTTTAAAAAGAGAGAGAAGATGAAGCTGGGAGAGAAAAGTGGTAGGATATAAGGAGGAAAAGGAATAGAGAGTGATCTGATCAAAACACGTAATATGCATGTATGAAAATACCAATAAAATAGAATGAAGTATCTTAAAACTATTATAAAGAAGTCATTAATCTGTTATTCTAAAAAAAATTTACTGAAGTTAATTCATATACCAAATTTGTATACATTTTAGAATATATTGTATGTCTAAAAAATTTTCTTAATGGCAGGCCTATAAAAACTGGTAAATAATATAGCTTTGGAGAAATAATACATAAATGTCTTGTAATTTTGACTAATAAAGTAATTCTAAAAACTGGAAAAGCTACTACTACTTTAGCAATTTATGCTTATACTAAAACTCTAAATGACTTTTAATCAAAGAAACCCAGAATTTCATCAAAAACACTTCAATCATAAATACATGTCTTGCATATAGAAGTGTATGAAAGAGAGAAGAGGGAAGGAGAAGAACATGAAAATCGAGAGGAGGAGACTATAAACAACTAGTAAATCCTAGCCACAGGTCTATGGGAAAGGGGCACTATTTTTATAATTATAATATAGTTAGGTAATAGTATCAAAATTAGAAACAAAAAAAATAAGCTATCTCCTAAAAACTTTAAAATGTCACAGCTGAATATACTGTATAAAACTGCATTTGGCTCTATTTAGTCCATGACAGTATCAAATTAAGAGCTATTCACTTTCCTACATCAAGAAGATAGATGAGCTAAAAGCCAAGTGCATTCATATTCAGTGGGTGGAGTCACACAATGAAGTGCGTTTAATTCAGCAGCCAGCAGCACACACTTCCTGAGAAGCAGAGTCTGCCGACACTCATCACTGCCACCACTTTGGTTTACTGTGGTCAATTTGGGTAGGAGACATCATTCTCCACAGGAGCTGTACCACACCCTACTTTCCCCTGCCACAAAATGCAAAAACTTCCTCCATTAACCGCCGTCTGCAAAGCCCCAAACATCTACAAATTCATCTCTTACATTAAGAGTCGCTGCAACAACAATGAAGATGCTGGCTCAGTGATTAAGATAGATTCACCAGTACTGAAAATGCAACTCAACTTAAATTTTCTTTTAGCTTCCCAGCCGATTTCAAGGAAAACTTTCCTGGCAAAAGTAAAATAAAATACAGTAGAAATTAAAATTTAAAAACAGGCAAGCCGGGCGGTGGTGACTCACGCCTTTAATCCCAGCACTTGGGAGGCAGAGGCAGGCGGATCTCTGTGAGTTCAAGGCCGGGCTGGTCCGACAGCCTCCAAAACAATACAGAGAAACCCTGTCTCGTAAAACCAAAACAAATAAATAAATAAATAAAAACAGACAAAACAGCCGGGTGGTGGTGGCACACACCTTTAATCCCAGCACTTAGGAGGCAGAGGCAGGCGGATCTCTGTGAGTTCGAGACCAGTCTGGGCTACAAGAGCTAGTTCCAGGACAGGTTCCAAAGCCACAGAGAAACCAAGGGGGGGGGACGACGACAACAACAACAACAAAAAAAAAACAGACAAAACAGGGTTTCAACACGAAGCTTTGAAAAAGAAAATTAAGTATAACTTAATTTCTTTTACTTCTGTGCTTTTTGCTTTGTTTTGTTTTAAACACACCCATCAATATAATCACTAAACACTGCCATGTATAGGAACTTTCTTTGCGATAATAGCTGTTAATAATCTAAGATACCCACTCCTCTTTTTCATTTTTGGCTTTACATGACATGATAAAATAAACCGAATAAACGTAAACTACAAAATGCAAATATAAAAAGCAGTAACAATTTAAGTGCTAAAAATCAAAACCTTTTTGTTGACTAATCAAGTCAACAATCCACAATGAGATTCACAATATCATAATAGCATCAGAAGTATTCATCTCAGAATTTGCTAGAATACATATTGGTAGGAATGAGAGCCCAAAAACAAAGCATTCAACAAATTCTTAAGTCCTTAAGGGCTTGGGCATTCCAACAGTCATTTCAGGGCTAAGCCAGGGCGATAAAACCCTGCCTTGCTGAGGACACATGATGGCCAGGCCTGCAGTATCAAGGTAGGTTGCCTCCAACCTTCATCCATTTATCCCATGTGCTGTTCAAAAATTACTATGTTCTATGTGTTCCATGACATGAGCTGGAGAACCTGCCAGGTAAAGCTACTCACAAATCTAAATATCCTACCTTTCTTCTGATACCTACACAAATATTAAAGAAAATCATTAATAAAGAATAATCAATGATTCTCACCCACATCTAGGTTTAGAAATCCCATCTAGATTTAATGACAAATATAGTTAAATCACTTTACATGTCCTGTGGATTTTTTTCTACAGCACATAACCACTGTAACACTCCTTAGACTACATTTATTGCGAGTCTATTCAAGAACAACTTCTTGGCCAGACGTTGGTGGCACATGCCTTTAATCTCAGGACTTGGGAGGCAGAGGCAGGTGGATCTCTGTGAATTCGAGGCCAGCCTGGTCTACAGAGCACGTTCCAGGACACCCTCCAAAACAATACAGAGAAGCCTTGTCTCGAAAAACCAAAAAAAAAAAAAAAAAAAACTTCTTTTTCTACATAATATCATCAAATTGTCAAGAAAAGGAAATGTAACCCAGTCTAATCCAAAGAAAGTTTGAAAAGAACCAAAGTCTAAGAACAAGTTAGTGAAAGCAAATACTCTTCTAGATAACCAACTTTTCAAATTTACAACAAAAGCATGTATATTTCTGAGTAATTTCTCCAGAATGAAATCTATAGTCACTCCCATAACTGAAATCTTTAACACTGTAAGTCCTATATGCAGGACTAGGAGCCTGACTACCTCTCTCCAGACTTTTCTTTCCCGGTGTCTGTTCCCATCTATCTCTATGCTAGACTATTAGGCCACTCAGTGCACCTCTCTGGAGTCGACCTTACCTTTTCATACTGTTCCATCTACCACCCTCTGCACACAGTCCTCTTGGAAGAACTCCTCAAATTTCATCTAAGACATAATCACAGAAGAGCTACCATACACTAAAGACACAAATATCTGTAATATTTATTTAGTACAGATTAAATTAAATGTCAAAAATAGTGTTTGCCCTCAAAGAGCACACGGATCAGGGAAAGAAAGCAGCAAGCAGATGAACCTTAAAGTTCACTGAACATGTTACAAGTGCAAAAGGCTCGCCTGGCAGTGAAGAGGAACAGGAGGTGAGAGAGGGACAGTAGGAACTAGGATGATAACCAAAGACTGACTTTTAAAATAGCCTCAAACGTCATATACGGAGTCTGACTTTATGCTAACGCTGACAGTGAAACCCTGGTGACATTCTTCATTCTTTGGGCCTCTGCTTCTCACAAAAGACACACAGAAGCAAATATTTTAGCAAATGAAATAAGACAAAGCACTAAAATGACACAGCTGTGCCCCCAAAGCATGTTAGCACATCTATATGACTCAAAAATCACGTGAGACAAGTGAAGCTACTCTGTCCCAGGACAGGAAAGGTGGCAGGAAACTGTGTCTTAGGGCAGCTGTAAATACAAGCAGGGTCAACATCCAGGCTCTTCAATTCAAACCGGGATGGCCTAGTGCTTTTCCTCACTGTAAAACACACAGAAAGGCTTCTGCCAACTGTACAGAAGCATAGTCTAAGGGAGGATGCTGACCTAATGCCAGCACTGAGACTGTGACATCTCTAATACCACCACGGGTCTGAGGCTCTGGTTCACTAACACAGACCCAATTCTGATCTGTGAATTCTAAAGCCGGACAGAGACAATGACATATCTACTAGACCGCAAGGACATCAAAGGAAAACATAAAGTCCATTAAAGTGTGTCTGCTAAGTTATAGAGAACAATGAACAAAACAACAATACCAATAATCAAAAACTCACTGCAGACAAACCTGAAAAAGTAGTGAATGATCCAAAAAGGACTCAAATTAAGCTCTAAGAGATCTTCAGAGTCACTAGGGCGTGTTTAAAAAAAAATTGTAGAATACGCAAAAATGAGAAAAAAATTAATAGACATTTAAAAAGAGAACCAATTTTAAATAAAATATTAACCATCGAACTGTTAAAACAAAACATGTTACAATACCACCTATCAGGCCCCCATTCCACCTCTACCTTCAAGCTTACAAAAATCTGACTTCTGCATGTACAAAACAATGAAATCAGAAAGCGAAAATACAAGTTACCTATCCTCAGAAACTCATGTAACAATGATGCTAATAGAACTCTAAAACTACAAAGAGAAGTTTAATTTTCCATCCTAATTTTCATGAACTCATGACCATCTTCACTAGAGCTGGGGTTCTATGAGATAACCTCATACAAAAGTTCATGAATGAAACTGAATTAGCACACGTAGCCTCTGCCTCTAGCAACTAATCCTGCTTATTTAAAGTACTCCAACCAAAAAAGGCACAGCAGATGTTTTAACAATCAAAGGTGACTTTCTGCAATTATCTTTATTAGAAAGATCCAAATATTTCACTTTAAAAATAAACTTTAATAAAAATGAGAAAAGCTATCTTAATTCATATTAAGGTAAACACAACCAATGTAAATAATACACAAAAAAGTATAAACTAACATTCTAATAAGGAAATGCTCACATTATCCCAGAGTTTCCATAATCATAAAGTATATACTTCCAACAGCCACTCAAGACCCTATTTATAATAAAACCCCAATTCTTTCTTCCCACTCTAAAAGTAAGCAGTTAACAACAATAAAACCCAGTTCTACTCATAGGCAGAAGTGAACAGAAAATATGACATATTCTGTCCTCTTAAAACAGAGAAGAAATTTTTTTCAAACCTTCTAAGATATCCTTGTTTTCTTGCTCCATTAAAAGCACTGATAGATTTTTTGTAGTTTTATATAAATATGTTAACCCATGTTGCCCAAGGATGAAACTTTATACAATAAAACCTCTCCTAGTTATGGTCAGCTCCAATATTCTCTATTATACTTCTAGAATCACTTCCCAGTAGAAAATAGAAAGTCAATAGCTCTGAAGTGATAGAATCCATCAGCTAATAAGCTAGGGCTAGGTTCCCTCATCACATCTAACCTCTTAGCATAAACCAAATACCAAAAGGTATCTCTCATACCTTTGAGAGAGACAGGCCACAGCAATGGAGAGAATCAAATTATTCTCTCAGGAAGTGACATAATAGTAATATGCTTCTTACTTTTTTTTTGTTAAGTAAATACTACAAATGCTCCAGAGGCAGCAGAAATTAAACCAAACAGGACACTTACTCATGACTGGAAAAGTCTCTGTGTGTTGTACCAATCCAGTATTAAACCAAAATCTACTGTCCAGGGTTTCTCAGAGGAATACATAGCCTGTTCTGGAAACAAAAAAAGAAAGAAATCAGATTTTCTAAATGTCAATGTTTAAAGTTTTCAAAAAGGAAATGAAAATAAATTTAATTCAGCTTTTTCTACTATCCATAGAACTCCTAGTCATTCTCTTTTAAATAAAAGATTGCTACTAATCACCATCCAATTCACAGGTCTCTCTTTCTAAAACATGAACCTTCAAGAAAGCAACCACCACGAAGATGCTTAGTATGTAAAAGACAACTGTCATACAGGAGCTTAGTATGTAGAAGGCAATTGCCATACACAAGCTTATTTAGTATGTAGAAGACAACTGCCATAAAAAAGCTTGTTGTTAGCCAGGCAATGATGGCACAGGCCTTTAATCCCAGCACTCAGGAGGCAGAGGCAGGTGAATCTCTGTGAGTTCGAGACCAGCCTGGTCTACAAGAGCTAGTTCCAGGATAGGCTCCAAAGCCACAGAGAAACCCTACCTCGAAAAACAAAACAAAAAAAAAGCTTGTTATCTTCAGTCTTCAGTACTAAAGTTATTCCTTCTCTATTCCCAACTAATGAAGTCAAGAAGAAGAAGACTGTTCTACCTAGGGTAAAGAAAGCATATCATGCCTGCTAACTCGATTTTGATTGCATACAAAGTATTTATACAGGTCTCAAATAATGACCACAAAAGTTAGTGCTATAAACTTTCTCTAATGATTCCCATTTCCTCAGTATATGAGTTCACATTTATTAAATACGTACAGCACATATCTTTTTCAAGGCATTCTTTCTAAGTTTTCTAAGTTTCTTTCTAAAATAAAATGAAATTTTTAGACTTTAGTTCTCTTCACTCAAGTGTAATATAAAGCACTGCTTTGTATTAGTGTGGGTATCAATACAAAAACACACTTGACCCTTGACTAAGATCTGCATTATAAAAATCTTCCTCAATTGATTTGTACATTTTTAGATGAGGCACAGTACTAGCGGTATATTTAAACAAAAACATGAATACATAAATGCCTTCCTAAATCTATTTTTTTTCTTTTTTTTGGTTTTTACAAGACAGGGTTTCTCTGTATTGTTTTGGAGGCTGTCCAGCCCGGCCTCGAACTCACAGAGATCCGCCTGCCTCTGCCTCCCGAGTGCTGGGATTAAAGGTGTGCGCCACCACCGCCCGGCTGCCTTCCTAAATCTAATACATAATTTTACAGCTCTGCAACTCAATACAAAATGCACACTTGCATAACTTCCTTCATAAACCAGTAAACTACTTCCTGAAATCATGAAAGTGACACTTGATTTCTAAATCACTCAAAAAAACAAAGCTTTAAATCAGAGTTAGGGTTACACTTTTAAAGATTCAGTCTGTTATATCCATATACTGTACTCAGATTATGTAAGATGCATAAGCAGCACACATTTACACAATGTAGAAACTGCATCAGCATGTGCACGCACCACATGCTGCCTGCACTGTAGTTAGCAGCAGTATATAATCATAATTCTGCCATCCTGTCACCTGACCCCAGCCCACAGGCTTTCTCCTTTATCTGTGCATTAGCCCGTGATTATCATTTCCAGATAACCCAGTTATCCCAAGGAAATGAGTAGCGTGTAATCACACATAATCCCACGTTAGCTTCAGGTACACTTCCAAAGTTTCTCACGATAATACACTTCTTGATGGTACTGCATTACGTTTACTGGATTTGATTTCCCTCCTTGGAAACTAAGAGATAGAACATGCTGAATAACAACAGGGAAAGGCAGCCAAATGTCACAAAAAACAAACAAACAAACAAAAAAGAGTAGCATTTCAAAATACACAATTTCACACACTAAGTATTCTGCAGTATTTCTGCAAAATCCAGCATTTATCTTACTTGGGAGGTGTAACAACATTCACTGACTACACCTACCTGGAAGCTGTACAGCACCAAGTTTGCCTACATTCTCTTGGACAGCATAGCAGCATGAGAAATGTACACCCAAGGAGGCTGCTGGCCCCAAAATGACACCTAACTGTAGACAGCTCATAGCTTATGACCAAACCCAGCTAAACTCAGCCAAGGTTGCAGATCTATGGCTGCCCGCTGTCAGCCACTGAAATTTTGTGGTAATTACATTATTACAGCTAAAGATGACTAAGCCAGAGAATAAAGACACTGAGTTTAGGGGCAAGAGAGACAGCTCAGACCATAGAGCAAGTACTGCTTCTACGAAGACCCAGGTCTGACTCCAAGAACCCATGCCAGGTAGCTCACAAATTCCTGTAACTCCAGATCCTCTGTGGATGCTGGCATTCACGTGTGTACACATATATGCACATGCACAGATCCACACACTTAAAAATAAATCTTAAGACATTAACTTTAAAAACAAATTAACTAAACTGAGAGGTGGTGGTGATGTACACCTTTAATCCTAGCACTCAGGAGGCAGAGGCAGGTGATCTCTGAGTTCAAGGTCAGCCTGGTCTACAGAGCCAGTTCCAGGACTACACAGAGAAACCTTGATGGGGGGGGCAGCACAGGGGACTGTAGGGGTGAGCCAACAATATTGTCCACACCCAATCCCACTTCTGACACCAAATGAAGATGGACATAACGCTACCTGAAAAAGAGGTCTAATATTTTTATTCAATATACTTGCAAAATAAACAGGAATAGAAGCTCTGGGAACATGACAGGCTTCCAAGAGAGAGTGCTTTTTCTTTCACTTCCTTTTATCCTCACCTGTGCCCATCCCCCTGTCCACGCCCCTTTGGGCGTGGACAATATTGTGGGCTCACCCCTACAGGGGACAACAACAACAACAACAAAAAAACACTGAAGTTTCAGGTTAAAAATACTGTATTCAAAAATCTAGGCACATACTTATCATAGGTAACAAATCTAAATAAGTAAAGCACATAGAAGTTGGAAATTAAGGCATTAAAAATGTAGAGTTGGCAAATACTGACTAAAATAGAAAGATGTGGCTATAATAACTATGCTATGTTTGTGTTAGGATGTAATCAGAAAAGATCATGGAGCTGGGGCAAAGCTCAATAGTAGAGCACTTGCCTGGCACATACAATCCCCAGTATTATACCAGACAAAGGAAAAAAGAGAAATTTCCTAACAATTTTGTCTGACTATAGAGAGAGGAGGAAAACTTACCACAATACTGCTTGTAGTAGCAAAAGAAACAAAACACAATATCTCTACAGAATTAATTACATCATGTTTATCACTTAGCATTATGAAACAGTGAAGTGAAAAAAAGTATGCATATCAACCAAAAAAAGAATCTCAAAGTATTACTGATTTATTGCCATGTCTACTATACTGTAAAAGTACATATACAGTAATAAAGGATCCATGAAATCATTTGTATGTTACATAATACATAAAGTTTAACAATGCATTATTTAGAGATATTTGCATACCTAATGTACTATAAAGAGAAATAAGGGTAATGAGGTTGATGGTTCCTCAAGCCAGCAGTGGGCTAGGATAGGACACAGTCATTCAGGAGCAGACTGGTAATGTCACTTAAACTGAGAGATGTCACTATGTTAGTCTTTATGCAATATGCAATGTCTTGAATCTAGCATTTTACAGTATTCTAATATAAAAAACAAAAACTTCCCAAAAGCACAGGAAATTTAAACACATCAACATGTAGCTACATGTGTAAGGTGTTAAATGCAGTTATAATTTCTAAACAGTAATTAGGAGACAGAAGCAGTTGTAGTGACTCACTCATTCCTTAGTAGTAAAAGACAAAACTCCAAGTGAAGGGTAGCTCTACTACATGCTGCAAGGTGGGTGTTTGTGGGGCGGTTACTTAGGGAAGATCTGATAGCTACTGGCCATGGCCAGGACAGTTGGCTACCCAAAGAGCGGCATCGGTTGTGCTGTCTCCTGTCACCTTCACAGCTATGTAACCCTGCAGTCCTTCGCTAGTAGCTCCTTTTTCTAAATTACTACTTCTTGAAAAGTCATCTCTCTCCCCACTCCCACAAAATGCTTAAGAAAAATTCCTTCTTCGAAGCATATGACAAAATTTTAAACTTAAACGTCCAATAGTAAATAACTGACTGTTCGTTCATCATTTATAGTCTCTCATGTCCATTAAAACTGTCCGGCAATTTAAGGACAAAAAATAAACGAACATTGTAACGGCCCTTATACACCTTCTTCACAAAATCATCAAGACAGGAATATCAGAAATGAAGCTTCGAAGTAGAGATGGCTCAGAGGTTAAGAGCACTGGCTGGTCTTCCAGAGGTCCTGAGTTCAATTCCCAGCAACCACATGGTGGCTCACAACCATCTGCAATTCAATCTGGTGCCCTCTTCTGGCGTGTAGACAGAACACTGTATATGTAATAAATACGTAAATCTTAAAAAAATAAATGAGAACAGTTTAAAAAAAAAAAAGAAGAAATGAAGCTTCATCCAACTCAAATGTACTTCCTCAAAGGTTCACAAGCCAAGACTTGTGACTACTGTTCAGATTTTAAATTTATAACACATGATATAAGCTGGCATGTACCTGTAACCTGGCACTCAGGAGGCAGAGACAGGAAGATCTCTATGGATTTGAGACCAGCCAGTTCAACAGAGCAAACAAGGCTACATAAGACACTGTCTGTCTGTCTGTCTGGATGGATGGATGGATGGATGGATGGATGGATGGATGGATGGATAAATAGTACAATTTTTTTAATTAAAAAAAGATAACATATAGACTTGTTAGGCATTAGATAAACCCTTCCTAAGCAACTCCCAGGAGCTAGGCCCAGCCAACAAAGTTATGAGCAAAATGCTACCTCTTGCAAAGCTAATATTATAATAATTCTAGTACCTTCCTTTCTTAATTCAGGCACAGTTCATTAGTTCTACTATGTATGTCAGGGCAGATTCCCAGGTAATATCTTCTTACTCTAGATGAAGAAATAACTCCAGTTAATACTACAGTCATTATTCATTGAGACATATCTCACCCTTGTGATTACATAATTCTTGGAATTTCCATAAACAATACTCTAGAGCAACATGTACCTATAAAACACAATGCTGAGCCGGGCGTTGGTGGTGCATGCCTTTAATCTCAGCACTCAGGAGGCAGGGGCAGGCAGATCTCTGTGAGTTCAAGGCCAGCCTGGTCTACAGAGCGAGTTCCAGGACATCCTCCAAAATAATAGAGAAGCCCTGTCTTGAAAAAAGAAAAAAACCACAATGCTGAATTCACACAGCCTATAATCTTTTCCCAGCGCAAGAAAAGTCCAGCGAATCTGTCACTGCTACAGTGAAAAGAGGACTGTTTATTCTGCTCACTAAGTCAACAAAATGTTTCCCACTAATGAGACCAAAGACTCAGGCAGGCCTAAGAATGAAACGGTTGGTTTCAGCAGTTTGTTTACACGTGTATGTTAATGATACATAAGATAAGGATAAGGTCAAATTTCCTTTCCTCGGTTAGCATTTAAGTTAGGTTTCCAGGCGGGCTTATCAAATTCTAGTGGCTTTGTTTACACTGGTCAACAGGCATTTCAGAAAGCAAGTGCCATTTCTAAATCTTATTTCTAACAGGTACAGAGAGGCAGGGGCTTTCAAGGGCAGTTTATGTTATATTTGTCATATACACTTGATATGTCATCGTATCAGAACTGTACATAGTAGCTAAGCTCCACAAATAAAAGCCAAAGTGAACAACACAGTTATCGTTTCTTTTCAGAAGCCTGGTAACATTTGAAACGTCCATTAAAATTCCAGGTTGCCATATAATGAGCACTAACGCAGACACCATGATGGAAGATATTTAAAAGTAGACAAAATTCTAAGATCTATGTCCAAGGAATCTGTGATCACTTAGATTCTAACCACCATAATACACGTATGCATTCTTTCAATAAATATTAACTCAACTCTACAATATATAAAAACTTCCCAACTAGTATAGGAAACAAAAAGACAAATTTGATTCCAGTCATCCTAAAACAGAATAAATTCAGAAGAAAAGTACCAACAGAAACTGGAAGTCAAGGGCTTCAGTGTACTCTAGACACTGTATTAAGTAAAAATAAGTAAACTCACAAGGCAAAGGATGCAAACACACAGATCTGTAGGGCAGTGTGGATGAGACTGGAAGTCAGCAAGATGACTGTCTGTAAGGCCACTCAAGGAAACCACTGCAACAACAAGTCCACTTAGCCTCCCTGGGCCTGTGTATGCAAAGCCAGAGCTAAGTTTTCCAGGCTGACTAGCACCCAAGAGTATCATGGGATCCAGTATGAAAGATGTCCTGGTAAACTAAATATAAGGCTGATGCATGCATTTATAGTCCTGATTCATTTTGGTCTCATAAGATAAGGAAGTTGAAACACAATATTGAAGTTCTATTTGTAACTTGTGTTATTTATGACTTTTAAACTAATCCTAATTAAATGAGAAACTATGAAAACTAATTTCTTCAGCATAAGCAGGATCAACAAATCAAGTATCACAGTAAATGAGGTATGAACTAAAACAAAGCAGTCTAAAATGTTCTATTAAGGGGGGTAGGGGCAGATTCAATTGACCCCTGGGGGCAGGGAGAATGTCAAAGTGACTGTTAAAATGGCAATGCAGTCAAATGTAACCATAAGTTTGAGAGTATAGTCTTCTTCTGGCAATCCTCAATGACGACAATTAACTTTGGAGAGAAGGGTTTTAGCTACTAGTCAGAAAAATAAACTCCAAGTAAACCTGGGAAATGAAATAAAGCACTGACCATCAACAAAATGTGATATACATTGTTAAGCAGATGGTGTTCAATGTCTTTAAAAAGAAATTTCTAAAAAACAAAAAGGCTAAAACACTCTTCAGAAATTAATGTACATAACAAAATGCTGTTTTGAAAACTACCCTACTACTCCCCAATCACACCCTTCTACATAATCCCTATTTCCAATAACTAAGCATCCAGCGGGGTATAACATATGAACGTTTCATGGCCTGGGGAGATCACTCCAGGATAAAAAAATACTACTTTTGTCATGCAAGAGAGAAGATGAATTCAGGGTCTTCAGAACCCATGTAACTGCTAGGTAGGTATGGCAAGGCATCCCTGGAGCATGGTGGTGAGCTTGACATTAGCAGAAATAGCAATCTCTGCTTCAGTTTAGACACTGCCTCAGGCAGTAAGGTAAAGAGTGATATAAGACTCCTGATATTGGGCTTGGGTCTTCACATGTGTGTCTACACAGGTGTGCCTATACACATGAAACTGTGCACACATACAGGCTTGTGCACACCATTCACACAAACACATGCACAAAAAGGAAAGAAAAAATAAGGAACTGCATTTCCACAAAGGTTCATCAGACCATCTGTCTCACTAGAAGACAAAGAACTGGCCAAACAATATATACTATGTATAGTTTTAAGATATTAAAAATACCAAGAATATAAACAAATGTTTGCTAAGTAACTACCAAAGTAACTGTGCATCTACCTATTGGTCAACAGTTCCATTCCTAGAGAAAGCCAAAAGGAAGGAGTTCATATAGCCAACAAACTACACAAGTAAGAATGTTCACTGCAGCTGTATTTTTGCAGCCATAACTGAGGACAACCCAAATGCCTATTAAAAGAATGGATAAATTAAGAAGTAGTTACGGATTAAGCCACCAATGTGGCAATCTGTATTTTCTGATAATAGTTACTGCAGTATGATCCTGAAGGATTTTTTTAGAATCTTGCCTCTCCCAGTCAAGCAACAGGGCCCTTTACAAGACGGGCATTTTACAACTGCCTCAAGTAGTAATTAATGCACAACGGGCATTAATATTACAGAAGTGTCAAGGACAATATAGCTTCTCTAATTCTCTCTTTTTCTTGGAATTCAGCCAAACAGCTCATGTGAGCAACCTCAAGTCACACTGCAAGTGTCCTATCGCCAACTCTCAGACAGAAGCAACCCTTCACACAACACTAGGCTTGCCTTCAAGCAGTCTGACCTGAAACGGAGTGAAGCAGACAAAAGCATTGCCCAAACTGCAGATCTGTGAAGAAAGCAAATAACCCCACTGTTTTAATCAGCACTCCTGAACAATGTTTTAGGTAGCAGGAGTAACTAAAACAAATACTAGACAATAAAAAGAAACAGCTACATACAACAACATAAATGAAATTCACTTACACAATACAATGCTGAATGAAAGAAACCAAACCCAAAACAGTATCTGTTGCATGACATTATTTCTACAAAAAAACTAAAAGATGTAAAACTAATCTATGGGTGATAGAAAATTAAGACCTAGCTAGATACAAGACAGGAAGAGGGTACTGATTGGAAATGATTGTGATAAACCTCTGGGGCACCATAGATACTCTATAGATTGAACTGAGTAAATTACACAGTTAATTACATTATAAAAATCTTCATGACACACATTTAAGACCAGTACACATTGCAGTATGTACACTATATAACTTTTTTTACAGGATATATCCAAGAACTGACAAGATACTAAGGAGAGAGCAATAGTCCAGAAGAGATTAAGGATCCAAAATGGAGATAAGCATAGCACCCTTGGGCTTCTTTATCCCAGGAAATTGCTGCCTGATCACCAAATACCAACAGAAAAAACAACTTGGAAGTAAACTAAACCCAAGCATAAACTAGGGAGTTGGGAGACAAGAGGATGCCTGGGCTCACTGGACAGCCAACCCCGTCTAACCAGCAAGGCCAGGTCAGAGTCACTCTCAAAAAACAAGGTAGGTGGGTTCCTAATGAAGAGTGCAGAAGGTTGACCTCTGATACGCACATGCCCCCACATTCAATCATGTGTGCTAACACCCACACACAAAATAATAATAAAAAATGTCAAAGTTAGGTAAACTCTGTGACTAGTAAAATTTATAATCCCAAACTGAAATAAAAAAGAAAAGTGGAGATGCCATTAAAAAAAAAATCAAAGCAAACCTAGAAAAAAGTTATAAAAATAAACTACCCAGGTAAGACAAAATTTCTAAAACTAGTCTCCACACCTACTTAACTTTTTTGACTTAGTTTCTAAATTTTTATTTCACCTTGTCTCATCTTTCTACACATATACTAATAAATTAAACTGCCTGAAACCAAAGTAAAACCAAGACAAAGAGTGTCTAGAGCAAATGGCTGTATAAATACTGCATCCATGCCATAATACAACATGAATATGCCACCCCTGGTAATATGGCTAACTATAAAATTATATACTGAACCGTTTTAAAATGACAGTCTACCACAACACTCTAGCATTTTTATTATTATTCACTTGTTGATACAGGGGAAGGAAAATTCCAGTGGGGGGATGTAACTTCTGCTACACTCCTATCAATGTCAGGAAGACATAGGTGCCATCTGGATCTCTGTTTTAAGATAACTAAATCATCTCTTTAGGGCCAAACCATGTAAGGAGACACAAAACTCCAGAGTCAGTCTTGATCCTACTACAAGCAAATGAAACAACCTGAATACTTACTAGACATTTTATTTTAGGGTAGATCCTAAACTTTATAGTGTCAAGTAGGGCATGTTTAAATAATGTAGTCTAAGCTGATGAAAACAGAATTAGGATGTGATCAACAAATCCTTACAATCATGTCTGTGAGGAAATCGAAGGATACTTTAGTATTTAGTCCAAGTTTTACAGCTATAGAAACTAACATGTAGCCCATGTGTCCTAAAAGCAGACACTTCGGTAATAGTCTTTTCCAGGTCTTGTGTGACCATAAGAATCAACCAGACTGACGAACTTTCTGTGTCGACTATGAAACAAAACCAAGCCACTTCAGACGATGAGCTTCACACCAAAGATGACAACACAGGCCATTCGGGAACTAGCTGATAGGTAGCAAACACTCTCGTGTAACTACCCCATCCATTCCCTTGACTCTGTTACTATGTACACATCTTTCCTCACCCTCAAAGCATCCTAATGTCACAGAGAAATGCTTTCTAAAACTAAGTCATGAGGTGGTAGAGCTTATAAATGACACTAGCCAGTGAAGAATAGTCTCTGTGACACTAATGACCACACCCTCTAATCCCTGTATGCTACATGGAAGTGTGCTACAGGTCAGACGATCATCAATTGTGATTCTTGTGTTGACTATAAACATGGTAGAAACCTTTTAGAGGGGAAAATGATTCTCTAATATATACTTAGATCACATCTGTAAATGGAAAAATGCTTTTCACAAATCACACTGAAGGGACAAACTGAGTCTATGGTAATTAGACTGAATTGCACTAGTTACAAAACAAGGATGGTTAAGGTAAATTTAAACTCAAAATCCAGAAAATGTCTCATTCTCTCTACCTGAAAGAGCAATTCTCAGTTTCAGTATTCTAAATTATTCAGCTGACTTCTGAACTTCCTTAACATTCCTTAACTTTTCGCCAGGCGTTGGTGGCATACACCTTTAATCCCAGCACTCGGGAGGCAAGGCAGGCAGATCTCTGTGAGTTCAAGGTCAGCCTGGTCTACAGAGCGAGTTCCAGGACAACCTCCAAAGCAATACAGAGAAACCCTGTCCCAAAAAACATTCCTTAACTTTTCACTAATTTTGTTCTCAGTTTGCTACAAGGTTGAACTCACTGGCACTCTTCACCCATCTTTACTGGCTACAAACTGTCACAATAATTTGACATGATGGCAAAGATAGGCCAGGGCAAACTGCCTGGCACTGAAGACTCAGACTGGATCTGCTGGTTCCTGTACAATGCTTAAAGATGATCAGTCAATTTACACCCAGCACCAAGCCTGACATTTCTGACTTGTTCAACCAGACCAGCTGTCCTCACTGAGGGTTACCTACATAACAAAACACTGCTAAGGGAGGGATGGAGGGCAGGAGAGATTGCTCAGTGGTTAAGAACACTTGCTGATTTTCCAGAGGATCCAGGTTTGACTCTCAGCACCCAGGATGGCTCACAACCATCCATGCATAACTCCAGATCCAGGGGCTCTGATACCCTCTTCTCGCCCCCAACGGCAACAGACACACATGTGATGCACACACATAAATGCAGGAAAAAGTCATACACATAAAGTACTAGATCTTGATATCTTAAAAGGAAGGGGGTAATGGATTATACTCAGCAGAACCAAGCACAACCCAGAGCCGTACAGTCTAGTCACAAGGTAAGCAGCAGCCAGCACCAAGGCTCAGGACCCAACTCTGAAAGTCTGGCTTCTTGAATAGCCCTGTGAGAACTCACTGATTCTTTTCCTAAGGACCCTGTCCTTGCAATTAGGGCTGTGTGTTTCCCTCAGAAGTTAATTTACACTGTTACCAGTATAATTCCCTTTTCCATTTCGACTTATAGCTTAATGGCCTGTGGAGAGTACAAACTAAGACCAAACTAAGGAAGGAAAGTGATCCGCGATTGAATTCTTCCACCGAGCATACTTAGGACAGTGTCCTTACCGACTTGCATTCATGTCACATTATTCCTGAAGACTGGGTATTGGCCCGATTCACCGAGCCGTTCCAATTCATAAGGCACAAAGCATATTAAAGTCTTCTAAAAATTCATATGGGGTAGGGCAGATGAATGAGGAAAATCTACTAACGCACACTTTATCCGAAAATGTGATGCCAGCTAACTTTAAAAATAAAGTATCTGTTGATTAAACAGAGGGTGGCTAGATAGAGCCCAGAGATATCCAATGTTCAGCTTATATGAACGTCCCACCGTGGAGTCAGACTTCTCTCATTTGCAAGCATTAGTACACCTGCGAACTACCGTGCTCCCGGAGCTCCAAGCTACCCCGTAAAACTTTGCAAGGGTGCACAGATTTCCAGGCTTTCCAGATCCCTCCCTCACGCCCATCCTCCCCGAGGCTGCTCCAAACAAAGTTCTTGCGGCATCCAGGCAATCTTTCAGGGAACGAAGTTTGCCTGGGTCTTGCCCACTCGCGCTCCCGAAGGACGCAACTGAAACTTGTGAGGGAGACACGTCTCCCCAGGGACCGAAACTCGCACCGGGGGGAGGAGGATGGCGGCCAAAAGGTTCGGCCTCCCTCCCCCGGGGGGGGGGGCGGTGCACGCTGCGCTGGACCCTTCCCGGCCCGGGCCCGCGCCCGCCCGCCTGCCAATCACACCGCAGACCCCCCGACGCGCGCGGGCTCTCGGTGAACCGGCTCGGTCCAGGCCGCACCGCCGCCGCGTGCCCTCTGCCCGGGGCCGGGAATGGCGGCGTCCGGCTGCCTGGGGCCAATTCCGTCCCGGTCCCCTCGCCTTAGACCCCCCTCCAGCCCCTCTAGCAGCGACACGGGAGAAAAGGAAGTTACCTCAGGGCGGTCCCGGCGGCGGCCAGTCGCGGGAGGCCGAGCGGGTCCGGCGCGGTGGCGGCGGCGGCTACCGCAGTGCCCTCCGCCCCATTGTTTCCCTTCCAGGAGGCTCCCGGCAAAG
This sequence comes from Mesocricetus auratus, assembly GCF_017639785.1. Taxonomy (NCBI): domain Eukaryota; kingdom Metazoa; phylum Chordata; class Mammalia; order Rodentia; family Cricetidae; genus Mesocricetus; species Mesocricetus auratus. The sequence continues at coordinate 24,222,690 of NW_024429196.1, read as the reverse complement.
CCGAGCCCGGGAACCAGGAAGTTCCCCGGCGCGACACCTCCTGCCGCCGCCGCTATGGAAACGGCCCCCGCCTTCCCCAGGGCGGCTCGCCCGGGACCCCGCCTCCGCGCCGCCGGCCCCGCCCGCTTCACCGGCCGCCAACAGTCGCCGCTGCGGCCGCGGCGGCCGCCGCCATCTTGGCGCGGGCAAGCTGCCCCTGCCTTCCCGGCGGCACGTGCGCTGCTCCCGCGCTCCCGCCGGGCGCGCTCCCGCCGGGCTGCAAGCAGAGGCCGAGCCCCCCCCAGCACCTCTGCTGGAAGCCGGGGTCCGCGGACCGGACAGCGCCCAGGGATTGCTACAGAACTACAGATGGCCTTGGACCAGTGAGGTGTCTTACACCTGGGAGCAGGCAACAGAGCAGGGGGCGCATTTTGCATCTGGGGCCCAACTGCTTCCCAGCCTTGCCCACTGCACTTGGCTTTCTCTTCAACTCGGTATCTTCATCCGTGAAGTAGGGTAGTAATAGTACCTGCTTCACGGAGTTCCTTCCCTGCACAAGCGAATGCTTGTTGTGTGCACAATGATCATCTGTCAATAGTGGCGCTGTTACAGACACAAGGTCACACAGTCAATTTTCAGGCATTTGTGCCAAGTGTTCAGATCAGCTACCGTGTGTGAGCCTTTTGCTGCCTCAGACGTGTTCAGTGTTCATCTCTGTCCCATCTTTCTCTAGGTCAGCTTTCTTTTTTCGTGTCCTGGAAATTGTCAGGCGTTTTGATCTCCACAGTCTTCCATTAAAAAGCGGCTGTGAAAAAGACATGATGTAAACTATTCCCAACACTATAATTTGCTGACAGTTAAATGATTTATTCAATGGAAGCTACAAAAGTTTGGGTGTGCGAATAACTAAAAGGCTTCTGTGCTTGTTTCCAGGAACTAGAATTACTAAAGCTGGCAACTCTGCACTGTTGTTACTCTCTCCCTAGCTGGTGAAACCTGACACTCATAACTGCATGCTGCGTGCAATTAAGGCCAGAAGAGAAGGAAGGGGGAGGCTGGTTGTCAGTCCTTCCTAGGCATGCAGATTTTAACACCTGTGAAGAGACTGGGTCTTGGATGGCCTCAAAGGCCCTTCTGTCTCTCAAATGTTGTGGTATTAACCACCTTAAAGTGCCGGGGAGGCGGGACTATGAGTGGAACACGGGAGGGGGGGGTGCACACACGAACTTTGAACTGCATCCCAGTTTGAAGACAGTAACAAAAATGTATTCTGATTTCATTTGGGTCTTCATTTAAATCAGGCTCCCAGTTAACTGCTTTTGGTTGTTTTGTTGTTGTTGACTTTTAGTTGTCTTGTTGTTTTGTTTATTCTGGCATGTACAAAATGGAACAACTGGTTTGATGAAAATAAGGTCAGAAGTGGGAAAGACATGGGAAATTTCTCAGCACCCCAATATTTCTCCAAAAGGTATAGAATTCCCAAATTAGGAAATCACTAAAGCCTCTCCAACTGTGACAAGCCCCACCACTTCCATGTCTTTGAACACACATTGTGCCCTGCGTATTGCAGAAGTCCTCCAAAATATGCTTAGGGAATTAAATGACCTTATTAAGATACCTTGGGAACCCCACAGAGGCTCAAGAGAACTCATTCAGAAATATCACTGCAAATACAAGAACACCAATGAGTTGGAACATCTCTGGTCACAAGCTTATTTCACAAACTGAAGTAGAAATTTCACATTATTACAGTAATTATTAGTGTATAATACTACAGGATTAGCACTGTGATCCTGTAGTATAAGTATTTATAAACATTCAATAATGAGGATGGCTGCATTTCACTGAAAACTTACATAAATAGGAACACATGAGCTTTGGGGTAGTAGTTTACCTTCTGCTCTAAAAAAAACCATTAGATTATATTCACTCCATAATTATAGTCTCTCTAACATGCTAGATACCAAGATGTCCTTCAACTGGGAGGGGGAGGGTAAAAGTTTACTGTCAATAAAATACCAAAAAAAAAGTAAAATAAAGAAGAATAAATAGTTTGTATCTCCAATGAAAATATTTCACAAATGCCAAACATTTAGAACTATCTCTCCTATCACATAATGGGAGAAGAGATCGGCATTTGCGTTTCATTTTTGCAAGTTATGTTATACTAAATGACAGTACTTACAATACTGCCAAGGTAAAACTACATGTTTAAATTTCCCACAAGACACCATAATAACTAGGGTCAAGAGTACAAGTTGTGGTGAAAACATGACAATATATGACATGGGGAAATTTTCAAAAAAATCCAACCTTTACTTTCATCTGAATAAAAGGGGACTGTTCCTAGCGTCTCCTATAAACTGACTCTATGCAATGTGAATCCATGGCTCTATGCTCCACTTAGCTTTGGGGGTGAGAAAAAAAACAGCTCACTATGCAGGAGGTGAGGTGAAGGCGAGATTCATCTCACCACCTGCAGTAATTTCTGAAGTTTCCCAGGAATGTTGTGTTGACTAGAATTGTTAGTTCTAATACCACTGTATATGATTCACTGTATATATAAATAAATAATAAATGAAGCAGATCAGTCCATGGACCAGATGCCAATTAAAAAGCCACATCCAAATGGTTCGTATCATTTTCCTTAAAAAAAAAAGTCCTTCCGTTTCACAGAGAAAGTACTGATGGCAGAGCCCAACTGAAGATTCCGTGGATGGAGATGAATAATAAAACTGTTGCATACAGTTTGTTACAGTGATCTGGGATGGTCTTACGACTGGTGTTCTAGGAGATTTGGGAGGCCTCAAGAACATGCGAGCCATGAGACTGGGGAACTTGTCCGTCTCCCAGTCTTCTGTCCTCTTCCGTTCTTTGGTCTAGTCTGCTCTCTGGCCAGAGTCAGTTCCCTCTGAATAAACAGAGAGAGAATGAAAGGGGAAGAAAGGAGGAGTAAGGAAAGAACGTTAGAAGGAAGGGACACAAAGGTGTATCGATAAATACCCAATCTTATGTGTAAAGAGAAGCTTCTAATGTCTTCACATACTCAAACAGATCTGTGACTCAAACACAGTTCAGGAATGACTACTTTCAACTACTGCAGTTGCCGGGCACTGTTTCCTCTTCTCTGCGCTCACAGCCATCCTGTTCCTAATCAGGAAGACAGTTATCATGGCCTGCCAGAAATCTGTGATGAGTCTGGATCACTTTTCAGATGTGTCATTATGTCATAGCTCTGTGTCTGCTGACCTTCCATCTGCCATACTTCAGCTTCCCTTCTGCCACCTCTCAGATGTTCTGCCGTCATGATGATGGTGATGATGGTGATGGTGATGATGATGATGGTGGTGATGGTGGTGATGATGGTGCTGCCGTCATGATGATGGTGATGATGGTGATAATGGTGCTGCCTTCATGATGACGGTGATGATGATGATGGTGATGATGGTGATGATGGTGATGGTGGTGATGATGGTGATGGTGATGATGGTGATGGTGGTGATGGTGGTGATGATGGTGATGATGGTGATGGTGATAATGATGATGGTGGTGATGGTGGTGATGATGGTGCTGCCGTCATGATGATGGTGATGATGGTGATGATGGTGATGATGGTGATGGTGGTGATGGTGATGATGGTGGTGATGATGATGATGGTGATGGTGGTGATGATGGTGATGGTGATGATGGTGATGGTGGTGATGATGGTGATGATGGTGATGGTGGTGATGATGGTGATGGTGATGATGGTGATGATGGTGATGGTGATGATGGTGATGATGGTGCTGCCTTCATGATGACGGTGATGATGGTGGTGATGATGATGATGATGATGATGATGATGCTTTGGTTTTGGTTTCAGTTATTGAGTCAGGGTTTCCCTATGAAGCTCTGGCTGTCCTGGAACTCACTTTGTAGACTAGGCTGATCTTGAACTCACAGAGATCTGACTGCTTCCGCCTCCCAAGTGCTGGGACTAAAGGTATGTGCCACCACATCTGGCTCGCTATGCCATTGTTTTTAATGCATATATTTTATTCATTATGGCAACAGTGTCTTCCTCTACCATGTAGGTCCCAGGGATTGAACCCAGGTCATCAGGATTGACAGCAAGTGCTGCAACCCATGGAGCTGTCTGACCAGTCCCCATTATTTTTTTTAAGTTTCATTAAATGGATAAAATTTAAATATTAAAATGCACACATATAGGAGATATTGAAAAATTTAAATATGACTTCATGGCATTTTGTCCTCATTTTAGGGTGATAAAACATTGGCCTTCGTGTACATAATTTTTAAATAAACTTTTAAACTCTATGTATGTTATATGGTAGTTTTCCAAGGAAACTCCCCAATGAACCACGCCTGCCAATACTCACACACTGTTAGTGACACTCCTTTTATATCTGCAATGGCCCTGTGACTCACTTCTGTCCCCCAAAAAGAGTTTGGTGGAAATGAGGCAGAGTGACTTCTAAGGTGAGAACAGAGGAAGCCTCAAGGTTTTTACCTGAGTCTGTGAAAAACTTAGTGTACTTTCTCTCAGAATTCAAACACTGAGAAATTCAAACACAGGTAAGAAACCCAGGCAGCTTGCACGGGGCATACTAGATAGTCAGTCTCACCTGAGTCCGCTGCCAGCAGCAGCCAACCTCAACTGCTGGCCGCATGAGAGAGACATCCGGTCACTGCACACCTGGAGTCCCAGCTGCACAACAACCTGAGAAACCCTAAGTGGTGACCTTCCCCATGAGCCCAGGTAACAGGAGGAACCATAGAACAGTAATAAACAGCAGTCGTTAGCAATGGAGTTTAGTGGCATTTGTCTCAAACCTGCAGGAAAAGCATGATAAATTAATTAAGAATGAATGGCTCAGTCAACAAAGTGCTTGCCACACAAGTGTGAAAACCCAGGTTCAATCCCCAGAACCTATGTGAAAAAATCAGGCATGGTGGCACACTCTTCCAGTCCTAGTGCTGGGAAGGTGGGGACTGTCAGATCCCTGGGGCTTTCTGGTCAGCCATCTTAGCCCAATCAGGGAGCTCCAGGACAACCTGACACCCTGTCTCCAACAAAAGCAAGGTGAATAGCTCCTAAGGAATGGCATCCAAGACTTACCTCTGGATTCCACACACTCACACACTGTGCAGGAACTCCCCCAACCCCTGTCCCCATCCTCCCCACCCCCCCACCACATGCACCCACAAGCACATTCAGACACTGTGCATGAGTCCCCACACACAAGTACCCATAAGCACACACACACTCACACACCATGCAGGAGACCCCCTACACACACACATGTATCTGTAAGTGTACACACACACACACACACACAAAATTATATATACAAAATTATAAATGCAGCTAAAGCTGTATTTAGTCATATTTCACCTACAGTGTTAGTAACAAAATGGTATCATCAAAGTTAGCAGAAGTGCCATGGACATAGGTCAAGCTATGAAAACAGGGTAAACAACTGTGGATTCTGGGGAATTCACGGGCACCTTCTTTTACTGAGAAGTTTCTAATTTTGTCTGGTTCTCTGCGTTGAGGTGAGATGATACATTATTGGACTCTGTGAAGCAACATAATGACCTTGATCAAAGTAAATACACAGTACTTTCAATTACATTTGACTCAGACATGAAATAAGTCCTTGACAAGTTACTCTGACTGAAAAGGAAAAAACATAAGGGTCTCAAGCAGCCAGACTCAAGACTCTTGAAAATGAGGCTAGAGATGAAAAAAATGGCTTTTTAATCTGCTTGCCTGTTTTTTCTGTTTGCTAGTACACTATGAAAATTACAGGTTCATAATTCTTAATCTCTAATTTTGAAATTCACGAAGTTCTTCAAATCAAAATATTTTTGTATATATGATTGGCAGCTCAATGGTGACAACTGAGCTTTCCCTAGACTGTTGATGGTTTGTCTTTGGGGATGGTGTTGGTTGGAGCTTTGGTTTTGGTTTCAAGGCAGAAGCTAGCTATGTAGATCAGGTTGGCCTTGAACTCTTTCTGCAGCCCAAGATGTCCTCTGACTCCAAAGCTATTCTGCCTTAGGTTCCTCAATGCTGGGATTACAAGCATGCATCACTATGCCTGGCTATTTATACTTTTTATCTTAATGTGGGTTTTCATTTTGCTGCAAAATGTTAGTGTGTTTAACCACAGTCTTTGAAGTCAGAACCCTGGAATCAAGTCCTGAAGCTCAGCTACTGGCCAGCTCTGAGACCCGGCACGGCTGTATGACCCTGGGCCTCATCTAGCTCCTCTGGTAAAAACGAGCATAGCAATAGAAGCTGTTCATAGGACTTTACAGAACTAAATAAGATCATGCAGGCAACATGCCTAGCCCAGTAGGTAAAAGTGAACAAAATTATCAGAAGACTATTCAAATACAAGGGTTTTTTAATAATTTAAGGGAGATAATATTTCAATAACGATTTAGTCAGGAAAAATTAAGTTATTCAAGGTTAGTAACAGCAGAATGACACTCTATATAGAGAAACAGGCATGTGAAGTCTTTGGAATGTGTAGAAGGAATGAAGGGTAAGAAAGGCCAAAACTGATGTGGGAAGTCCTGTGATTATGTCAATAAAGCACTGTTGGGCCAATAGGAATCTAGATAGGTGGGACTAGGAGTCCAGGAGGACTCTGGGAAGGAGAAACACGGAGTCGAGATGTAATGCCATGGGGTAGGAAGCCCGGAACTAGTCTCCGGTAAGAGAAATACTTAGATTAACAATTATAGGGTAAATACTTAAGTCAGAGCTAGCCAGTAAGAAACAAGCAAGGCCAACAGCTTCATAATGAATATAGCCTCCTGTGTGTTTATTTGGGACTGATGCGGCTCTAGAACCAGGCTGGCGGGAAGGCTTCTCTCAAAGGAAAAAGCTTCCCTTTATACAAAACTTTGCAGTAATTCTACATAAGCTGTGGATCCTCTTAGGAAGCCTCTACAGCAGATCAGAAATCATGGCAAATGACAGATCATCGCTGCCCATGCCATGTCTGCCCTACAATTCAGTGGCTGATGACTGGCAAGGATGTGTGCATGTGTACTGGTGTCTAGCTAACTTCATTTCAAAAATGTACATCTACCAAACCCCTCGTGCCAGTTGCTGTAGAAACAAAGCCCTCAGATTCCCTGGGGGCTCTATACCTTATCAGAACTGTACTGCTGAAGAACACGGGGTATCACAGCTCCTGGGCGCCCAGCCTTTCTGATTCACCCAACACCCAGCATGGTCACTGAGTGAAACAGTTTCTATTGATACAGTAGTTTGTTTCTTATGGTGCTAGGGTACAAACGTGTGCACTCATATGCTAAACAAGCACATACCCAATCTTCAGCCCCACGGTAGGATTTCTGTAAAAGCTCTGGAGGGGGTTGCCTCCTGATGTGTCTGCAGCTGCACGGGTAGAGACTCAGGGCTCTGGATTCCACACCGAGAGTGGATGGCTAAAGGGAAGTTCCGTTGCCAGTCAACGCGTGTGTGTGTCAAATGAAAAAATGTTTTGCTATTACATATTCCATCTAATATTCCAAGATCAAATAACTCTCAAAAAATTCTCATTCTTTTTATATTACCACTTTCTAATTGTTTTCCTTTAAGTTGACTCATTCCTATGTAAATAAATTCATAAAGAAAAATTTGAACAAGTATCTAAAGTGAAATGCAAATCAAAACAGTAGGACACAAATGATATGTCACATAAATGGAGGATAAAAATAAAAATGAACACACTGAAAATAAAATAATATTAAAAGTAGTTAGTAATAAGGCTGTGAGCCTGATGCCTACTCCCTTTGCTGAAAAGGGAGATTACTGTGTGTTAGACATGCTGGTTGAACTAACAGCAAATGTCCTATCACCAATCAAGACTCCATAGCTGATATATTCTCCAGGACTAAGGTGAAATCATAATCCATGTCTTAGTTAGGAGTTTCTATTCTGTGAAGAGACACCATGACACAGCAACCCTTATAAAGGAAAGCATTGGTGCTGGCTTACAGTTTCAGAGGTTTAGTCCATACCATCATGGTGGGAAATACCAGCATGCAGGCAGACATGGTGTTAGAGAAGGAGCTGAGAGTTCTACATCTCAATCCACAGGGAGCAGGAGACTGGTCATAGAGTGAGCATATGAGACTTCAAAGCTGGCCCCACCATGACACACCTCCTCCAGCAAGGCCACACCTCCTAATAGTGCCACTCCCTATGGGCCAAGCATTCAAACACGTGAGTCTATGGGAGCCATACCTATTCAAACCACCACAATCTATGAAAAACTGAACGTGTCACTATGAGGGGTAATGGTGTTTAAAGCCTTGCCCATCTTCCCTACCCCAGTAGGCCACACCCTATGTTTCAGGTAACACACTTTCTGCCACTGCCAATTTACTACTTTAGCAAAGGGCCAGGGTATTTAGTAATGCTATTTTGGAAACCACTCAGAAGCTGAGTGCTGAGTTATGTCACTATGCTTCCCTCATGCTAACTCGGTCACAAACAATATTGTTACTGTCATTGAGCTGAAATTCATGTGACACAAAATCAACTATTTCAAGTGAACTTCTCAGTAGTGTTTAGTGAACCCATGATGTTGCAAGGCTACTTCCTGATATTCTGTGGCTACTTCCTCCAATTCCCAAATGCTTTCATTACCCCAAAAAAAAACCGTGTACCCCATGCTCATTAAACCTGTATTCTCACTTCCCATCCAAACATAGGCCCTGGCACCCACTAATCTACTTTGTTTCTATCAACAGATCCTGAAATATTCTATATAAATTCAGTCTTATGATATGGGACCTTATGTCTATCATTTCTTCTTTGGAGTTCATACAGATTGTATCGTGTATTGATATTTCCTTTACATGGATAATTATGCATATCACAATTGGTTAGTATGGCTGACCATTTGCATTTTCCCACCTTAGGACTATAATGAAAATTGCTGTTATAAACATGTATGTATTTGCTTGAGTAATTATTTTTCATTATCTCAGGAATGTACTTAGGAGTGAATTGCTGGTCCTACTGTAATTCTATGTTTAAGGAGGTACTTTTTAAGGAGGCAACAAACTGTTTTACAATGGCTTACATTCCCACCAACTGTGCACAAAGGTTCCAATTTCTCCACATTCTCCATAAACACTTGTTATTTTCTGTTTTCAAGATTATAGCTATCCCTGTGAGCACGAAGTGGTATCTTGTGGTTTGCTTTGCATTTCTTTAATAACAAATAATGTTAATTATCTTTCATGTGCATATTAGTGCTCTGTATAACTTCTTTGGAAAACTGTCTATTCAGGTCATTTGATCATTTTCATTTTTTATTGGGTTGTTTAAATTATTTATTGAGTTATAAACATTCTTTATAGATCCTAATCACATATATGATTTGGCAAATATTATACCCTATCCAGCAGTTTGCTATTTCATTTTATTGATAATGTCCTTTGATAAACTTTTTTTAAATTTTTCTGACATCCGATTAATCTAATATTTTCTTTTATTGTATTTTTACCATCGCTTTTATTTGTCTATTGCCAAATCCAAAATAATGAATATCCCTGTGTTTTCTTCTTAAAGTTTTATGCTTTGGGCCCTTGTATTAGTATAAATTTTTAAGCTATATAATTTCTATAAGAATAAGGTAAATCCATTGACCAAGATTAACTTTATTTTTTTAATAATTTGTTTCATGTGCATTGGCGTTTTGTCTGCATGTCTGTATGAGAGTGTCAGGTCCCTTGAAATCGGAGTTACAGACAGTTGTAAGCTGCCAAGTGGGTGCTGGAAATTGAGCCCCAGTCCTCTGGAAGAGCACTCAGTACTCTTAACTGCTGAGCCATCTCTGCAGCACCCCAAGATTAACTTTATAACCACAAGAATTTACCCACTCTTGACACTTTTTCTCTAATAAATGAGTTGGTTAGCCAAGAATATGATCAAATCACTAGAGTGGATTCTACCGCAATCTATATTTGTATTTATTCACATCGTATATTATTCCCGTGGACAAGCATGAAGTAAACAGGAAGTACTGGGGCCAGACACTGAGGTGAAAGGCAATAGAATTGTAAGCAATAACAAAATCCCAGCACTCGGGAGGCAGAGGCAGGCGGATCTCTGTGAGTTCGAGGCCGGGCTAGACCTACAGCCTCAAAAACAATACAGAGAAACCCTGTCTCGTAAAAAACAAGCAAACAAACAAACAAACAAAAGACCACACAGACGCATCTAAGTAACAAAGATGGCTGGTGCACAATACCAGTGTGCTACATGAGTTCTGATTCTGCAGCGGCTTCTTTCTCGGCATTTGTCCTCTCCACCCACCCAAGAGGGCTGCCGACAGTTCCCAGAGTCCCAAGCCTCCTTTACCTCATTCAGGAAAAGCAGTCAACTCCTAGCAGAGGGTTGCTTGTCTGGGCTCTGGTCTGAAAGGAATGCCATCCCTGCATGGCTAGCAATGAGCACAATGGAAGTTTGTGTTCATTCATCCCTTCTTCATGCACGGACAGTTGGAGTTGGGCTTTTTCCACATGGGAGACTTGATGGGTAAACTGGGCAAATGAAAAAAAAAAAAGAAGGAGAGAGGAAGAGAGAGAGAAAAGAAGAAAGAAAAAGGTATTAAGGAGCCAGCATAATGTTCCTCAAGGTCATTGACGAGGTCTTAATAAAAGAGATGGGATTACCCTGTCACATGGCAGAAGAATGTCAAGGTCCATTTTTATACAAACAGAGATTAATATCCATTTTAACTGGACCACTGGTGTCAGATGAAATTAGTAATCCTATGAGGGTAACTTGAGAGTACATCATGGAACACTTCAAATGCCTGAGTAAGGAGTTTAGATTTAGTTTGCTAGGCAATAGATAGAAAAAGAATATGACTTACTCTCTGGGAAAAATAAAATTGCTCTAAAACTGGTGAGGTATTATTTTTAGTTCACTAAATGCTGAATCTTGATATTTAATAAGCTATAGTCATTGCTCATTTAATCAACATGTGTTTACTGAGTACTTTATGAGTGTTCATCTGTGTTATACTGTATGGGCAGCAGCTATTTATTCAGCATGAATAAAACAGTAAAACTGTCACTATGACCTACAATCAGATGTCTTATCTGCTTTGGGAGGTGTTAAATTCTGGGCTGTGCAGTGGGACTTTCCATTTGGCAACCAGATCACAAATAATGACACGGAGACTTATTATTAATTATGAAAGAAAGCTTGGCTTTATCTTAGGCTTCTCCCATTAGCTTTTATAACTTAAATTAACCTGTATTTTTATTAATATATGTTCTACCATCTCACATGTCCTGTTTGCTCTCTATGTCTCCTAGCATCTCCCTGGTGCCCCTGGATTCCTCTTCCTATGTCCTTTTTCTGCCTGGAAGTCCCGCCCATATCTCCTGCATAGCTATTGGATGTTCAGCTCTTTATTAAACCAATCACAGCAATATATCTTCACACAGTGTACCAATATCCCACAACAGGGTGAGCTTGTCAGTGGAAAGCAGGACAAAAAATACATCTAGCAAACCTCACCTACAGCAGCTGAGAGATCAAGCACTTCAAGAGAAGTCACTCTAGCCCTAACTGGATGGTACAGTGTGACAATCTAAAGGTCTTCTTTACCTCAGACTCCACAAAGCCATTTAAGAAATGGACAACTCTTATCTAAATGATAGATGAAAATATTTTCATGTTAAAAAAAATTAAAGCAGAGCCTGGCAAGATGACTCCACAGGTAAAGGTACTTGCTGCCAATCCTGATGTCCTGAGTTCATGCATAATTTCCTGGGGCTGCCATCATGGGAGGGAGGGAGGGAGGGAGAGAGAGAGAGAGAGAGAGAGAGAGAGAGAGAGAGAGAGAGAGAGAGAGAGAGAGAGAGAGAGAGAGAGGTGGGTTAACCACCAGATAACAGGTAAATGTTCTTGCTGCCAAGCCTGAAGAATTGATTTTGATCCTTGAGACATGTAAAAGAAGAAAAGAACCAACTCTTGCAAGCTATCCTTCCACACACACAGAGTAGATAAGTGTGACTTCGAATCTTTCTCTCCCCTACCTTCCCTCTTGACTTTCAACCAGGCCTACTGAGTACACAAGAGCCAGGACTTAGCCTCTCTGTAAGCCAGGGCTCAGGAGCCGGCTCTTGGGAGGCTGAAACAGAATGTGCTCAAGTTCAAGGCTAGCTGGGTACATAGTGACACCCCATCTCAAAGCAAACAAAAAGACAGCAACAACAATAAACAAAATTTACTGAGGACAATTTTAATGTACAATATTTTTACCACAACAAAATTACCAATACAAAAAGTTCCAAGCTGTGTTTCTTTCTCCCTGTCAACAGCAGCATTTCCTAATATTTAAATCTGTCTTTTACCTACCCACTTGGGGTTTCAAAATAAAGCCCATGGAAAACTTGTCAATAAAGGACCGGTGGGCTGAGTAAGTAATAATTAAATTTAGAGAAAGTCTAGGAGGACTTTGGCTGGTAATCTTTCATTATAAGCTAGTCTGCTGGTCTCCGGGAAAGACTTAGACAGCTGCCTCTTTTCATGTGTATTGTTCCCAGGTTTTGTGACACAAGTTCATGTATTTGCCATCTGGCAAGAAGACACTGCAGAGAGCCACTAGTGCGTGTTGCGTGTCACTTGTATCATTCTGTGGAATTTACGGGAGACCCATAGTGCCCAAAATGAGGAAGGAACATTTTCAAGGTAGAAAAATAAAAGACAGCTGTGGTAATTAGATATCACCTGTTTAACTCAGCTACCTGGGAAATACCAAGACAATCTTTGAAATCATCCACTTCTAAATGCCCAGGCGAGAAAAGGAGAAGCACTGAGGGATAATAATGCAGATCTGAGCCACTTGATTTGTGTGTAGGATGTGGTGGCAGGTTATGCTGGCAAGGAAGGAGAAATCGCTGTCATCAGCTCGCTTCAACAGAGTTCAATATGACATTACTGCCAATAAGCTGAGAAGATGCCATCCAGCTGAAGGCTGGCTAATTTCAGATATATGTGTGACACCCACATCAAGCCATTTCCCAAGGAATAGTATAAATATCCTTTCCAAAGAAGAGTTCAAGATCAGCCTTTTCAAATGTTGCAGAATCTAGAGCAAAGGAACCAATTGCTATAAACCTCTCTTTTCACTTCTATTGTATCAAGATAGTGAACTATAACGAAATTTGCCCTGGTAGACCAACTTAAAATAGTGACTGAAATAGCTAAGACTAGTGGCAAGCCCTCATGTCTTGATTCTATGTAGATAATGCATGGTGTCTTCGGAGTAAAGAGGATGTATTAGAAACACAACTATGCTGAAGGTTGAAAATAACATTGATTCTAGAAGTGTTGAAGCCTGTGTTTTTGTTTTGGCATTATTGCTGTCATTTAAAGAGAATGTAATCTGGGAAGTGATCTTTAGCAAAATATGTGTTCTATAGTTTTAATTTTATCTTGTATAATAGGGTCCTTTGTATAACCTTGTCCTGAAAAACAAAAAACAAAAAAAAAGTTTCTTAAACTTTTAAATTTAGTGTACAATATAATGGGGTTCATCATGATGTTTCTATACATGTATATCATTATACTTTGCTCACAATTATGCCCCATTATTGTTTTCTTTTCTCCCCTCAAACATTTTATTTTGGCATAGCTTTAAACACAAAAAAAATTTACAGGGGAAAAACTACAAAGAATTCCTGTAGTTTTTTTTACCCAAATTCAGCAGTGTTAACATTTTAACACATTAGCTCTCTCTCTCTCTCTCTCTCTCTCTCTCTCTCTCTCTCTCTCTCTCTCTCTCTCTCTCTCTCTCTCTCTCTCTCTTTCTTCTTTGTTTTCTGGGTTTCTAGTGGGAGCATTGAAGTTGTTTTTAAATAGGATCTCCTGTTATCTCAGGCTAGCCTTGAACTTGCAATGTAGCTGAGGGTGGCCTTAAATGTCTTATCTTACTGTCTCTAACTTCTAAATGCTAGGATTACAGGAGTGAACCATCATGCCCCGTTTATGTGGTGCTGGGACCAAGCCCAGAGCTTTGTGCATGCTAGGCAAGCGCTCCACTAAATGAGATACATCCTTAGCTCACAAACTCTTCTTTTTCTCGTGATGTTGGGGATAGAATCCTGGGCTTTATGTATACCAGACATTTGATCTAGCATTAACCTGTGTACCTAGGATATCCTGAACCATTCGTGAGGAACTTAACTTCATATCCCTTTACCAACACACAAATAGTTACACAGGCTTGAACATAGCCACAGGACTATTACCAAAATCAAGAAACTTAACATGCAGTTGAATAAGCAGCCCATATTCAAATCCTTTGTCCCAGTAAGGTGTACTATGAAGCCCAGGATGGCCTCCAACTCACAATCCTCCTGCCTCAACTTCTCAGCTGCCAGGATTACAGGCATGTATCACTGTGCTTAACTTTTAGTAAGGCCTGGCAAACGAAACATCCTTCCAAGAGTCAATCCATAACAATGCAATGAATTTAGTGGTTATGTTTTTTCAGCATTCTTGAGCCTGGGTGTCCCTTAACCTTTCTCTTATGGTGTTGAATTTTGGATGGACCTAAGTTTTTAAGGTCCATCCACTTAGATTTGTCTGATGATTTATAATTACCAGAATCATATGATAAAGAATTCATAAACAGTTTGCTCTCAGTCATGCTTTTCCAAGCACAGCATTGTGGTTACTTTGCTAAGCACCTTCTCTCAGCATTCACAGGCTCTTTCTGTCCCCTCACTTATGATGCCAAAGCTCTCATGCCAAGGGATTCTTGGCAGCACCCACACTGCTTCCTTCCCACTTTCACCCCAACTCCACGAAAAATGCCCCCCAAAGCTTCATACTTGTTTATTTTTATTTACTTACTTATTTTTGCTTTTTCCAAGACAGGGTTTCTCTGTGTAACAGTCCCCACCTGTCCTGGAACTCACTTTGTAGACCAGGCCAGCCTTGAACTCACAGAGACCCACCTGCTTCTGCCTCCAAGTGTTGGGAATAAAAGTGCATCACCACTGCCTGACTATAACTTGATACCTGTATGGCAAATTGAGAAAGAAATCCGGCCCTTATGGCTTCTGAAGGCCAGCTCTTGATGCTAAACTGAAAGACAGTTTCCTGTTTCAGGGGAGACACGGAAGTTATCACACATAGTGAGCCTTTGCCTTGGACTGCCCTTCACTGAGACCACGTGACTGCACAGTCAATGCGGCATGGTTTATTCAGTGACAGAGACCAGAGACAACTTCTAATTCCAAAAGACAAAGAGATCCTTAATGAATCACTAATCAGAGTTTCCTGTTATTCAAAAGAAGGCCTAGCTGCTCTCAACAGTTTTTTTTGTGCCATGGACAGCTGTCAACACAGAGACGCACAGCTCGGCAACATGCTAAGACTAAGCCGTTGCATGTCCAGACTGAAACAGAACTCTTGAATTAGCCCCATCACCAATAAGGCTCAGGGAAGGCAGAAAGGACATGGAAGCTGAAAGATGGGGAGGAGTGCTGTGAAACGCTCTCTTCCAGAAGGACATGGCTGTTGCAGTCATGAACTCATAGCAGTATAGTTACCTTTAAGAAATCTACACAAACCGGGCTTGGTGGCGCACGCCTTTAATCCCAGCACTCGGGAGGCAGAGGCAGGCGGATCTCTGTGAGTTCGAGGCCAGCCTGGTCTACAGAGCGAGTTCCAGGACAGCCTCCAAAACAATACAGAGAAACCCTGTCTCAAAAAACAAAGCAAACAAAACAAAACAAAGAGAGAGAGAGAGAGAGAGATCTGCACAAAATCAAGCCAGCCAACATTCTGGCAAGAGTAGAATAGAATACCTGCAGGCTCCATTACTAACTGAGGAGCTGTTGGGAGCAGATAGATTCTGAAGAAGGAAAAAAAATTCTACAGAGGGTGTGTCCACTGGTAGATTCCCATGTTCTAATGGATAGCCCCACACCTGTGCATATGTGGGAAGGACTAACTGGACTAAGTGGGTAGACATGACACTGGAAGGAGACATTCTAGTGAGTTGGAGAGGAAAACAGAGGGTAAATACCACCATAATTCATTGTAGAAATGTATGAGAGTCTCAAAAATGAAAAAAATTAAATATAGCCACTTTCTTTAGGGCTGGGATACTCAAAAGTAGGAAGTTCAAAATGTAGGGACTTCCACTCTTTTTCACAACTATTAGAGAACTATCCATGGGTAAACTATATCTACAGGTAAAAGCAAACGCTCATTTGGATATTAATCAAGAACTCATTGGTCTGAGTCAAAGGCTGCTAGTTGCCTGCATTGATCGTCCTCTTTTTCCTTCCTGGGGCATTATAATGACAGCAGCATCATGCCCAGACAAAAGAATACAGCTCCCAACCGTCCTTACAGAGGAATAACCAATGGAATACAAATGAGGCACAGATTCAAGCTTCTTGTTTACTCTGGCCTTTCTCCCTCTGAACCAGAAAAGCAGACACTCTAGGGAGCCCTGGTACAAGCAGCCACCTCTCTGGAGCTCTCAGCACATGAAAGCAGAAACAGAAGCAAGGAAGGACATTCACAGCAGTGGCCCCACCCCCTACCAGATGCTTTAGCCGTGTTTTCTGTAGCACCTGAGAAAAAAATACCATTTTATCCTGTTTCTAATGGCTGTTAGTTATATTTTTAAACCAAATCCTAACTTACAGAACTGTTGCTTATATAACTTTGACATGCCTTTCTCATAAATCTGAATGTCTGTGCTGTGTTTGTGACAATGGGGGACACTGCCTTCTAAAACTTAATAAACATTTAGGGAAAACAAAGGTATTACAGCAATACTCATTGTTTGATTTTTTTGTTTTATAAATGAATCACCAAGATGCCTCTGTGCAAGTTTTCTCAATGATTCTAACCTTTTCATATCTATCTATCTATCTTCTATCTATCTATCTATCTGTCTATCTATCTATCTATCTATCTGTCTATATACCTCTATTTTGCCAATTCCATCATCAAGCAATACTCCCAGCTCCACATTAAAAAAAAAGTTTCATTCCTAAAAGTATCTGTTGCTTGATTGTGATACATCATGGATGCTCTTTGAGCATATGTGCTCAGTGAAAAAAATTCCATCTCAAGCCACACACGCTCCATAATCCTGTTAGATGAGGTATCTATCTATAGTTGTCAGATTGATAGAACACAAGGTAGAGTACTGGGGACTAGAAGTAGGGTTTTAGCTCAGAGGTGGGGTTATAGTTCAGAGGTGGGGTTACACTTCAGAGGTGGGATTAATGTTCAGAGATAAGAGCTATTATATAGAAGCAGGGGATATTGTTTAGATGTGGGGTTATTGTTCAGAGGCAGAGCTATTGTTTAAAGTTATGGTTATGGTTTAATAAGTATAGACTTTAAGTTGGCAAGATGGAAAAGTTCTGAAGATTGTTTACATAGCAATATGATTACACTTAACACTACTGAGCTGTATGCTTACAAATGGATAAGGTAGACCTAAGATTTTAAACTTAATGTATTAAGGCAAGCACACTAACTCTCCTGATTTTTCTCACTTTTCTATATCTCCATCTCCTCGGTAGATTATTAATGTTAACTTTCAAACCCAGGTCAAATGACT
Source organism: Mesocricetus auratus (assembly GCF_017639785.1). Taxonomy (NCBI): domain Eukaryota; kingdom Metazoa; phylum Chordata; class Mammalia; order Rodentia; family Cricetidae; genus Mesocricetus; species Mesocricetus auratus. Next base: position 24,205,060 of record NW_024429196.1, on the reverse strand, counting down.
GAAGTGTCAATTTAACATATCAAAACAGAGCTGGGGCCGGACTTTGGTGGCACACACCTTTAATCCTAACACTGGGGAGGCAGAGGCAGGAGGATCTCTGTGAGTTCGAGGCCAGCTCTGGTCTATAGAGTGAGTTCCAGGACAGCCTCCAAAACAATACAGGGAAACCCTGTCTCCAGAAAAAACAAAAAACAAAACAAAAAAAACCAAAACAGACCTGGGATCCAGGTTCTCCCTGTATCCCTCAGTCCCTACCTGTTACAGGGTATTGTTATGGTTTCGACAATGAGGTACTAAACAACAGATATTGCAGGGTAAAATTTACTCGACCAGTCCTAATTTACAGGACCCTCCTCAGGAGTAGGAGAGTGTGAGAGGCCTTTAACTGAAGCAGAGAGAATCTTATATAGGTCTTGAATACCTTTGCAAGCAAGCAAAGCTTAAACAAGAAGCAAAAGTTTTTACTGTTAGCATTTAGCATAAATACATTGTCAAAGTTTTTGACGTCATTGTGATTGGCCAGTTTTGGAAAACCTTATCAGTCGGCCTGGTATTTTAGAAAGTCTTTGTAGTCTGTTGGTTTGGAAAAAACAAAACAAAAAACAGTCTATACAATAGGAATATAAATCTTTTTGTTTGTTTGTTTGTTTGTTTGTTTTGTTTTGTTTTTTGAGACAGGGTTTCTCTGTAACTTTGGAGGCTGTCCTGGAACTAGCTCTTGTAGACCAGGCTAGTCTCGAACTCACAGAGATCTGACTGCCTCTGCCTCCTAAGTGCTGGGATTAAAGGCATGTGCCACCACCACCCAGCGGAACATAAATCTTATTACACCTGAGAAATACAAGCAGGTATAGGAGCTGAATAATAGAAGGAATGGAGGCTCTATTTTTTTGTTGTTATTTTTTTTAGCAGATGAAGTAAATTATTTAACCCATATTAAAATCAATATTGAAGACAGAAAAGGGAGAGTCAGCCTCTAACAGGTATAGCTGGCATATCCTATCCCCTACCTTGAACTCCTCAACCCAGGGGGCTAGGCTACCATTCCCTATATAATCCAACCATTTTGGTTGCCTGTTCTCTTTATATCTTTGGACCTCCTAGCTGCTGCACCTGATCCCCCATCCCTCTTTCCTCCTCCCCCTCTCTCCACATGGCCTGACAAAGGGTCATGTCCACTTTGGACTCTCCCAGATGTTCCTACCTCTACCTATACTCTCATATATCTACAGTAAACCTTCTGCTCACTATACCTAGGGGCAGTCATGTTTTCCTTTTTATTTCTTCTGATGCTGAAACTCAAGAGTGGATTAAATGAGTTCCCTTCTAAGGGACTCAGCCACTCTGAGCCAAGTGGCTGATCTGACTCTCCTAAGGTATAAATGGATCATTTGCTTATGCTGGCTTTTGCCACCACCCAACTTGATTCTAGAGCCTGCCTCTTCAGCCACTTCTTTCCTCCACCTTATCTAACCAGGAAATTTAGTCCGTGGGAACTACCCCTGCCCCCAAGATGAGCGAATGAGATGCCTGTTGCTATGCTGATACTTATGTAACCATTAAAACTCTATAAATATTGTGCTTCCTGCAAGCCCGGTATGCTCTGCACCCGAGTTGCAGTAGCATCCGCAGGCGCCTGTGTACTCAATAAATCACCTCTTGCATTTGCATCCAGTGGTCTGGCCCCGGTTCTTGGGCAGAGGGCTCGGTTCAGTGCCCGGCGCTTTGATGCCGAGGTCTTCCACTTGCTGGTTCCTCATTGTCCCTTATGGCTACACTGTTCTCTGTCTCTTAACTGCCTAATCCTCCCTGTGAGTTTTTTTTTTTTTTGGTTTTTGGTTTTATTTTTGTGACCCTTCCTCCCTTTCTCCTTGTACTCAATTCCTTTCTCAGACTCAGAGGTTTTCATAAAGTCTTACTGGAAAAGGCTTGGCCTCAGGATAGCTCGATGGTCAACTTGGCATACTTAAGTTCCCAATTCTCGAAGATTGTAACAACTTCTGCTACCACAAATAAATGATCCCAATATCTCTTATTGATAAGGTTTTGTAACTTTCCACTTTTAAATCTTTTATCTGTATGACTTTTCTGTGCTTTGCTCTCAAGAAATCTTTTAAGACTATTGTGTAAGCAATCGTTATCTCAGGATTGATTTGTAAATCCATTGTGCATGGTTAAAGAATCTGTAAAATCTATAGCAAAATTTGGCTTTAAATTTATTTTAAAAGGCTTAAAATTAAAACCTATACATAGAAATAGGTGCTAAAATATTATATATATGTCATTCAACTCTTAGCTAGAATACACTGTATATGTAACTTAGATTCAACTCTTGCTTAGAAAAACATGTTTTAAATAGCAATAAGGTGGCTCTCTCCTATCTTAGCTGGTTACCTTTAAGACATAAGCAGCCACATGACTGGAAACCATCTTTACTAAGCTTAAAGGGCACATGCCATGTGACTTCACCATCTTCAGATGACCTCATGGCATAGAGCACCAATTATAAAATTTCTTAGTCCTCATGAACTCTGTTTATCATTGTGTCTCCTTTTAAAATGAGGAAGCAACAAGAAGTCTCAAATGTTTTGGATTGTTATAGATTTTCATATGATGATTAAAGTTTAAGGTTATATTTGCTCCTACATACTATATTTGTGATTCAACTCTGGCTTGCAATATACTCTACGATGATAAAAATTTAAGGTTATAAAGGTCTATTCAGATTAACAAAAGCTGATTTAAGATGTATGTCTAACTATGTATGTCTTTGCTAATTGTTCAACACAACACTGCTAGAAAATTTAGATAAGTAGCAACATTTGCTTGATAAATAATGTATTTTTGATTATTCAAGATTTATAAACTCCTAAGGTATATGAAGGTATTTGTTTAGGTTCTTTGCCTTTGATCAAGATTTACAAATTCCTAAGGTCTACTCAGGTTCAGAGTAATATTTGACAGGCTTCCTTGTGTTTGCTCACTTTGTCTTAGCTACTTGGATAAGCTAAGTCATACAGAACCCTGCAATATTCCATAATGATACACTATAAGAGGGTCAGTAGAGTTGTCAGTGTCTCTATGGACTGTACCCATGATTAAAAAGTTTTATTTTGATACTAGAAGAGTTTCATTTTAAAAATCATTATTTTAAAGGCTAAACTTAACAGGGATGGAAAACGGAATGTAAAGTCCTAGTCTTGTGAAAGCTACTAGTTTATTGTAAACCAACCATTTTGGCTGCCACATCTGACCTCCCCGCCTTTCCCCTCCCCCATATGGCCTGGCTCAGGGTCAGGTCCACTCTGGACTCTCCCAGATGTCCCTGCCTCTACCTACACTCTCCCATATATCTACAATAACCTTCCCCTCCACCATACCTTGGGGCACTCATGTTTTCCTTTCCTTTTTCTTTCTTTTTTTAAAAATTTATTTTAACGATTGAAACTTAACAAGTAATCCCCTGCCCACATGTTAAACGCTACGTTTCTCAGGCTTGTCCTAGATTCTAAGAATAGCTGATTTAGGGAATAAGTACTCCTGAGCTGTTTATGGTCCTCTAGGTCCCAGCTTCGTAAACGGTGACCCATAAGGCACTAAGGATCTAAAAAATCTTTTCCTTTTTGTATGTATAGCCTTTCCCCTTCCTTTGTGTTATTATAATCAGATAAAGTACATTTAATTTATTGCATTCATGTATCAACACAGACTCAAATTGTTGTTTATGCAGTTGAATTTAAAACCAGTAGGAAGAAACAAGAACTAGAAACGAAAGCGCATTTGTATAAAAATAGCAAGTTCAATCAACTCTGCAAGCTCTGAAGATGTTCTATGACCTCTGTCTTAGTTGAGGTTACTATTGCTGCAATGAAACACTGTGACCAAAGCAAGCTGGGGAGGAAAGACTTACTTGGCTCACACTTCTTTATCACTGTGTATCATTAAAGGAAGTCAGGACAGAAACTCAAACTGGCAGGAACCAGAAGAAGGCCATGCAGAGGCCACGGATGGGGGCTGCTTTTGGCTTGCTCATCATGGCTTGCTCAATCTGCTTTCTTATAGAACCTAGGATCACCAGACCAAGGAATGGATCACCCAAAATGGACTGGGTTTTCCCCTATCAATCACTAAGTAAGAAAGTGCCCTAAGATTTGCCTTACAGCATGATCTAATGCAGGCATTTTCTTAATTGAGATTCCCTTTTTCAGACGACTATAATTAAAAGTTAGTGTCCAGTTGACATAAAACTATCAAGCACACCCATCGCACCAAATATTCAGTCAAAAATTTGATGCCTGCTTGCTTTTTTCTCCCATCCTTCTTTTCTCCCTTCCTTTCTCTTTTTGTAGCTCTCTGCTAGCCTAGAACTCACCATTCTAGACCAGGCTGGCCTCAAACTCACAGAGATCTTCCTGCCTCCACCTCAAAGTGCTTGGATTAGAGACATGTCCTCCCATGCCCAAAAAGATTTTTCTTTTAAACCTCAAAGTGCTTGGATTAGAGACATGTTCTCCCATACCCAAAAAGATTTTTTTAAACTATTAATTTTATCTTATTTGCATCGGTATAGAAAGTGTCAGATCCCCTGAAACCAGAGTTACAGACAGTTGTGAGCTGCCATATGGGTGCTGGGAATTGAACCCCGTTCCTCTGGAAGAGCAGACCAGTGCTCTTAACCCCTGAGCCATTTCTCCAGCCCCACCCAAAAAGATTTAACTCTTCATATAAATGTAAACAAGCACGTCAATCTCACTAGTATGTAATATTTATTGTGTTCACTCTTAATAAATGGTAAATTTGTATGTATACAAAAGAATTATTTTTAAATAAATACCTTTCATTATCAGTAAATATATCATTTGTGTGCTGTCTTAGGTTTTCTATTGTTGTGATAAAACATTGTGACCAAAAGCAACTTTGGAGGAAAGGGCTTATTTAAGCTTCCAGTTCCCCAGCAGTCTATCACTGAGGGGAGTCAGCTCAATAATTCAACCAGTGCAGAATCCTAGAGGCGAGCAAGAAGTGATGCAGAGGACACAGAGGAATGCTTCTTACTGGCTTGCTCCTCATGGCTTTCTCAGCTGGTTTCTTATAGCAGCCAAGACCACAAGCCCAGGGGTGGCACCCCGCACAGTGAGCTAGCCTTCCCATATCAATCATCAACCAAGAAAACGCACCATGGGTTTGCCCACAACCATCCAGAGGTGGACTGGTTTCCAGGATGTTTCTCACTGCACTGAAGGAATCAACCATGTCTCTTCATTCAGAAAATCCATGAAGCAATATAATTGCCCCTGAAATGGTTCCTTCTCTCAATCAGAATCCAGAGGCAGGAACTGGCATGGCATTGACCTTCTCTTACGCAGTATTGCCATTTTCTGGGTGCCACTCTACCAAAAAACTCACAAAATCTGAAAAAAAAAACTTACTAATACACAAAACATAGAAGACAGCATTTAAAGAAATGATGGCCCAAACTACTCAACTATGAGAGAAACCACTCATTTACTGATTGAAAAAGTTATTCACCCAGAACCCTAATTTGGATGAACTCAAGAGTTGCACATCTAAAGATCCTCAACAGGTCATCACCTGACTTTCCATCCAGAATCATGAGGCCTGAAAGCAATAAGGCATCAACCAAAAGAGTATCAACAAAGACTACTATACCCAGAAAAACCATACTTCAGAATCCAACAGAAACCAAGGCATTTCTAGATAAGCAAGAAGTGAGTTTGTCTGTAATTGACTTGAACTAAAAACACTGAAGAAAAACTGAAGCGAGGCTGAGGAGACAGCTCAGTAGCCAGAACGCTTGCTGCGCAAACATGAGACCTGAATTTTTTAGATCCCCAAATAGAAACCTTACAGGCATGGTGGTCTGACTTGGAGACAGGCTATCTCTGGGGCATGTTAGCTAGTTAGGTTAATTAAATCTCCAAGCTCCAGGTTCAGTGAAAAATTTTGACTCTGTAATTAAGTGGGTAACAATTGAGGAAGACACCTGAATCAGTCTCCAGCCTCCACTTTCATGTGCATATATGTACAACATGCAATATACATATCACACACATGCAAAAAAAGCTGAAAAAAAGGATACTAGTAATTTAAATCCATATGAAGCAGAGCTTACAAAAAGTTTATATGGGTGGTTATGTAGGCACTTTTGATCCTAGTTCTTGTTTCTTCTTACGGGTTTTAAATTCAAGTGCATAAACACCGATTTGAGTCTGTGTTGAGACATGAATGCAATAAATTAAATGTACTTTATCTGATTATAATAACACAAAGGAAGGGGAAAGGCTATATATACAAAAAGGAAAAGATTCTGTATACTATTAAAATTAATTTGTTATTAATCTGAACTACATTGTTATACATTAAAATGCAAGGCAAGAAATAAGAAAATAACTAAAAATTTTGTTTAATAGCAAGGAAAAGAAAATCACACACTAGAAAATATCGACATAACACAATAGAAGGCAATGATAGAGACAATTACGAATAGACCACTCCATAAGATGGAACCATGTCTGAGACAATTCAGGTGGTCCAGAACCTAAGACTAGCTAGGCCAGGGAACTAGGGGAAAACCAAATACTATTGTTCTGCTAAAGGAACATAGCAATAAAATGACTCCTAATGGCATCCTGCTATACTCATAGATGGCCTTGCTCAAGCCATCACAAAAAAAGCTTTCTCATGCAATAGATGGGAACAAGCATGGAGACCCATAACTGCACAGTGTGAAGAATTGAAGACCATGGAACACTCTGCCCTAAATGGGATGTCTCCATCAAACCCTTCCCCTAAGAGCTCAGGGAGCTGTGTGGAAAGGTTAGTGCTAGAAGGATGGAAGACACCAAGGAAATGGGGTCCTCTAGACACAACAGGACTGATGAACAAATAAACTCACATAGACTGTGGCAGCATGCAGGGCATGCTTAGATCCAAGCCAGATGGGGTCTCTGTACTGAAAGGACAAGTAGACCTGAGTTCTCATCCCTAATCAAGAAGCTGTCTCCAAATGGCATCCTCTTACAAAAGCAAAAAATAGTTTTCTCCAATGGAGTCTCACTGGTTACACAAATCACACTTAAGGGCAGGGCCCCATGCCTAGCTGCGGATGGCCAACACAAAGAACTCAGTGGTATTTGGGGAGAGTTTGGGGTTGAAGATTGCTTTGTTTGGGCATTTTTAAAAACTTACTGGTCTTTTGTTTGTATATTATGATTTCCAATTTTGTATTTTTATGGAGTCATGTGTGTGTGTGTGTTTCTTGTGCTTTTCTTTCTTTGGTCTATTTTTATTTTTGCCAGTTTATTTTCTAAAGAAAGAGGAAGAAGCCATGAATATGGATAGGTAGGGAGTTGTGGAGGATATGGGGGAAGGTGAGAAAGAGGAAACTGTGACCAGAATATATTGCACAAAATTTTTCCAGTAAAAAAACTATATTAAAAATAAATAACAAGGAAAATAAAAGTGTGCTTTAGAAAATGTTACTTAACACAATAGAAGGCAATGACAGAGATAAGAACAGGAATTCAGTAAGCAATAGAAATAAATATCAAAGCAACAATAGGTATAAATCTTACATAACCATTTACACTAGACGTAAATGAATTAAAATTGTAATTAAAAGGCAACAATGATTAGTAAGATGAAAAAAACAAACCACAATCCAGCCATTTGTGGTCCATAAAACAGATTCTTGAGATTAAAACATACAACCAGATTGAAGGTTGTTGGGGAAGTCCTGTGTATATGTTAATAAATTACTGCTGGCCAATAGGAATCTAGATAGGTGGGGCTAGGAGTCCAGGAGGATTCTGGGAAGGAGAAACACAAGAGAGTCAACATGCAACGCCATGGGGGTAGGAAGCCTGAAACTATTCTCCGGTAAGAAACATACTTAGATTAACAATTATGGGGTAATTACTTAAGTCAGAGCTAGCCAGTTAGAAACAAGCTTCATAAGTAATACAGCGTCTTGTATGTTTATTTGGGGATTACAAAGCGGCAGAGCCCAGGCAACTGGCGGGAGATAAACCAAAGCGGCTAGCAAAGAAAAGGCTTCTCTTAACAGAAGGTAAAAGGAAGAATTAATCAAGGGAGACCTTAAGTGACTATACTAACAGCTAAGAAAACAAACTTTCAGACAAAATCATTAGGAGGAACAAAGAAAGATATTTTGTAATGATAATAATAAAAGTATCGTTTCTTTTACATTTTAAGAAAATACAGTAACAATAAATGTAATTTGGACCAAAGAAAAGAGCCACAAAATACATGAAAGGAGAAAGATTAATTCAACAATAGTTAGTAGTGTCACTATTCTATTTTCAATAGAGAGAAGTCCAGCAAGTAAAAACTAGATAGGTTGGGTGGTGGTGGCGCACACCTTTAATCCCAGCACTTGGGAGGTAGAGGCAGGTAGATCTCTGTGAGTTTGAGATCAGCCTGGTCTACAAGAATTAGTGCCAGGACAGGCTCCAAAGCTACACACAGAAACAGTCTCAAAACAAACAAACAAAAAAAGACAGAACAACATTATAAGCAAAATTGGCCATGTGAGGTCACACATGCCTACCATCTCTGCACTTGGGAGGTAGAAGCAGGAGGACAGAGAATTCAAGTTCATCCTTAGGCACATAGTGATCTTGAGGGCAGTCTAAGCTACCTAAGACTGTGTCTCAAAAAATAAAAATTAACAAAAAGAACTCTTGTAATTCATTAGGATAAAAAATTAAATATTATTAAAAGTGACCCAAGGACTAAAATGGACATTTCTCCAAGAAAATAGAAAATGGTCAGTAGACACAAAGGAAATACAAATTTAAAAAATTTTAAATGTTTTTATTACACACACACACACACACACACACACACACACACACACACCTATGGAATCAGGTCTCTCCTGCCACCTTGTGCCTCAGGATTTGGACTCAAGGAGTCGGGCTTGGCAGAAAGTGCCTTTACCTAGTGATATATCTCACTATAACTCAAACTCAAAGTAAGTTTTTTAAACACAGAAAATAATTGGTGTTAGCAAGGCTGTACAGGGACTGGAGCCTTTGGGTGTTATTCAAGGGGATGTAAAATAGCACAGTTGTCTTGGAAAACAGCTAGGTATATTTTCAAAAAGTTTGTCACAGAGCTGCCATCTGACCCAGCTGTTCCAGACCTGGACATACATACAAGAGAAACAAGAAGACATCGTCACACAAAACCTTTTTTTTTTTTTTTTTTTTTGGTTTTGGAGACAGGGTTTCTCTGTGGCTTTGGAAGCTGTCCTGGAGCTAGCTCCTGTAGACCAGGCTGGCCTCAAACTCACAGAGATACACCTGCCTCTGCCTCCCGAGTGCTGGGATTAAAGGTGTGCACCACCACCACTGCCCGGCTCACACAAAATCTTCTACATTAATATTCACAGCAGCAGTGTCCTCTGTGCCCAACGGCTGAAAACAACCCAAATAAATACCAAACAATAGACCAAGAAACAAAATTTGGTATGTTCATGCAAAGGAATGTTTTCTATCAATCATAAGAGGGTGTGAAGTTCTGATTCTTGTTATGATGTGAATGAACTCAAGGCGCTATACTATCTAAGACAGCCAACCTCAAAGGCCTCAAACTATACAGCTTGGTCTGTGTGAAATATCCAAAGTACACAAACCCACGGGGACAGAAAATAAAAATGACTGAAAGGGGAGAAGAGAATGTGTTCTCTCTATATGAGGCTTCTTTTGAAGTAATGAAATATTCAGGCATGAACAGTGATGGTAGTTGTACATTTGTTTGTTTAAAAGAGTGGATTTTCTTTTTTCTTTTTCTTTTCTTAAGGTTTATTTATTTATTATACATTCAGTGTTCTTTTTGCATGTATCCCTGCAGGCAGAAGAGGATACCAGATCTCATTACAGATGGTTGTGAACCACCATGTGATTGCTGAGAATTGAACTCAGGACCTCTGGAAGAACAGCCAGTGCTCTTAACCTCTGAGCCATCTCTCCAGGCCAAGAGTGGATTTTCTCGTTAGTTACATTAGAAATATATTAAAAGGAAAAGTACAAAATGAAAGTGACCTGAACACATTGACTTACCAAAATTATTGCAGGGGGGATTATTACATAACCTAAAACTTGAGTAACTACAATTTAAACCAAGTTATGATATAATAGAAGACAAGTCCTTAAGATGTAATGAAGTTCTAAGAAGTGGCCCAATATGGGCCTCAGGAACGAGGGACTCTTCAGGGAAGACACCATGCTTTCTGTCTGCTGTGTCTCAGAAAACAGAAATTAACTACACAATTCTTACAATTCACTATTATAAAAAAATTAAATATCTTAAGTTTTGTGCACGGCGATAAACATGGATCGATCCGCATTCTTCTACATGCCAGCCTCCAGTTATGCCAGCGCCATTTGTTGTAGATGCTTTCTTTATTCCATTGTATATTTTTAGCTTCTTTGTCAAAGATCAGATGTTCATATGTGTGTGGGTTAATATCAGGGTTTTCAATTAGACTCCATTGGTCTACCTGTCTATTTTTGTGCCAATACCAAGCTGTTTTCAGGACTATAGCTCTATAATAGAGCTTGAAGTCAGGGATGGTGATGCCTCCGGACGTTGCCTTGTTGAACAGGATTGTTTTGGCTATCCTGGGTCTTTTGTTTTTCCATGCAAAATTGATTATTGTTCTTTCAAGGTCTGTGAAGAATTGTGCTGCGATTTAATGGGGATTGCATTGAATCTGTAGATTGCTTTTGGCAGGATTGCCATTTTTACTACATTGATCCTTCCTATCCAAGAGCATGGGAGATCTTTCCATTTTCTGAGGGCTTCTTTAATTTCTTTCTTCAAAGACTCAAAGTTCTTGTGATACAGGTCTTTCACTTGTTTGGTTAGCATTACCCCAAGGTATTTTATGATGTTTGTGGCAATTGTAAAGGGTTATGTTTCTCTGATTTCTTTCTCAGCCCTTTTATCATCTGTATATAGTAGGCCTACTGATTTTCTTGAGTTGATCTTGTAGCCTGCCACTTTGCTGAAGGTGTTAATCAGCTGTAAGAGTTCCCTGGTAGAGTTCTTTGGGTCATTGATGTAAACTATCATATCGTCTGCAAACAGTGAAAGTTTGACCTCTTCCTTCCCAATTTGTATCCCCTTGATCCACCTTTGTTGTCGTATGGCAATAGCTAGAACTTCAAGTACCATGTTGAAAAGGTATGGAGAGAGTGGACAGCCTTGTATTGTTCCTGATTTTAGAGGAATTGCGTTGAGTTTCTGTCCATTTAGTTTGATGTTGGCTGTTGGTTTACTGTATATAGCTTTTATTATGTTTAAGTATGTCCCTGTTATTCCAGATCTCTCCAAGACCTTTATCATGAAGGGGTGTTGGATTTTGTCAAAGGCTTTTTCAGCATCTAGTGAGATGATCATGTGATTTTTGTTTTTCAGCTTGTTTATATGGTGGATTACGTTGATGGATTTTCGTATGTTGAACCATCCCTGCATCCCTGGGATGAAACCTACTTGATCGTGATGAATGATTGTTTTGATGTGTTCTTGGATCCGATTTGTCAGTATTTATTGAGTATTTTTGCATCAATGTTCATGAGGGATATTGGTCCGAAGTTCTCTTTCTTAGTTGTATCTTTGTGTGGCTTGGGGATCAAGGTTATTGAAGCCTCATAGAAAGAGTTTGGCAAAGACCCATCTGCTTCTATTGCATGGAATACTTTGAGAAGAATTGGTATAAGCTGTTCTTTGAATTTCTGGTAGAATTCTGCACTGAGGCCATCTGGACCTGGGTTTTTTTTTTTTTTGGTTGGGAGACTTTTGATGACTGCTTCTATTTCCATTGGGGTTATAGGTCTATATAAATTGCTTATCTGTTCTTGATTTAATTTTGGCAAGTAATAGCTATCCAGGAAGTCATCCATTTCCTTTAAATTTTCGAATTTTGTGAAGTACAGATTTTCAAAGTATGACCTGATGATTCTCTGAATTTCCTCAGAGTCTGTTGTTATGTCCCCCTTTTCATTTCTGATTTTGTTAATTTGCATGTTCACTCCCTGCTGTTTGGTAAGTTTGGACAAAGGTTTGTCTATCTTGTTGATTTTCTCAAAGAACCAACTCTTTGTTGCATTGATTTTTTGTATTGTTTTCCTAGTTTCCACTTCATTGATTTCAGCTCTCAATTTGATTATTTCCTGGTGTCTACTCCTCCTGAGGGAGTTTGCTTCTTTGTGTTCTAGAGCTTTCAGCTGTGCTGTTAATTCTCTAGTATAACTATTCTCCAGTTTCTTCATGTGGGCACTTAGTGCTATGAACTTCCCCCATAGCACTGCTTTCAAAGTGTCCCATAGGTTTGGGTATGCTGTCTCTTCATTCTCATTGAATTCTAGGAAGTCTTTAACTTCTTTTCTCATTTCTTCTTTGACCCAGGAATGGTGCAGTTGTACATTGTTCAATTTCCATGAGTTTGTAGGTTTTCTGCAATTTGTGTTGTTGTTGAATTCTCATTTTAAAGCATGGTGGTCTGATAAGATGCATGGAGTTATTCCAATTCTTTTGAAGCTGCTAAGGTTGGATATGCTGCCAAGTATGTGGTCGATTTTTGAGAAGGTTCCATGTGGTGGTGAGAAGAAGGTATATTCTTTTTTATGTGGATGAAATGTTCTATAGATGTCTGTTAATCCCAGTTGGGTCATTACTTCTATTAGACCCTTTGCTTCTTTGTTGAGTTTCTGTGTGGTATTCCTGTCTAGTGGTGAGAGTGGTGTGTTGAAATCTCCCACTATAACTGTGTGGGGCTTTATATGTGATTTAAGTTTTAGTAATGTTTCTTTTACGAATGTGGATGCCTTTGTATTTGGGGCATAGATGTTCAGGATAGACACTTCATCTTGGTGGATTTCACCTGTGATGAGTATGTAATGACCTCCTTCATCTCTTTTGATTGGTTTTATTTTAAAGTCTAATTTGTTAGATATTAGGATTGCTACCCCTGCTTGTTTCTTGGGTCCATTTGATTGGAAAAAATTTTCCCAACCTTTAACTCTCAGGTAATATCTGTCTTTGAGGGTGAGGTGTATTTCTTGTATGCAGCATAAGGAAGGGTTCTGTCTTCGAATCCATTCTGCTAGCCTGTGTCTTTTTATGGGTGAGTTAAGGCCATTAATGTTGAGGGATATTAATGACCATTGATTGCTCATTCTTCTTTGATTTGGAATGGTTGTTGTTGGTGGAATTTCACCCCTTTGTTCTTTTGGCTGTTGGTAGAGAGGGATTCTCTAATGTCTATGTTTTTCTGGTTGTAGTCCAAATGCATCAAATACCTCAACATAAATCCAGCCACACTGAACCTCTTAGAAGAGAAAGTGGGTGGTGGTTCCCTTGAATGGATTGGTACAGGAGACAGCTTCCTGAACATAACACCAGTAGCACAGATAGTGAGATCCACAATTAATAAAGGGGACCTCCTGAAACTGAGAGAAAGTGCTCAACATCCTTAGCCTTCCGGGAAATGCAAATCAAAAGAACCCTGAGATACCATCTCACTCCTGTCAGAATGGCTAAAATCAAAAAGACCAACGACAATTTATGCTGGAGAGGATGTGGTGAAAGGGGAACACTCTTCCATTGCTGGTGGGAGTGCCAACTTGTTCAGCCACTTTGGAAATCAGTATGGAGATTCCTCAGAAAAATGGGAATAAACCTACCACAAGGCCCAGCAACTCCACTCTTAGGCATATATCCAAATGATGCTCATTCATACAACAAGGATGTCTGTTCCACTATGTTCATAGCAGCATTATTTGTAATAGCCAGAACTGGGAAGCAACCTAGATGCCCCTCAACTGAAGAGTGGATAGAGAAAATGTGGTACATTTACACAATGGAGTACTATTCAGCAGAAAAAAAAAAACAATGGAATCCTGAGATTTGCAGGCAAATGGATGACACTAGAAGAAACCATCATGAGTGAGGTAACCCAGTCACAAAAAGAGAAACATGGCATGTACTCTCTCATATATGGATTTTAGACATAGATCTGGGGAGTGCCAGCCTACAATCCCATGGCCAGAGAGTCTGGGAAACAGAACCTTCATTTAGCGGCTGATGGAAGAAGAGGCAGACTCCCACGGCTAAGCACTGAGCTGAACTCAAGAAAGCCATAACAGAGAGGGAGGACTGATGACCAAAGGGATTAAGACTGAGCTGGTTTAACCCCCAGAAACAGCTGACCAGACAAAGGTTAACTCTTGAATCCCAGGCATTAGCCTGGGAATCCAGCATGGGACTGATCAAGACCCCCTGAATGGTGGTGTCAGTGACGAGGCCTAGATAATCTATTGAGCCTTGGGCAGTAGATCAGTATTCATCCTGAGTATACACTTGGACTTTGGACTCCCATCCAACAATGTGAGGTGCACTCTCACCCTGAACTCTTGGGGGAGGGTCTGGGCCCTGTCCTGAATGAAATGACAGACTGTGGACAACCCCATGGAGGGCCTCACCCTCCCTGGGGAAATGAGGGGATATTGGGGGTGGTTGGGGGGAGGGCACGGGAGGAGGGGAGGGAAACGGAGAGGGACCTGGAACTGACTCGTGAAGCAGCCTTGTTTCTAATCTAAATTTAAACTTAAAAATAAAAAAAGAATTCACAAATATAAAAAAAATAAAATATCATTAAAAGTGAGCAAAGGACTAAAATGAACATTTCTCCAAGAATATGAACAAATGGCCAATAAGCACAATGGAAATGCAAATTTAAAAATACCATCAAAAAACAAATATTTTTCAGTGAATGAGTGTGTGTGTGTGTGTGTGTGTGTGTGTGTGTGTGTGTACATTCTCTCAGATGGGTACCACAGCACACATGTCCTTGTTCATAATATCTAATCACAGCTTCTGGTGGCTGCTACAAGCACCACTGTTATCCCCAAACTGGATGTCACCACCACTCAGAAACTCTCAGCATCTCTAGCTCTTTGCTTTAGTTGTTCCCAACTGAAAGCATCCTAGTGAGGTCTGCAGTGCCCAGGTTAAATGTCTACTCAATGTCTGCAAGGGAGCTGGAATAGAAGGAGGAGAATAATACTGCATAACGACTTTCAACTGTTATGATCAATATCTAAATGCTATAGAAAATTTAACTCTTGTGAACTTGAATGGATCTTAGATAGTAACATGCATAATGGAAACAGAAGAACACAGTGAAGAGAGGCTGGAAGAAAGGAAAATGGGTAGTAAAGAAAAAAAAAACGAGACCATGTGTTCATCTGGCAGCAACAAGCTGGGAGATTCTCTCTATTCCTCATAAGTAGAGGCTTTGGCAGCTTTCTTGTTTCCAGTTGGAAATGGCAATGAAGGACAGGCCTGATAATTTTCTTTAACTATATTAGAAGGGATACTGAGGACATTTAGCCATTATGTAAAACAGCCAATACATGGGGTCCATAGCTTATAGTTATAGGGGAGGGGGAAAAAACTAAACAGAAAGAAATCTACAAAGATGGCTGACGCCCACTCCCAGCTTAAGAGCAAACACATGGGAGAGATGAACCAGTTTGTTTTCCATTTTTAACTCTTACATACAAACTATTAGTTTCAAAGTTCACATGGCACCAGGTGGTGGTGGGGCATGCTTTTAATCCCAGGCAGGGGCAGGAGGATCTCTGTGAGTTCGAGGCCAGTCTGGTCTACAAAGCTGCACAAATAAACCTTGTTTTGAAAAATAAAACAAAGTTCACATGGCACTCCCTTGATCTTTCCATATTGCTTGAGGGACTCTTTAGTGGGGATGTACTTTATGATTATATTCACAGACTAAGGCCTATATATATTTAGATTAGTTATTACTTTTTTCATATAATTGAAAGGTTTTTTATTTCAGGAAAACTTCACATCTTGATCATTTTCTAATTCAAATTAACGTTAGTATTGTTGTCTTGCTTAAACTAAGATCAAGTCTCTCAATGAGATTCCAGAACTCTGGTTTGGCTTCAGTAATGCTGAGAAAAAGGCTCCTAGCATAACACTTTATTACCTTATTTTTTTAAAGGACAAGTATGTAAAAATGTGCATGCATGCACAGCATATATGAGTATATGTGCAACCTATATTTCAGCATACTGTGTCACTCAAAATTGCACAATACCAGACATCTGTCAAACTTTCCATCCCTCCTCCATGCTCTTTCACCTCTGAACTATAGCCTAGTACCTACCATCTGGGTTCTATTCATTGGACCAACTTTGAGGAATCATGTCCCCATAATATCACCTGGCTCCCCAGTGCTTGTCTAGCATTCATAAAGGTTCAATTCCTAGCACTACATAAACCAATCATGGTAACGCAAGCCTGGAGGTGGTCCATCGTTAGGTACTTAGCAAATTCAAGGCTAGCTTGGACTACAGGAAACCCTGTCTCAAAAACTAAACCGTCCAAACAAAAAAACCAGTGACCAGAAATGGGCTAAGGAGGACTAAAGCACATGCTGAGTCAGGTGGTGCTGGCTCGGTTGCCAAAACAAGAAAGATGGTCAATCTTGAAGCCATTACGATCAGATATACTCCCAGAGGGGCACACCATGTATGGAGCAATACGCACTGTCCCAAACTCAGGGCACCCAAGGCTGTGCGATGATTTAACAGCAAGCACAGCTGATCTAACACTGAGACCAAGAGTCAGATCTCAGACTTGAGAAGTGTCTTAAGCCAGGCCAAACCCAACATCCTGTGGCCTCTGGCTTTGACATAATACCACTGTTAATTTCCATTTGTTCTCCCTTTGAATTCAATAAAGACTACCTTTTATCTTGCTGTGTGTAACATGTTTTGTTTACACTGGGTGTGGGTTAGTAATGGGGAAAGTCCCACAGACCAGGGGCGGTGTCATCACAGTGGAGCACCCAAAGGTAGAGTCAAGAAGAAAATTGTGTCATGGGAGACTGACCCTGCTTCTGGAATGCCACCAGTCCCCTCAGCCCTCCTTCCTGATATTTCCCAAACCTTGGGTATAGGGTGGGGGAGGGAGGCAGCACACGGCTGTGTGACTTGTTTTACAAGCAGGAACAATTCCCTGCTGTTTCTACAGGAAGCTGAGATGTGAACATTTCAGGAAGGAAGTAGATTAGAGCAGGAAGTTCAACAGAAACACGGCCCAGTCTAAATTGACGGTGCCACCTTCGGAGGCAAAGGTATAGGGTAACAGAGTCACAGGAGTCACAGTAATGGCGAGGTAGAATAATGTGGCAGCGCCTGGGAGACACTCACCACACCCATCTCCTGCCCACCTTGCACTTATGTGGAGTAATAAATGAGTTCTCGAAGAAGAGATAGATGCGATGTCTAGTCCCAGCCCAGACAAACCTCGATGGGCAGTCCTAAATATTCTTTGCCTTTCTAAAGCAATGTTGGAGGTTTAGTGTAGAAGTTAGGGGTGGGATGAACTTAAGGACATAACTATTGAAAAAAAATAAAGCTTTCTTCTGCAGTACTAAGCCAGAGATTCAGGGGTTTGTGGCAGCAGTTTGTCTTACCTCATGATTACTTTGATAAATAGGAAGAAAGGGGGCTGGGAAGATAGTTCAGTCACGAAAGTACATGCCATGCAGGCATGGGGACCTGAGTTGATCCCCAGAATCCAGTGCTAGTGAATCCTGCACTTGTTAGGGAGATACTGGCAGATCGCTGGAGCTTGCTGGCCAGCTAGCCTAGCCTAATCAGTGAGCCCTGGGCATATGAGAGATGCTGCCTCAAAACACAAGGTGGATGGCACCTGGTGAATGATACCCAAGGATGACCTCTGGCCCCACACATCTGTCAGCACACAAACACAAGCATTCATATAATACTGCACTGTAACAATAACTGCATACATAGATGTACACATACATACAGAGAAGCCAGGCCAACAGTCATCAACAATGCATGCTGCCCCAGCTGAAGTCTCTCCTCTTTACACACCTTTTGTCTACACACTGTTTACAGCCTGGCTTCTTGGAGCAGCGATCTACCTGTATTTCCTCCACTTCCTCATCTCCCACTCGTTCCTCATTCCATATAATCTACATCATGCTCCACACCCTACTGCAACCACCGGTGACTTCCCACCTGGCATGCTCAGCCCAACACTTGTCATTCTCACAGGGTGCCTTTTACCCTGCAGAGACACATGGAGGACTTAAAGAAATGCTACATTTTTATGTGTCCTGAAAAATTCATCGTCTGCCGAGCTCCTTTCTGGGGACCCAGGCTTTGCTGAGTAGAGAAGAATCCAATCTCAGCCATTTGGGGGTTTCCCTTTTCAGATTCTGAATTGTGCAAGGGTCAAGATGGTTTTAGACTGCACAGAACACTGTAGGTAGAGGCTCGGGCTCATGAGGTCTGGAGTAACTTGGCTCTTGTCAAGTCACAGTCTTCACTTAGAAGCAGGTAGGTCCACTGCCTTGCAGGCAGACTCGCTGCCTTGCAGTAAGCCTGGCACTACCTGAACTAGAAAACACACTGTTCCCCTAAATAGTTACTGCACCTGCCACCACCCTCAGATCATGTTCCCTGTCCTGGAGAACATTTTCTCTAGACTATTGTGCACCCAATTTTACAAACTCACAGGACGTTCTCCTCTGCTCCAAATAATGTAGTCTTTTTTGAGCTCCCAGGAGGCAAGGGAATTCTTGTTCTCCAAGGAAATTCTGTGCCTGGACCAGGGAAAGATGCCAATTTCTCCACCAAGGCATTCACTCATGAGTGAAACTTTGCAGCCCTTCTTTGCCTTTCTGGAACTCTGTGTCGTAAGGTTCCCCTCCTTGCAAGGCTTTCCTCTGAGTTGCATGCCCATTCTCAGTTTGCTTACGTGTTCTTGGTCATTCTTTCTCATCCTCTGAGATCTTCAGATGCTAACATGTGTGTACATGTGTGTGAATATATGTACACGTGATCGTGTATGCATGTGGAAGACAGAGGTCAATGCTGAGTGTCTCCCTCAATCACTCTATATCTTACTTTTGGAGACAATGTTTCTCACTAAACCTTTCCAGGGCTGGAATGACAAGTGGTGCCACCCAATTATTTACATGGTTTCCAGGGACTTGAACTCACAGGGAGCAGTCGTTTCCAACCACAACCTCTCTCGAGGCATCATTTTTGTTCTAAAAGAATTTTGAGACATGTTGAACAAGTTTAAATGGAAACCTTAAAACCTTCTCCTAAGTCCAAACAGTTTCAGAGAAGGAAATTTTCAGGCTATTATAAGCATCAATATCTTAAAATACAACCACGATAATATCATTCTTTTAAAGAGATAGGAAACTTCTTTTAAAAAGTGATTTGTTATAGCCTACTCCCTCCTGTGTTTAAAAATACTTCAACAGCTCTTGTTTGACAGCTGGGAATGCATATGGCTTCTTTTCCTCTCTCAGATCTCACTTCCTTTCAGATAGAATTTAGCCATAGTATCCATATTATACTTCACAGACTTTTAATTGATCACTATCTTCTCTGGAGTGCGTGTGGGGGGTAATTAAATTTTTCTCTTTCCAGAGATGAGGAAATAACTCAGTTAGCAGTGTGCTTTGTGGTGATATCTTGTTTGTACAAATAAAGCGTGTCTAAAGACCAGAGAGATGAAGGAGCAGGCCACAGCCACACCTTATCTTATCAACTTCCCAGCTGAAAAGACAGCAAGTTCCTGTTTCCTCCCATCGTCCTTTCCCCACGCCGTCATCTCACTTCCTGATGGTCTGTTAGCTAGTGGCAAGCTCCACTCTCTGATCTTCAGACATGCTTCATTTGCACAAACAGGATATCACCACAGTGCTTGCCCTGATGGTCGATCCCTGGAACCCATGGAGAAAATCCAGGCGTGGTACTGTGTGTTTATAATATCGGCTCTTTGGGAGGCTAAGATTGGTGGATTCCCTCTGGGTTGCTGACCAACCAGCCTAGCCTACTTGGCCAGCTCCAGACCAGTGAAAGACCGGCCTCAAAATTAAAAATAAAATGCGTGGTGCCTGAAAGACAATACCTGACATTGTCCTCTAGATTCCCTCATGTGCATACATACATGGGTATGTGTACACATCTGAGCACACACATACAGATGAACATGAACACACGTCCAAAGCTGTTAGCCTCTAAGTATTAAAGACTTTGAGATTGTGTTATGTTATAGTAATCATTAATATACAATGGACTGAATATATTTGCAAATATTATAAATCAGATGCATCATTGTTAAACATAGCTTCTCCTCAACCTTACTGAGTATAATTTATATCCAAGAAAATGTTCCCATTTTAATTGTATATGTTAGTGAATTTGGATAATTATACTCAATTATGGAACCAACACCATAAACAAGATAAAAATATTTTTTTAAAAATCACATTTCTGCAGGAAATTTCCCAAGCCTGGCCCTTCATCCAAGCCAGTCACAAAAGTGTTTTCTGTCACTAAAGTTTTATCGCCAAAATAAAATTTGGAGACTGGAGGGATGGCTCAGAGGTTGATCCAAATTTGGTTCCCAGACTCTACATCAGGCAATTCAACTCCAGCTTCAAGGAATGTCATGCTCTCTTCTGGCCTCCACAGGTACCTGCATACATGTGTACATACCTACACAGAGACACACACATACACATAATAAAATAAATGTTTAAAGAGTTTAAAAATTTTATGGGAAATGACCTCTAATCGATAGAGCTATGTAAATGTATGTAGCAGACAAATTCTTTCAACCTTCAGAAAAGAACTAAGATTCAGTGAGGTTTGCCCCCCAGACAAGAGGAAAACAAAAGATTTAGTCTGGGGGCTGGAGAGATGGCTCAGAGGTTAAGAGCACTGACTGCTCTTCCAGAGGTCCTGAGTTCAATTCCCAGCAACCATATGGTGGCTCACAACCATCTGTAATGAGATCTGGCCCCTCTTCTGGCTTGCAGAAGACATGGAGGCAGGATGTTGTGTTCATAATAAATAAAAAAATCTTTAAAAAAAGATTTAGTCTGTGCCTTGCTTTGGTTGAATACAAATTTCTTAATAAGAAATTAACATAAGGAGCCAGGCTTATAGCTAAGAAGTACAGGCACCATATCCCACTTCTAGTGAAAATGTAAAAAACATTAAAATTATTTGGCTGAGAAATAAATAAATAAATCCATGGTATCTAAGACCTGAAACAATTTGATTAATCACTATCAATGATGTAAGGATTATTCAGCCAGAAACAGGAGGTTAGATACGTAATTTCCTCGGCTTCTTTCCAGCAATTTAATTCCACACAAAAGAAAAAAGCAGGAAGGTTTCCCCATCCTTGGTTGGACTGTGACTTTACAGCCGTTCATTGGATGTCTATTTCCTGCCCTAAGTGAGATGTCTATAGGATGTGGTGAAATACCAGTCTCCTAGGCTCTACCAAGCTCAAATGAGTATTGTTTGTAACAAACTCAAAGCAAAACCATGTTGATGTAATTTGAGGTCTTGTGCAGCCAAAATACACAAATTTATTTTATTTATTTTCCATAGAGAACAAGACAATGATGAAGCAAGTCTTTTAACACACCCCCCCCATCTAGCCTTTGGATCTGATTTATCATTTGCTGAGGTGTCTGCACTGTTTACTTGATTTTCACACAGAAAGCAAAGCCTTCCATTGCCTTCTTTGTATTTATTACTCTCTATTCCAATTCTGTTGCTGGCATGGTCTTAGAGTGGGGATCATAGCACCAAGCTTTTGCTGGTGAATAATAAATGAAATCTACTCTGTAAAATTCTCATGTATAAAAGTGTAACGATGACTGGGAAGCCATGGGCTATGAGTAAGGGAATGGGTGTATTCTAGGCAAACTGATTAGAAAATGTATTTCATCCTTAAGTCTTTGATTCCAATTTTTAAACCAAGAATGATGGTTGTCAACAGGTTGCAGCATGAGTTAAATTTCAAAGAAGAAGACAAGGGCAACTGAGGCTTCCTTCACTTCAAGTATCCCCAGATCCACCTCTAAACATGGAGCTGATTCTCAAGTTCCCAGGTCAGCCTCTGGGTGCTTTGTTTCTGGAGTACAGAGCTCACCAGAATGAGAGACTGGGGTCCAAGCATCAAAGACTCCATGCCCACTTCTCCCCATCTGTCATGCTGTTGCCTTCTCATACTGTATCCTAACCTTACTTCGTTTTCTTTTTTTATTTTATTTTCCAGTTTAAATTTAGATAAGAAACAAGGTTGCTTCACAAGTCAGTTCCAGGTCCCTCTCCCTTTCCCTCCCCTCCTCCCTTGCCCTCCCCCCAACCCCCCCATTATCCCCTCATTCCCCCAGGGAGGGTGAGGCCCTTCATGGGGGTGTCCATAGTCTACCATTTCATATAGGGCAGGGCCTAGACCCTTCCCCAAGAGTTCAGGGTGAGAGTGCATCTCACATTGTTGGATGGGAGTCCAAAGTCCGTGTGTATACTCGGGATGGGTACTGATCTGCTGCTCAAGGCTCAATAGATTACCTAGGCCTCCTCACTGACACCCAGATTCAGGGGGTCTTGATCAGACCCATGCTGGATTCCCAGGCTGATGCCTGGGATTCGAGAGTTAACCTTTGTCTGGTCAGCTGTTTCTGGGGATTAAACCAGCCCAGTCTTAATCCCTTTGATCATCAGTCCTCCCTCTCTGTTACTGGCTTTCTTGAGTTCAGCTCAGTACTTAACCAAGGGAGTCTGCCTCTTCTTCGATCAGCCACTGAATGAAGTTTCTGTTTCCCAGACCCTCTGGCCATAGGATTGTAGGCTGGCACTCCCCAGATCTATGTCTAAAATCCATATATGAGACAGTACATGCCATGTTTCTCTTTTTGTGACTGGGTTACCTCACTCAGGATGGTTTCTTCTAGTGTCATCCATTTGCCTGCGAATCTCAGGATTCCATTTTTTTTCCTTTTTTTGCTGAATAGTACTCCATTGTGTAAATGTACCACATTTTCTCTGTCCACTCTTCGGTTGGGGGACATCTAGGTTGCTTCCAAGTTCTGGCTATTACAAATAAAGCTGCTATGAACATAGTGGAACAGACATCTTTGTTGTATGAATGGGCATCTTTTGGATATATGCCTAAGAGTGGAGTTCCTGGAGTCTTGTGGTAGGTTTATTCCCATTTTTCTGAGGAATCTCCATACTGATTTCCAAAGTGGCTGAACCAGTTGGCACTCCCACCAGCAATGGAGGAGTGTCCCACTTTCACCACATCCTCTCCAGCATACATTGTCATTGGTGTTTTTGATTTTAGCCATTCTGACAGGAGTGAGATGGTATCTCAGAGTTGTTTTGATTTGCATTTCCCGGATGGCTAAGGATGTTGAGCACTTTCTCAAGTGCCTCTCAGCCATTTTAGACTCCTCTATTGAAAACTCTCTATTTAGTTCTGCAGCCCACTTTTTAATTGGGTTCTTTGATGTTTTGGAGACTTGCTTCTTGAGTTCTTTGTAAATTTTGGAGATCAACCCTCTGTCAGATGTGGGATTAGTGAATAATTTTTCCCATTCTGTGGGCTGCCTTTTTGTCTGGCTGACTGTGTCCTTTGCCTTACCGAAGCTTCTCAGTTTCAGGAGGTCCCATTTATTAATTGTTGATCTCACTGTCTGTGCTACTGGTGTTATGTTCAGGAAGCTGTCTCCTGTACCAATTCGTTCAAGGGTACCACCCACTTTCTCTTCTAAGAGGTTCAGTGTGGCTGGATTTATGTTGAGGTCTTTGATCCATTTGGACCTAAGTTTTGTGCATGGCGATAAACATGGATCGATCCACATTCTTCTACATGCCAGTCTCCAGTTATGCCAGCACCATTTGTTGAAGATGCTTTCTTTATTCCATTGTATATTTTTAGCCTCTTTGTCAAAGATCAGATGTTCGTACGTGTGTGGGTTAATACCCGAGTTTTCAATCGATTCCATTGGTCTACCTGTCTATTTTTGTGCCAATGCCAAGCTGTTTTCAGGACTATAGCTCTATAATAGAGCTTGAAGTCAGGGATGGTGATGCCTCCGGATGTTGCCTTGTTGAACAGGGTTGTTTTGGCTATCCTGGGTCTTTTGTTTTTCCATACAAAATTGATTATTGTTCTTTCAAGGTCTGTGAAGAATTGTGCTGTGATTTTAATGGGGATTGCATTGAATCTGTAGATTGCTTTTGGCAAGATTGCCATTTTTACTACATTGATCCTACCTATCCAAGAGCATGGGAGATCTTTCCATTTTCTGAGGGCTTCTTTAATTTCTTTCTTTAAAGATTCAAAGTTCTTACGATACAGGTCTTTCACTTGTTTGGTTAGTGTTACCCCAAGGTATTTTATGTTGTTTGTGGCAATTGTAAAGGGTGATGTTTCTCTGATTTCTTTCTCAGCCCTTTTATCATCTGTATATAGTAGGCCTACTGATTTTCTTGAGTTGATCTTGTAGCCTGCCACTTTGCTGAAGGTGTTAATCAGCTGTAAGAGTTCCCTGGTAGAGTTCTTTGGGTCATTGATGTAAACTATCATATCGTCTGCAAACAGTGAAAGTTTGACCTCTTCCTTCCCAATTTGTATCCCCTTGATCCACCTTTGTTGTCGTATGGCAATAGCTAGAACTTCAAGTACCATGTTGAAAAGGTATGGAGAGAATGGACAGCCTTGTCTTGTTCCTGATTTTAGAGGAATTGCGTTGAGTTTCTGTCCATTTAGTTTGATGTTGGCTGTTGGTTTACTGTATATAGCTTTTATTATGTTTAAGTATGTCCCTGTTATTCCAGATCTCTCCAAGACCTTTATCATGAAGGGGTGTTGGATTTTGTCAAAGGCTTTTTCAGCATCTAGTGAGATGATCATGTGATTTTTGTTTTTCAGCTTGTTTATATGGTGGATTATGTTGATGGATTTTCGTATGTTGAACCATCCCTGCATCCCTGGGATGAAACCTACTTGATCGTGATGAATGATTGTTTTGATGTGTTCTTGGATCCGATTTGTCAGTATTTATTGAGTATTTTTGCATCAATGTTCATGAGGGATATTGGTCCGAAGTTCTCTTTCTTAGTTGTATCTTTGTGTGGCTTGGGGATCAAGGTTATTGAAGCCTCATAGAAAGAGTTTGGCAAAGACCCATCTGCTTCTATTGCATGGAATACTTTGAGAAGAATTGGTATAAGCTGTTCTTTGAATTTCTGGTAGAATTCTGCACTGAGGCCATCTGGACCTGGGTTTTTTTTTTTTTGGGTTGGGAGACTTTTGATGACTGCTTCTATTTCCATTGGGGTTATAGGTCTATTTAAATTGCTTATCTGTTCTTGATTTAGTTTTGGCAAGTGATAGCTATCCAGGAAGTCATCCATTTCCTTTAAATTTTCAAATTTTGTATAGTACAGATTTTCAAAGTATGACCTGATGATTGTCTGGATTTCCTCAGAGTCTGTTGTTATGTCCCCCTTTTCATTTCTGATTTTGTTAATTTGCGTGTTCACTCTCTGCTGTTTGGTAAGTTTGGACAAAGGTTTGTCTATCTTGTTGATTTTCTCAAAGAACCAACTCTTCGTTGCATTGATTCTTTGTATTGTTTTCCTGGTTTCTACTTTATTGATTTCAGCCCTCAATTTGATTATTTCCTGGCGTCTACTCCTTCTGGGGGAGTTTGCTTCTTTGTGTTCTAGAGCTTTCAGCTGTGATGTTAATTCCCTGGTATAACTGTTCTCCTGTTGCTTCATGTGAGCACTTAGAGCTATGAACTTCCCCTGTAGCACTGCTTTCAAAGTGTCCCATAGGTTTGGGTATGTTGTGTCTTCATTCTCATTGAATTCGAGGAAGTCTTTCATTTCTTTTTTTATTTCCTCTTTGACCCAGGGATGGTGCAGTTGAGCATTATTCAATTTCCATGAGTTTGTAGGTTTTCTGCAATTTGTGTTGTTGTTGAATTCTCATTTTAAAGCATGGTGGTCTGATAAGATGCATGGAGTTATTACAATTTTTTTGTAGCTGCTGAGGTTTGATATGTTGCCAAGTATGTGGTCGATTTTTGAGAAGGTTCCATGTGGTGGTGAGAAGAAGGTATATTCTTTTTTTATGTGGATGAAATGCTCTATAGATATCTGTTAATCCCAGTTGGGTCATTACTTCTATTAGACCCTTTGCTTCTTTGTTGAGTTTCTGTCTGGTATTCCTGTCTAGTGGTGAGAGTGGTGTGTTGAAATCTCCCACTATAACTGTGTGGGGCTTTAGATGAGATTTAAGTTCTAATAATGTTTCTTTTACGAATGTGGATGCCTTTTTATTTGGGGCATAGATGTTCAGGATAGACACTTCATCTTGGTGGGTTTCACCTGTGATGAGTATGTAATGACCTCCTTCATCTCTTTTGATTGATTTTATTTTAAAGTCTAGTTTGTTCGATATTAGGATTGCTGCCCCTGATTGTTTCTTGGGTCCATTTGATTGAAAAAATTTTTCCCAACCTTTAACTCTCAGGTAATGTCTGTCTTTGAGGGTGAGGTGTGTTTCTTGTATGCAGCAGAAGGAAGGGTTCTGTCTTCGAATCCATTCTGCTAGTCTGTGTCTTTTTATGGGTGAGTTAAGGCCATTAATATTGAGGGATATTAATGACCATTGATTGCTCATCCTTCTTCGATTTGCAATGGTTGTTGTTGGTAGAATTATGTGTAGAATTTCACCCCTTTGTTCTTTTGGCTGTTGGTAGAGAGGGATTCTCTAATGCCTATGTTTTTCTGGGTGTAGTTAGCTTCCTTGGGTTGGAGTTTTCCTTCCAAAATTTTCTGTAGGGCTGGGTCACTTCTTAACTTTTCTCTATTCCGCTCAAGCCAGTGACAGGAGCCAAGTGACAATTAATCCCACCTTTGTATGTTAGCTAAGATCAGGGCAATTTCAGTGTCACCAAGAGAATATAGGTATTATTAATGTTGTCGAATGTAATAATTCAGAATACTATCAACAATGCTTACTAGGAAAAAAATTCAACCAACACAGTGATACAGAGGGGAAAATGTCACATAGCTATTGCCCCGTAGGGATCCCATGTTGGGCTGGTGACATAAGTCACAGGGTAAAAACACTTGTGGCATAAGCCTGATGGCCTGAGTCCAAGCCTTGGAACTCAGGTTAAAAAGATAAAAAGTCAGATGCAGAGTGACTGTCTGTAATCTCAGTATGCCTTCAGCAGCACAGGACACATGGCCTAGATGCTCAAATGCTGCCACTCTGTGCCAGCTGCCACAGAGTACACTGTGTGGCGGGAACAAAAGAGACAGACTCAAAAACATGGTGGAAGAAGAACATCCACATTCAACCCCACATTGTCATGCTGGCACTCAGGAGCCTTCACCTACTCTCTCTCTCTCTCTCTCTCTCTCTCTGTCTATCTCTCTCTCTGTCTATCTCTCTCTCTGTCTATCTCTCTCTCTCTCTAAAATTTAAGGAAAATAATGAATCCATTATTAAGAATTAGAGATGAGCCAGGCGTGGTGACAGAAGCCTTTAATAACAACACTCAGGAGGCAGAGGCAGAGGCAGGTGGTACCCTCTGACTTGGAGGCCAGCCTGGTTTACATGGTGAGTTCTAGGCTAGCTAAGACTACATAGTGAGACTCTCAATAAGCCAAAAGAAAGAAACAAGAATTATAGGTGAATCATTTTATAATATTTCTATGCATTTATAAACATATAACTTTCCACACATCATATATATGTTTATATATATATACATATATATATATCAAATACATACATACATACAAACACATACATATGTAGTTTTCAAAGCCCTAATTTGGGACTACTAATTACCCTATTTTTTGATTTAGATAATATGCTTTAGAGCTCACTTTGTGTCATTACATAGATAGTAACTTCATTTTTAAAAGCTATATTATTTATAGATATACCATATTTTCTTTCTATATTTGGGTCATCTAAAGTATGTTGATAATTTGAACACACAAGAGAGAGACCTCATTGTATATATGTTTCTGCATATCTGTCAAAATCTCTTCAGGAAGCATTCAACGAAGAGTCATTGGTCATTGAATTCCCACATTTAAATTAGTGGTACACACAGTACCTCTGGTTTTTGAGCTCTTATTCCTTTGTTTTTACTTTTTACTTTGTTTTTTGTTTCTTAAGTTTTTTGAGACAAGGTCTCACTATATAGCTGTGGCTGGATTGGAACTTACCATGTAGGCTAGGTTGGTCTGGAACTCATAAAGATCCACCTACCTCTGCCTAAAGAGTACTAAGATTAAAGGCATGCACTACCACTCCTGGCCTTGATTTCTTTCTTTTTTTGTACACCTATATGTCTGTAGTGTATATCATGTGTCATGCTTTTGGTGGTTTGAGAGAACAGGCCCACAGGCACGTATATTTAAATGATGGTCCACAGTTGAGGAACTGTTTGGGAAGGATTAGGCAGTGTGGCTTTGCTGGAGGAGGTGTACCACTGCAAGTGGGATTTGAGGTTTCAAAATCCCAAGACATTTCCAGTTAGCTTTCTCTGTGCCTCATGCTTGTGGATCAGATGTGAGCTTCCAACTGTTGCTACAGCACCATGTCCACCAGCCTGCTGCCATGCTCACCAGCATGATGGTCATGGACTCACCCTCTGAACTGTAATCCCCAATAAACTCTTTCTTCTATGATGTGCTTTGGTCACAGTGTCTCATCACAGCAATAGAAAAGTAAGGCCGGGCGTTGGTGGCACACGCCTTTAATCCCAGCACTCAGGAGGCAGAGGCAGGCAGATCTCTGTGAGTTCAAAACCAGCCTGGACTACCAAGCTAGTTCCAGGACAGCCTCCAAAGCCACAGAGAAACCCTGCCTTGAAAAAAAAAAAGTAACTAAGACAATACTTGTTTCATGCGGTTGAAAATAGGTGTGCATATATGTGCACACGCATGTAGAGAACAGAGGTTGGCATGGGGTGCTTTCCTGCAGTACTCCCCACTTTATTTTACTCTGGCAGGGTCTCTCACTGAAGCAAAGGTTGTCAGTTCAGCTAGTCTTGCTAGCCAGGTGACTCCTTAAGCACTGGAAGTATAGGTGGGCAATATACCCACCAAGCTGTTATCTGGGCACTGCTGGGACTCCAACTCTGGTCCCTACACTTGTATGGCAAGCACTTTATCCACTGAGCCATAGCCCTAGGTTTTTTTGTTTTGTTTTGTTTTGTTTTTTACTTTTCCCACGTAAGATATAGTCTTTCTATATAGCCTCAAATGGCCTGGAACTCATAGAGTACTGCCTGTTTCTGCCTCTTGAGTGCTGAAACTAAACATGTCCAGCCTAAACATTTTGCTTTTAACCCAAGAAAGTAAAACAGTGTTTTAAACTGGGAGAGTTTATGAAAGTGCTTGGAGAGGCCTTTGGTCTTGGAGGACCCCAGGCCTTGCTGAGCTGGTCTGTCTTCACTCTGTAGGACATGGCATCCTTGTTTCTGCCTACGAAAACCCAGGTGAGCTCTGTACTAGTTGTCTGTTGCTATGGGGAAAAATCACTCTAGACAACATAAAACAAGCATTATTTTTTACTTTGGTGTCGATTGGTCAGAATTCTGGACACAGCTTAGCTGCTAGGTCAGGCTCAGGGCCTCCCCTGAGACTGCATTCAAGATACCAACCGTGCCTGCAGGTATCTGAAGTTTGGCTGGGCTGGGAGGAAGTGCTTCCAAGTTCACTTGATGGCACAATCAGTAGGCAAGAAGCTACAGGTCTTCACCACATGGGCCTCATATCTGCTCCAGATAAGGCTTTCCCCAGAGAAGTAGGTGGGCAGAGAGGAACAGAAACTGTGATGCCGTTCAGAACCTTATCTCAGGATGGCATGCCTTGGCCTCTTCTGTATCCTATGGGCCACATGGGCCAACCCTGGCATACCATGGGAGGGGTTACTTGAGGTTAAACATTACCAAGCAAGACTCTTGATGGCCATCTTGGCCATCTTGGAGCCACCTATCAGACCCCACAACCACTGTGATGGCTGCAATATCCCACACATGTTTTCAGCTATATGTTCTTCACTGAGCAAGAAGAACCATGACAAATTAAAGTGAGGGAAGGGGCTTGGGTCAGACGCCCCTTTAACAGTCATACAGCCTCAGTGAATGCACTCATAGATAATCTTCAGAGAACTTCAGAGAGCTTTATCTGAGATCCCTGGGGAAAAGGAAATGGTATGGTAACAGCAACTGTCTATTTAACAGTCAATTTTGAGTTTTGTTTTGTTTTGTTTTTTGTAGGACATGGCTAGGACTGAATTTTGAACCTAACAACAAACAAATGAAAAGAACAGATAACAGTTCTTTTACTAAAGGAAGAAACAAAAAATATTGAAATAGGAACAAGATGTCCAGAGTCTTCTAGAGGAGGAAAGAGCTACACTGACTATGGACCAAAGACTCCAAACTGATCACAAACTTACAAAAAGAGATGTGATGATGAGTAACATTGGGGGATTGTTTCCATTGACCACCTGAGGACAGGCAAGTGAACTTAACACAAATACTGTTTAGAGCCAAACTGTATACCAACTGTTTAATCAATAGTAAGTAACATGCTGCATGAAGTCCAAGTTATCAGGCAGCCCTGTCCAGTTCAGCCCATCCTTCCTATTACCCTGTTCTGAGCCCTACTAACCTATTCTCCCAAGGGTTTTAGCTGCATTATTTATTCCAGTCCTGCTAAACTTCTACAGCTGATCACAGCTACTCTGTCACCAACTGTGTACCAGGCACAGCAATGGGCATTTTTGCTACATGACCTCATTTCATCAGTGTCATGTCTGTTTATGAGAGACAGATGAGAAAACTAACTGATGAAGCAAATTTCCAATGTCAAGGCTGATAAAAAGCATCAGTCAAACTCAGAGTTGTGTAATTCTAGCCTGTGCTCTTTCTTCCCCATTGCCCTCCCTTCCTCTGGTAAGGAGTTTGATGTGAACAGTTAGGAAGGTGTGTGTGTGTGTGTGTGTGTGTGTGTGTGTGTGTGTGTGTGTGTGTGTGTGTTGCAGTATATGGGTGTGATGTGCATGCACATGAGAGTGTGTGTGTGCCCATGTCTGCATGTGGAGGCCAGATGAGGACATCAAATGACCTGCTCTATCATTCTCCACCTTATTCCTTTGAGATAGGGTCTCTCACTGAATCAGGAGCTAGGCTGGCAGCTAGCAAGCCTCTGTAATCCTTCCATCTTTATCCCCTACAATGCTGGGCTAGAGGAATGCATTGCCACATCTACCGTCTTACTTGGGTGCTGGAGATTTGAACTCAGGTCTTCATGCTTGCACAGCAAACACTCTTACCCACTGAACCATCTTCCCAGCATGGGGAGAATGTTCTTTACGTAGTTCTGACACCTTATTTTGAACAAAGGTGAGCTGATCTATCTCTCCTTTATCTCCTCTCTCCTCTGGCACACAATTTTATTCATTACAGATTTTTTAGTCATTTTCTTTGTATTCTTATGAATTTATGGGCCATTTAAAATTTTACATGAAGATGAAGATCTTGCAAAGCCCTGGAAACAATGGCGAGAGAAGTGAGCCATGAAAGTACACCTGGTGGTACAGCATAGAAATCCCAAAAGAGCACGTGTCAGCATTTGGTTCCATATTATACAGCAAGTGGATGGAATGTAAGACTCCTGGGGAGCAGACGCGGACATACACCAGCTTCCCACAGGTTGTTAATGGTAGCATAGCAAAACATCAGCAAAGGAACCTTTTTTAGAGGATATTTTTAAATGTCTTGCCACCATATTTGGGATGCATATTAGGCTCCCTCTTGTTAAACGACAGACGGGAAACATAAAAAAAATCAACTCTGCCAAAAAAGAAAAATATCAACAGAGATTAAGATGGACATTATGCGTGAAATCAACATAACCAAACCAAGACGTGAGAGCTGCTCCGTATAAATGGGTTTCTCTACCGTTAACTCCCACAGTAATGATTTCATTCCAGCAAAACAATACCATCTGTTGCACTGAATGCTAATTTTAATGTTATGAGTGTTGAGGTTTCTGCCAGTACTGAAGATGTTTTCATTTTATAACTGTATAAAGTGGCAATAACTGTGTGTCTGGTTTTAAATATTTAAACACATGCATTATCAGAAACTCCCTGTTATGGGCTGAGTAGATGACTTGGTGGGGAAAGGGTTTGAGGTGACAGATCTAGTTCCTACAGGATAGCTACATCTGTTCCACCCTGTAGTCTCACCTTCATGGATAACTGTCCTCATCTAGATGAAGAGGGTCTTCCAGAGTGGACTTACTATTTCTGGAAACCAAAATGACTACAGGCATAGGGTGATCATTTACTCTGAGCCTTCAGTCACAGGAAAGGGGACAGACACATACAAAGACAGCAATGCTAGGCTTCCAGCCTGTTTTTAGCTACCTGGGAGCCCCAAATCAGGAATCAATTTATTTTAGCAAAGGCAATTTCAAAGTTCCTGTGTTTAATGGCTCTAACACCTGTACATTATCGTCTATTGACAACCATGTTTCCAACTGTCCAGTGGTCATCCCCATCTAACATATCCCAGGGGCAGAGTTCCCTGGAGCATAAAGAATCCAAACCCTGTTCCTTATCTACCTGAACTGACTGGAAACAAAGCCCTAAGGGTCATCTCAACTTCGTGTTCAGAGGTCACAGCCTTTTCTTCCTCTATTCCTTCTTCTTGCCTTTTCCTCCTCTCTCATTCTGCCCACCTTTTTCCTAGCTTTCTGAGGCAGGGTCTTCTCATGGCGTAGCTCTGGCTGGCATGTGTCTTGCTGTGTAGACCAGGATAGCCTCAAATTTATAGAAGTCCATCCATCTCTGCTTGCCGAGTACAGAGATCACAGCCTGAACCACCACTACTACTAACTCTTGCACTTGTTAAAATTAGATGTTTTCATTGAAGTTGACTCAGAACTCCCTTTCTGCTCTCATTTTCTTCCCCTCCTTCTTAACCATGCACACGAAACACTGGAAGGGCTGTGGCACGCTGGGTTTTAACTAAGAGTCTTCATGGGTTGAGTGGGATGCATCCTGTTGTTTATAATCCCCCTGCACATGGCTGTTGCTAGATGTCCTGGGTTAGGAATGACCTCCAGGAATTTTCCTGCTGTCCATTAGGCTGATGTTCTTGACTTTATGCCATTAATGTGCAGTGCCCCAAGGCACATTATGACATCAATGTGTCCTCCTGCACCCAATCCTAAAAGGTACAACTGGAACAAGTTTAAGATATGCAGTCAGATCTCACTGAAACTATCCAAAAAGAAACCCTCTCCTATCAAAACTCAGCATGGAGAGACGGTCTCCTCCCCCCCCTCCGACTCTTTCCTTTTTCCTCCCTTCCTCTCTCCCTCCATCCTATAGCCAAGAGATACATTATTGTTATGAAAACAAATCCACAAAGTTCACATAATACACTGGAACAGAACTACAAACACCAGATACATTTGTAACAGTCCACATATGAAAAAAGATGTGGTTTTTTTGAGACAGGGTTTCTCTGCATAGCTTTGTAAACCAGGCTGCTCTTGAACTCACAGAGATCTGCCTGCCTCTACCTCCTGAGTGCTGGGATTAAAGGGGTGTGCCACCCCTGCCCAGCTAAGATCATATTTTCAAATTGACCCATAAAACAGAACAGAAATATCCCATAAAATAGTGAGATACAGCACTAATACAATGCTTTGGCTCCTTCCCACTGCAGCATAGAAGGGGTTGCATTTTCTCCATTTTTTTTCAAAGAAGACCTAAAGACATCATCCAGCCTTGACCTGCCTTCTCAGGGCTAGGCGAACCATAAATCCTAGGCACAGATCTTGTGAAGCCCCACCAGGCTTCGATCTGTTATGGCACTGTGTGCTAGGCTTTCCATGAGAGCCAGGACACACGGCTAAGACTGCTGAGGTGCCAGGTGGCACTCTTGCTGCTTTAGGGAGGCTGCCAGTCAACCAGAGGGACTGTCAGCCTGGTGTTCCTCCCTGATGCAAGAAGACATTATCTAGGAACACTTCCTTCCTCTAACTTTTCATTAAAACAGAAAAGCTCCCCTAACAAGAAAGAGCTGGATTCCCTGCTTCATTCCAGGGGCTAACACGCTGTCACATGAGCTACTCTAGCTCAACCTGGGTCTCCCTGTCTGCCTACCATTCCCACCTCCGTCCAAAACGAAGTTACTCTAAAGTCTGCATGTGAGAATGTCTAAGAATCACATCTCCTCCATTCACAGCCCAAACCATAAACCAACACCAGCACATCACCCAAGAAACCCAACATTGACAGAATGGCATCATCTAACATGAAGTTCAGATTCCAACCTAAGTCCTACTTGTGGTTCACCACACATTTTCAACCTAAGACTGACCAAGGATGCTGTAATCCACTGGATTTTCCTCTCTAGCTTCCTTCCTTCCTCTTCCTTCCTTCCTTCTGTCCGTCCTTCCTTCCTTCCTCCCTCCCTTCCTTCTTTCCTTCCTTTCTTCCTCCCTCCCTCCCTTCCTTCCTCCCTCCCTTCCTTCCTTCCTTTCTCCCTCCCTCCCTTCCTTCCTTCCTTTCTCCCTCCCTCCCTTCCTTCCTCCCTCCCTCCCTCCCTCCCTTCCTCCCTTCCTTCCTTTCTCCCTCCCTCCCTTCCTTCCTTCCTTTCTCCCTCCCTCCCTCCCTCCCTTCCTTCCTTCCTTTCTCCCTCCCTCCCTTCCTTCCTCCCTCCCTCCCTCCCTTCCTCCCTTCCTTCCTTTCTCCCTCCCTCCCTTCCTTCCTTCCTTTCTCCCTCCCTCCCTCCCTTCCTTCCTTCCTTCCTTCCTTTCTCCCTCCCTCCCTTCCTTCCTCCCTCCCTCTCTCCCTCCTTCCTCTCTCCATTCCTTCCTTCCTTCCTTCCTTCCTTCCTTCCTTCCTTCCTTCCTTCTTTCCCTGCCTATATCTTTGCACATAGTCTCTGCATTAAGTTATGCCCAATGTCCATGTTGAGTGTACCATGCATTTTTCTGCAAGGGACCATGACAACAGAGTGAGGAACAGACCTTGTGAGTCTTAGATTAAAAAACAAAAGAGTCCACACAGCCGTGAAAACCACACCCCAGAAGCCCAACCATCAGGGTTAGAGAAGCAGCTTTTGGCAAAGGGCAGTGGTTCACAGAGAAACACAAAGGAGTTCAACGTGCTGAAAATAGTGACTGTGAGTGCTCATCAATAGATGGGCATTCATATTAATTCCCGCACCCCAAAGGGCTCAGGGAACATCATGGAAAAGGTGGTAGAAAGAATGTGTGAGCTGGAGCATGAGGAGAAGGGTGTGACGTGCTGTCTTACGGACACGGCATGACTGTTGCTCACCTGAACTCACAGTAGCTATGGCTACAAGATCTGCAGAAGATAAAGACAGTTAAAATTTCATCCGAAAGAAAGAAAGAAAGAGAGAAAGAAAGAAAGGAGGAGGGGCTCCCAAGGCCACATGCCTACCTGAGGAGCTATGGCACTTGGATGGCAGCTGGGGGAAAGAAAACCACTTCAGGGTGGTGGCTATTGGATAGTCACACACCCCTGTGAATACATGTATCAATTTAAAAAGTTTTTAAAAAAGATGTGAAGGAGATGAGTTAGGAGGTCCAGAGAATGCTGGTGAGGGGAATGGGATATGGATGAGACTAAGATACACTTTATAGTATATATGAAATCTTTAAAGGAAAAAGAAAAAGAAAAACCATTGAGGAACACAAACATAACTTCTAACACATGGTCCAACCTGGATTAACCTTGAAGGTACTATGCTAAAGTGAGCCAGGAATGGCGGTGCCCACCCATAACTGAAGAGGCAGAGGTTGAGGTCAACTAGGCTATGTAGTAAGAGTTTGTTTCCAAGACAACAAAAAAGAAAGTATGTTAAGTCCAAAAAGCTAGCCACAAATGACAAATAGAATATGATCCCACCTACATGAGCTGCTCAGAATAAATTTCTCAGTGCAGACACAGAATGTAGTTGTCAGGGATGGTGAGGGGCTGCTATGGAGTACCGGGTTTAGTTTGATGGGCACAGGGTTTCAGTTTGAGGAGGAAAATGTTCTGGAAATAGATGGTGGCTATGGTTGCTCAATAATATGTATATTATTGTTTACACTGAACTGTAAACTTGAAGGTGGTTATAATAGTAATTTTACATTATGTCTATTTTGCTAGAATAAAAATAAGAAATAAAGACCCTTTGAAAGAGTTGTCACACCATCTCAGTTTGATGAGACATTCCAGCCTGGTCCAGAAAAATGACAAAGTGGCTGTAAGCACTTTGCACAAAAAGGGGGTTGAGAATTCATTTTTAAAAAATCATTAAAAAAAATAAGGACAGTCTCGCTCACACAGACTCGACTTGGGGTTTCAACACTTGGTCCTCAGCTTGCCACACTATTTTAAAGTCCCTGGAGTCTTTAAGAGGTGGGACTTGGAAGTTGTTAGAAGCAGGCCTTGAATATTACACTGGCCTTGGGTCCAGTGTGTTTCTTCTGCTTCTGGTCTGCAGCCACCAAAACAAGATGCTGCTTCAGCTATGGACAGAGCTACTCTGATTTCCGTTGAGACCCAACCGGCATGATGAACTATGATCCCCTGAAACCATGAGCCAAGATAAATCCTTCTTAAGGTGCTTGCTGTGGATGGAACTTTCTGTTTAGTCCCAAATAAACACACCGAGGCTTATATGAATTATAAACTGTTTGGCTGATGGTTCAGGCTTCTTATTGGCTAGATCTCCCTTAATTATTAACCCATTTCTATTAATCTGTGTATCTCCACATGGTGTTGGCTTACCAATGATGCCCAGTCCTCTTGCTTCCTCAGCAGCTACATGGCATCTTTCTGGTGACTCATTCTCTCTGGTCCTCTTCCAAGAATTCTCCTAGTTTAGTAGCCCCCCCTTACACTTCCTATCCGGCTATAATCTGTCTGTCCATTGGTCAAAATAGCTTTATTCATCAACCAATAAGAGAAACATATATTCACAGCATACAAAAGGACATCCCCCCTCAGCTTGAGGCAGTTGTATCTTTTGCCCCCCACAGCAAGGAGAGAAGAAATGAAGACTCCCAAATATCTTTGAAGGTGTCACAGATACTTCCTCAATTATAAATAAATACCCACCATGTCTGTCCCCAAGAGCAGGGCCATGACAATTATAGTCATCACTGTGACCCAGCTCAATCCCCCTGGTGCATTCAATATTTGAATAAATAGATTAATTCTAAGATTCTAAGTAGAGCATTCTGATTAACTGCTTCATCTGTTTATAGACAACCACATGGAAAGGAGGTCCAAATCTTAGGAGTTACAAAGATGGTAAAAAAAAAAAAAAACAAAAACAAACAGAGATCCTCAGGGGCACAGCCAATACTATTTCTCGACACAGAGGCTGGGACAGATGAAAACTCCCTGGTGTGAGCTTTTGCATCTGGGGAGCTCAGAATTCACAGCAGCAACCAGCCTGTCCATACAGCCTTTTCTTCTGTCTTTCCAGCCGACCCCAACATAGCCTGGCCTAATATCAGCTACCCTGGGGCTTTAAGGTGGCCTTTCTCTTTGGTTCTGTGTTCATGACTTACATTAATCATAGGTTCATATTTAACTTTAATGCATTTATAACTATTAATATACTTCTAGAGCTAATTTTGCAAAGGACAAACTTTCCCACTCTGCTCATATATTCATTTCTTGACTCATGCTTCGTATTATTGCCAGGGGCATATAATCCTTGACTTTCAACCCGGCCAGCTGCTTCTGTTGCTACATTATAATCTGGGTTACAGTAGAGCATTGTATCATAGGCACTCGAGAAGTTTCTGATTGCTGCCGGGACAATGAAGGCAATCCAAAATTCCTTTGATTTGTCTACCATGCAAACTCTACCAAAATTGACTCTCAGCTCCTGAGCATGCAGGCTCATCTTTAATCTTGTTAGGGCATCCAGCTTCAATGTCAATTAGCTTCAAACTCTCTCCTATCAATGTCTTGGGCCTTTTTCATCTTCTGACTTGATAACGTCTTTTCTACTTGAAAAAGCCAATTCAGTCTAGCTCTTGCCTCTTGATTTTTCATTTGAGCTCATTTAAATTGCAATAATCTAAATCATTTCCCTCTGTCTTCCCTTCTCCGCCAAAAATAGAACTGAAATATTCAAGCATAATGCACAGTGGCCAAGCAGGGCAAGCCTGCTCTTTCCCCAGAAAGACTACATGGGGTGGGGGTGGGGAGTGGAGGTGGGCAGGAGTGAGGACAGGAAGAGACAGGGTGTTGGGAACACTAAGATTTTCAAGGAAAAAAATTTCTAAGCCGGACTCCTGCTGAATGTTGGCGTTTAATTTGTCTCTTCCAAGGTGTGTCTGGAGATCTTCAATATGATTTTAGCATTCTTTTCATCACAGGTTGCTACCACACCAAGGAATGGTAAAAACATTAGACTGAGTTAAAGAAACCGGAAGCAAAGACTACATGTTATCAGACTCCATTTATTCAAAACATATCCCTAGATCTGGTACACACAGAGAAAATGCAGTTGCCAGAAGTTGGAAGTGGATGGAGATGGCTGATAATGGGCACGGGATGTTCTGGAAGGATGTGAAATGTTCTAACTTCGACTGTGTGTTATTTACACAACCTGGGGAAGATAGTAAAGCTCACTGAATTGTACACTTTAAATGGGTGAGTTCCACAGTGAATTATATCTCAGTAAAACTATCACTTATGCACAACACAGACCAACTCTGTGTAAATGGGAACAGATAGAAAGAAATAAGTAGTGGGTAAAAAGGTACAATAAAATTGGACACAAGAAGCTGGGCATTGGTGGTGCACGCCTTTAATCCCAGCACTTGGGAGGCAGAGGCAGGTGGATCTCTGTGAGTTCGAGGCCAGCCTGGTCTGCAAAGCGAGTTCCAGGACAGCCTCCAAAACAATACAGAGAAACCCTGTCTCGAAAAGCCAAAAAAAAAAAAAAAAATTGGACACAAGGACTTCTGAAAGAAGCAGAAGAAATATTCATGTAAAAACAAAGCTTTTTACTCAAGTCCTAAGAAGTGTACTGAGGCTAAAGTATGTTCTAGAAACTGTAAGAACCAGTGGGGGAGGGGAGCTGCTAAGATGGAAAACAGATAAAAGGAAAAGCCATCCAGGAACTCAAACACACCGAAAGGAAAACTTGGAACACTAGGAAGTATGATGGAAGCCAGGGGGTGGAGACAGATAAACAGGAAGATTGTTCTAAAATAAAAGTAAAATAGGGCGAGCA
Source organism: Mesocricetus auratus (assembly GCF_017639785.1). Lineage (NCBI taxonomy): Eukaryota > Metazoa > Chordata > Mammalia > Rodentia > Cricetidae > Mesocricetus > Mesocricetus auratus. Next base: position 24,165,771 of record NW_024429196.1, on the reverse strand, counting down.
GCCCACCTTTCTCCTGGCCTCTTCATTTCCTTAACACACACACACACACACACACACACACACACACACACACACACACACACACACACACACACTCTACCTATTCCTTACTCTATACTGTACTGTTCTCTCTCCCCACTTCTCAGAGTTCCTGGTTAGCACTGTTCCCAGAGCTCAGACAGGATCATTCCGTCCACCCACATGCTCTTCCTTTGTGTGTTGATGCTCACAGCCCCAGGAACATAGCTGCCAGCAACAGCCACGCTCTGGGCACCTGGGCCTGTCTGAGGCCCTGGTGGAAGCTCACACTACAGCTGCTCTGTATGGACAGAACCAGGAAGAAACTGGAATATCCTAGCACAAGGGGACAGAAAGCTGCTTCAGGGTGACTTTAGGGCACTGGCAAGAGCTTTGTGTTGGAGCTGGCTCCCTCAACTTCCTTTCTGCTAGGGTCTAGGGCAAATCCTTTAAACTCACTTCCCCATTTTGCACTGTTTTTCTTCCAGGTTACCCAGGGTCACCACCATCATTGTGAGTCCTGTCTTAGAATTCTTAATGTTGAACAGGGAAACACAATCTGTCTTTCTCTAGTGTCTGCCTAGGATTCCAGCCTGTGTCTCTGTCCCTAACTCAATTCTTTTCAAATACACCCAGAGCAATTATCAGCTGAGGCTCTCTGATCATGTCTTTTAAGGGCTATGGGGAAGAGCACAAGGCTACAGGAAATTATTTCTCAGCTTGGGCACTTTTTTAAAAAGAAGTTTAACAACAACAACAAAGGGAACTATAAATCATATAACTGTCTGTAATAAAAGCCTGGCCGGGTATTGGTGGCACATGCCTTTAATCCCAGCACTTGGGAAGTAGAGTCAGGCTCCAAAACAATACAGAGAAACCCTGTCTCAAAAAACCAAAGAGAGAGAGAGAGAGAGAGAGAGAGAGAGAGAGAGAGAGAGAGAGAGAGAGAGAGAGAGAGAGAGAGAAGCCTGGAGTTAGGAATAAAAGTGTTTGCTGTGAAAACAAAAGGACCCAAGTTCAAATCCCCGGCACCCTTGTAGAAGCCAGGCAAGGCTATGTATTCCTGTAACCCCAACATTGTGGGGGTGAAGACTGAATGACAAAATAAATAACAAGGAAAGGAAATGGCATGACAGCTCCTAGGTAAGGTGAGGAAGAAAGTTTATTGTAGATGTGTGGGAGAGCATAGCCAGAGGCAGAGACCTCTGAGAGTCCAGACTGCACATGACCAGACCGAGTTGGGCCATGTGGGGAGAAGGGAGGGGAGAGGGGAGGGGCAGAAGGTGCAAAAAGGGAGGGTAACCAGAATGACTGGATTATATATGTACACATATAACACACATACCACACATATACACAAAGCCACACACATGCAAGAGAGGAGACAGGGAGGGAAAAGAAAGAATAAAAGGAAAAGGGAGAGGGGAGAGGGAAAGGAAGGGAAAACAATTGTGGCAGCGAGGGATGTCCTGACAGCAAGCAATGTGCCTTCATTACCTAAAGAGGCTGCTAATGCCTGGGCTGGGGAATGAGTCCCTGACCCTAATGTTCTTCGTGGTGTAGATGACAAGGCTCCCAAGTAGTCCTGTAATGTCTCAGAGCCAAGTACAAGGTGACCTCACTCACGTTTGCTCGGTGGCAGGCGTGGGAATTCACTTGGTTCTGATTCTCATTTCAAAGCTGCACTTGAGATCAGACCCTAAGGAACTGAGTAGGTGAAAATTAGAAAATGGATTGCTGAAGGAAATTTAAAGTACCACAATCCCATCCCAGTTGTACTCACTTTCCACCAAATTCAAGGAACAAATCCAAGGAAGTCTAAGAAATGCATAGTTAGAACAATTTCCTGTCACATTTCACTGCCAGGTGCATCTATTGGGCATCTAATTGCTTATGGTTCTAGACTAATCACTTTACAATGAGAGCCCCACAGAACTGTATTATGCTCTCTCTCTCTCTCTCTCTCTCTCTCTCTCTCTCTCTCTCTCATTAAAGACCTTACCATGTAAGGTAGATGGCAATTGCTCATCCAAACAGGTTCAGAAACAAAACCAGCTGTGGGAACCTAAACATCCCAGTGACTACACAGTGGAGCATGCAGCCAGGCCAGTCAGGACATCCCAGGGGTGGGAGCCTGGAGGCCACATCTGGCATGAGTGGCCATTGCCTTTTCTAGGGATGCTCAGGCTGCATTGGAGAAACGGCCCTCTCGTCACCACAAGCCTCTTTGAAGACATCGGCTCAATCTCCTGGTCGATAGAGCTGGCAGCTTAGAAGACAGGGAGACGCGAGGATGTGGCAGATAAACAGGGAGGTTGGAGTGGGAGGAATCTGAGCAATGGCTAGGGTGTGTCCCACAGAGAACAGCGAAACAGAGGTAGCCTTTCTGGAAGGAGACAGAGAGCTACTGTGATTGCCACACATACCCCCACCCCCATCTCTGCCTCCAGCTTTGAGGGATTTCTGTAGCCTTCTGCAGTGCTCAGAGTACTAGCTGACCTGGCAGGATTGAGGTTGGTGAGGGCAGGGAAGTAAAGGACTCGAGAATGGCTAAAAAGAAATGCATTCAGGGGTTGATGCTCAGTGGTCAGCACACTTGCTGTGCAAGCATGAGGACATGAGTTCAAATCCCTAGTACCCACATAAAAAGGCTGGATGTGGTTATATAGATCTGTAACCCAGGCCTAGGGGTTAGAGACAAGCGCATCCTAAGAGATTGCTGGACAACTAGTCTAGTCAAAACACCAAGATTCTGGTTCAGTGAGAGACTTTGTCTCAAGGGAATAAGACCAAGAGCAATATACGTGCACACGTAACACACACACAAGAAAAGAGGAAATGTGTGCTCAGTGGAGGAGAGCATCACGGGATCACGGGGCACAGGGAGAACTGACATATGCTTAGATCCACATTGTGGTGGAGGCCTTGGTAGGACCAGTGGTAAATAAAAACACCCAGAAAGGGGCAAGAGAGATGGCTCAGTGGTTAAGAGCACTGGCTACTCTTCCAGAGGTCCTGAGTTCAATTACCAGCAAGCACATGGTGGCTCACAACCATTTATAATGGGATCTGATGTTCTTTTCTGGCATGTAGGCATATATGTAGACAGAGCACTCATATATAATATAATGTAATGTGATATATGACATGATACACATGCATGCATGCATACATACATACATACATACATACAATTTAAAAAAAACAGGAAGCTATGCAGTCAGGGACTCTGGAGTCTTTGCTGTCTGCTGGCTTGCATTTAGAATCACACCTCATTAGGGATTTACCAGTCATTAAACCTAACCCAGAGTCATCTAGTCTTCGAAGCAAAGAACATTCTGTCATTACACAGAATCACAAAAGTGACAACCGTCTTCCGTATGGAAAAGACACAGCACAGAGAAAGTCACTGCCACAAATCAGAGGGATACAGGGAACTGCAAGACCCTTGCAGACACCCAGGAGCTGAAGTAGGAACTTTAGCTGATTGGTGCCTGGCTGGAGGTGGACCAGCTTGAGCGTTACCATCTCCAGAGGACTCAGTCACCCTGGGTCCTGCACTTTTGTGAGTTAGTTTCTGGAGCCTGGCCATCAGGACCTCACAGTAAATACTGGAAGAAGATACCTCTGCTGGTTCCGGCAAGAGGAAGGGTAAGGACCATTTGGAAACACACCAGGGCATTCATTTTCCTGACAAGGTCTACCCTGAGGAGAAACTGTTGTTTAATTTTTAAGACAGGGTCTCCTCATGTAGTGCAGGCTAGTCTTCAACTCAAAGTGATGCTCCTGCCTCAGCTTTCTGAGGAGAAAATACTTAACCACTGTCTAACCTGCCTGTCCCACCTGGGGGACTAAAAACACTCTACTTCAATCCTCTCTTGCTATTCCTGCGCTTCTTTTTTTTTGGTTGCTTGTTTTTCAAGACAGGGTTTCTTTGTGTAGCCCTGGCTGTCCTGGAACTAGCTTTGTAGACCAGGCTGGCCTCGAACTTACAGAGATCCTGCCTGCCTCTGCCTCCTGACACTGCCTGGCTATGCCTGCACTTCTTTCTTTCTTTCTTTCTTTCTTTCTTTCTTTCTTTCTTTCTTTCTTTCTTTCTTTCTTTCTTTCGAGGTATTTATTTATTTAGAATACAATGCCCTGCCTCCATGTATTTCTGCATGCCAGAACAGGGCACCAGATCTCATTACAGATGGTTGTGAGCCACCATGTGGTTGCTGGGAATTGAACTCAGGACCTCTGGAAGAACAGCCAGTGCTCTTAACCTCTGAGCCATCTCTCCAACCCTATGCCTGCACTTTTTAAGGTGAGCTGAAAAAAACTTGTTAAAGACACAGTCTGAGAACACAGTCTCCCTAAAAAAACAATGACCCAACCAATATAGAATGTTTCCCCTGTCTACACACCTCACTGCAACATTACTACAGGCCTAGCATGTCCATCTTTCAACCAAAATTAGAAGGCATACCAGAAAATCACATCCCACACTTACACACACGAGTACACCGCATGAACACAAAAAGACAGAGTTCCAGAGCCAGTCAGACATGGCAGGAAAGTGGGGATTATCTGCTCAGAAATGTTAAGTTGTGACACATGCACTCAGGACTTTGTTGTAGGCTGACTTGAAAGTGTTTTCCCCAAAGGTTGCTGTGTTAGGGGCTTGGTTGCGGCCAACAGGCTTCCTGAAAGTGATCAGTGCTGAAGGCTGTGATTTCAGCAATGGATCCAGTCACTGATGAAGTCAGAATTTAACAGCCTTAGTAGGAGACGGTTGGAGGTAGGGCCTAGCTGGCGGCAGTAGGTCATGGGAGAGGGGGTCTCTTTCAGGGAGTCTTGTTCGTAGTGGAAGGGGCTAGTCCTAAATCTAAGCAATCCCCTTTGCAGCCACCTCCAACATTCTTTAACTATTCTACACGTTACTAATGGGGAACTGGAGAGATGGCTCAGCAGTTAAGAGCACTTGCTACTTTTGAAGATGACCCAGGTTTGATTCTAGCACTCACATGGTGACTAACAATCCTCAGTAACTCCAGTCCCAGTAACCCTGAAGCCCTCTCTAGCCTCTGTGGGCACCAGACATGCATGTAACAGTACACAGACATGAGTGCAGAAAAAAACGCTAATACTTATAAACTTACATTTTTTAAAGAATAACAATGAAATTCTAGCATATCTGAAAAAAATGTATCAAGGGAGGGGACATAAAGATTTGTGTGGGAAAGAACACACGAACGGCTTTATGGGGAGGCTTCTAAGACACAGATGATTGGAAGCTGCAAGCTGCAGAGCACCTGGGAAAGTGTTGCTGCTGATGCAAATACATGGCTAGATGACTGTGTAAATGTGATCATGCAAATGCATTTGAGAAAGCCTGGACAGATTTAGAGCTGCTGCGGTGTAATCACAGGGTTACCTAAAGGGGAAGGTAATGGGTTAGTGATTGCAGGATTGCCTTACTCCCATCTATTAGCAAAACCTCACAGGCTAAGAATTCATAAACAATGAGCTATACTTCTCACAACACATTTCTCTTAGGCTGGGAAGTTCAAGATGGAGAGGCAAGGTGTGATGTCTAGTAAGAAGTCCCATCTTTGCTTCCAAGATGGTACATTCAACTCTATCTTCCAAGAGGGACAAAGCACAGGTCCTCACACAGTGGAAGAAAAGGAAAAGGAAATTAAGCCACTTTGTGCTTTTATAAGGTCTCTAAACCAACCCACCCTTGTGACTTAACCTACAGGCCTACCTTTTACTACTACAGATAGAATTAATACAGTTTTTTTCCTTCATCCATAGAATTAATTACTTTCATGACAAGAACACATTCATGTCTCACTTGTGCAATTAAAAATGAATCTGAAGAGAATGGAGAAAAAAAGAAACATGACATCTGTCTTCAGGAGCCAGACAAATGCTACAGTTGGGACTGACTGAAGAATTATATGTTGGGAGGGATAAAACTTTCCCCCAAGGAACTGGATGAAAGTGCTCTCCCTCCTGGTCTCCATGTCCAGAATGAACTCCTGTCACTTGGGTCCCATCTCTGTTAAAATAATCCTTTTGTACACTGTGAAGATGTGTCACTCTGCTTGGTTTAATAAAAAGCTAAATGGCCAAAAGCTAGGTAGGATTTTCAGGCACAGAGGACGCTGTAAAGAAGAAAGGGCAGATGCCATAGGAAGCAACATGAGCAGTAGAGAGTAAAGGAAACCAAGCTATGTAAAAGAACATAGATGAAAAGACATGGGTTAAGTTATAAGAGCTAGGTAGAAACAAGTCTAAGCTATTGGCTTTCATACTTGATAGCAAGTCTCTATGTCATTATTGGGGAGCTAATAGTCCATACAAAAGTTGACTATAGCATCCCTACCACCTTACACTCTTCTGAATGAAGAACACACAAGCTATTCCGGAACTACTATATTATTTATGTAAGTTCATTTGGAACATGACACATTTCTCGGAATGAATGGAATCTTGCTGGCGTGATTATCTATACTAGAGTAGTGACTCAATATCAGGTCTGTCTGGGCCCCTGTCCAGTGTGGAGGTGTGGTTTGTTGTGCAGCGAATACAAGACACTTCATTTCTGCATGGTTTAACTTCGATGAGTTGTTGGCATCTGTGGTTTTAAAACAGAGGCTCTGAAATGGGTTGAGTTTACTGAACTGGCATTTTAACAAGTCCCCTGTGAAAGACTCTGTGAGTGACAAGGATGGTGAGAAACTGCCATCACCCTGGACCTGAGAAGTGACAGACACAAAAAGTAACTCCAGGTCAACAGGAGAACAAACAAACAAAGCAAAACTGATGTCTGGGGACAGGAAGCAATGTGGAAATCCGAAAGGACTGGGTGTCATGGGGGTGTCATTTCCTCAAGATTGTTTCCTTCACACTACATCGTCTGCCTTTTTGTTTTTCCAGCTGAGAGGTTAACAAGGGAAGGCTAGACAAGCCCTTCATCTGCAAAGAACGGACGGCATCAAATATTTACCACATTTTAAGCTTTTATTTTCTTTGGAAAGAGATAAAACGACATTTTTTTCATCTCAACTCAACCAACATGAATGTTTAAAATAACTTGCTGGCAGTGATTACAATCACAGATGTCCTTAGGCAGGCAGCACCTTCCTTTTTTCATTAACTTAATGAATGGTGACGTCTACAGAGGGTCAGATGGGATTACAGTCTTGGTTCTATGAAATTATGATAAGAAAATGTGATCAAATACTTAATCCCAGATCTCATTGTAACAATTGAAAATGTGTGTGTGTGTGTGTGTGTGTGTGTGTGTGTACAGGGGTGTGTGAGAGTGTGCATGTGTGTGTATGTGTGTCTGTTTTATCTATTATGATCAATCACTGAGGTTCTTGGAAGTAAATTCTATTGTTTTTGTTGCTGATTCTAGGTCACACACAGAGATAACAACATACTGTCACATACTTCTATTTGGAGTTTTTCCTAACAAAACGCTGGGAAATTCTCTGTTGATTCAAGATTGCTTTGTATTCCTTTACTAACCCATCCGGACCTCACCAGCTGATGCCCAAATCCCCAGCAGACCCCACTGTGCAGTGAGGTCTGTTTAGAGCAATAGGAAACTCTTCTGAAGCATACCTTCTATCAGCCCACTCCCCTGCCATAAGAAACCAACACTCCTCTGCCGGGCATTCCTGGTTTGCAGGATCCAGCCCCTCCTGCCTGTTTCCCCTTTGTTCCCTGTCTCATGAACTGGCCTAGTCCCTAACATTTTGTTTCCTCCTTATTTGCTTCTACCTATGGGGCATTCTATGAGGGACACTCGTCAATGTCTCTTTCATTTGCCTAACTTCACCAACTCAAGTCCCATCCAAAATTTCACTTCCATCCATTCATTCCCTATCTTCAGCAGCTGACATCAGAAACACACTCATCCAAATTCCTGCTCTCACATGCAGGACTGTCGGCAGAGGTGGTTGAGAGTGTGTGACAAAAGATACCCCCTCCGTGATTCCAGGCCAGCTACTTAAGAACCAGGAATCAAAGGAAAAAACAAGAATTGCCTGCTTTAAGTTGGTAAAGACCATCTTTGGGTGGGAGGATGCTTTTGAATGTGTGTGCATTGGTCACTTTCCTCACTGCCGTGACCAGACAGAAGCAACTTAAGAGAGAAAGAATGCTAGGCCATGGTTTCGGGGGATTTGAGCCTGTCATGGTGGAGTTCACAGTGGCAGAGCATGGCTGGCGGCTTGGAAACAGAGAAGAGGACTGTTAGGATCCTCAGAGTTCATCCCCAGGGATCTACATCTGATAGCCAGCACCGTGTTCCCAAGGTTCCAAAACCTCCCCAAACAGCACCGCAGAGCTGGGGGACCAAGGGCTCAAACACTTGTAAATATGAGAGACATCTCACATTCAAACCACAATAGTGAACAAAGGCCAATTCACCAAAAACATGTGAGCAACTCACACATTCACAGAACATCTGCCCTCTTCCAGGCACCTAGGATACATTAATGAATGAAGACATAACCCTTCACAGAATTTACATTCTAGCGCTTTGGCAGGGCAAGAGCAAGCAATGCATATGTAAAGTAAGTCAATATACTTATTGAAAGATAGCATTTATTGAAAGATAGCAAGTCTATTTGCAAAACAAGAAGGAAGGATGGGAGCAAAGCAGGGTCTGCTCCATGGGGGGTGGGGCCTGCAATTTTTAAGAGCCAGGTTAGGGAGGCTTCAAGACAGAGGTGGTGATTGGAGGTAAGGGAGTTGGCCATGGTATCTGGGGGAACAGCATTCCAGGCAGCTATAGAAAGAGCTTACATAGAGACAAGTCCTGTGGGTGTTCTCTTTTGTAACCTCAGTGTGGACCCTTTATTCCTTTCATACCTCTCAGCAAAGAACATCAAACATCAAGGTTCCCAGGTGGTTTCTTCCCTTTCTTCCTAATACTCCTCATGTCGGTGGACCCAACTTTTCAGCTACGACACTGCATCCTGAAGTGCAAATGACAGGTAGCCAGGAAGCAGACAGGAAGCAGACAGGAAACAGACAGGAAGCAGACAGGAAGCAGTATGGCAGGTCTCCAGGGAGACTCTTCAGACACCTCTTTGGGCGTTGGATATATAGCTCAGTAGTAAAACATTTGTTTACCATGTACAAGACCCTGAATTCCATCCCCTGTGCTGGAGAAGAAACGAGGCATTTGTTAACTAATTGATGGTTTGTGTGACCAAAGTCTTTAGTTCCATGTTGGAATCTTTTTCTCCAGTTGATTTCAAGCATCAGTATCCACTGCTGTGACCAAATACCTGACAATTTCAGCCTCAAGAGGGAAAGATTTCTTTTGGCCCCTAGTTCTGAGGATGCAATCCAACCTGGTAGAAAGGCATCGGTGGCAGGAGCATGAGGTGACTGGTCACGTTTTGTCAAAGGTCAGGAATCAGAGAGGAATGGATGCTGGTGCTCAGTTGACTTTCTCCTTTTTTGTTTTTTATTCAGTCTGGGACTCCTCCCCCAGTGGTGTCACCCACATCCAGTGTGAGTCTTCAGTTAAGTTCTCTGCAAATGCTTTCACAGACACACCCAGAGGTGTGTCCTAGGTGACTCCAGATACAAGTTGGCAATGGCGGCTAACTATGAATATTCTTGTAAAGAGAAATGAGTATGCTACAGAGAAAGGCAGGAAATATCCATTCAGACCTCTGATGGAAACTGGCTAAATCTTTGAGTGGGAAGAAGACAGAGGGAGACAGACAGGAAAGAAGGAAGGAGACTTCTGAAAAGTCTGCAGACACAGAGCCGGGATGTGCCCCCTGGGACCTTGGTGAGTCCAGCTTCATTCTTTTTAGGGTTCAGGGAGACCTCAATGTTCAAGGACAATCTTAATATGAAATCTGCCAAGTGAAAGATAATCAGACACACCAAAGAGCTGGCATTAGCACACTTCAACTTACAAACAAAGCTGTGTGTCTTCGTTTTCACCATAGGGAAGATGCTCAGAAAGTGGATGACGGATAAAAGTAAGAAGATACAAATCGCCGGGCGTTGGTGGCACACGCCTTCCCCAGCACTCGGGAGGCAGAGATAGGTGGATCTCTATGAGTTCAAGGCCACTCTGGTCTACAGAGCAAGTTCCAGGGCAGGCTCTAAGACAACACAGAGAAACCCTGTCTTGAAAAAAAAAAAGATAAAAAAAAGAAGATACAAATCATGATGTTGTCTGCTCCAGTTCTTAGTCAGTCATCATCACCCAGCTGTGCACAGACTTTTAAAGACTATGACAGGCAATTTTTCCAACCACAATCACCTTGCCACCTTAATTAGACCAAATGCTATCTCAGCTATATAAGGTGAAATTGTGATTTTTTTTTAATAACTGAAGTATAGATCCCAGCTTTTTGTTCAGGGTTTGGCTTTCTTGACAGGCATGTCTTTTGTCATGAAAATGTTGACGCCTTCTGCAGGTCATACTTTAGCATAACAAGCCACAAATACAGGAACCCACCTCTCGTGACCTTCTATATGCTGTGTCAGTGATGGTGGCTGGTTGACAAGGGATTGTGACCAGGATAGCAGAGAGAAAGGGCAAGAGTCACACAAAACCCAGAAACTAGAAAAGAGTTGGCAAACAGCAGTCCAATGACCTGCCTATTGTCTAGTCTTTTACGACACATGGCATAAGAATGTTACTTATTTTTTAATGATTTTCTAAAAGTAAAAAATTGGTGATATGTTAGTATTATTTGCAATTCAGGTTTCAATGTCCATAAACGCTTTGACTAAGTTACAATCATCCCACTTGCTAGTGTGTTATGGGTAGCAGCTTTTATGCTATATGACAGAATCTAGTTGTTATTAAAAGACTGTATGGTCAACAAACTCTAGGGCTCACTGGCAACAAATGCCAAGCATGCCCAAGGCTTTTGGTTTAATTCCAGAACCCAAAGGAAAAGAAATCTAAATGAAAAAACATTTTATATTTACTTATTTTTTGAGGTGCAGGAGCTCAAATTGGAGCTTTGCTCACACACAAGGCTCTTCTACTGAGCTCCACCCAGCTCTAGAATCTAATATTTACTCTTTGACCATTTCTAAAAGTTTTGCTGACCCTTGAACTGCATTGTGGGCACAATAGAAACCAGAAAAGACCATCCAGGTGATCTGTGATAGCCTGCTGTCCCCTCCATCTGGGACTGAGGTGACACCAGGGAAGCAGTTTCACAAGCAGACTGGAGCAGACACATGGCTGGGAGGAGACATGACAGGTGTGTTAGAACATTACACAGAGGGCCATCCTATGTGGATTTTTATTAGTGATTAAATATCTTAATATTTGTGTATTTTCCTATTAAATAGTGTGTGTGAATGTATGTGCAGGGTACATGTGTGTGCAGGATGCATGTGTGTGCGTGGTACATGTATGTATATATGTATGCAGGGTGTAAGTGTGTGCAGGGTACATGTGTGCATATGCAGGGTACATGTACATACAGAGTGTATTTGTTTTTTGTTTGTTTGTTTAGGGGGTGCCTGTTTGTCCTTTTTTATTGTTGTTTTCTTTAGGCAAGGTCTCATTATGTGGCCCTGGCTTGCCTTGAACTCCAGAAATTGGTCTGCTTTTGCCTCCTGAGTGCTGCGATTAAAGGTGTACACCTGCACAAACAGGATCTTCCTGTCGCCACCTGCCCAGCATTAGGAACACAAGCACGCACCACTGTACTTAGTTTTTTATGTAAGCTCTGGGAACTGAACTCAGATCCTCATGCTTGCATGGCAAACACTTCACTGACTGAGGCATCTTGCCTGTTTTCCTATTACCTTGAAAAATGTTCCTTTAAATCCATTTTGCCATTTAGCAATCACCTTCACTCTCCAGTCCTAGGTCCTGATTGCTGAAACAGAGTGACATTTTCCTGCAGTGCTGGCTCATTATTTTGTTCCTGGAATTGCAAATCCAAGGATCAAATGACAGAGAGAGAGAGAGAGAGAGAGAGAGAGAGAGAGAGAGAGAGAGAGAGAGAGAGAGAGAGAGAGAGAGAGAGAGTGTGTGTGTGTGTGTGTGTATACCGCATAGGGGAAAGAATTCCCCCAGAGGTGCCTTGGAACAAAGAAACTCAAATAACTTCAAAACCACATCACACAATCTGGACGGGTTACGGGACAGATGGGATGCCCAATTGTTTGATTCTATCAGCAGAGCAGAGGAAGGAAATCTTTTAAAATGAGATTATGTTCTTTCCCCCAGTTCTTATTATGAAACATTCCTGAAATGAGCTTGAAATATCTCAGCCCCTTTCAGGTCGCTGAATGAGATTCTGCAGGCAGGAGCATGGCAGGGAAGTGGCTCCATTGTGCAGAGTATGAGACACGGAGGCTCGATGAATAGTGGGTCCCTGGGGGGCCCTCTGGCTGGGTGAGGAATCGGGCTCTGAAGCACAGCTGTGTATGCTAGAAAGGGACTGGAGCCTTTAAAAAGCTATTGTGTCCCATAAACACATTAATTAAAGAGTCTTTTTTTCTTTCTAAAAGACGTTCATTGAAGCGAATAAAAAGTCTTCTGCATTCTTCGCCCCAGGAAAATGATTGACAACCAGCTACTGTATGAAGAGGAAAAATTGCCCTGGAAATGATGAGAATCTCCTCAAAATAAAGTCATGAAATGATTCTTTATAATTTTTTTCTAGGCAGAATTTTTATATTACTGTATTTTTAATTAAGGGTATGCTCGTGTGTGCGTGGGTGTGTGGATATGAGGGCAGGTGCCCGAGGAGCCAGAAGAGGGCGTTAGAGCTCCTTGAGTTGAAATTACAGGGCAACTTGAGCAACTTGATATGGGTGCTAGGAACTGTACTCAGGTCTTCTACAAAGAGCAGACTCCTGGGTCATCCCTCTAACCCATCTATGAAGAATTTTATAAAAGGGGTCTGTATCATTTAATCCCAGACCCTACAAATAACAGCAATAAAAAGAACAATAGCAATAATAAGTCTCGCTAGTGGCCTCCAGTTTTTTCAATTTCCATTGAACTCCTGGTCTCCAGCCAGTGGTGCTGTCTGAGGACATTGTGGGACTTTTGGGACAAAAGGCATACCTGGCAGAAGGAGGCCACTAGACACAGGTCTTCGAAAGCTATACCCGACTCTGGTTCCAGCCTGCCCTCAGTGCTTCCTGGTTCGCCACCACATTATGAGGCTCTGGTGTGTCCCGGTGCTTCTCCTTCCATCATTAACTGAAAACATGAGCCAAAGGAAACTTTCTCCCCTCGTTTGCACCTGGTGATGCCGAACCGAAAGTAACCAAAACACTAGCAAAGTGACTCGTCCAGGTAGGTGAGACAGAGGAGTGGGTTTGAGCATGTGCATTGCTCAACAGCCTCTGAGTACCAGGCCTGGTATCCAGTGCTTACCTGACGCTGCTGTAGAGAAGTCTGTGGGCGTCTGAATTTTCCTGATTCCCTGCTCCCACTCTGCCATCTTTGCAAATGGTCCCTTCATCCGTCTATTTGTGGAACAAGAACTTGGGATTCCTCTTCAGTTCTATCCTTTCCCCCAGCCCTTGCATCCAATTTACCAGTAAATTCTGAGGACTGGATCTCCAGATGACACCTCCTATCAGACTATTTCTCTGTATAATCATTGTTATATCCCAGCGAAGGGGCCCTGATCTCCCATCTGGAGTAAGTCAAGAATCTCCTATGTGAGTTTCTCATGGTCCATTTCTAGAGGCATCTCTCTTGGATTAGATCCTCTTGACATCCCACAGCCTTTCCCACCAGTGCCAAGTTCTTTGCCACAACATACAAACCCTGCATCAACTAATCTGGCCAGTTCTCTAGCTTCTTCTCGGTATAGGTTCCCTTATTCAGTGTTCTAGAAGGATCTATGTTCAACAGTCTTTGTGCTGGATAGTTTTATGTCAACTTGACACAAGCTAGAATTACCCGAAAGGAGGGAACTTCAATTGAGAAAATGCAATGCCTCCATAAGATCTGGTTGAAGGGTATTTTCTTAATTAGTGATTGATGGGGAAGAGCCCTTTGTGGATGGGCAAGTCAATGGGGGAAACAAGCCAGTAAGCAGCACCCTCCATGGCCTCTGCATCAGCCACTGACTCCAGATTCCTGCCCTGTTTGAGTTCCTGTCTTGGCTTCCTTTGATAATGAGCAGTGATATGGAAATGTAAGCCAAATAAACCCTTCCCTCCCCAACTTGTTTTTGGCCATTGTGTGTCATCACAGCAATAGGAACCCTAACTAAGCCTTCAAACACCCTCATTCCTGCCCACTACTCCTCCTCCCTGTGCCAGCAAAGCTCACCTGACACACTCCAGCTTCATAGCCCATCATTTTTGATACATAGCACATTCCCACCATCTATTTTCTTTTCATTTTTAGGGTTGAGAGCTAAATTAACTGTTCACATTGGAATCTCCAAATGGCACCCTTCTTCTCTATCAAAATTCTAAGTACAGAGAAAACTAACTAGGTATCACCTTTATTACTAACAAAATCAATACCAGGGTATGTCATATGCATTTCTTGAAAGCAAGCATTTTCTTAATACTGTCTAGATTCGGTGATACTTATGCCCAGCCACAGACAGTGCTATGTTGAGGCAATGGCTGATGTGAGGGTCTGAGGTTTCACATAGGCCCTTGGTCTCCCTGTGCTCTCTGGCTCCATTGCTCTATATTTGCCTACTTATGGGCCTGTCCTCATGAGTCCACGCTCCCTAAAGACAGACAGTAGGGAGACTAAACATGAGAAGAAGAGAAGAAACATGAGAGCAATCATCGTGTATAACTTTCAGACGTTTTCTTACCACATCCTGCTGGCTAACGATGGCACACATTGAACATGAGCTACTAGCTACAGTGGAAATTTCAACACCAGGAAAACCAAAGCAAAGGGCCTGGATAGAGAAGCCACACACAGGCGACCCAGTTCTAGAGAGTTCTGCCCTTCTCCATCCTCAACTCTAGCCCATGAAACCAAGGGAAAATCTGTCCTCACAGGAAAGTCACGAAGCTTGGGGTGACGTTTCTTTTTTGAACATTTTAAAGACAAAAACCATCACTCAGACACAGGCTCTCCATGACTTCAGGGTTAAATAGTTTAATTCATGGCCCTGTGACTGTGCCTCCTAGGTGACAGGATGGGCACTTGGACATTAAATTTGATCTTGTTTTAAAGCCAGTACAGTCTCATTTAAAGGGTCACTCTTTTGAAGAGACTGAAGCAAATCCCATATGAGATTATATATATATATATATATATATATATATATAAAATCCTTATGCAGGTTTTTCTGAGAAAGTAATGTAACTGCTACTTACCATCCTCTGTCTAGTTCTGTACAATCTCAAACCACCATTTACATTCTTTACAGAGGGTGATGTTTAAGCTTGAAAAGCTGCAGAGAATGAAAAACATTCTCTTACATGTAGGACAGGCAGCCACAGGGGATGTCTAACCTACCCTGATTGAGGACAGCAGGAAACAGAGTTATTAATATGTAAGTCACAGCCCAGATGAAAACAGTGTTGTCCCCAAGACAGAGCCAACCACAGCTAGGCTCTGTGCCCCTCCCCACTGTTAGGGGGAACTGGACTAATCTGGAAAGTGTCCCCAGCCTCTGCTACTGAGAAATCCCAAAGAGGTCTAGAGCGCTGGGGCTAGATGTCAAGGTGCCGATACAACTCTGTGATGGTAGACTGGAAAACAAATCCTCAAAGAACCACTGGCCCACAAAGCTTCATATGCCACTCTGGTTACCCAGTGTCCTTTAGCAGCTGCTGCCTTTCAGGGGAGACTTGATATTCATGATAGCCTGCCATTTTACCTAACTGTACAATAGAGGGAGGGAGGCCGTGTGTGTGTGTGTGTGTGTGTGTGTGTGTGTGTGTGTGTCTGTGTGTCTGTGTGTGTCTGTGTGTGTTTGTGTGTGTGTGAAGGGGGGGTGATTATCTGAGATCATGCCATAGAACCCTGCCTCTAAAACAATAATGGTATATTCTCTCTCTCTGTCTCTCAATCTCTCTCTATCTCTCTCTCTCTCTTTCACACACACACACACACACACACACACACACACACACACACACACACAGAGGCAAGGATGTGGCTGTCACCCTCCCAGGCACAGTCTGTGTTGTAGAAGTCATCATTTCAGTAGGTGTCTGTTTGGTAAATGAATAAGCAGATGGCAATGTACAGGAAAGCAGAAACGGCATCCGCCTCCAGAACGATGGGCCTCAGTACTCCAACTGTGAATTCTCCACTGCCTGATGGGTCCCCAGTTTTCTCACTGGACCCTGGAAACATGGAGGCAAGATAGGAGGACAGTGTCTAAAATGGGCAGGTTGTGGGGCAGAGACTAAAAAAGATAGGCAATGTGAGATTTCAGGATCCTGAATGTCCTCTGCTCCACAATGGGAGGGTGTTTCCTCCTTCACAATACCCTTTGTGTGAAAATCTAGAAATGTCTTCATCTTCTAGAACCCTCCTGTGAATGACCACCTCTCTCTGCACAACGGTAAGATAAGAGAACACCTTGTTCATCCCATGGCATGAGTGCTTAGAGCAAGAAAGGAAATAATCTACCATTTCATTGCAGACATGCCTCATCGTGGTGCCAAACACATTCCTGTTGGCCATCTCCGTCCACAAGAGAACTGGGCTGGTAAACCTCGAGAAGGTCTTACACAAGGAGCCTCCAGGTCAACACCCCTTTGTTCTTCTGGGAACCAGAGGCCAAACTCAAGTTCTGACTGTTCGCTCTGGGAGGGGACAGCAGGTCACATTCCATCTGGCCTGTGCCTCACTCCTCGCAGTCCTAACTAAATCTCAGTCTGGCTCTGAACCTCCAGGCTCTTGCTATCCTCAAATCCTCAGAACCTCTCTGGGACACTCCAGGGTGTGGGTTAGGCATGAGGGAAGTCCTCTCCTGTACTTCTTGGCCAGTGGCTCCATGTTGCTATTTTTAAAGACCCCTAGGGAAGTGGTTTGTAAGCACTCTTGTGAACATAGGTCATTTCATGTATCCTGAGCTGAAACAAAAGGCTGCTGGACCTGTTCTCTCTGCTCCCTCCTGCTGCTCTGAACAAGGGCCTCCACCTCCCTCTATAATTACCTCTGCCAGCTGAGCTGGTTGAGGAAACGTGTGGCTTCCCCCACAGCTGGGATGACTGCCAGGTCCAGGTTTCTTGGGACCATCCCTGAACATCTTGGTCTGCTTCTAATGTATTTGATGAGTTATGTGAGTCACAGGCCACTTAAAAGTGGCCAAGGAAAAGAATGAAAGGAAGAGACAAGAAAGCAATGTAACGATGCCAGGCAGGCAAGCAGTTAAGCATCCTGACTCTAAAAAGATGCCAACACAAAATCTCAATTGATAAATTGTGAATGGTCTAGAAGGGAGGCAATTCTAGTTATTGTGGTACATGAATGGTTTCATTTCACCAAAAACAAAATGAAAAAATTCATCAGAAGTTTCTTTCCTTTTGGTCTCTCTTCCAGTGATTTTGAAACAGGACTAAGTTGTCAGAAACCTGATTTACATACAACTTTTTCGGCTCTTGTCTAGTGTAAAATGGGCTATTATTGGATTCTGAAACTAGCTGCCTAAACACAGAAAACACCACATGCTTTTGTAGCTGTAGATAATAATTAGTGCTCATTTGGCATGAAATATAAACACCAACTCATTAAAGGACTTCAAACATCTTAAAAATAAAGAAAACAATACAGTCCCAGAGACAACATGAGAGCAAAGCTAACTCTAGGTGTCTGGTCAACACAAGTCTCATCAGATCACAAAGCCAGGTGTGTGTGTGTGTGTGTGTGTGTGTGTGTGTGTGTGTGTGTGTGTGTGTGTGTGTGTGTGTGTTCCTGGCTCCTTCCTCTTTGGTCACAGAAAAGTTGAAGAGTAGGGGTGGTAGCCACCACAGCTTCTATCTGATTGCTCTTAGATTTTAATCCACATTATTGAGGCATGATTGGAACTTTTTGTTTTGTTTTGTTTGTTTGTTTCAAGACAGGGTTTCTCTGTAGCTTTGGAACCTGTCTTGGAACTACTCTGTAGACCAGGCTGGCCTCGAACTCATAGAAATCCATCTGCCTCTGCCTTCCAAGTGCTGGAATTAAAAGCGTGAGCTACCACCACCCAGTTTTAAAATGTGTAACCCAGGCTGTCTCAAACTTGGGATCCTCCTACTTCTGCCTTCTACAGCAAATCCTACCAGTGTGCACCACCACAAGCAGCAATGATTGGTACTTTTACAGCTACATATTTGGGCCTGGAGAGAAGGCTCAGCAGTTAAGAGTACTTGTTGCTCTTGCACAGGACCAGGGCTCAGCTCCCAGCACCAACACTGGATAACTCACAGTGTCCCAGAACTCCAATTTCAGGGAATCAGTCACCCTCTTCTGACCTCTGTAGGTACCAGGCATGCATTGTGGTGTGCAATACATGCAAGCATTCACATATACACAGAAAATAAGAATAAATATATCCTAGGAGCTGGAGAGATGGCTCAGAGGTTAAGAGCACTGGCTGCTCTTCCAGAGGTCCCGAGTTCAATTCCCAGCAACCACATGGTGGCTCACAACCATCTACAATTCAATCTGGTGCCCTCTTCTGGTATGTAGGCAGAACGCTGTGTATGTAATAAATAAATAAATCTTTAAAAATATATCCTTTTTAAAAACCTGCATATTTAATGTTTAGATCATTATATTATAACACATGTGGAGATAAATATGCACTATGACATCACTACCATCAAGTTTATAAGCATATCTGTCACCTTCCAAAGTTTCTTCTCAACCTTTTCTTATGATTTATGGATGTGCTTACAGATGCATGCATAAGGGCCCTTAATATCTCTGTGTCTTAAAAAGTGTAAAAATATATATCCGGGTGATGGTAGTACACGCCTTTGATCCCAGCACTCAGGAGGAGGCAGAAGCAGGTGGATCTCTGTGAGTTCAAGGTCAGCCTGGTCTACAAGAGCTAGTTCCAGGACAGCTAGGTTTACACAGAAAAACCCTGTCTCGAAAAAACAAACAAAAAAAGAAAATGTAAATATATAACACAGTACACACTGCTTTGCCCCACCTGATGCTTTTATTTCTTTCCTAGGGTTTAGACGCCTGTGGCATCTAAAACTGTTGTCTGAGAACATTAAATGGAAAATTTTAGAAATAAACAGTTCATAAATTTTAAATAACCATTTTATAGTATTCTGTCATAACTGTTCTATTGTATTATTATTAAATCCTACTGTGGCTAGTTTATAAATGAAACTTTATCAGAGGTTTGTGTGCATATGAGAGTGCCTACATAGGATCTGAGACTAACTGTTTCCATGGGGGAATGGGGTTGGAAGGTATCTCCTACAAATATGGGGAGACCACTTTATGGTTAACTCCAAGCACCAGGCTGTGAGGTCAGCCTCTAGAACTACTATACAGCAGAAACGTTATGCCACTTATTCAGTGACCACCATTCTGCGCTCTACTTCTGTAGATTTGGATAACTGTGGTTCTACATGTAAATAAGACTTTTTTGCAATCTTACATTTATGGAAAAATCTGAGTTTGGCACAGGTGCAGGAGGCAGTACACAGTCTTCACGGGTCTTTGTTTCTGGTCACCTTCTTTTCCATGCCTGGTAAATATTGGGCCTGTCCAGCACCATACCATAGACCAAGTGACTTCAGCCTCTCTGGAGTCCCCTCTCTGGGTTCTATCTCACCCTCTCCTTCCTCCACTGGCCCTAGGCCAGCCTTTGAGCTCCTGAAGCATTGACTGAAGAAGTGTGTGGTCACCATTTGCTGAGGTGCCAGACTAGACTATGGCTGAGTGTGCTGGCTCCTTGCCAAGTGTTTCTGTGTTCTTGTAGGGTGGCAAACCCTTCAAGAAAAGGAATGGGCTCCAGCTAGAATCTTAGATGTTGGGAGGAAAAGGAGGTATTAGAGAGGAGAGGTAGTGCCGGGCAGTGGTGCATGTCTTTAATCCCAGCACTCGGGTGGCAGAGGCAAGCTGATCTCTGTGAGTTAGAGGCCAGCCTGGTCTACAAGAGCTAGTTCCAGGCCTCCAAAGCCACAGAGAAACCCTGTCTCAAAAAACAACGAAGAAGAAGAAGAAGAAGAAGAAGAAGAAGAAGAAGAAGAAGAAGAAGAAGAAGAAGAAGAAGAAGAAGAAGAAGAAGAAAGGAGAGGTGGTGTCACCAACCTGAGCTACACATAAGGACTGACCATGTGCTTTGGGACAGACCAGTTGTTCAAGATAAACCACTGCTCATTGTTGCAGCTGGAAGCCTTCCTTTCAGCCCTTTGGCTTGACTTTAACCCAGGGATGGTTTAGTTTAGTCCCTCTAATGTAGCCTTGATAATGCTCTAGATTGGATGATGGGAGTGTGGGGTAGGGGTGGGGACAAACTCTGGTGCCCAGTAGAAGGCTTTGCTCAATAGAGAATCTAAAAACAGGTCTGAGAGAAACAAGCATCTGGGCGGTCCTCTGTGGGAGTCAGGCTGGACCATGTAATCCCTCTTCCTCATTATCTTGCAAGCATTCTGGACTCATAGTATTAAGACATGTGAGAGATGGCTCACTGGTGACCTCATCTCCATCCTTGCCTGAAGAACTAGTTTTGCCTGCCCACTGCCTTCACTTGGAGTGTAGATTCCAGCTCAGGTGGCCGGCTTTACAGGTTAGTTTTCTGTCAACTTGAAATACAAACTAGGGTAATTTGGGAAGAGAGGGCCTCAATTAAGAAAATGCCTCCATCAGATTGACCTGTAGGCAAACCTGTGGGGCATTTTCTTGTTTGTTGTGGGAGGGCCCAGCCCACAGTGGGTGGCGCCACCCCTACACAGCTGGTCCTGGGTTGTGAGAAAAGCAAGCATAAGGAATTATGAAAAGCAAGTCGCACTCCTCCATGGCTTCTGCTTCTATGCCTGCCTCCAGGTTCCTGCCTTGAACTCCTTCCAGACTTCCCTTCATGATGGATGGAGGCCGCTCTGCTTTGCACCTGTCCCCGGAAGAGGATATTTCCTCATCGTAGTAGCTTCCAATTTGAACATTTAGGACTAAGACTCTGAAAAGTATCCCCAGAGTCTATGAACACATATATCTAGCATGGTGTCACATGACTTTTCCTGGGGAGAGGTGAATAAATGCCTGTTTACTCCAGATAGGGCACCAATGACAGGCCAAAAACAAACCAAAAAAAATTATTGTACCCTAGTCTAACTTGGTAGACTATCAAGTTTAATTCGATGACTTACATGAGCATGGGTGTGAACAACTTACAAACAGCTACACCACTGAAAACAGCCCCTCCTCCTGCTCCCCCTGAGACTATTAACTTCTCTACCTTTTCATATCCTAAGGGAGGGAGGGAGCCTCCAGAAAGGTCTTCAGGAGTTCCCAGTTTACAATTTTACATTATCTTTAAAACATCATTGCCTTAAATTCTCCATGCTCTAAGATACTGGAGTCCGTGCAGCGAGCTCATTCCCTCCTCCAGGATGCATGCCTCACACTTTCCAGGGAAGGCCCCTGCTACACCAGATGCCTCTGGGTGACTTAAAACTAAGGTCACAGGGCCCCCTGACTTTGAAGCATTTCTTACTGGGATGAACATGAAAAGCCATGGAAGCATCTGGAACACAGCCAAGGACTTTGTCATCTGGAGCGGAGCAGGAGACTGGCAGGTCCCCCACCCCCTACCTCCAGCCCCCTCATTCCCCTACCCCTCCACCCCGCCACTCCATACACCATGGGAAGAATCCTCACCTGATTCACAGTTGCTGTTGCTGTAACAAGCTGAGACTCCTCCACCTGTCAGATCAGGGAGCTTTTGCTCTCCTTGTGCGATCCTGGGAAGGGGGAGGGGATGGAGCAGGGCACTGCAGAGACGGAGTCCAGCCTGGATCCCGGGCTTCCCAAGGGCAAGAGGGGCAGAGACACATGCCACACCACATGCCACTCTACCCCCTTACCTCAGCTCTGCTCTAAATAGCAGTGACTTTTACTCTGAGCACTGCTGTCTTTGAGAGCTGGTCAGAGCAAGGATGCTCCCAGATGAGATCAACATGCACATCCCACAGGGTGTGACCAGGGGGAAGTGTGGTACGTTATAATCCCACCTCCTTTTTCATTAACTACCCCCTTTTAAAGGCCCTGTCTCCAAACACAGTCAAAGTCTGAGGAGCTGGGGGTTAGTACATCCACAAACAGATTTGGAGGGGACACAACTCATAACAATGAGTATGGTGATAGACACCTGTAGTTGCAGAACATGAGAGGCTGAAGCAGGAGGATGTAGACTTCAGGCCACCCTGTGCTTCAGTTAGGTCATATTTCACACCAACAGGAACAACAAAGTAAAAAGAAACAGTTAGGGTGTGGGGAAGGGGGCAGGAGCAATTATTAGATGACTGAGCAGTATAGACCACCTCCTGCTCTTCCAGAGGATCCAAGGTCAGTGCTCAGCATCCACGCCAGGTGGCTCACAACCACTGTAACTCCAGCCCCAGGGGATCTGATACCCTCTTCTAGCCTCTACAGGCATCTACACACACTTGGCATATACTCACATCTTTAAAAAACTAAAACTGTAAAAAAAATTAGAGTTCAAATTCTAGTTGAAGAAAAATATTTTTAATGTAAAAAACCAATGGTTGAAGATGGGTTTAAAGTACAGTCTTTGTTGGAGAAGAAACATGTTTATTCTCTGCTGACTCATCTACTCCAGTGCCTAATCCTGCCTCGAAAGAACAGTTCAGTGTGGGTGTAAGCACACTCCTCTACTCTGCTTTGACACTGTTCCTTGATGGTTCTTACAACTGCACCCAGTCTGTTGACTCTGCCCCCACCTCCTCCCTGCCAGGCTCTCTGTTGCCAAAACAGTGGTCACTTCTCAACCTTCATCCTATCCATCTACCAGAAGCACTTTCCAAGTCTGACTTCCATTCACCATCCTCTCTGGCTCCTCCTTCCTCTCCCAGCTGATCCTCCAGTCCTGGTGATGTCCTCCTATGAGGTTCCAGGCGTCTTGTCTTGAGAGTTCCTCTCATGTGGAAAACTATGTCTATGTCTTGGGTATTTACCAACGTGCCCAAGTTTCAGTCATCCTACTTGAACTTGACCTGTCTGTTCTGGTGTCTGATAGATGTCACAGCTCACCATGTTCAAACCAAACTCCTTACCTCTTGCCATGAAACCTGCTCTGCTCCGACCTTTCTTTTCTCAGGAAGGATCCTTCATCCTTCTCCGTCTTAGAGCCAAAGTGCAGGCAGCACACTTCTACACCCTACCTCCAACTAGATGTCACCTGACCACATCTGTCACATCTGCCACCAGAGCTTCTGGCCCAAGCCTCCAATGACTTCCCTGGAGTACTGCATTGGCCCCTCGCTTATTTTTTATTTAACTGTGGAAAATGTAAATACTAAAATTTGCCACTGTAGTTTTAAAACATCTTTGTGTGGGGTGCAGGTATGGACAGGCCACATGGCAGCTGCGGAGGTCAGGAAATGGATGACCTCAAGCACCGTTCTCTGCCTTCCGCCTTGTTTGAGGTAGGGGCTCTTGTTGGCCACCTCCTACGTCAGACCGGCTGGCTCACAAGCTTCCTTCTCACATCTCTGCCCTCTCTCTCACAGCAGAAGCACTAGGATTACTACCACATCTGGCTTCATGTGGGTTCTGATGATCTGAGCTCAGGTCCTGAAGCCACCTCCCTGGCCCCACTTTACCCTTTTTAACACAGAGAGTCCAGGAGCATTAGGGGCAGTGACAGTGTTGCCTGGTGATTCCCAGACAGAACCTGTGTCCACTGAACATGACCTCACACCCTTCTCTCCCCTAGTCCCCAGCAACCACCCTTTTACATTCTGTCCCTATGAGTTTACCTGCCCTGGGAACCTTGCACGGGTGGAACTGTCCTTTGTGTCTGGCTTTTGCCACTTGGCACAATGTTCAAGGTAACTTGACCAGTCTCTTGGCCTCTGGCCTCATACTCCCACACTCAACCTACTGAAATGTAGATTGAATCTTCTCACATCTCACAACTTCCCATGGATTCTCACCTCAGTATAAATACAAAATTTAGTCTCTGACCTTGAAGTCTTATGTAATTGGCACCACTTTTATAACTGATTTTGTTCACCTTTTATTACTTTCCCAGCCCACGCTGCTTGATCCACAGCGGTCTCCTTGCCTTGTTCAACTCTGTGAGCTACATGCTTACCTCAGGGCCTTTGCAGTGGCCATTCCCTTTCCCTGAAGCACTGTTCCTCTAGATAACTACACAGTTTGACCCTCACCTCCTAAAGCCTGCTCAAATGTCCTATAGATGTGGCCTCCCTGATTACCCTATGTAAAATCCTAACACCACATTCCCACTCTGCTCTGTAACTTCTCCCATCTAACTCTTTCCAGGCACTCATTTGGAAAGCATTTAACAAGGTACATACTCTACTTGTTTTTATTTATTGAGTGTCTCTCTATAGACTTTAGTGGAGGCATTATAAAGACTGGTACTGTATCTGCTCTAATCTGAAAGCCAAGAACTAGCTATGTCTAACATGAAGCAGGCACTCAATAAGTGTTTATTGGATGACTTATTAACTGCATGAGAAATGGTTGGTATAACCCATAAATTGAGCAGTTGCCACACAATGCAATCATCAGGGTTTATTGTTTTTCTTTCTTCCTTCCTTCCTTTCTTTTCTGAGACAGGGTTTCTCTTTGTAGCTTTGGCTGTCCTGGAACTCACTTTGTAGACTAGGCTGACCTCGAACTCAGAGAGCCACCTGCTTCTGCCTCCAGAATGCTGAGATCAAAGGCATGTGCCCCTACCTCCCAGCCAGGGTTTATTTACTTCTTTGCTTGTTTTTAATATTTATTTATTTATTATGTTTCCAATGTTCTGTCTACACATATGCCTGCAGGCCAGAAGAGGGCGCCAGATCTCATGCTAGATGGTTGTGAGCCACCATGTGGTTCCTGGGACTTGAACTCAGGTAATCTGGAAAAACAGTCAGTGCTGTTGACCACTGAAACATCTCTCCAGCCCCCCAGGGTTCATTCTTAACTCTGATTTCCAGATCTCTCTCTAAAACAAAAAAAGTCTCTTAGGTTTTCCCAACACATAGGAAAGGTTAAAGCCAGTGTTTGATACAGACACATCCCCAAAGATAACCACTAATCTTCAAAATAGTTACACAAGGAGCAAGGGTTACCTTTTCCTCACCCACCCCAGAATTTCCAATATGGTCTCTCCCGATGGAGTGGGAGCTCATGTTACAGCTTGCTGGTGGGTGAAAGGGAAATGTTGCTCTTTCTTCCTAACTCCTATCTCAACCAAGCTCCTTATGTCCCACAAAAACAACTACTAAATATAGCCAGAGGGGAGTATTCTAAAATCTTAAAAATATTTCTATGTGGAGGAGTGAATTTGGGGGGAGAACAGGTCAGGGATCAGGGAAGGGAACGGGAAGAGAGGAGGGAGGAGAAACTGTAATAGGGATATGAAATAAATAAATAAATTTGATAAGAAGAAAAAAGAAAAACAGTCTCTATATGAGTCAGTATGTGTGACCATCTATGTGATGGTAACGGCCATCTTCCATCCAGGCCTCTGTCCAGAAAGAGATTTGAGCAGAGAAATGGTTCTCTGTGTGTGTGTGTGTGTGTGTGTGTGTGTGTGTGTGTTGTGTATGTGTTTGTGTATCTCTGTGTATGTCTGTGTGTGTATGGTGTGTGTGTGTCTGCATCTGTGTGTCTGTGTTTCTGTATAGGTGTGTCTGTATGTGTATGTTTGTTTGTATGTTTATCTATATGTCTGTATCTGTATGTATATCTTTGTGTGTCTGTCTGTCTGTCTCTGTGTTGTGTGTGGTGTATATATTTTTGTAGTGGGGCCTTATGCTATTCAAGCACTCCACTGCTTAGCTATGTCTCCAGTGGTTGGTTTTAGATAGACATGGCCCAGATTGACCTAGGATTCACTATGTAGAGAAGGATGACCTTGAACTTCAGAACCTCCTGCAGACTTGAGCCACAATGTCTGGCTTTTCCCAGTCTTTCAAAAGTTTTCTTTTGAAGTCTTTAATCCCAGCACTTGGGAGGCAGAGGCATGTAAATCTCTGCTAGTTTGAGACCAGCCTGGTCTACAGAGTGAGTTCCAGGGCAGTCACGGCTACATAGTGAGACCTTGTCTTGAAAAAAAATTTTTTAGCCAGACAGTGGTGGCTCATGCCTTTAATTACAGCACTCAAGAGGCAGAGGCAGGTGGATCTATGAATTGGAGGTCAGCCTGGTCAACAGAGAGAGTTCCAGGACAGGCTCCAAAGCTACAGAGAAACCCTGTCTTGAAAAATCAAA
Organism: Mesocricetus auratus; assembly: GCF_017639785.1. Taxonomy (NCBI): domain Eukaryota; kingdom Metazoa; phylum Chordata; class Mammalia; order Rodentia; family Cricetidae; genus Mesocricetus; species Mesocricetus auratus. Next base: position 24,139,370 of record NW_024429196.1, on the reverse strand, counting down.
AATCTAAACAAAACAAAACAAGAAAATTCTTTTTTCTTTTGAGAAGGCTCTGCCTGGGACTTGGAATCTTCTGCAGGTTCCTGAGTAGTTGGTCTCTACCAGGGGTGTGTGTGCATCACCGCATGTAGCAGCTTCTTCATTTAACCCTTAAAGTAACTCCCCAAATAGCCGAACTGTCCCAGTTTGCCGGTGGGGAAGAGGTTCAGAGAGGTGAACTGACCAAGGTCACACATGAGTTGGGGACCAGACGTAATAACTTGGACCACCGACCTGCAAAGCTTGTTATACTTTAATCACATTCCTTGACCCTGAGAACTCTGGCAAAGAGTTGATAGGGGACTGGGTGACCTGGAGTTAATTAAGCCTGGTGCCACAAACACTCCCAGGGGAGGGGCTGGATGCAGCATGAACCACGTGGCTTCATCCCTTACCTCCTGGAAGTCCTTGCTTGCCGGGAAGTGTCAGCTGTGTCCCAGAAGACACAGCGCCAAAGCAGCAGATGGGGCTTCATCATCAAGTCTAAGTTGCAAGAATGAGATGCAGTCTAAAATGACCAGAAGCCACAAAAATGCAAAGTGGGAGTGAAGGGAGAGGGCTAAAGAGAGAAAAACCACTATGACCAGAGTTAGGTATCACTGAAGTTAACCAAGTTTCCAGGGTATTTAAAACAGTTAAGTACTAAAACTGTGTGTATTTAAAGAAGTGATAAAATGAGGCCCATTAGGATGCACTCTAATTAAATAAGGATGGTGTTTTAGTTTGTTTGTTTTAAATAGGAGTAGGGGATGCCCACCCACAAAGGAAAGATGTGTGAGTCCACAGTGAAAAGGAGGTCATCTGTAAGCCAAGGACATCCTCAGAGACCAAGCCTGCTGGTGCCTGGCTCTTGGACTTGCTGCCTCCAGAGCCTTGGGAAGCATTTCTGTTGTTTATGGCGCCTGTTTCCTGTACTTTGTTAGGGCAGCTGTGATGATTAATGTTGACTGGCAACTTGACAGGATCTGTAATCAGCTAAGAGACAAACCTTTCTAGATGATTGAAAGGAAAACCTTCCCTAAATGTGGGTGACATCATCCCATCGGCGGGGTCCTGGACTGAACCAGAAGGAGAAGGCAGGCTGAGCACTGGTGTTCACCTATGCAATGTGACCAACTGCCTTCTGCTCCTGCCACTGCCTTTTCTACCATGATGTCTGTGTCCTTCCTTAAAAGTGTGAGCCAGAGCTAACCCTCCCTCCGTTCTCGTGCTTCGTGTCAGGTATTTGGTCCTAAAGAGAAAAGTAACCAATACGATGGAGCTGACTGACGGCTAAGAACAACGCCTGAGCTTCTCTTTCTAGCAGTGCACAGCAGGTCCTCCCATCTGAAAGGCCCAGGCTGGGTGGGTGAGTTTGGAAGAAGCAGAAAGCTCCCGACTGGTCCCTAGTACTTCTTGTGGAGGCTGTTTGCTGGAATCATCACAATAGGGATGAAAGGCTAGTGTCTTCTCCTGAAGACTGGTCCTGGATCTTGGATTTCTGTCTGCTTTTTCATCAACGGCAGAAGCAGCCCGATACACCAAAGTTCACACACCCCAGAGCTAATGCAACAAGCAGGCTTGCCAGCCCACAGCCCTCAGCTCTTAGCTGGCTGGGAAAGGTCTCTGAATGGTATTATGTATTCTGCATGGGTGGCACTGCCTCAGTCCTAGTCCTGGAGAGTTGTACAATGATGCAGCCAAATTAAGGCTTTGCACAGGCCTCGCCATCGTTCTCACTCCCCTTCAGCCTGCTGGTGCCTACCCTAGACTTGGCCTATTCATAAGCTGTCTCCTCCAATGTGAGACTGTTCTATTTCCTTGTATTTGTTTTCTATGTTCTATTTCCTTGTATTCATTTTCTATGTTCTATTTCCTTGTATTCGTTTTCTAGTTGCTGGAAGAATGAAGGTCCCTTTGTTCTGAGTTCCATATTTGAACCAGGTGCTTCTTAAACACCAGGCCATCTGACCCCACATTAAACTATCATTAAACAGCACACTACTTTGTAGCACAAAAAATAAAAGACCCAGAGACTAATATTGGGGTTCAAGCTTCAAGCTGAAGATGGGAGAAGCAAAGCCACGGGGTACTAACTCTTACTCTACCTCAGAATGAAAGGCGGTCCTGGCTCCACCAAACCTCAGACTGCTGCCTCTCCTCAGCGTGGCTGGAGAATCCAGAGACTTCAATGTCTTCCTATCCTCAGTGTGGCTGGACAATGAATCCCTGACCCTGACTCCTGAAGAGCCCGTTCCTATCTTTTACAACCCCCAGAGCTGGGATTAAAGGCATGGTCCCAGGTGCTGAGATCATCTTTGTGTGAACTGTTTCTCTTCAGGACTGGATCAATCTTGTGGAGATCTGGGTGGGCTTGGATTCACAGATGTCAGTCTCTTAATCCTGAGTCCTAGGATTAAAGGAGTGTATCAGTACCTCCTAGCTCCTGGCTGCTGGACTGAAAGGTGTGTCTCACCACTGCCTGATCTCGATAGTTTGAGGCTGTCTTTGCTTTCAGAATCCTCAGGCAAGCTTTAATAAGTCATAAATAATATCTCACCACACTACTTGGCATTATGTGTCAGGTTCCCAGCCTTGATTTTGTGTCAGCTGCCTCCTTCAAGACTCTGTTCTTCTGGACCACAGGAGGTCTTCTAAAGCTCTCAGTATTTTAATTTTTACCATCAGAAATCACCACGGTGACCTAAACTCCCTGCTTCTACATGAGGTTTCACACGCCCTTCTCTGCCAGGAGGCCCAGACCATCTGTTCCACGTCTTTATCTTATTGTCCTTACACAACATTTATTTGTGTTGAATGATGACATACTTACGTGGCTGCTTGCTAAAGTGCAGTTGATGGCTCTGGGGCGACATTCAGAAGGTTCCTCTTAACACACATGTGCCTGATCCCTGCACCCATATGGGAATCAATGGATCAGGGGTGAAACCACATGTTCTACAGAGCTATTCCCATTCCATTGGTACATGTGGTAAGGTGATGTTTTAGGGACACAACACAAGACTGAGTTGTGACTTCAGTCTTACCCCCACAGTTGGCCGCTGAGACAGCACTGCTAGGTTACAAAATGTTGTAGAAGGAAAGTGGAAGAGGCAATAGCTGGCTGCCCAGAAAAACTTCATACATGCGTTGGGGGCCTGTAAAGGATACTTCCCTATAGAGCAATTCTGGGTACCTAAGAGTTAGGAGTCACTTGACTACCCATTAGCAGGGGAATTAAGGTTGTTAAGATGTGGTATTGGCACACAGTGGAATGGACCAGGCTGATTACAGAGGCTTAATGACAAAAGCCAATGATAGAAAACATAGATACAAGACATGTAACACAATATATCTTCACAAACTTTCAGCAAAGATACAACAATGGCAGTGATATATGGATGCTCCTATGCCTATGAGGCCATTAACACCCCCCTTATGCGCGCGCGTGTGCGCGCGCACACACACACACACACACACACACACACACACACACACACACGGCAGACTAAAAATATCTTAAGTAAAGAATGTGCTATGTACAACTGTCTTAGTTAGGGTTTCTAGTGCTGTGAAGAGACACCATGACCATGGCAACTCTTATAGAGGAAAAGATTTTTTTTTTTTTGGTTTTTTGAGACAGGGTTTCTCTGTATTGTTTTGGAGGCTATCGGTCCAGCCCAGCCTCGAAGTCACAGAGATCCGCCTGCCTCTGCCTCCCGAGTGCTGGGATTAAAGGCGTGCGCCACCACCGCCCGGCTGGGGGAAAGATTTAATTGAGGTGGCTTACATTTTCAAAAGTAAAATCCATTATCATCATGGCAGCATGAAGGCAGACATGGTGAGGTCTATATGTTCACATGCAGGTAACAGGAAGTGGACTGTGTCAATGGGCATGGCTTGAGCATATATGAGACCTCAAAGCCCTCTTCCACAGTGACATACTTCCTTCAAGACCACACCTACTCCAACAAAGCCATTCCTCCTAAAAGTGCCACTCCCTTTGGGGGCCATTTTCTTTCAAACTACCACAACAGCTATGCCTATGGAACATCAGAACATAGACCTCACACACATTAACCGCACTCAGAACTCTCATGTTAGCTTCCATTAGGGCAAATCATCTTTTTTTTTTTTTTTTTTGGTTTTTCGAGACAGGGTTTCTCTGTGGCTTTGGAGGCTGTCCTGGAACTCACTTGGTAGTCCAGGCTGGCCTCGAACTCACAGAGATCAGCCTGCCTCTGTCTCCCAAGTGCTGGGATTAAAGGCGTGTGCCACCAACGCCCGGCTAGGGCAAATCATCTTATATAAGCCTATTTCATACTAAAGTGTTGACAATCACATGCAGCTTTCTCCTTCTTCTTCTTCTTCTTCTTCTTCTTATTATTATTATTATTATTATTATTATTAGTTGTGGGGACACCAGACCTTGAGCAGAAACCCACTTCCCCTTTGGCCTAGGAGCAGGCAGCTGTGTAATGTTTACTGAAAACAATTCAGTGCTAAAGCTCTTGATAGGGCTCAGATAAGAGCTTGCTCACTGAAATACCATGCCTTTCACACCCTCTACAGCTAGATGCCTCTTCCTGTTTCCCTGCTGTGTCTCCCCGATTCTGGGGCCTGAGATTAAACCACCAGCCAGGAGGGTGAGAAGTCTGGAAAGAATTGTATGTAGATGGATGGCAGAAGTCCTTAAAAGGGGGAAACGTTTTTTTTCTTAGAGAGACTTCTCTTGAGAGCTCTCTCCTAAGCGGACTGGGGTCTCCTCCTAAGCTGACTTGGGAAGCATAAAGTTTTCTTAAAGCAACCGACCGGTCTCTGTGTCATCTATCCTGACCACCTCACTACATTCTCGGATGCAGGCCACACAGCAGGTGCGACAATTAGTAGTAGTAGTAGTAGTAGTAGTACTAGTACTATTATTCATCTTCTTTTTTTCTTTTAGATGGAGTTTCACTGTGTAGACCAGGCTGGCCTTGAGCTCACAGACATCCACCTTCTTCTGCTTCCCAAGTGTCAGGATTAAAGGTATATGTCAATATGCCTGGCTATCTTAAGCAACATATTGATTACTATATTGAAAATGAAGCCCAAAATTTCACGTGAAGGGATTTTCCCATCTCATAAGGTTGAAAAATCAGAAGCTGAACCAGTGTAAGTCGGGTACCATCTGCACTCACATGTGTCTGAAAATGGAGGAACACGGACTCAAAGTGCAAGAAGAAGAGAGTGTGGAGAGGAGGAAAATTGGAACTGGAGAGAACAACTAAGGGAGAAACACAGTAAGACTGAGATGGCGTGACCCGGCGTGACCCAGCGTGATGCCAGCCTACTGTCTCCACGCTGGGCACAGCTCTGAGGTGTTGTGGAGTCATTTAATTCTATGAGGGATGAATTATAGTGTATTCCTCTTTTCTAAGAAGAAAAGGGGGAGAGGAGGAGGCACAGTGCAGCTAAACAACTCCCCAAAGATGAAGTAGTGAGAGTGTTATGCCAAGTTTGTGAGACCCCAAAAAAGAGACCACCAAGGAGTCAACTCACTGATGCAAAACGTATAAGGTTTAATGTTACAAGCCTCGGCAGGGACCCTGTCCAGCAAACTGGCACAGCAGCTGCAGGGAAAGGGTCCTGGTCTCAATTGTAAGGGGTTTTTAAAGGAAAAAACCACAAGCAGGGTGGTATGTGCCTTGGCTGTTCAGGATTGGGTAAGTGTAGGTGACCTTTGGGTTCACTGACATGGGGGCTAGGGGAATTTCAAAATTGTTACTAACAGTTGCCCACAAGGACAGTTGTGACAAGAAGATATTATTTACCAAAATTGTCATTGCTGACTATCAGGATGGAGTCACTTTGTCCAGGGTGGGCACAGTTTGGGTACTCCTTGGAACTGTTCATGGTTCCTTGGCTAGAGAATTTCTCAGGGTGCCTTTTTCTGAGGATAGAGTTAATTCCATCCTCTGCAGTTTACCTTGCTCTTACAGAGATGTTATAGTGGGTGTTCCTGAGGCCAGGCAATCTGTCTCCAGACAGTGCCTGTGGCCATTACACCCTGGGGAGGCGAAGACTGATTGGCAACACAATCTTTTTCCTAGTTTGCAGGCAGGGTTGGTTCCCTTCTTTGAAGCAGAAAGTCATCAAAGGGACTCTGAGCCAGGCTTTTACAACAGACCCAGCAGACCTCCGTGGCCAGTACTGAGAGGCTGAGTTCCAAGGCAAGGTTTACTCTCTTCAGTTTAGGACAGGCAGCTCCTGGAGCTTTAAGCACAGTATCTCCTTTTTTCTTTTTTGAAAAAAATTTTTAATTTCATATGTATGTGTGTGGTATGTATGTGTGGGGGGGACTTGGGGGGGTAGGTAGGTAGGTGGGTGTGTATATTCAGATGTGTATGAATACATGTGTATGTGTGTGTGAATGTGGAGGCCAGGCATTGACTTCAGGAGTCCTCCTTAATCACTCTCCACCTTATATATTGAGGCAGGCTCCCACTTGAACTGGAGCTAATCTGTTGAACTAGTCTAGTTAGCCAGCTTGTTCCCAGGAAACTCTGTCTCTGCCCTCCAGGATCATAGGCAGACCAAGATATTCACCCATTTACATAGGTGCTGGGATCCAAACTTTGTTCCTCGCCCTTGACAGGTAAGTACCATTAAGCCATCTACAGTCTACAGCCAATTGAACATCTTTATTCCAGCCCTCTGGTATTATACTCAAGACATAAGTGTAGCTCTGAGTATTTAGGAGCTTTTAAGAGCAAAACCACATGCTGGTATATTGCTTGGCAGCTGCAGGGGAAGTTTGGACAAGCAGGCCGCTTAACAGAAGCTAAGTTCACCAGGGTACTTGACCTTGGGTTCCTAGAATAGAGTTGGGTAATTTTCCATCAGATGCTCCATCAAGGAGGAGGTCAAATTCTAGTTAAATCTCAAATGGCCTCAGCAAGAATACAAGATGAAGGAACCTCTGCACTGTCTTGCCCCACCACATATGCAGACTCTGAACATGCACAGATACACACAAAGTAAGAAATAAATAAAGGATATGGGGTATAGGTCATTTGCTTAGGACATTGTGGTTCTGGGTTGAATACCAAGTCCTAAAGAGAGAGAGAAAAAAAGAAAAAAGGCAGAGTCCTGACTCTACTCTAGACACTCAAGTATCTAACTAACGAAGCATCACAAATACCTCCATTTAAAAAAAATAAACTTCCTGTAGTAGCTTCGAATGTAATTGGCCCCCAGAGTCCCAAAGGAGTGGCACTATTAGGAGGTATGGCCTTGTTGAAGTAGGTGTGGCCTTCTTAGAAAAAGTATGTCATGCTGAGGTGCCTTAACTCAAGCTTCCCTCAGTGTGGCAATCAGTCCACTTCTGATCAAGATGTAGCCAGTACCATGTCTGTCGAAACGTTGTCACGCTCCCTGATACCATGACAATGACTAATCCTCTAAACTGTAAGCCATCCCTAATGAAATGTTTTCCTTTGTAACAGTTGCCATGACCGGGCGGTGGTGGCGCACGCCTTTAATCCCAGCACTCAGGAGGCAGAGGCAGGTGGATCTCTGTGAGTTCGAGACCAGCCTGGTCCACCAAGCCAGTTCCAGGACAGGCTCCAAAACAATACAGAGAAACCCTGTCTGGAAAAAACAAACAAACAAAAAAGAATTTCCATGGTCATAGTGTCTCTTTACAGCAATAGAAATCCTAACTAAGATACTTATTATACTATAACACATTGGGCTGAGTCTCTACAAATCCACACGCCAAAGTTCTATCCCATTGGCTCAGAATGCACCCATGTATACAGAGAGCTATTCAATTTGACATGCAGTCTCATGAAAAGGCCTTATAAGAAGGGGAAGTTGAGACACATTAGCAGGTATGGAAGAAGGATGGGGACAGAAGGACAAGATGAGTGTGTACAAGCCAGGGAGAAGAGAATGGCTTAGAACAGAATCTTCCCCTCAGCCCTGACAGTCTTTTTTTTCCTGAGACAGAGTTTTTCTGTGTAGCTTTGGAGCCTGTCCTGGAACTAGCTATTGAAGACCAGGCAGGTATCGAACTCACAGAGATCCGCCTGCCTCTGCCTCCCAAGTGCTGAGATTAAAGGCGTGCACCACCACCGCCCAGCAGCTCTTGACCTTGACCTTTCGTCCTCCAGATTTGCAGTGATGAATTTCATTTGTGGTGCTTTGCAACAACATTGCCTTGACACAACGGTCTAAGAGAAGGTTGCTTACTGTGTATGCATCTATGGTGAGGCCAGGTCAGACAGGCACTCAATACCTCCCACTAAATTCTTTTTTAGTATTTTGTTTTGTTTCTTTGTTTGCTTATGGCAGAGTCTTACTATATAACCCTGGCTGTGTTATAACTCACTATGTCAATCAGGATGGCTTTGAATTTGTGACAATCCTCTTGTCTCTCCCTCTCAAATACCTGGATTACAGGTGTGCATCACCATGCTAAATTCCTTAGGTGACATAATCTGAGAATAACAACATCAACTCAACAAGGGTGACATGGAGCAGGAGAAATGGGACAAAAGGATCTGGCCCAAGGGCCTGAAAAAAGCAAGAGAGAGAGTAGTAGGATTTTTCTGTGGGCCATCAGCTCACAAATAATCACGGAGACTTCTAGATAATTATGAAAGCTTGGCTCTTATAACTTAAATTAACTTGATGTTATCAATCTACATTTTACCATGTGGCTTTTTTACCTTTCCTTCATCTTGTGCCTCCTGTTTCTTCTCCATGTCTCCTGGCATCTCCTGTGTACCTACATTCTCCTCCTCTTCCTTCCTTTCCTCAGAATCCCACCTATACCTCTTGCCACGCTATTGGCCATTCAGCTTTCTATTAAACCAATCACAGCAATACATCTTCACACAGTGCACAAATATCCCACAACAGGAGAGAGGTTGACTATCAAAAAAGAAAGAAAAGGAAAAAGAGAAAAGAAGAAACTAAGATCCTAGAACACATGGTTTTTTGCTTGTTATTCATCCTGATTTACCAGCTGATGCCACGGGACATCTTTTCTCTGAGATAGAAGTTTAACACCAGGCATCTTTGTTGGCACTCTGAGCAAGTGTGTTACCTCATACAACACATGCTCTTCTGCAAGGTGCCTGTGCTTCAGTGAGGTCTGCTGGGCTCCTGAGATACAAGGCTGTTTCCATGCCATTGTTGTCAGGTTCCACTCTTACCAAGACATGGGTAGGATGACAGGAAGCAATAGCAAGTGATTCCCAGCTACTCCCTGGACTCCCCGTAATTGTGAGAGCCTTCATTTGTGTCACTGTCCTGAAAGAAAAGAGTACTGACACACACCTTTAATACCAGCACTCAGGAGGCAAAGGCAAATGGATCTCTGTGAGTTTGAGGCCAGCCTGGTCTACATAATGAGTTCCAGAACAGCCAGTGTTACACAACCAGACCATCTCAAAAAGAAGAAAAGAGGAGGAAAGGGAGGAGAGGGTGATGGGAGTGTGGGGTGCTGAATTCGGAGGTCTGTTCCGCCGTAATACTTAATAATGGCTGTTGTTAGGTATGAGGAAGAGCATACGTCCAGAAATGACGGCCTTGGCTTAGCTCAAGCTGGACTATGGAAGGATTTCTGGCAGTTAGATAAAAGCCAGCATTTCTCAGGAACTTGTGAAACAGATTCCTCCAAAAGGAGTCATTTCCCTTACCTCTGGCTGAGGAGCAATCATCTCCATTGACTTATACCAGAGATTACTTATCAAAGTCCATACTGACCTCCAGGCTCCTACAGTCCCTAGCCACATTTCAAAGCCCCACACAGGCTAGCATCCTGGCCCTTCTTACCTTCTCCCCTAAACTACCAGGCCTGCCCCAGCCCACAGACCCCCCCCACTTATCTCCCTCATAACATGCATGGCTTTTCCATGCCCTAGAGCCGGCCTTGTCCAGTCTATTTCTTTCTCTCTGTTTCAGAGTCTACCAGATGTCTCTGAATGTTTTCTCTCTTTCTTATGCCCCAAACTCCCCCAATCATGGAACAGCCATTTCTATGTTTTGTTTGCTGAGCCCCTCAAATAGAGCTCTCAATAAATGTGGGTGGTTTGGCGGGAAGTCCTATTGAGCACAGGGTCTCTTACATAGGTTGATGTATTAGTTTAGTTTTCTGTTGCTGTAGCAAAATATCTGAGGGGAGGTAACTGTTATTTGTTTGGGACAGGGTCTAGCTATATAGCATTGGCTGGCCTAGAAGTCACTATGTGGACCAGGCTGGCTTCAAACTCACAGAGATCCTCCTGTCTCTGCCTCCTGCTGGGATTAAAGATTTGTGCCACCATTCTGGGCAAGTCTGATTGACTTTTATTAAAGGTGGTTTATTTCAGTTTATGATTCTGCTTCAAGGCTGACGGTACATCTGATTATATCCTTTGTGGTATTTTGAATGAGAATGGACTCCACAGGCTCATATACTTGAACGCTTAGTCATTAGGGAGTAACACTATTTGAAAATGATAGGAGGTGTGGCCTTGTTGGAGGAAGTGTGTCACTGGAGATGATTTGAGGTTTCAAAAGCCCATGAGTTCAAAGGCCCAGAGTCTCTCTCTCTCTCTCTCTCTCTCTCTCTCTCTCTCTCTCTCTCTCTCTCTCTCTCTCTCTCTCTCTCTCTCTCTCTCTTTCTGCCTGTGGAACAAAATGTAGCTCTCAACTACTTCTCCGGCACCATGCCTGTCTCGACGCTCCTGCCATGATGATAATGGACTAAGCCTCTGAAACTGTAAGCCAGCCCCCAGTTAAATGCTTTCTGTTATAAGAGCTGCCATACTCATGGTGTCTCGTCACAGCAATAGAGCAGTGACTAAGACAGCCTGGCTGACAGTGTCCCAAGTTGTAAGAGGGCATTAGATAAAGAGACTGATTGTATCTAAGTGTGTGCCCCCTTTTGCATGTTCCTTGTAAAGTCACAATCACTTATCATGGAACCTCAGCCTGAAGGCCTTATTAATCCTGATCACCCATCAACTCCAACTCGGAACACTACATTGGGATTAAGTTTTTACCCTAATACCCTACAACAGGGATTAAATTCAACAAATGAAGCTTTGTGGGACCACTCAAGCTATATCCAAGTCACAGAGGTCTCCTGAAGCTTTGGGGTGGCAACCATACTGTACCTTCCCATGTCATCCTTCATGGAACTGAGTTATCACTTTTTATTTATTTAAAATTAATGATAAATTTATTACATTTTTATTTTGTTAATTTTCCTTCCTGCTTAAAAATATTCTCACTGATGACTAATGATGGTTTCCTCCTCTCTGTACCCTAGAACTAGAAAACCAGCCGTGTGTGTGTGTGTGTGTGTGTGTGTGTGTGTGTGTGTGTGTGTGTGTACATGGATGGTGCAGACCTGCAAATCTAGCTCTCAGGGTTGGAGGCAAGAGGAGCACAAATTAAAATCATCCTCAGCTATACAGTGAGTTTGAAGCCAACCTGGGACACATGAGTCCTAGTCAATAAAACAGAAATAAAATAAGCATAGCTTGAAAGACTTTCCACAATCTTGCTCTTTATCCCAGAATTTATTGACAACAAAATCAAGGCTAAACAGAGTGAACCTGCTTTTCATAAGCTAATGACAGTATCGCCACCACAGCCCTGGTGTCCAGAATCCCTGCTGGAATTTTTTCTGCCACCACAGCCAACACTAGTCCCTAAACCAGCCAGAGAGACTTGGAACACTTTCCATTCAGAGCTACTGTGTGTGCTCAGTCCTGTCTGAAATGCTTCCCACCCGCACCCCTGTCCCCCAGGAAACAGCTTCTCCCTCCAGTCTTTCTGTGGACATCGTTTCCCCAGGAAGCCGTTGCTGAAGTGCCAGACCAGATAGAGCCTGGTGGCAAACCCACTCGTCCTGGAGTCCTCCTTTCCCCTCTGCAGCACTGGAAAGGTATACTTAGTGGGTGGCCCCTTGTATGAGGTCTGTTTGCTACAGACTAGAAACTACTTGCAAGCAAGGCTCTTTCCCAGGCTTCCATCCCGGCACCTCACATGACCACACACGTGGCCCTCAGTTACTGTTTCATGACTCAGTTGTCCAAAAAATTGTGCAATGAAGAACGTAATCAATGTTATTTTGATTTGTTGTTGTTTGGGTTTGATTTGGTTGGTTTTGGCTTGGGTCTTGGTGTTCTGTTTTGTGGTGGTGTCTCACGTGGCTTGACCCCCCTATGTTGTTGAGGATGATTTTGAACCTTGATTCTCAGCCTCCACCTCCTAAACATTAGAAACACCACCACACCTGGCTGGACACTGCTTTAATTTACTTTTCAAAATTAAATTCAGTTATTCATTGTGTGTGTGTGTGTGTGTGTGTGTGTCCAGATGCCTTGCTGTTTACAAGCTCCTATGTAACAGCTTGCAAGACGAGGCTCTCTCCTTCCACCATGTGGGGCCCAGGGATCAAACTCAGGTCCTCAAACTTGATAGTGAGTGCCTCCACCCACCGAGTCATCTCACCAGGCCTGAAATGCTTCTCAGATTCCTTGACTCAAGGGACACTTTTATTGAGGAACAATAACAATCTGAGAAACTAGGTTGGCCATACCCTAAGGACTCACTTTGAGAAATGCTGCATCAGCCTAGCCACACGCTGCTAAAACCCAAAGGAAGTAGATTGGAGAAACAGAGCTGTGCTCCCTGCCCCCTGCCCTTCTGACTCTGGAGACATAACTAGCACTGTTCCCACACCAACCAAGAAAATAAAGCTCACAGCCACTGTCATCCTCTCAGAGCTGTAGAATCCCCGACTCAAAGTCAGAAGTGTCACTGGGTTCCTAGGGCCAGGAAGAGGGGTTGTCAAGTGCTTCTCTACCTGCCACTTTTCCAAAGAGGGGAGGGTTTTTGTTTGGTTTGCATTGCCTTTTTCCTACATCAAGTGAAATTAGCTTCAACCCTGAATTGTTCAAGGCCAAAGCTGAGCCTGACCCTCAATCAGCACAGGGGAGAAGGGCAGACATTTCAAATGACAACAGCCACTTGAGGGAATAGAAGAGCTCATGAAGGGACACTGTAAGGGCACTAGTCACTGCAGGGAGAGTCCTCTACAGAAGGTGAGTAGAGTGGAGCAAAGGGAGAGTGCTGGGCTAGCCTGCACTAGGAGGAACAAGGCAGGGGCCAGATGGAACCAAAAAGAATAGGTGTCCCCTGGGAGATCAGAGTTAAAGGGCTGCCAAGGACAAGCACTCCAGCTGCATTTAGCCTGTACGTGGCTTGTCACTGTTGAGACAGAACAGAAAGAAAGAGAAAAATCTGCATATGAGATGATAGTAGCTGCTAAGGCCTCTTACCACCCAAGACATCTCCAGGGACACCCTGCTATCTCAAGTATTAGAAAAGGGAATAGAGACAGAGGAGGAGAGGGTCCCGTAGAAACCTGTTACACAAATGAAGTTCCAGAAGCTTCCAAAATCCTCTATACACAGACACCGAGAGGACACTTAAAAGCAGCTCTCCTTTGAGAAGTCCATAGCCATGGCCTCGGGTGTGCCTTACTCTTTCCCCGGGCTCCTTTCTTTCTATTCTTAATAAACCAACACTGCTCATTACTGGCTCATCCTGAAATAGTTTTCTGTGTCAAGGCCGAGGATCTAGTTTTATCTGAGTTGAGGGCCCTAAAAGATTAAGGAGACTCCTCAGGCTGCTGTGGACAGCAATGTGAAGCCCTGCTGTCTCTGCTGCCCACACATGACTGCCTGAATTAGGAGTAGCAGCTGGAGAAAGGCAGACATGGCTCTTTAGTCAAATGGACAATGGCACAGATTCAAAGAAGCTCATGAAGGAGCGGCAGGGGAAGATTCGAGAACAATCAGTTTTGAGAAGAGAGGAGAATAGTCCTTCATTTCAGCAAAGAAAGAGCGCCTTGACCTTTGGAGGTCAGTGGCTATGCTGCTGCTGGTGTGGAGACAGACAGGAGCAATGCTTGAAGGCACAATGAGGAAAGGGCAAATGTGATCGATACTGACCACTCCATCTGAGTGTGTCAGAGAAAGAAAGTAAAATAGAGAAGCCAGAGGGGCACAGGGCAAGTTCATGCAACACTGAGTGGAACCCAAGGCTCTCTAGGAAAGTAACTACAAATCTCCTTGGTTCTTGTTCTTGTGAGTTCGGCTATCCTACCCAGATGCCTGAGGGAAAGACATCAGTTGTTGTGTTTAGAGACCACTTTTAACACAGGGTGTCCTCAAGTCCAGGTACGTAACTTAATTATGTACACAAAGACCTTATGTTCAAATAAGGTCAATGGGGGCAGGGAGAACTCAGCTGTATATCTGAGGGTGCATAATTTGTCCCATTATGTAATCTTGGGCAATTGTTTTATCCTTATAAGCCTTAGTTTTCCTACCTGGAAACTGTGACTCGAAGCCAACTCGTAAGGTCACCTTGGCAGTTCAGGAGACTAGGCTCACGGGCCACCACATGGATGGACCTTGAAGATATGATACTGAAAGAAGCTGGTCACAAAGAAGACAACATGAAGGATCCCACTTATCTGAGGTGTCAAAAGTCATCTTATTCATTGAAACAGAAGGCAGAATGGTAGATCACCAGCTCGAAGAGGAGGAGGATAGAATGGGATTTGCTGTATAGTAAGTACAGGGTTACAGTTTGGCAAGATGACAGATTTGTTGAGACTAGAGTTTTAGCTAGAGTGTCTATTGCTGTGTTAAAATGCTGTAGCCAAAAATAACTCAGAAAGGTAAGGGTTTATTTAAGATTACAGCTTGGAGTCCATCATCTAAGGAAGTCAGTGTTGGACTGGAGGCAGAGGTTATAGAGGAGTGCTGCTCACTGCCTCCCTCTTCATGGCTGCTCCGTCAGCTTTCCTATAGAACCTAGGGGTGGCACTTGCAGAGTAAACTGGGCCTTCCCACATCAATCAATCAAGAAAATAAGTGGCCACAGGCCAATCTAGTGGGAACATTTTCTCAACTGAAGTTCCCTCTTCCCAAATGACTCTAGCTTGTGTCAAACTGACATAAACTAGCCAGCACAATTGGTTACAGAACAATATTATATATTTAACATTACTGAACTGTACTCTCAAATACTGGCAAGTTTTCTTGGTATTTTGCTATTGTTTCTTATGTTTGTTTTCTCTCTCTCTCTCACTGTGTGTGTGTGTGTGTGTGTGTGTGTGTGTGTGTGTCCACAAACACATATGCTATAGCTCAATATAAAGGTCAGAGGACAACTTGCAAGGGTGTTTCTCTGCTTCTACTGTGGGTCCCAAGGACTGAATTCACATCTTCAGTCTTAGCAGTCTTACCCTCTAAGCCATCTCAACAATTCACAAGTTTTGCTTTATTTTTTATTGCTTTTAAAATTATGTGAATAACCTCTAAGCCATCTTCCCTGCCTCCATATTTACTTTTTACAATAAAAATGCAGAAAGAGCCAGGTATGGTAGCGCACACCTTTAATCCCAGCACTTGGGAGGCAGAGGCAGGCAGATCTCTGTGAGTTTGAAGCCAGCCTGGTCTACAGAGCCAGTTCCAGGACAGCCAGGGCTGCTACACAGAGAACCACCACCCATCCCAAAATGGATAAAGAAACCAAGTTCCACGAAACAGCAAAGTGCTGTACACACAGCAGGTTCGGCGATTACCGTAGCCCAGACACAGAACAATGGCCGGTACAATCGTTGGTGCTCCATTTGTGCTCGCTAATCCAGTGATCTCCTTTATCCCCATCCTGGTTATTCAGAGGTGAAAAGGTGTCAGATCAGCAGGTAGACATCTTGCCCCAGGGAGCAGAGGACAACAGGAAGGCTAGGGGGACATGCAGGTAGGACTTGGTCATGCAAATACATCCAGAACAAAGAAAAGCTGTTCATGGTGTGACACTATGTGGGAAGTGTGGCAGAGCCTCGTGACAGCTGAGCAGAGTCCTTTGAAGTCCTGTGCCCACCAGTCCTTCTTCTCCCCGCTTTTCTACAGGGGGAGGGAGCAGGCAGAGGGTTCCGGAGGTCTCAAGAAGGGAAGGCAGAGGCTGCCGTGGTATGTCCAGAGAGACCTTCAGGAATATCACAGGCGATGATCTCTAGACAGACAACTGCCAGTGCCACCTGGCTCTCCCTCAGGGACCCACTTTCTCATCCACATTAGCACTCCTAGGATGCACAAGACACATATGCAGCTCATTTTGTTTGTTTTGGTTTTTGTTTTCATTTTGCATAGAGGCATCTCTGGCATTGGCTCACCATTAACATCATCATATATTTTCTTTTGTTTCTCACATAAAAGTTCCATAAGCCCTCCAAACCCTATTCACTGACTTGGAGAAACATCCATTCCTTGGGGCATGCCTAAGCCTCCAGTCGCTGGAGTTCTTCCCTTGAGTCCCAGTAGAACTCTTTCACGGTGAGATGCCTGCATTTCTGGGACCCAGTGTGCTGTACAGAAGTTCCTGTACAGAAGATGGCCCTGGGCTGGGAATGTGGCCAGTTCCAGCAACCTTAGCACTAAGGAGGTTGAAGAAGGAGCATATTGAGTTCAAGACCAGCCTGGGTTATGGAGTGAGCTCATGTCACAAAAGAAAATAAAGGGCTAGTGAGATGGCTCAGAAGATAAAAGCATTTGCCTTGCAAGCCTGATGACTTGAGTTTGATCCTTGGAATACACTTTTTTTTAAAAGCCAGATGAGGTGGCTTGAACCTGTAATCCCAGCACTCCTTCGTGGAGATGGGATGAAACTTGCATGAGGTGCATGGTGGAAATGAACTGTTACCCCACTGAACATACGAATACTGTGAAAGGAGACTGCGTGTGTAGTCATCATAACCCAGGTGCAGGGAGACTCACATCCCAGCCTCCACACACGAGCTGCCAAGAATCCACTTAACTCCAGCCACACCCAGGCGAAAGGCTCAGGCGTGTGTGTCTGGAGTAAGGCTGGGGAACGCTAAGGCTCTCCTTAACTTTCTAAACTTCCTTGAGACTCCTTAGGAACCTTGGTGAAAGTCATGGAATGTGTTACACAGCTGCTATCGGATGTAAAGGAGAGCGGATCTGTGGGTCTTTAACAGGGATTAAGATCTGAGTTGCAGAAAAATCCCTACTGGTTTTTTTTTTCTTTCTTTAGTTTTCTTTTCATGCAGCACTAAACTTACACTCACTGTGTAGCCAAGGATGACTTTGAGCTTCTTACCCTCTTGCCTCCATTGTGCCGCTGCTGAGGTTATAGAACTGTGCCAACAGGCCAGCTTACATGGTCCTGAAGCCTGAATTTGGGGCTTGAAGCATGGTGGGCAGACGCTCTATCCACTGAGCTACATTCCCACCCTATCCCTCAAAATTGAGTCCCTATTTGGGGTGGGGGTGGTCCAATTAGTTTTAGAAAATGAAAAGACTAATAAGGCAGGGCCTCTGTGTTCCAGTAGCCAAATGGGAGGTACCAAAACTTTCACCTGCCAATAGGGGCCTGAGAAAACCAGGAAAGCTTCTCAGGGATCCCAAGCAGAGGACCTGGCAAGGTAGGTCTTAGCCCAACACGAAGCCCTGGGCCTCCAGAAAGAGATCTCAAGCAGAGAGCAGAAGCCAAAGAGAAAGCCAGGATCCATTGTTGGTCTCCATGTCAATTTACTTCAAAATTCACCCCAAGTCACAGAGATAATCTCTTGGCACTACAGACATGCCCCAGACTAAGAAGGTTCTCTGGGAATGGGTGGGGTAGAGGCTCTACTTGGCCCTCAATGAAGAACTGTCCTTTCATGCTTGGAGCGGGCATGGCAGGACAAGAAGGGATAAATGTCCAGCTGGCACTGCGGAAGGAGGAGGAATGACTGTGGCCAAGAACCACCCACAAAGCATCCAAGAGTGTCATGGGAACAGAGAGGCTGCCTTTGTGTCAGGCTACTCTGTGCCCCACTCCCTTCCTTGCCTCAAAACAAACTGACCAACAGTCGGAGACCAGCAGGAGCCAGAAGGGAGAGACTGTTATGGTTCTTGATGAGGCCAAACCCACAGTGGAAATGTATTCAGTTCACTGAGGGCCCAAGACTAGTTAGAAGTGCCTGAAACAGCGTGTGTTCAGAGAGGGGGGAGATAGAAAGAGAGAGGTTTTACAACTGGTGTAGAACAGCATTGGTTGGAACCCAAAAGAGGTGGAGGGGGCTGGAGAAAGGGGTAACAGCTCACACCTTAGCCAAGAAAGGAACCCATGAAAGCAAGAGGGAGTGTGTGGGAGTCACAGTCTGAAAATCCCATCAGAGGCAAGCACCTTACCAACCCAGTCCTGGGTGTGTGTGTGTGTGTGTGTGTGTGTGTGTGTGTGTGTGTGCGCGCGCGCGCGCGTGTGCACGCACGTAGAAATACACATGACATAACTTAGTAGCCTGCCTTCATTTAAGTGGGCCTGAGCAGCACACACCTGCTCTACTACACAACCATCACCAACAACTCCATAGTATTTTCATCTTGAAAAACAGAACCGTTCCCCATAAAACACTGACTTCCCATTTCCTCCTCCCACAGCTCCTGGCAGCCACATTCTTCTCTCTCTCTGTCTCTCTGTCTCTCTCTCTATTGCTCTCTCTCTCTCTCTCTCTCTCTCTCTCTCTCTCTCTCTCTCTCTCTCTCTCTCTCTCTCTCTCTCTCTCTCTGCATCTGACAGCTCTGGGCTCAGCAACAAGAAGGATCAATGAGTGAAGCCATACTCTGTCCACTTGTGTCTGGCTTATATCAGTTACTGTGATGTTCTGAGCTGTCTTAGTTCTATTGTTGTGAAGAGACACCAGGACCAAGGCAACTCTTAATTGGGGGCTTCCTTACAGTTTCAGAGGGTTGGTACGTTATCATCATGGAGCTGGAGCAGTAGCTGGGAGCTTTACATCCTGATGCACGGGTAGCAGGCAGAGAAAGGGAGGCACTGGGCCTGGTATAGACTTTTGAAACCTCAAAGCCCACTCCCAGTGACACACCTCCTCCAACATAGCCACATCTCCTGGTCCTTCCTAAATTGTTCACCAGGTGGGCAGTAACTATGCAAATAATTGAACCTCCAGGGTCATTTTCATTCAAACTTCAATGCCAGGCTTCCTCTGTGTCACAGCACCTGAATGTTTTTAAGTCTGACTAATATTGCATTGGGTATTTATATCACACCTTTTCCTTATCTGTTGACAGACACTTACACCTGCATTTTTTGGGCTACTGGGCATGATGCTTCTATGAACACTGAAGTACAAACGTCTCCTGAAGGTCTCAGTTTCCTCTCTTTGGAGCATATACACAGAAGCAGAATTGCTGGGTCCTCTGGTAGCCGTATGTTTGGTTTTCAGAAGACAAGTCATTTCATATTTTCACTAGGAGTACACCAAGGTTCCAATTTCTCCACATCATCACCAACACTTGCTAGTTTCTGCCTTTGGGGTTTTTGTTTGTTTTCAGGATACTCACATCCAAGCACCACTCGGTGCTCCTTTTATGTCACCTTCCCTAGACGCATGCCTGTCATGTCCCTGGATCTTCTGCTCTGTTGCTGATTTCCATGCGGGGCATCAACAAGAATGAATGGATTAAGACGTCAGGCCCACAGTCCTCAGGTGGCCAGTTAGGGCTAGGAGCCAACAGTTCCCCTGCAGTAGTAGCCAATTAGCATGCTCTGTGAGGAGCGTGTCATCATTTCCTATGTGTGTTACCAAAAGGAAGAGGTAAGGGAGCCAAGTGGATTGCTTTCTTTGGCCTTTCTGCTCAGCCTTCAGAATGAAACACTAGAATCTCTTCCCTTTCAAAACAACTCGGTTCTCCTAAATGCAATAGGTCTGGGCTCTGAACCCATGAACTCTGCTGTAAGCGCCAGTGTTCCTTTGAAACACAACTAACCGCTTTGTTCCATCTGGGTTATTCTGGGATGTCTCTTTGTATGGCATATGCACGTCCCCAAAGCAACATAGGGCAATAGAGCTAATGAGAAAGGGTTGGACCACAAGGGCGATCCTTAATGCCTGTCACTCATTCTCCAGCCACACAGGAAGGATGGCCTTTCCCCTTGGATGGAGCAGATGTGTCCTTTCACTCTGTGACCTCTCCTTCGCAAGGCACAGCAGTCAAACAATGGCAGACTGGTTTCCTATGAGAAGAAAATATAAAGTGAGAGAGCAGGCTCTGTTGCTACCAAGAGATGAGAAAAGAGAATGAGGTTTCTCCCAGGCAGGGTAGCACCTGGGAAAGGACCTGCCTGAGGAAGCCATCCTTCAGACAGATGGTGCTTGCTGTTCGAGGTCAGCGTGGCTCATCCCCTCTGTCCCAGTTTCCTCTTCCACAAATCAGGCATGTGTGGGGGAAGTGGATCGGGGAATGCCCTAGAATGCCAAGTCAGGAGAAGAGCTGATTGCATAGCCCTGGAAAATGGGGCGGATTTGCATTAGAACACGATGCTTTGATGCTGTCTGCAGACCTTCGACGAGTACACATCCTAGAAGGATCCACTTCTGAGAAAAAGAAGAGATAGAGGATCATAGTAAGGTTTATGTCATTCATAAAAAGCCTCTCATCTGGGTGTGGTAGTGAGTGCCAGAGCACACAAGAGTCTAAGGTAGAACTGTGAGAGTGAGTCTGAGTTACGAAGCAAGTTCAAGGTTAACCTAGGCTACATAGTGTGACCCTATTCCAAAATCAAAAACAAAACAAAACAACCCCTCCACTCTCTGGAGTGTCTGTGAGAAAGGAAAACTTTTGTATTCTTTAGGCTGACTCAAAATGATAAAACACACGATGTTGAGAAACCCTCAAATACCTTTGGGGTTAACAGCCTTCGAAGTTGGCTTGCATCAAATTCACAGGATTCATTCAATTTTGGTTAGAACTCAGTACATAAGACAGATGAGAATAGGGCTATTCAGAGTAAGCTGTGGTTGGGGCTGGGCTACCTGGACCTCAGTGCATCCCTTCACAACTCACAGGCCTAAAGCTTCTACTCAGAAGTGCAGGCCTTCCCGGTGAAAGTTCATTTCACTACTCTCACGTGTGGATAGGCTGGACCATCAGCCCAGATGGTTCATTCTTCTTTTCATCCACACTGGGAATGGTAGGAACCATTGACAGTCATTGTGGTTTGAGTGAGAATGACCCCCATAGGTTCATATGTTTGAATAGTTAGTGAGACTGTTTAGAAAGGATTAGGTTTCAAAAGCCCACACCAGGCTTAGTCTCCTTCTTTCTCTCTCCTTGAAGCTTGCAGATGTCAACTGGGACATCTCCGTTACTTCTCCAGCACCATTGCCTGCCCGTTGCCATGCTTCCCGCCATGATAGTAACAGACTCACCCCCTGAAACTGTAAGCAAGCCCCCATTTAAATGTCTCATTTTACAAGTTTCCTTGGTCATGATATCTCCTCTCAGCAATAGAACGCTAAGCATTGGGTTGGGACGAACGGAGTCAAGACAGTAGGCAGGGAGCAATCAGATTGAATATAAAAGATGGAAAAAGCAACATGTTTCTGGAAGAAAAGAATCAAGTGGTTATTGGTTACTTTTAGCATCATTGTGTCGAAGTACTGACAGAAAGAAAAACAAAAGCTAGTGAAGAAAGCTTTATCTTGGCTACGGTTTCAGAGGACCTCAGGCCATTAAAGTATTGTGGAGTTCATGGCAGTGGAAGCAGGTGGTGGAGGCTCCTTACATCATGGCAGACCCAGAAGTAGTAAGTAGTCAGAACCAGGGCCCGAACTATCACAGGACTTCTACTAACTAAGCCCTGACCTCATATAAGTTCCAGTCTCCTAACTACCCGTGATGGCTGAGGAACAAAGAGTTCAAAATGAGCCTGTGGGGGACAGTTCAGACTCAAACTATGGCAAAGTAGGAGGTAGTTGAATACTGTTTCTTCCTGTATAAAAGACAATGAAAACTGAGGCTGAGGAGATGGCTAAGTGGTTAAGAGCACTGACTCCTCTTTAGCGGTCCCAGGGTTTCCAGAACCCACATGGTGGCTCACAACCATCTGTAACTATAGTTCCAGGGATCCAAGGTCATCTTCTAGACTCTTTGGGCACCAACCATGTACATGGTGCACAGACATTTGTAGGCAAAATATCCATACATCTGAAATAATATAATAAAATACAACACTGAAAACAAAAGGACTGTTTCGTGAGTGAAGGAGTAAGAAGAGGAGACTGTTCCACACGCATCCTTTGGACAAGAAAACCACATCTCTGTATTACAAATGAGTCACTGAGAGGGCCTAACACTAACATGGGCATTCTGTAAAACGCCATTTCCTCAATTGTTGGTAGTCCAACCGCAACATTCCGATGTCTGAGTCTATCTTTAGAGTGTGTTCTACTCACCCTTTGTGATTTCTGGGATGGATAATTAATATAGCAAAGTTGTGGAGATCAGAGATCTCCACTTGCACCCATGCCATTTCTGCCACTGTGGTTGTTAATACACGTCCACTTGACTAAGACAAGACGTGTTCAAATTAAATATCATCTCTGAGGGTGTCTATGAGGGTGTTTCTGGAAGGTATTAGCATTTGAATACGAGATCTCAGTAAAGATTTCCTTTCTCAAAATGACTGAGCATCAGCCTACCCACTGAAAGTCTGATTAGAATGAAAGAGGTCTTTGTTCTCTTCCTCCCCCCTCCTCCCCCCATCTCCTTGCTCCAGCTGGGACATCTTAGTCTATATATTCTCCTGCCCTCAGATTCCATCATGTCCTAGGTTCCCAGCTTGTAGTCTATGGGACTTCTCAGCCTGCTAATCACATGAGCCAAGGCGCATAACAAATCTCTGTGTCTATTTTAATGCATTTTAATGCGTGCACCTCCTATTAGTGGATTTCTCTAGAGAACTCTGATTGATGCTCATTTCCTCCAGTACCGAATATAGAGGAAGTCTTCAAAATGTCTGAGAAGCTGTTCACTCTACAAGGCTGGGTGCTTGCGTACAAGGTAATGTAGCCAGCTAGTATTCCAATATTTGTAGAGCAATGTCAGCAACACCAAGAGGTCATTTCTAAGCCCAAATCAAGGTCATGACCCTGTCCTTAAAATTCCTTAAGTGCTGGAGATGCAGGGTTTCTGGAGACAAGTGGGAAGCAAATATTAGAAGCCTGGAAGGATGTTGCCTTGGACCCAGGAATTCAACTTCAGAGGAATGTCGGAGATGCACAGAGAGAATCCTACAGAAGGTTGTTTGATGCAGTATTATTTATGGTATTAAAACTGTGTCTGCCAAGAAAGCTTGGTTAAGCAAATTATGGTAAAGCTATGTAATGAAATAGCATGGTGCATTTTATTAGATACAAAGTCTATTTGTAAGAAAAGTCTTGAATCATGGAAGTATTTATGATTTATTAGGGGGAAAGAGGAGACTATAAAACACTGTACTATGTTATTCTATGCTTATGCTACCTACTATAGAATGTATTTTTGGTACATTATTTATTTGGGGGATGCATGCACTGTGGCACATATATGGAGGTCGGAGGACTTTTCCCTTTCCACCATGTGAGCCCCAGGGATATAACTCAGCTCATCAGGCTTGGCAACAGAGACTCTTGTCTTCTGAGTATCTCATCATCTAAAAAGTACATCTTTAGATAACATGGGTAGCTTGAATATAAAACAGGCCTTTCTATTTCTCAAGAATGAGCTATAATTGGTTTGAACACCACTTTGGTCTGGTTTCCAATTCTACGAAGTATGGGAAAAGCTTATAGGCTTTACCAGATTGCCTCTGACATTCAGGGATGGGGATGAAAGACGTATCAGGTTGCTCTCAATGTGAAACTCAACCCCGTTTTCCTTATTTATTTATTTTTACTTTATATTTTTTAAAGATTTATTTATTTATTATGCATACGACAGTCTGCCCCCGTGTATGGCTGCACACCAGCAGAGGGCACCAGATCTCATTACAGATGACTGTGAGCCACCATGCGGTTACTGGGAATTGAACTCAAGACCTCTGGAAGAACAATCAGTGCTCTCTAAAGCCCTGAGCCATCTCCCCAGGCCCTCCTTTTTTATTTTTAATTACATCTTATCTATCTATCTATCTATCTATCTATCTATCTCTATGTCTACCTATCATCTATCTAGTGTGTGTGTGTTGTGTGTTGTGTGTGTGTGTGTGTGTGTGTGTGTGTGTGTGTAACATTCAAAAGTTAAGTCGATTCTCTTCTTCCAACATGTAGGTCCTGGAACTTGAACTTTGGTGGTCCTCAGGCTTTAGGGGCAAGCTCCTTTACCTACTGAGTCATCTCACCAGCACCTCATTTGCAATTGATTTAGATTGATTGGTGTTTTAAGAGTTTCTTTTGAAGGTCCTTTGTAAAAAACAAAGTAAAAGACAATCTGAGAAAAAAGTTACATGGATGAAACTCACTATATAAGTGAGATTACATCAGACTCAGGAATCTGTTCTCTTCCACAACTCCAGAGGTGAGTTCTCTAACCCTGAGGTTGACAGTTTTCCAGATGGGGAAGAGAATCATAGCAATTAAAGCTGCTTCATAATCATGTAAATCTACAGTAGCAACCAAAGGTTTCTTCTCTTCCCCGGAAATCAGTTCTGATCTCCAAACTGCGCCATATGTCTTACAAGATAAGATGCTAGAAACGCAGGGGGATTTGGTGAGTCTTTCCTTTGCAATCACACCAAGCCATCTGATGGGCACTGCTGTCTGATCCAGGTAGGCATAAGTTGACAAAGACTTTCTATTTCGATAACGTCTGCATTGATCCAATGATGGCTAGCCTCTCAACATTGTCTCTGAGGCTATACTCAGAGTGAGGGTTTTCTGCATCCTGTATCTGTTCCTCCAGCATCTTCTCCTATTCCACAGCCAACCTTGCAAACCACAGTCACTGGGTACCAGTTCACAACAAAAGCTTAAGGTCCCTAAGAGCCCAGCACTCAAAATGTATACAACTATATAACTAGGCACAAAGAAAGAGAGGGTTTGGGGTGGAGTCTATGAGACATATACACCAGCACAAAGCATTTGGGTAGAGAAAGGCAAGCAGAAGTTTATATGTTAGCTTTGAAAGCTTTATTTATTCATTTAGTTATTTTGAGGCAGTGTCTCACCATGATGGCAAGAATGGCTTGAATTTGTAAGCTGCTTTCAACCACACTTTAACTTGCATTCCCGATACAACTTTGAATTCTGTTGGTTTTTTCAGCTTATTCAATATACAATCTGGTTTAATAAAAAAAAAAGGTAAACTATAAGAGTCTTATAGTAGGGCTGGGGTTGTGGCTCAGTTGGGAGAGTACTTCCCTAGCATTCATGAAGCTCTGGGTTCCAATACCCTCAACACTATATAAACCAGGTGTGGTGGTACAGGGTTAGAAGAGACCAGCACTTAGGAAATACAGGCAGAAGGATGAGAAGTTCAAGGTCATCCCTGATACACCTCAAGTTCAAAGCAAGCCTGAGATACATGAGACACCATTTAAAGGCAAAATCAAGGAAGCAAGAGTAGGACAGACAGGCATGTAGGGGCCAGGCGGTTACTCCAGGACACACACTCTGGTATCTACTGTATTTAATGCTTTGTACACTTAGAAAAATAACATGAAAAAAGTATTAACTTAGCCCAGGCAACAGAGCAATCACAGCTCATTTTCTGCACAATGTCCCACCACTCACAAAGGAAGGAATCCACAGTTAGGGCAGAGCTCCATGGTAGAGCATTTGCCTAGCATTCATGAGGCTCTGACTCTGCTTCCTGACACCAAATAATACCGGGTAGTGTGGTGCATGCCATCTCAGCACTTTGGTAGAGTCCCTGACAGGGTCAAGGTTATCCTCCACTGCATAGGGGAGGCCCAGGCCAGCCTGGGTACTTGAGATCTGTCACATAAACAAATAATTTCCCATGGGAAGAGGGAAATTCTGTAAAGCATCTTCCTTCCAGCACACAGGTTGCAGCCTTTCTGCTCTGAAGGCCCACAATCTCTGTCGTGTCCTTAGCTGGGGTGGCAGGGCCCCTTGTTCAGAGTAAGCGGGTGTTTGTCTCTCTGCAGATAGTGTCTTGTTTTGCTCATTAAGCTGTCTTTTATATTTCCCTTCCCATCATCCATAGCTGCTTGATATAACCAGCGAGGCAGCATTCAAAAGAGTCGCCGTTATCTTCAAGCTTGCTGAGAAACGGAATGTGTCTGACCCCATCTGTGCAGCTCTGCTTGAGTAGGCCGCCACCATGTGTCTTTGGAGAGAACTGTCCCTCAGCTTTGATTCCCTCTCCTCTATCTGCACAACTGCTACATCTAAAGCATCAGGGTAGCAGGTACGGGAGCGGTTAGGGTATGGAGCTTGCCCTCAAGACAACCTAGTATCGTAGGGAAGAGCAGACATGGAGAGAAAAAACTGCAAAACACGACAGAGCCAGCTGTGGCAGCTCACATCTGTAACACCAGCATTTACCAGGTGGAAGAGGGAGGACCAGGAGTTCCATGCCATAAATGGGAATTAATCTTTTGTTGTTGTTGTTTTGGTTTTTCGAGACAGGGTTTCTCTGTATTGTGTTGGAGGCTGTGCTGGAACTTGCTCTGTAGACCAGGCTGGCCTCGAACTCACAGAAATCCGCCTGCCTATGCCTCCCGAGTGCTGGGATTAAAGGCGTGTGCCACCAATGCCCGGCAGAAATCAAACTTTTACAAGCAGAGAGTAGAAGGGTTGTTTCCAGGAGTTAGGGGTAAGGAATTGAGGAAATGGTGGTCAAACGGGTAATAAAATTCCACCTTCGCAGGAAAAATAGGTTTGAGAGGCCTAATGAAAAGCAAGATTTAGTAACACTGGATTGTACATTTAAGGTTTGCTGAGGGAATAGATTTGCTAAGCATCCTGATAATATAGAGAAAATTCTATGAGGTGATGGATATGCTAATGAGATTGATTATCATGATCATTTCACATATACAGATATCAGACATACCAGGCTGGGGGGGCCAGTGAGATTGTTTGGTAGGTAACAGTGCTTAGCACCAAGCCCAGTGGCCTGAATTTTGCTCCCAAGGCCCATATGATAAAAGAAGATAATGGATTCTCCCAAGTAGTCCTCTGACCTACATACACACATACACACACACACACACACACACACACACACACACACACGATCACACATGCATGCACACATACGGGCATATGCATAGCCACACTGAGTTGTATAGCAATTTCCTTCAAAATGAAACACCCCATCCAGGAGGAAAGTTCATTTAGATTCAGGAAGTGAAGCTGGGCAGTGTTGGCACACACCTTTAATCCCGACACTCTGGAGGCAGAGACTGGCAGATCTCTGAGTTCAAGGTTAGGCTGGTCTAGAGTGAATTCCAGGACCACCAGGGATACACATAGAAACCCTGTCTTGAAAAACAAACAAACAAAAAGACCCAGGAAGTGTTAAAGACAGGCTGCTAGGATTCAGAAAGTAACAATTCACATGTCTCAGGAAGTCCCTAAAACCAAATACACAAGGTTTCCTACCCCACTTCAAGATAATATAATCAGTAAGGGCTGCTGAGGAAACTCAGACCAGTTGAGTTTCATGGAAGAGATTCTCTAACATGTCAAGGTGCCTACAAGTTGTGCAGTGAGCTCCAGGAATCTAGCTCTTATGAGCCATCACTCATGCTGGGATAGTGGGTAGGCCTTCAATGCATTCTCCTGTAAGTAACCCTTCACTTAAACTCCTATAAGTAACCTTGATAAACACATTGATTTACTTAGTTGGACTTTGGTGATATCATTACTTTGATCTGTCACTGGTTCCCTTTCTGAGGTGTATAGTAGGCTTTCTCAGACCACCAGCCCCTAAAGCATGACACAGAGACTTAATATTAATTAGGAATGCTTAGCCTTATCTTTTTATCCCACTAGCTCTTATAACTTATTTCAACCTGTTTCTCTTCATCTACATTTTGCCTCAGAGCTTTTTACCTTTCTTTCATTTTGTATGTCCTACCCTTCTTGCTTCTTCTGTGTCTGGGGGCTGGCAGCTGCCTGGCTGGCTGACCCCAGGCATCTCCCTCATTCTCTCTTCCAGAGCCTAGATTCCTCCTCCTACTTACTCTTTCTGCCCACCAACCCCACCTTGTTATTGGTCACTCAGTTTTTTATTAGATCAATCAGGTGCCTTAGGCAGGCAAAGCAACATGTCTTTACATCATTAAACAAATGCAGCATAAACAAATGTAACACACCTTTACATAGTAAAAGTAATATTCTGTAACATAAAAAATTAACACATCTTTACATAGTTAAAGTAATATTCCACATCAGGGGTTAATAGATATCTGTTCTAATCTCCCCAGAAAGAGTGTCACACAACAGAAATATACAAATAAATATGCAATTATAAAAATATATCAGACTGGGTATGGTGGTGAATACCTGTAATCTCTGTACTGAGGAGGTAGAGGAATTGACAGAATAGGGACATCCTGAGCTACAGAACTGAATCCCCGATTCACAATCCTAGCCTGGTGGTGCAGACCCATAATTCTAGCACTCAAGAGACAGAGGCAGGAGAATCAGTGCAAGCTTAAGCCTGGTCTGTATAGTGGCTTCCAGACCAACTATGGTTACATAGTGAGACCCTGTCTCAAAATACCTGGAAAAAAATGAAAAACACACTTGTCAGTATGTGGGAGGTCAGGCGTATAGGTTCAGGAGTTCAAGTCCAGCCTCAGCTAAGTTACAAATTCAAGGCTAAATCTAGGCTAGATGAGACCATATTTAATAGATAGATAGATAGATAGATAGATAGATAGATAGAAAGATAACCCACACAGATCACCCCATATATCCTAGACCATATATGTATAAATTTTATTTGTCAATTATCCTAATAAAGCTGGAGGGGAGGAAGTGGGAGAAGGGTGTTGGTGTAAATGGGGAGTAGGGGCAGAGGAGGGAGAAGGCAGGGTACAGTAGAGGGGAACTGATTCTAGTCCCCATTATTTTATAAGCCTTGGCATTGAACATGGATTTTAGCACCATAGGGAGTGGCTAACAGCTTGACCTCCCCACAGGTTAGAAATAGTGTCTGGGAACAGATGTACTATGCACCACAGAACGCACTAGAAAGGGCCTGACTCCCGGAGATCTGCAAGTACGATGCTGTGAAGACACATTTGTTATATTTATAACAGTCTTCCACACCTCTCACCTGAAGGTGTTGAGTGCATTATAGCTAACACAAATGAGCAAACTCCAGAACTTGTGTTATAAACTGGGTGCACTGAGCACACCTTTAACCCCAGCACCCAGGAAGCAGGGCAGGTGGTCTCAGTGAGTTTAACATCTGTGTGTTCTACTCGTGAGCTCCAGGTCAGCCAAGGATATGCAGAGACCCTGTCTCAAAAAAAAGCCAATCAGACAGAAAATGATCTGGACTAAGAGTCAATTTCACCCATATGCATTTCCCCTCACCTGGTCTCTTTGTTAACTTTCACTCAACTTGAGGCATGGGTCCTTATAAAGGAATTGAAGCTTGCAAAAGGCATTTGTGTGATGGCTGCTGGGTTATAAATAAAGTATAAAATAATACTGTCGGGGGACTGAGAAGCATGTTTGGATATAGGGAATCTTGAACATCGGAAGCTTTCTGGCTGAAAAGCGCTAGACTCTCCCACCGGCCTGGGAGATGGGGAGACAGACACCGGGTCAGAGAGGCAGAGGCTGCCCGTGCCAGAGAGATCATCACTGGAGCTAAGTTCTGACCTACACGTTGCTCTTGTGCCTCTGACCACGTCATCCCATTCTTCATAAGAGATCTGAGACAATTATTAGAAAGTTCAAATATCACTCCAAAACCAGAACTCTGCCCTGCTTTCCTTTGCTTTCTCTGCACCCCGAAGAGGCCTAAATCTCCCTTCATGCCGACATCAAACCCGAGACACCCGGCTCCCTAGAATTCTTTTTATTCGGCACGGCTTCTGCAGCGGTCTCCAAGCACCTGTGGGTCTTTAAAGGCAATGTTAAAGGAAGCAAAGACACGTCCTCCAGCACAGACACGGGGCTCAGCAAACGGCGCATAAATCAAAGCCAGAGAGAAGCCTGCTAGCAACCCGGAAATCAAATTGTGTCTGTGAGAAGGACAGTGTGGAAAATAGATTAGAAGGGCTCTGAACAAGGGAGGATAAAGACAGACAGCCCCTGAAAAAAATTAACGGGAGGAAGACAGGGCCTGGAGAAGCAGCCTGAATTCACAAAGAGCCTTGCACTGCCTCAGGATAGACCCGTGTTTCAGCCACTTACACCAATTCCTGCCTGGATAATGCAATGGTCGCCCAGTTATGTCAGCTCCTGCCCAGACACTGCAGTGGCTGTCCATCTCTACGTCTTTCTTTGTGTGGAAGTTATTGCTGAAACTTTCCATTCCATCCATGGTGTCCATGTTCTGAGTTCTAATCTGTTCCTTTTCTCAAAGCCTTATTATATATGCCACCCCTCCCATCCATGCTCTTGCTGCATATTTTTGAGACAGACACTTTGTCATATTGATATCACTCTTCCTTGTCCCTCACCTGAAACTGCTGAGTGTTTTATGTCCAAGGCAAATGATAAACTCAAGAAGCTTTGCCCGGGCTGGCCTTGAGCTCAGTGTGGCAGTGGATGGTCCTGAACTTCTGGTACTCCTGCCTCTACCTGCCAAGTGCTGGCATTATAGGTGTGAGCCACCTACCCCCGGCCTCCAGCCCTGCTCACATCTACAAATTCTGCACTCCAAGTTCAAAATTGGAAAAATGCAAGATGCACAAAAGGTTGTTGGGTGTGGTGTCACACTTGGGAGGGAGAGGCGGGCAGATCTCTGAGTTTGACATTAGCCTGGTCATAGCAAGTTCCAGGTCAGCAGGAGCTGTGCAGTAAAATCCTAGCTTAAAAGGTTTCTGATGCAGGGCACTCGAGAGGCAGAGGCAGGCAAATCTCTGTGAGTTCGAAGCCAGCCTGGTCTACAAGAGCTAGTTCCAGGACAGCTTCCAAAGCCACAGGGAAACCCTGCCTTGAAACCCTCCTTCAAAAAAAATGGTTCTACAAAAGAATTTGGCATACTAAGTGTTTATGATGAATCCCTGGAATGAAGTAATATATAGGATTAAGTTATAAGAACTCCAGAGATTATTTAAAGTGAACATCACACCATTTTATGCAAGAGAAAGGAGTATCCATGGATTTGGGTGTCTATCGGGAGTCTTAGAGTCAGGCATCAAGGAACCTTTTCTCCAACTCGGTTGAGGTGAAGTCTCTATCAATATATTGTCCCCAAACCAACCCTCTAGTCCTCTCAGGGAAACTGCCTTGTATAAGGTGAGAGACATCTTTCAGCTGACTGTGGCCTATGATGTGACTAGCTGAGTGACCTTTGCTCTGTGGGCTCTGCACCCCTTGGGGTGATGTCTGAACAGACTGGGCAGTCCCCAAAGCCACCACAAGGTTCTGAGTCAGAAAGCTGAAACTTTTACTTTTTCTGTCTCTTCTGGATGCTGGCCAGTTGTAAGTATGATTTTTCTGATACTTTGCGCTCCCCTGCTCTTTGTCTAAAGCCCCATCCATCCCTGCCCCGTGACTGCTTGCCACCGCCAGCTGACCTCCACCCCAACTTTACTCAAACGGCTTAGCTTTTTTTTCTCTCTCTCTATTCTCCTCCTCCTCTAGGTTTTGAAGATTTACAGCTTGCCTGCACTGGGATTTTTCATTTAAAATCTAATAAAACTGTCCTCAAGCAGAGAGAGAGGATGTCGTATCTATCACTATATAAACCAATAACTTTATGAGCTTAGTTGATTTTTTTAATTCTCTATTATATTTAGTGTGTGCATCTGTGTATGCTTGCATGCCTGCACACGTCACGGCACACTTGTGGAGTCGGGGAACAACTTTCAGGAGTCAGTAGTGCCCTTCCACCATATGCGTCCTCAGGTCCCCAGGCTTGGTGGCAAGCACCTATACCTGCTGGACCATTCCACCAGCTCTGGGAGATTAACGCTATTTCAAAACCCCATTTGGCTTAGTGGCAAAAACTTAACCTAAGCCCATTTCAACTTGTATTGCCATCCTCCTCCAGGGGACCTTGGCTGGCTCTTTCCCAACTTCCCATAATAATCACCCTCTTCTTCCTTTTCCCATGGGCTCTACTAGCCCTACTCCTGCCCCAAATCTTAGTTTGGCCTCAGGATGGAAGCCTTGTTCTGAATCACCTGGCTCCTACCACAGACAACCCCCCACACCCAACCCTTGGCATTCTGTCTGACACTCTGCACACACATCCTGGTCCTGTTGCCACCTACTTCTGGGTTGCTCACACCACACCCCTAAGGTAAGGGAGATCATTCCAAAACTTATAGGCCAGCGCTACAATTTGTCTGGCCCAACGAGGCAAGGTTAACCTATTATGTTTGCTTCCATCCCTAACGGACAAGCTTTAGAAACTCAGAAGCCAAGAATTGCAACCCTCTAAACTCCTAGATTCTACAGAATCTTGGGTTTCTTCAAGGAAACAAAGAATAACCCAGCTTCCCAGATACAGAAAAAGTTTTAAAAAAATGGAGAGATGGAGGGTGGTAGAGGAATCTTAAAAGATACTTCAAAATATTGTCTACTATATTATGTTTTTTGTCCAGTTACAAAGCTGAGAGTGATGGCTTCGCTCATGTTAAGCTATCATGTTTCATTAATAGTCTCTGTGTGTGACTTTTCCTAGGGAGACATGAACAAGACATGCACAGACCAAAGAAACAATTGTACCCTAGGCTAGCCTAGGGAACCTGTAAGTCTATTGGGGTTCCCTACAGAAGTAGGGGTGAGGGGCTACTTGGAGGAGCGTGGATAGCCCAGAGGCAGCTGCATGGATTAAAATGCCTCACCAGCACAGGTGAAAACTCACAGAAGCCTGCCTTCCTGCAGCTCCTTGAACGTCTTGCAGGGAGATCAGCTTATAGAATAGTCTATTTTGTCCAACAACGGTTACTACTAATAAAAACGTGGAGAGGGCCTTGTGGATCTTATTAGTTTCAGGAACTTCCTAACACTTGTAAATTTTGTTTACTTTTTGAGACTTAGTGGATGCATCTTTGTATACTGTTATCCTTGCAGAACCATGTGATAAAGGGTACAGCCTCCTGGGAATGGCACCTCCCTCTAGAAACAACACAATCCTAAGAGCTAAGAGTATTTATTCTGCATCTCCCACTATTATCCACATTTGCAAGAACTACTAAAAAGCAAGGAGGGTAGTCTCCTTCTGTTTAAAACCTTCCACGGTAGGATGTGTCTCTCATCTAGCCACTGGGATCCTAAGAAGGAGTCCCGGCTTTCCCTGGGTGAATGTGAAAAGCCCAAGTTATAAATATGAGTCTCCCACGTCTGCATGGGAAGAAAATGCAAATCATTCAACGTTAAGGTAGGCTAAATAGTCTTTGTGATCCAAGATCACCCACAAGGCGTGGGGGTGTTTCCTGTGGGAGGCGCAAGCCTAGCAATGTGTAACACAGCTCCTGCCACTCATCACCTGCTCGTTTCACAACATCCGACACATTCCTGGTGTCATTACAGAAAGCCAACCCAGTTCTCCCCTCCCTTAAACGTTTTCACAGCCTGACTAAGCCAAACAAACCGCTGGAACTGGCCTGAGTTTCAAGCCAGTGACCAACTCCGGAGGGCAGGACCTGCCCCCTCCCTCGGGTTGGGGGTGGGACTCCAGGGGGCGGGCTCCAGGAAAGGAACACAGGGGGCAGGACTTTGGGGGCGTGGCCCCGGGGCCAAGACACTGAGTGACCAGGTCCGAAAGCTAAAACCCCGAGGCCTAGGCCACTTGCACTGTCGACACCGCTGTTTCTTGACTGCAATGGCCTTGGTTGTCGGCCGACGGGCCTTTGGAGTGCAGGGGACCTGCTGGCTTTGGCGCAGCCGGTGGGCCCCTCTCTCTGCTGGTTTCTGCAGCCCGGGGTCAGCAGTGACCGCTCGGCCGGAGTCAGAGGCCCGGCCCACTAGCATGCGACAACAGGACGGAATCAGGTCAGCCTGCCGGCAGTGCCAGGGCTCTCTCCCTGGAGTTGGGCACCAGGACTCGGGAAGAACAGGCCTCACCGCCACTAGCCCTGAGTTATCAGTCACTGCTTGTCTTTTAGGTTTCATCTCGAAAAGATGAAATACTTGGTGGAGGAATCGTTGCATACTGAATTAACGGGTGTCCCTTCCCTGTGCACGCTAGTACGATGCACCTGTGAGGGTTGTAGGGGAAACTCAGGGCTACGGTGCCCAGTCGTCCGGTCATTTCTGAACATTTCTGCCGGTGTGGGCAGCACCCCACCCACAGTTGCTATGGCCTCCAAGAAAACCCATCACAAAAGATCCAAACTTCTGCAGGCTCCAGGGTTAGCGAATGCTGAAGTGCAGGGTGGGGGTAGGTCATTAAGTGGGGTAAAGGGCACAACACTATGCTCTCTGCCCTTTTATGCAACAAACTTAAAAGCCTCAAGGAGAAATCCGTGCACAACCTGGACCCTGGAGTGACGAAGACCCTTTCAGGCATGACCGTTTGCCTAGCCAGGGCAAGGCTAGAAAAGGAGATAGGTTTCCATGTTCAAGAGTTACAGATGATTGTTATATTCTCCAACTCCGGTAAATAGCCCTTCTTAATCCTAGAAGACCTCGTCAACCTTTTTAATCCTCACCCAAACTCTTCGGTGTTCTCCCAAAAGGATGGAAAGGCAGTCTCCGGCACCCACATCTCCCCTTTATCTCCTACACCTCTCTACCCTTACCGCCTTAAAGAGGCTTAGCACACAGGTCTGCAGATGCTGGTGTGGGGTGCCCATATCTGTCTGTCCCCTACCTCCCTACAGGTGGACACCATAGAGGCTAGGCACTCCCAAAGAAAGCCAGAGGCGGGCTCTGAAGTGTAGGGCCCACATAGGGGCCTTTCTTTCCAATTTTAAGGAACAGCTCTGCTTCTGAAAAATCCGATCATAACCTGGGCATGGTATCAAAGGCTTGTAATCCCACCATTGGGGAGGATGAAGCAGGATGATCCTGAATTCAAACCCTTCCAGAACCTCATAGCAAGTTCAAGGCCAGCCTGGGCTACATAGTAAGACCAATCACCTCTTCCCCCCAAAGCAAAGTCTGGTCATATCTGATCAAAAATTCTGGCAAAAGATAGGAGACTGAATCCTTCAGAATTAAACATGAATGGGCAATTGGAAGGGGGGATGATGAGACCAATTGATTGTAAATCATAGGAATCATATACTAAGACTCTCCCTGAGTCAAGCATTAAAGCAGCACTACGTTAAGCACTAAGCAGATGACTTGTGCAACTCAGTCACTTCAGTGGTCCCATTTCAAAGCTGTGCCTCAGAGCAATAACACTGTCATACCATGAGGGCCAGCTACAAAATGAGTGCTGTGTCAGTCACGGTGCATTGTTTCTAAATGGCACAATGACCTACAAGGTGGAAATCACCCCTCTTCACACACAGAGTCAAGTGCAGGGATGGCTGTCAGGAGGTAGGTGAGCCAAGAGCCTGAAAGAGCTCCCCTCTGCCTCCCAAGTTGTTTCCACTCCTGTGCCATCATGGTAGAGTGGGCCACTCCAGTCCACTACATTCAGTAGAATTAGCCATGAAAAAAAAAAGTCATTTTACAATGATGATCTTCAGATAGCTCAATGGAGCGTTTATAGGGACCAGATTTTACCTGTACACTTGTCACCCTGGGAGAAACCTCATCAGTAAGAAGTTTCTCCTTGGGGGGCGGGGATAGCATGCAGCTGAAGCTCTCAGCTTAAGGCCTTCCACACTTGGAACTAAAACAACCATCGAGAGGGCTGAAACTGGTGAGAAGCCTAGGAGTTTTGATATCCTGTGAAATAAGGGAGAGCTGCCCAGCAATATAAAATGACTTTCAGGCACCAGCTTGGGTGACTGAGCAGCAGCCCTGAGAGGGGTGAGTTAGGAGAGGAAAATACCCACTGTACACCTCGGTGGAGCAACCCAGTGAACATACAGATCCAGGGCTCTGGAGAGAGGCTGGACCGGGGCGAATGACTGGGAGATGTCAGCATGGAGGGAGCCGTGATTATGTCATGGCCACCAGCAAAGCTGCCTGGCCAAGGTGCGTGGAACAAAGAGGGCAAGGGATGGAGGGGAGTGTCTCCTGCCAGGACCCAGGAGCCCCCGTAAAAGAAGGCAAGGAGAGACTAGAGAAGAGTGAACTCAACCCCAGAGAAGACTGTTTCCAAAAGGGGAGAGGCGGCCCCGTATCTGTCCTGACAATCAGGAGATGAGCACTGAGAAGGGCATCAGCGGACTGCTGGGAAAAGGAGTCTGCACACGGGGCTGCAAGTGAGAGCTGTCTGGCGGTGTGTCTGGGAGGATCCATGGGACTCACACGAAACAAACACCACCAGACAGCAAGCTTCCGTTTGGGCTGGAACCTTTCTGTGCAACTTTGCTCGAGGCCTTAGAATTTCATGTAAGCTTGGGTGGCAGCGTTTGTGTGTGTGCATGTACCGTCACAGGCGCGTGTTCATGTGTGTGCAGTTGCATGTGTGCGCAGAAGCCAGAAGACCAACTTGAGTGTCCTTCCTCCCTTGCTGTCCACCTTTTCTTTTGAAACGGTTTCCAAAGTCTGTCTCCAGCTCCCCGGCATTAGGAATCAAAGTACATGTCAAATGACCCACAGGGGCGGGGGTATTTCTAGAAACGGAACTCGGGTTCTCAGGCTTGCAAAGCAAGAACTTGAGTAAGTCATCTCCCCAGGTGGGGTGACAGTGTTTTACGTGTGCTGCCATGAGCACAGTGATGATTCTACTGACAGGTTACAAGCAGCTTCCACGGCTTCCACAGACAAAGGTGTCTAAGTATCAGCGCATCAGATGCATGTAGCTCCTATACTTAGGAGAGAGGACGTTCGTGAAAAGCAAAACAACCCCACAGCTATCTGGAAGCTGCAGCAAAACTGAAATGGTACCCCAAAAGGAATGATTATTCTTATTGTGCTGAAATAAATTCAGTCGTCAAAGTTGTTTTTTAACTCTCCTAAATGTTATTTATGGAGCATCCAATTGACCATGTCCCAATAAAATACCATATTCAGAAAAGAATGAAGAAGGCTTAGAGCGTGTGTGGGTGGAGACTGATAGGAAATATAAAGCGTGCAATGAGAATCTGGTTTGGTTCACTGCCCGTTTCTTAGGACAACAACAAAATAAGACACTCATGTGTAAGGCAGTAAGATGACAATACAGGTTGTTTTATTCCGAATGTGGGCGATTTTAAAATAGCAAAGAGGCCCTTTGGGTGCGGGCTCTTTGCAAGATGCTACGTCTGTTGTATGGATTTGCCCGTCTGCTCTTTGTATAGCATTTGGTCTCAGACTGTACAAATTATCCTGCAGTCTTACCCTGCTGGAAACCCTTACAAATGCCAACCTTTTCTTTGGGGTGGGTGGGCGGAGATGGGGAGGGGGCACTTTCGTCCTTGGCTCCTATCTTAACCTCATTCTAAAGAAGCCACCTGGTAGAATCTGTTTGTGGATTCACCTAGCCCTGACACTGTCACCTGAAACTCATATCCTCTGTGGGCAGAGATGATTTGGGCACTGTTGTGACTCACCCTTGCTGTGGAGGTGGCAGTCATGTATCTGACAGTACATGCGGGGAGAGGGAAAAAAAGAGCAAAAACAAATCAAGGAAGCAGAGAGAAAAGGCTAGCCTACCTTTCGGGTCATCTTTTTTCCTTGTTTTGACTCAGCTGTCATTCTGGAGTGCTGACAGACCCTCTAAATTGGCACCAAGCCCTGGCAGTTCTCTATTCTTGGCTTTCAAAATTGCTCCTAAATTAGAAAGGAATTGCAGGGGTCCTTGCTTGTTTTGACTGGTTCATGACCCGGGGGACTATCAAATGCTTTTCGCAGGAACATTGTCTTAAGCAATCCCAAGAAGAGGAACGCGCTGTCACTGGCCATGCTGAAATCTCTCCGAAGTGACCTTCTTCATGAAGCCGAAAGCAAAGACCTGAAAGTCATTATAATCGCAGGTATTCCTCTGAGGCCTGTTGTTAGTGGCCCATGGTGCCCACGTGAGGTTCCTCAAAATGTGTGTGAGCTGGGACTCCCTCTCCTCACCTCACTGGAGAATCGCCCTGACCCCCTTTGAAGAACTGAAACCTTCTGTGGTCCTTGTTAGCTGTGGGGACTGTAGCAAGGCCTTTGCTTAGTGAAATCATGGCTTCTCCTTGTCATCAAAATCTGGAGGCTGAGGACGCTGCTCCACTGGTAAAGCCCTTAGCATTGCAAGTGCCAAGCCCACATAAAAAAGCTGGACTTGGTATTGCAAGCCTATAATCCCAGACGGGGTGCAGCTAGCAGGTGGGCTGATGTCTCCTCTGTTTGCTAAATCTTGCTCATATCTAAATCTGTAGTGTCATCTTTAATGGTGCCAAAAAGTATGCCAGATTTTGTCCATTTCTTTCCTTCCTTTTTCCAATAGGATTTTCTTCTAATGTGTATGGATGTTTGCCTGCATGTGTGTGTATGAACCACTTGCATGCCTGGTGCTGCAGAGGCAGAGGGTATCAGGTCCCCTGGAACCAGCATGATAAACGGTTGTGAGCTGCCATGTGGGTGCTGAGATTCAAATCCAAGTCCTCTGGAAGAACAGCCAGTGATCTTAACTGCTGAGCCATTTCTCTAGCCCCTCTAGTAGAAATTTCTATAGAATTATAACTTTGGAGTCAGAGAGGTGGCCCAGAGTTAAAAGCAATTACTGCTCTTGCAGTAGACCTGAGTTTGGTTCCCAGCGTTCATGTTGGGTGGCTCATAGTCACCCCATAACTCCAGCTCCAGGAGACCCAATGCCTCTGGCCTCCAAAGGTACCTGCAAATGCACACACCACACCCACACACAGGCACATAATTAAAAATAAATTCTTGAAAAGATAAAATCACCACTTCATACATAGTGCGTGGCATAATAAAAAAAATCACATTATCACCATCACGCATGCCCAGAAAAATACAACAGACACTGTTTTCTGATGCTTTGTTTGGTTAAGCATTAGTGTTTGCTGAGATACTCTGAGCTACCTTTTTAGGAATGGCCAAAAAAGAATTTTCAACTGTTTCCTATGGTGAAGGAAAAGAAGCTTGAATTAGCAACTTGCAGCAGGCATATGAGGCGTAGCCTGGATGCAGCAGAAAGGCCGCTAATGTCTTAATGACACCACTTTCTCACTTGTAAAAACAGGCTAACATTGCCTGTCACAAGGGAGATGGCAGGAAATGTCCTCAGCTTATCAGTGGAGTGACACTTTGTTGTTAAGGATAATGATGGCAGCCACATCCTCAGCTCC
The DNA here is from genome assembly GCF_017639785.1 of Mesocricetus auratus. NCBI lineage: Eukaryota > Metazoa > Chordata > Mammalia > Rodentia > Cricetidae > Mesocricetus > Mesocricetus auratus. The sequence continues at coordinate 24,100,004 of NW_024429196.1, read as the reverse complement.
TCTCTGTAAAATCAAGAGGGGAGCCAGGTGGCTCCCATGTTTCTGTTCACACTCTGACCCACGCTGGATGATGGGGGCATTGCTTACGGCATGACAGATTTCAAAGGATCTGCACAAGTCGATAAACTTAGGCCAGACTGAGTACAACAATACAGTCATCAGACCAGACAGAGCTTCATAAAAGCACTGATCCCAGAGCCTTCCTGTGTCGCTGCATTTACCATTTGCAACCTCTCATTGTTGGCTTTTTATTTTTTTTCTTCTTTTCTCAACTGGAACCGCTCACAGCTGAGGGCCCTGTGTTTTCTTCCGGGCATGATTTGAAGGAGCTGACAGATGCGAAAGGCCGTGATTATCACACTGAAGTATTCCAGACCTGTGCTGAGGTAAGCCAACATGACAGCCAGCATTGTAAGCACGAGCACCATTGTTGTATTAAATACTGGGGTAGCCTTCGGGTTTCAGATAAGAGTCTATCTGTGGGGTCTGCTCTGGAGAATGGCTGTCAGAAGTTCTGCAGTTATTGATGAGTTCTTTATCCAAGCAATTATTTGGTTTGCACCAGCAGTTCTCAACCTGTGGGTTGTGAACCCTTTGAGGTTAAAAGACTCTTTCACAGGGGTCACATATAGATATCCTGTATATCAGACATGGACATTGAGACTCATAACAGTAGCAAAATTGCAGTTATGAAGTAGCAACAAAAATAATTTTGTGGTTGGGGTCTCCACAACACAAGGGACTGTATTGAAGGGTTGCAGCACGAGGAAGGTTGAGGACCACTGGTTAGACTTCTCAGACTTCTAAGAAGTGACTATGGGGCCTAGAGGGATGGCTCAGTGGTGAGAGCACTTGCTGTGCAATCGTAAGAGCCTACGTTAGGATTCCCAGCATCAATGTGAAAAACTGGTCATGGTCACACACACCTGCCAATAGAGGAGACCCATGAAGGTTTGCTGCTGCCAGAGTAGCCATAAACCAGTGGGCTCCGGGTTCAGTGAGAGTGTCGGGCTTAAGGGAGTGGGACAGACTGATGGAGCAGGAAAACCTCCTCTGACCTTTATGCACGCACGTACGCGCATGCAGACAGACAGACAGACAGAGAGACTAAAACAAAATTGTCAGTGGAAAAGAAAACATTCATATATAGAAATAACTATAATGCTTCTAAATTCTTAGCCAATTCTTCTAAGTATCACCTCCAAAGAAGAAAATTAACCTCATCAATTTTATTTTCTGTATGTAGATGTCTGACGCTGACATCAAGTGTCTTCCTCAGTTGCTTGTGTTTTGAGATTGGTCTTTCATTGAAGCTAAAGCAAGAGCTCCTAACTGCTGAGCTATCTCTCCAGCCCTACCCCAGTTGCTTTTGAGGGAATGTGCCAATGGACTAAGGACCTCCCACAAGACCACACTCCCACTGGCTCAGTCATCTTCTGATGACAACACCCTGAGAGAAATCTTTAAAGTATGGACTTTTGGAGAACATCCACCCGAGCCATAGTAACCATCTACTTTTAAAATTGTTTAATTTATTATTGTTGTTATCGTTATCATCATCATCATCAGTGTGTGTGTGTGTGTGTGTGTGTGTGTGTATGTGTGTTACGGGTGATTGAACCAAGGACAGCACACTTGTGAGGCAAGCACTCACGGAGTGAGTTAGCTCCCCCTCCTAGCCATTATAACCTTCCAGGACCACCATCACATTACAGTTTGTACCTGACTCTAGTGCCTGGATATATAATTGGTTATTTTAAGGGGAAAATGCTGACAAATATCAAATGTTTATGAATATAAAAGACAAGTTTCCCAGGCAAAACTCTTCAAATCTGTGAAGGTCGTTTTCTTTCTATTGCTGCCTTGGGGAAAAGCCCAGATGTAGTTCCTGTCTCCCCTCCCAACTTGCCAAGGTTCAAAGAGCAATAATTTAGAAATCGAAGTTTCCATGGCAACACAATCTGTTTAGAGTGTCATGAAAAAAATAAGCTTCAAATGTAAGTCAGAGCTCTGGCCCTTTATGGTGGTAGGGGTCACACGAACATGGCTTTCTCTCCTCTCTGTGCCAAAGGCTCAGTCTCAGGAATTTTGCTTATTTTTATGACAGTAGGGTGTCCTCCCTCCCTGTTTTAATGGAATTGAGAGAGTATGCTATACCGCATGGTAATTTGAGAAGTAATTACTAAGGAAATTACCTTCAAGTCCCCTTCCCACCTTAATTTTCCCAGGAAGCACCAAATACCAATTTCAGACTTTTAACACAAGGGCTGCCCAGGGGTACAGAGAACTGACAGTTTGTGAAGGGTTTAGCTTGCTCCCCAGGAACAAACCCCACAGTTCTCCATGTGGTGGGCAGGGGAGGCAGGAAGCAGGAGGAGGCCAATGGCCTCAGACTTCACTGCCACCAACTTCCCATCATGCTCTGGCCTTAAGTGAATGACTCCCCACCCACCCAGCTTCATGTCCTTGTTGCTAAGTAGGTCTGTTTGCTCATGGGCTTCTCCAAAACCAAACTCTACAAGTCTGCTTCGCTGTGGAGACGTATTGTAAGTTGATGGTTTTGCGTTTTCTGCCTAGACACTGATGAACTAGTGCATGAGAAACGTGCTCTGTGGGGTCAGTCATGTAACATGGCAGGTACACAGCTCTTCACACTTCATGGAAATGAAATGGGTGTATTTGTCCTACAGGTCATGATGCTGATACGGAACCACCCGGTCCCCATCATTGCCATGGTCAATGGCTTGGCCACAGCTGCCGGCTGCCAGCTTGTTGCCAGCTGTGACATTGCCGTGGCAAGTGACAAGTCCTCTTTTGCCACCCCTGGGGTCAACGTTGGGCTTTTCTGCTCCACCCCTGCAGTTGCCCTGGGGAGGGCAGTGCCCAGAAAGGTAACTGAACTGGCTGTCAGTACTCATAGTTTGCAGAATTAGCTTAGGAAAAGTACCTATAAGGGAGTGGGGAGTTCAATCCCCAGAGTCCACATAAAACAGCCAGGTGCAGTGGTGTACACTTGCAATCCTGGCACTGGGAAGGCAGGCACGGGTGGATCCCTGGAGCTTGCTGACTACCGGGTGAGCTCCCGGCCAGGGAGAGACCTTGTCCTCTCTACACAAACACCACCAGGTGTATTGTACTTGAGAAACACCGCCAGAAGTTAGCCTTGGCTTTTACACACACACACACACACACACACACACACAGAGGCACGCACGCGCACACACACACACACCATACACACACACCACACACACCACACACGCACACACACCATACACACACACTCACTCACACACACACATGCACGCACGTGCACACATACCACACACATGCACGCCACACACACCATACACACACAGCACACAAACCACACACACACTCACTCACACACACACAAACATGCACGCACGCACACACCACACACATGCACACCACACACGCACACACACACCACACACACACCACACACACCACACACACTCACACACACGCACACACACGCACACACACACCACACACACACCACACACACACACTCACACACACACGCACACACCACACACACCACACACACTCACACACACGCACACACACGCACACACCACACACCACACACACTCACACACGCACACACTCACACACACACTCACACACACTCACACACACGCACACACCACACACATGCACACCACACACACACACTCACACACACACACACGCACACACGCACACACAGTATCTTCTATCTTCTATATCGGACATTCTGCCCAAAGGCCTCTAGTGTTCCTTCCGTGCTGGGGAAAGAAGAGCTCACTGCCTGTTCCTCTGCAGCATCAAACACAAAGCATCAGTGTGTGAACTTACCACGTTTCAATCTTACAAGTCCTCAGTATGACTATTTAGGTTTTTCATTTTCAGGAAAACATAGCCTTTGTGTAATCTTATTTGAAATGCAATTGAAACCATTTTGTTACACTAAAGTCTGCCCACGGGACAGTAAGCAGCTTGCTGGCACAGTGCCAGTGTCCAGGGGCTGTATCTCTGGCTAATGACCTCTTGACAACCTTCCTCAGTCCAGAAACGATTTAAAGGTGCTGATTTACGGTGTTGAGTTCACAACGGTTAGACAAGGACTGTCCTGTCCATGCTATGTGAATCCGCCCAGGGAGCAGCTGTATGTCAGAGCTGTCTTGTCATTACAAATGACTGTCAAGGCCATTTTCCTTGTAAAGCTTTCTTCCTTCCGCAGCCTCACAGAATAGCATTTAGTGAACATCCCTGAAGTGGAAAACAACAGTGTCTGTTCTAGGAAAAAGTCATTCTGTTCTCAGTGGGAAATCTGGAAAAGGAGGGGCAAAACCATATATGCAGCAAGCAAAGAAGTGAACTGCTTCCTAGAATGGATTATCTGTTTTGAAACAACTACAAAAATTAACAGCGTCTCACATGCCTGAGGCACAAAAGAAATGAGACCCAAAGGGAATCTAGCAGTAGTGGTAAGCCGTTCCGGGGGGGACTATTTTTTCTTCCATAGAACCTGTTACTTCTTGCAGGAACATGTGCCTGTAGGGAGATTCTGTGGTTAATCCAAGGCAACGTGCTGACAACAGCTACCTGCTGCAATGGTTTGCTCAAATGTCTTCCAAAAGGGGCTGTTTGTGCTTATTCTAAGATAGACATTTGCCTTAACTGCATCCATATTTATTTAGCGACTATTTCTTAGGTCATTGCTTTTTTCCCAGACGTTAAAATAAGATGTATTGCAAGTCTCTGGTCTGACTCACAGACTGAGTCAGGCGTTGGTGGCTCATGCCTTTAATCCCAACATTCAGGAGGCAGAGGCAGGCGGATCTCTGTGTGTTCGAGGCCAGTCTGGTTACAGAGCAAGTTCCAGAACAACCTCCAAACCAATACAGAGAAACCCTGTCTTGAAAAACAAAACAAAATTCAGACTCATAGACTGTCTTGTAACTGCAAATAAAACAATGAAGCCTTTCATAGCAAGAAGTTGCTATACTGGTTTAGTCTCTTCTAACATGTGACTTTCTGAAAGGTTCTATGGTCAAGGCATTTAAAACCTTTAAATCAGTCCTATTGTCAGGAAAACCTTCTAAATCAGGACTTATCAAAATTCCTAGAAACTCCATACTGGATCATGTTTATCAAACTTTATATGTGTTTTTTTAACAGAGAGGGGAAATGTAGCCAAAATATCCCTTAAGTTCCATGGAAGCTGAATTCTCGGAACAATATTGCACAATGTCCAGCGTGACAGATGAGGGGGCAGGGACATTGTGAGAACTAGGATCGCTTTTTCATCCCAAAGATATTTTTGTCTGGCCTGGAGCTGGGGAGAAGGCTCAGTTAGCAAGTGTCTGCTACTCAGGCTTGAGGACCTGAGTTAGATCCCAGAACCCATGGATCAAAGCCAGGTCTGGTGGTATACACTTGGAGTCCCAGAACTGGGGAGGCAGAAACAGGAGGTGCCCTGGGGCTCGCTGGCCAGCCAGTCCAAGCAGCAAGCAACTTCCCCCTCCTCCCAGGGCTCTGTTTCAAAACACAAGGTAAACAACTCCTGAGTAACAACACCGAAGGTTGACTTCTGACCTCTGAACCCACATGCACCCACAAATGAATATACACGCATGCCACAAATGCATATACACACATGCCACAAATGCATGCAGGATCATGTCCTACTCAGATCTCTGGTCTCTCTTCATGTTCTGACCCAAGAAGAAGACTGAACACCCACCCATGCATGTGCTGGTGATAGGTGACTGTCCCTGTGTTTATCCAGAGAAACAAACTGGTGCCTTTGCAAACTGTCCTGGACAGGCTCTGCCCTTTCCGCAGAGTTTAGAACAGCATGTGATGGACTCTAGTTCCCTCTGCTGGACACTCCTGGAAACTGCTCCACCGTGTTGAAAAACAATGAAGTTTGCTGGGCAAAAGTCATACAGTTGAGCTTGCTATGCCAGGACATGAATTATTCACCTTATTTTTAAAGTATTTCTCTTTTGAATGAATTAAATAATGCATCTTCATTGTGCCATATAAATGCCCTGCCCATCCCAGTCGCTCCCTTCTGCAGCTAGAACTGGCCACACACATTCAGAGCCAGTGCCTCCGGCAGTGGGTATCCCAGGAGAGCTGGAGAAAATACGAGTCCCTTTCCCAACACCAGTCCCTTTGCCACAGTAGAATCCCTGCTTCCATTTCCCTACCCACTTGACTGTGTGTCTGCACACTTGTTTCCTGCCCATCTAACCCAGAGTGGGATTTCAAAGCCAGAAAGAGAGTTGCACCCTCACTCAGACCAGAGCCCCCAGAAACTCCACCTGACACATACTGGTTAGCAGCGATTCATGTGCCCAACATAATGTAGGAAATACAATTTGAAAGCACCTAAGCATCTTAGTGGCTTTTCTCAGGTTCGCCGTGAGAGGAGGCCAGTGATCTAGTGTGATCTAGTGTGATCTCGTGTGTCTGTTGTGCATACCTGGTGGTGACTTTTCTCAGGTTGGCCAGTGATCTAGTGTGATCTCGTGTGTCTGCTGTGCACACCTGGTGGGCTTTGCAGCGTATCCTCCCCTCCACCACCTCACCTCTCTTCCTCCACCTGCAGCCCGTAGTCTCTGGGAGACAGAGACCATCATTATAGCCTGAATGTGTTATCCCCCAAGTTCCTATGGTGAAATGCAATCACCACCTTCAGAGGTGGGGCCTGGGGAAGCAATCCTGAGGCCAAGGGTAGAGCCTCGTGCTGGAAAGAACTGCTGGTTGCTGGCTCCCCCCGTTTTCTTCTTTGTAAGGACACGGTGATATTTCAGTCTCTGGACCTGGAAGCAGGTTCTCACTGGACACCAATTCCGAGGATGCCTGGAAGTTAGGTTTCCCAACCTCCAGCATGCAAGATGTTCTGTTCCTTCTAAACCACACAGTTTATGGCATTTTGTTCCGGAAGTCTGGATAGACATGGGACCCACCCAAAAGATAAGCAGAGAACCCCAGAATTCTGCAGCACACAGTCCTCTCATATGTGGGACGATTCTACTTTTATTGACCTGTACAGGAGCTGTGACGCCTATAAGCCCGCCATGCTAGGCTCTGTATCTGGTCTGTGAAGATGCTTATGGCCCTTCATGTCCCCATAACGTGTTCTTGTGGGAAGTGGCCTCTGTACTGGTTTGCAGAAGGCTATGAGCTTGTTCCAGTGGCATTCACAGTGGACCTCATCAGACAGGCTGTCTTTCTGCACGTGGCCTTTAAAGGGGTGGGCAGAAGGGATCTCCTGGGTTGCCTGATCAAATCTGTGGAGTCTCCACCCATTCTGGACTACTTGTATTTTCTTGGCTCTTGGAACGATCTGATCTTCTCCCCTGCAGGGAGTTAGGGTGTTGACAACACCAAGGGGTGATAGATGACATGTCATTTGTGGAAGCAGATGTCTGGGCTGAGGCGTGCAGGTAAGTCCAGAGAGTGACCATCTCAGTACAGGGAAACAGAGATAGGGCCTGGAGAAGTCATGGAATGTGAAGAGTGCTTTAATGACCTCGCTTGTTCTTCCCTCAGGTGGCCCTGGAGATGCTTTTCACTGGGGAGCCCATTTCTGCTCAGGAGGCCGTACGCCACGGCCTCATCAGCAAAGTGGTGGCAGAGGAGCAGCTGGAGGAAGAGACCATGAGAATAGCCAAGAAGATCGCCTCTTTGAGCCGCCCCGTGGTGGCGCTGGGCAAGGCCACCTTTTACAAACAGCTGCCCCAAGACCTTAGAACGGCATATTACCTTGCCTCCCAGGCCATGGTGGACAACCTAGCCCTGCAGGACGGACAGGAAGGAATCGAGGCCTTCATCCAGAAGAGAAAGCCCGTCTGGTCATACTGAGCCAGCATGAGGCGTGCAGCCAACAGTCAATGCTGAAAGTCCTCGCCTTTTCAATCCAATCACTCTCAGTTGTAAGAGATGTCAGCCAGTCTTCCTAACTCTGATGTTGGTTTCCCAGTGTGTGCTCTATGTGATTAAAAGCCACGATTCTGTGGGGAATGAATATGGGGGGGGGGGGGTAAATGAAGTGTTAGGTCAGAGCCTGCAGCACCTGAAATGAGGTGACAATCGAGAGAGGCATGAAGGAAGGATACCACCCCCCCTCTTCGGTACTTTCCTTAAGGTTGCTCATGACAAGCTGAACATTTCAAATCTCCACGAGATCATCTCCACACTGAAAATCTTGATTCTATCAGGAAATAATCATGCCTGTGGCTTTGGAAAACTCCTATGTGATCTGAATAAATTAAATATTTATAGGGTTGGGTCGGTCATTTCTAAGCCACTGCAAGCTGAGAAAGAGGAGTAACATCGTCTTTGTGTGTTGGCTCTGAGGGGCATGGAGCAAGGACCACGTGCCTTTAACCAACATCCTTGCCCCCGTCACTTTAAACCAATGGGTAAAATCAGTCGGAGCAGCGAGAGGACCCAGAGCAGGTCCTGCCCACTGAGTCACTTTCTCCATACACAGCTCTGAACCACACTCCGCATCTGGTAAAACACTCAGACTGACAACAGTCACTGAGCTCTCCGGTCGAACCAATGTTTAGGCCTAGTCATATGTTTCCGCTTCTGGTCTAATGCAGCCCAAGAAGTGATCAAAATTTCCTTATCTGTAAACTTGATCATGAATCAATACCTATCTGTCTGTCTCCTCTCTCTCCTTCCCCTCCTTCCTTCTTCCTACTGCTAGGGATTGAACTCAGAGCCTTGGGTACACTAAGCAAGTCCTCTGCCACTGAGCCACACCCGAGTCCTGATTTGTTACTGTTGTTGTCAATTTTAGTCACCTAAGAGTAGACTAGAACCAAGCACACTGGCATATTCCTGTAATCACATCAACTCGGTAACCTGAGGCAGGAGGATCACACGTTCAAGGCCAGACTGCATAATTTAGCAAGACACTGTCTCAAAACAAAAAATTCAAAAGGCAAAGAAGTAGCTTGGTGTTCACTAGTGTAGCATGGATTAGGTCTGGGGTTTTTATCCCCAGCACCAGAGAGGGAGGGAGGGGGAGGGAGAGAGACACAGAAAGACAGACACAGACAGAGACTGACTGACTTGTATAGTTCTAACCTGTGGTTTCTATCTAGTTGCTGGGGTAGAAGTGGCTTGTGGTATGGATGTCCCCAGATACCATTGTTACAGACCTCCCTTGGGATATGTAGTTGTTCCCTTCTCTAGGTTTTATATGCCAGAAAAACAGTTTGTTGTAAAAGTGCCCCATGAGCAGAAAACCAGCTGAGCGGCCATCCCCTGCAGACCCCAAATGTGCCAAAAGTGGCTCTGCCCGCTCCCACCGCCCTCAGTAGGCCTGGGGAGCATACTGGTCGCAATGATCCCCATCTCAAGGGAGTCTGTGAGGCCGGGTGTCACCTTTGTCCAAGGACAAACGGTGGGCCTGGAGTCTGAGGATTCCAACATGTCTGCTTGCTAAAGCCATTGTTTCCAGTCCCCTGGCTGCACTGTCCTGTGGGAAATGTTCCAGATCATTAGACCATAATCCAGAAAGGAAAATGTTTAGTTCCCAATGCACACACTTGCTCTCTCGGGGAGCTCAGTTGTGTGATGCTAGTCTGAATTGGTTCCCGGAGGCTGAGCACAGTTTGGAACTGTTTCTTCAGGAAGTTGCCCTGATTGGGCGGGATACACACTATGTTCCTCTCTCACTGTCCCCAGAGATGGTCTGAGCCTGACCTGAACTCAAGGACAAACGGCTGTCCTGTTCTGCAACACTGTCTCCATGCAAGAGAGTGGAAGACATGCTCCTATCTTAGGGACTTTGCCAGCTCACAAGAGACACTGGGTCTGTTAACTGGCAGGGCACTGGTGGGGATTTTACTACTAGGCAATGGACGGTGGGCTCACATTTCTTTTTTTTTTTTTTCTTTATTCTTTTTGGTTTTTTTCGAGACAGGGTTTCTCTGTGGCTTGGAGGCTGTGGGCTCACATTTCTAATCTAAGGACTGGCTACGGCGGTTAGTCTAAAAGAAATGGACCCCCACTGTCTGCTCCTCTTTGGTGCCCCCACTGAGAAAATTACTGCCTGGCGGGTGCTGGACCACACTGATGGGAAAGAGGGTGGTAGACACTATGCAGACATTTGACAAATGAAAAGGAAATGCTGTTTCCATATGAGCAAACACTGCTCCGTCAAATCACAAACTCCTCAGGCATCTAGGCTGGCTCCCCAGCCTATGAGCTGATGTGCAATTGATGACTAGTTATAAATATCAGTAGTCACTGGGGCAGAAAACAATCCAGGAAGAAATGTGCCACACACCCTCAGCATCAGATAATCTATCCCAAGGCTAACATCGTTCTCAGTTTATTTGTATCTGTTCCCTTTTACCAGGATGTCAATGAAAACTTCCTGCTAGCCACACATGGTGACTTTGAAAAGTCTATTATACTCATCTTTCCCTCGGCACCATTTACCTCTGGGGAGCTTAGCTGAGCTGAGCCTAGCAGGCCACACCCTAGCAGTCAGTGCCAATCAAGTTGGTAGAATGGAAATTCACTTCTGCCAGCCCCAAGTAAGGCACGGGTCAAAGGTTGGCTTGGCCCCTGGAAAATAGAAACAGGCAAATGACAGAACATCGGAGACTTCAGGAGAGCCCAAAGCCATCCCAGGCAGCCCTAGAATTAAAAATCAGAATTCTCAGCGTCACACTAGGCCAACAGAGGGGAACATTCTGGTTTCTGTTGCTCTAAAAACATTCCTTACAGGATTTCCAGATGATTCTGCCATACACTAACTTTGTGACTACCTGCACTGGTGGTGTAAGCAACAAGTCAAGTCCTCCCAACAGGGTTCAGCAAGATGTCTTAGCAAATAGGGCACTTGCCCCCTGTTGTGGTTTGAATAAAAATGGCTTCCATGGGCACTATTAGGTGTGGCCTTGCTATCTCTCCAGCTCCATGTCCACCTACATACCATCATGCTTCCCACCAAGACCACTGTTGACAGAGTTTCTGCCCCACCTGGTCCCACAGCCATTTAGGCCCAAATAAACACACAGAGGTTTATATTAATTGTAAACTGCTTGGCCAGTGGCTTAGGCTTCTTATTGACTAGCTCTCTCTTAATTATTAACCTATTTCTATTTCATCTATATATTTCCATGGGGTCTTGGCTTACTGGAGAATGCACTGAGTCCTATCTTTCAGGTAGCTACATGGCAGCAACTTCCTGGTGGCTCTCTCTCTGCCTTTCTCTTCCCAGCATTCTCCTTGTCTGGTAAATCCACCTATACTTCCTGCATGGCTACTGGCCCATCAGCGTTTTATTAAACCAATAAGAGAAACTATATTCACAGCACACAGGCAGGACATCCCCCAACAGTCAATAATGGACTAAGCCTCTGAACTGCACGCAACCTGCAATTGTGTTTTCTTTTACAAGAGTGACTGTGGTCATGGTGCCTCTTCACAGGTATAACCCTAACCTGGTAACCCTAGCTTGATCCCCAGGACACACATGGTAGAAAGAGAGAGCAGATCCCCAAGTTGTCCTCTGACCTCCACACACACTCCATAGTGTGCGTGTGTTTGTGTGTTCATGTTCTCTCTCTCTCACACACACACACAAATAAGCAAGTAAATAAACAAGTAAATATAAAGTTGAAGTAATGTACTATGCATAATGAAATCATGGGCAATTGCGATTGGTCTGGAAGGAATGAAGAAAAACCTAAGGGAGCCCAGAATCCTCTTAAAATCCTCATACAGGCCCCAGGTGTTGCTGCCTTTGGATGACCAATCCATTAAACATCAGAATATACTCACTGCTATATTTCATTTCTTTTATTTAGGAGAAAGCATTAAACAATTTGATATTTAAATTTGTCTTAATTAAAGGTCATGATTTCTTGGCAAACAAGTATAATGATGTGTTAAACTCTGCTATTGAAGTTGATATATATTTTGTCAACATTTAAGAAAATGACAAATTTTCATCTTGCAAAGATTTTTCTTTCATCATTAAAGTTATTTTTCCTTTTCTATGTGTAATATATGTGGTGTGTATGTGTGTGTACACGTGTGTACATGGGCATGGAACTGTCCACTTGTGTTTTGCGGACAGACCTAAGCTTTGCCAGTTGAAGAGAGTGGCTAGCCAGCAAGCTCGCCCTTTGGCTTGCCTCAGCCTTCCCAGTCTAAACACTATGGTTATAAACATGTTCCACCATGCCTGGCTTTTTACATGGGTTGTGGGGAATCAAACTTAGGTTATTATTCTTACGCAGGAAGAACTTTGCTAACCCAGCCATTTCCTCCAGTCCTCAAAGTTTATTTTTTGAAAATGCCCCACAGACATGCCCACAAGACAATCTGATGGAGACAATTCCTCAAATGAGGTTCCCTCTTCCCGGATATGTCAAGATAACAAGCAATAGTAGATACAGGGAAATGACTTTTTTCTCATGTCCCAGATGACAGTTCATGAAAAGCTGGTAGACCATCTGGGCTGTGTGTACTGTGTCTCTTGGATGGAATGTCAGCCCATTCTGGCTGCACAGTGAATTGTTATTCGTGACAATGCCTTAGCGCAGCACAGACCTTCAGAGTCATTTGCTATATGTTAAACGTTGCCAGTGTATAGTTTCTCTTAGTCCACAAGGCAATCCAGATGGATTTCCTGCAGTGTTCAGTTCCGAATCAGTTTTAGAGAATAAAGCATGAATTAAATTGCTGTTTTCCTTTTCAAGCCAGGGAAGTCGGTTGGTATTTCTCTTTAAATGGAAATTGACATGTGAGGATGGCACCACTCCACTTGGGTAAAACCAGACTTAGAGAGTTTGGGCTTGTTTTGGTAAAGCAGAACTAATGCGCATTTTAGTCTCTAAACACTCAGCTTCTAATGGTATAACGATCTTCAGAGAGAAATAAGAAAATGGGAGCAGGGCGGTGGTGGTGCACGCCTTTAATCCCAGCACTCGGGAGGCAGAGGCAGGCGGATCTCTGTGAGTTGAGGCCAGGCTGGACCAACAGCCTCCAAAACAATAGAGAGAAACCCTGTCTCGTTAAAAAAAGAAAGAAAGAAAGAAAGAAAGAAAGAAAGAAAGAAAGAAAGAAAGAAAGAAAGAAAAAAGGAAGGAAGGAAGGAAGGGTTGAGATAGCTAAGATTTCTTCTTGCATTTATGTAAACCTTGAACCTGAATGACGACGATGTTCTCTGCATCGTCATCTCACAGAGATTTCTGTGTTAGCCGGGAGACTAGGGAGATAGCTCATTTGGCAAAGCACAAGTTAAACAAGCGTGAGGACCACCATGTGTGGTAGTGTGCTACTGAAATCCTAACACTTAGTAGGCAGAAGCAGGAGGATCTCTGTGAGTTCAAGGCCAGCCTGTGCTACAAAGTGAGTCCCAGGACTGACAGGAAGACAGAAGAGAGACTCTGTCTCAAAAAATAAGAAACAAAAAAAGAAGTATGGGGACCTGAGTTCAGATCCCCCGAATCTACATAAAAAAGTAAATCTCAGGCAAAGTGTTACACACCTGCAGTCCCGGCATTGACTAGGGACACTGGAGGGATCCTGGAAGCTTGAGGGCCAGCTAACAAAGGTCCTGACCAGTGAGAGATGCCCTCTGATACAGACGTACCTGGTACCAAGTCCAGAGAGAGAAGCGTTTCCTCCCAGCTAGAGAGCCAGAAGTTTCACGAAGGCTGTCTGGAGGAGTAACTGTGGACCAGGGAGATATGAACCAAGGAAGAAGGCAGGAGAAGGCATGAAAGGGTTAAGTATGTGATGTCTACTAAGGAGGCCATGGGGGCATGTGGATTAGGGCAGAGTCAGATTCCCAGAGTTAAAAGCCATAGGGTTTAAACTATTCCTGTTAAGCAGTGGGGGAGCCTTGTATGATTTCTAATTGAGAAGTAGGATCAAAATAGGGAAATTCCAGCTTGTTTTTAATGGAAGTTCATTTTAAATTTATGATTTGGTGCAACATCAATCTTATGTGTTAATCTCCGTTCTCTGAATTTCCATCCAGCTGCCTTCTAAACAGAAAACCCCATGAGCATGGCTCCACAGGAGCATGTGAGCTTTCAGGATGAGGGGCATCTACCTTGGTGTGGAACTTACACATGCATTCTGTCAAGCTGACTCAATGCCTTGTCTAAAAGTTTGCTACCATCGCGACACTAGCAGGCCATTTAAACAAAACAGACAACTGATAGCTAGGATTTTCAAAACACTCCTCTTATTAATATATTAAGTATCTTTCAGTATTCCCAGACTAGTTGGTCATAGGGTCTTCCAGTTTTAATTTTTAAAAATATTTTATTTATTTATGTATTGTGAATATAGTCTTCTGCCTGCATGTCAGCAGAGGGCATCAGATCTCATTCAAGGTAGTTGTGAGCCACCATGTGGTTGCTGGGAATTGAACTCAGGACTTCTGGAAGAACAGTCAGTGCCCTTAACCACTGAGCCATCTCTCCAGCCCCCCAGTGTTAATTTTATCTATATGGTTTTTCTGTCAGACATTTGATCATCATCATACAAGGATTTCCAGGCTTTGAGAAGAGGAATACTTTCCCTCAACACAGCAGACAAGGGTTTATAGCCTCGTAATTTATAAGTTAAAAGGCAGTATAACCCAGGTGTGATACAACACATCTGTAATCCTGGCACCTGGGAAGCAGAGGCACAAGGATCATAAGTTCAAAGCTAATATGGACTAAGTAACAGGTTCAAGCCCAGCCTAAACTATACAAGGAGACCTTGCCTCAAAAAAAAAACCAGTGGTTGAAAGTGGATAGGATGGGAACAGAACCTTGAGGATGCAACCGTACACAAAGAACTACAGGCAACAAAGGAATGTTCAGAGTGGGAGAGATAGTCTTCCCTAGGGAAGAGCACACAGGTTGGTTATACAATACAAAATGGTCAGCCCTGACACCCACAGCTAAACACCGAGCTGAACTCCTGGAATCCAGCTGCAGAGAAGGAGGAGTGATGAGCAAAGGGGTCAAGATCAGGCTGGAGATACCCACAGAAACAACTGACCTGAACAAGGAGAAGCTCATGGACCCCAGACTGATAGCTGGGAAAACAATTCAGACCTCCTGAACGGGGTTGTCAGTTAGGAGACCTGGGAAATCTATGGGGCCTCTGATAGTGAATCACTCTTTATCTCTAGTATACAAATTGACTTTGGGAGCCCATTCCACATAGAGGGATACTCTCTCAGCCTAGACACATGGGGGAGGGCCTAGGCCCTACTTCAAATGATATGACAGACTTTGAGGATCCCCCATGGAAGGCCTTACCCTCCTGGGGGAGCAGAAAGGGGATGGCATGAGGGAGAGGTGGGGGGAAGAGGAGGGAGAGGAAACTGGGATTGACACGTAAAACAAGATTGTTTCTCATTTAAATTTAAAAAAGAAGAAAAAGATGTCAAAAATACAAGTGACAATGTAGACTGAGCAGAAATAAGTATGTATATACATAGACTTATATGCATGTAATAACAATCAATGAAAGAAGAGGTCATGAATTTTAAAGAACACAATGAAGGATATATGGAAGTGTTTGGAAGGTGAGAATGGAAAGGGGAAATGATGTAATTATAATATAATATAAACAAGAAAAGAAAAATAAAACAAACCAAAGAACTGACACTATAACTCAGTATTAGGGCCTAGCATACATAAGACCATGCCCTCAATCACCATTCCCTCAAAACCAGGGGAGGCCAGTATAAAGTTATTCCTTATTTGGGGAAATACATTCTAAATTTGGCTAGAACAAGAATTAAAAAAAAACATAAACCAGAGTTGTAAACAGAACAGTGTATCACTGTGATAGAGGACACAAAGGCCTTCTTCATCTTAACAGTGGCATCTACAAAATCTTTAAAAGCAAGTGATGTTACAATCCCTTGTGAAGACAGAGGCAGGCTTTGTTTTATGAATGAAAACAATAGTGCACATTTATAAAATACAGGATTACATGTAATTCACTGTATTCTGCCAGCATTATTATTGTTATTTTGTTTTTTCGAAACAGGGTTTTTCTGTATTGCTTTGGAGACTGTCCTGGAACTCTTTTTGAAGACCAGGCTGGTCTCGAACTCACAGAGATCCACCTGCCTCTGCCTCCCAAATGCTGGGACTAAAGGCATGCGCCACCACTGCCTGGCTCAGCATTAATTATTTTAGAAGAGAATAGGGGTGTCTAGAAGAAGAGGCTTCACTTTTACTATATATATTTTAGGTTGACAGGACTCCTCAGGATGATAGAATTATTGGTTCTTTTAAAAATAATATTTACTACATTAGGGAGCTGGGAAGAGGCTAGGTCAGTTAAAGTACCTGATTCATAAACATGAATACCTGAGACTGTGTTCCAAGCATCCATGTAAATTGGCCAGGGTGACAAAGATCTGTGTTCCAGCCCATGGAGAGATGTTGGGGGTAGATGGCATGGGTACAGGCAGATTCCTAGATCCACAGATATGAAGTTTCGAAAAGAAATAAGGTAGATGCTATTAAGAAACACACCCAATGTAAACCTCTAGTCTACATATGCACACATGTAACTGGATATGCACATTGCGTATATGCATACATACACCTACACATACATAGCAGACACATACACAGCACACATAAACACATGCACACATGCACAACACATACACACACACACACACACATAGCACTAGAAAGATATGATTCTCATGCCATGAAATGAACCCACTTAAGATACACAATTCAATGATGGGCGGTAGTGGTACACACCTTTAATCCCAGCACTTGGCAGAGGCAGGTGGATCTCTGTAAGTTCAAGACCAGCCTGATCTACAAAGTAAGTTCAAGGACAGCCAGGGATGTTACACAGAGAAATCCTGTCTCAAAATAAACAATAAATAAATAAATAATAAAAAATATATGCAATTCAATTATTCTTACCCATAGCTTTATAGTGTAACACAATCAATTCTCGAGTGTTTTCATCGGCCCTGTATTAGTTACTTTTCTTGTTGCTGTGACAAAATGCCCAAAAAGAAACTTAAGGAGGGAAGGGCTGATTTTGCCTTATAGTTCTAGGGGACATACTCCACCATAGCAGGGAAGGCATGATGGCAGGACCCTGAGGTAGTCAGTCACAGGAAGTGGGATGGACTAGAAAACCTCAAGGCTTACCTCCAGTGACCCTCTTCCTCCTGTGAGGGTCCACTTAGACCTCCCCAGACAGAGCCACCAGCTCTGGTATGTTCAGACACAGAGCACACCGGGCTATCTCACTGTAAAACCTGCAGTCACTGCCCGGATGCTTCCCAGCCGTTCATCCCTGAGCTGGTTAGGAGACCTGCTTCTGCGATCCTGACTCGCCCATCCCTGCCCGCCATCTGTGAGACCAACCAAGCTCTCCTACTTGTTGCCTGGGATCACTTTCCAAAGAACTCTCCCCCACACAAGTCCCTCCTTCAGTATGGTCACCAGGAATCAAGCCAGTCAAGAAGCTAGGTGACACTTGGCTGTCAGTAAATATCCCTCTCTCTTAGGAAAAAAACCCGTTTTCATCACGAAGGCGCGCCGTCATGAAGCAATGGGACTGGCTAAAGTGAGCAGCGTTGGCAGCGGGAGTGACAGAAACACAGAGGAATCCATTCGGCTTGTGAAGCTTCACTCCTGCGAACCTTTCAATCCGGGCCACCACATAGACCGCCACGTGACTGAGCTAGAGCCGCGACCACTGTTGGTATCCAATACAGAATCCCCTGACCAAAGGCTAGAGTGGCCTCCTTGTCGATAATCCCCCCGAAATAAAAAAGTGAAAACTACCCAGGTGAGCCGCCCTTCGGAGTTACAGGCTCTGTGGAGGCGTCCTCGGTGGTGCTGAGAAGGCAGTGCCTTGTGCTGGCCCCAGATCCCTTCCAGACTCCCCTTGAGAAGGAATTTATGAGCTACTGCATTTCCACTCCCTTCCTTGGCATTTATTGGCTTTTTGATGAATGTTAGAGCAATTTTTCTGTCAACAGCTTCTCATTAGGGGCCTGGCGATGTTCGTTCTGACCATTATTTTGCTCAATATCGCGCCTGGTCACTGCGAGCAGAAGAGGTCCCACTTAGAAGCCATCCATCTTCGCAGCAGCAAAGGCTCCAATAATCCACTTCCCGACCCCGCAGCGGTGACAGCTTCCCTGGGGCGTGCACAGGGAATTGAGACAAACAGCCAGGCTGCCATGAATCGCACATCTCCAATCCTTCGCCTCTGTTCTCCTTTAAAGACTGACTTTCAGCTCCGATTCTGTTTCTTTTTAAAATAAATTGCGGGGCGCTTGGTGGTGGAATAATCACCAGGACTTCCTTGTGAGGGGTGATGTGATCTTATAGGAAATGAAGAAGCTACCTTGGTGTCACCTAGAGAGCTAGCAGGTATTGGGAGCGAGTGCCTGCTGTCCCTAACAGGCTGGTTATGTAGCCTTCAGTGCACTGTCTTGACATAATTGTGGCAGAGAAAAGCATTCGGAGGCCTTCCTGGCACTTCTGCATTCTTAAGCATCAATATCTACTTTAATGTGTCCCCACCATCATCCCTACCAGAAGGCACGGGAATCTAACCTGGAATGGCACATCTCAAAAACATGTTTTGTGAATTCCAAACACATGGAAAAATTTAGAGAAATTGCAAACAAAACTACCTTGGATTCATTACCCCATTTTAACAATAATCAGTTTATGAGCAACCTCCCCCCTTTTCCAACCACCTCTCCCACACCCAAGACTTTTGTAAAGCAAGCCCTGACTACATTTTAATTTTTATAAGAGGGTACTTGTAGCAATATTCTGTTTATGATCTAACAAATAAAGCTTGTCTGAAGATCAGAGCCCAAAGCTAGCAACACTGGTCAGCCATAGAGGCTAGGCAGTGATGGCACACCTTTAATCCCAGAAGCCACACAGTTAGTCACAGAGGCCAGGCAGTGGTGGGACACACCTTTAATCCCAGCACTGGGGAGACAGAAACAGATGAATGTCTGTTAGCTCAAGGCCACCCTGAGCTACATGAAATTGATCCAGTCTAAAAGAGAAACAGAGCTCACACAATGTTGATCCCAGCACTTGGGATCCCACGCCTTTAATCCCAGCACTAGAGAGGAATATAAGGCGGGAGGAGACAGATGCAGTCTGGAGCAGTCTGAGGAATAGGACAGTCTGAGGGCTGGTGGAGACAGATGCAATCTGGAGATGCAGTCTGAGGACAGGATTGCCCTTTCGAGCTTCTTCAGGTAAGCTTTATTTGTTAGATCCTAAACAAAGTATCAGCACAGGTACTAATGTCTGACCACGTCTCAAGCACAGTTTAACAGTACCTCTCTGAGAACATGGTCCTCCAAAGGGGCAATTTTCACCAAGGATCTCGGGATACCCCCTCTCCAGGAAACCATCCAAGAGATGAACTCCTAGATTAGTGGAGCACGTGTTTGGGTAACAGTGAGTCTCACTGGAGGGACTGCCAATGGTCAGGGGCAACTGCAATGTCCATGTAGCACTTTCATAGCCCCAAAGACTAGGAAGCACCACAAGCATGCAGTAGCCAGGACTCTATAATGTCGCATAGAGCATGAGGCAGTTCCCCAGGCCAAAGAGGTATCTCACACAGCACACAGGACTCATTCAGACAGGTGCGATGGTCTAAATCCAAAAGTAACTCCATTTAGAAGTATAATTTATAATATGTTTGCACGGCTTTACTATACACAGAATGTGCGGAAGTTTAGCTGCGTAAGTTGGAAAGTCACTCACTTTATTGTTTAGAACCTTGCTGAGAGCCATTCGCCATCTGGAAAACCTCATCCTGCGTGCAGTGCTTCTTACAGTGTTCAGGCCCCCACTCATCCAAGCAGACTGCATCCACTGTCTGCAGTTCACAGAGATGCCACACAGAGCTGCCAGCACCTGAGGCGTCATTTGTCTTCACTGTACATGTGAAGCCGTCTCCACAGCGAAGCTTGTTGTTTAATTCTGCGCCTTACGCGTTATATGGCGCTGTATGACACAGGGTTCCAGGCTCTCGTGTGTAAATTATTTCACAAGCACCGAGAGTTGTTTGGCTTGGCGATCTAGTTGCTGTTTCGCATTGCCTTGCCGTTCTAACCCAAGCAGCTGAAGACCACTTTTCTCAACCTCAGAGACACAGAAGTGCGGAGTTAGGAGACTGAATGTGCGGGGAGAAAGGAATTGCAGGAAGTGCATGTGAGCAGCCAGGAAGTTGTTCTTGGCTTTTCTGAAGCCAAGCAGCAGATGGGAAACACGCACCTAATACTGCATCCTCCCCAGCCCCCCGTGAAAGTGCAATAAGACTTAATGGTGAGCAGTTCGAGAGAGCACACTCAGGGAATCTAAACAGCCTGAGGGGAAAGACACACAGAGGCTGTTCTCATCCCAGTTCCCTACACATGGCCCAGCCAGATCGCTCCATGGTGACAGGCAGTCTTCACCACACACAGTTAATCACAGAGGTCCCCCACATTTGCAGATAGTTTAGTGTGGAAGATGGTATTAGAAGAAAGTGATTTGGAAGAAACAAAGTTTACAGAAGAGAAAAAAAAATGGAAGGGGGTCAGAAGATGACTCAACCAGTAAAAGTGCCTGCTGCCTGCTGTGTAGGTGTAACCCGAGTTCAGTGCCCAGAACCTGTGGGGAAAAGCCAGACGTAGCGCCCTCCGTCTGTAATCCCAGCACTCATGCAGGCAACTGGAACTCATTCAGTGAAAAGGGAAGGGAGTTACCCAAACGTTCAAAGGGCAGACAGCCTGGAGGACTCGGCACAGCCGAAAGAAGAGAACCTGATTCAGCAAGGCAGAAGAGAACCGACTCCCGAAAAGTGTCCTCTGACCAGCACGTGCGCTGTGACACGAGTCTGCCCTCATTCTCATATACACATTGCTCACAATAATAACCAACAACAGTAATTGTAGAAGCAATAACAGGAGCTGGAGAAATGGCTCAACAGTCAAGAGCGCTGACTGCTCTTCCACAGGTTCAATTTCCAGCACCCACGAGGCAGCTCATAACCAGTTCCCAGAGATCTGATGCCACCTTCTGGCCTCCACAGACATTGCATGTACATGGTGCACAGACATACTTGGAGGCAAAATACGCATACATATAAAGTAAAAATAAACAAATCTTTTAAAAAATTCATCATCATTGTGATGTCCTGAGGAAAAAGGAAACTGTATTCATGAAACAAGAACAAGTTGTCATACATGTGCACATACATGTATATGTAAATAACATATATATAGGTGACCTCCAATATATGATTGCTTGACTTAACATGTTTTTGGACTTTATAATGGTGCAACACCAAACAAGCATTCAGCAGAAATGTTTTAATCTTCTCCCAGGATTAGTGATATGCAACACAATTCTGCTTTGTGGTGCTGGATGGCAACAGCTAGACACAATTTCCAGAGGGCCTTATGGTTGCAAGGAAACGGTTAATTGACAACAATACACTGGCTGAGTTGTGTTTGGTAAAAAAAGGTAAATTAGATATATCTTTGACTCATGATATTTTCAGTTTATTGTGGGTTCATTGACACATAACCCACTACATACATTTAATATAGATGCATAATATATATTACATTCATATAACATATATGTGTATGTATACATGTCCATTGCGAGCAGGCATATATGTACACCTGGATGCATGTGCATATGCGTGTGCACATGTGTAGATACATGAAGACAATCTCAAGTGTCATTCAGGAACACTGTCCACCTTATTTTGAGACATAGCTTTCATTGGTCTGGAACCCACCACCGCATGAGCTATGGTGCTGGTCAAAGATACCCAAGAATCATCACTGGGATCACACCTATGCACCCCCACACCTGTGATGGCGATTCATGGTTGTCAACTTGACTACATCTGGAATTAACTAAAACCTGAGCAGCAGAACACACCTGTGAGGAATTTTTAAAAATAATTTATTTATTTTCATTTTATGTGCATTGGTGTTTTGCCTGCATATATGTCTGTGTGAGGATGCCAGATCCCTTGGAACTAAAGTTACAGACAGTCGTGAACGGCCATGAGGGTGCTGGGAATTGAACCTGGGTCCTCTGGAAGAGCAACCAGTGCTCTCAACCACAGCCCCCGGGATTTTTTTCTTGATTAAATCACTTGAAGTGGGAAGACACTTTTAATACAGATCATTTAGCATGGGAAGATGCACTTTTAATCCAGATTTTTTGAAGTAGGAAGATCCACCTTTAATGTGGGCCACACCTACAGGCAGCCTATATAAGGGACATGGGAGAAGGAAGCTTGCTCTCTTTGCCTGCTTGTCCTTGCAAGTGCATTTCTTCACTGGCAATTGGAGCCAACTTCTTCAGGATTCTGGCGTATGCACTGAAGACTTGCTGAGACATTCAGCCTCATGGACTGAATAACTACTGGGTTCTTGGACCTTCTGTTGTTAGACAACTGTTGTTGGACTAGCTGGACCACAGCTTGTAAACCATTCTAATAAATCCACTTTAGATAGATAAATAGATGATAGATAGATGGATAGATAATAGATAGATAGATAGATAGATAATAGGTAAGTAGATAAACAGAAGATATATTAGAAGATAGATGAGACAGAAAGAAAGATTCATTCTATTTATAAGTTTTTCCTCTAGAGAACTCAACTTTTAAAATGTGGTTCCAGGGATCAAATTCAGGTCTCTTTGTTTACAAGGAAAGTACTTTACTGACTTAGTCATTTCACAATACAAAGAGGTTTATGTTTTATATATTATTATATATCATTTATTATTTTATATGTATATAAAAGAAACATACAAGAACCAAAATGATCTTTAAAAGCATAAATTCAGTGAAATTATCATATTAAACTAGGGGAAATCTCTTGAAAACAGTTGAAGCTAAAAACACTAGGGAAGGGGCAGGGACATTTGAAAGGATTAATAGTAATTTTCCAAATTAAGAACAAAGGAAAGGGAGAAAGAAGAAAGAAGCCTTAAAGAAAATAATTCAAGCAACATCTCCAGAACAACAACAACAAAAAAAAGTTTCCATGCTAAGAGGGCATGTCTGCCTAGACCATGGGTAAAAAGTGACACACATGAAGGTTGAATCATGAAGAAATCACAGGACGCCGGGTGTTGGTGGTGCACGCCTTTAATCCCAGCACTCGGGAGGCAGAGGCAGGCGGATCTCTGTGAGTTCAAGGCCAGCCTGGTCTACAAAGTGAGTTCCAGGACAGCCTCCAAAGCCACAGAGAAAGCCTGTCTCGAAAAACAAAAAACAAAAAAAAAAGAATTTAAACAGAAGTGCCCTGCATGGGAGGACAATGCTGCTCCCAGAAGACCTGGGCTGTTAAAGAAAATCTCGATGCCACCACGTGTTACCTCCCTATGAGTACAGATCATGGAGGTCTGAGAGGCTCCCAAAATAATAAAAGTTATTGCCATTGCTCTTAGTTGCCCACCATAGCTAGATAGTAAGACTCTTGCTAAAGATGCTGCTCACTCTAGATGCAGGCATAGAGAAATCAGTCTCAAACTGACCAGAAAGCCCTGCCCCTGCACTAGCTTACACAGAGCCAGAAGTACTTACAGGCTTCTTGGGAGGAATTCATCAATGTCTTACCCAGCACTGGACCTACTGGCAACATATGTCCATTGGTGCAGTTGTGGCATGACACTTATAAGAGTTTAAAACTGCTTTCTGATTGGGTTTGGGACTTGCTCAACAGGAGGAATTTGATGCCCAGTCTTCTAAGCCTGGTCAAAAACCCAAGACTGAGGAGATCATAGGCCCTAAGGGGGACCTACTGCTGTTGTTTTGCTGAGTGGTCATATTTTCAAACTGCCTTCTGCATCCTCGTGTTTATACCCACAGATGTGTACTGCTCTCAACGGGGAGGCTTCTTTTTGTAGCAGGTTAATACAGAGACTTCCAACTAGTCAAAAAGCCAAGTAGAAATGCCTTTCAAGTGCCCAGCGATGAATGAAAAGGTGATCGAATCAGCCTCCACTATCCCAGGCTCAGGGCGCTTCCTGGAAGAGGGGAAGAAAGCCTGTAGGAGCCAGTGGATGGAGAGGAGAGCCGTGAGTGCCGGCTGCTGCATGTGACGTGTGTGCATTCGTCAACTCACAGTAGCTGTGGTTACACACACGGGAGAGCTCTTCACAGCTGATGGCTGGTGAAGAAGGTCACTGTCCTTTGGGGACATGGTCACTGGTAACATACCCCATACCCGTGTGCGTAGGGACAGCACTAAATGGACTCAGAGAATTGGTAACAACAACCAAAGAGGACATGAAGGCAAGGGAAGTGGATGGATTTATACTCTGCATAAATGTGTGAATTGTCAAATAAAATTATTTAAAACGTTAATTCGTCGTATAAACCAATACATTCCCCACCCTTGGAGGCAATTACATGTTCAAAGACGAAAGTGAGTGAGTGATCACTGGTTCTTGCTAAATAAATGATGACCTGTGCTGATTTGGCTTCTCCACATTTAGTGTAGCAGTTACAATATTTTCCAGCAGAGGGCGGTAGTTGTTTACCTCTAGATTGAAATTTTTTTTTTTTAGAGACAGGCTTTTTCTGTGTAAACGTCTTAGCTGTCCTGGAATTTATTTTATAGATCAGGCTGGCCTCGAACTCACAGAAATCAGTCTGCCTCTGCCTCCCAAGTGCTGGAATTAAAGGTGTGCCTCCCCCTCCCCCAACCTGTCCCGGCCTGGATTGAAATCTTAACCAGAAATTTGCTTCAGGTTACTTGATGGGAAATCACTTTCCTATCAAGTGTTGTTCCGACTTTGGTAGTACCGGGGATTGAACCTAGTACTTTGCATATGCTAGGCAAGCACTCTACCGCTGAGCTACATGCCCAATCACTTTTGAATCTTGAGAATAAAACTAACCAATTTAGTATGTCATACAGTCAAGTTATTTAGATGGCTACAGAGGAGGAGAAACTCACAAACACAATTCCGTGCTGATGTTGATTCTAGGGGCAGGACCAACGGCCCGTGTAGCCGGCTGTCAGGCTTTGATTTTCACCCCGGGCTGGGAACTGCAGGTGGACTGCCAGCAGGGCTTCTCGCCCTCGGCAACATGGACCTTTGGGGCCAGACAGTCCTTGGTTCGGAATGTGGACCTGCGGCTCTACAAATCATGGGGCTGAGTAATAAACACATAATATTTTATTTCTGTGGAGGAAGGAAATACTGACCGTGAAACATTGAGTCATTAAGGGGCTGGAGAGATGGCTCAAAAGTTAAGAGCACTGACAGCTCTTCCAGAGGTCTTGAGTTCAATTCCCAGAAACCATATGGTGGCTCACAACCATCTATAATGAGATTTGGCTCCTTTTCTGGCATGCAAGAATACATGGAGGCAGAATGTTGTACACATAATAAATAAATCTTAAAAAAAAAAGAGTCATTAAGGTCACCCTTCAGTTCAGACACCCTCATGGGGCTGCTGGCTTTATTTTGGTGAGAATGTATATGATAATGTACCCACTTGACATATGTATAATTTTGGTTAAACAAAAGTTTAATACTAGAAAGTGAAAACATTCCAGCTACAACTCTTGCCTATTGTGGGGCCAGTGTGATAATTTTATATACTCACTGAAGAAACATTTCAAACATCCCGACATATGTGGGGGAGGGATGCCTTAAGAAACATCACTAAGCCGGGCGTTGGTGGCACACGCCTTTAATCCCAGCACTCGGGAGGCAGAGGCAGGTGGATCTCTGTGAGTTCGAGGCCAGCCTGGTCTACAGAGTGAGTTCCAGGACAGCCTCCAAAACAATACAGGGAAACCCTGTCTCGAAAAAAAAACCAAAAAAAAAAAAAAAAAAAAGAAACATCACTAAGATTTTGGTTTAAACGATAAATTAATTCCCAATCATGAAAATGGACCCACAGGTGCCGGGCGTTGGTGGCACACGCCTTTAATCCCAGCACTCGGGAGGCAGAGGCAGGTGGATCTCTGTGAGTTCGAGGCCCGCCTGGTCTACAAGAGCTAGTTCCAGGACAGCATCCAAAGCCACAGAGAAACCCTGTCTCGAAAAACCAAAAAAAAAAAAAAAAAAAAAAAAGAAAATGGACCCACAGAAGAGTCCATAGCAAGTAATCCTCTCAAACATCACTGTTGGTGTGTTTTTAGCATTTAAAGCCAAGGCTCATCTAAACTGTCAAGGGGGCAGATGGGGTCCCATGAGTACTCTTTTCCAAAACTTATCTCTTGTCTTTGGTTTCGGTAGGTACCAAATGTACCAGCATCCACCCTGAGGGAGGTTCCCCGCTGCTGAGTAGTCATTCCTGTGGGAGGGGAAATGCTTAGGTTTGGGTCACTGTCATGTTTGAGTTTGAACAGCTTTGTTTTGGTTTTGCTTTCTTGACAAGGACTTTCCAGGAGAGAAACTCAGTTGAGCAACTTGACATTTCTCAGTTATCTTAGCTACTAAGCTGTTTATCCACCATCGACTTTGACTTCCAGTAGCCTGTTTCAGTGGAGATATGAATAACACACATACACATGCTCCATACACACATACATATATATATGTATACACACATACACATATGTTTGTATGTAGACATACATCTATATGGTTTGATTATTCTGATCTTAAATTTCTGTCCTCCAGGCTCATTTCCCTTCTTCCTGAATGCCACCCGCTCTGAGGTCAGCACTAGCGATTCCTTGATTTCAGAGCTTGGGTATTTGGTTAGAGACTGCCTTTCCGTTCTCCCAGGCTGATGTCCCCTGTCACTCCATCCCACCGTCCTGTCTGAATTCTCTCCACAACACCTAGAGCTCTGGATTTCACCCCTCCCGCATCTTTCTTTGACTCTTTCCCTTTCCCCATTCCCTCTCTTTCTGGTCCACCTTCAGAGAACACGAACTGCATGAGAACAGCACCCTGTCTGTCCTCTGCATGTCTGTAAGGGCCGGCCTGGCACAGCAACTATATGTGGAGGAAAGAGAGAGCAAGAAAGGAAGGCAGGGAGGAGGGGGGAGAGGAAGAGGGAGGGAGAAGGAGGGAGGGGGCAGAGGGGAAATGGAGAAGACAAAGGGGAAGCAGCAAAGGAGGAAAGCAGGAGGGCCGCAGTCTGTCCACAAGTGGGTGCTGACACTGCAGTCTGCAGTATGGAGAGCACCGTCCCGCAACAAGACTGTGAATGGAATCCAGGTCAAGGAGACGACAGTTCTCCATAAGAGAAAACAAAGACACAAGGAGGCAGCTTGCTGGTTCCATAATTGTCCCTCACAAATCTTCTCCATTTTGTTTTGCACAGGATATGATGTACCTATGCTTCTTTCTTACCACATATATGGTGAGATATGTGTATGTATTTCATACTTATCATGTTAATATCCTGTACTCATACATGCCTTTTTAAAATATATTTTGTTTATTTATTTATTTATTTATTATGTATATTCTGCCTGCAGCCAGGAGAGGGCTCCGGGTCTCATTATAGATGATTCAGTCATCTCTCCAGCCCCTATACATGTCTTATTCTACATATGTCTCACACATGTCCTGAAAGTGGGGAAGAGCCATGACCCTGTTAGTGGAAGACTGCCCAGGGACTATTAGTTTTGGGGAAGATCAAAGTTCCTTTCCCAAGGCAAAGACCAAAATAGCATCAGAATGTCAACGAAGTTACAGATAAGATATAGGGTGGGAAGGACCAGGAAGGAAAAAGGTTGGGCTGTGCAGTCTGTATACTGACCATACGTACCTGCTCCGCATGTATGTGGGGGGTGGAGAACGACCAGCCTTCTACTGTAATCACCCCTCAAACTAGAGCCATCCTTGCTCAGGGGAAGGTATGCCACTTGCCCAGGGATCCAGCCCAGAGGTAGTTCTGAACAGCCACACAGACCCATCCACAAGTGTCAGACAAAGTCATGGAGATCAGAGTCCTAAGTTAAAGGAACCAGAGGGAGTAGGTGCAAAGCAATAAGAGATCCAATCTGAAAGCAAAGGACCTGGGAGGCAAGGATGCTGAGCTTGCCTCCATTCCTTGTGGGGACCAGAGTTACTACCAGGAAGTAAACAACTTGCTGCAGACTTGAGTTTGGCCTCAGCAATGTGGACCAGCAATGGCTGTGATTCTCAGTTGGCTTGCTCAGAGGGAAAGCAGGGCTGTTGCAGCAGGTGGAAGTTGGGTAGGATAGAGGGTTAAAGGAGGATGCTAGAGAAATGAGACAGGGTCTCTCAATCAAAACAGGAGCCTGCTAATAAGATTACTCTCACTAGCCTAGCACTTCTCAATCTATAGTCACGATCCCTTTGAGGTCGTGTGTGTGTGTGTGTGTGTGTGTGTGTGTGTGTGTGTGTGTGTGTCCCTCATGTCAGATACTATCAGATATTTACAATATGATTCATAACGGTAGCAAAATTATGATTATGAAGTAGCAAGAAAACAATTTTATGGTGGGGGGTCGCCAAAACATGAGGAACTGTATTAAAGGGTCCGTAGCATTAGGAAGGTTGAGAATTACTACTCCAGTCAGAGGCTTGGGATTCTCTGCCTCTGCCTTCAGAGGCTGGGATTGCAGGAGGGAGACCATGCCTACCCAGCATTTAAGGAGGTTCTGGGAATCTGAACTCGGATCCTCACACTTGCACAGCAAATCTTTAACCACTGAGCCACCCTCAATCCCCAGGAACTTGCTTTCTTAGCATGTTCTTAACCCGATTCTTATTACATCAACACTAAAGGAATATTATCTGTACACGAGTTCCAGTTTGCTTTCTGTATCCTTTCATGGAGTGACCACACTAGCAATTTTCCTCTACAAGATGAATTTCCATTTAATAACCCTCCTCCACTTTCCTGTTTGTTTTGTCTTGTCCTAGGTTGCTTTTAATACAGGAGTCGTAATCCTAGCCCATTCCGTTTGTTTGCTTATTTTTAAACGGTGCTTTGATTTCACAGCCGGGCTGTGTTTATGTTGCCCTTGGCCTCCTCCCAGAGAATGTTGGTGACAACAGAAAGAGCTGGGTGTCTGCTGCCCTCTTTACCCTTAGGTTATTTGATCTCCACATTTCAGGATGTCCTCTACTAGACACCAACAACAGAGAGCTGCACGGAGATCTGAGTCTGCTCTCTGCAGAACTGCTCCCTAAGATTGACAGGAAAACATGAAATGGAAGGCACTGGGTGAGGGACTCTCCCCCCAGGGACTCGGGAGACTGCAAAGACAACTTCAGTAGCTATGAGAAACCAGCTATGACTAAAACCAACGTGAAAGAGAGGGACATGACCTTCCTGCTTAAACTCCCCGATAGGAAGAGATTTGAAATGAGAATCTTGAAAAGGAAATTGGTTGAAGATGAGGTCTGTTCTTTTACATTGCATTAAAACATACCTGTGCACCTCATTCACAATGGTGGTACTTTAGACTCTACCCCATTTAAATGAGGTGTGTGTGTCTGTGTGGGTAGTTGTCAATCAATCTTACACACACGGTGCCCGCCTTTCCATCATTGCCACCTCTGCTCTGGGTCCCCAACTTCACAAAGAGGCTGCCGCATAGGATTCCGGCGGAAAACAGTACATAACTACTTTAGATGCTTTTTGAAATGTCTTGTGTGCTTGCATAATGCTCCTTAAAGCATATCACCTTCGAAGGAGAAAGAAATCCCCAGCTGAAGTCAGAAAACTCCCAACACAGATGCAGAACATATTAGCTTCTGGTCGCTGCTATGACAAGTAGCTGCAAACTTAACAAGTTAACGACTGAGGTATATACTGCCTTTCAGCTCTGGAGGTCAGAAGTCTGGAGTGGCTTTCACTGAGCTGTGAAGGTGTGGACAAAACTGCATTCCTTCTGGAAGATGCGAGGGAAATAATTGCATTTCCTTACCTCATCCTTGACCAGCTTCTAGAAACTGCCAACATTCTTTTACTTAAGAATCAAGTAGCGATTGCATCATTTTAGCTCATGTTTCCTGGTCACGTCCTATGCTTGAGCCTGCCTCCCCTTGATAATATCTTGGATTACAGTAGACCCACCTGCAAAACCCAGGCAGTTTCTCTATCCCAGGAGCCTTCACTTAATCAGATGTGAAAAGTTTCTTCTGCCAAGTAGATTAGCACAATCACAGGCTTGGGGGATTAAGATAGGAAGGGTGTGTGTATGTCCCTACAGCTCTCAAGCCCCTTGCTGTCTCAACAACCCTCTTGGGAGACCCAGGGTTCAAGGTCATCCTGAAGGCTCAAACATAGCTGCAGAGGACTTCTCCTTGAGGTGATCACTTACCATCATGCCCTCACCCCACGTACACTCTAAACCCTCCACAGCCTCTCCCCACAGCATTGCCTGGCACTTCAGAAGGAAGGGACTTGAACCTTGGGGTTAGGGTGCAGCTTGAAAGATTGCTGAAAAAGGCTGGGGAATGGAGTCTTATCCTTGCCTCTTGGCAAGGGAATGTGGGAAGGCAAACGGAAGCATTCTAGTATCCAAGAGACTCTATGCACCCCAAGGCATGGTGCCAGTGCCCACTGTTGACGATGATCAGAAACAGGCAGAGAGGCTCGGTGAGAAGGGACAGAGGAAGAAGCAGAGCTGCTGCTGTGCTCCGTCTTTCTGGGCCAGTGCCAGGTAGGCAGGGTTCGCAGGAGTGGCTGGCTCTTTGCACTACCCAGCAGGTGAGTTACCTCCATCTACCCTTCAGAACCCACTAAACCAAAAAGGATTGACTGGAGAGGAAACGCATGCCAAGAATTCCTGCCAGCCGTTCTGCTTCACGGGACCTGTATGATTTCCCTACCACACCCAGCTGGGTTCAAGAACTTAGTCAACCACAGAAGGAAGAGCCAGGTGGGA
This sequence comes from Mesocricetus auratus, assembly GCF_017639785.1. Classification (NCBI taxonomy): domain Eukaryota; kingdom Metazoa; phylum Chordata; class Mammalia; order Rodentia; family Cricetidae; genus Mesocricetus; species Mesocricetus auratus. Next base: position 24,069,097 of record NW_024429196.1, on the reverse strand, counting down.
GAGGCCGCGACAGACAAGTGTTTGCTATGCTCACTGAAGCAAGTCTCACCCACACCTTCCAGCTACGGAAAAACAGGAAACTGGAGCCAAAGTTCAGAACCCCAGAGTACTGGGGCAAGTCTCCAGAGAACAGCTGTGGAGACGGAGTTAATAATGAGGAGTGAATGATGAGAAATTCTTCCCATGGAGACAGTCACCTGGGGAAGGGGAGTCTTTCACTAAAAGCTGCGCCGCATCGGTAGACACAGAAGCATGTCCTGAGCATGTGATCTGCCCAGTCAGAAGGGCCTCACGTGTGGTTTAAAGATCTGCAGTGGAGAACTTGACCTCTTTTTCTTTCTTCATTTTGCGCTGGGCATTGTAAAGTGTGCACCTGGTTCTTCTGGTACACCTTGCACGTGATTTTGTAGGACAAAGGGTTAAGGAGATAAAAATACCCAGTTTCTTAACTTACAGGGTAGATGGCTGCCAGATTCCTTCATCATACAAAGCAGATAATTTCTTCTCATCCATTCATATTCACACACACACACACACAGACAGAGACAGAGAGACAAAGACAGACAGATAGAGACATACAGAGAGAGAGAAACACAGAGAGTCAGAAAAAGAAAGTTCAAGGGAGGTATGCAGGGGAGATGAGACCATGATTTATAGATATGGAATGCTATTTTAGATGCATTTTTAAAAAATACTTTGGTCTCCACCTAATGGAGAAAAAAATGTAATTCTCATCATCATTCTAGTTCTGGAGAAGAGCTGGACCTCAAAATTGCTTTTAACATTCAGAATTTAAGTTCTTGAACAATCTCAATGACTGCTTTCAGAATATGACGTTGAAAGCCTGGCAAAGTGGCATGTACCTTTAATTCAAGCACTCCAGAGGCAGAGGCAGGTGATCTCTGTGTGTTCTAGGTCAGACTGGCCTATACGGCAAGTTCCAGGACAGCCAGGGCTAAATAATAGAGAGACACTCCACCCCAGTAAAAAAGAATATGGTTTTGAAAGCAAAACCAAGAGGAAAGGAAGACCACTGTAGTATCATTGAGCACTTGTGTAGCCGGTACAAGGCCCTGGGTTCCATCCTCAGGACCACAAAGAAAGAAGAAAGCAAATAATAATAATTTCCTCATGAAGTTGTCAGATTTGAGACTTTATTAAGCAGGGCATCAATACCGTCACTTGCACATGGGATACGTGGAGAGTCCGCTGTGCCTCTGGCTATCACTGTGAGCATGCCTACACAGTCCACAGCTAGCTACTCCTCACCCCAGCCAGGACCACATCCTCTGGTTTATAAAGCCATTCTCTCCATTGTTTTCTAGTGAGTTCTATAGCTTACTGTCAATACCGTGTCTTGGGGAGAGGGGAGAGGTAAAATTGATTTACCCTCTTGGCAGCAAGTCTGGGGTCTGTACTGGCTGGACCCTTTGCTAAGAAAGTGACCGACAAATCCAAGGAAGGGGTGGAGTTGGGGGCAGAGCAGACAAAGATGGCTGGAGGTATCTACTGCTCCTGCCTCAAGTTCTAGCTATTTCATGAGTAAATGTTTTTCAATGTGCTATCTGCCTTTGGCTGGTGTCCAGAACCCTGAGATGGCTGGTTTTGAGTTTTTGTTTAACTTTTACCACACTCCATCAGTTTTATGGTGTGGGGGATGGGGTGCAGGGGAGACAAGACTCCCTAACGTCTACAAACCACCATAGCTGTGGGTTTGGCCTCTTAGGGCTCTCTCACAGCTTCCCAGCACCCTGTGCTCCTCTGCTTGTCTCCCTTAATCTGCATGTCTGTCTGTCTGTCCCTGGAAGGCTCCAGAGCTTAGCAGTCTCCCTAAAAGTAGAGTGGGGTGTGTGAGTACAGCTAGCTAATCCTTGCAGAAACCTCTGACTTAAAGGCCCCTGTAAACGTCTCAGAAGAGCACTGAGGACCAGACTCGGAAATCCTCAGGGAAGCTAGGAGCAGGAGCACGTGGAGTGTATACCAGTCTGGGATGCCAACTTAGCACAGAATGCTTCTCTGTGGACCGGGGAAGACAAGGTGGGTAATATAAGCACTTTAAAGAGTTGGGAAGACCTCTTGTCTGCCAGTAATCATCTGTTAGGAACTTTTACTTCCCTGAAAAGCTTCATTTAAAAAGAGTAAATTGGTATACCTGAAGAACAAGACCTGGAGTGCTGTATCTCATCTTACTCTTGGTTAAAAGTGAATGGTGGAGAGAAAACAGAATCAAGAACTTCAGACTCAGGTTCTAGCACAAAGCTCTCTAACTCCAGAGGTTGTGACTTCGACAAACCATCTCCTGTTTTGGGAAATCAGTTTCCTATAAGGTGTGTAAGATGAGGGAGTGGGAGGAACATCAATTTTCCTGTTTTGTTTCCACCCCACCTCTGCTTCCTGAGTGCTGGGACTAAAGACATGTGCCACCATGCCCCACCACTTTTTTTTTTAATTTTTTGTATGTATGAGTATGTTGCCCGAATGTATGTCTGGGTACCGATGTGTGCCTGGAGCGGGAGGAGGCCAGAGGAGGATCCCTGGGACTGGATTACAGATGGCTGCGAGCCACCCGGTGAGTGTTGGGAATGGACAGTCAGTGCTCTTAACTGCTGAGCCATCTCTCCACCCCCTCAGTTTTCACTGTGATGCTCTGTGGTCCCCTATACATCAGGTTCAGAAGACACTATTTGATGTCCCCACATGTGGCGTGGCGGGATCACCCAGAAGTACCCCCCAAAAAACTATTCTTCCCCAGAGTAGTTCAACAGGGTTTCAAAATGTTTTACATTCATTTTGGTATCATATTTTGAAAACCCAGAGAAGGCTGGAGGGATGATTCTGTAGGTAAGATCACTGACTGCTCTTCAGAGCACCTGGATTCAATTCCTAGCACCCACATGGTGGCCCACACCTGTTTCTACCTCCAGTTCCAGGGGCTTCAATGCCCTCTTCTGGAATCTGCTCATACCAGGTATGCAAGTTGCATACATACATACATGATAGAAAAAATACCCATACACATAAAATTTAAAATGTAAAATTTTATAGAAAAAGAAAACCCAAGGAAAGTTATGGTACTTTATCTAGGGGAAGGAAGATGTATAATCTGTTCAAAGAAAATATTGCATATAACCTCAGCACATTGCCCTAAAACTTCGAAGCCCGGATTAAGGGCTCTCAAGAGCAAACAAACACTGGACAAGACATGAGACCACAAAGAACTTCAAATTCTAGGATCCAACTCTAATTGTAGTCTTCTCCTTTGGGGGGCATAAGCAAGGAGGCTTTGAATTTAAAACCAGACCTAGAAAATGCCATTACAGAAAATGAGCACTGTTCATCTCTGAGGAAGTTGAAAGCAAATAAACTAATGTCTTACCAGAAGCTCTGGCCGGAAGGAGGAATGGCCAATTATAGACATTAATATTTATCACAGTCAGAGAAGGGGAGACAGCAGGAAATGATTAGCAAGACTGCAGCAGCCATTATGACACAGGACCGGAAGCCAAGCCAGGTTTGTCTCATTAGTTAATGTAGAGGACATCCCAAGACATGTCTCCAAGGGACTTTAATTGTGAATCAGAAAGACTCCTTGGGGACCAACTGAGGAGGTAGCTGCCTCTCTCCCTCTTAGAAAGTGGAGAAGGAAGTCAGCTATGACAACTGAGTGCATCTTGCTGGCTCTGACATTTGTGTTTGCTGTTCATCCTGAAGTTAGATTAAAGCCAGCTTGGAGAGAAACAGCCAGGGCCTGAGGTCTGAACACACTTGACAGTGTCCAGAGCAGAGGTCAAACCCAGTGGCCAGTGTGGCCCTTGGTGCCTGGCTGACTGCTCTGTGGCACTGGAAGATAGAAGGGTAAGATGGCCAAGCATCCAGAGCAGGACTGTCATCATCTGCTCCCAGTACAGTTGCTAGGCTCGTGGGCTCACCAGTTACTTAGTGGAAAATGACATTTGATGCGAAAGGGAAGAATCTGCTGTCTGGAAGGACACTGGGGAAGAAAGACAAAGAACGTAGCCTTCTGGGTTCATTCAGGTTGCTAGAAGCAGCGGCCTGGAAGCTTGGCTCCAGTGTGTCTCCGAGGTTTCATTGCCTCTGTTTTGTGTCCCACGATGGCATAGTTCCCCGATGAAGAACGGTTCAGCCAATTGTGGGCAGTGCCATCTGAAACCTCAGAGCCACTGCATTTGGGACATCCTAAGAAAGTTCACTAGGTATTTCTTTTCCACAAGTTACTGACAGGATAATCACTGCTAAGACTGTGAGGGGTACTCTACACACCGACCTGTGCCCCAAAGCCCCACATCTAATGGCCTCCAAGAGTTCCACGGAGTTCTAATCAAGCATCACTCATGTCCAAAGCAGATGACTCTATTGCCTGTCTGAAACTGCTGTCTTCAAAACCTTCTAAGGAGAAAGCCCAGAAGCATCCATGATGCCCCTGGGTACCTTCCAGGTTAGACCTGGTCCACAACCTGACAATTCTGGACCAAGGATTCAGGAGTCACCTGTCTTTCAGGGTTCCACTGCCACGCTCTAACTTGGGTGCACTTTGTCTGCACTGGGGTCCTCAGAGGCTTCCTGATTTGTTCCCTCTGTCCACCTTACTCTCTACACATGGTGATTCTAACATTCTCTGTTCAAAACTCTCCAACATTCCCTATCACTGGCACCCGCAGTTCCCGCCATTGCTTAGCATGCCCTATTTAGCTGCCTCTCTGAAACCCTTTCCCTTACTTCCTGTTTCATGAGAGGGGGCGGTCTTACATAGCTCAGGCAGGCATTCCCCTAGAATTCCTGATCCTCCTGCCTCCACCTTTTGAGTTCTGGAATCACAGGTATGTGCCTCCATGCCCAGTTTTGTGCAATGCTGGGAATTAAACCCATGACTTTTGGAATGCATGGCAAACATTCTTCCAGCTGAGCTATATTCCCAGTCCTTCGTGTTGTTTCTGGAGGACACCAACTTGCTCTCACCACAGCATCTTTGCACACATGGGTTAGGGTTAGGGTTAGGGCTAGGGCTAGGGCTAGGGTTTGGGTTAGGGTTAGGGCTAGGGTTAGGGTTAGGGTTTGGGTTAGGGCTAGGGCTAGGGTTAGGGTTTGGGTTAGGGTTAGGGCTAGGGTTAGGGTTTGGGTTAGGGCTAGGGCTAGGGTTAGGGTTAGGGTTAGGTTAGGGTTAGGACTAGGGCTAGGGTTAGGGTTAGGGTTAGGGTTAGGGTTAGGGCTAGGGTTAGGGTTAGGGTTAGGGTTAGAGAAAGCTCCTGCAAATCCCTCATATCCCTGGTATGTGGCTCAAATGCCACCTTGTTAGAGAGGCCTTCCCAGTCATAGTGTCTAAAATAACAATAGATCCCCATGTGTATCTTTAAACCTTTGTATTTTTTTGTCATAACATTAATCCCATCTCCATTGACTTTGTTTGGAATGATAGTTTTCAAAGTGGCCACTAAGTTAAAATGAGATCATTAGCGTAAGCCCTAATCCAATAGGACTGGTGTCCTTTAAGTACAAGCAGAAAGACAGACAGGTGAAGAGGAAGAAGGAAGTTGGATATCCACAAGCCAAGGAGGAAGTTCTCAGGGGAAATCAACCCTGCCAATATCTTGATCTTGGATACCTAGCTTCCAGAACTGTAGACAACAGATAACAGACCTGCTGTTGAAGGAATCTTGTTTCTGCTTTGTATGGCATCCCAAGACAGTCAGTCCACCTCCCTTTAGGGAATATGAGATTCTGAGTCTCTAACCAAATTCAAAGTAGTGGACAATTTTACTAGGTGGGTGGGTGTGAGATGGTGTCCCATTGTGTGTGTGTGTGTGTGTGTGTGTGTGTTTTTGACAGGGTTTATCTGTGGCTTTGGAGGCTGTCCTGGAACTAGCTCTTGTAGACCAGGCTGGTCTCGAACTCACAGAGACCCGCCTGCCTCTGCCTCCCAAGTGCTGGGATTAAAGGCATGCGCCACCACCGCCCGGGCCCATTGTGCTTTAAATTGCATTTTTCTGATTACTTCATGAGGCTGACCATCTTTTCATTTGCTTATGAGTCACTCACATTCCTCCTTCTTCTTCTTCTTCTTCTTCTTCTTCTTCTTCTTCTTCTTCTTCTTCTTCTTCTTCTTCTTCTTCTTCTCTTCCTCCTCCTTCTCCTCCTCCTCCTCTTCCTCCTTCTCCCTCTGTGAAACAATGTACACCTTTCACAACTTTAAAAAGTAGTTCTTTGAGAATTTTGAATATATTTTGATCCTATTCACCATCCCTCCCTCAACTCTTCCCAGATTCACCACACTTCCTATCCTACCCCACTTTTCTTCCCACTCAACTCTGTGTCCCCCCACCCCCCATCAAGGTCAATTTGTGTTGCCCAAATACTCTTGGATGAGTGGTCTTCTACTGGAGTATGGATGGTTTATCAAGAGCTGCACTCTTAGAGAAAACCAACCCTTTCACTCTCGGCAGCTAAGAAATGCCAGTAGCTCTGGGATGGGGTGGGTTTTGGGCCAGCTCCCTTCTTCATGCTGGCATTTGGTGGGGATTGGGTTTAACAGGTCTTGTGCCTGTCATCACAGTTGCTGTGACTCCTATTATACAGCTTCCCTGCAGTATCTGGGACTCAACTGCTTCCTTATAGTCATCTGTCAACTCTGGCTCTTACATCCTTTCTGCCCCCTCTTCTGCAACAACCGCTGGGTCTTTGCCTGCTCCATTTCTGGATGAGCATCCTGGGGTCTCTAATTCCCTAAGCCTTGTCCAGTTGTGAGTCTCTGTGTTGGTCACAAACAGCTGTAGACAGAGCTTCTCTGATGAGTCTTGAAAAGTGACTTGACCTCCTGGTATAACGATAAGCCATCAGGGGTCAGTTTCATACTATGTCACTCAGCAGAACAAAGAAGCAGGCTCTGCTGGGACCTGTCCAGCCACATGTTCTTGGCCTGATAACAGTGCTATGAAAGTATTGGTATGCATATTCAGATGATTTATGTTGTATCTTCCATGACTTTTCTTCTTCTTTATTTGCATTAAGATTTCTTTTGCACAACTAATGCCTTCTGAGAAGACATTGCAATTCAGTGGATGCTCTCCATTTCTCAAAATAAAACAACAGGCAAAGCCACTGATGCAGCTCAGTTGGTGGAGTACTCAACTGGCATGTTTGATGTTCTTAATGCTTGGCTTTGATCCTCAATGCCACCAGGACTGTGGTAGCTCATGCCCATAATTTCAGCACTCAGAAGGTAAAGACTGGAGAATCAGAAGCTGAGGCCAGTTTAGGACAGACTGTAATATAGGAGACCCTGTCCCCAAACAAATAAACAACAGAAAGGGGGCAAACACAAGTTATACAGTACTATGATGAGAAGACAAGGCAGAGAAGAATACTCTGAGACAATAGTTCTAGTTTAAACTTGATAAAAACAGCTTGATTGGGCCTGCTTGGATCTAGTGTTCACCTCGGGACCAATCATATACCTACAGAAATGCAATGTACTGGCTACTTAGCTAAACCCAAGTCCTATCCCTGGAGCTAGGTAGAAACACATAGATCCCAAGTAGACATCAAAGATCGTGGGAAAGGAAGTGGTGCTTGCTGGGGAAGTATTGACAAATGCCTGCAGTCTTCTTTGAACTGCTATAACAGAATGCCATAGACACCACAACAACAGACATTTATTTCTCACAGGTCTAGAGGCTAGAAGTTCAAGATCAAGGTGCTAGCAGACCCCATATCTGTCAAGGGCTTCCTTCCCAATTTTCACTTTTTCATCTTCTCATTGTGTTCTCACATTGCTCAGAACAGTGACAGGAATTAAGATTTCAGGTCTCTTAAAAGGGCACTAATTTCATCCATGAGGGTCTATTCTTCCTAAATACCCCCTCTCCTAAAACCATAATGTTGACTCTTAAAATTTAAACACAGGTATCTGGGAAAGACACACACATTCAACCCATAATATCCACTGTACCCTTATTTCCTACAGAGTCCTGACCCCTGTAATCCAAGCCTATTTTATGTAGTTGTAGACACATCCTTAATAAACATGAGGTCTGACCTCCCAGCTTACTGTAAGGAGGTGGGCATACTCAGAGCAGACAGTATGACAAAAAAAAGAAATAGCATAAAGTAGACATAAGACTCCAAAGGACACAATTATTTAGCCAGTCACAGACAACAGACCAATGCAGTAGCTCATTAATGACATCACTGAATCACATGTCAGTACAAAATTAATGCTGTTACCCTGGAGGCTAATGCTTCCCTGTAGAGAGTGAACAATATTTAGGAGGAAAAAATACATTCTACCACCACACAAAATATTTCAATAATGACAGCTGTCAACTATATTACCAAAAAGATAAGGTTCAGTTCCCTCAGATGATGCCAACTACATTAGCTGCTGTCATCTATAATTACCCAAATTACAGTGAAACAAGAAGACATTCTTTCCAAGGTTTCAGGAATTTCTACCTATTACAGACCTGTTATTAAAAGAAAATTATAACAATTTAATGAGCAAAATGAGTAGTTTTTTTTTCATAAAAAGCAGTAAGCAGTCCTTTCTGACCTCAAAGGTTACAAAGGGACACTGGTTAGAGTGGGCTAGCTACCTCATAGCTGAACAATGTTTTAGCTTGATCCTTCACTTTGAATGGAGTGTTGGGTAGCATAACTTCCACTTCTGCCTGTGATAAAATCAAGACTCAAACCAATGGGATAACTCACTAACTTATTAAACAAATAATAATTTGTGTGTATGGATATTTTGCCCACATGTATGCCTGTGTGCCTCGTGTGTGCTGTGCTTACAGAAGCCAGAAGAGGGCCAAGATGCCCTGGAACTAGAGTTACAGATGTTCATGAGCCACCTTCTAGGTGCTGGGAATTGAATCTGGATCCTTTGGAAGAGCAGCCAGTGGCCTTAACCGCTGAGCCATCTCTCTAGCCCTGAATAACTTACTTTAAATGAAGTGTACTCAGCGACACAACTTGCGCCATTGGCCCACCTTAAAACTATGCCGGGCATTTGTTGATGGTTTAGCACAGTAAGCTGAGTGCCTGCCTAGCACGCACTGAGTTCTGGGTTCAGTCCCCAACCCTGCGTCAACCAGATGTGGTGGCACAGAACTGTAATCCCAGCACTCAGGAGGTGGAGGCTGGGGGATCAGAAGTTCAAAGTCATCTCCAGATACATGAGGCCAGCCAGGGCTACATGAGATTCTATCTCAACAAAACAAAATGAAGAAGAACCAGGACATGAGTCAAGTCAGGCGCCAGACTCTATCTAGATCCGGCATTTGCCTTACATGGTATTTTTAGTCTTCTAATTGTTTTACCTTTATTAAGACAGCTCAAGGGTAGAAGAAGCAAGCAGTCCCCATATGATATAATATGGAGGCCCCTTTATCCTAAATTCTTTTACTGTCACCGTAGTGAGAATCTGTCAGTACAGAGTACGGGAGGAGAAATGAAGTATTTCTCCATCACCAGCCTGGGGCTGTGACTCAGTGGTAGGGTGTCTGCCTAGCATACACAAGGCCCCAAAAGATGGAACTCCCATGTTCAGGAATGCTCTAATAAGTGGCCTGCACTTCTGAGAGACGTGATGGCATTGTGGCAGCTGTGTCCCTAACTAGTAAGCAATACATCAGGCAGCTGGGAAAAGGTGGGCTGAGGGAAATAAACTGGAGAGCAGAGAGCCAGCCCAGCATGCTGCTTTCCCCTTCCCCAGTCTTCCTCGACAATGAGCTTTCCATTCCTTCCCCTTGTTATTTTCCCGAATCCAGAACAGTCCGGTGACCCTCGTGTCATCCAAGCCTTCATTTGCTCAGGCCTCCCGCCCTGACTCCACTGACAGGTTCCTGCACTGCACACTGAGTGCTTGGAACAGCACAAGTTAACTGCCTCCAGTTTTGGGGCTGGATCTTCAAGGCCAAGGCGTCAGCTGGCTGGCTTCTGGGTCTCTGTCCTTGGCTTATCCTCTGCCACCTTCTCGGTGTGTCTTCACCTGGTCCTCACGTCACCTGTCTGTGTTCTAACCTTCTTTGCTTACAGGGACACCAGTCCTGTTGGATCAGGGTCCACTCTAACGACTCGATTTAACTTCATTACCCTTTGAGGGATCATCTGCACTGAGTCACTCTGAGGTGTGGGCATAGAATGCCAAACTATGAATTGAGGGGACACAATTACAGCATCAGCCTATTACAATATCTGACTTCAGAGGAGCCCTCTAAGGCCCTCAGCTCCCCTCCTGAAACCCTGTCTCTCAATCTCTGTCTCATTCAGAGACCAGATTCATTGAGGCGGGATTTCCTGGTGAAGTCTTCCTCTAGGCACAGCACAACGGGCTCTCGGCCTCTCTCATGCTCGTTTGTCAGCATTAGACCTAGGCTCCTTGGGGCCTACGCTACCACAGTACAAACAGGCAACATGCCTTTGCTACCGTCAGCCCAGGAGAAGAGGTCTCACCTATGGGCTTGTGCCAGTCAGTTTCAAGGCTGGCACTAATCACCACCTTCTTACCATGATAGCTGGTGGAGAATCTGACCAAGGCATAGCAGGCTGTGTATGCGCTGAGCAATGCCACGGCCATTGCAGAAGCCTGGGCCCTCTAGACCACAAGTCTGATACATGCCCAGTCTGCCTTTGATCACTGGTGAGGGGTGGAGGAAGGGGATGCTTCTGAAGCCTGTGAAGACACAACCACCTTAGAGAAGGATTGTGAGGAAGCTGGGTGGACTCTGTTGAAGGAGAGGGAAGGAATACGAGAAGTCACCAATTATCTGTTCTCTTCAGTAAGCCAGACTCCCAGGACTGTGGCTTCAGCGTGAGTGGACAGCCATCAGTATTTCCTGATTAGATTGTCTTCATGTCTAGCTAGCTTTTCTGTATGTACTGGAGAGAGATTAAAGTATTTCCACAATGTTTCAAAAGCTTTCTGTGTGTGGGGAGGCTTCCTCATGGGGTGTTTCATATCATCCACCTTTGGTGATAAGGGGCTTAAGACCCAGGCAGAGAACCAGCAGTTGCTAATCAGTGCAATGGGACTATAAATTAATATAATACAATTAGTATGACATAATCAGTGCAATGGGACTATAAATTAATATAATATAATTAGTATGATATAATCAGTGCAGTGGGGCCATAAATTAAAGCACTACTGAATTAAAGGGGTCAAAGAAAAATACCACCACTGAAATCAAAACAAAGTTCCCACCCCAAACACTGAAGCAGTGAAAGCAGGAGGATCAGGAATTCAAGGTAATCCTAAACTGTGCAGCAAGTTCGAGGCCAGCCTGAGTTACATGAGACCATCACAAAAAAAAAAGTCCATTTATTTTCCTAGTTGAACCCTAGGGGTTGTAGCAAACCAAAGTTGGCAACAGCTAGCTAGTTCTCTGATTAAGACTGTCCCTCAGGCTCCGTTCAGATTTCGTCACCTAGGCTTCATACCTAGAAGAATGGCCTCCAGTCAGGGTTTGTGGCGAGTTATTCATGGCTCCTTTCTCCCACACAGTGCAGGGATTCACGGAGCTGCGTCACTCTGAGGCCCCACTCAGAGGCGCAGCTCCAGGTCCTTCCGCCCCTCCTTCCCCTCTTGTATGACTTACACTGCAACTCTGGTAAACAGAGTTCAGCCACAGGTGCCGAACGGAGGCTTCTGGTCCCTTCCTCCACACCAGCTCATTTCTTCACCCACCACCCCTAACACTGGATTTCTGAGAGTACACAAAGCACAAGATTGATTCTACTCATTAATAATGCTTTCTCTTAACTGCTAGGCTGCAGAACAGCACCGGACAATGGTCCTATGTATAACCTCCATGACATGGGCCCCGCCCCACAGTTTCTACTCAGCATCAGTATATTAGAGATGCAGCTAGTTTGTTTGTTTTTTGGGGTTTTTTTTTGTTTGTTTTTTGTTTTTTGTTTTTTGTTTTTTTTTTTTTTTTTTTTTTGGTTTTTCGAGACAGGGTTTCTCTGTGGCTTTGGAGGCTGTCCTGGAACTCACTTTGTAGACCAGGCTGGTCTCGAACTCACAGAGATCCTCCTGCCTCTGCCTCCCAAGTGCTGGGATTAAAGGCATGCACCACCAGCGCCTGGCTGATGCAGCTAGTTTGGCTAGCTGGCTTTCTCCAGGGATCTTCTGTCTCTGCCTTGAGCATGCTGAGGTTCAAGGCAGACTGCCACACTTGCTTGGCGTTTACATGAGTGACCTGAAATCCCCAAGGATCCTCTTGTCTCTATTTTCCTAGTGCTGGGATTATATGCACACACACCTTGTTCAGCTTTTGTGTTGGGGAGTGCAGTTCTGGGAGTCAAACAAAAGTTCCCATGATTGTATGGCAAGGCTTTACTGACTCCCAGCCCTCTTTCCTATTTTAAAAAGAAATAAACTTTGGGGCAAGGGCAGATCACTCCCCGTTCTCCCACCTCACTGCAGTCCTTCGGTGTCCAGCTTACTGGCTGTTCCCCAGAGCCCCCAGCAGCAGCTCTCTCCCAATGTGACTTTTGAGAGAAGTGGGTCATCACTCAGGCATCTGGAAACGGCTGCCAAGAAGGTTCCTTCCCCAGAGCAGAGCACTAGCTGATCCTGGAAGGCAAACCTGGCTGAAATGGAAGGCCTCTGAGATAACACGAAATGCTGTCAGGGACAGCGATCCCCAGCGAGTGTGGTCAGTCACAGGCTGGTGCTGAAATGTCACACTGCTTTGGCACAGTGCAGTCCTCCTGTTTCAGTTACGAGATACTTTTTCACTAATTTAAAGATATCCATCCAATGCCACCCTATACTACACACGTCCTCACTGGGGGACAAGATGAAGCCTGTAGTTAGAATATATACTTGCATATCTTTGTGTTCTACTAAACTGGATGGCTTTCTTGAAAAGATATGGTAGATTATCTATTTATTTATTTATGCCACTTATTTGTTTTTCAGATTTTCAAGACAGGGTTTCTCTGTGTAGTCCTTGCTGTTCTGGAACTCAATGTGCAGACCAGGCTGGCCTTGAACTCAGAAGTCTGCCTCCAAGTGCTGGGATTAAAGGAATGCACCACCACTGCCTGGCATACTGCCTTGTTTTAATAAAAGCATTTCACAACAATCCCACCTTTCTCCCAATGTTCCTAAAAATGAAGTATTTTATTGAAGAAAGACAGACTGGGGTCTGGAACCCTGACTTGCTTCCTGGTTTTCTTGGGTCTTCAATTATTTCTCTTCCAAAAACAGGCTATATAATTCATCTGGTTAATTCTGAGAGATTCTTTTGAGACTCATGCATGAAAACCTCTAGGTTCAGAGTTAGATGTAGCTTATCTTAACAGAAAGAAGTAAAGTGTGTTTCCAAAGCTGTGTGTAATCTGAATTCTACACCCCAGCCCCACCCCCTGGCTGCCTGCCTTCTCTTGGAATTAGAGCCACAGGAGGGTTGAGATGGGCTCTTTGCATTTAACGTATGCAAGCAATGTCCAAAATGCCCTATTTAATAAAATCTCACACCTACTCTGTATGAAAGTGTGTGTGTGTGTGTGTGTGTGTGTGTGTGTGTGTGTGTGTGTTGGGGTCACACCTAGAAACTCTCACATGCTGGTCAAGCATCCCATGACTGAAACACCCCTAGCTCCTGAATTTTCCAAACACATCAAAGACGCCCACAATTTAGTAAATGTATCTATGAAATAAAAATATTTTCCCTTCAGCATGTTTCAAGATTGTATTTATTTATTAAGAAAGGGGTCTCATATAGTCCAGAATCCCAGATGCTACATATCCTTAGCTACCGAGGATAACCTTCACTTTATGATTCTCCTGCATTGACATCTTATGCTGGGTTATGGCCATGTGCTGCCACGACTCGTTTGTGAGATGCTGGAGGTCAAACCTAGAGCTTTGTGCTTGCAGTCTGCCAACTGGGACACAATCCTAGCTCCAAATACCCAGGTTTTAAAAGCAACTTTATCTTTTGTGTGTCCATCCATGTGTGTGAACACACGTGCACACCCCTCAGGGTACATGTGGGTGCCAGTCCTCACTTTCCACCTTGTCCTCCCTACACCACCACTCAGAGGGCTGGAAACGTCCAAAAATTCCTCTGCCTCCACTCTCTCAGAGGAGCACCAGGACCACACACACTTCATTGGGTTTCACGTGGCTTCTGGGGTTTGAACTGAGGTCTTGAGGCTTGCAAAGCAAGCACATTACTCATTAAGTCATCCCCCCACCCCACCCCAGGCGATTGTTAATGTGATCTAGAAATGACCACTTATCCCACTCCATAAATAAGATGATTCCTTGCTTGCGCATCCTGTGGAGTTGTGAAGGCAACTCATAGCTGTTTGATGCCTTCAAGTTATGACCTAACCAGGCCTGCACCTCTTTGGAGCCTGTTGAAAGGAAAATCAGTGAAAATTAAATGAGTTCATCCTGTGTTTTAGTAAAGTCTGGGAGAAGACTGGTGAAACACAAAGCTCAAATCCACTATGGAATCGTTTCTATATCGAGTACCCTTGCTATCCTCCAGACACTGAAAATGGGGTGTATAAATACCCCACTGAGAATGAGTGCCCCACCATAATAGCAGTTTACAAGGACGGCCCATCTGTTCTTGCTGGGAGAATTCAGGAGTGAAGCAGCCTGTGTTTGGGACCAGCTCTTCCCTGATCCTGTAAAATGATGACTTCCATGGGGTTGGAGTCCCAGACGTGGTCTCTCTGCTGCCTCTGCGGCTTTGCTTGAATGAAGGGCTTTTGTCTGTCTTGGAACAAGATGTTAATTGTGCTCAGGGAATTAGTCTGTTTTAGATCTAATTGGTATGGGGAAGCACAGAATCTTCTTGTAAGTCTATATACTGTTACTCCATAGTTGGTACTCAGTTATGCTCTATGGAACACTCGAGAGAAAGTTTAGAGGCTTTCCATCAACATCCGTTGGGTTTTCATGTATCTCTCAAGCTCCAGCAAAGACACAGCCTCTATTCTTTGTTATCCCTGTAGCCCCTCCTCCTAGCATCCCTCAGCATCAACCCTCAGATGATTATCCAATAAAGGAAGAGTCCCACATCTGTAATGAGACTTTCACATTCCTAATGTTTATTACCATTCCTTCATCTCTCGTAAAGGTTGTGCTTTTTCCCGAGACTAATTTTATCATAAGCTTGGAAACATCCAATAATTGGAGCACAAATACCTTAATTGGCTTCAAAAAGTGAAAATGCAAGCCATGCTTTGCTAGTAACCACAGAATGGCGAAGGGCAGCCCTGTGGGCTCCTTTTCTAGTTGCTGTGGCAACGCACCTGCCAGAAGCAACTCCAGGAAAGAGGGGTTTGCTTTGGCTCAGAGTTTGAGGCTAAGTCCATCTCAGCAGGAAGCCATGCTGGCAGGAACATACATGAACTGCATCCACAGTCAGGACGCAGAGGGAGAGGAAGGCTGGTGCTCAGCTTGTTCCTTTATATGTACAACCTGGGACCCCAGCCCTCGAGTGGGGCGATGCTGTCCACTGTGGGCGTGTCTTCCCTACTCAGTATAAGCATTTCTGTAAACATGCTCATAGGCATCCCTAGAGATGTGTTTCCATGGTGACTCCAGATCCAGTCAAGACGACAGTAAAGATGAACTACCACAGCTGCTCTGGCAAAGGCAAACAAGGCAGTAGCTTCAATGATCCACCTGCCACTTGCCACATGAACAACTCTGAGAAAGTCATCAAACCCTTTGGAGCCTTGGTTTTCTCATCTGTAAAATGGGAACATCTTCCAAGGCTACTGAAAGAATCAGATGTGTGTGAATGAGTTTTGTATACTGTCAACTGACCTAGAGATAAGGTGTTTCAGTATTTATATTATGAAATGTGAGAACAAGGTCTCTAGGTTTGTTTGTGTATTTGTGCATGTGTTCGTGTGAGTACACATGTGTGCATGTGTATGGAAGCCAGGGTCAAGCTTATTCCTCTGGAGCTATCCATCTTAGGTTTGTTTTTGTTTAAGAAACAGATTCTCATTGCCCCTGAGCTCTCAAGATTAGGCCAGGCTGGCTGGCCAGCAAGCCCCAGAAATCCAGCTGTCTCTACCTCCCTGGCGCTGGGATTGCAAGCACCACCATGCCCCACATTTTTTTTTAATGTGAGTTCTGGCGGAATCAAACTCAGGTCTTCGTGTTTGCACAGCAGATACTCCCCCTGCTGAGCTGTCTGTCTCTCCAACTCAGGATCTCCACGTTTTTAAAAGAACTTTAAGAAAGATCAAAGGTCTGAGATGACAGATTATGAGCTCAAAAGGAAGCATTTAGTAGTGACAGACAGAAGCCAGTCCCAGGAGCATGCTGACATGTATGAAGAAGGGACATCTAAGCCACTGGCCCATGTCACCTGTGTGGACATTGATACAACCCAAACATCTCTTTGATTTCCTGCTTCCTGACACTGTTTTAATACCAAGATGAAATAGCAGACTAGGAATGTAACTCAATGTTATAGCACTTGCTTAGCATGCTCAAGGCCCAAGGTTCAATCCCTGGGCACTGGGAGTGGGGTGGGGGGGACAGATGACTTTAATTAGCCATAGTCTAGAACACACTCTCCCATGTCTCTGTCATGCAAGGGGGTTTGCATCCTCTCCACACTGTCAGATCCCCCCTGCTTGTTTTTCTGAAAATGATGTGCTCTGGCCGTCCTGGTTTACTCCAGGTGACTGAAGCCTTATGGGCACCAGAGGAAATGACGGCATGGCTTGATGTCAGACACCACTTCTGTTTTACAGCCTAGGCGTTGCTCCACTCTGAGAGTTCTTTAGATCCATGTCTGTATGTGAAGATGTGGATTTCTACTGCATCTCTGACTAGCTCTTCCCTTCTTCCTCTGAGAGCTTTCGTCCCGGTCCCAGTTCTCATCTTGTGAGATTCCAAAGGATTTTTTTTTGACACACGGTCTCATGTATCCCAGACTGGCCTTGAACTTGCTATACAGTCAAGGATGACCTTGAACTTCTGACGTCCTGCTTTCACCTCTGAATGCTGCTGTCACTACATGCTTTATGTAGTGCTGGGGATTGTTCCCAGGCTATGTACATGCTCAGCAAGAAATCTACTGATTAAGCTACATTCCTGGACTCTAAAATACTCCTTCCCTCCATCTCCATCCTAAGGCTTCATGCCAGACAAGCGCTCTACCACAGAGCTACAAACAGCCTTCCAGTGGATTTTTCTGTCCCACATGGAATGACTTAACTTGGTTTTGTTTATTTTGAGATTGTTCCTTTTTTCTGTAACTCTCCCATCTCTAGCATTCCAAAGAGAGAGTGTTGCCTTTCACAACCAAATAAGGATGGTGGATGGATCAATGAATTTAATGAATGTGATGCCAGGCCGATAATTTTCAAACAAGCTTTTCAATCAGAACCAGAGTAGGTGCTCAACTATTAAATGGAACAAACTATATCCATGGTGGAGACTGTTCTGGTCATCATGGAGGTAATGCTGGAGGCCAAGGTGGTGCATGCTTTTGCTGGAGAAGGGCTGTCTGAACGCTGTGCTGCACATTCAGCCGTGCGGGAAATGGTCACATTGAATGCATGGTCCAAACTGTCTAGTGAATGAAGATGAAGATGAGTGCTAAAAAAATTATTGCTGTTGAGTGATTGTGAGAACAGAAGTCAGGCATCAGAGGGAAATAAAATGGTAAAGGCAATAAATATATTTTGCCTGCCCCATCCTCTTGTGAAGCATTATTGAAGTAAATAAGAATTTTAAGAAAAAGCCAAGGGGAAAATTCCCTCTGCTTAGCACTTTATTTTTGTAACTGGTTTATTTAAGGCTATAAAATTGAAATCATTTTATTGCTTCAATATCTTGTCTCCAGCAAATTTCCAACCAATTCCCATATCCACACATCAGTGATCAGACAGCCCAAATTAACAATTCCTAAGTTTTTATTATCACACCAGTCTCAGTTCTGTATTTAAGATTCAGTCTAACTTTTTTTTAAGGGGAACAATAGATGTTGACAAGGCCTCCAGGAAGTTGGACCCTCCACACATTACTAACCAGAATGTAAGATGGTGTGTGTGTGGCAGGCCATGGTATGGCAGTTCCCCCAAAGTCACACATCCAGTATCCATGTGCTTCGGCAATTTCACTTCCAGGAGGGTCCGAAAGTAGGGACACAAATGTTACTTATATGGCAATGTCTATACATCTTCATTCACAATAGTCAAAAGATGGAAATCACCCAAATGTCATATGTGATTAATAAAAAACTGCAGTTTGCATATGCAATAGGAGTTTTACTCAGCCTCAAAAGGCTACAGAAATGAGAGGAATGATGGGTGTAGCTGCTGGAGGGACAGTTTATATTTGATGACTATCAGTCCTTAAAGGGTTAGCCACTGAGGACTTCTGTGTGTGTGTGTGTGTGTGTGTGTGTCTGTCTGTCTGTGTCTGTCTGTCTGTCTGCCTGCCTTTGATACACAGCACCACATTAACTGGGCTTTGTGGTGCAGGCCTTCAATTCCAGGCTGTCAGGAGGAGCAGAAATCCAGGGTCAAGTCTGAGGACAGTCTGGGCTAAAGGAGACTGCTTCAACAAACAGAACTAGAATTCAACTGTGCAGAAAGGTGACACAAACTAGAAATGCTAATTACTCTACTTCCTGTACTCAATATGGAACCATGTTTATCTACAGCCAATCAGACCTAGGCTGAAACTAGGTCCTCCTGTTTATTGCCTGCCACTCACTCAAGACCAGTCTCAGTCCATATTCAAATCTGCCGGAGAGAGTCTACTCCCAGAGCATTTAGGAGGAAAGTAGGTTTTATTGAAGGATGACGGGACTTTTGAAAGTCTCTTTGGCAGGGCAGGGTCAGATGCATCGACAGTCCCAGCACTGAAGGGAGCAGTGAGCTGAAGCACAGTCAGGGATGGCTGGGGAGAGACCCTGCCTAAAAACAGATCTCCTGTTGTGTCAGCAGCTGCCTTGTTCCCAGTTCCAAAGACTCTGGGGGCTGTCCCAAACCCTTCCCAAAACCCCATCAGAACTTCAAGCTCTTCATATACAGCAAACTAGCTGAGATTAGAAGCCAAACAAGGCATCCTCCGCCAAACCTTAACCAGACTCCTCTGAGGGACACACAGTTCATACCCCTGGTGTTTCACTGTATGCTGTCAACACACCAATAACAACAGACAGTCTTTCCACAGGCCTCTTGCCTGTGTACCCCCAAACCCTCCTAGACTGTATGTTGCACACAGATAGGGAACTTTCTTGACTGTCTATGTTTACATCTCTGTGACCTGACCCATAAGAACTCTTAGAACACAAACCACAAATGATTTGAGCATGAAAAATTAGTAATCCTAATATTTACATAGGTACCACTTGTCTTGATTTTGTTGGGTTACAGGGTTTTGCTTTTCACTAAGGATTTCTGGAGTCTTGTTTCTCTTTCAGAAGTCTTAGAATTAGACTTTAGACTATAGGGCTGGGCATGAGACACACACTTATAGCCCCAGCACTTGAGATGTTGGTAACAGGAAGAGTGGAAGTTCAAGGTTAGCCTGGGCCACAAAGAAACTGTCTCTAAAACACCAAAACTAAAAAAAACCCATCAGCCAACTTTGAGAAGCTGGGAGTGTGACTCAGTGGTAAGCACTTGCCTATCAAGCACTAGATAACTAGCTAATTAATTAATTTAGATGTAACTTACTGTTTTCTCCCATCTATCCCCTTCAAACATTGACCTGTAACACCATGCATTTGATAGATATGTGAAACCATATGGCTTTTTCTATCTTTAAAAAAAAATCGATCACCCCCAAATCCCCAGGTAATAATTTCCTCATCTGTAAGAGAATAAGTCTTTATTTTTATTCATGTATTTGTACACATTTGTGTGTGCCTGTGGAGGCCAGAAGATGCCATCAGATCCCCTTAAGCTGGAGTTACAGGTGTTTAGGAGCCCCTGACCTGGGTGCTGGGACCAGAACTGTGGCCATCTGTGAATTCAGTAAGCACTCTTAGCCACTGAGCCATCCGTCCAGCCGCTGCCTATTTCTTTTTAGTGAAAACTGCACTGAAGTTAACTTTGAAACGAATACATCTCCTTTCCTTTCTTCCTCCCAGCAAACACCTGGGGGTTTGGTTTTACTTCCTGTACTTTATCTCTTCATGTGTTTGTGTATCTCAGATGCCAGATTCTATATGTTCCGTGTTAGCTTTTACTGACTTGTCGAACCTAAAATTCACTGGGCAGTGGCGGTGTACACCTTTAATCCCAGCACTCAGGAGGCAGAGGTAGGAGGATCTTTGAGAGTTCAAGCCCAGCCTGGTCTACAAGGTTGAGTTCTAACACAGGCTTCAAAGCTACAGAGAAGCCCTGTCTCGAAAAAAGCAAGCAAACAACAACAAGAAAACCCTAAATATACAATACTGTAAAAGCACACATAGTCACACCCAAAATGAGTAACTTCATTCTTTGGATGTATTTCTTTCATGCTTTTTCATATACACTTGCCTCCAAAGCTTAAATATTGAAATATGTCCTGACCAGGTGCGTCAGTGGGTGATTTTTGTCCCTGTGTGGACATCACTGTGCATGTGCATAAATTAGAGAGGCTATGATGTCACTGGATGGCATAAATTAAATAGATCATGTTGGTTCTGTATTGACTTAAATGGTATTATGGAGCGTATGATTGTTTTCTCTTATAAAGTACAAACACTTTTAGTTTAATTTACTAGTTTGTTGTTGTTTCATACAGAGTCTCCTGTAGCCCAGGCTCATCCAGACAAGCAGCGGGATGACCTTGAACTTCTGCTCCTGCCTCCACCTCCCAAGTGCTGAAATCGTAGGTGTGAGGTACTATGGTGGGCTGACATAGTGCTGAGGAGCTGCCACGCCAGGTTTACACATCTCCAGGCCCTCTTAGCACACCTTAAACACCTTTATTTTTATAAAGTTTGTATTGTCTCCTGCTTGGAACTCTGGTGTCAACCAGCTTTCCAGGACAATAACAAAATAGCATAAATAGGCTATTGGGGGAAGGGGCTTGCTCACCGCTCTGAGTCCATGGTTGTTTGGCAGCATTGCTATAGGACCTGAGGCGAGGCAGTGCATCATGGTAGGAGCCCACAATAGAGGCTACCCACCCAAGATTTCCTTAAGCTCTCTTCAGAAGCGCTTCCAGAATCGTGACCCCGAAAGCTAAAAACCCTTCACAAACCGGTAGTGGTGGTACACGCCTTTAATCCCAGCAGTCAGGTGGCAGAGACAGGCATATCTCTGTGAGTTCGAGGACAGCCTGGTCTACAAAGCTAGAGAAACCCTGTTTCTGGGGGAAACAAAAAAGAAAGGAAAAGAAAAAAATAACAAAAACCCTTGACAAGGCTGTGAAGAGAACCTGTATGTAATTCCCGTCCCCTTTCCCCAGGAACACTGAACAGCAAAGTTTTCTAATGTTTGGGAGGTATACCCTGGAAAATAATTCAGCAACAACTTCTCCAGAAGGTTAAATATGAGTATGTGTATATGTATGATAACCCTAGTATTATTTTTGAGACAGGGTCTCAGGCAACCCCAACTGGCCTTGAACTCTTCTGTGTAGCCAAGTATGACTGTAATTCTTCATTCTTCTGCCTCCACATCCAGAGTGTTGGAATTGCAGATGTAAGCCACTAACCCGGTTTATATACTGATGGGCCTGTAACCCGGGGCTTCCTGCAAGCCAGGTCAGTACTTTCCAACTGAGACATCCCTCGACACTACTTCAGGTTTTGAATTGAGGAAACAAACAAAACCCAGGGCTGGACCTCCGATCCCTTTGCTCCAGCGCCACTGTTTCTAGGAAAGACCTTCCTCCTCACAGCCTGGTCCCAACCCAGGCAGACAAACAAGAGACAGCAAGTAGGAAGGTGCCTCTGCCCATGGAGTGAGGGTCCCAATATCCAGTCTAGAGCTGCCCAGAATACCTCATTCCCTCCCACTAGTTCCCACCTCTTAAAGGTCCCATTACTTCCCCAAGGCACCACTGGCTGGTGATAGTGCTTGAACACAGGGCCTTGGGAGACATTCCAGCTCCAAACTGTAGCACATATAATGATCTTAGCAAAAGCCATCTGAAGAAGACATTTATGTACAAGAAGAAAAGGAGGAGGGGGAGGAGGAGGGGGAGGAGGAGGGGGAGGAGGAGGGGGAGGAGGAGGGGGAAGGAGGAGGGGGAGGAGGAGGGGGAAGGAGGAGGAGAAGGAGAAGGAGGGGGAGAAGGAGAAGAAGGAGGAAGAGGAGAAGGAGAAAAAGGAGAAGGAGGAGGAGAAGAGAAGGAGGAGGAGGAGGAGAAGGAGAAAAAGGAGAAGGAGGAGGAGAAGAGAAGGAGGAGAAGAGGAGGAGGAGAAGGAGAAAAAGGAGAAGGAGGAGGAGAAGAGAAGGAGGAGAAGAGGAGGAGGAGAAGGAGAAAAAGGAGAAGGAGGGGGAGAAGGAGAAGAAGGAGGAGGAGGAGGAGGAGAAAAAGGAGGAGGTGTAGCAATGGTAGAGTCATTGCCTAGAAAGCATGCAGCCTTAGGTTCAATGGCCATCACTGTGAAGGAAAAAAAAATTGAAGTGAGTTCAAAGTAAGTTTTGTAAAGTTACAAGAGTGCCTGGAGCCTGCAGAAGGGAGAAGAGGGTCTTAGATCGCCAGCCCTGGAGCTATAGACAGCCTTGAGCCACCATGTGGATGCTGGAATTCAAACCTGGGTCTTCCGCAAGAGAGAGCAGTGCTCTTAGCCATTTCTCCAGGCCTTAGTTTTTTTTGGTTTTTGTTTGTTTTGAGACAGGTTCTCATTATGTAGCTCTGGCCATTCTGGAGCTAGCTAGCTAAAATCCAACTCACAAAGAAATGGCCTGCTACTCTGTTGCTGAGATGAAAGGGAATCACAAAGTTGCTCAACAAATTTCTTGAGTTTTAAAGAAATGACAGAGACTAGGGATATATATATTGGCCTCAAACTCACAGAGATCTGCCTGTTTTTGCCTCCCTAGTGCTGGGATTAAAGGTGTGAGCCACCAACGCCCGGCTAGGGCTATCTTTTACAGGTAGCACTGGCCTATAGAATGCAGGGCTCTGGGCCCATCCTCAGGATCACCACAAAGGAAGGGATGGGGGGCACTAGAGCACAGGTACACGTCTATAATCCTGGCACTCGGGATGGTAAAACTTGGTCTGGAAAAATAAAAACAGTAAAGATTTCTATAGACAAACACCTTTAAGGACAGTGGTTCTCAGCCTGCGGTCTCAACCCCTCGGGGAGTTGAAGGATCCTTTTACAGGAGTTGCCTAAGACCTTCAGAAAACACAGGTATTTATGTTAAGTTTGTAACACTAGCAAAATTACAGTGATGAAAATAATTTTATGGTTGGGGGTCACCACATGAGGAACTGTATTGAAGAGTAGAGGCATTAGGAAGGTTGAGAACCACTCTTGTAGAGGTTTCCTTCCTAGAGATTAAGTCCTTTTTTTTTATGTGGCAAGTTTGTTGGTAAGGGAGTAAGGGAAGGAAAGAGATAAAGAGATAAACAGAGACAGAAAGACAGAGAGCTACTTTCTCAGAGAAAAGAGAGAGCAACATTAAGTATTTTTAATGTCCCTTCTAAACTGCATATTTTTTCCTCTACCTCACTTTGTGTCTTTTCTGACCACATATGTCCAGTGTGTGCATGTCAGGTTGACACAAAGGTGTCTTGACAAGAGGTGCTTGGGGAGTGGAAGCCAGTGTGTCTCCATAGCCAGTCCCTGTTCATCTGTAAAGGCACTCAGGATTCATTCTCACAAAGGCTGGTGTTTGCGTGTGGGAGGGGCCTCTTGACATTCCTTCTGAGTCTCAACTGCCTTCCCATCCCTGCCTTTTCCTTTTCCCTTCCTAATTCCATCATCCTTCCGTCTCCTCCCTTTTACTTAATCTACAAGGAAGAAACACATCACAAATACTTTAAAAAGACATATCCCAGAGAAAAGCTTAGAAAGGAGAAGAATATCAGTGAAAAGAAGTCCTGGAAAGCACTTACCAAAATGCCTGGGGTTTTTTGGTTTTCCTGATCTGTTTTCTTTTTGCTTGAGACAGGATCTCACTATGTGGCCCTGGTTGGCCAGGACTCACTCCGTACACTTGGCTGGTCTCGAACTCACAGAGATCCACCAGCCTCTGCCACCTGAGTGCTGGGACCAAAGACTTGTGCCACCACACCAGTCCTGACCTGCTTTCTTTTCTTTTCCTCTTTCTTTCCTCCTTTTTCTCTTTCTTTTCTTTCTTTTTTATTGAGCTACACATCTTCCCCCACTACCCTTCCCTCCTCCGCAGGTTTCCTCTTCCACTCCTCCCCCAACCCCCCATGCTCCCAGTTTAATCAGGAGACTGTCTTTTTCCCTTTCCCAGGGGGACCCATGCATGTCTGTCTTAGGGTTCTCTTTGATACTTAGGTTCTCTGGAGTTGTGACCTGTGTGCTGTTTATCCTCTGCTTTATGTCTAGTATCCACTTATGAGTGAGTACATACTATGTTTGTCTTTCTGGGTCTGGGCTACCTCACTCAGGATGGCTTTTTCTAGTTCTGTTCATTTACCTGCAAATTTCAAGATATCATTGGTTTTTTGTTTGTTTGTTTGTTTTTTGTTTTTTTACCACTGAGTAGTACTCCATTGTGTAAATGTACCACGTTTTCCTTATCCATTCTTTGGTTGAGGAGCATCTTAGTTGATTCCAGGTTCTGGCAATTGCAAACAATGCTGCTATGGACATAGTTGAGCAAATGTCCTTGTGGTGTGAGTGTGCATCCTTTGGGTATATGCCCAAGAGTGAGGTAGGCTGATTCCCAATTTTCTGAGAAACCGACATACTGATTTCCACAGCAGCTCTGACATGCTTTCCTAAAGACAAGGATTCCCTATATTACATTTTACCTTTCACCTGCAGCATGTAATATTATATACCTGTAAAAAGTCACTGAATGATCAATACATCCACACACTTAACACAATACAACACAAACTTTTAAGAGTGAGAGGAACAAACAAACAAAACCCAACAGAAATGGAAATCTTGTATCCTTATTCGTCAAGGATGGGGGAACTGTCAGGTTAGATTCTCTTCTGGATTTGGTTCAGAAAGAGGGGGATAATAATACTTGCCTAATTAACTAGCATGTTGGGCAGATTAAAGTGCTTTGTAAACATTAATTAAAGATGCAGAGAGCTAGGTGAGGCCAATGTGTTATTAGAGAAAACGTCTTCTTCCCTTTAATCAGGTAGTCCTTCTTCCTGGGGAGGGCCAAGGTATGACTAATGACCGAGGAATTGGACTCAGCCCTGACAGCTGCCTGAAAGCCAGTCGTTTTCCGCAGCCACTGCCTTCCTCAGTTTTCTGTGAAATGGGTACAAGCACAAACATTCTGGGAATACAGATTGTTACAATGGCTGTCGTTCAAGCCCATACTAAGTCTTACAATGAACAAAACACATGCCTCTGGCTTTCTCACCGGTAGCACCAACTTCCACCGGCTCACAAAAGGCTTCCACAACTAGCTGTTGTCATCAGTTATTCAGAAATATTTCTGGTGGTAAAAGACATAGCCACAAACAGCAGGTCAAAAGCTGAGCATTTCTTCAACCCTGGCTACCTCAATATCCCTTCTCTATAAAGTGACCATAGGAAGCCACAGCACGAGGCCCTGGAGAGGGCTCATCAGGTGGAGGCGCTTGCCAGGAGCCCTGCATTCTAGCCTGTGCGTTGGGAAGAAAGCACCAGCTTCGGAAGGTTGCCCTCTGACCTTCTCTTTCCTGCAGCAACTCAGACACACACAAATGAATAAATAAATAAGTGACTGTGCCAAAAGAAACCAAAGTTCTCAAAAAAAGAAAAAAGGCAAGGATGATTTTGACATTTTTCATGGGAAAAATGATTATTTGAGGAGCTCTGGCTATGTTTACTCTGCTAAAAACTCTATTCCATATGCACGTGTACAGGAACATTTCGTAAGTACCTCACAAACATATGCAGTTCCCACAAGTTCATTAAAAACAAAGCAAATCTAGGCGTGGTAGTACACACCTATAATCCCAGCCAGGCAGATGGAGTTCTCTGAATCCCAACCTAGTCTATATAGTGAGTTCCAGGCCAGCCAAGGCTATACAGTGAGACCCTTAAAAATCAGAAACAAGCCGGGCGGTGGTGGCACATGCCTTTAATCTCAGCACTCGGGAGGCAGAGGCAGGCGGATCTCTGTGAGTTCGAGGCCGGGCTGGACCAACAGCCTCCAAAACAATACAGAGAAACCCTGTCTCGTAAAAAAACAAAAAAATACACAAAAAAAACCCCGGAAACAAACAAGAAAAAATCACCCCCCCAAAAAATAATTGGGAAAATATAAAATAAGCATTGTCCAAATAAATTAAAAGAAATAATGTTTGTTATATGTCTGAAAGTATAAGTATTTCATAAACGGCAGCCATTGTTATTATTAAATGAAAATAATCTCTCCAAGATAGTGTTGCTGTTGAGTGCCTGTAATTCCAGAAGTCAGGAAGCTGAGGCAGGAGGATCACATATTTGAAGTCATCCTGAATGGTGAAAGCCTACTTCAAAAAACAAACACCAATGAAACTCTCAAAGTTGGTGGTAGAGTTACTGGAGAAGTCCCCTCTCATTCAGGGCTTCAAAAGCACATCTGCATAACGATGTCACACTGCCAACCCTTAATTCAGTCTCACAAGTAGAGTAAGGCCTTTAAAGGTGGCCAAAGGCACAGCTAGGGGTTGCAGGCCCTGGCCCTTTAAATATCGCGGGGGCGCGCAGACTACCTCTGAAGGACTGGAGTCCCGAAGGCGGGAACGCGCGGCAGAGGTGCGGAGCGCGGAGCCTGGTGGCGGAGCGCGCACGACTGTGAGCGCGCGGCGGGGAGGTGCCGGGCGCACGGGGGAGCGCGCAGCGGGCTGTCCCGGACGGTCGGCGAGCGTGCGCGGCTTGTAGACGGGTGGACTGCGAGAGCGCTGCGGGTCGCAGTCGGCGTGGACACCTGCGGCCCACGGAGGGGACCTGGCTCGGTGAGCTCGGCCCTTCTGAGCTGGGACAGGCTGGTCGCGAGGTGCGGCGGCAGCTGTCTGGATCATCGAGGGCACCGGGTCCAGGTCTCTGAAGTTGCAGAAGTCCTTTGCTCGCAGCTGGGGCGCCCGTCGTCGCCGAGGTCAGTGCCACTCAAAGGCCTTCATCCCGGGTCCTCAGGGGTCGCGACGCGTGGCCTCCCACCTCGGGGGTTTTCCGGAAGGCGAGCGCTCTGTGGCTCGCGGCGTGTTGTCTGCGTTGGGTCCCTGACTCCCAAGCTTTGGTCCCCACTGCTCTTTCCCAGAGCCTGGGGAGGGGATCGGCGCCCGACTGCGCGTGGGGACCGTGTCCGCTGAGAGGCTGAGACTCGGGAGGTGGCCAGAGCCACCTATTAAACCGGAGTCCTGCGCGAATCTTTCCGTAGGTTTCCATGCCCCCCCCCCCAGTTTCCCGCAAGTAACTGAATCGCGCGGGGATGTATGTATAGATCTACCCGGTGAACTAGGGCGTCAGGATTAGAAAGAGTAGGTGGCTGATGGGACACGGCTTGACAAAAGGCAGTCAAACTGCAGCGTTTCCCCAAGGTGGAAAGTTTCCCTGCATTGTTTTACAGATTCTAAATGTAAGCCACTAACCCCCCTTCCTCTGGCCACTTAACCGCAAGACAGCTTTTAACTCTTTGCCTGAACCTATTCGGTACAAAGCAGAAAACGAAGGTGTGTGTGTGTGTGTGTGTGTGTGTGTGTGTGTGTGTGTGTGTGTGTGTGTGTGTGTGTAAAGCAGAAAATGAAGGTGTGTGTGTGTGTTTCCTCCTAAAACTTTTTTTTTTTTTTTTTTTTTTTTTTTGGCTTTTCGGGACAGGGTTTTCTGCGTAGCTTTAGAGCCTGCCCTGGTGCTAGCTCTACAGACCAGGCTGACCTTAAACTCATATAGGTCCGCTTGCCTCTGCCTTTCAAGTGCTGGGGTTAAAGGCTTGCGCCACCACCGCCCAGCCCAGAGCAAAACTTTCAAGCCCTGCTATGGGAAGATTCTTTCTGGTTCCAACTATAATAAAGAGCAACAACAACAAAAAGCTTTGCCCCTGAGCGATCTGGAAACATGAGACCAGGTATTGAGTGTAAACTTGGGGAAAGTGCTTGCGGAACATTTATGAAAAATCATTTTCTGTGAGGGGCTCCACGGTGTGCTGAAACTTTGCCCTCATATTCCATGCCTGAATGTTCCAAATGTTTTTCTAGGTGGAGGAGGTATTTTCGTTGGTGCAGCCAATGTGGAAATACAAACAAATGCCCTATTTACTTGGGGTTGGGTGGGAAGGGTGGAAGTCAGCTAAGATCTTCCTTGCCAGGCTTGACAGTGTATGTATGGAATATTGTGTGTTTTCTTGCCTAGACGAGTAAAGGCCTAATTTTCAGTGACTGGGCAGATTCCTTCTATCAGTGCCTCCAATGAGCTTCTCCTGGAGAATTTTAAAGTACATTTTCCCAATCAGAGAAACCAGAAATTTGAAACTAGACTAAGTGGCAGTTATAAAGTAGAGTTGTGCTTTTGAAAATAGCTGAGTCTGTTTGACCTTATAGTTCTTTATTGCAGAGGGCTTGGCCTGTTTTAATGCAGGCCTGGCGTAGCTAGCTATTCATTCATTCATTGTTATGTTTGTAGTCTGTTTGACCATCTCCAATGTGCTGAGCCCTGACTTACCACTGCACATGCAAGAATTTCTAGATAAGAGCCATATGGTCCGAACTGATTAAACCCAGCTCTGGTAACTGTGCCTCCGTCAGTGACTGACGAGACACCTGGCCTTGGTTCCAAAGTTCTCAAACACCTCAGGAGCCTGCAGTTGGCACCTAGTGTTGATCTGGAGATCAGCTCAGGTAACTGCTAGAGGCGGAACAGAGCCTGAGACCGAAGGGAGGGAAGCAGAAGCCCTGTGTGGAGCAGAGCACAGCAGGGGGAAGCCTCTGGACAGAAAGTTCAAGCGCACCTTATCTGCGCCTTATCTGCGTTGTTACGGGATGAATGCCAGTGGCATCGCGGCCATTTGGTAGGTGCCAGGGGAATCCTAGGAGCATCCCGGAACTCGAGCACTTTCGATAACCGAGGGCAGCATTTCATTTCGGTTTCCATCGCACTTTCTGGGGGTGAGGTGATGGCTTCCTCATGTGTGCTCTACCGAGGGTGGGCTGTCTCTGTCCCCTGAGTGCCTCTGATCATGCTGGGACTTCCTTCTCCACATGTAGCGACATCCCTGATAGCAGCCTGTCTGTGAAGAAGCACAGTGAAGTTTCTCCTCTCTAATGCCCTTACCTCCTTGGAGTAGAGCACCAGTCTTGACATTCTGGAGAGTCTAATGAAAGCTGGGATTGTCCCGACGCTCTGTGCGACTTAGCATCCTACCTTTTTGGAACAGTGCTGCTGACTCTCATGAAAGCATATCATTATACTAGATACTTTAGCACTGGGAACGCTTGGTTCTCATCTCCCCCTCCTGCCCCCATCAGGGTCTCTTTTAGCCTTGGCTGGTCTTGAACTTGGTACCTGACAGTGGGTGACCTTGAGCTCCTGGCCCACCTGTCTCTGCCTCCCAGGTGCTGAAATGGTTCTCATTTTTAAAAATGTCCATTGCATTTGTTTGTGCTTGAGTGTGTGTGTGTGTGTACATGTGCACATACATGTTCATGTACCACTGTGTATGTAGAGGTCAAAGGACAACTGACAGGGATGGGTTCTCTTTTTCCACTCTGTGAATTTCTGCTTTAGAACTCAGGTTGTCAAGTTTGGTGGCAAGCACCTTCACCCACTGAACCATTTCTCCAGTCCAATTATCATTTTTTTATTGTGGTAAAATATAAAGTACATAATTACATACAATTTATCATCTTAACGTCTATTAAAGTGTGACACTAAGTGTATTAATGTGGTGTGTAACCATTACACCTGTCTGATTCTAGAACTTTTCCATCAGCCTTCCCCATTGAACAGCCTCCCTTCCTCCATGGCACTAACCCCGACAGCCGCTAATCTGTTTCTGGATTTGCCTACTCTCATACAAATGGAATTTTGAAGTGTTGGCCTTTGTGGTTCAGGATTCATCAGCGTTGTATTGGCCTTTTATCCTTTTTCTACAAATGCACGGTGTTCTGCTGTATGTATAGGCCACATGTTGCTCGTTATGGTCCTTCAAATGGTATGAAGTAGTAGCTCATTGTGGTTTTGATTTGCAGTTCCCTAATGACTAACAATGTTGAGAACTGTTTCCTACGCTTGTTGGTCATTCCCACATTTATCTGCAGGGCGTGTGTGTGTGTGTGTGTGTGTGTGTGTGTGGCGCGGGGGTGTGCATTCATGCTACTGTGTACATGTGGGGGTCAGAGGGCAACTTTGGGAGTCAGCTCTTTCCTTTTGCTATGAGTTCCAGGTATTGATCTCAGGTCATCAGACATGTACTATGAGCGTGTTCAGCCATATTTCCTACATCTTTAGAGAAATGTCCGCTGAGGACTTTATTCTCTCTGTTGTTACTTTTGCGTTGCTGTGACCAAGACACCTGAGAGGGCAACACAGAGGTGGAAAGGTTAATTTGATAGAAAGGACAGGAAGGGGCCTGGGACAGGACACTCCCCAAGGACCCGCCCCTGGTGACCTACTTCCTCTGGCTGGGCCACACCTCCTAATGTTCACAGATACTCAGAACAGCCTCACCAGCTGGGAGCCAAGCTCCCAACACCTGAGCCCTTGTGGGAGACACTCATTGCCTATGCAAACTGTAGTTCTGTTTTGTTTTAGGCTTTTTTTCACATCACCACAATCGTGCATGCAAGTTCAGTCTGTGGATTGGGTTCTCTTTCAACCCTTTGTTCTGTTATGGGTTGTTATGGTTTTCTTCTTTCTCTCTGAGACTGATTCTCTCTCTCTCAGGGGCCAGTTGTCTGACCAGTGCTGTGAAATATTTAATCTTCTGCCTGTTTTTTTTTTTTTTTTAATTCTAAGCTCCAGGGTGTTGATTTGTTTCTCCAGCAATTTTTTACATGCTGAGCCCTGATGTAGTCACTGGGCAGACAAACAGATATGTATACATTACACATTCATTTCTAAAATGCACAGGTTAAAGGAGCATAAGGAGAACCACATTCCACAGGCATTCAGGGGCTCGGCTCGGGCTTCATCACCAGAGAGCTGTGTGACCCTAGGGTTCATACTTAGAGCTTCTGTAACTTGGTTTTCTGTTCTATAGTTTGGGATAGGACTCTGACTTCTCCGGGCATCTGTAGATGCAAGACTCTTCCCTTTACAAACTCAGTTCACTGCATATATTTAAAATAGTTAATATTATAGGTATTAGGGGGGTGAGGTACTTTTAGGATCTAAGAGTGGCCCATTGCTGCCTCCTAAAATGGGGCATTGGCATTTTCAGTAAAGCTTCAGACAACTGAGTTTTAGTGGATGCTTAGGTCCCTCTCACGGACTGGGTGTGTAGCATTGGTAGAGTGCCCCCACAAAGCGCTGGTTATGGTGACAGTTGCCTGTGATGTCAGCACTAGGGAAGTAGAGGCAAGAGGATCAGAAGTCCAAGGTCATCCTCTGGTACATAGTGAGTCCAAGGCCAGCCTGGACTACAAGACATTTTATCTCTAAAAAGAAAACAGAAGTTTCCCCCTCTCACGTTCAGCACATTGGAAATTGTTCCCGAACCTTGAGATTAAAGAAAATAAGATACATACTCCTATCATTATGGACTGATAACAAAGACAAGAACAAGCCTTTGGGGTTGGAGGGGAGAGTGGAAATGAGGCTAACATGGGAGAGCTGTGCTTTGATGGTCGTGGGCAGAGTCCAGGCTTTGCCTTGGGCACTAGCTGCTCGAGGCTCAGGAGTGTGGTTGTGATAGTAGATACTGATTTGCTGTGGAATGAGGAAGGGTGGTTAGAAATACAAAGATGTAAAGATGGAATGCTATGAATGGGAGAAGGCCCCTGAAAAATGCCCAGTGGAATTCTTGGTGCAATAGTTGTTCGAAGTTCTGTGCAAAAGGTAGACGGCCAAAAAGCAGCCCCAGGAACCTGCTCAGCCACGATGGCCTTGAACTTGCTAAGGCCAGTGATAGAGTAAGTTGTCCTCCAAGTACAGAGGGGATGGGTGTGGCTCTTCTCTGTGTAGGTCAGTCTTTAAACTGTCTGTGAGGTCAGCATGCCCCTCTCTCCTCTATTCTGATTTTAGAGATGCTTTCTGTGGGAAAGCTGTTGACATCAACAATTAAACCACATTTGGCATTAGGTGTGGTAGCAGCCGCTTGTTATCTCAGCACTGGCAAGGTTGAGGCAGGAGGATCAAAAACAAACAAGCAAATCCACTTAAGTCGGAACTCCATTGCAGGGCGCACTGCCCGATTTTACAGTGTTAACTACCAACTCAGTTATAAAAAGACTGGCGTGATTGCTGATCAGTGATACAAAGCTGTGCTCGGCCTGCTCACACAGCCACGACATCTGACGGTACCACTTGGCAGGCCTTCGCTTCCCAGCCAGGCCAGAACTTAGTCAGTGACTTTGAAAAATCATAGAAAAGCCCTGCGTAAGGTTCAGCGGTCGAGAACTTGCCTGGCACGCCCAATCCCTCATTCCGAAGAAAAAATAAAACAGCAAAAGGCCTGCAGTGTATATTTAAGTCTATACCGCTTAGCTAGTCTCCTCAGTGGGATGTGAGTTGTGTGTTTATTTTCCAAGATGGTTGATCAGGTTACAAGCCTGACTGCGCGGCAGTCAACCTGACCCTTTCCATTATTTGAACAATTATCAAGTTCTACTCTTTGAACTACTTAAGGTGCTCTGTTTTTCCTATAGAGACTGGTAGACAGGGCTTGTACTCTGAAAATAGCTCCATCTTAACTGTTGGTTGGAGTCATCCAGTGTTATCCACCAACACTGATGGTCCTGCTTCTTAATGAAGACCTAAGGGCCCCTTATTTAAAGCCAGGCTGTGAACTGTGCTCACAGGGCTGCGAACTATACTCACAGGCGGGCACAGAAAGTGGGTTCTTGCAGACTCTGTTACTAAGCTCCCTGAACATGCATGTGCAAAGAGTCCAGGGAGGAGGAGCCTGGTCCACATCCCTAAGTAGTGTGCACATCCCCTTCTCAGACAAAAGCCCGCATAGACGTTTTGTTAAGATGCAGTTAAAAATTCTGTGCTAGGGCTGAGGGTACATAGTAGCCAAACATGCAAAGTCCTGGGTTCTACTCCAAGCAATGAAAAAAAAAAAGAGAAATCTGGGCCCAGTAGGAGGTCTTGTGTGACCTTTACCCTGGTTTTGATTCAGGTCTATCCATTGGAGATGAGATGTGTAAAGCAGATCCCGTGTCCAGTCAAGCCAGGTGCTATGAACCTGTAAACAGAGTTCACTGGGGAAAACTTCAGGTGAGAACTGTAAGCTTCTTGGGAACAAAGGGCTTTGTAAAACAAGAAGGTCTAATTACCACTTCTGAGTTAGAGGGACTACATTTATCTCACCAGGTAGCACGTAGTGGGGCTCACAACATTGTCTCTCAAAAGAACAGCTTAACCTGGGGTTTTCTACTGTTTTTTAAAAACCCTGCCCCCCCCCCCATATCTAGAAAGAAAATAGACCTTTTGTGTTTTTCGGTTGTTTGTTTGGGGTTTTTTTGTTTGTTTGTTTGTTTTGAGACAGGTTCCTTCTATATAACTCTGGTTGTCCCGGAACTCGATATGGGATTAAACAATACACCCAGCTAAATTAGCCATCTGAAGTGTCCGTTTGTAAATTTTGAGCTGAGAGAAAATTTGCAGCATCTGCCCGGGGAAAGACTCGGTTGCATTTTGGAAGTTTCCCAGCCTGAGTTTTTTTTTTTTTTCCTGCACTCTTCAGGTCAGATTTTCATTTTTAGGGACATCAGATTTTCATCTGCTCAGAGATGGTATACGAGTGACAAGAGACCTTCGCCCATGGGCTGTTACTCGAGGCTGCCTGGCCAACTTGTTTGCCTCAGTGTGGGCCCATCAATTACTTTCATTCGATGTGACCATCACTCAGTTAGTAATAACAGAGTCAGTGTGACATCCATCATGGCTGTTTTCTCTACATTGCTCAGAAAGAATTTTTCTAAGGATCAGAATCTAAATGGAAGCTTCCTTGTGCTTCCCAAGAGCAAATTAACAATCATCTCAGCCTTTTTAGTGTATCCCTTTGAGTGTCTTAGAATTTAAGGTCTTTGATTTTTACATAAACTGTCAGAAGTTAAGAGAATACTACCAGGCGTGGTGGTACAAGGCTCTAATCCTTAGGAGACTGAGGCAGAAGGATCACAAGTTCAAGGCCTGCCTGGGCTGCAGAGTGAATTCAAGATCAGCCTGGCAACTTAGACCCTGTCTCACCATAAAAGCGTTTTTAAAAAGACTAAGGACGTAGCTCAGGAGTGAGTGCTTTCCTAGCGTGCTTATGAGAGGCTGGATTCAGTACTCAGTGCTGGGTCAGGGGGACCCTACTGAAAAGAGGTGAGGACCAAGGGTACAGCTTGTGTGTGTCTGTCTGTGTGTCGGCAGCACCCTGGGGTCCAGTTGACGGCATTGGAAACAGACAACAGTGTGTCTTTCTGTAGTATATCCTGGCCTTGAACTCTTATTCTCTTGCTTCAGCCTCTGAATTTTGAGATTACAAACGCCAAACTCAAAAAGTCTGTTTTCAGGGGGGCTGGAGATGGAGTCAGTGGAGCTACATAGAACATGAACAGGGTTCTGGGGGCCTGGGTTTGACCCTAATACTGCTAAAAACAAAACAAAACCCTTGAAGCCAGAGCAGGAAGGTGGAGAATCTTGGACCATCCTGAGCTGTATACACGACCCTGTCAGAAAACAAATATGTTTCTATAATTCATACCCACTCCCAACCCCAAGAAAGTAAGAAGGTTTTAGAATTTTTAAATTGTGGGTTTTTAGCCAGGCATGGTGGTATATGCCTTTTTTAAACATTTATTTATTTTTATTTTATGTATTTGGGTGTTTTGATTGCATGTATGTATACTGTGTTCATGCCTGGTGTCTGTAAAGGCCTAAAGAGGACATCAGAACCCTTGGAACAGGAGTGACAGACATTTGTGAACTAACCTGCAGGTGCTGGGAACTGAACCCGTGTATGTCTGCGTGAGGGTGTCTGATCCCCAGAATTGGAGTTACAGACAGTATTGAGCTGCCATGTAGGTTCTGGGACTTGAACCCTGGTCCTCTGGAAGAGCATCTAATGCTCTTAACTGCTGAGCCATCTCTCCAGCCCCTGGTGTATGCCTTTAATCCCAGTGTTTAGGAGTCAGAAACAGGTCTGTGAGTTCATAGCCAGCTAGGGCAACATAGTGAGAACCTGTTTCAAAAAGTGTGTATGCTGGGGAGGTAGTTACGTAATGGGTATTGATTATATTTGGTAACAAGTATCATCCAAAATGTTGTGGAGGCATACATACACTCATGTGTGCACACACACATACTCGCGCACACAAACTTCTGCCTGTAAGAGATTTAATCAGGCTGAAGAAAAAGAATCCCATATAGAAACCTAGTGAGATCAGTTGCTCCAGAATTCGGTCACATAACTACAGTGGTGGACTATGAACAGCAAGACCAGAAGAGTGGAGTAGAGAGGACAGTAAGAAGGTCAGAGAGGAGGGGCTGGGGTGTGTTTCTGTTGGTAGAATGCTTGCCTCTCATACACAAAGCCCAGGGTTCAGCCCCATGCCAAAGAAACCGGGCCTGGTGGTGCACACCCTTCATTCCAGCACTCAGAAGAGAGAGGCAGGAGGAGCAGGTCAGGGCCTTCATGTGCTAGATAGAGCATCTGAGGCCAGCCTGGGTTACACGAGACCATGTCCTAAGCACTCGTGTGTGTGTGTGTGTGTGTGTGTGTGTGTGTGTGTGTGTGTGTGTGTGTGTGTGTGTGTTGGGAGAGAGGATATGACTGTCATGGAGGAAGGAGTGATAGGTTTGACAGAGTTTGGGGCTGGAGTTAGAAGGCTGGGAAAGAGCAACAGGAAGCTGTGGGGATTGGGATAATGTAGCATCAGGGCTAAAGGGGGATGGTTCATGTTGTGGAGATGTAGGTAGAAGAGGTAAGGACAGACCAGATCTAGAGCATCACCCTGAGCCGTCGTGCCTACAGATAGGTTCCTTGGCAGTGTACATTAGGAAAATACAAAAGCTGCTGGCTTGATGAGTCTGTGCTCCCGAGACCAATCTGGAGCCTTCGAAGGGTTGTTTACTTGGCAGGTTGCTGTGGACTGTGGTACTGAGTATTTGGTTTTGTGTTCTAGAAAGTTTTTTGAAAGTAGAAATTCTTAGAAGAGAATGAGTCCCAGGACCAACAACTCCTTTTATCTTTCAGTTCAGCCAGTTCCGGGTCTCTGAGTGGGCAACTTGGGTGTGCAGAGGGCATAAACTCTGGCTTGGTGTGGAAAGTCAGACTACACTTTTTTCTAAGATAAACACTGTGGTTATCTTAGCTGTTTTATGGAAGTGGTCTATAAATTATTTTTAATGTAAAAAGAAAGTAGACTAAGAATTTTTTAATTCCTCAGGTTTTTTTTTCAGTAATGGAAAAGGATGTTGGGACTCAGTTTTCTATCAAGAACTGAGTTGCTAAAATGGTAAGCATCATTCAGAAGTCATCTGGTTAAAACACATTATCTGCACACGCACACACACACAGACACACACACAGAGAGCCAGACAGGGACTATGAAAGTAGATTCCCATCTTGGTGTGTAAAAACAGAAAAATGCCTGTCACACAGAAGCCACTCAGGGCCTGTTGATAGGAACAAACGTCGTCAAGAGCCACTGGTCCAAAAGCCCACAATGGCTGCTTTGTGTTTGCTGGTCTTTATTTCACCCACTTTACCCATATGAAAAGCCCACTCATGGTAATCAGCTGCGGCCGTTCTAAACGGGGCCTGCTGTGGGACACTCGTGTATTTTAATTGAAGGTCAGGAAGAAGGCACATCCTTTTAGAGTCATTTGGTTACTATGTCATCATACTGATCATACTGAGATTGAGATTGAGATTTTGGAGGGGGAACCTAGCTAAAGATTATTTCTTTACTAGGTTTTTTTCTTTTTTTTTTTTTTTTTGTCTTAGCTTTTGGGAGACATGTTCTCAAAATCCCTGTGAATGGGGGCGAGAGGAATGAGAAGATCCAAGAGCAGGGCCTAGGTGACTCAGGGTCCTGCTCTAGTCTGAAGGAGTTTTCTGTTTACTTTCATCCAGGCTCTCAGTTTTCATGCTTTTCTGTGTGTCCGTCCACTCCATTTGTTTGTTTTTGTTGTCCAGTTTAAGTTGGAATGAACTTGAGTCACTGTGTCTCTGCCTCCTTTTCTGATGGGATAAGTTAGTACTGACTGCATCCTGGTTTCCATTTCTCACATCCTGCTTACCATTTAGTTAGAAACACCTTCTAGTTTCTAATAGTTTCAACATGGGGCCTAGGAACTGAACTCAGGTCTTCTGGAAGACCAGCAAGCACTCTTAACACCTGAGACATCACTCCAAACCCAGAAGTCAGTTCATGAATTCTTCTAGTAACCTTTACTGATGTATAACACAATGATATTGTCAAGAGAGTTTCTTAATATCAGTATTAAAGTATTTGTACCATTATGTCAGTAGTTTTCATATATATTCATGAAATTAAAGGAATATTTTTTTTGTTTGGAGACAGGGTCTGGGTATTTAGCACAGGATGACTTCAGATTCTCCTGCTTCCTGTGTCAGCCTCCTGAGGACTGAGATTACAGGGGAATGCTACCATACCTGGTGATGGAATGTATACTATGAAGTTGCTATATCCTCGTATGCTGTAAACATTGATTAGATCAAACCTTTAACCTGTTGAAGTCTTCTGGTTGTTTGATTTTTGAAGTCTGTAGGGAGGGGTTTGGAGTTGATTGCTTTAGGAGAATGGTGACATCAAGTAGAATATCTACTTTGATCCAGTGTAATTATGCCAGGAAAGTATAAATAAGATTGAGAAGACAGGTGAACATCAAGATGGGCATGGCAGGTTGGCAGTGGGCAGCATGGGCCAAAGTGGGTCTGTTCCAGAGAGGGGGCTAGGGAGAAAAGTTATGTTCCTGTTGTGAGTAGGGAGAATCTGCAGGGCTGGCTGGACATGAGTAGCAGGAGGAGGGAGTGTCTCAGTTAGGTTTCTATTGCTGTAAAGAGACATCATGACCATGGCAACTCTTTTAAAGGAGAACATTTAAATGAGGGTGGCTTACAGTTTCAGAGGTTTAGTCCATTATTTTTATATTGGCATGCAGGCAGGCATGGTTCTGGAAAGATCTTGCTCCAAAGGCAGCAGAAGCAACTCTGGCACACTGGGAGTAGCTTGAGCAAAGGAGACCTCAAAGCCCACCCCCACAGTGACACACTTCCTCCAACAAGACCACACCTACTCCAAGAAAGTCACACCTCCTAATAGTGCCACTCCCTATGGGGGCTGTTTTCTTTCAAACCACCACAGAGAGGAACCAAGAGTGTCTCCAAAGCTTTGTGCCTGTGGGTGGGCCTTTGAGTGGCATAGGTCAGCTTTGGGATCCCACAAACTCCACAGCTTTCAGGTGAGCAATGGTGGGACACACTGACTTGTGATGTTCTGTATGTCTGCTGGCTGTATTGACAAACAGTGAGGGTGGTGGTGGAAGGAAAGTTGTAGGCATACCCTCTAGGCCATGCTAGGTCTTTCTGGAATGTCCCAGTAAGAATATGAGGGGCCTTTTTCTTCTGGCTCCTGCAAACTCCCTGCGGGGGGGGGGGTCACTTGCCTCCTTACAGTCATAGCTCAATAGCTGCTGTTGGACTGTCCCCTCAGTTGGCTGCTGTCCTCATGAATAAACAACTCCGGGCAGATACAGACACAGTATGATGATGAATGGCCTTGGCCTTGTTCACTTTGCTGGGGGGTTGGGGTTGCTCCTAGTAAGTAATGGAAATAAACACGGGAAACATAAAAATAGGAGACACAGTTGTGTTTCTGACTGTGAAGCAGAGGCTTTGAGTTTCTATTGAAGCCTTCTCTGCCCAAGAAGAGTCAGTTTCTGGATGCCTTCCGCTGACCCTAGCCTGGCTTACTGTAGTTCGTACCTCTTGTAAGCCCAGAGAGAATCTAGATTGGACAAGGACAGTAGATATTTCAAAGTGGTAATGACCCTCACAGGCCCATGGTTAGTTCTGCCTGGCCTGTCTGCTCTGACTCCAGGGCCCACATCCAGGGTAGATGGAGGCTGCCTTGACTCAGCCCTTCAGAAAACCTGCCCTTCACAGTGGGCTTCAGTTCCTGGGGAGCCTGCCATTCTCAGTTCTTTTAGAAATCAGCCATGAATGTCTTGCAGCTGTGAGGAATGTACACCCAAGCTTTGGCCTTCTCTTCTGCCACCTTGGCCTTGTGGGAGACTCTGCTTAGCTTCCCCAACACTTTTGGGAGAACAGCATAAATCTAAATGTTACACTCTCTTCGCTTTTAAAATTGTAGCTGCACATACACAAGGTGTCTGCTGGGAAAGCATGGTAAGCCACTACCCTCCGGCCACACCGTGAGGGCTCTTGTGCTACCCTCGCTGCCCAGGCGGGCACAGGTCCAGAGCCTTCCCACAGGCTGCTGTGTGGGTGAGTCAGCACTTCCTTGCCCGCCCTCACCTTGCTGACTCCTGGAGAAGGCTGGTGGACTCCATCCCCTCCCCTTTCCTTGGAGCTGTGATTCACTCAGGTCAGGACCCAATGTGAGCTGAGTCAGTGGGTGGGATCCACAGGAAGGATGCAGGAATTAGCCTGCCTTCGCCGCCTGGGCTGGCTTACTTAGCCTGACTCCAGCCCATCCAGGGTCTAGGAGCATGTATCTGCCTTTGCTGGGCTTTGCTGCTTGCACTGGCCCCTGCTGTCAGCCTTCATGGTAGAGTCCGCAGTATGTGTTTATACTAGATGCATGCAGGATGTTTGATTTTTGAGGCTAAATAAATTAGAGCCTGACTTATATGCTGTTAGCCATTTAGATATTTATATAATTGTGTTACTGTTTAAAGTCACGTGTTATTAAATGGTTTTCAAAACCTTACTTCTGTTATGGTAATGGTTTGGTTAGTTTTTTTTTTCTGTTTTTGTTTTGTTTTTTGTTGTTGTTTCAAGACAGGGTTTTTCTGTGTAACAGCCCTGGCTGACCTAGAACTTACTGTGTAGACTAGGCTGGCCTCGACCTCACAAAGATCTGCTGCCTCTGTCTCCTGAGTGTTGGGATTAAAGGCATGCACCTCCATGCCTGGCTCTTGGCTAGGTTTTTTGACAGGTTCTCATACAATCCAGGCTGGCCTTGAAGTCACTATGTACCTGAGGCCTTGAACTTCTGATTCTCTCTGCCTTCCAAGTGCTGGGACTACAGGCATGAGCCATCACATCTAGTTTTGTTGTTTTTGTTTTGAGACAGGGTCTTGTTAGATAGTTTAAGCTGGCTTTCACTTGTGATCTTCTGCGCGCGCACTTACACACAGACCCACACACACAGGATGTGTCAACATACTCAGCTTTAGACTTGTAACACTTTGAGTTGCTTTCACACTATTTGGAGTAATGGTATATTCTAAAAGGCGTTGTGTGTTCAGAGTCTTCCGGTTTCCAAACCTTGCTCTTGAATTGACCTGGGCTTAACCACTGAGATACTGGGGTAGACAATATCTCTTTAAATCTGTTCTTATAGAGAGGCTTGCTCTCAGGCTCACCGACTGAGAGAATCCCCTGGCAGGTGTCAATATTGATTGGACTTTCTCCACAAATGGCTGTTAAGTCATCAACTAGAGGTGTATTTTTATTGGCTCTTTGCTCTTCTACACTATTTTATTGAACTCAGTTGGTGTTTATGGTGCTGGGTTTGGTTTTTGCTAAGAAGGTCAGAAGGTGAACTAACTTAGCTTACAAAGGGCACCCTTTTTTTGTTGTTGTTGTTTTGATTTTTGCTTTTCATGATAGGGTTTCTCTGTGTAGCCCTGGCTGTCCTGGAACTCAGTCTATAGACCAAACTGACCTTGAACTCGGAGATCCACCTGATTCTGTCTCCTAAGTGCTACAATTAAAGATGTACAGCACCATGCCAGGTTGGCACTTAAAAAAAAGTGTGTGTGTGTGTGTTCATGTGTTCACAAGGGACACTTTTTTAAAAAGATTTTCTTTTATTTATCTGTGTATCTGTGTCTGTGTTTATGTGCACATGTGTCTGTGTTTATGTGTGCAAGTGCTTACGGAGACAGAGGTCACTGTATCCTCCGGAACTAGAATTAAACCAGTTGTGAGCCACCTGATATAGGTCCCAGGAACCAAACCTAGTTTCTGTGGAAGAGCAATAAATGCTCTTAACCATGGATGCCTTTGTTCCTGGAAGTACTAGCCACATGACGTTCTTGATAGGGTCAACTTAAAATACTTTTCACTTTCTGTAGAACTTGCAATGTCATTGAGACTCAGGTCCAATGGTCTTAGAGATACCAACCATGCTTCCCAACATCGTAGTCATTGTCACTGCGTCTTAACTTTGAAGTGCAGTGACCTGGAGAAGGAACCTGTGTCTTGGTGGCCAAGGCAAAAAAGCCAGGAAAGCCTGAGGAAGAAAGTACAAACAGATTCTCAGTGCAAAGGAAGATGCCAGAGTTATTTTACCAAGTTCCCACCAATGGTGTCATTTGCAATGCTTCCATTCCTTTATAAAAATTAGTCAGACATGGTGGCACATGCCCTTAGTTCCGGCACTCAGGGGACAGAGGATAGATGGATCTCTGTGAGTTTGAGACCAGCCTGGTCTACATAGCAAGCTTCGGGCCAACCAGGGCTGCATAGTACAACCCTATCTCAAAAATATCCGTATGTTTTTATGTCTTGTGTATGTGTACCATATTTTCATTATCTATTCATGTGTATGCGGACATATAGGCTGGTTCCATTTCCTAGCCATGTGACGGGATCAGCAGTAACTATCAGCAGTGTGTAAGTTTCTCTGCAGCAGGATGTAAATCCTTTGGGTGTTTGCCTGGAAGTGGTCCATCTGGGTCATACAGTAGTTCTGTTTTCAGATTTTTGAGAACCCTCTATACTGATTCCCACAGTGAGTTTACACTCCCACCTACAGTAGATAAGGGGCCTCTTTCTCTACATCCTTGCCAGCATTTGTTCTCATTTTCTTTTTTGATGACTGCTATTCTGACTAGGCTGAGGTAGGCTCTCAATTTAGTTTTCGTTCTCTTGATGGCTTAGGCTATTGAATATGTCTAAAAATATTTATTGGCCATTTGTATTTCTTCTTCTGTAAAGTTACATAGCTCATTTTTTTGATTGGGTAGATTGTTTGGTTTAGTTTTGGGTAGGTTTGTTGGTTTGTTTGTTTGTTTTGGTCTGTTGGTTTGGCTTTTTGACTGACCTGGAACTTCTGTGTAGACCAGGCTGACCTCAAACTCATAGAGATCACCTGCCGCTGCCTCTGGAGTGCGGGATTAAAAGTGTGTGCCACTATGCGCAGTCTGTGTAGTTTTTTGAGTTAATTTTCTAGCTGTTAATCCTGTCAGATGTGTAGCTTTGATCATCTCAAATTCTGTAGACTTTCTGCACCCGATTATCTGTTTTCTTTGCTGAACAGGTTTGTGATTTCCTGAGATCCCATATGTCAACTAGAATCTTGTTCACAAGTTTTTAACCTATTCTGTATCTTAAAATGTTTTCCTCTCAGTTTCAAAGTTTTAAGTCTTACATTAAGGTATCTGATCCACTTGGGGTTATGCAGGGTGAGAATGATCTAGTTATATTTTTATATATAGAATTATATATATATATATTTGTCATCTTTGTCAAGAATCACAGGGTTTATGTTTGGATCTTACATTCTGTCCCATTAATCTACATATCTGTTTTTGTGTCCATGTCATGTCCGTTTTGTTACTACCACTCTGTAACATAATTTAGAAACATTATTTGGCATTATTAATTGTGGGGATGGATTATGTGTATGTGTAGAGGTCAGAAGACACTGGGTGTCCTTCTCTATTCCTCCATCTTTAAGACAAGATTCTTACTCAACCTGGGCTACCAAGCCCCAGTGATCACCTGTCCCTGTCCCCCTACACACACACACACACACACACACACACACACACACACACACACACACACACACACAGCACTAGGGTTACAAGTGCCTGGCTTTTTACTTAGTGCTAGGGATTAAAACCTAGGTCCTCGGCTTGTCCTGCAGGCTCTCTTACCCACTGAGCCATTTCCCTAGGCCCAGCATACCCTCCTTTGCTTATCTGAGGTATTTTGTGGTTTTAGGGTGCAATTTAATATTATTTTTTCTATTTCTGTAAAAAGAAACAGAATTGGAATTTTGATGAGATTGTATTGACTCTGTAGATTATTTTGGTAAGACAGTCATTTCCACAGTGTTAATTCTTCCAGTCCGTGAGGAAGGGGCTCCCCTTCCACTTTGGAGCAGCTGGGCACTTCTCAGTCACTAACTGCTGCTGTGTGTTTGATTTCCCTAGAAGACCTCCCCTGCCTCAGGATGGGACCCTGGCTCCTACCCTGATTTCTGTGAACCAGCCAGTGACAGCTTCCTGTTGGGGATGCCTGGGAACCAGCAGCAATCAGAGTCTTTGGAGATGGACTCTGACATGTCACCAAGCTGCAGGCTCAGTGACTTGAGCAGAGGTGGCAGTCTGGAGAGCCGGAGCAGCAGCTCTCGGTCCAGAAGCTTCACCCTGGTGAGTGGTTGCATGAGTTCTAATTGGCCTAAGTAATAAAAACCCAAGTCAGATGCAGGGGTAAGTGCGAAAGACAGAGAAACAAAGGAGCAAGCCACAGCCACACCTTACATCGCCAACCTCCCAGCCAAAAAGAGAGCAAGCTCTTACCTCTTCCTACCTTATACCCCTCTCTCTGCCCAGCCATATCACTTCCTGTCTGTCTCTGCAGACCTCCAGACCTGTATGGTTAAGTGGTGGCTAGCTCTGCCCTCTGATCTTCAGGAAAGCTTTATTTGTTAGAGCACAAAAAAATGTCACTGCAGTGAATGTTGCTTTCTTTAGAACTTTTAGATGCTCTGGTTGATTGATTTGGCCTCAGCCCTTCACCCCATTCGGAACAGCTTACAAAGCCCTGTTGGATGTCTCAGTTTTAATCATATTAAATTTTGCACATGGCAGTGGAGCGAATATCTGGTCACAGATAGTAACTTAGGACAGCTTAGCTCCCCAAAGGACAAGGACCATGCCTGAAGTCACTGACCACCCGGCCGTGGGCAATGGGAGCCATCTGGCAGGATAAAGACAGCTCACTTTCACACTGAAGGCCTTTACAAAGCCCAGTCTTTCTGATCCAGATCCTTACATGGCACTAACCAATCCAAGAACGTTAGGTCTTTTGA
Organism: Mesocricetus auratus; assembly: GCF_017639785.1. Taxonomy (NCBI): domain Eukaryota; kingdom Metazoa; phylum Chordata; class Mammalia; order Rodentia; family Cricetidae; genus Mesocricetus; species Mesocricetus auratus. The sequence goes on along the minus strand of NW_024429196.1, from coordinate 24,024,585 downwards.
AGGTGTTTTTTTTTTTTTTTTTTAATAAATCCTTCCTGCTGTACCCAATCCTGGGATGGTACACCACCTGTTGTCAACCTCCTGACTTGGGTGTCACAGTTGTCATGCCATTTCATAGAATGTCCTATGTCTACTCCAGGAGCAGAACCACACTAAGAGTCTTGAGTTTTATTCTTCCCCAACCCCAGGGTTTCTCTGTGTAGCCTTGGCTGTCCTGGGACTCTCTTGAGTTCTTATTCTTAATGTGTTCCTGCAGCCTAATCTACCCGAGGGTACATCGGAACAGCCTCTAGGAAACAATGGAACTTTGGGTTGTTGGAAAGAAGAGAGGTCTTCATAGGGTTAAATCCTAAGGAACTTAATCCTAATCTGTGCCCACTCTTTGAGGGTTGGGGACACCCCACAATATTCCCTAATCATTGATACCTATGACTTGGCTGAAAACAGAGGTCCAGATTCTTTAGCAAAGTTTTAAAATCTAATACACAGTGAACTCTCATGAATCCTGCCCCCACCCAAACTCTCAGAGCTGTTGGACTTTATGTCCCAGAGTCCCAGAACGTCTGGATTAGATAGTATTGTGATACCCTCTTACACATCCCTTAGTCACAGAGTGGAGGAGGTAGGACTGTGGAGTGTGGGACTGCTCTTCTCATAGTGGGGTTAGATACAAGTACACACAATGTCCTAGGATTTTGATTAATCATTTGCTCTGGGATTTCAAGAGGTAAAAAAGATGTGCAGACCAGTTGGTAAGTGACCCAGGGCTGGCTTCTTCCCCACACCAGACCAGAAACTATTTGAAGACATAGCCAAAGAGCTGTTTAATCCATTAAACATTAGTAAATACCCGCTGTGTACAAGAACTGAATAAAATGTGGTTTTATTCAAGATCACATCAGGGATGAGAGCTAGGGTGGTGTGGCACAGCTTATAAGGCTGTCTGAACATCAGACAGACAAGAGATCAAGGGCTCTATTGCCAGTTTAAAGAAGCTTAAAGCCACTGAGCCCAGCTGCAAGCCTTTGAAGCCATTCTTCTTGAGTTCTATAATCAAAACTGTACACAGACCTCATTCTCTGCTGATTTGTTTGTGTCCCTTTCTTAACTTCAGAAGTACAGGTTGAAGTTTAGCCACAGCAAAAAAAAAAAAATTACAACAGTGTCTAGTTGGAAATAAGCATAATTAAGCCCTTGTTCTGCCGTAAGGAAGTGCCATGTGCACTTACGGCGGCTCTGCCCAGACTGCCAGAGAGAGACATCACAACATTTAAGCTGAGAGCCTTCTCCCTGCCTTTATTCCGTGTTGGCATCAGCTTACATAATTAAATCAGTAAAGCATTGCTCAAATGTCAGGCAGGTCTTTGGTGTCTTTGAGGACATGTAATCTGACTGGAGAGATGGATGGCTCAGCAACCAAGAGCTCTGGCTGCTCTTCCAGAGGACCCAGGTTCATTCCCGGCACCAACATGGCTGCTCACAGCTGTTTGTAACTCCAGTTCTAGGGGATCCGATGCCCTCTTCTGACCGCCTAGGCACTAGGCATGTGGTGTGCCTATCTACATGCTGGTAAAACACCCATACATACAGAATAAAAACAAATCTTGGAGAGAGAAAAAACAAAACAAAACCGAAAAAAACCAGGATACGTGATCATTAAAGCATACTCCATCAAGACAAAATATCCTTGCTTGCTACCTGGGGGAGGAGTAGTGAAGAGTCCTGGTCCAGGTCTCCTTTCAAAATATCTGTTTAGTCACCTCTGCTTGCCCACTTGCCTGTCTGTGAATGAGCCTTGCTATGCAGTCCAGGCTGGCATGGAAACAACTGCATGTAGCCCAAGCTACTGTCAAACTTGCAAGGATCCTTCTACTTCTACCCGAGAGGGGCATCCCAGGTGAGGGCCACAACACCAGGTTTGGTCGTCCTCATTCTTACAATATGTATTTTCTGTCCTTTGACTTTCCGGTTCCTTTGTGCATTCTTCAGATGTTTCCCCCAGAGACTTGTAAACCTTACCTGAAGTTAGTGTACTGGGCTTAGAATATGTGAGATGGTTTTCTAGACAGTGTTTTTAGCATCTGAAGATTATTGGTACATTAAAAATAACATCTATGGGACTTAATTAAAACATTCTCCTGTCAGCGTACAACCTTCCTAATTAATGCAGACAAACTGACTTTTTATAGCTCACTCTGTCCCAGTAACTAGGACATGTATATTTGTCTTCATTTCCTAAGTGATTATCACAAACCACTTCCTAACCAGCCACTCCACAAGGAGCCTCTGTGGAGTCTTACTGCCCCCTTCATGTGGGTGGTTTTTTTTTTTTTTTTTTTTTTTTGGTTTTTACGAGACAGGGTTTCTCTGTATTGTTTTGGAGGCTATCGGTCCAGCCTGGCCTCAGACTCACAGAGATCCACCTGCCTCTGCCTCCCGAGTGCTGGGACTAAAAGTGTGTGCCACCAACGCCCGGCCATGTGGGTGGTTTTTAAAAGTTGAAATATAACTCATATTCACAGTGTGCCACTTAACCATTTTTACTGTGTTTACAGGCCTGTGCAGTCATCACCTGTCATTTTTAGAACACTTTTATCCTACCCCAGTGGCCAGTCCACTCAAAACCATCTATATATTCAGTTCAATGCAGTCCCAGGCAAAGCACCCATGAAATTCCTCACACAGCTTGAAAAACAATCCAAAATGCATATGAAACAACAACAAAAATACCAAATAGTCAAAGCTGTCTTGAGAATAAACAGAAGCTGTTAAATTGCCTGTCTCCAGAGTTTACCACAGAACTGAGTGACTTGAGAGGCAACTTGGGGGTTAAGAGCACTGACTGCTTTTGCAGAGGGTTCACGTTTGGTTGCAGCACCCAAATGATAGCTCACAACCACCCATAACTCTAGTTCAGATATAACACCCTTTTCTGCCATCCATGGGCACTGTGTGCAGGTGGTGCACAGATATCATGTAGGCAAAAATACTCATACACATTATTTTTAAAGTCTACTGCAGAGTTATAATCAAACAGCCTAGTAGCAGATGGGGGTACAGCTTGGTGACACATGACTTCTCTCATATATGCAAGGTCTTAGGTTTAATTGATAGCTCCATACAAACACGCATGCACAAATCAACATAGTATTGACATAGATATAGACACACAGACCAGTGGAATATAGTAGAGAGCCCAGAATTAAACCTACAGACATGTCAGCTGACTTTCAGCAAACGTGTTCCAAACACACACACTGAAGAAAGTACAGGCATTCAAGTCAGTGGTACCGGGAAATTGGATGTCTACCTGCAGGTTGACATGAACCCAATCTCTCATTAGTTATAAAAATCAACTTGACATAATCAACAGAGTGAAGGAACAACCTACAAAGTCTGGAAAATATCTGCAAATTATTCTTCTGTGAAGAGGTTGATAGTAACAGTACATAAGGAATCAGAAGCTCAGCAAAAAAAAAAAATCCAATTGAAAAATGAACAATAGCCCTAAATTGATGTATTGGACGGGAGAGTTCAACACCATTAATCATCAGGGAAATGCAAATAAAAAACACAATGAGATAGCACCTCACCTCAGGAAGAATGGTTATTGTCAGAAAGACTAAAAACATCAATTGCTTGTGCTGGAGTAGGGAAAAGGGAGCCTTGGACACTGTTAGTGTGGGGGGGGGTGATTAGTACTGCTACAATAAAAAACAGGAGGGAGTTTAGAGCTGTTATATGACCCAGTTTTCAGTATGTCAAAGAAATTCTTCGTTTTCAAGGTAATGGTGGCACTATTCACAGTTACTAAGAAATGCAAGAGCCAGGCATGGAGTTACATGCCTCTGACCCCAGGTCTTGAGGTAGAGGCAAAGATCTTGAGTTTGAGGTCAACCTGGGTAACAGAGTGAATTCAAACCTGGGATACATAATGAGAGCCTGTCTCCAAATACACACCCAAAAAGACATTGGAACAACCTAAGTGCCCATCATCCAATTTGTGAGTAAAGAAAATATGCTACATGTGCACAATGGAATGCTACGCAGCCACAACAAAGATAAAATCCTGGCATCTGCAACAACATGGATGGAACTAGTTGCAGGTCATTGTGTTTAGTAAAATAAGCCAGGCTCAGAACACCCAGTGCCACATCCAGAATCTTAAAGACTTGGTGTTGGGCCTGGAAAGATGGCTTAGCAGTTAAGAATACTTGGCTCCTCTTGCAGGGGATCCAAGCTTGGGTCCCAGAACCCACATAGCAGCTTGCAACCGTATGTAACTCTAGTCCCAAAGGATCCAACACCTTCTTCTGGCGTCCGTGAACACCAGACGTGTACATGGTACACAGACATACTTAATGCAGGCAAGACACCCATATACGTACAGTAAAAGAAAAGGAAAACAGTTCTTGAAAAAAGGTTGATCTCACGGAAGTTGCAGGCAGAATGATAGTCCCCAGAAGCTGAGGAGGATAGCAGTGGGGAAGAGACTGATGGGTGCTGCTAAGTTATAGTTGGCTAGAAACATGCTCTGTTGTGCACTGTACTTGAAAACCTAGAAGAAAAAGTTTTAAAAGCTTGCACCATAGTGAAAAATGTTTAAAGAAATAGGTCTATCTGGCCTAATTTGATATTACATGGGTTTACCCCATAAACGTACACAGTTTTTATGTTTTGTGTGTCAGTTAAAATAAATGGTTTCTCTGTGTGTACAGAAATCACCATAGTCAGTTCTATAACATTTCATCTCCCCTAAAGAAAGCCTTTGCCCATTCTCAGTCACGTTCCATTGCTTCTCTACTCCCTGGGCCATAGCTTCTTTCTCACTCTGGATGTGTCTCGCTGCCACACCTCTTACTGCCCAGCCTCTCCCTCAGGACCAAGAATGCCTTTCATTTACAACCCTAGCAGAGGCGGTGTTGATCATCCCTCCAGAATGGGAGGAGCAGACAGGAACCGTCTTGGCGGGGTGCCAAGTGCCCCTTTTCCTGGCCCTGGTGTACCTCGCTCCCCTGCCTAGCCCCAATGTCTTTCCTCTCCCAGGTATGTGGAGTCCATGTTCACTGGGAGAAAGCTTCAAGTCTTGGAAGTTGGGCCACACACTGAACCCACAGCAGGTTTGACCGTTCCACAATCCAGGATTCCGGGCCAGGCTGATTGCAAAGAAAGCATGCCATCCACCCAGCCCCACACTGGAGAGAAAGCCCTTGGGTTGAGGACCTGAGTGACCTGGGGGTCTTGTCTCTGAGCAGACTGGCCGGAGCTGATTTTATCTCACATTGTGTAATTAGTGAAAGGAAGAGAACTGAAGAATCCCCGGGTAAATTGCACAAGACTCGCGCAGGCATCTCTGCAAGATCTGTCGGTACTTGCTAGGTAGGCTAGGATTAGAAAGGGTGAAGCAGAAGGCAAGCAGAGGACTGAGTTCTAGCAGGCTCGGGCCCTTGGTGCAGCAGTGGTGAGACCCTTGGAAAGCCAGGCCAAGCCTTTCCGCAGTGTACAGGTGTGAACAGTCATGTGGGCGGCACCGTCCTCAGCCTGTTTTCAGATGCAGCCTCATGTTAGGACTGCTTGCCGTCAGGCTGGGTTAGACATGGTCCATCGTTTGTTCTTTAACGTATATGAGTGTTTACCTGCGTGTGTATGTACACCACATATGCGCCTGGTGCTGGTGGAGGTCAGCAGGAGGAACCGGATCCCCTGGAACTGGAGCTACAAGTGGCTGTGAGCCAGCACGTGAGTTCTGGGAATAAAAACCCAGGAACAAGTGCTCGCAGCCACTGAGCTGTCTCCCCAGCCCACTTCTAGTCCGTGCTTACGTGCTCCTCTTGTGGGAAATTGGAATGTGTCTTAAACTGAAGGTCCATTTTAGGACCTCGCTTTTTGAAATTTTTACGTAATTTTTATGCCATGTCCATTCTGTAGTACTGAGGATGGAATGAATACAGGGCCCACCCTAGGCAAGCTTTCTGTCATTGAGCTGGACCCTCAGCCAGGCTAGTGCAATTTCAGTTCTGCTACATAGCCAAGGAGAATGATGATACCTAACCAAAATAGACTCCAAAAGTGATGCTCAGGGCTGGAGAGATAACTCGTGGTTCTAAGTGCATATTCTTCCTGTGGAGAGGATGGGATGGACATGCGTTGTCAGCACTCACACTGGGTAGCTCTTAGCCACTGTCACTACAGCTTGAGGGCATTTTTCCTCTTCTGGCCTCCATGGGCACTGCACCATGTCCATACTTACCTCCCTACACACATATACACGTAATTAAAAATAAAAACCTTTGAAACGTCACGCATCCACTGAAGTGCCCCACATAAGATCACAGTTGGGGAGAGAGCACAATGTATTTCTCTAGATTTCATGTCTCAGCAGTGGAGGTCAACATTTGTGTAATGGTTGTTATCTCCATCGGGTCTCCTGGACAAAATCCACAGTGGGTGAAACTTAACTAGAGGGATCTTTGTTATGCCAAGAGTCCCAATGACTTTAGACTTGCAGGGCTTGTGTCGAAACAATAAATGAGCTGGGCCTGGTGGCACATGCCTTTAATTCTAGCACTTGGGAGGCAGAGGCCGGAGGATCTTTGTGAGTTCAAGGCCAGCTTGGTCTACATAGCAAGTTCCAGGAGAACTACAAAGGAAGACCCTGTCTCAAAGAAAAGAAAAAGAGACAACTTTAGATAGAAGACTGAGAACTGTCATGCAGTGACTGGGGGCAGCATTTATAGGATGTGGGAGCCAGGCAGTCCAACAGAAATAAGGAATGTGGTGAAGAGATTAGACAGGAAGGCCATACTTTATGACACTCAGATGACCCGCCTGTGTGTGTATGACACTCAGATGCCCCCGCCAGTGTGTGTATATGTACATATATGTGCATATGTATGAGTATTGCTGTTCTAGGCATCAAAAGGTCAGAATAGATGTACATGGTAAGGAGGCATCTGTGGGACGTGAGAAAACCTGCAAGCCTTGATATAGCCAATGTGATTCATATGTGTGTGTGTGTGTGTGTGTGTATGTATGTGTGTATGTATCTTATTTTTATTTTTTATTCATTGGTGTTTTGCTTGTATGTATGTCTGTGTGAGGGTGTCCCATGTCCTGGAACTGGAGTTACAGACATCTGTGAGCTGCCATGTGTGTGCTGAGAATTGAACCTGGGTCCTCTGGAAGAACAGCCAGTGCTCTCCAGCCCCTACAATGTGAGTCTTAAGTGTAGAGTCTAATGGAGGTGAAAAGCCTGGGTGTTCAGCATCTATAGTGCAAAAGAATGTCACAGCAGGAACGGATTCTGCTTTCAAATAACTCAGAGACCCATCCCTTCTCTTCCCGTTGTCACTACACTCATACCTTTAGCTCTCAAGACTGTCTAGAAAATGTGGACTGAGATTTCTTTTTTATTATTTTTTAATTCTTAATTATGTGTACATGGGGGCAGTGTCTGCTGAGTCGAGAAGAGAGCATCAGATCTGAAGTTGGAGTGACAGGCAGTTGTGAGCTGCCCAGCATAGGTGCTGGGAACTGAATTCCAATCCTCTGAAAGAATGTGTTCCCTTTGCCAGTGAGTCATCTTCAGCCCCTGGTTGGAATTCTCATGTGAGAAGTGTTGACTGGCCTCCACCTATGAACTAGTGCTACTGAGCAGCTACCTTGGAAGAACCCTTTCTGGACTCTCAAACCCTTTTCTCTCCCTGCCAATGGCCCTTACAGTGCTCGGTCTATCTGGGGAATCCATTTGGCCTTGTGGCGCCCCCTCCACTTTCTGTACAGTTCCTCCCCATCAATGCAGCTACCCTGTCTCCACTGCAGACTCCCTTAAGGATAAACTCTTCGCTTTCTGCAGGGATGACCCAGTTGCTTCTGAGGATGATTCCAGCCAGCTGTGCCCATCAAGCCTCACCTTCGCTGTATTCCTGGCTGGGCTCAGTTCAGGTCACGCAGTACCCAGCAGGTTGACTGTAGGCTTTCCCGGCACTGATGCAAATTGCAGCCTTGGCTCATCACCACCTTCCTTCTTTTCTGACTTCCATTTGCTGGCATCGCTTCTTTCCCTGTTATTTTTATCTTTGTGATTTAGGCCTGGTTAAGGAAATCAATAAGGTCTCAGGCTGGAGAGATGGTTCAACATTTTGTTGTTCTTGCAGAGGACCTGGGTTAGATTCCCAGCACCACCCACATGGCAGCCTACAGCCCTCTGTACCTCTAGTCCCAAGAAATCCAGCACCCTCTTCTGGCTTCTGTAGGCACCAGGCACACACACACGGCACAGACATATCTGCAGGCAAAATACTCATATCATAGACATAAGATAATTAACCATTAGTAAGATCGCTTATTGTCTTAGCAGCATTTCTGAAGGAAGGGGAGATAAATGGTGAGTTCAATCTGATGCTTACTGAGAAGTCTCCCTTGGCAGTATGGAGACAATAGCATGCCTGGCATACAACTCCTGGAGGAGACTTCCTCTATTGTGCTGGCTCACTGGTAACCACATCTGAACCTCATGATAGGGTGAAGGCCTTGGGTTTGTCAATATCTTTTTTTCCGTGCAGGTAAAATGGTGAGGGACTTACAGGTCTTTTGTCAGCGGGGTGACCCAAATGGCAGGGATCTTCCAGGACACAGAAAAGTCTTCGCTAGGCAAGGTTTTGCCTCCTACTCTTTGTGACTCTTTCTCTTTGCTGACATCATCTCTTTCTGACCCACTTACAGGATGACGAGAGCCTGAAGCACCTCACACACGAGGAAAAGGACGTCATCCTGTTCTTTGAAGAGACCCTCGATTCCCTGGAATATGACTTTGATGAGCCAGCCCTGTGTGACAGTGGCATCCATTGCCACTCTCCACAGTCTCTGCAAGAGAGCCCTTCCAGTCACTCTGAACCGGAAGATGTCATCGATTTAGTACAACCAGGACCTGTGTCTAAGGAAGCTGAGAGCCTTGCAGATGTGCCTCAAGTAGCAGGTACACACAGGACCCCGTGCCTTTGACTGTGCTTGGTGGTGCACCCAAGGCACACCAGCACTTTTCTACTCTGTTTGCTTATGCTTGTCAATATAGAAGCTTCTAGAAGGGAGTCTCAGCCTCTTGATAGTCTCTCCAGCAAGGAACTCCAAAAACAGGTAGCAAAGAAGACCAACTGAAAGGAAAGAGAGAGAAAGGAGAGACCAAATGAGCATATAGATGTGTGTGTGTGTGTGTGTGTGTGTGTGTGTGTGTGTGTGTGGTTAGGTGTCACAGGGCACTTGATTTGTGCTGCAAATCATGTCCCATTTCTAACACATGGCTCTGTGAAGTACAGCACAGAGCAGACAAGATGCAGGTCCACACTGCCATGGTCCGCTCTGCATCACTGAACAGCATCAATGAAGAGGTACACTTCTGCCCATTGAGTCAGTGGAAAGCTTCTTACGGCCCTCTATTTGCTGGTGGGAAATGACATTAAAAAACAAATGGAGATATTTAGGACTAGACAGGAGAAGAAAGAATTAGAGAAAAGACATTTGTGCCCCGCAGACTATAAACACCAGTGTTTGTCATAAGTTTCTGGGAGTGGAGGCATCTTTGTGAGACAAGGATCTCCAGCTGGCCTGGTGCTAGCACAGCCTGACCTCAAACTCAGTTCCCTTGTCTCTGCCTCTCAAGTGCCGGGGTTACAGTGTATGCCACCATTCTTAGCTTAAGTATGGTTTCTTTTGACATTTGGTTTCTGCATTCCCAGAATTGACATCCTGTAGTCATGAATTCCATACAAAAAGAGAATGGTTGCAGCAAACCCTTGAGGGAAGAGACATTAAATTTTGCATTTTAAAGAATATTTATTATGTACACACTGTTCTGCCTGCATGTCAGAAGAGGGCACCAGGTCTCATTATAGATGGTTGTAAGTCATCATGTGGTTGCTAGGAATTGAACTCAGGACCTCTGGAAGAGCAATCAGTGCTTTTAACCTCTGAGCCATCTCTCCAGCCCCTGCATTTTTTTTAAACACTTCTGCTTTGAAGCATAGTTCCTAAAGTAATTTGAACCAGCTGATCCTTTAAAAAGATTAGATCATATAATCACACCAAAGAAAATGGGCTTGGAAAATTCAGCATGTGTGCCCAGTGATTCTCTAACCTACTATATTTTTTTTATCTTTTTTGTTTTTTCAAATAGGGACTCTTTATGTAGATTTGGTTGTCCTGGAACTCACAGTGTAAACCAGGCTGGCCTTGAACTCACAGAGATCCACCTTCCTTGACCTCCTGAGTGCTGGGATTCAAGATGAGCATCCCCATCCTCCACTCTGTCTCCTTTGTAAAGACCCCTGATGAGGTGGTCACTGCTTGCCTTCTGTCAAGTGCCCTCAGCATGACAGAGCATGAGGAGTATACCTTTCCAGACTGCTTTCTAACTGGCTGTTTCTGGCTCTAAATCGTCACCGCCCTCTCAGGAATCTTTGGTTCTCAGTGTGTGGCCCTGAGAATAAATGCACTGCCTTCTTTCTCACCAGTCCGGGTACCAGGACCAGCATTTTGATTAGGCATTGTAGAGTTGGTAGTGTGTCCCATTGTGACTCTCTGAAGTTCGGTTGGCAGGAAAACCACGTGTCTATTCTTATTGGGGTGAAAACTTATGAGGTCTCTTTTTTTTCAGGGGCCCCATCTGCTACAAAGCAGGGCACAACTGTTCCTGAAGGTGGGAAGCAAGCCGCTGAGAATTCCCTGCCTCCACCAGACTCCAGCGATCCCGAGGCGTTTCCTCTGCTGCCCTCCCTGCCTGTCTCTGCACCCTCTGCCCCCCGAAAGGATCTGATACCCCCCCTCTCCTCCAGCAGAGCATCCCAAACTACCCCGCTCGGTGCCCACTCCTCTGGTGATTGCTCAGAAAATTTCTGAGAAGTTGTCCGGAAACGAAGCCCTGTCCCCCACCTCCCCATCGAAGGAGGGCAGGCCTGGGGAATGGAGGACGTCGACTTCTGTAGCCTCTCGAAATGGGGACCAGGTTGGCGTGTGGCACCGACACACGACCCAGCCAGCACCCAAGATCCACCGCTTCCCCAGTAACATAAGCGTGACCAACAGCTCCGGGAAGGACTTCAACAAGACCATCTCCAAGGCTGCTGTCAACGTGCAGGAGCGGAAGGCCCAGGTCCTGGCCAACATCAATGGCATGTCCTTCATCGCCGCGGGCGACAAGTCATCGGAAGAGCGGTGGCAAAAGGCAGAGGAGCAGAGGGGCGGCTCTGCGGACGGGGGACGCGCCCAGGGCAGGGTGGGCATGGCCGGGGAGCCCGGGGGACCGCGTACAGGAGGCCCAGCCAGGGCGCAGCAGTCCCGGGCTGTGCAGACGGAGCAGCCGCCGCTGGTCAACGGCTTCCAGAGTGTGCACGAGGCCCTGCGCAGCAACGAACCCAGCGTCTTCGTCCCCACCAGCAAGACCATCACCTTCCGGCCAGACCCGGCTATAGCGGGCAAGCTGGCACGCCAGAACGCCAGCCGCAGTCTGTACGAACCGCGCCTGGATGGCCCCCAGGACGCTCGCAAACGCACAGGCTCGCTCCCCCGGGCTGCGGGCTTCCGGCCACAGGGCATCACAGTGCAGTTCGCCGGCCGCGGCTCCACCGAAGAAGCACGACGTGAGGCCCTGCGCAAACTTGGGCTGCTGAAGGAGAACTTGTGAGGGCCATGGGTGGGACTGCCGGAGTGACTGGGTAGACCTTGCATGCCCACTGAGTGTCCGGTTCTATAAGCACGGGAGCTGGGCAGCACGAGGTGCTGGATGTTCGGGGAAGATGTATCTGCCCCATCCCTTGTGTCCAGTGCAGCGTGGAGTCAGAGGTCAACGGAGCAAGGACCAGACCCCGGAGCTGCCCTCTTCCTTTCCTGGGGTCACAGAGTAACCTTTAGGACCTGTGGGCTTCCATGGATGCAGATGACCTATGGCTGACATACGTGAGGACAGCCTTGACTTGACTTGGTCTAGGATCTCTCATCTAGACTCTTGTCCCATGCACAGGACTTGAAAGCCAGTGTAGCCCTGACGTTCAGGATTCCCCTTCCTTGAAAATAAAAAAGAAATGCTTGTTAACTTTTTCTAGTGTCAATGTACACTTTGAAGTCTAGCTGCTTGTGTGTTTGTTTCTGAAGGGCGGAAGATGATGGGTACTCTACCGATCCTGGTTTGTTTCTTGACACAATATGGTTTGCCCCATTTTCTTAACTGAAAATCTGAGTGAATCGCTTAGAGTAAAAGTTACTGTAATTTTGTGAGAGTAAAACAGGGGGTCCAGTGTGGAAAAGTGGAAAAGGTGGTAATTTTGAGAAAGCAAATCTCATGCTACCCTGGGATGTGTGTGTGTGAGTGTGTTATGTATAAATATATGTACCTATGCTAACATGTATGCATGCACATTTATTAGTATACAAGTATCTTCTTCTGAAGACACCATTATCTAACTACAGAATATGAGGACTTCCTTCTGTCTCACACACATACAAACCTCAGCATGTGATGGGGCACTAAGAATTCTTCCTATTATGGAAGTCAGCTAAGGACACATGAACCCCAAGTACCTTTTCCTCAACAGTATGTTCTGTTCCCAATTAAAGTAATTTTTCCTGCTTCCAAATAAGCAAGATGGTTCCTGGTTTTACTTAAGAGCATTTTCCATTTACAGAAAAATTAAAATCTTCTTTGTCACCTCACCAGTTTTGTGTTGCAAGGTAGCTAGTAGACCGATGGGTACAACCTGATTGGTTATGTTCATGAGCAACATCTCAGGACTCTTCAAAAGAAGACTATGAAGTCAAGTTGTGCAGTGTGAAAAGTTTTCTTTTCTCCCAGACTTTGTCTTACAGAGTTGTGGCCACAAGTGTTATTATCAAAACTACTTAAGGCTGGAGTCTCAAACCTCTAAAAATAGATGGGGAAGGGCTGGCCTGATAGCCACACCCACAAGTCCTCGGCGCTCCTTTACAGAGCCCGTTTCTTTTCCAGTCGAGTATTACTGAGTCTCATACTCGAAACAAGCTTTTGAAGGCTGTTAGAGGCCATTTTCACAGTACTGTTACCTTGTGAGTTATGAATCATTATGTTTTGTTTCTTCAGAACCACGGTCCAGCAACTCGCCCAGCTTTCGTTTTCCTGAAGTCATCTCGAACATTTTTTAATCTTAATTTAAATAAGGACTTTAAACTTTTAAAAGTACCTTTAATTTTGTTCTTACTTATGATTGATTTGCTGACAGGAGCCAGGAGGTTTCTCTTTGACAAAGTGAGATGCCATACACAGTGTTTAGTAGTTGAAGGTCTCAATACAGCTGTTACAGATAGCCTTTGTTGAGGATTTTCATGGGACTTTATTGTGAATAGAATGAGTCTGACTGTATACTAATATATTCTTGCAATGGCATTTTTGAAAAACAAATTTTTATCTTACCTATAAATAACTGTATTACATTATGTGTTATTATTTGCTTTTAAAGGGTTATATAGTTTTCTTCTGTTTATTCATGTTTTCTTTCTATTTAATCCATAATTATATTGACTGTTACTTTAAATGTTCCTTGTGTCCAAAGCCCTAATGATTAAAGCCCCATTTTTGTGAGTGATGGCCCTTCTGTGTGTCTGAAAAGCATTATTTTCCTTGCAGTTGTTATGTGATGTGACATTCTTAAATGACATCTAGTTCCTAGTGCTGAAAGACCATATTTCAAAGCAAGATTGTAGTGAAAAGAAAATGCAGATACGAAGTTCCCGGTTTCCCCTCAGGTGGCATTTATAAACGGCTCTTCATTTTTAGGAAACTCTTATCATACTATGTAAAAGTCAGAAAAACAAAACAATTCCTCCTTTCCTCCGCTGATGGTTCTTTACCCAGAGTCTCGCAGCCACAGCCCTACCTAGCAGTGCCTGGGAGAAGCATCTGCCCGGTTCTTGCCCCCTCTCTGCCATATCTGCACTCTCCCTGGTGTGTGTGCTCAGCCTCACAAAACAGGCAGACGCTTCGCTGTTTCCTCACTAAGTTACATCCTCTTGTAATGCTGCCTGAGGAGAAAGGGCAGAGTCACACTAGGGGATGCTACCCACCAGACATGCCAAGGCCCCTGCCCTGCACAGTGGTGATCATGGAGCCCTCAGCCTTCAGGAGGCGTACAGGAAGGCAGGGCCACAGAAGCAGATTTCTGACTAGAATTCTTTGCACACACTGCTAGCAGGGAGCAGGGTAGGACCTCATTAGGGCTAGCCTTCATGGAAGAGCTTGGTGGAGTTGATTAACGAGGCCCACGGAACCCTAGTATCAGTTCAGAACAAAACAAAGGCAAGTGCATTCTTCCCAAACCCGCAGGGCTTTGGCCGTGGCGATAGCACCTTTCCCAGGATTTAGTGGCAACTTTTAGTGGTAGGTGATATCAGCTCTTGAACATGTATTAAAGAGGAAAAAAGGGAAGATAAATATGACAACGATTTACTCTTATCAAAAAAAATGTGTTTCTGCTACACAGCTGTTTTCCTAGCTGATCCATGTACAATGAGGCATTGTTTCTCTCTGGATACTTCATTGGTGTGACCTGGCAAGGTTAATAAACTTCGTTTTGCCCTAACTGTGTTCTCAAACTTCTGTCATCTAATAGTGGCGCAGTCTGGATGAGCAGCCGCCTTGTGTCTCTGGATCTCTTGTCCTCACCCTGGTCTCCGGCCAAGGCTGCTGGATGGAAGGAGGAAGGGGAGGATGGTGAATGTTCGCCTGGAGAGGTTTCTGTTCTCTCTGAAGTGACAAGTCACCAAACAGGTTTTGTGTCTTCTCTTCACAAGGCTTTAGAGTGTGGGGACAAGTCCCGTATCCTTTTCTAATCTACCAGTCGGACAAGCTGGGCTTTCACCTGAGAAAGAGGAGTCGGCGCTTTAAGCTGCTGTGTCCTGGGAATGTGGCAGTTCTTTGTGACTGAGTTGGAAATGGAGGCTCAGTTGGAAATTCAGTTCAGCCGCTGGCCTCCCATTCACCCCCTACTCATCAGAGTCACCCACTTTCCTGGCCATCAAAGTCCCCGGTGTGTGTGGGGGGCATAGAAGCAGTGCTGGAGATCTGCCTCTGGAGTTGCCTAGAGCCATGACATACTTTTCAGCATAGAAGGAATTAGGCTTTGTGGGTGACAGTTGAAGTGCTTTTAAAGGTGCCTCGGTTCAGAAAGATACAGCAAAACTGTCGCCTGCAGTCCTGTTTCTGAAGACTTCTGGCTGGACACCATGGTGCAACTCTGTGTTAGCCCCACTTGGCAGGTGGAGGCAGGCAGATGAGTTCAAGGTCATCCTCAGCTACAAGGCAAGATTGAGGTCTTCATGAGGCCCAGTCTTCAAAAAGCTGCAAGACTTCAGAAATGTCAATCAGGCTCTACACCCCCTCCTGGTGACAGCCCTGGGAGGGGCTGGGGATGGGCAGCCACAAACAACCCCCTGGATCAGAAACTATTTCCTTTAGTCTTCCTCCTTGCCTTCTGAACTATGTGAACTTTCTGTTGTGCAACTATTAAAGGAGGAAGGAGGTATAATGAGGACTTCCAGAAAAGTCCGAGTGAAGCATCAGATATTTTCCAGCCTAGAGGAAGACAGCAGCTCAGGTGTCATGTGTCTCAGACATCTCTGACCAGTGCCTAGTGGTCTGCCATGAGGCCCTATTGCTTTAAGGTATCCTGGGATCTAGACCAAGGCAAGTTAGGAGGGGTCTTCATGTATGCTTAATATAGGTCCTCAAACTCAACATTCTCAGAGCCGTCTATTTCCTCACTGGGGCCGAAGGGGAAACTCCAAGCTATAGACTAGCCACTCTTAGGGTCAGGGCGCCAATCCCCACCGCCAGCTATGGAGGCAGGCTATACCCTTCCTGCTCTAGTCATGGGTGAAAATTCACAGTTGGAAGCTGAACCTAATGGAACCTATGACAGGTTCACACAAACAGGTCATACTTCATAAACTCTAACTTCAGAGTATGTGCATGTGCAACAAAGCTGCCAAAATTCTGGGAATAGTTTCAAAGGGCGAGGCTGAATGAACAAGGAGAGCTGACTTGTGTCTCTGTGTGTGCAAGCACATGTGTGGATGTGTACACTCTTCTAGAGCAACCAGGCTGACTTCAGCCCTTGGCATCTCTGATTGGTGCTCATTAGGTGAGTATATAGGCCTTGAGTATTGCCACACACAGCTAGAGTCCTGACCTTCTTACTAATGATGCCTTTAGGTCTCTGGCCTTTGGGAAGGACATAAGCCCTTGGTACATCTGAAATCAGGTTGTTTGCAGGTTGCTGTGACAGCAAATTTCAAAGATCTCTTCAGCTTCCATCTCATTCTATTGCCCAACAGTTTCCTGGCCCGAAAAACTAGGTAGACTTTGTCCATTTAGTTAATTGGTTTGTTGTCTGCTTGTTTGGTGTGAGCATTTGAGTTTGGGGAAGATGGCCTCTGCCTTGTGAGGCAGAATGAAAAAGGGCTTGTGGAGACCAGAACTCTGTATTAACTGGAGTACCTCCTGCCTATCTCTTGTCTTATATGTAAGCCCCTTGAGCCAGATTCCATTCCCCAGAGGACCTCCAACTTTGAGGTTCCAACCAAGGATACTCTAACTGCTGGGCTCTGCCCCCACCCTACAGAGTAGAAAGCCCAATCTCTGGACATGAAATCTCACAATCTCCACCATGGAAAGCCCCACTCTGAAAAGTCCCCCCCCCCAAGAAACTCGGTATAAATTCTGTATTCTGATCAGTTTTCTGCTGTTTTTCACCCGAGCAGAGGCAGCCACCCTCCATGGTTTTTTCCCTCCCAGTAAATCTCTTGTGTGAGGTTTGTTGTGCGGTGTGACTTCGTGGGTATTCCTTGGCTCCTGACTGCCAGGATACCTTTCCATCAGAGCTGCAATGCTTACATTATGAACTTAGCCATATTCTTTTACATTCATATCTATATGTTTCTGAAGCTTTCTATAAGGTTGCTTTTCAGTGTATTCCTGTGTGTGTGTATGTATGTGAGTGTGCGTGTCTGTATGTGTGTGTTTATCTGTAAGGTTATTTTTCAGTGTACTCCTGTGTGTGTGTGTGTGTGTGTGTGAGTGTGTGTGAGTGTGTGTGTCTGTATGTATGTCTCTCTGTGTGTATGTGTGTGTACTGTATGTGTTTGTATGCACCTGGGGTGGTGAAGGAAGATATCAGCTGTCTTCTCCTATCACCCTTATCCACTTTATTCCCTTGAGACAGGGTCTGGATGTCTCACTGAACTTGGAGCTTACTGTTTCCAGCTAGACTGGTTAGCCAACAAGCCCCATGAATCCTGTCTGTCCCCAGTTCCCAGTGCTGGTGTAACAGACACATGAAACCATGATTGACTTTTTATGTGAGTTCTGAGGATTTGAACTCAGATCCTAATGCATGAGCAACAAGCACTCTTCCCCCCAGCAAGCCACCACCACCCATGGGCTTCCTCAAACTTCCAGTCTTCCTACCTGCTCCTCCAGAATGCTGGGATGACAGGTGTGTGCCACACACCTGGATTCTCCATTCACTCCAATAGAGTAGAATTAAAATGTGTATGAAGTCAAACAATCGGTGGGAGCGAGTCCATAACTAAAGAATATTATTTAATATTATTATTAATTAATATTATTATTATTATTTAATATTATTTTGGTTTATTGAGACAGGGTAGCCAAGGCTGATCTCACACTCCTTATCCCCCTGCCTCAGTCTCTGCAGTAGCTTGGGTTACAGGGACACATCCGCAGGTCATCAAGAGGGGTGCATCCCATCTGGTGTCTCTCTACAGAACTCGTCTCATCTCCCTGGAGTCACTTCCTGCTCTCTGCCAGACTTGGAGTTGTGTTCCTCCTACTAGCAGACCAGGGGTCTTTTCATTTTGAATAAGATGAGCTAGGGTCATCTTGAATCTGGGCCTAGGGAGTCTTTAGGGAGAGGAGAGGCCTCGTGCAAGACCCTGCAGCAAGGGCAGGGCCTCTGACCTCTGATTTGGAAGAACCCTTCAAGGCAAGGCCTTTGTTTCCTGTTTCCATCCCTTCCCCCAGGACTTGATTTGAAAGCCAGAATTACCCTCTGCACAGGCGCTCCTAACCACCTAGATGGGAACTTTGGGGCAAGTGTTGAGCAGCTGCCCACCATAGTCCTTGGAAGTCACAGCAGTTACTGGAAGGACCAGTAGGCCTCAGCGTGGGGCTCTAGCCAGGGCTGCAGGTTCCAAGAGAGCAAGGATGAGAAGGTACATGGTCCCCATGTGTCCAGCCCCATTCCCTTTATGATACGGCCACTGTGCAAATTCTGGCCCCTTTAACCATCTTGGCACAAATTATGACAGCTCTGCCAATGTCTGTAACTGGCATTGCTGGCATTTATACCCCATTTTTCTGGGATGTGCCTGCATCAAAGAATACAGTGTTTCCTGCCTTGGGAGGCTCTACCCTTCGCCTGAGCTTGCTGCTATTTTTGTAATTTTTTCTGGCAATGACTACCTTCTGTGCCTTTAGGCCAGGTTGTAAAAAAAACACCTCACCATTTCCTTTAAGTTTTTTCTCCCCCCAGTTCAGCCATCCACCTCCTACAGTCTTTTTTCTTTCTTTCTTTCTTTCTTTCTTTTTTGCTTTTTTTCCGAGACAGGGTTTCTCTGTAGCTTTGGAGGCTGTCCCGGAACTCTCTCTGTAGACCAGGCTGGCCTTGAACTCACAGAGATCTGCCTCCTGAGTACTGGGATTAAAGGTGTGCGCCACTACCACCTGGCTTTACAATCTTAATTCTAGGAATGATTTGCTATTTCTGAAAATGAGAACCAGCCAGGGGTGTGAGCCCACCTCTGCAATCCCAGCACTTGGGAGGTGGAGGCAGAAGGATCAGGAGTTCAAGGCGATCCTGGGATAAATAGTGACTCTGAGGCCAGCCTGAGCTACATGAGACTTTACAAAAACAAATCCGTCCCATATGATCTCAAAATCTTGGCCCCTGGATTTCAGATCCCACATGGTACCCTACAATGTGCTAGTGAAGAGGAAAGATGAATCTAAAGGCCGAGCACCTTGAACCTCGGCATGGAGAGGGTCTAAAAGGACCGAGGGCTGGCGTGAACTGTGTAGCCTTAAACTGTTGGAGGGCAAAGAAAGGGCTTCCACCCACATGGTCACCTGCCTCTGAGTCCCCAGTCTGTGACTGCTTACTTTGGGAGCCTCAGGGAGGTTGACGGGGATGAGCCTTACTTAGTTCTCAGGGTCATCGAGGGGCCTTTGTGAGATCATAGGGTTAGCACATGACTGGCTCACACCTCCATCACCACAGCTATTGCCCACACCACCATGACAGCAGGGAAGCCCCTCACTGCCCTGGAGCCTGGGCTGAGGCAGGATAGAGCACTCTGGTATTCCGCAGAGGCCCCCATCCAGCGTGCAGCCTGTGGGTCCTGGTTCCTGCTTAGAGACACGGCCAACTGCTTTTAGATTCTGTTCCACGGAGAACTGAGCTGCAGGGCTTGGCCACTTTCTAAAAATATGTGTCCAGAGTTTATTTTCCTTCTCTGGGGCTGGGTTTGCCTGCCTGGCTTCCTGTTCAGAAGCCCAGCACTGAATAAAGCTGTGTATCCGAGCTCACACTTAACGTCTCCTTTCTCAGCCTGTGGAGGACTCTCCACTCTCCCCAGAGCCTCCTTTCTGGGTCTCCTTCCTAGAGGCAATGCCAGCCCAGTTCTGCTAGAACACTGGGGATCTATGTGGCCAGCAATGGCCCTCAGATGTGTCCCACACACACCACTTTCTTATTATGTAGACCAGGCTAGCCTGGAACTTGGAAATCTGCCTGTCTCTCCTGAGTGCTGAGATTAAAGCGCACATCACCACGCCTGGCAGAGTCTGGAGTTTTAGAGGCCCTTTGTGAGACTCTAATGCATGACCCGAAAACAGAAGTGTCTTCCTCTGTCAAGGTGCACAGTGGAAGAAGTAACCTAGGGTGCAGAATGGGTGCTGGACTACAGTCTTTGATGTGGGGGCCACCTTACACTTACCTTTGCGGCTACAGTGTGCCTGATGTCGCATCTGTAAGCCGGGAGGTGGTGGCGCACACCTTTAATCCTAGCACTTGGGAGGGAGGCAGAGGCAGGCAGATCTCTGTGGGTCCAAGGAAGACTGGTCTACAGAATGAGTTCCAGGACAGGATCCAAAGCTACAGAGAAACCCTGTCTCAGAAAAACAAAACAAAACAAAACAAAACAAAAACAAAACAAAAACCCAACAGCTATTAAATCGAACAATTGTGAGAGAATAAGAACAGCTCAGACCTTACAGCAAGAGCACATACTCCCTTCACTGAACTAGTTCAGAGGACACAGTCCTCTGAGGCCATTTTGAAGAGTTGAGCGTGACACCGTGTGGAGATGATCACTGGAGACTCCCTACTCCGACAAGGACCAGGCTATGATTCCTGCACCGTCCACGCAAGGCCTCGCGTTTACCTTGACTGGACCAAAAGGTGAATTGTTAGTTGTGGCCAGCCCTTCATGGATTCATCCTACTAGCCTTGCTGCCCCTACTATGTGCTGTTCTGGGAGTTGAGCACATAACAGTGAGTAGGCCATTCCGGCTGCATCCTCCCCAGTCCCGCAGCCCAGCTGGAGGACGGACAGGCTGATTTTGAGGTGTGACCATACTGCAAAAGGGGAAACAAACATAGGAACTAAAGACCTGAGGGCAGGGAGATGATCAGGATGATACCTGAAGGATGGGCCAGAGCTAATGGGACCAAACATCAGGCAGAATGTGCTCAGAAACGAGGAACAGCACGGGAAAAGACCCAGAGCAGGCCAGGAGGAGGAGGGTATGTGAGGGATAGTGGCCTGTACTGTCACTGGGCAAACACTGCCTTTGAGTGAGGCAGGGCCTACAACCCAATAGTCACTCAACAAACAACACCATTCTGTACACTGGGGACACAGTAAAACAGAAGCAAAATAGAAAAGGCCTCATTCTTGAACTTGTTATCCTAGTGACGAAGACAGAAAATATTGTGGGGAGAGGGCTAGGCCAAGACATCGTTGGAATTCCTGACAGGTCAGGTGGGTGGGGCCCAGGAGTGGAAGGGCAGTGTCATCACAGGTAATTAGGAGTTGGGAATGTGCCAAGTCAGCTCTCAAGTCACTTCAGCACTGGAGCTCTGTGACCTCAGCCTGAAGGTTTCAACACCCCTGCTTGAGATCCAAGAAAGGGGAAATGCCCGTGCTTCCCGGGAAGGAACAAGACATAAAAAGTACTGTCTGCGTCTATACGACACCGTGCTATCCCAGTCCCACCGTGCGGCACCAGCTGCATATCCCCTGCTGGTTGTCCTCCGCTCCACACCCTGCAACACTGCTGGGCAAATGCTGTCGGAACTGAGCCAAGGCTGATGCAGCTGAGGACAAGGAGCCCCATTTGCTGGGCTTGGAATTTGGGGTCTCAGTCCCACGCTGTGAGGGCCACTATTTCTAAAACTGGTTCTCTGCCCATTCAGTTCCCAGACTGTATCCAGGCAAATGGTGAATGGCAGGCAGGGAGGGGCCTGTAGGTCGGGCTAATGACATTTAATGGGAGTTGGAGTCTCAGATCCAGACAGCAGCCACCCTGGCTGATCCTCTAATGACAGGACGTCGGGTGGGTGTGCCTCCTGTGTGGGTTGGCCGCCTTCAGAGGCATCCTCACAGGAGAGCCCTGATCAGATTGGCTGACATAGGGCCCCGAACAAAACTTACCCTGGATTCACTCTTTGTACTTTTGAATGCTTCTTAAAAAGATGCATCTCCTTTTTAATTATGCGTACGTGCAGATCTGTGTGTGCATATGAGTTCAGACGCTCGTGAAGTCAGAGAAGAGCACGTAGGATCCCCTGGAACTGAAGTTACAGGTAGCTATGAGCTGAGCAAGGAGACAAACTCGGTCCTCCCCAAGAACCCCCTCCTAACCATTGAGCCCAAACCTCCAGCCCCTCATGTTGTGTTTCTGAAGAAGTGTGAAGGGGAGGAAATTCCCGGAGGTAGAAACTTGTATATCTGTGAAAATAAAGATGCGTTCACAACCATTTTGTGCAGCCTGGCACTTTCCAGTCTCGCGCTGCAGCTCCAGGCCTGCCTGACAGCTACAAGCGGCATATCTAGCCTGGAGAAAGGGCGAGCGTGATTTGGCAACTGGCTCTCCCTAAAACGCATCTGTGTATGTATACACAACTGTGGGTTTCTGGGGCTGGAGAGATGGCTCGGTGGTCAAGAGTACTGGCTGCTCTTGCAGAGGACCCAGGTTCAGTTCCCAGAACCCACGTGGTGGCTCACAACCACATGCAACTCCTCTTCCAGGGGATCCAACGCCTTCTTCTGGTGTCCTTGAATACCAGACATGTATGTAGTACACATACATGCATGCAAGAAAAACACTCATACACATAAAAATTAAAAACACAAAACAAATATAAAATAAAACAAAATAAAATAAAAACAAAACAAAATAAAAACCCCAAATATGTATTTCTTATAAATTCTGCTTGTATAAAGGGTGCATAATGGACAATTTTTAAATAATGTTAAAATATATGATATTCTAACTGTAAATTTTATATACCCAGTTGATTCATATTTAACTTGTTTAGTGATTTGTGTCAAACTCATATTCAGTCATGACACCTTTAATATTTCCATTAAATGTATTGTCCTTAAGGGATTGGAGAGATGACTTAGTGGTTAGGAATTTGTATGGCGTTTGCAGAGAACCTGAGTTCAGCTCCTAGAACCCACATCAGGAGGTTTATAGCTGCCTGTAAATCCAGCTGCAGAGGACTCTCATTTCTGACCTCCACAGGCACCTGGACACATGACACAGACACACAGACACATATACACATAAATATACCTATCGATAAATGATAAATCTTTAAAAATCTGTTGTCCTTAAACCTATGTGATCTTTACACACTTATTACAAACTGTATTAATTAAGCAAGATCTTAGTGAATTGGGTAATAGTTTTCAAACACTAGAAAAAAAAGAGTTCCTCTCTCTCTCTCTCTCTCTCTCTGTGAGTGAGTGTGTGTGTGTGAGAGAGTGTGTGTGTGAGTGTGTGTGAGAGTGTGTGTGTGTGTGAGTGTGTGAGTGTGTGTGTGTGTGTGTGTGTGTGTGTGTTGCATTCAGGTATAATTCATGTCCCGGTTAATCCGCCTCACTCACATTCTCTTCCTTCATCCCTTTCTCGAGTGTAGCCCCACCCACAGGACAATACTGATTTACACACAGTATTTGCCCACTGCAAGGACTATTCCTCCTCAGCTGAGTCATGCATGACATCACTGAGCTGAGCAGGGAAGAGGGGTGCAGCAGGAAACCACTGTGTGGTATTTCCCTCGAGGACCAGGCCAGGAGGGAGCTCAGGGCCAGGCCTTCAGGCTCTGCCTCCTACTGCTGAGGCGTGAACATGTTTGCATGTGGTGGGTGAGGCCAAACCATTAACCTGGCAAAACATCCCAGGTCATCCACCCTAAAATCCATCACCAGGCTTTCAGGTCTTGGCTAAATGAAGCAAAGAAGTTCTGGAACAGACTTTGCCTTTGCGGAATGCAAAGACTACGGAACCCTCGGGATGCCATGTCTTATGGCATCACCAACTTTTTTAAAAAATAATTTATTTAGGCTAACTTTATATACATTGGTGTTTTGCCTGCATGTATGTCTGTGCGAGGGTATCAGATCTTGGAGTTATAGACAGGGTTAGCTGCCATGTGGGTGCTGAGAATTGAACCTGGATCCTCTAGAAGAGCAGTCAGTGCTCTTAACTGCTGAGCCGTCTCTCCAACCCAGGCATCACCAACTTTATAGTAGGATTGAGAGGGGGAGTATCTGAGAGCTGTCTGGGGATTCAGACTGAATATCTGCACTTAAACTGAGAGGGATGCGTCACGGAGGAGACTGAGGAGCATTTAGGATCCCGCAGAGTCCTACAGATAGTCAGGACCAGAGCTGTGAACCCAGCAGTATCACTTTGTTGTGACGCTGAGCTGCTGTCCCCACTAGAGGGGCCTTGTCCTAGGCACGTTCTCTCTCTTCTGGGTTGTGCTGAGTCTAGGAATCCTGTTACTGGGTACATGAATAAGGCAGGCCCAGGCTGTGGGGCTAGCCGCTCAAAAGACTTGAGGATGTTTATTTTATATAGAGAGTACAGGCCAGGCATGGCATTTGACTTTAATCCCAGCACTCCGGGGGCAGAGGCAGGTGGATCTCTGTGAGTTCGAGCCCAGCCTCATCTACAGAGTGAGTTCCAAGATAGGCTCCAAAGCTACAGAGAGCCCTGTCTTGAAAACAAACAAACAAACAAACACCCAATAACAAATAGCAACAAAATACAAAACTTACCTGAGCCAGGGCTTCCTCAGGGTTTTCCTTTATGTCTCTTTTCTCTGGAAAAGTGAAGCAACATACTAGAAAGTCAGCTCAGGAGGTCTGAAGGAAAATTGGAAAACTCCAAAATAGCCGGCCTCATTGTCTATTCCCTTAGGAGTGGGATGTGGCCCCTTGGGTGTGCCTGGGATGCAGGTTGCTGGCAGCAGGAGTGATTCAAGCGGCAAGGGCTGGCACAAGCCTGCTTTGGGAGAGCAAGAAGACCCTGAGGAGAGATGGGAAATTCTCTGTGGGCAGGAGCTGGTGGAGCAGGAGGAGGTGACCCACCCAGCCTTTACCATGCAGCCGAGGAGGAAGTAAGGGCCTGTTCCACTCTAGAGTACCGTCACTAGCGCAGCGTCACAAGGAGCCCACCAGAAAACATCTCCTGAAGGGCCGTGTGAGGGAGTACCCAGGCTGCATTTGGGGCTCGTAAGTTTCTTTTCTGTATGGGTGCTTGAGTCAGGGTCTTACTACGTAGCTCTGGCTGTCCTGGAACTGGCTAAATAGACCAGACTAGCCACAAACTCAGAGATCCACCTGTGGCCTGATGCTGGGATTAAAGGCATGTGTCACCCACCATGCCTAGCTGTGTTTGTAAGTTTCAGAAATCACCAGCACCACTGCCTATAATATTCTCTGCCGTCGGGGTAGCTCACGGCTCTTCTCTGGCCTTCTCCCCAGTAAGTCACAGGGAGAGCTGGGCAAGGTGTAGGTCTGTCTGCGAGGTGGGGGTAAGAGGTCCCTGGGGTAGATGAAGGGCAACTAGGAGGTGCCGGCTTCCAGCTGAAAGAAGTTCAGAGGCCCAAGCGGAGGATGAGAAGGCTACTGGGGGTGGGCGTGTACGGCCTGGTGCTGGAGGAGAACACAGATAGCATCACCACAGAAGGGGCAAGGGTTCCGAGGTAGTCTCTACAGAGGGCGTGACCAGATAAGTCAGGATCTGAAGGATGACGGAGCTAGTCTCTCCTATCAGGGGAGGGTTATAAGCATAGGAAGGAGAGACTCGGGATGGACTTATTCTGATGGCTGGGACACGGATGTGAGCTCCAGTTTCACTCCACATCATTGAAGAGTGAGAAAGTACGGGCACGAACCTGTGTATCTGCAATTCCATGCGCATAGACAGACCCGCGTCTCCCAGCTCAGTCACATCCTGATCTTGGCAGGCGCACACAGATGCTACCTTCTGACACTACCATTCTCCACTGGTCAGAGAAGGGCTCTCCAGCGGGGAGGTGACTGCAGAGCTGGGGCAGGGAAAGCAGAGAACATAGAACATAATGTAGGGGCTGTGTGCACACGTGCAATCCCAGCACATGGAAGACAGGCAGCCGGATCTCTGTGAGTTCAAGGCCAGTCTGGTGCCTGCTCCATACAGAGAGTGTCGGATCAACTGGGGCTACACAGTGAGACCTTACTGGAAGAAAAAGAAGGAGAAGAGGAGGAGGCGGAGAGGGAGGAGGAGGAGCAATGCTTAAATGATGGGGACATGCAGCACACAGAAGCCAGCTTGAAGGAGTTCCCACTGACTTAATCTTACATCATTTGAGATGAAATAGTGGTAATGGATTATAGTTCATTGCAACCCATTAAATAAAAAGGGACTCCATCTGAGGCCAAATATACATTAATTATACTAGTCATAGTTATATTCACAAATATACATATTCCTAATTATTATTAACTGTAATGATTTATTTGATGAGTAAAAGGATTTTTATGCAGTTTCAAAGTAGTACTCCACAAAATACTTAACTGATTACAAAGGAAAGATAACTTTATATGGAGAAGTCTGGTAGATGCTACCTCATTCAGATTCT
Source organism: Mesocricetus auratus (assembly GCF_017639785.1). NCBI lineage: Eukaryota > Metazoa > Chordata > Mammalia > Rodentia > Cricetidae > Mesocricetus > Mesocricetus auratus. The sequence goes on along the minus strand of NW_024429196.1, from coordinate 23,998,345 downwards.
CAGCACTCACATGTAAAGCAGAGCTTTGTGGTCTACAACTGCAATCCCAGGCCTGGGGTGGTAGAAATGGGTGGATCCTTGGAGATTGCTGGTCAACCTCCCTGAATCAGTGAGCTCCAGAATCAGTGAGAGAGTCTGCCCCCAAAATAAGATGATAGTGATTGAGATGGACCACTGACATGGACGGACACACACACACACACACACACACACACACACACACACACACACACACATCAAGTTCTTTTTCCCGTCTCCTTTCTGGGGGTTGAAGTCCTGAGCAGCCGCTTGATTGATTCGATTGGATTGCTGTATCGGTAGAGGCATCATTCGTGAAACTTTTATCTGAGGTTCCACCTAGCTGTCTTTTTCCCACAGGTCCATAGGACCAGCGTGTTGGAAACACCTCTCCCCACACCTGCATTTCAGAAACTTTTCAACAGTATTGGAAAGTGATGGTGCCCTGACACAAGTTTTTCCCAAATGGTTCTGAAGAAAACAAGAATTTACTGAAGCTACTGCAGTGTAGCGGTGACTAAATGATTCAGGTCATGGGACTGAGAGATACGTTAAAACGAGACCCGGTTCGAACATTCCCTAGCACCCACACGTAGCTCACAGAATCTAACTGTGAATGTTCTGGATCTAACACCTTCCTGCTTAGGTGCTGTCATATGTAAGGCACCCATACACACACATGCGGCAAAAACATTCACATACATAAACTGAAAAATAGATTTTAGAAGAGAGGATTTGTTCACAACGCATTAACTGCTCTTCCAGAGGAACTGGGTTCAATACCCTGCACCCACACAGCAGCTCACAGCTGTCTGTAACTGCAGTTCCAGGCACCAATATTCAGTAAAAATACCACCGTAATACATAACAAAAAATGTTAGAAGAACACCCTCTTCTACTGCGCACTTTGGTTTTTTGCTTCGTTTAGCCATGTTTGTTGTAATAATGAAATTGCTCTTCAATCATTTAATAAAACTGATACTTTAAAGGGTACAGCAAGTTACCCTGTGGTTTTTTACTCCTACCTATCTCCAATTCTACTATGGATATAGTCTTGTGATCCAAATCAAAGCGAGGACTTGTCAGTCATGCTAAAGAGAGAGGGAAAGGAGACAGGAGTGCAGTTAGTCGCTTGCATTATAGTCTAAACACACTCGTTTCCTAAGGAAATAGTTTAAAGTGGGAGAGAGACCCATGAAGGAGAGCATAGAGCTGAGTATGGCAGTGCATAGCTACTTGGAAGCCTGAGGCAAGAATCAAGATCTGAGAGTTCGAGGCCAACACAGTGAGACCTTGTCAGAAACAAAACACGGCCACCAAACAACAAAAAGAGCAGCACAGGGATTGGAGGGGAGGGAAACTGGGTTGGCACAGTCAATCTTCACCTCTGTGAGTCTGGCCTCCTTCCAGCCCTGATCTCTGACATCACTGAGCAAGCATTTGTAGCAGTTGCTTCACACCTGCTGGCCTCAGAACATTCCATTCTGAGGCCCTTTGCCAGGAGCAGTGTATTCTCTGGCAAGGGGTGAAGCCCCGGGGAGACCCTGCTGGGTCAAACCAGCAATTATCAGCCCTCACTGCCTCCTCTGCAAGCCTTTCATCTTCTATCTGCTGCACCTCAGCATCTCTCTCCTCATCAGGACTCAGGGCTGCCTGGTGCCACCCTGAATGAGGTCCTCAGATCGGGTGACCTGGCCCACCCAACGGGACTTACAGGTCAGGCCAGAAACGGCATCTTAGCTCTTGTCTTGTGTATTTAGAGCCCCAGCCCCAATTCATCTCCAAGGCAGAGGAGTCTCTTCTATCGGCACTGGCTTTAATGTGGTCTTCTGTCAGTCTCTGGCTGCTGTCTGTACTGAGTTTGAGAATCGTGGAGAACAGTTTGTCTGAGACGAGAGCCGCCCTTCAGTTAGTCCTGGAGACCCCAGAAACCATTGCCTTGCCGTTGTCTATGAACCTGCTGGGAACTGGCAAGGTCCCACTTGTGCCTCGTGGTCCCGTGTGCTTCGAGAGTCTACTCACTCAAGTCATGGTCATCATTTAGGGAAATGAAGCCCCCTTTAAGATATGACCACACTAAAACCAGGTCCCCACAACTGAGAGTGACTGAGAATGCTGCCCCTTCACCCAAATGACCTGTTTAATGCAGACTCATCACTGGGTGAGCATATATTTTATACCAGGGACATTGCCAACAGTCCTACATGGATCCTCTAAACGCAATCTCTTGACAGGTGGTCAGGTGAGCCCCTATTTTCTCTGTTCAAGAACCTGGGAGCTGAAGATCATCCAAGACCACAGAGGCAGTGAATGATAGACAGGGAACAAACTAGTCATCCGATTCTACTGCTCTCATCCTCCATCTAGACCTTTAAATCCAGTAGAATGGAGATGCCCCTGGACACACTGTTTGAACAGTGTGTTATTTCGTTTCCATGGACACACCCGAGGTCAAATGGCTAGGTGAGTGGTATCATCCAATCTCCTGGGCCCATCTGGGTGTGATATTGATGAAAAGCATGTAAGAGCTAAGGAGTATTAGCAGGCCTGTAATCCTCAGGCTCTGGAGGGTTACTGTGAATGTGAGGCTAACTTGGACTACAGACTCAGACCCTCTCTCTCAAAACAAAACAAACAAACAAAAAACAAATAGAAGACAAAAACAAAAACCAAAAAAGTTAACTTGAAGAGGTTACACCCCCCCCTTCAGCCCCACACCACTTCACCAGTGTTCACAGGAGCCACATAGTCCTAAGCACCGGGCCAGAGCCCACATTCACACCGCAACCAGATGAGCAGGAGCAGACTCCCAACCACACTGCCATCTGACAGCAAGCAACCAAAAGCCCTTGGGAACAGTGGGAGCAGAAATCACACCCGTACCACACCCAGGTCCTGGGGTCACCGGAAAGAGCCTTCCTCCTCCCTCCCCTGCACTCACTTCTGGGGCTCTAAAAGATAGCAGCACTCTGGCTGCTTCAGCTCTGTTGGGTGGTGCCTCCATCCAGCAGTGTAACAGATAAGCTTTCCTGTAGGTGTGAATTGGCTGCAGCAAGGAGTCTGACCAGGGGTTGCCGAGAGCTAAGTCAGGCTCCTAGCATGGATTTATGATTTGTAAACAGTGCTAGTGTGTGTGTGTGTGTGTGTGTGTGTGTGTGAGCGCGCTGCACGCACCCACGTAAGTGTGTAACTGTGTATGTGTGGGGTGCTGTTTCTTTGAATTATGCTGGACCGGCAACACATTTGGAGGTATAATAGTAGAAACTGTTAGCCCTGTTTTCAACTTCCTTTTCCCAGCTTTCAAAGGCAGCATGGCTTTATCACACTAAGCCAGAAAATCGTGAGCAAAGGTCACCATGGCTGTAAAAAGAATGCTCTAGTTATTGCTGTATCTTGATGGGGCTTCTCCCGAAACCACATTCTCCCGATTCCTGTTGGGAGTGACTGCTTAAGAGGTCAACAGCTAGTATTACACAGGCAGGGTGGGTCTCAGAAGCCCTTAGATTCCTACAAAAGGTCACTGAGGCTCTGAAAGGCATTGTCTGAATTTATATTTTAACACATTTTTCTCTTGCTTTATTTTTAATACATTTAAAAAAACAACATATCCTACGAAAAGAAAAACAAAAGTCTAAACTCTTGGACAAATCGGTACAGGAAGGTCAGCGTACGCTGTTGAGATGTCCTTGTGAGGAGGCAAACAGTGTCCCCACAGTGAGGACAGACCCTTAGCTGAAGGTGTGACTCTCCCATCACTCACGGACAGACCCTAACCTGGTTACCAGCTCCCTGACTCCTCCTGTCTGCTCTGGACTTGACCTTCCTCACCAAAACTTGGCCCCCAGTCTGCAAGTACAAACAGAAAGGGCCACTTATCTGTGTTACCCAACCAAGGTAAACAGCTGTAGCTGGTCCCTGCCCACACCCCCAAGGTTGAGCTGTTGAGCCAAAGCTAGAACACAGGGGTAGTTTTTTTCCCTCCTGTTTTCTCCTGGCAAGACTCCTGCATTCAAGAGCTTCCATCACCACCATGGAAACCCAAGTCTAGAAGAATGTCTGAGCAGTGACGAGGTCTAGTATCAAATCCTTCCAAACTCTCACTCATTTTCAAAAGGAACCACACAACTGCCTTCCTCCCTACGTTCCAATGACACATCGTTTTCAAGCAGGAAGTCTCCTCAAAGTCCAGGCAAATCTTCCTTTGGATTTCAGAGTAGGCCTGCTCCTCTCTTCTGTGGCTTCAGGCCAAGAGCCTGGCTCCTGAAGGGTGTGCCCGAGGGTGGGGTGGGGTGAAGGGAGCTTCACACCACAATAGTTGAAGGCATTTTCCTTCCAGCTTTGTGACCTTGTGCAAATCTCTTAACCTCCCCCTAAGCCTTGATGTACCTACCCTCTAGTAAAGTAAGGGCCTGAACTACATGGCTCTTGTTATAGGATGAATGTGTCCTTTGAAGTCCCGGTTCCCAGTGTGACTGTATTGAAGATAAAGCCATAAGGGTAACTGAGGTTAAAGGAGGTCACGAATGTGGGAACATAAGTGGATACATCTTGTCTTTCTGGAAGAGGAAGAGGGGTTGGGGAGATGGCTCAGTCAGTAAAGTGGCTGCGCAAGCATAAGGACCAGAGTTCAAATCCCTAGCACCTGTGTAAAAGCTAGTCTACCACTGATGGCGGGGAGGGGGAGGAGACAGGAGGATCCCTGGAGCATACTGGTCAACCATTTAGCCACTTGGTGAGTTCCAGACTCCCTGAAATATGCTGTCTCTAAAAACAAGGTGTGTGCACACATGCACAGATAAATAAATGCATTAATTAAGTTAAATAAAAAGAAAGAGGAAGATATCCCAGAGGCTTCCCTCCTAACTCAGGCTGAACAAAGACCCATGAGGATTCAGCAAGGGGGCAGCTATAGGGCCCAACCCCACCAGCTCCTTGACCTTGGACTGACAACTTTTCAGAGCTGTGAGACAATGTTTGGTGGCTCAAGCCACCCAGTGTGTGTAACATCCTTTGTTCTCTGGGCAGTGTGGCTGCTGCCCACCCCACATTGAGTTAGCAATAGCTCTAGCCTTGTGAGGAAAGCAGCACACGAAGGCCCACACGGCCTCCCAGGACAGTCTTAGCCGAGCTCCTGTTTCTGGTGTCAACTTGGACAACTAGTCTCTGCTCTTACAGACCATTTGCCTTTCTTCACCTGTCCACCCACACATCACCTCAATCTCCCCTTCCGCAAATGCCTCTCTGACTGTCTGGCTGTGTGTGTGTGTGTGTGTGTGTGTGTGTGTGTGTGTGTGTGTGTGTACAAGTATGTGTGCGCATGTGCACGAACATGTGAGGAGCCAGAGGTAGGCTTCTGTGTCTTCCTCAATCATTCTCCACAGTGTGTTTTGAGACAGAGTCTCTTACTGAGCCTGAAGTTCACAGATTGGCTAGACAGGGGAGTTAGTGAGCTCTGGGGAACTGCTCATCTCTGCCCCCACCCCCCACCGCTAGTGCTAGGGTTTATACACACATTTGTGTGGGCGCTAGGGATCTGAACTCAGGTCCTCATGCTTGTACCACTGTCGCTCCACCAGCTGTGTGGTCTCCCCAGCCCCCTCCTCCCCTGCTCTTTTTGAGACATAGTTCTATTATGCTGTCCAGGCTAGTCTCCTCCTTCTGTGTCCTCCTACTTCAAGCAATCCTCCTGTGTCAGCTCCCTAGTAGCTAGGACTGCTGGAATGCACCACGATGCCCGGTTTTATTTAGCCTTGCTGTCGCTATAACAGAATACCTGAAACTGGGTACTTTATAAGGAAAATAGATTTAGGGTCACAGTTTTGGAGTCTAGGGAGTCCACTAGCCTTGTACCACTAGTAAGTACCTCATGCTGCTTCAACTCACGGCATAAATAAAAAAGAAAACAGGACCTTACATAAACCTGCTTTGGTGGTAGCTGATGAGTCCTGCAGAGGACTCTCTCTGGTAAGGAAGCTGTTAATCTAATCCCAGGGCCCCTACCTCTCAACACTATGCCATTGAAGAATTATGATTGCAGCACATGACTCTATGGAGGACACACAGCAGCCACAGTGGATGGGGAGATAGACAGGCTAAGTTTGTACTGGGTGTGCCACTGAGCACCATGTCCAGTGAGCTCCGCATGCAGGCTTCTTCTGTGCCATGGTCCCTGTTCTGTCCCTCTCCTCCTCCTCATTATCATCCTCGGTAAGTACTCTTTCCCTCTCTCTTTTGGGGGCTCCTCCAACTTTTCTGGGTATTCTGTTTGGCCCAAATCATTCTCTACGGCATTGGGCTGTACACAGCCTTCAGTTCTGATATAAAGTGCCAATTCCTGGCTTCTGTGCTCTCCTGTGTCCTCTTGCTAGGGTTTTCTGACCTTTCTCCTGGTTCCACATGCCAGGAGGCTGGTGTTTCCAGAGCCCATGTGACACTCTGTTCCTTGCCACTGCCCTACTTTTCTGCCCAGTCCCTTCGATGTGTGGTCTCTCCCACCCCAGCCTCTACCTGGTGGCGGTGATGTACTGCATCAGAGCCTCAGTGATCACATGACTTGCTCTGCCTTCCCAGCTCTTTGATTTGGGCCCGACCCTGCCCAGATTCTCTTTAGCAGCCTAGGTCTGTCTCCTTCTAGGTCATTCTCCTGTGGTTTTGCTCCCAATAAACAGCCCTGCTTGAAGGTTCAGTGACCGGTAGCTGGGTCACCCTGGGCAAGCCACCACATCTCTTTAAGCTGAACTTTCCTCATCCTAAGGGTAGAGAAAATACTCCTTACGTTACAGGGGACAATCACAGGATGATTTGTGTGAAGTACTTTGCACAGCCAGGGATGTGGAAATGCCTCTGATGGTGGATAACTCATCTTCACTGGCCTACTGCCTAGTTTTAGGTCAACTTGACACAAGCTAGAGTCATCAGAGAGGAGGAAGCATCCATTGAGAAAAATGTTTCCATAAGATCGGGCTGTAGGCAAGCCTGTGGGGCATTTTCTTCATGAGTGATTGATAGGGGAGAGCTCAGCCCATTGTGGGTGACTCCATCCCTGGGCTGGTGGTCCTAGGTTCTATAAGAAAGCAGACTGAGCAAGCCATGAAGAGGAAGCCAGTAAGCAGCCCCTATCCGTGGCCTCTGTGTCAGCTCCTGTCTCCAGGTTCCTACCCTGCTTGCATTCCTGTCCTGACTTCCTTTGATGATGTAGAGCAAAGTGGAAGTGTAAGACAGATAAACCCTTTCCTCCTCCACTTGATTTTGGTCATGGTATTTTATCACAGGAATAATAACCCAAGACAACTGACTCCACCCTTCCCTTCTGGGGAAAATCCTTAGAGAGGGGAGACAGGATAGGACATTAAGTAACTGCTTAAGCTTGTTCACCAAGGAGTAGGTGAGCTACTGACACAGTCAGATGAACCAGTTTTGTTACTTGCAAACGGCACCCTGACTAAGATGTGTCTCTAGCCCATAGCTGGTTTTCTCCATCCCTATCAACTCTAAGCTCCTGGAAGCATTCTTTCCCCCATTGTCCGCCTCTCCCTCTGACCTTTGCTCAAGATGTTTCAACTGGACTCCTCTTTATCACTGAACGTTCCCAAGACAGGTATCCAAGTTCCCTCCTTCAAGAGGCCTCTTCCCCACTCCCTCAGATGTGCTGTCTTCTTTCCTGGAATGTCTGTGGCACTTAGCTTATGTCTCCTTTGTCTCAGAGTTAGAAATGCTTCGAGATGGTGTGCCAACAATGTGCCTGCTCACATAATGCGGCTCATAGACCCAGGCCCTGGCACCCCTTAGGGAAAAGCCCAGCCCTCTTCATCTTCACCAAGAATATTCTGACAGTGGGTAGGGATGGCGTGTGTATGGATGGATAGATGGGGAGTGAGTGAGTGACACATTTCTGAGTTATCCTTGTGTAGTCTGCCGAGTGATCTGCAGGCTAATCTTCCTAAGTTGGGTTCGGCTTACTTCATGACCCAAATACCTTCACAAGTTGTGCTGTTTGCCAAATGCAGTTCAAACCCCTTAGCTCCATCTGGCCCCTACCTCCCTCCCCAGCTCTTCTCACTCACTGTTCTCCACCCCATTCCTATCAGATGTTCCCTACCATACTGTGACCCCAGGATCTGTCTTGGCTTGTCAGCAATGCTGAATCAAACCCTATCCCAGACCCACTGAAGTAGATTGCCTTTTCAGAAAGCTGTCAAGTGGGGCATGTTCACATGGAGCCTCGGTGCTGGAGGGTGTCCCCAGAGTACAGCCAGTTGTCTGTCAAAGTCTCATATAGGGCCTGGGGGCGGGGCGGGATGACTCTGTTGGCATCATTAGCAAGAGGACTCGAGTTTAATCCCCAGTGTCCAGTACAGCAGTGTGATCCTGTATTCTTAGCACTGAGGAGGTGAAGACAGGAGGATGTGGAGTTTTCTGGCTAGCCTGACTGATCAGCAAGCTCCAGGTTTAGTGAGAGTTCTTGTCTTAAAAAGTAAAATGGATAGTAATGAGGAATACACCTAAAGTCAACCTCTAGCCTCCACACACACACACACACACACACACACACACACATACACACAATGCACATACTGGCATACACACCACACACACACACACACACACACACACAAGACAGACACACACAGAGACAATACACAGAGAGAGAGAGAGACAGGCACACACACACAGACAGATACTATATCAGTTTTGGATTTTTGAAGTTGAGAATTTCATACATGCATATGTGTTTTGATGAAATCTATCCCCCATTCCCTCCCCTCCAGTTCCTCTCCTATCAACACCATTACTTTTCCCTTTCACCTTTATGTGTTATTTTTTGTTTTGTTCTGTTGTTTTCTGTTTGTTTTTAAATCCATTGAGTCCACTTAGTGCTACCTGTGTGTGTGCCTAGGTGTAGGGCCGAATACTGGAGTACACACTGGTTTTGTGTCAACTTGACACAATCTAGAGTCATCAGATAGGAAGAACCTCAGTTGAGGAAATGCCTCCATGAGATCCAGTTGTAAGACATTTTCTCAGTTAGTGATCAATGGGGGAGGCCCAGCTCAGGTACTGCCATCCCTGGGCAGAAGCAGGCTGACTTGGGCGGTGGTGGTGCACGCCTTTAATCCTAGTACTGGGGAGGCAGAGGCAGGTGGATCTCTGTGAGTTTGAGACCAGCCTGGTCTACAAGAGCTAGTTCCAGGACAGCCTCCAAAGTCACAGAGAAACCCTGTCTCAACACCCCCTCCCCCAAAAGAAAGAAAGCAGGCTGAGCAAGTCATGGGAAGCAAGCCAGTAAGCAGCTCTCCTTCGTGACCTCTGCATCAGTTCCTGCCTCCAGGATCCTTCCCTGCTTGAGTTCTTGTCTTGACTTCCTCAGTGATGAACAGTAATGTGGAAGTGTAAGCTGAATAAACCCTTTCCTACCCAGCTTGCTTTTGGTCATGGTGTTTTGTTGCAGCAATAGAAACACTAAATAAGACAAGTTGGTGCCAGCATAGTAGGATATTGCTGTGACAGTCCTGACCATGTTGGGAGGGTTGTGAAAGAACTGTTAGACCTTTGAGCTAGAAAACCCATTGAGTGTTGAGGGCTCAGTGGGATATACTTTAGGAGCTTGGAAGATAAGATCGTTGAAGGCAGTGCAGAAGATGAAGGCCTGGCTTGTGAAGTTTTCAGAGGGAAATTTAAAAGACACTGTCAGGGCCATTTGCTGTTTTGAATTAATTCTGTCATTGTGGTCAGCTGGGGCTGAAGAGTCAGTCACGATTAACAAGATACCAGCACCACTGAAGAGAAACCTTTGTGTTACTGGAGCAATTGAAGCTGGTCAGCTGCAGCTAAGAAATTATTAATGATTAAGAAGAGACCAGGTGCTGGGTGATGGTGGCACATGCCTTTAATCCCAGCACTTAGGAGGCAGAGGCAGGCGGATCTCAGTAAGTTTGAAGCCAGCCTGGTCTACAGATCGAGTTTCAGGACAGATTCCAAAGCTACAGAGAAACCCTGTCTTGAAAAAACCAACCAAACAACCAAAAAAAACAAGCAAACAACAAAAAGATGTTTAAGAAGAGACCAGCTGGCTGGAGAGATGGCAGAGCGGTTAAGAGTACTGACTGTTATTCCAAAGGTCCTGAGTTCAATCCCTGGCAGCCACATGGTGGCTCACAACCACCTTGAATGATCTCTGATGCCCTCTGCTGGCATGCAGGCAGAGGATTGTATACATAATAAATAAATAAATAAATACAATATTAAAAAAAAAAAAGAAGAGACCAGCTTCACTAAAGTGAAATCTTCTGGGAAGTGTCCCTGAGAGCACAGAGAAGCTGTGTTCTGAGATGGCCACGATTGTACCTCATGCTGGCAGCCAGACTTGGTAATGCAAGTGTTACCCAGGTGGCACTGGTTTTGAAGGCATCAAGGAGTCGTGGAGAGCAGCTAAGGCTTGCTTGACACTGTGAGAGGCCAGGAAAGCCCACTGGTTAAGGTGCAATCTCAGTGGCATTTGAAGGCCCCGGACTGAAGGGGACCTGCAAAGAAGTTGAGGCTTGGCACCCTGAAGAGAGTCTCTTAAAGACAGCTGGTGAAAGAACAGCCTAGTTGCAGCAGAAGACCTCTGAATTTTGGAGATGCCAGTGCTACGGGAAGACCAAAGAACAGCAGTAGCACTGGAGTGGAGCCAGTCGGAGCCTAGAAGACAAGCTGTGTGTGCCGTAGACAGTGGAGCCAGAGAAGTGGCCCAAGCCATCTGGAGGAGTCCAGAAGATTGTGAATGGATCCCAAACATGGGACAGTTGGGGATTGATTTTGTTTTTATTTGTTTGTGACTGTGCCCTGATTTTTTCCCCTTGAAATAAGAGTATTTTACTGGAGCCCACAGTTGAGAGACTTTGAATTTTAAAAGATTTTGGATTTTTAAAATAGACTGGCTATTTTAAAGGGACCAAATTTTTAAAAAAAATTTATTTATTATGCACACAGTATTCTGCCTGCATGCCAGAAGAAGGCACCAGATTTCATTATAGATGGTTGTGAACCACCATGTGGTTGTTGGGAATTGAACTCAGGACCTCTGGAAGAGCAACCAGTGCTCTTAACTTCTGAGCCATCTCTCCAGCCCAGAACCAAAATTTTAATGTGTTTAAATTTGTAAAGATTGCAGAAGTTTTTGAAAAGTCATTTACATTTTTAATGTGAGATCTTGAGGATGAATAAGAAAGGAAGGTTTGTGGGTTTGTGTCTGTGTGTCAAGTCAACAAGCTGTCAGGTGGTCAGGTGTTCAAGCTAGAGTCATCAGAGAGGAAGGAGCCATGTTTCCATGAGATTCAGGTGTAAGGCATGTTCTCAATTAGTGATCAATGGGGGAGGGCCAGCCAATGATGATGATGCTGTCCCTGGGTAGTTGGTCCTGGGGTCTATAAGTAAGCAGGTTGAGCAAGCCAGTAAGCATCACCTCTCCATGACTTCTGCATCAGCTCCTGTCTCCAGGATTCTGCCCTGCTTGAGTTCCTGTCCTGACTTCCTTCAGTGATAAACAGTGCTGTGGAAGTGTAAGCTGAATAAACCCTTTCCTCCCCAACTTGCTTTTGGGTCATGGTGTTTGATCACAGAAATAGATACCCTAACTAAGACACCTTTCAAGGGCTGCATTCCTTAGAAAAACTCACTCTGGAGAGGTTTGTTTTTTTTTTTTTAATCAGGCTCTTACTATACAGTCCAGGGTGGCCTCAAACTCTTGATCCTCCTGACTTTGGTTCGTAAGTGTTAGAGGGATTAAAGGCAAAAGTCTCCTGTATGCTTGACTATGCCCCCTGTGTACAGTCTCCTACCTACTCTAGCTACCTGTCCCAACAGCCACCCACACTTAGGCGAGCTGTTAGTTTTCTTGAGTGTTCACAGCAATGGATCTTTTATTCAAGAGCTCACATTGCCCATGCAGTTTGCTTGAGATTCATTCTTCTGCCATGAGGGGTAAGTGCCTGGTGAGTAGGGTCCTGTTAGTTTATGTTGGGCTCTTCCGTGCCTCGCCAGATAGATACCTTGACATGTCCCTGTTATTCAAGTGCATGGAACAAATGAATGGGTTAACAAGGAAACATGAGAAGGTCAAGGTAATTCAGGAGAAGGGCTGCAAGGTCCCAAGGGCAGCTGCCTCTCACAGGCTTGGTCCTGGATTTCTCTTCTTGAACGGTGGGAAGCAACTCTTGTCTATCCCACTGCTGGCTCCAGGCCAGAGTGATGAGGTAGAAGATGCAGCCTGTGTTGGCAGCTGCTCTGGAGGGCTCTGTGACTGTCCTTCCTGAAGGTATAATGAAGACAGAACAGTTTTTCTCCATCAGAAGACAGAGCAACACCGTGTAAAGTCGGCAGCACGGAGCCCACCTTCTTCTGTGGGCAGTTCATCTACTGGAACACATGAACGTCTGCCCTCAGTGGACCCGTCTTCCTAAATGGTCCTCATCCAACCTCCCCTTTCTTGATTTTCCTTTTTGAATCTTACATGGTGGTCATATGGTTTTCTTTGTTTACACTGCAGGGTTAAAAGGGACTTTTTTTTTGGCCCAAGATCAGAACCAAGGTAAGCACAAATCACTTCTAAAGACCACTGTACAAGAGATTCTAGCCAGTGCAGTCAGGTGGGAAAACAGAAGATGTCTGGACTGGAAAACAAGACTTCAAGGAATACAGAAAACAATTAGAGTCCAGCAATGTTGTAGGATACATGTGTAAGCTGTCAGCTGCATTTCTATGTAGTAGCAATGAACAATCTGGGAATGAAATCAATAATTCCACCTATACTAGCCTAAAATACTAGCACAATTCCTATCAAAATTCCAGCAAGGTATTTAACAGATGTAGGTAACTTGTCGTACGAGGTTTGTATAGCAGGAACTAGATGAGCTGACACAATCTCGAGAACAAAGTGGGAAGAGTCGCTCCACCCAACAGGCTTACAGTTTAGCACGGTTATCAAGGCTGAATGGTGTTTGTAGAAAGAGGCTCAGAGATCAAAGGGGCAGAACAAGAATCCCCATGGCTGTGTTCAACTGACTGATGAAGGCACAAAAGCTATTCAGTGGGGGGCAGCCCTTCAAATGGCACAGCAAGGAATTAGAAACCCTTGGGCAAAAATAAGCCTAAACCTGGGATGTGGCTGGCGCAGGCAGAGACTGCTTAGTACCCACCCTCTGGGGTTGACCCTTAGACCAAGGGAGGTGTCGAGAAGGTGACACAGATTCCTAAATCTCACAACTCAAACAAAGGAATAACTTGATAACTTAAACACAGAATGCAAAATATAAAACTTAGGGAGGAAGAAGCTGAGACAAGAGCTTGGTAAAGATGGAGTTCTTATGCAATATCAAACTCTGCGTGAGCATCAAGACGCTGCCTCACCGAGCAGCAGGCAACAAGGGTTGCTAAGTGAGGCTCAGGTGTCTAGGAGGAACAACAGCAGGCTGTGGCTAGGAGTCTGTGGCTTGACGCAGGTGTATAACATGCACAGATACTGTCACCACAGACCACTTGGCTTAAGTCTCATGAGCCTCCCTCAGAAACAATGCAAAACACATACCGAGCAAACAAATCCTAGTCAAATGCAATGAAAGGCAAATCCAGGTCATGCAGCAGTTTCTGTCCCTTCAGAGGACATTCTCTTTGTTCCCTCAAGCCCCATGCCCAGAACTATGGGTCCCAAGAGGACAGGTAGCGCAGGCTTGAAAGTCTCACTGTTGAGCAGCAGTTGTAGCACGAATAATAAAAACCCAGAGACAGATATTGGGGTTCAAGATGAAGATCAAAGAAGCAATGCAGCCAGCCACTAGAAAGCTCTCACGTCTATCAATGCTCAGACTGAAGGGGCGATCCACTGAGCCTCAGATTGTATCTCCAGACTGCACCGCTCTCCACCAAGCTTCAGAATCCTAGACTGCTCCTGAAACTGTCAGGGCTCCGAATATGATATTTCGTATAGGCCTCAGCTCAATTCCAGGAGAATGACTTCTAGTTTGTGTAACAATAGACCTGGCTCCCCCTCTGCCCCCGCAACTATCCTGGGGGCTAGTGAGACCTACCTAAAGATTCCAGGGTTTGTGTACGTTCTTTCTAAGACCATCTCTAAGGTTAAAGGAAGTGTTTCCTAGTCAGTATATACATGATAATAGATATCTTCTCTGGAGTACTCCCCTTTTAAGAAAGCTATTTAAGAGGATGCTTGAATAAACTGGTGTCTCCAGTATGGACTGAGAGCTCTCCTGAAATAAGAATGTCTCATTCTTAACATTGTTGGGTAGCTAGGACTTCCCTGATCCACACTCCCCCACTCAGGGTTGAACCAGGGGCTGTTGGGCTGGTTCTGAACACAGCCCCAAAGACATCAGTCCAGGATTGATGACTCCTGTAGCATAGGACTGATACAGGCTGGACTCTGGCATGAGACTGCACTGAGCTCCTTAACACTCTAGTGCTGGGATTAAAGACATGAGCTTTGTTTCTCTTTTAAATTGATTCATTCTCATGTAGCACTTGGTGGCCTTGAACTCACAGAGATCCATCTGCCCGTCTACTGAGTCCTGGATTAAAGTGTGTGCCACCACTACTCAGCTTCTATGGCTGTGGCTAGCTTTGCATTCTGACCCTTCAGGCAATCATTAATAACACATCACCACAAGCAGTTCTGAGAGAAAACTCAGTCCAATCACAGTGCCTCCTTGTGCCTCTCTGGGAGCCAAGTAGTCTCTGCTATCTAGAGACTTGGCCTGCCCACTTGCAGGTTTGGAAGTGGACTGGGGAAGCCTGTGAAGAAGGTCCCCAGCTGTGTCACTCAATTCAGGTAAGAGCGTCACACTGTTAGAAAGCCTGCCCTATGTTGAAAGATGAATAATATTCTGGATGTGGTAATCAGATTGCAAATCATTAAAGACATGTACCACCCCTCGCATGGTTAATACAATGTCCCCTGAACAGAGATTGTCATAAACATGGGATCACTAAGGAGAACTGCCATGTCCCTTTGAGCTGGAGTCACAAGTGAGTGGTCAAAATTGACTAAGGAACAAAACTGTCCTGTTTTGCTCTTTATTTCTAATTATTTGTCAGCTCTTAACGAAGCCTTTTAAAGCCACATCCTCACAATTTCTAGATGACTCAGCATTTTCTTGGTTCACTATTTATTGAACAAAAAAGCTTCTGGCCTTTGGAGTTTCAAGGCTTTCCAGCCTTCTAAGACACATCTTGAATTGTGCTATTTCTGACTCTCAGAAACCCCCCCAAAGTGATTTGGCCTAACAGTCCATTCTTTCTTATTTTTATAATTACATTTGTGTATTTATTGTATGTGGGTAGGTGGGATGTGTCCCATTGTACACATGGAAGTCTGAAGACAATTTCAGAAATGGGTTCTTTCCACCATCTGAGTCCCAGGAATTGAATTCAGGTCACCAGTCAGACTTGTCAGCAAGTGCCTTTACCTACTGAGCCATCTACCTAGTCCCACAGCAGACCATTCTTGCCTGGTATTTTGGAGGGCTCAGAAAAGAAAAAAAAGGTCAAGATATGGAAATACTACATATACTACATACTTCTCCATAATATTGACATAACCATCAGCCTTTGTTATTGATTAGGGGAGACGTACACAGAAAGGCAGACATTACTTGGTAGGGAACAACAACTTGACCAGCCTAGTTTCATCCAAAGGGTAGTAGTATATACTCACTGCTGCTCAAACCCTTTACTACAAGTAATGCAGGACAGTTGTGGGTTGGATCTACCCATGTGACTTTGGCTACCAGGTCTGAACCTGATGTTGACTCTTTATACTTGACTTATGAGACTGTCAAGGACACAGCTTGCTTGGTCCACTTTGCATGCACTGTACCAGGCACACAGAGGTGGAAGAAATGGTACAGCTGTTCACACTGATGTCTCTGGAGCACTCAGCAGCTGTGCTGAGCCTCAAGCCCATCACCCTTACATTCTCACACAACCCTGAGTTTTCTCCACTTTATAGATGAGAAGGCTGAAGGTTTGAGGCCAATAACTGGAAGTTACGGAGTGCTAGAGCTGGTGCGCTACACACACAGAGTAGCCTTGGCCAGACTGCTGCTTCCTTTGCTCCCTTGAATGCAGAGAGCATTTCTTCTGCTTTGGGCTTCCCTGAAGAAATGTTCTCCATCAGAACAAGTATCTCTGAGGCCACTGCCACAGTTCATGGCATCAGACTGATGTTCTCTGCTATGACAATGTTTTCTGCTAGCACAGACCCAGGTAGGCTCCAAGTCATCATGGCCATGCCACCACAATCCAGAGCCAAATGTGAACTGGAGACCCATGCACTTGCTTCCATTTCCAAATTATGAGCTCAACTAGTCAAGTTAAACTAGATAGGGAGCTTGAACCTGCACAGTAGAAACAAGAACCCTTCCAAACTAAGGTGGCTAACAGGTGATTGGGACAACACACCCACTCCTCAGGACTGGGCACATTTCCTTAGAAGCCAGAGGGAGAACATCTGTTGGGTGCCTTATTTCTCACCTTACATCCCTACACATGGGCATGGGCTGTGCTCTCTGTCTCCTCCAGGGGCAGGAAGGCAGGCACAGGAGTACTCCCTTAAACTGAAAACAGAATAACTAGGGTTTTCCTTTTTTTTTTTTTTTTTTTGAGACAGGGTTTCTCTGTTGCTTTGGGGGCTGTCCTGTCCTGGAACTTGCTCTGTAGACCAGGCTGGCCTTGAACTCACAGAGATCCACCTGCTGAGTGCTGGGACCAAAGGTGTGTGCAGAGGTAGAGGTAGGTGGATCTCTTTGAGGTAGAGGCCAGTCTGGTTTACAGAGCCAGTTCCAGGACAGCCAGTACAGTTACATTGAGAAACCTTGTCTAAAAAAACAGAGAAAAGGAAGGAGGGAGGGAAGGAGACAAGTAGGGAGGAGGAAGAGAGGGCAAGAAGGGAAGGACTTGCTGAATATACCAACCTGGGACTCAGTCTTCTTCCTTACCCTCCCAAGTACTGGGAGTACAGACACGCACCACCATACTCAGCTTTGAAACTGGGTCTTGAAGGGTAAGTAGGATAATAGGCAAGGCCAAAAAGGACATATAAAAGTAACTGCTACAACCTCAAAACAAACTTCCTATGGGCCAAATGCTGTCCCAAGCACTGTACAGACAGCAGCACTTCATTTCACTGACTTGCTTACATTGCTTTTCTTTCTGTGTCTTGTTAGTAAGTTAGCCCATTATAGGCAGAAACCCTCCTCAACCCCTACCTCTGTATTTATTGCTTAGAACTGTGCTTGGTATATAGAACATATTGAATAAACATTTGTCTTGTCTTCCCATCCTTTCTAAGTATTTATATAAATGTTTAAATCCATGGATCTTAACAGGTTGACTACACAGCCTAATATTTAGCGTCCTATATGAAGCGGAATATTAAAAACACCAGTGTATGTTTACACAAACAGGATTTATAAAACTTGAAATTAATTTTGCCTATATTTTATATTTGCCTAAAGTCTAAAGCACTGACTGGTCTGAGTGCTTCAATGATGGTGCCAGTCATACAGAGCGAAAGGATGTTCAGAGTTGCTTCTGAAATATATCTGGGAGTTCTAGAAAAACTGATAATTAGAAATGAAATTTATAGCTATGTGGGGAACTTCACATCTAAATTTTTTTATTTAATTTAAATTAGAAACAAATTTGTTTCACAAGTCAAATCCAGCTCCTTCTCCTTCCCCTCCTCTCCTGCTCCCCTTCAACCCTCCCCCAATCCCCACTCCACTCTCCAAGGAGGGTGAGGCCCTTCATGGGGGATCTGGAAAGTCTGTCATATGATTTGGTTGCAGTCCATTAAGTCAGTCTCTGCACCTATGGAAATGACAGGTGTTGTATAGACAGGCCTGAGTAAGGGGCTTAGCTGGTAGAGTGCATATCTAAAATGGATGAGACTCTGGCTTTGATCCCCAGAAGTACAGAAACCAAGAATGGGAATTTTTGCACTTGAGAAGATTGTAAGTTCAAGACGATTTTTGTTACATGCCAAGTTCGAACACAGAGAAGGCTATGTGTCTTCAAAGAAAAGAAAAGATGTCATACATGAGAAAGTCTTGTGAGGACACAATTAGCCTCTGCAGAACAAAGCAAGGCCTCCTACCCAACTCTGCCAGCCCTTGAACTCGCAGCCTGCAGAGCTAGAAGCCATTGCTTAAACTGAGCAGTCTGTTACATTTTGAGTAGCAAGAGCAGTCTACCATGAGCATGAACAATGGTGAGGAACAGAGAATATTTCTGTTTACACTCACTTGTCTAATGTCCGTGGGCTCCTGAACATTGCTTTATACTTAGGATCCTTGTAATAATCACCTTTGCTTCAAGCAATCTCAAATTATCTTTTAAGTAAATAACACATTGAAGTCTAGATCGCTCAGTTAACCCCTGAAGTGTAAATACTTTAGTTTTTAAAACTTAGTTTTACTTTGTGGATGTTTTGTTGGCATGTATATCTATGTACCGTATGTGCCCAGTACCCTCACAGGCTAGGGGTTATCAGATCTCCTGGAATTGGAGTCACACACAGTTGTTGAGTACCATGTAGGTGTAAGGACTTGAATCTGGGTCTTCTGGCAGAAAAAGCCAATGCTCTTAATTTCTCCATCCCCTGAAAGGGTAAATACTTTGTCACTTCCAATGTGTACCTAGGGCCCATTTAATTTCATTTCTGTCCTGAAGTTTCTCACTATGGATAAAGATCTTATATACGGTTGAAATTGTTAGGAAGCCCGGAGGTTCTCTCTTTATACTACTGGTGAATTACTCTCAATATTCTCTAGCAGTTACTTCTATAGTGAAATTATTTGCTGCTCATAATAAAAATCCCACAATTACTGACACTGAGTGACAAGATACCTCTCAGGATGACTCATCTGCAGAATGAATGCTTCTCCACACTAGGCTTTATATTCTAGAGTAATATCACACTGGCATATTGGAATTGGTATTATTATTGGCAGAGGCTTTTTGCAATCCTAACTTTTGTTATTTGTGGTATTGGGGTTTAAACCTAAGGCCTGACAGTTATAACCCCACCCCTTACTAGTCTACTTGGGTTGTGGCTTCGAGAGCTACTTCTTTTGTTTTCTTCCTCTTCCACTGTTCTCATCTTATCCTTCTTTGTTCTCTCTAGCATGTACTGCCTATGACCTTACCCCTGGCTGGTTGCTTGGTTTTAAGTGGGTTAGTTCTACAATGTCTGTCATGCAAAGGGTGTCTGAGGCCCTGCTAGGAAAGTGCCCGGCTTACCTCGAGAAAGGTGGGTTCTCAGTTCATTAGTTATTAAAGGTTGATCACTAGAGGGAAGGGAGGAGTCTGATGATAGCTAGTTTGTGAATACCTGTTTATCTTAGGTAAATGTGTGTGTGGGGACTAATTTAGGAACACTGGAAGAAAAGTTCTTCCCTTTGTTTCTTTCATATTTCTTAGAGATGCAACATAGGGCCTGTGTCATGCTAGGCGAGAAATTTACTACTTGGTTTTTAAAGACAATGTCTTGTGTGCAAGGTGGCACACGCCTTTAACCCCAGCACTTGGGGAAACAGAGGCAGGCAGATTTCCAAGAGTTCTAGGCCTAACTATTGAATTTCAAGGTCTACAGAATGAGTACATACAGGCAAGGCTACAGGGAACCCTGTTTAAAAAAAAAAAAAGGTCTCACTATATACTCAAGTCACTATATAGCTCAGGTTAGCCTCCAACTTGTGATCCTCCTGCTTCAGTACTGAGTTCTGAAATTACAGTCATGTACCACCATACCTATCAGAGAATATTTCTTATACAGCATGGAGATGACCCTGGGTAATACTAGCCGAACAGCTGAAAGGTCTCCCAAACTAAATAAAACAAATCATGCCAAATCCAAATTACAACACTTTATTGCAGCATCGGCAAAGGTCAGATTTCTGAAGCTGGTGAAGATTGGGCAGCATTTCCAAGTGAAATGTTACAACTTTACAAGTTTTGTTTCTTATTGAAATCTACATGCAGAAACTGAAACATGGTAAAAGAAAGATGCAAAATAGAAAAAAAGATGTAATCAAGTTGTAGCATACAGATGTGTTCTTTAACTAAATTACTATGCCTATTGAAAGCAAATGAAAGATACCTATCCTAATAAATTAACAGACTGTCAGAAACAGACTAAGAACCCTCATTTCTACTAGGGAGGGGGGGAGAGAAAACAAAATGAAACGAAAACAAAGGCAAAGTAAAAGCGCTACTTGTTTCCATATTTTGTTTAGACACAGAGGCTGTAAACCCATGAAGGTCAACAAAATACTCTGATCCACTTCTTGTTGTCCTTCGTTCTTCTGTGACATGCTCACTGGCACGTTTTGTTTTCAATGATACTTACAATGGGCTCAACTATATCCCCGTTCTTAGGCTGGTATCAGACTTTTCTAAACCATCTGAATTAATGCTTTGCATATTAACAGTCTTCACATTTTCTTTCACTATAATAGGCAATTTTACATCACTGACTCTGATGGATAAAACAGGTTTTTCCTCCCTCATCCCTTGTTCCTTCGAAACAAACTCCTTAACAGAACCCTTCCTGGTGGCTTATCTGGCATTTGTTTATCTTTCATCGTTTTGTTGTCCTGCATGTTAAGTTTTTACTAGAAGATTTTACTGCTTGCTCTATACTTTTCTACTGTAGTCCTGGAGCCCCCAAATGTATCTTCTTCCAACATGGGATGTTCAATTCAGAGACACTGTAACTTAAATCAAGTTTAAAACTCAAGTTCATTTCCCCCATACCATTCCCATCTCAACCGTGTCTTCTCCGGCTCAGTCATCTCATTGACGCTCTTCCTGGTGTAACTGCTCAGTAGTCAAGTGAACCTTCTCATTTCTTGACTGCCATTCTCAAGAGAAGATTAACCCTCACGTGATTCCCATTACAAAAGGCCTTTCTGCCTTGTCTGGAAGCGTCGGCTTGTTCCGGTGTTGGCAGAGGCTGGTGTTTCTGCCTCATGGCCCCAGCCTGTCCCAGGTTTAGATTCGCAACTCTCTAGACCCACATGCTGAGATGTGTCCGCTGCTCTCATTCAATTGCTGGAGGACTCCACTATCCACAACATCAGATACAGGACCTAATGAAATGACACGTGCTGCTGGATCAACGTCTCCTAAAGGTACAAACAGGGTGACGTTAGGAAACCTGCAGGACAAAACTGGGACAAGAGTCAAGCACCAGTAATAACCACCATGCACAAACTTTTCCAAGTAAATGCATCTGAAGATCATACATGTCCTCCATCGGTGTGGTTCCTATACTTTTTTTGCAACTAATTTCTCTCTCCTACCTTCTCCCTCTCCCATACTTTTGATATGGTCAAAAGCAGCCCAACCTGGCCTTCTACTCACTATGTAGTGTGCTGATTACCTGACCTCACATTTCCTGTCTCCAAAACTGAGACAAATTTCTGCTGCTGAAGCCATTCAATGTGTTATACTTCCTCATGGCAGCTTGAATTAACTCCTACTACAGGTTATAGTAGCAAGAAACTTTCAAATATAAAATAAAAACATGGGGAAGTGTATCCTGAGCTATTATCTACCCAGAAAAAACTCCCAGAACTGAACAACTGAATGGGGAGGAAGGGAGAGAGAAAATCAACACACCATTTCCTCCAAGTAAGAATTCAAAGATGCAAAGGTTTCTCCTGAAGTAAACACAAAGCAGCTGTCTAAAATGGAATAAGTAAGTGTAGTACATGACAGAACATTAAAAATCTTTGTAGACAGACTTTTAGTACAATGTCACACAACTAGCTTATAAGGAAAGAATCATCCTGAGTGATTCTAAGAGCTGAAAAAAGTATATCTAATGCATACTTGGGTTAATGTTATTCTAGGAGGTATACTATTTCATAATATATAATCAAGAAGTGTAGTGAGAGATCTATCAGACGCACCTGTGGCGCTGACCATGCCTGTTTGGGCGTGGTCACAGGTGCATACGTGTGGGATTTGATCTGGAGTCAGGGACAGGCTTGCTCTCGATTGGGGTTCCAGTCGGGTCACGGAGGGAGCCGAGCTTGGATCCTCGGAGTGCTGATCCTGGGTTATCAGTTTCTCATGTAAGTGATTTCTCCCCAATAAAATTACCTATCTCATCCCAGTCTTGTGTACTGTAATTTGTACAACCATATTCATTTTAGATCTCTCACTACAAAGAAGTTCCTACATGGAGTGTGGTGGAACAACATAATCCCAGTCTGTGTACCGGATTTATGAATTGAAGGCCTTCCTGAGCTATACATAGGGAGATTCTATCCCAAACCAAACCAAATCAAACCAAATCAAACCAACCAACCAACAAACAAAAAAATGGGCTGGGGGTTTAGCACCAGCAATGTGTGTGTGAGCATGCGCTTGAACATAAGGGGATATATAATAAAAGTTGTAAACCAGATGGGAGAACTAAGCTTGGGATTACTTAAATCAATCTAGACAGCATAGCAATACCCAGTCTCAAAACAATAAGGATAGGCAAGATGCATTTCATTAAATAATTGATGTGCATCATCAAAATTTGAAAAGCACTGGAATAATCCATGTGAAACTGAAGCATTCAGACATCAGTATCAACACTTGCTGAAGACACCACAGTGTCAGTTTTCAACACTATCAGAGCAGAAAGCAACATGGTCTGCACTACAGAAAAACTTAGAAAATAGTTTTACTTACAGCATCTTACCTCATTCAAGGTAAATGCCTGTAATTTTCTAAAGGGCTGTTACTTTACATTCCTATCAACTCTTGATAATGCCTATCAAATCCCCAGGCAAAAATGCTGCACATCCACAAAGAAATTTCATTTAACTTACATGTACTGTCATGAATATTAGGAACTGACTTTAAAAACATGTCAACTTACCCCTTCCTACAACACTCTTAAGACACCTGTTGATGCCACATTCTTTTATCACTGTTAACTTGAAGTGAAAACTAAAGAAAATAAATAGGACCCAAACCACCAGAAGATTTCATCCTGTTTCTTTTTTCCCAAATAACTACATTTCTTCACTTAGAATTTAAAATTTAAAGCCAGAGAGCACTTTGTACTCCAAAAAGCTCAGCACCTCTTATTTACAGGCTTGCCTTCTAAAGCATCCATTATACTTTACAGAGAACCTTTAAAAAGATTTTATGTGAATGTTTTGCCTATGTGTATATACATATATGTACCATGTGCATGCCTGATCTGAGGAATGAACTGGAGTTACAGATGGTTGTAAGCTGCACAACCAAACTCAAGTCCTCAGAAAGAGTACTCCTAACCACTAAGCCAAACACTCTCCTGCCACATGCCACCCGACCCTGCCCTTTTAGAGACAGGGTCTTATATATCCCTGGCTGGCCTGGAACTTGCTATGATCTAGCAAGCCTTGAACTCCCAGAAATAACACCTGTTTCTGCCTGGCCAAGTACTAGGATAAGCATGTGCCACTATGATAGGCTCAAAGGGACATTCTTGAAGATGATGGATATGTTGGCTAGTCATGTGTCAACTTGACATACAAGCTAGAGTTATCGAAAGGAGGGAAATTCAATTGAGAAATTGCCTCCATAAAATGGGGCTGTAAGGCATTTTCCTAATTAATGATTTATGGGGGAGGGCCCAGTCCATTGAGGGAGGTTGTCCCTGAGCAGGTGGTCCTGGGTTCTATAAGAAAGCAGGCTGAGCAAGCCATGAGGAGCAAGCCAGTAAGTAGCACCCCTCCGTGGTCTCTGCATCAGCTCCTGCCTCCAGGTTTCTATTCTGCTTGAGTTTGTGTCTTGACTTCCTTTTGTTATGAACAGCAATATGGAAGTATAAGCCAAATAAAACCTTTTTTTCCCCCAACTTGCTTTTTGGTCATGGTATTTTGTTGCAGCAACAGAAACCCTAAGACACATTGGTACCTGTATAGTAGGGTATTGCTGTGACAGACCTAACCATGTTTTTGGGAGGACTTTGGAAGGACTTTAGAACTTTGGGCTAGAGAAGCCAATGAGTGTTGAGAGCCCAGTGGGATGGTCTGTGGGAACTTGGAAGATAATATTGAGGGCAGTGCAGAAGATGGAGGCTTGGTTTGTGAAATTTCAGAGGGAAGTTTAAAGACTCCAACAGGGCTATTTGCTATTTGGATTTAACATTCTGTGGTTCTGGTTAGCTGGGGCTGGAGTCAGCTGTGATTAACAAGATACCAGAACTACTAAAGGAAAAACCTTTGGTTTGCTGGGATACTTGATGCTGGTCAGCTGGAGGTGAAAACTTATCAGTGATTAAGAAGAGATTAGCTTCACTAAGGTAAAATCTTCTGGGAAGAGTTTCCTCAGAGTCTACACACAGAAGCTGTGTTCCAGAGATGGCCACGATTGTTCCTGGAGCTAGCAGGAACCTGGTAATGTTGAGAGTCACCCAGGTGGTGCTGGTTTTAAGGCATGAAGGTGTCATGGAAAGCAGCTGAGCCTCGGCACTATGAGAAGCCAGGAGAGGCCATTAGTGAAGGTGGAGCCCAGGAATGAAGGGGTCGTGAAGACAAGCTGAGGCTTGGCACTATAAGAAGCCAGGAGAGGCCATTAGTGAAGGTGAAGCCCGGGAATGAAGGGGTCGTGAAGACAAGCTGAGGCTTGGCACCCTGAAAAGAGCCTATGAGAGGTTGCAGCAGCAGTGGAGTGGAGTCAGCCACGGTGGAGAGGACAAGCTGAGTGTGCTGCAGAGGACAAAGCACAGGAAGTGAACAAGGCCTTCGGAGGAGTCCAGAAGACCAGGAGTTGAGCCCACACATTGGATTTTTGTATTGGTCACACAGCTGGAGTTTGGTTTTGCTTTGGTTTGTGACTCTGCCCTGGTTCTTCCCTCTTGAAGTAAGAAAGTATAATTTTGATTTTACAGGAACCCACAGCTAAAGACTTTGAACCTTTTAGAAGATTTTGGATTTTTAGAAAGAGTTGATATTTTAAAGAGACTGAACTTTTAATGCCTTTCTAAAGATTATAGAACTTTTAGAGAGATTTATGTTTTCAATGTGAGATCTTGGGGATGGATAAGAAAGGAAGGGCTGTGGCTTAATAGTGATGTGTTTGTGTGTCAAGTCAATAAGGGGTCAGATGTACTTGCTGGTTTTGTGTGTCAACTTCACACAAGTCAAAGTCATCAGAGCCTCTAAATTACTGGTCAATGGGGGGGCGTCCAGCCCATTGTAAGTGGTATCATCTCTGGACTGCTGGTCCTGGGTTCTAAAAGGAAGCAGGCTGAGCAAGCCTTGGGGAGCAAGCCAGTAAGCAGCACTCCTCCATGACCTCTGCATCAGCTCCTGCCTCCAGGATCCTATCCTGTTGGAGTTCTGTCCTGACTTCCTTTGGTGAACAGCAACGTGGAAGTGTAAGCTGAATAAACTCTTTTTCTCTCCAACATGCTTTTTGTTCATGGTGTTTGTCATAGCAATAGAAACCCTAACTAAAACAATAGATAAGTTAGGAATTTCTTTTTCATTTTTTAAAGCTGTGGTTTTAGATAAAATAGGCCACAGAGGTTAGTTGAAGAGTTATGACTCTCACAAAGAAAGGATACAAGGAATGAGCTTGGAGGAGACTTGGAAACTAATATTTCTCATCACCTCTTAAGCTATTTTGTATGTTTAGCATTGATATAACAGGCTTCCATAAAATTAACTGTATTGAGTCTAATCCCAAACTCTCAATTTGTTCACAAAAACACTAACAGAAACCCTTGTGAGGAAGAAGCAAGTGAAGGCTGTTTACCTCCCACCAGTCTTAAAGATTAGATCTGCATTAGGTGCTCCCTTTGGATGTTGGTAACGAGGCCGCCGCTCACGATTGGTGTTGGCTGGAGCTGGGCGCTGTGCAAGAGACTGCAACATTTCTGTGATTAGGAACAAAGGGAAAAATGCTGTTAGCTCTTGTAAATATGTACTTCTACAAACACACCAGGGAGATCCAGTTCATTGGCGTTTATATGTACATAGCAACTTTCAAAAAAGAATATTACATAGGCTAATGATTATGAAGTATTGAGAGCATGAAAAGGTAAAGTAAGTAACAATTTTGATATTTGGTATCCATTGTTAGCAGGTTTCTTTCTTTTTCAGATGGTCTTACTATGCAGTCTAAGCTGTCCTCAAATGTTTGGTGATATTCCTGCCTCAGCCTCCAAAGTGATGGCACCTTAAGCCTATGGCTTAAGCCATTATTCCTGGCCCATAAATTATTATTATGAATTTATACACTATCTTTTTTTAAAAAAAGATTTATTTATTTACTATGCATACAGTGTTCTGCCTGTACACCAGGAGAGGGCACCAGATCTCATTATAGATGGTTGTGAGCCACCATATGGTTGCTGGGAACCATCTCTCCAGCTCCCTATAAATTATTTTATACCTTGATAATCTTCTTGTTCTTGTCGTTCATTGATATCTAATGTAAGCTTTTTCATTCTCATCCTTTCCTCTTGTTCTGCTTGTTGCTGGTTCCAATGATTTGCAGCAAGTTGGGATGACATGGGCACATTAAGAATCTTAAACTGGAGGAAAAATAACATTGGAATCACAAACAGACTGATAAAACAGTTAAGTAGAATTAAATATATTAGTTTAGAAAACAATACTATTAGGCTGGTCAGTAGTGCATGCCTTTAGTCCCAGCTCTTGGGAAGCAGAGTCAGGTAGATCTCTGGGAGTTCAAAGCCACAGTTAGTTCTAGGAAAGCCAAGACTGCACAAAGAAACCCTGTCTCAAAAAAAACAAAAACAAAAAAACCCCAATACCCCAATCTATCCTTCACTATAAATCAGATTTGTCCAAATGATACTTGTATTATTTTAAGAAGAAACAACCTATTGGCAGCGGATGGGAACCGGAAGGTCACTAAGTTCAATTAACTTCATGAATAGTAGTTCTCTGGAAACGCCTAGAGACAGGACAACTTTTCATCCTGCAGACCCGTGATATGTGAACAACTTTTAAAAGGCTTTTGTAAAGCAAAATGAGAGGCACATTCCTTACATTTCTGCCTGCCTGCCAAACTACATAGGGCAAACCTGACCCATCTTCCATTCTGAGTACTTCTTTGTTTTGAAGATGAGACTGAAGCAACGTCTGACCAGAGACCAGTTCCCTTTCTTGGAATGCTTATTTTAAGCAAGATGTTTCTAGCTTAGGAATGCATATGACAGACAAACCTAGATAAAAATCTATAAAATTATGGCTCACGGTTCCATGGAAAATTTCTAAAATAAACTATGCTAACCACCTAAGCATTTAACCTAAAATCTCTGTTGCACTATCATAAGAGACCTAATGTATGACTCTAGATCAAAGGCATGATCACTCACTGAGCTTCTGGAGCATGTGTCAGTAACAGTGGGGGACTAAAGGTGTTTTAAACTGGATCATAACAGCTGCATTTTAAAACTACATACATATACTATAGAGTCTCAGGTTACAGTAAGTACTAATTATTCTAGTCAAAACATGTAAAAAATCATAATTCTTTATGGGTAGTGGTTGCAAAAGAATGGTTTGTCTTCCAGTATTATGATAAATATACTTTGCATTTTTTTTTTTTTTTTTTGGTTTTACGAGACAGGGTTTCTCTGTATTGTTTTGGAGGCTGTCGGTCCAGCCTGGCCTCGAACTCACAGAGATCCACCTGCCTCTGCCTCCTGAGTGCTGGGATTAAAGGCGTGTGCCACCACCACCCAGCTACTTTGCATTTTTTTAATCATTCATTTTATTTGCACATTTGCTTGTGTGAAGGAGAGAAAAGCATGCTGGATTCCTCAGAGCTAAGCTACAGGTGTCTGTAGGATTATGGTTTGTTGGAATCAAACTCCAGTCCTCATGATTTTATCACAAACACTGAACTGTTGAGCCTGAGCCATTTCTCTAACCCCTACTAATTTTTCCCCTTCAAGACAGGGTTTCTCTATATAGCCTGCAACTCACTCTGTAGACCACCAGGTTGGCCTTGAACTTAAGAGATCCATATGCCTCTGCTTCCTGAGGACTGGGACTAAAGGTGTGTGCCACCACTGCACAGTTTACTTTTTATTTTTAAAAACAAAATATGCTGAATTATATAACAGAGCTATTATGCTAAAATACTTTAATGATCAAATTCATAAATATGTAAATATAGACATTAATTGTTGACAGTTTTTCTTTTACTTCTTTTCACCAACTCACTTCACTGATACAATTTTTCTGCAGATGACATCATAGCAAGGTTTTTCTAAACAGGAATCTAGTACACAAAGATATCTTTCACTGAAATGAACATTTAAACATTCCTATACAGCAACAAATTTCACACTTGAAGAAAAGCCTTTGCATCAGAAAGCTAACACTCAAAAGTTAAATAAAAAAAAACAAAAATCACAACAAAATACACTTATTCAGACCACAAAATACCATGATGCTTTTTCAAATAATTTCCCTGAAATTGGCCCTCAAATTAATGACCCTGTTACAACCTCTGAGAATTATAGGTGTGTATCACCATGCCTAGCCTTAAGGTATATCTTGATTTAATCTCAAAGCCTACAAGTTGTATACGGACTAAACGGCACGTGCAAGCTGATAACAAAGGGTTTTATGTGTACCTGAATATAACAAAAGGGGAAAACTATTGTTGTATAGCTTTTCTTCAGAAAAGATGTTTCTAAGCTTTCTTTCAGTTAATAAAACTCAGGACCCAAGGTACATGCCAAGACATGAGTAGCTATGCAGTAATGGGAACCAAGAAATACCTAATTTTATATAGTTGCTAAACACTGCCCTTTGCATCCCCCACCATGTAAAGGCTTTGTGCATTGGATATGCCTTAAGATGATAGAATTAAATGACCTTTTCAGACATTTTTTGTGCCAAGAAAAGTCATTGGCATAGGTCACAGAGGAGAATAAAGGAGACCTAAAATGTGATGACTAAGTTTCTTTAAAAAAAAAAAAAAGTATAGCTCAAAAAACTAAGTAGGTCTAGGGAAAAAGTTCAATCTCTGGGATTTGAGGCCCCTAGTTACAGTCATACTCCTAGAGGTCAGGAGTCAGGGCCTAGGGAGTTAAATGACTCCCTATCTTGCCTACTCCCAGGTTTGAGTACTTGCATACACTCCAGTTCCTTGGGAAGGTGCAGAGTTTGGTGGATATTGCAGTGTGACAGAGTTTTTAGGTTCTGGAACAAGGCTGAGGGCATTTAGGTAGCAGCCCACTTTGAGCCATGGGTTCAAGAAGGGGCTACTTCCAGGAGTCAGCATCTTTGCTTGGGGTTCCATCTGTTGGCACTGGTGACTAAGGATAGTGCTGCAGAGCTGTCCTTGGAGGACCTGGGGAATTGTGGAAGGTGGCCCTCTGTCCTCTAAGTGACAAGAGTGGGCCTCAGCTACTGGATCCAGAAGGAGCTAAATCTGAAAGGATAGCAGGGAGGCAAGCTGTGGAGGACAAAGTGACAGACAAGCAGACATCCAAGGCCAAATGGTAGCATTCACTAAGACCTAGCCCTGCTAAATAAATCTTTCAGAGATTTTTTTGCTTACCATTATCCTTTTCCTAGGGTCTTTCAGCCTCCAACTTCAGGAAGACCTTTGATTGCTTTTTTAGTTAGATTTATTTATTCAATTTGTCTCTGTGTGTGAGACAGGTAAGACAGACAGACAGACATAGAGAGTGTGTATGTCAGAGGACAATTTCTGGGAGTCAGTTCTCTTCCCAGGTGGGTTCTGAACTCAGGCTGTCACCTGTACCCACTGAGCCATCTCATTATGCTGGTGTCATTACTCTGAATACAGACTCTTCTTTCTATCACAGATGGCAATCACTAAAGTCTTCTGGTCTCTATCCCTTTCATTATCTCTTCTCATCTTGTTTTATTACCCTCACATTACCTCAAGCTGACACTAAATTTCTTTACTATATGCCTCCCTAAACAAGAATGAAAGCTCCAAGAGAGGAAGAACTTACTTAACACAGGCTCTATACAAAGGGCCTAGAATGAAAACAAATGTGCCAAATGGCTATGTGGATATCATGAAAACCAAGTATTAGGCTTGTCTACCTGTGATAGCTATCTTTATGTTATAAAATCTAGTATTTAATTCTAATATATACCATTATTTTACTTATTAAAATGGAAAAATGTTAATTATTATATGAATTAAGCAACTTTAGAAATGAACCTGAGCCAGGCGTTGGTGGCGCACGCCTTTAATCCCAGCACTTGGGAGGCAGAGGCAGGCGGATCTCTGTGAGTTCGAGGCCAGCCTGGTCTACAGAGTGAGTTCCAGGACAGCCTCCAAAATGATACAGAGAAACCCTGTCTCGAAAAACCAAAAAAAAAAAAAAAAGAAGAAATGAACCTGATATCAAAAACCATAAAATATAAAAACAGAACCCATACATGTGCATTCAAGAGCTGTGTCTGAGAGCTGTCCTTTATTCTTGTATACCATGTCTTATTATCTCAGTAGGATATAAAACCCATGAGGATAGTCATTCCATCGTATGTGTCACTATAGTCCTAGAACCTAGACACATATACATGCTTACTGGCGCAAAGCTGATGTTCAGTATCTGCTAAGTGAACACACATGAATCCCTAAAGTAATGGCACAGTAGTCAGGAAAATGATTTTGAGAGACCATAAGTAACATGTGAAAAAGAAAGAGTATAGTAAGAATATAAGAGAAGGCATGGGGTCAGATAACAGATTTAAAGAAGAACCTTGGCAGCTCAGGATTTTCTTGCAATGTTAGTCAATATCTTCTTCCCTACCACCACCCTGAACTTCTTTGTATAGTTTTCTATGTAAAGTCAAGGAATTTATATATTCTTACAGATACATATGCACTTAGAATTTTCCAAGAACACACATCCATCCATTCTGTAAAAGTCAATCAATGCATCTTCCATACATATAATGGATAATATTTCTATCACTGAATATTTTAAGTTTCCATCCCTTTTTGTAGGAAAAGGGTAACTTAGAATTTATTAAACAGAATTAATTCTTACACCTGAAAACCAACAATTAACTACACAGTGGACATTTCTTACCTGCTGTTTGTTGCCTTTTCTTGTTAACATGACAAATGGCATTGTGTCTGCAGATTCTGTCTCTCCTTCCCCCCACCGAGTGGGGGCCCTTTCCTCAGCTGGCTTTTGAGATGCAAAGGAATAGCAACATCAAGTTGGTGCACTTTAACAGATTCACCACTTCTCTGCTTCAAGACAGAAATTTAAAAAGTATATAAATATTCTGAAACACATAGAAATATAACTGCAAACAATTCATTCAACATGGTATTTTTTTCCTTTTTTTTTTTTTTTTTTTTTTGACAAGGTTTCTCTGTATAACAGTCCCAGCTCTCCTGGAACTCACTTTTGTAGACCAGGCTGGCCTGGAACTCACAAAAATCCTCCTGTCTCTGCCTCCCAAGTGCCTGTACTCTCCCACCCCCCAACATGGTGTTTCTTTAAAACACAACCCTAAGATCCAGAGACTCTGAAACACAATGAAACCAAGAAATATTTCTCCTCACTACCTAAAAAGCCTTTGTGTCTGACCCCCAAGGAACCATGGGATTTGGTTTCTGCTCACTGCATCAGTCTCCCATAGGTACACAGCACTATAGGTCCCAAAAATTTGAATTCTTCAAAAACATTCTGTCCTTTCACTCTCACAGCCCACATCTGCTTTTGTAATTATCAGAAAATCTCAGTGTCTGAAGTCTGACTCTTCTACCACACCAAGGACTTATCACCCTTTCCCCAGCATGCACAAGCAGTCTTTACACAGGTGCTCAACAAACACTCTAGAACAAATGAAATCTATAGCAATTCACATTCATTTCTTGGTTGTATTACCAACTGATTTTAGTATTTACAATAAATTTTCCAAACAATTAATTACATGGACCTTCATTGATGTTAAACTTGGAGGTAATTAAGAGTAAAAGGATTTAGTCTAGTGGTTGGGGAGATGGTTCAGTAGTTAAGAGTGCATGCAATGCATGCATGAGGAACTAAGTTTGGCTCACTAGCACCTATATGAAAGGCTGGGTATAGTAGTATTTGTAGTCCCAGCACTGCTAGGCAGACACAGGAAGATCCCAGGGGCTCACTGACCAGATAGTCTAAACCAATCTCTAAGTTCAAAAAATAATGCAAAGAGTGACAGACGAAGACACACAATGTCTAATTTTAGTCACACTCACTCTCACACACACACACACACACACACACACACACACACACACGGCAGGTATGGGAAGATTTATCTAGTTACCTTCAGAAAGCTTGTAAAAGTTTATAGAGGTGATTAGCTGTGCCTAACTAGGAGTAGATAGGTACAGGAATTTCATTAAAGAATGAACAGAAATGGGATATTAGAGAATATTAAAGACTTAGTGTAACTTCTTCCAAGTAGATGGTAAAACAGCAATTTGGAAAAGACAGAAAAAAATTAAGCAGAAGAACAGGTGCAAAAGCAGGGACCTGAAACAATGTATTTAAAGAAAACTGGGAATCCTAAATTCATGCTAACAATTCCTATCTACATACTGATGAACAGAGCAGACTGAATCCTTTCACAGTCTCAAAACTGCTCTTCTAATCCTTAAATCATCTTTTGATATGAGCTTCATATAGTCAAGAGACTTGCCAAGCAAGCAAAATGACAGTCTTATTAGTTTTTGTTTTCTAAGTTACAATTCATTAGAATTGGTCTAAAGTAGTCCCAGATTCATCAGTTTTATAAAGACCTTTTACTTAAAAAAATGAAGTATTATGTTAGGCAAATCTTGACTTGCATTCTTAAATTATTAATGATTACAAAATTAACAATTCTCTTTGTAAGATATTTAAACACAAAATTGTATTTGTGTCTATACTAATTCCTTTGTCTTACCTCTCTCTGCCTCAGCTGAAGATGCAACCAGCATTAGCAATGGGTTATGTACCTCCAGAGTTTCTCTTACATAACGCTAACATACACACATAATCAAACCATTACCAAGCAAATTGTACTATAGTAAGCACACATAACACATTTGTAGTGCCAGAGAGAGTACCTAGTGGGACCTTGCCTCAAAAAGAAAACAAAACACCTCAGTCCAGACAGTTATTGAAAAGTCTTTAAAACTCGTGAGAAAGATGCTGAAGTGTAACTCTCTAACAGTTGATGGTCTCTGGCAGGAGGGGGAAGGTTGTTGGGGTGGGTGGGAAAGGATTCAGTTTTCTTTAAGGGGCTGGCCACTAGGAATTTGACAATGTGCTAATGAGTTTATAGGCAACACAAATTGGACTTGATTTTTTTTTCTTTTTTAGATTTTAGGGTTTTTTTTGGAGGGAGTACAAGGTGGGAGGGTAGACCTGGGAGGAAAGGGAAGCAAGTGTTTAAGTGAAATTCCCAAATAATTAATGAAAATATTATATTGGAGACAAAAAATACCCCAAAAGCAAAAAACAACCATCCAAACATCTCCCCCCAAACATCTGGATATATAAAGAAATATTTAGTATCTAAAAGAAGAAGCAAATTGGTATTAGACCATATATATATATAATGATATTCTAAATTAATAATAAATATAGGAAGAATAACAAATACTTTGAGGAGGGATAAAGATGGAGATATGTTGAACTCTTCAATAACTGTGCATTAGTAAAATCCATAGTTCTTCTCAGCATATAACAACTTAATATCTTAAACAAACCAAAAACAAGAAACCAACTTGCTCTATGGCCTATCCTAGCCACTCCCTATTTCTCTTCCCTTTCTAGTACAAACTGATCAATAATTATCTATTGAACAGTTTCACTTCTTCCCTTCAATTGAACCTACCCCAGTGCTTGCTCCTGACCAACTCTATGTTCCAACAAATGCACTGTTATATCACCAAAGAGTGACAGTAATTTAATAAGCAGATGCAAACAACCCAAAGGATTTTCTTTCCAATTATAGAATATGTATTATTCCAAATTACTGTGATATTTTGATAATTGCTATATGGAGGGTTAAGAATGCAATTCAGTGGGGCTAGTATGCACAAGGTTCTGGGTTTGATCTCCAGCACTATATATCAAAATCAAAACAAACAGCCTTGTGAGTTTTGATAAAATCTAGCTTATTAGCTAGGTGTGGTAGTACACATCTTCAATCCCAGCACTTGGGAAGGAGAGGCAGGTGGATCTCTGAATTCAAGGCCAGCTTGATCTACAGAGTGAGTTCCAGGACAGCCAGTGCCACACAGAGAAATCCTATCTCCGCCTACCTCCCAAATCTAGTTTATTAATGCTTTGGACACAAAGATTTATTGATCTCCCAGTGCTGGAATCATAGGTACCTGTTAGCTGTCCAACACTGATGTTTGGAATCAACCTCAGTAAAGGTAGTGCACACTCTTAAAATGACTGTTCCCAGTCTTACATTAACTACATTTATTTCCCTGCCCCCAACTGCAAATCAGGATGTGATGGCAGTCACAACCTATGCACATGAGGGAGATATGCTACAAGATGGCTGTTTACAGAGACTCTCACATTAATCAGAATTTGGTGTGCTACAATGTTTTGTGTTCAAAAGAATCTTTAAACAGAATATTTCATACCTGTAGGTTTTCCAGCATCATTTTGTCCAGAGCTTGAATGAAGTCCTCATCTTCTACACAAGGAACATGTTTCAATCCACCTCCTTTAATCATCACCTCCTTATCAAAACAAAGACAATAAAGAACAAATTTTCACTGTGATGCTTCATAATTCAGAGCCTTTCTATACTGATGTGGTTAAGATAACCAAAGAATGAAGGTTAAAAGAACTTGTTACCCAATGGAGAGAATTGAGTGCAAGTGAGTTTCCCAAGAAAGCCATTTTTTCTTAAATCACAGACTAAAATTCAAATACTCAAAACACTACACAATTAAAAAAAAATCCAGTCATACATACAGCATTCTCTTCATCAGTTTCATTCTCCTTGTTGGAATCTGTGAGGTAATCTGTATTTTCCTCTTCCTCTTCTTCTCCCTCATCATCATCATCAGAACCCTCCTGAAATTAACATCAATACACAATTAAGACCCTTTGAAAGAATGACTTTACATGCCTTACGAAGCCTCCTTTTATGGAGTCTGCTCAAAGTCAGAATGCAATTCCTTCCTCCATTCCAGAAACTAACAACTAGTCACAGGTCAAATAGAACACAGAGCTATTGCATAAACTTGAATTACATTTCCTGAACCTTTAGTATTTCTCTCCTCTACAGAAATCTCTCACTGTTATTTTTTTCTTAATATTCATCTAATTCTACAAAGCTCAAATTTAATATCACCAGTTAATAGCAATGATATAGCACTAAGTTTTGCAAGGTACTTTAGTTTAGAAATGTTATCCTGAAGCTGGGCGTTGGTGGCGCATGCCTTTAATCCCAGCACTCGGGAGGCAGAGGCAGGTGGATCTCTGTGAGTTCCAGGCCAGCCTGGTCTACAGAGCGAGTTCCAGGCAAGCCTCCAAAGCAATACAGAGAAACCCTGTCTCGAAAAACCAAAGGGAAAAAAAGAAAAGAAAAGAAAAGTTATCTTGTACTTTATTGTTCCTATTTTTTTTACAGTAAAATCAAAACAAAAACCCAATCTGCAGCTCAGAAAAGTTAAGAAACTTGCCCAAGAACCCATTGCTACTCAACAAATTACTTTCAAACATGAGATCCATTTTTTTTTTAAGTTTCTTCAAATGAGTGAAAACATACGCTATTCTTTCTGTGCCTGGCTTATTTCACTTAACACAATACCCTTTAGCTCCACTCACACTGGCACAAGTGACAAGATAACATTTTTTATATAAGAGCATTAACATTTCATATTGTAAGCATATCATATTTTCTTCTAAACCATATGAGTCATAAATGTTTGAGGCAGAATTGATAAACACCAACCTGATCATTACATACATTTTATCTAGGTTATCACAAATAATACACTCAATAACTAGGTGTTAAAAAAAGTTTTAAGTCCACTATGCTAAACTCAGCTGCTTCTCAATGTGCCAAGTGAGAAATACTTCCTAAAATAACTTAAATTTGTACTACTGTTAGTATACACATAAAAATAATACATATGTAAAAATAATTCTAAAGTCCCAAAAGTATATTCTTACTACAAACATATGTAAAGTTTTTAAGATTGCAGAAAGAATACAATGGCCAGTAAGTAAAAGTTTTCTTCACCAAGCCTGATGACCTGGGTTTGATCCCTGGAATACACACAGTGGAATGAAAGAATTGACTCCTACAAGCTGCCTTATGACCTTCAAACAAGTGCTGTAGTACACATGTGCACCCAAACCTACCCACCCACCTCCAATAAATAATAAAAGTTCAAAAATCTTTTTTTGTTTGTTTGTTTGTTTTTCGAGACAGGATTTCTCTGTGGCTTTGGAGGCTGTCCTGGAACTCACTTTGTAGACCAGGCTGGCCTCGAACTCACAGAGATCCGCCTGCCTCTGCCTCCTGAGTGCTGGGATTAAAGGCATGCGCCACCAACGCCCGGCTAAAAGTTCAAAAATCTTAAAACAAACTTTATTTTCTAAATGCAAGTACTTAAGGTAGTTCTGTAATTTAAAATTAAATTCACAAGTGATGTTCTTAGCTAGGCATGGTATATATGCTTATAACTGACCTGTGGACACGTGTGTGGAGCATTATCTTAAATAATAACTGATGTGGGATGAGCCAGGCCACCCTAGGCAGGTGATCTTGATTTATATTAAAAAAATAACTGGGCAGGGCTAGAGAGATGGCTCAGCAGTTAAGGGTGCTAGCTGCTCTCTTCTAGAGGTCCTGAGTTCAATTTCCAGTACCTATGGCAGCTCACAATTGTCTGTAACTCCAGTTCCAGAGTATCTGACATCCTCACACAGACATAATCATAGGCAAAACACCAATGCACATGAAAACAAAAAAACAACCGGGCAAGCCAATAAGCAGTATTCTTGAGTCTCTGCTTTACTTTCTGCATACAGATTCCTGTCTTGGCTTTCCTCAATGAAGGTCTGCAACCTAAAACATGAACTACACCTTCCTCCTTCTCAAGTTGCTTTTGATTATGATGATACAACAAAAACCAAAGTAGGACAAAGGTCATCTTAAGGTACACAGTAAATTCAAGAACAGACTAGGATACATGAGACCCTGTCTCAAAAACAAGCAAGCAAGCAATCAATCAATCAATCAAAAACACACAAAATAAATTTGCCCTTGAAGAAATTGAATTAGTTTGTGTGTGTGTGTTTTTTATGTGTGTGTTGTGTGTATACATATATTTTAGGGGACACAGTCTGTCACTGAATCTAGAGCTCACTGATTTAGTTAGATTGGGTGGTCATTAATCCTCCAGGATTATCTCATCTCAGCCTCAGAACTGGGATTACAGACTCCTATGTGGGTGCTGTAGATAAAAATTCAGGTGTTTGAATTTTGCAAGGCAAGCATTTTATCAAATGAGCCCCTTCCCAGCTCCCCTCCCATGAATCAATTAATTATAAAAGATCCTTCCTATTAAAAAAACTAGATTAAACTAAGCTAAATGAATTAACACCCCCCGTTATTTCTCAGTCAATAAAACTGCATCTCAGGATTGGTTCAAGGACACCCATGAAATACAAGTGAACAATATACAGCACAAAAGCTGAGCTGTCAAGGCAAGCAGGAGAAGCAATGTAACAAAAAGCAAAGCGCCCATGATGTACACTGGCTCTGCTACTACTCTAAGAGTGTCGGCACATTTCTTAACCTATTTGTACCTTAGTTTTTTACTAATATCAAGTGTGTTCATAAGAAACAGAAACAGTCATACAGAGTACGTATGACAGGGAACAGAATAGCAAATGTTCAGTGAGTATTGCTATTTTAACAATGAATCTTCTACTTTCCTTTGGTAAATTACATAAATGTTGCAGAAAATTATGTTTTAGTAGATCATCTCCTTAATCTTCAACAGTTATTTGAGATTTATAGCTGATAATTAAGAGAAAATTTCCTGGTTGGGAGGTACTAAGACATAAAAGAACCAAAATGGGCCTGAGAGATGGCCCAATGGTTAGGAGCACTTGCTATTCTTGCAGAGGACCCTTGTCTGGTTCCTACCCACATGGCAGCTCACAATGGTCTGTAGTGCCAGTTGAAAAGGCTCCTCCCATGCCCTCTTATGGCTCCTGGGGGCACTGCATACACGGCATACATACATACATACATACATGCATGCACACATGTAAGTAAAACACTCATACACATTAAAAATAAAGAGAAACAAGATGAAAACAGAACAGTAGCTTTGTTGGGAGAGATACTGAAGAACTGAACCCAAGGTTATATGCATATGTTACTCCACAACACATCTTTCTTCTTCAATAATTAATTTCTCTGCTTGTATTTGCAGGATAGATGTGGGGAACAGTGACCTTGGAGGATAAAGAAAAGCATTCCAATCTCATTTTTTTCAAAGTCAACACATCTTTTCACACAACTATGTAACTCTTCCAATTAAACATTAGGTTTGCATATGTCCCTAGCAGAGATATATCATGTGCAATGTTACCTTCTTTGATTTGAAACACAAGCAATTTAAAGTGACAAAGCCTTCAAAAGACAAAATTAAATAAAGAAATGGGGACTGGAGAGATAGCTCAGCAGTTAAGAGCACTGACTATTCTAAAGGATCTGGGTTCAATTCCCAACACTCACATTTATGTTCACAACTGTTTGTAGTTCCAGTTCCAGGAGAGTCTGACACCCCCATACAGACATACACGCAGGTAAAACCCCAATGTACACTAAATAAATAAATCTTTAAAAAAAGATTTTTAAGAAAACAGGGAAATGCATTTAAAAAGAAAATTACACCTTGTATTCTTTACATAAGAAAGCTATTTCATATTTACCAAGGATGTTTTAGATTCATTAGACTTTGTTCATCTAATTAGTAGCACACAAAAAAAATCCAAAGATAATTATTAGTTTCAAAATCTAAAAGGAAGTGCTGTCTCATTTCCCTTTGTTATATAAAGTACTTAAGAAGCCAATTAAATTTATATAACAGAAATTTTCTATGGGAATTTTATTTTGAAAATAAATCAACATAATGCCTGTCTATTATGCTGAAACCAATTACAGAAAACATATTCCAGCTTATTTTTATCTACTTTAAAGGAGTTATAGGTTTGAAAGAGAAAGCAGTAGCAAATAAATATTTAAAAGTACATTCCTGCTGCCTATAAATACTAGCCAATTATGAAAGTCAACATATTGACTCTTCTGCTTTCCTCAATCATTCATTTCTAACTATCAGTAAAACTATTTGTGTAGTTAAATCACACCAGATGTTTGTTAACAGCTAGAGAACTTAAAGAAAACATGGTCTTGGAGATTTTCATTTCTACCTGCAGAAAATCTTAATTACATTAAATTACTGGGCCCTTTTCTCTTTAATTCTAAATAGAGCTTTAAAAATACCTACTTTAAGACTCTATGAATAATCATTATTCCTTTAAACACTAAACTACATATATTCTTTAAATATCTAGGTTCCACATACTCAAACCAAAACTTTAAAACTCAATTTCCTCAAATACTTAAGTATTAATTATAAGTTTTTTCCAATGTTGAATGAAAATCATACTTTTTTTTTTTTTTTTTTTTTTGGTTTTTCGAGACAGACTCTGTGGCTTTGGAGGCTGTCCTGGAACTCGCTTGGTAGACCAGGCTAGTCTCAAACTCACAGAGATCCGCCTGCCTCTGCCTCCCGAGTGCTGGGATTAAAGGCGTGCGCCACCAACGCCCGAAAATCATACTTTTAAGTTATCACATTTTCCTAATTGCCTTAAGCACTCAACACAAAAAGTCCTGAATCATAATGATTTTGTAATTTGGATGTATACAAGGGCCAGGAAACAACTAACAATTTTTGGTTCAAATTTTATCCTCATTATTATTCTTCCCAACTGCTGGGATTAAAGGCAAGTGCCACAATGCCTGTTTTTGTTGTTGTTTTTTACATGGCAAGCACATCACAAAGTATACTATTTCCCCAGAACCAAGAAAATGTTTCAGTGGATTATAAATGGCAGAGAAGCAATTTCACATAGTTTGGCCTAAGAGAGTCATAAACACCAAAAGGGGAAACTAATGATGTACACAATGAATTTCAGATTTCAGAACTACTCAAGTTGGTAAAAATAAAGCAAAGTATATGTATATTTAGACAATACAATTGTTTTTCAGATTGTAAAGCCCACAGATTATCCATATTCAATAATAAGATTAAGATACATGAGATCAAAACAATGTTTTTCTCAAACTGCTAATAAAAATGACATGATTAACCTAGTTTTAATGTCTATAAAAGCCCTTAATCAAGGGATGTTATAATAGAAATGTATTAGTTACATTTTCAGTAATAAAACGAGAGATCTCTATGAATTAAAAAATCTTCACTCAGGCTGGAGAGATGGCTCAGTATGAAAAAACACTTACTGTCAAGCCTAATAGCCGGAGAGCAACCCCAAAACCCAAGGAGAAAACTTATTCCACAATTTGATGTCTAAGTTCCACGGTGTGTTGTGGCACATACTTGCCACATAGTATGCCACACTTGTGCCACAACACACATGTGTTTTACTACATTTATTACACAAATGTAATAAAAAGCTTTTAAAATATTTACTCAATCAAAATATTCTCCACACATATATATCCACAAATTTATGTTAGAAATAAAAGCAATTACTTCTTCTTCTGGCTCATTCACTTCACTCTCATTTCCAGACTGTTCTTCAGTTTCAGCTCCTCCTTCTTCTTCCTCTTCATCCTCTTCAAGATTTTCCCCTTCTGTCATAGAATCTTTGGACTCTTTGTCATTTACTAGACCTTGAGAACAGGACAAAAGTAGAAAAATACACTTAGAAAGATAAGAGCTATACTACTGTCTTTATAACACTTTACTTAAAAAGTATGATCAGAATCGAAAATAATTGTGAGATGGAAAACACTATACGTTTCTTAGCCACTGGACTAGAAAAAAGTAATATACATGCATGTAAATCTCCTTTCCCTTTTCTTACAGCTTCAAATACTTAAAAGATTATGCTGTTTAAACTCAGTCTCAGACATATATAAAACAGATCCATGGCCACACTCTAATATAATAGTTCAATAATCTCTAAAATTACAAAAAAAATATCACTTTAATGGAAAAATTTCATTTGGCTACCAATCAGAATGCACTTTAAGAGGAAAGAGGCAAAAGGACATGGTAGCTCTGTTAAACTGTTTTAATTTTTTCTTTAGTAGCAGCATTTTTTTCCTTGGGGAACTTACTGGCCCAAATCTTTCACTGCCCATGTTCTTCCCATCTCACTGTGCAGCTCTTCTTCATATTATTGGACTGAATTCCAGCCTAGTCATCCTACTTTGAAGATACACATAACACAGTTTTATCCAACCTATTTCCCAACTCTTTCTCACACCTTGCGCAGAACATTGTCTTTAGATGTTGTTCACACACTAGCCGTCCCAATAGAGTAAACTTGAATATGTTGCTTGAAATTTCATCTGTTCTTCCAATCTGGTATAAGTTTATCTACTGCCTGTTCCTGAAGCACATGGAACTCCTTACATGTTGATGCCATGACATCTTATGTAATTTCATAAATGTTGCATAAGACCATTAAGGACAAAGAACTTAAATTATATACTTCAAACTTAGCAGAGGCTATAAATTGGTAAAGATAGTAGGTATTTAGCAAATAAATACTAGTTACAGAATTTTAGTGAAATACAGGAAAAATTGCTGACAATATGTATTAATCTTCTCACTTTATGAATATTGAATGTCAGAGTTTGAATAACCAGACAACTCAGTAACAACAAAAATTTACTCTAGTGCTCTAAACCTAAGCAACTGGTGAAATTATGTAAGTACGAACAGTTAAAGTACCTGTTTTCAGTCTGGAAGGAAATAGAGACTAGGTGAATGAAGCTCAGAAGTATCTGTTTTTAAATCAAAATTCATACTGAAGACCAATAGATGGTGTCTCAGGTTACATTTCCATTAGTGAAATGGCTTATGAGCTTTCATACAAAAAAGTAACATATTTTATACAGGTATATGTTGATTGGTTTTTAAAATATTTATTTATTTGTATATGTGTATATGTAGATGTGTCTGTATCATGCCATGGCATAAGTGTGGAGGTCAGAGAACAACCAGCAGTAGTCAGTTCTCTCCTACCATGTAGGTTCTGAGAATCAAGTCAACGTCAGGTTTGGTGGCAAGCATTCTTACCTGCTGAGCCATCTTGCAGACCCCTAACTAGATTTTAAAAAACAAAATTTTGCGGGCTGGAGAGATGACTCAATGGTTAAGAGCAATGACTGCTCTTCCAGAGGACCCAGGTTCAAATCCCACTAAAATCTATATGGCAGCTCACACTCTCACACTGTTTAACTCTAGTTTCAGGGGACCCAACATCCATAGCAAAATACCAGTGCACATAAAAAA
This sequence comes from Mesocricetus auratus, assembly GCF_017639785.1. Classification (NCBI taxonomy): domain Eukaryota; kingdom Metazoa; phylum Chordata; class Mammalia; order Rodentia; family Cricetidae; genus Mesocricetus; species Mesocricetus auratus. The sequence continues at coordinate 23,955,718 of NW_024429196.1, read as the reverse complement.
AAAAAAACATAAAAAACATAAAACAAAAAACCCTAAAATATTTGACTGATAAATTATCAAAGGTGAACAATTCAAATCCAGGAGTTTACAATGTAAACATATCAACACAGTGATAACCTATGTGATATGAAACATTATTACATTACTGTCCTCCTTTAAATATCCATCACTAAGAAAACAATATGTAAGCAAGCAAGTGTTTTGATAGTCATGCTTCCAAAGTATCAGGAAAAATAACATTATCTCGTAACATTTTAATTTGAACTGCAACAAAGCCTCAAAACCAATTTATAAGTACTGCCTTTTGCTCAACTATGTAAGAATGATCAAACTACGAATACCTAGGATACTGTCAATGTAAAAATGTGTATGAACCATATAAAGGACATATGGATAACAAAATGCAAAATACTGACAGAATTTAGAATATTAAAGCATTAGAAGTGCACTTGGTGAACAAAATAAAAACACATTTATCTTTCAACTTGAATTGCTTGGTGATTCAGTTTTCCTGCTTATCACAGGATTGGTAAGAGCTGCAATGTCTCTCTTCTGGTTGTTTAACTTGTATTTCTCTGCTTAGCTGAACTTATCCTCCATTTATTTGGAAGTTATAAGAACATGTTTTTGTTAATCCTGTCTTATACAGTAGCTGGGACTTTAATTTGAGCTTTGTTTGTCACACATAAATAACACCTCTATCATTCTGGCAAACAAACTATACTCATTAAAACAAACTTTCTTGGTTTACATATGTTATTTTCATTTACCTATCCTTACAGATGCTATTCTATCAGTTTGTCTGTACACGGCATACAAAAATGGTAATAACCTGGCAAGGAAATACTTTTTCTCTTAATTTCAAATTGTATAAAATGTGTGCATTTTGTGTGGTTTTGTTTATTTTGTGGGTTTGTTATTTTGTTTTTCTGGAACAGAGTCTCCCTTAATATTCATACTGGCCTTTGACTCTGCCTCTGCCTTCCAAGTGCTGACATTACAGGTGTATGCCACTGGACCACATGTATAAAAATTTTCAAACAAAGAAATTTATTGTTTTTGGGTGCATTCTTCTACAATTTTAAATTTTGGAAATAAACAGTACTAGATCACTCAACCCATTTGGTTCACTGGTTTTCTTTATTCTATTTTTAAGAATTCTAATTTGCCTTATATTTAATTAGAGACAGTTTTGAACCTTTAATAGCTTTTGGTTTTGTTTAGAAATAAATTCTTTTGCTTTAAAATATATTTATTCATATGAATATCTTATTTTTTCTCACACCCCCCTTTTTGTTTGTTTTTCAAGACAGGATTTCTTTGTGTAGCCCTGACTGTCCTGAATCTCCCTCTGTAGACCAGGCTGGCCTCAAACTTACAGAGATCCACCTGCCTCTGCCTTCTGGGTGCTGGGATTAAAGGTGTGTGCCACCACTAGCTGGCTTGAATATCTTATTTTCCTTTCTCTCATTTCTGTTCTTTGCAGTACTAGTTGGAACTTTCAAAACAAAATTAAATATTTTGGTTTTATTTATAATTTAAAGAAAAATGTCTTAGCTCCTTTTTCTTTCTATTCTAGCTACCTAAAGAAATGAAAGGCACTTTAAAAAATAACACAAGGATGTAAAACTGGAAAAACCTTTCGACTCAAAGATTAGAATTAAGGTATATCTAACAAAAGAATACAAATTATTAAAAAACAAAGACTTAAAAGAAGTCCAGTTACAAAATTGCAAAGAAAAAGAAAAATTTTAATAAACAGGAACACAAATTACATCAATGTATTATTCTTTCTGAATGCAATACCGGTGATTTTCTTTGTATTTCTCAGAATTGCTGTGATAATACTGTAAATTGTTTAAGACATTAAAAATTAATTTTAGTTTTTCCCATTAGCTTTACTCTTTGCACTCAATTCTGCTATAAAACTAAAATGGGCTATTTCCAGGTGCTTAAAGAAAGACAATGAAAGGCAAAAACTGCATGATGCTATTGGTCTATCAATAGAAAGCTTACTTAAAATATACCCTCCGTGTATAACCTCTTCCTTTCATCTAAAACCAGGAGGAAAACAGAGACCACTTTGACACAGATACCTTTTCAGTGCCACAATCTTTATAACTTCAAACCATAAATGATGATTCATTTTTTTTCCTCTTTGGGCTCCTCATAGGAAGCTCAAAGCCTTTTAACCCTTTAATTTACAAAAAAAAAAAAAAGAAAGAAAGAAATCTTTTCTCTTCTCTTATGCCCTTATATGCAGCTGAACCATTTGGAAAAATTTCAGGGCCCTGGGCTACATCTTAACAATTTCAAAACATACAAAGAATGTGAATACTTAAGATGATAATGCTTTGCCTGAAATGATTGTTTATATAATTAGAAATCTGAAAAGAAAAAGAAATTGGGTAACCTGGGTCAAGGTTGAAAAGTTAAGATTTACACTAGGTCTTTTTGAGGTGAGCAATAGAACAAATTAGTACTTGCACAGTCAGTGGCAGGGATTTGAAAAATCAGACAAACACAGCATATTCTCCAAAGGAGGATTTACCTTGGAGATAGTAAGTTTATCAATATGCTGGATGCCTGGCGTCTGGAGGGGACTATTACTTCTAATCCCTTTACTTTAAATTGGTCATAAAGACATATAACATAATAAAGTAATAGTTTAAGTGTAAAGTAAAGATGTGCGTGAACATACCAAGTGCTGATGAGAAATAAAATAATAGCTTTACAGACTCTGGAAACATAATTTTGAAAATACTACAATAAAACAGATGAGACAGAAGAGCAGTAAGCATGCAAACTAGGTTGGTATGACTAGACCTAGTACTTGTTACCTGGTAACAAAAACAGTATACTGCTATATCCACAGGGGGTGCTGATCAAAGGTTAAGTCTTATGTTTCCTCAGAAGGATGAAGAGAATGGTACAGATAATCTTCTAGCAACACATTTTCTCTAGACTCAGAAGGAGAGCCAACTCCATTAATGAATAAGAACTGAAATTTCATGAGTTATTCCAAATTTTAAGTGGTACTTCCTCTGAAGTCCATGTGTTCTCAGTAATAATAACAGCTGAAAATACACTATACAAATGAGACACTATCATCCAAATGTTTAATCAGAAACCAGAGTCTAAAATTAAGAGCAGTTCACAAGATTGTATTTTTTCCTTCACAATCACTTGCTTTAAATCCTGCTTGACCATTTTATTTCAATTTGAGATCACTTAGTGAAACCAACTAGGTCAGAAAAGTCTCACCTAACCCTACTATGCAGTACTCAACATCAAAGATACACGGTATGCAAATACAAAACTCTGACTAGAAGCATTGTAAAACAGATTCTAGAGACAGTCTGACCAAATCCCCTTCATTTTCTCTCTGTAAGGAATTGCTTACCTAGTTTTATTAAGAATTCTCGTTCCAAGTCTTGTACCTGCCTGATGGATTCTTCCAGAGAATTACAGAGTTTGATCTTTGGTCTTAGCAGTTCTAGTGTATCACTGATCATGTAATCTATATCAATAGGAAATGGATGGTCTTTTGTCCAAACCTCCAAACTTTTCTTCCACCAAACATAACGCTGATAACAAATGAAAAATAAATTTAGCTATAGGAAATTAATAACAAAAATTTAAAATAGTAAATTGTATTTTGATGTTACCTAGTTATAGTAGCTAAGTTAAAATGCTGAACAAGAAACCTATACTTTTTATTAAAGGTCAACATCAATGATCCTAATTCCAACTATTTTCTCCTATCTTTGTAATTTTTGAGCCATGTTTTGACTTTAAACATTTTTAATCCGGATGTCATATGTTTAAAAAAAAAAAAGACATGGAGAAATGATACACAAAATGCCAAATACACTTTCAGGTAGCCTAAAACAATGGTAGAAAATCTACTTCCATACTACAGAGTTGACACATTTAACTTTATAAAAGCAGATTCAATGCCACAGTTTTGATAAATTGTCATTTTTTTCTGTGCTACTTGCTTCAATGTTTTTTAAAAAGGTTCATTGAGGATGATACTTTTTGAAAAATATAAAAAATAAATTACGAACATTTATTATCATGTACATACTATTGCTATTATGTACATGCTACTATGTAGATATTTCCTTCTATACTAATGTGTTGCCTCCTTCTATCCTGTTCTTCTTGTTCTAATTCCTAATATACACTAACAAGTAACACAATCTAAGCATATATATTTTTATGTTTTTTTAATAAAAATATAAATATATATTTGCTAGCACAAACATGTTCTTCTGGGTGCTTTAATTTTCCTCTCTACCTTGTGTGCCTTACCAGGAAGCTTATTGAAATGTAGATTAAGATCCAACCATCTTAGCAATGTCCCAGATAATACACATGCACTTGGAAGTTCAGCATTTCCCAGATGATCCTTTATCCTGCCTTATAGAGCCTTCTAAAACATAACCTGTACTCTATTCTAGTGAGATACAACCTCATTGCAGAGGACTGACATTCTATATTCTAGGCAAAATACTATAATCTCATCTCTGAAGCCTAACTCATTTCAAACTCTCAGTCCTTACAAATATCTCTGCCACGTTTTTCTGTCAAATTAACTTGGAAAACACCTTTGATTTTCAGTCCTGGGTATTTCTGAGTGGCTCTTTTCTCTGAAGCTGGAAGAGCAGACATCAAATAAGGATTCTCTTCTCAGAGATTCTACTTTGGATATTAATACAGCCATCTCTTCCAAGCAAAATTCTGTATTAAATATAGACATTTCCAGTTTAAGACAGTTCTTAAAAAAACAGGGCCTCTGACCCTCAAATATGTAAACTTCTTTTCTTATTTCTTGCTTGTAAATTTATAAAAAAAAAGGACAGTAGGTACAGAAGTATGAGAAAATTAAAATGAAATTCTACAACATTATTTACTCCCAGATCAATCCCTGCTACTAGGTGGATGCATTTCTGATGCTTCAAGTTATAATACGTCTCTCTTCTTAAGAGGTAAATTGCTAAAAACTGAGGTTGTGTAGAATCAAATACTAAAGATATTTACTCAGCAACATTCTAAGTACTTGATGATGAGCTGTCTGTCCTTTCTAATTAGTACTTATTAAATTGTATTTTATAGGGAATTGAGGTACGTGCAATCAACCTAGAAGTTAACCTCAGTGATACAAACTTTATAGAAGTTGTACAATTACCCCTGTATTTGTACTTTATTTAATTGACACCATACTTATTCTAATTCACAAATTATGGAATAAAAATAAATATAAAAATCCAAGAGTTTACTAATAAATAAATTTACTTTTTACATTATAAATCTTTATGTGATATGTTATCTCTAAATAGGTAAGTAAGCAAACAGTCAAGTAGATATATTGGGTCTTTTAGAAACAAGCATTTTGGATATAAATTAAAGCAGAACAAGAGAAGAACATTATCAAGCTGCAAGTAGCTGATTGTGGCATTGCACATCTATGATCCTACCACTTGGGAAGCTGGGGCAGGAGGGTCATGAACTCAAGGCCAGCCTGGGCTACATGGTGACACACTTTCTCAAAATACAAATAAACAAACAAACAAGCAAACAAACAAAACCACCAAACACTCAGGTACTTTAAGAATTAAAATTAGAGTGTGTTTGTGTATGAAACCATCACACAATTAAAGTTTCTACAGTAAGAACAACCTAATTGTGAACATGTATAAACAATACATTTCATTGCTAAAATTTGTGGTGTATTCATTCAATCATACCAAATTGCATATTGTGCTTACATACCTGAAAATATACAAGGAAGCAGTCAAGTTTTCGTTTACTGGAACCTCTGTCAAAGTACTGGCCACAGGTATCCAAAATAGTACACACTAGTCTAATTCTGAACAGATGTTCAGGAGGGTCCAGTGAACTTGGAGAACCATCAGGGTTGACACCAAATGAAGTAAAAGAATAAAGAGTTCTGAAAATAACAGCTGATTCCACCATTCTGTAATTATAAAGTTCTCCTAAGAACTTGGCACTACTGATACGCCTCTGGTTAAATTTAGGTTGATTAACCTGAAAAACAAAAACACAAACATGCCACAGGTTTTCACTGAGTAGCAGCAATATAACTGGAGGGGCTAATCTCAATGTAACAATATCAAGTATTCAAAGAACATCTGTCAGAGAAATGAAGCTTGCTGCCTTACTCTTTGCGTAATAATATGGCCACTTTTAAGTATCCTGTCACTTTCTAGAAATATAAAGAACATGTTGATATTAAGTTGAATATTAAATTATCATTAAATGAACTTTTTCTAAATAGTTACACTGCAATTCTTCCAATTAGCCCACCCAACCTATTTTCTTTGTAACCTATTAATCAAGAAACACAAGCAGCTGGTTATGTAAGATTTAGATTAAAAGGAAAGTACTTACAGAAAATTCCTATAATTATCAATTTTTATAATTAATAAGCTTATAGATTTCTCAAAGTTGAGTCTCAATAGTAACCCAGAAATAATAAAAATTTAGTATAATCTGACAAAATAAGCTTTAAAAAACTTCTGAAAAAGAATAAAAAAAAAACCATACTAGTAATTGTCTGAGGTTGTAGCAGGAAATTTAAGATACAAGTTTACTCATAAGTAACTCCCAAGGAGCAGCAAATGATTTAATGCAAGAAATGAACAGTTTTTCCAAACATTATTTTTTTGGGTTTTTCAATTTTTTTTTCCATGACAGGGTTTCTCTGTACAGTCCTGGTTATTCTAGAACTCACTCTGTAGACCATGCTGGCCTCAAATTTATTGAGACCCACCTGCCTCTGCCTACTGAGTTGAATGCTGAGATTAAAGGCATGTGCCACCACTGCCTGGCTCAAATTTTTCAAATTTTTATTTTTCAATAGTAGGATTTAGAGACTGTTTTTGTTTTCCACAAAATTCTAACCTGGTAACTATAAAAGAAATCTGTTACCTCCATTCCCAATCGAATATCTTCAAGTACTCCATCTACAACATGGATTCCAACATCCTCCTGATAGAGTACTAGTCCTGCTAAGAGGTTGGCTACACAGTGAATACTATTGTATTTCACGTTCCAGATGTTTATCATACAACAAATAACATAGTCTTTCACTTCTTGGTCTTGCCAGGGCAACTTTCGCATTTGTCTCAAAACCTACATGAAGAAAATGTTGCTTAAATTATTAAGATAAGCATAAATAATTTCATTAAAAAAATCAATTTCTAACAAAAAACTCAAGTTCAGACCAATGGAACAGAATGGAAAACCTAGAAATAAACTTGCACAATCAGAACCACCTAATCTTTGACAAAAACATACATTGGAGAAGAAAACCAAACAAGACAGCCTATTCAGCAAATTTACTGGATATCCACAAAGTTAAGAATGAAACTAGATCCACCCCTCTCCCTTCAGAAAAATCAATTCAAAATGGATTAAAGACCTTAATGAAAGACCTGAAACTCTGAAAGTGCTAGAGGAAACATGTCAACACACAGGCACATGAAAAGTCTTCTTGAAATGACTTCATAAGTATAAGAAATAATCTTAAAATTGACAAAGAAGTTGATTAACATTAAAAAGCTTCTTCATGTGAAAAAAAAAATCACCAGAGTGAAGAGATACAGAGACTGGGAATTTATTATTATTGTTTCATTAAATACTGATAATATCATCTAACCAACAAATGAATTAACAGGATGAAATACAAATGCTAATAAATATGTGAAAGGGTGTTAAAAATCCTAAGCTATCAAAGAAAGACAAATTAAACTACATATGAGTCCATGTTACCCAAATCACATTGATTCATCAAGAAAACAAATAACAACAAGTGCTGATAAGAATGTGGGAAGAGCCAGTGGTGATGGCTCATGCCTTTAATGCCAGCATTCAGTGGCAGAGGCAGGTGGATCTGTGAGTTCAAAGTCAGTCTGTTCTATATAGTGAGTTCCAGGACAGCCAGGACTATATAAGAGAGACCTTGTGTCATCTGGGTATATACCTAAAGAATTCTAAGATACTGTACCACAGAGACACCTAAACATTCATGTTTACTGGTGTACTTTTTACCATAGTTAAGCTATAGGAATCAATAAAGATGCCCATTGTGGGCATTTCGGGTGGATTGGGTCGGGACAGGTCACAGAATACTGAGTGTTACACAGCTCAGATGGAAAGGTATCCTGGAGCTCGGGAGCCAAGGGAAGGTTTCCCCGGCAGAAGTGTTATAGCCCTGCTCGCTCTGCTATGCCCAGGGTCGCCTCTGCTCCACCACCGCTGCAAAAGAAGGTCGTCACCCAAAGCTCATCGAAGGGGTTTATTGGGAGGGAAGAATCCAGGAGAGTGGCTGCCCTCTGCCAGAGTAACAGAGGACAGCCAGGTAGCGCGAACAGCCACAAGCTGAACAGACACAGGGTTTATATAGGGATTCCAAGGTGGGGATTGGTCAGATTTTAATGCTGAGCTCACATTGGCTAGAGCTCCTGCTTGAGGATTGATTAGTTTTCTGCACAGGGTTAGGGTCAGATTTGGCTCTGGTTTCAGGGCCAAAGTGTGTTTCTTTCCCTGGTCCTTTTTAGCCTTTTGGCTCCAATTTTAGGGCCAGGCTGTATTTCTTTCACTAACTCTGATTCCAGGAACAAAGTGTGTTTCTTTGGCACTGATTTCAGGGTCAGGGTACATTTCTTTGGTTCTGGTTGCAGGGCCAGAGTGTGTTTCTTTGACTGGTCCCTTTTCCCTACACCCATCAACAGAGGATGAATTAGAAAAATGTAGTACACAATAGAATCTTACTCAGCAGTAACAAAAAAATGAAATTATAAGATTTGTAGAAAAATAGAGCTATAGATCATTATGTTAATCAAGATAAGTAATATGCAGACATAATATCACATGTTCTCTCTCATGTGGACTATTTAAATTTATGTGTGTGTATGTATTATAGGATACAAAGTGTAAGAAAACTTGGGGGATGAAGACATAGATGAAGGGGAAGGGTAGGGTAGATTAAGGGAGGGTAAAGGAATACATGAGCTATGAAAGCAAAAAAGAAGACTAATGGGAGAGTAGAAGGGGATCAGGAAGAGAAGGGGATATGGGGGAGGGTAAGATTAGCAAAAAGTATAATGAAAAAGCCACAATGAAAACTGATGGAGGAAGTCCTTCTGTGTATATATGTCTCTCTTAGTGGCTAATGAATAAAGCACTGTTGACCAATAGGAAAGCAAGATAGGTGGGACTAGGAGTCGAGGAGGATTCTGGGAAACAGATGCACAGTCAGTCATGATGTAGGATGCAGGAGGAGGTCCAGACCCTTTTCTCTGGTTAGAGAAGACCATGTGGAAATACTCAGATTAACAATTATGGGTTAAGAGCTAGCCAATAAGAAACCAAGCAAATGACCAACATCTCCATAATTAAATAGTGTCCTGTGTGTTATTTGGGGACTGAGATAGCTGTGGGGCCCAGGCAGCTGGCGGGAAGACTACATGTTACAGAGAATCATTATTTGGTGACTTAAAAAAAATTTAAAAATCAGATTGGGGAAACGGCTGAGCTATGAAGTGCTTGCTATGCAATCACGAGGGCCTGAGTTTGATGCTTCCAAAGTCCACATTAAAAAAAACCAAACAAACAAACAAGAAAAAAACAGGCATGACTACACCCTCCTGCAATCCCAATGCTGGAGAGGCAGGAAAGCTGAATTTGTGAATGCCAGGTTTAGAAAAAGAAAACAACTGACTGTCAGTAACCTTTTGGCCTCTACACATGTACATACACATGCACACACACAAACATGTATACATATACACATACACACAAATGTTTTAAGTCACTTAAGAGAAAGAATAACCTCAGTTTCCATATGTGTAAAATGGGAAATAATAAAAGTACTAACACTTATTTCCTAGTTCACAAGCTCAAACAAGATATGTGCAAGTGCATATTGAAGTATCTGGTAAAATAAAAATGTTCCACATGTTAGTTTTACTATTTAAAGATGTCTTAGGAACAAGATAAACAGCAGAGTTCTTCCTGAAGAGTTCCTACTTTGTTATGAAAGAAAACAGATATTACTGTCAGATTGTGAAATAGTCCTTTTATGTCTATCTGCTCTCTATAACCACCTGTCAAATACCGAGCATGCTCTCCTTATCACTTTCCCTGGAAATGTCATCACTTCATCACTACAGAAGCTTCCAACACTTTCCAAACTTTTACCCCATTCTAAAACTTTTTTAAACAACTCTGAAAGACAGCTTCAATTTTCAAAGATGCAGTAATTTTTTATCACTTTCTACCCTAAACAAAAAGGAACTCTGCACTTTATTATATAACTTGTAAGATTAACAAGAAAACATTCTGTTCATCTTAAAAGTAAAAATTTTAACAAGGAAGCCTTTTCTGAAAAAAAAATTCCTGCTGTGATCCTCTTCAGAAAACAAATAGATATCCCAAAGAGATCATGCACGAGTTACTTATCTAGCATGCACAAGGCTCTAGTTATCACCGGCACCCATGCAAATACCAAAAACAAAAACACAAAAACAACAAAGACAGAAAGGTTTAAATAGGTACAGCATCTCAATTAAATTTAAAAATGAAACATTTTAATGGTAAAATGTAATTAAAAAACACAAAACATATGTCGTAAATATTCTGTAGCATCCCTTGAATTCTTAAGATGACTTGAACAAAAATCATTCATAATAGAACTCTGATCTACTCCTGGATGTTCTAGAATGTATATAAGTGCAGCATCATCACAAATTTCAAGGTAATCATTACTAAATGATCTGATTCAGATTTTACCTTCTCAGTAGTGACTTTAGAGAGATCCTTGTACAAGAGTTTGCGGACATACTCCTGAAGAGGAGGACGTTTCTTTCTCACTGTCTTTTCAGCTGGAGGTGGGTTGCAGTAGTAATATGCATTCTCAACCATTGTAACATACCGTGCATCAAGATGCATTGCTTGTTTCTTTCTCATCATTTGCTCCTAAAGAAAAATGTATAGATTAACCAAAGCATTCCACAATGCATGAAGCAAAAGCACTTACCTGCTCTGAAAAGGCAATGATATTGAGGCTAAAAATCCTGATGAGACTTTTTCAGTCACACTTCAAGCTGAAGCTGAGCACACTAAGTTCTAAAACCTTGAAGGCTAATAGTTTTCTTGTCTGTAGAGATATTCCAGATTAAATGGTATAATACTGGATGACATAAACTGAGAAGGAATTTATAATCAGTTACACACAGAACAGCTCAAGCCAGAATTGCACTTTTATTTAATTCTTACTCTTTAATTTCATTTACACATTTGAGCCTTATGCTCAGTAGGGTTAATACAGGCTTGCACAGTTATAAATCAAATCACATTAATAGCAATATTCTTTTAATATTTTATGGGGTACAATCTAAGGCCAAGTAGTCATGAACTAATGTGTTTACATCCTGAGAAGTGATCCCCTCCCACCTTTTTAAGCCTTGACTCTTACCACTAAGGACAGAAGTTAAGCCAGGAATAGAGAATCCTAAAATGAGAGCATTTTGGTTTCATTTGATGGTCATCACATGAATAGTTTCTACCAAGAAATCACACAAATAAGTCTGTGTTTCTTCATTTCAAAACTCACCAGGAAACTATTCAGCCTCAAAACTAGACTATGAAGTAAGATAAAATGACACAACCAAGACATATATAGTGGGTTATGTTACAGAATCTACTTAACTCCTCCTACATGTTATCTTTCTCTTTACACCAAAGTCTTCAAGCAGATGCTCAGATATGATCAATAAATGTAATAATGCTTAATAAACTTGATGACCATTTAAAAATCCTAATCAGTGAAACAACTCTTCCAAATAAAAATTTTATTTTATGATTTTTCTCTAATTTTTAAAATCTATTTTTAAATTACGTTTAAATGGGTTTTTACATATGTACATAATGTGTGTGTGTTGCCTGTGAAAGCCAGAATAAGGTATCAGATATCCTGCAGCTGGGGTTACAGACAGTTGTGAGTCAGCTAAAATATATACCAGGCACAAAACTTAGGTTCTCTGTAAGAGTAGCACATTGTCTTAACTTCTACACCACCTTTCCAGTCCCATTTTAAAATTTGTGTTATAAAAATTAATTTTACAGTTTTCAGGTTATACTTTATGTGTTTACATGACACATTAAAAATGGGTAGAAACAAGCAAAACCAAAGATGATCCCCACCTAATAGTACTGAATACCTATTTATTTGAATAATCTGTCTGTTTTTATGGGGTACCTTTATACTCCCTTAATAAAAAATGTATTATTAGTATACATATGCATATGTGCACATGAATGTACAATGTGTATGTGTGTCACAGTACATGTATGTAGGCCAGGGGACAACTTTATAGAGTCAGTTCTCTTGTATCTTTTTATGTGTGGGCTCTGGGAATCAAGCTCAGGTTGCCAGGCTTACACAGTTATTGCCTTTAACCACTGAACTGTATTGTTACTTCATTAATTCTTCTTTGGCAACAAGGTGAAAAAAACATTCCTATGGCTCTCCAGGATGGCAGTTCATTTGTGCAGGATGTTCTAGGTTAGGCAGAAATGCCTGTAGTCAAATGGCAGAAGACAGCCAACACTAATTAATACTTTTAATCCTCGAGGTAAATCAAGACCCTCAACTTTTTACCACGATCTATAAGCCCTTACCAAAAGCACACTGGTTCTCAGATGTGATTCTGGAGATCTGAAAAGAAATCGTCCACAGGTCTCCAGTAGAGTACATGCCATTTCAATATGATGATGAGAAAAGTCTGACAGCAGCATCTAGAATAATAAGAATGATGAAAAATTACAAAGACAACACATCAATTCTAAGAGAAAGAAAGCAATACATGCATCTGTCTGCAATAACTTGTAATATGTCAATGATGAAAATCAAGATGACTTGAGTGAGTTTTACTGCTGAAAATATTGTTCACCATCAAATTTTTACTAAAATCTTAAATATATTTAACATCTTTCTTTTCAGAAAAGGAAAGAGCTATCAAATTCTTTTCTATATTTATTAGATGTTACATATTTATTTTATTATGGATGTGTGTAGTTTATGTATATGTGTGCACTTACATGGATGGCTTACCTTAAGTGTAAATGGGATCAACTCATCAATACAAAAAAAATATAACTAGCTTATTAGGTAAAACAAAACAAGAACTACTTGTTTGTAAGAAACACATCTCACTAACAAAGATACAAAGATACAGACTAGGTAAGGGACAGAAATCAATGTATAATGCAGATATATAAGGCAAACGAAAGTTGAAAACAAACTCTGACCACATTTAGAAGAGCAAAGAGTTTACTTCAGCTTACAGGTTATAGTCCATGACTGAGGGGAGTCAAGGAAGGAACTCAAGTAGGAACTTGAGGCAGAAGGATACTGCTTGCTGTCTCGCTCATAGACTCATGCTTAACTAGTTTTCTTATACAGTCCAGAAACACTTGCCCAGGGTATGGAGTTGTCCACAGGGGGCTGGATCCTGCAATATCAATTACCAACCAAGGCAGACAGACCCCACAGGTCAATCTGATCTAGGTAATCACTTCCTTTTAGGTTAAGTCAAGGTTAACAACTAAAATAAAGTATATTTACTTAGACAAAATAGCAACATAATAATGTGAACAATTCACAAAAAACATAACAGGGGCTAGGATAGGGAGGCAGGTAATATATTTGCAAAAAAGTGCAGAGTTCAGATTCCTAGCACCAACATAAAAGCTCAGAGGATATAGTGGCAACCTGCATTCCACTGTGCAAGAGACTGAGATAATGAATTCCCAGGAAAACCTGGCTAGTCAGAATACAAATCAGTGAGCACTAATTTCAAGGGAGAAACTCTATCTTAACATACAAAGTGGAGAGAGATGAAGAAAGACACCTGACATCAACTTTGGCTTCACATACTCACGCACACATACATACATTTAACGACAATAAAAAACAGAGCTGGAGAGATGGCTCAGAGCTCTGGCTCCTCTTGCAGAGAACCCAGGTTTGATTCCCAGCACCATACAGTGGTTCACAGGGGGATCTAAAGCCCTATTCTGACCTCCACAGGGACCAAGCATACATGTGGTAGACAGACATACAGGCAAAGCATTCATACAATAAAAAAAAAAAAAACAAATAAAAAAGGTCAGGCAGTGGTGGCGCATGCCTTTAATCCCAGCACTTGGGGGGCAGAGGCAAGTGGATCTGTGAGTTTGAGACCAGTCTGGTCTACAGAACCAGTTCCAGGACAGACTCCAAGACACAGAAACCCTGCCTTGAAAAAAAAAAAAAGATATATATAAAATAACAACAATGAAAAAAGATTCACAATAATGGATAAATATGCAGTGAATATTAGGAATCCTAAGTTTCATAAAACAAACACTAATGGGTAAAAAAGATGACACAGTTCCTAATACAATGGCAGGTGATTTCAAACTCTATGCTCATCTTTATGTAAGTCAGCCAAACTAATATCAACAAAGAGATTTAAGAATTAAGTTAGAAGGTGGGCATGGTGGCACTTCTCTGTTCTATAGGGCAGGAAGGGCTACATAGAGAAACCTTGTATTGAAAAAGCAGAAAAAAAAGTGTTAAATTAGACCATAGGTTAAAACAAATATCTACACAATAGTCATCCAGCAGATATGAAATAAACATTATTTTCAGTAGTCTGTAAAACCACATCTATAACAGATGACATTCTAAGTCACAAAGTTTAAGTCTTAACAAATACAAAAGAATATAAATAATTTTTATATTTTTCAGATCATGATCAAATACTATTAGATACCAATCACACATACACTTTTTAAAAGAAAAAAAATTTACTATCGACACAGCGTTTCTCTATATAGTCTTATATGTCCTGGAGCTCACTATGGAGAACAGGCTGGTCAAACTCGGAAAAATCCTCCTGTCTCTGCCTCTGCCTCTCAAGTGCTGGGATTAAGTCATGCAATAAGCCCAGTCTGAGCAATACACTCTTAAATGGCCAATGGATCACTGAAGAAATCAGGAAGAAAATGTCAGTTCCTAGAATCAAATGAAAATGTAAGTCAAATTTACCAGAACTTTGGGATACAGCTAAGGCAGTTCTAACAGGAAGTTTACAGCTATGAGTGCTTATAATAAAAAGTCAGAGATCTCAGGGCTAGAGAGATAGCTCAGCATTTAGTGCTGCTGATCCTGCAGGGGACCTGAGTTCAGTTCCCAGCACCCAAGCTGGGTGGCTCACAACAACCTGTAACATCAGTTTCAAGGGACTTAACGCACTCTTCTAGTCTCTGCAGGCACCCACACAGAGGTAGCATACACACATGTGGCACACATGTACACACACACACACACACACACACACACACACATTAATCAGTTGAAAAAGGTCAAAGATATCAAATAAATAAATCTAATGATGCACAAAGTATAAGAAAAACAAAAACAAGACAAACCCCCAAAGAGTAAATAGCAAGAAATAAAAATCAGGGAAGAAGTTAATAAAATGGATGCTAAAAGAACAATACATAGACTCAATATAAAGAGTTGGTTTAAAAAAAAATTAAGATTGATCAACAAACCAGAAGACAATCTAAACAAAAGAATGAAAAATAAGATCAAGTTAATTATATTAGAAATGAAAAAGAGGAAATAGAGCAGTGGCTCAGTGGTTAAGAGTACTTGTTCTTGTAGAGGCCCTGGGTTTGGTTCCCAGCACCCACATGATGGCTCATAGTCATTTTTAAATCCAGTTCCAGGAGATTTGATGCTGACTTATGTGGGCACCAGGTGATGCACACACATAGGCAAAACTTTCATATACATAAAATAAATAATTAAAAACTTTTAAATAAAAGATTCCAGTGAAATCCAGAATATCATTATGGAATACTGAAACTCATATTCCAAAAGTACCTGAAAAATATACAAGAAACAAATTCCTAGATATAGATCACATACCAAAATAAAATTCTATTACACAGACCCTTAACCAGCAATAACAATAAATAGAGGTCCCTTAACAAAGAAGCTCAGGACAAGATAGATTCATTACTAAATTCTAGCAAGTGCTTTAAAAAAAAAAAGCCGATACCAATGCTCATGGTCACAAAACTGTTCCTCATTCTATAAAGCCAGTCTTTTTTTTTTTTAAAGATTTATCTATTCTTATGTATACAGTGTTCTGCCTGGATGTATGCCTGCATGCCAGAAAAGGATACCAGATCTCATTATATATGGTTGTGAGCCACCATGTGGTTGTTGGGAATTGAACTTAGGACCTCTGGAAGAGCAGCCAGTGCTCTTAATCCTCTGAGCCATCTCTTTAGCCCCACATAAAGCAAGTCTTATTCTGATACCAAAACTAAAGACACAACAAAAAATTGTCTAGAGCAATTTCCTTGAGGAGCATAGACATAAAAATTCTCAGAAAAAAACTAAACAAAAAACAAAAACTGCAAACCAGGTTAATTAGATGGCTCTGTGAGTAAAAGCACTTGCTGAGAAAGAAATCAGGGGGTTAAAAAAAATCCCATTTACAAAAGCTTAACAAACAACCTGAGGCAGGAGGTAATACAATGAAGTGAAAAGACTTCTACAATGAAAATCTGAAATATCAAAGAATTGAAGACAACACTGGAAGATGGAAAAACCTCCCATACTCATGGACTGGCAGAATTAATGTGTGAAAATGATTATACAATTGAGGGCTGGAAGAGATGGCTCAGCTGTTACGAACACTTGTTGCTCTTTCAGAGGATCCAGGTTCAATTCCCAGTACCCACATGGTGAGTTCACAACCATCTGTAATTCCAGTTCCAGGGGATCTGTGAAATCGTGGAACAAGGGGTCTAGGGAAATTGCTCAGTGGGCCAAATACTTTACCTCTAAGTTTAAGGACCTTAATTTAGATCCTCACAGCTTGCTAGTTACCCAAGCTAGCCAAATGAATGAGCTTCACCTTCAGGCTCACTGAAAAGATCCTGTCACAAGAAATAAGGTGGAGACTATAGAGGAAAACAGCCAACATGAATCTCTGGTCTTCACATGTACATGCATGCTTTTATACACACATACACACACACACACACTCTCTCTCTCTCTCTCTTTCTCCTCTCTCCACCTTCTTTCTCATCCTACACAAAAAACAGTTCAAAACACTTCAACATATAGGCATAGGAACTCCAATAGCTCAAGAACCAACATTAAGGACTGACAAATGGGATCACATGATTTTAAACGCTTGTGTACAGCAAAGGAAGTAAACACCAGAATGATCAGACAACATGCAGCACAAGGAGAATCTGACAAGGGAGCAGTATCTACAATCTATAAAGAACTTCCAAAATTAGATAGTGACAGACAAAACAAAACACCCAATCAAAAATTTCGTTAATAAACTGAATAGACAAGTCTTACAGGAAGAAATACAAGTGACTAAGAAATATGTGAAAAAGTGTTCAAAATCTTTAGCCATTAGGAAAATACAAATTAGACTACATCAAGGGCTGGAGAGATGGCTCAGCAGTTAAGAGCATTGACTGTTCTTTCAAAGGACCTAGGTTTAGTTCCCAACACTCATATGGCACTTGTTTCAGTGCCCTTTTCTGACCTCTGTAGGGACCAGGCACACAATGGTGCATTATTAGACAGATATCCATGCAGGCAAAACACCCACACACAATAATAAATACATCTTAAAAAACAAAACCTAACTTCACTGAGACTTTATGTCACCCATCAGAATAGCTATCATTCAAAACAAACAAGCAAGCAAACAAACAAAAAAGATCGGGAATGCAGAGATGGTTCAATAAACACTTGCCATGCCAACTGTGATGACTTGAGTTTGAATCCCCAGGACATGGTAGTGTGGACCTGTAATCCCAATGCTCCTGCAGCCAGATGGCAGGAAGTGGCAAGAGACTCCCCAGAAAATTTTGAGTCAGATAGTTTACCATGCACGGAAACTCAACAAAGAGATCCTGCCTAAGGTAAAAGTTTGCCTTGTGACCTACACACCTAACCTAGTACATCCCTACCACCATCAACAGAGGCACATACACACAGTCATGTACCCACAAAGAAAACAAATGACAACAAATGCTGATGAGGAACTGGACAGAGAGGAGCCCTTATTTAGATCTTGTAAAAATACAGTCTTGTGCAGCTACTATTCAAAATACCAAAAACAGAACTGCCAAATGACTAACTATACCACTTCTAAGCATATGGCTAGTGGCTATACTATAGAAATACTTGAACATCCATGTTTACTGTTATATTATTGTATACAATAGGCAAGATATGGAATTCTAATAGTAAGGATTCAAAACAATTTTATTTAGTTGTAAGATTGAAATTGTAACATAGGAAAATAGATGGTTATGTTAAGTAAAATAAAGAAGCTTTCTATCATGTGAAATCTATGTTGAACAGTGGTGTGTGTGTGTGTGTGTGTGTGTGTGTGTGTGTGTGTGTGTGTGTAGAAAAGAGAACAATGAGAGAAAAGAAAGAGGTCTAAAGAGGGGTAAGGAACAATAAGGTAATAGAACATATGAAAACTGAGGAGTAATTATCTGGAGGGAGGAGGGAAACTAACAAAACTGGGAAGGAGAGGATAGTGGGGAGGGGTGAAAAGGAACTAGTAAAATAATATATGTGTATGAAAATGTCACAATAAAACCTATTTCTTTGTATGCTAGTCAAAACACTAACTTTAAAATGGGTAAATCTTTTAAAAGTGTGTGGTAATTTGAATGAAAATGGCCCCTATACACTCATAGGAAGTGGCACTATTTGAAAGGATTTGGCCTTGGTGGAGGAAGTATGTCACTGGAGGCAGGCTTTGAGATTTCTAAAGCTCAAGCCCAGCCCAGTGGTTTTCTCTCTTCCGGCTGACTGCTCATCCAGATGTAGCACTCTTAGCTTCTTATCCAGTACCATGTCTGCATGTACACTGCCATGCCTCCCACCATGATAACAATAGACTAAACCTCTGAACTGTAAACCAGCCCCAATTGAATGTTTTCCTTTACAAGAGTTGTGGTCATGGTTGTCTCTTCACAGCAATAGAAACCCTAACTAACAGGATAAAGCAGACATATGAAGTATTTATTGAAAATGACAGAAAACAAACATACAAAATGTTATAAAAGCTGGGCTTAAGTACCTGGGGCAAGAATATAGTAAGCTTGAGAAACTCTCCAAAAAAAAAAAAAAAAGGATAAAAATCCCTGCAGATTAATCTGTGCATATACTGATGGTTATTTTCTTGAAATAAATTCTTAGAAACAGAATTCTATGTCAGGAAACATGTATACTTCCTCCAGAGATTACACAAAAATCTATTAATATATTTAAACCATCTCCAGCACGGCTCCCAGTCACTCTTAGATAGCTGCCCGAGGTCTGCCTGAGACATTCTCTGCTATTAAGCACTCTCCTGAGACTCCCTAGGGAAGCTAAGGATGCTTAATGCTCTGAATATTTACAATGATTATTAGTATTTTTAAACTGTAAAAACATGCAGTTTAAATAGAAATTTGTTTTAGAAGAAAATTTTTAGAAAAAGATTGATCATTTAAAATGCAGGTTTATCAATTCTGCTCTAACTTTACCACATAAAATTAATGTTATTATTTGATTTCTAATTTAATTTCATAATGGACAGAAAACATAATCTGAAGTATTTCAGTAAACAATAATATTAATTAAAAGTTTGGTAAATTGTTCATCAAACTCTACTCTATTTCTTCCTAGTCATTACTGTGATTATTTCTTTATGTATTTTGAAGTTATGCTATCAGATGTATAATATTTTCTTGTTAAGATGGCCTCTCCATAAATCAGAGAGATTCTGTTCAATATGCTTACTGCCTCACAAACTTTGTTAACAGTTTGGTGAGACCAGTTTCTTGACTAGTATTTATACAGTGTACTTTGTCTTTTTACTTTAGCCTATTTTGTC
This sequence comes from Mesocricetus auratus, assembly GCF_017639785.1. Classification (NCBI taxonomy): domain Eukaryota; kingdom Metazoa; phylum Chordata; class Mammalia; order Rodentia; family Cricetidae; genus Mesocricetus; species Mesocricetus auratus. Next base: position 23,935,697 of record NW_024429196.1, on the reverse strand, counting down.
TACATCTTTAAGACCATCCATCTCATAGATAGCACCAAGTTGTTTTTTCTTTTGTTTTTTGGTTTTTCAAAACAAGGTTTCTCCGTGTAACAGCACTGGCTGCCCTGGGAATCTCTCTGTAAACCAGGCTGTACCAAGTTACTTTAATTAGTTATTGTATTTTTATACTTTTTACTTGATATACTTTGTCCCTTTTATTTAATTACTGAAATTACTACATTTGTATCTACTATCTTATTAATTGTTTTCTATTTGCTCACATATTAATAATATTTCTTTTGGCAAATTAAGTTAATCAAATATTAATCATTTCATTTTCTATAACTTATTAGTAAAACAAAAATTTTCTATTAAAAACATTGAAGCACTTACCAATTAATCAAATATTTAATCATTTCATTTTATCTATAACTTATAAATAAAACAATTTTTTTCTATTAAAAACATTGCAGTACTTACCTTTAAACAATGCAGTGTATCATTTTTGGTGAACATCTTAAACTTGGTTAGTTCTCCAATAAAACGGACTGTTTTGTTCTTTGTTTCAATATTGATCTGGTCCTTTTTTCGTACCTATAAATTAAAAGACACTGCTTAGATAATCAATATTTTGAATACCTGTGGTAAGAACTAGTTTAACATATTTTAACTCACTTCAAATATTTCAAATAAATTGGAAAAGGTTTCTTGTCTTCAAATTATTTTAAGGAAAAATTTTCCCAAGTTGTCCACACCAGTTCTAGAAAATTCTTTGCAAAACTGCTCCATGATCAAATAATTTGGGGAACCAACACAATGTTTTTTCAGGTTTAAAGAAGCCCTCAAAGTAAACCATTTAGTTTAAATCAACATTTCGTAAGTTAATTTAGTGATCTAAGCAATTTTATCAGTTATCAATACTATCAATTAATAGCACATCAGATTAATATTTTAAGAACACACTTTAGGAAATGCTGCTTTAAAAAATATAAATGCTAAAAGCTCATTTAATTGAAAAATATTTTCATGTTATTTACTATGAACTATGTACATATTTTTCATAATTCACTACAAAGAAACATGGAATATATTCACTGTTGTTTTCATTACCAGAAATAATCATGTGTCAGAGTTCAAATCCTTTGCAAGTGTGAGCTCTACACTAATTCGTAAATTAAAAAAAATCAAATGTAGTGAAATTCCACTAAAACAGTATGTATAATATGGACACACTGAGATAAGTGTAATTAGATTTAACTGTAGGATTGTATTTTCATATGAAATTCAAATTTATAGTCTAGAAATCATTATGTAAACAATGATCATGAGATGGTAGCATCTTCAATTAATTCAATACTCTTTCCAGAATATTATCCACATATTTTATCTAGAATACTTACAACATTCAGGGAAATAAATGATAGTTGTTTCTCTTCTGGTGCAGTAGGGGAAGGTGTAAGGATTCAGGCATTATGCTGGCCTGCCCCTGTCACCAGGCAGAATGCACTCAGGTAGTACCCAATCAGCCCAGGGTCCCATGATTGCATAGTCTGCACACACAGGTGCAAAGGACCTCTTTAAAAGACAGACCCCTGCCCACTTACATTCACTTCTCTTTCCACTCTTTCCTGCGGCAGACAGGATTTTTCCTGTCTCCCTCCTCTTCTCTTCTCTCCTCCTCCTTCCCCCCTTTTCTAATAAAACTTCTCACTTAAGCTCTGTCTGCCTGCCATGGAATCCACGCATAAGATTCCCCTCAACTTTATCCTAACAGAAGGGGTATGGAGAGACACAGGGAAAGTGGGAGAAAGGAGAAAGATGTCAAAAGTATTAAATGAGTTGACTAGAATGAACACCATGATTCAAATTTCCCAGCTATCAACTGAAATTTACTTCACTCATCCATGACAGAATTCCAAGTTTTAAAAGGGGGGAGGGCTAATATTATCTGCAGCCATATACTTCATGATCATTATTTTATTGAACTTTTCTAAAACAGACAACTAAACACTCAATGGGATTTGACTTTTAGGTATCTACTTTCTATAGCTAACAGAGATAAGTATTTAGACTTTTTAGAATTTTAGTGATTTTTGTTTGATTGAGATAGGGTCTTACTATGATTGACTGACTGACTGACTGACTGACTGACTGGCTGACTGATTGAGAGGGTCTTACTAGGTAGCCTTTGCAATAATCCTCCTGTCTCTGCCTCATGGGAGCTAGGATTATAGGTGTGTGATACCATACCCAGTCTCTTTAGTGATGACTTTAAAAATAAAACCACATTTATTAAAACCCCAGAGCAAACTAGGAGGCCATTATTACTCAATCTAACCCAAAGTATCAACAAACGTATATCAAGCAAAAACAAAATAAAAAACATTCCAAAAAACTTCATTGTAGTCATATTATTTGCAGATAAATGATACCTTTGTGATTAGAGACAAACAAAAAACACAGCCAGAGCAGAACAAGTACATGTTCTATCTCTGAGCTCCCACCAAGTCCTACAAGCTATTTTGAAATTTATTAGCTACTATAGTTAGCCTTTCTTGTCACCCAACTGCACTCCACACACCTATGAGCTACTCTCTTTGCATTTCTCCCCACCTTCAACCCTTCTCAGATTTTGGAATCACTTTTTAAAAATATTTGTTTTTATTTTATGTTTATGTGCAAGTGCCTGCAAATATGTATGTGCACCATGTGTGTGCCTGGTGTTTGTGAAGGCTGAGAAGGCATGCCACGTTCCTTGGAAATGGAGTTACAGGTGGCTATAAGTCACCACGAGGGTGTTGGCAACAATCAAACTCAGCTCCTTTGAAAGAAAAGCGAGTACTCTTTTTTTCTTTTCTTCTTTTTTGGTTTTTCGAGACAGGGTTTCTCTGTATTGTCTTGGAGACTGTCCTGGAACTCGCTTTGTAGACCAGGCTGGCCTCGAACTCAGAGATAAACCTGCCTCTGCCTCCTGAGTGCTGGGATTAAAGGCGTACGCCGCCAACGCCCAGTGAGCCAGTACTCTTAACCACAGCCATCTCTCCTGCCTACAAATCACTATTTTCCTCCCTATTTCTATGTAATCTATTTTTTCTTTCCTTCAGAACTATGAAAACTTAAAAAGTTCATGGAAGACCAATGATCTCCATTTCTGTTGTTCAGAAGAAAAGCTGAAAACATTTTAAAAGACTGTAATGGGGTAAGGGGGAAACCACACTAACTTATCCTAACTCCTCAATTCAGTATTCTTCACTATCATTTCTTTAAAATTTATAATCAAAGACATATCAAAAAATTTAAGCAAAACTACACTTGCTCTTAGCCAAAAGGCAGAGAAGCAATACTTCTGTAAATGAGAAGCAATACTTCTGTAAATGTAGACCAACAACACGAATTTGTTTATATATTAAGTTCAGTGATTACTATGGCAAGATTTTACTTACATTACCAATTATTCTTAACAAAAATGTTGCTTCCAGTTCAATATTTAAAGGCAGATAAAACTAGATTAATCACTGTTAGTGTGTATCACCAAATAACCTCTTCAGATATGTCCACCATAAATCTTTAAACGTATTCTATGTAAATCATTTACTACTCCCCTATAAAAAACAAACTGTTGGCCCTTCTAGAAGGGCTAATAGATACATGTCCAAAAACACACTTTTTCCCTCTATAATTTGTTCTTTTGACTTTTTTTTTTTTGATTTTACGAGACAGGTTTCTCTGTATTGTTTTGGAGGCTGTCGGTCCAGCCTGGCCTCGAACTCACAGAGATCTGCCCGCCTCTGCCTCCCAAGTGCTGGGATTAAAGGCGTGGGCAGCCACCGCCCGGCTTGTTCTTTTGACTTTATATTAACTTTATCCACTAATTCAATACTTTTCTACAAATCTATTTTCTGCCAATTTTGTAATCTGTTCTGAGTTTATAAAAAAGTAAATTTGCCATAATTTGCATAAATAATTCTTATTTTGGTGGAACATTAGTTTCAAAAGATGCACAGTCAACCTACTGGGTCAGGGAGTGACGGCCGAAGATAAATCTGGAACTTTACTAACACACTTTGCCTCATAGTTTTCACTTACTTTTTTATGTTCTATTGTACATAAAATATTATAATTGCAAATGTAAGTTTAAAATCATATACATATAATAAAAATACAGATATACTGCATAAACATATTTGTATTCAACTTATTTTGACCAATTGTTTTAGTGTGACTATGAATGTTTCTTTTTCGAAGCTTATGTGTTGAATACTGTGGGAAAACTCTGGGAAGCAGGCTCTAAGTTGGAGAAGTAGATCACTCTGGTTGTGCCTTAGAAGGTTATACCTGGTTCCTGCTTTCTTCTTCATTCTCTATTTCCCATCCATTGTGACATTCCAGCCACCGTGATGGTCTCCCCCAAACACAGGGAGTCAAGCAATCATGGATTCAACTCCTGAAGATGAACAAAATGTGCCCTTTCTCTCTTAAGTTGTTTACATGAGGTATTATGGTCAGTTGTGAAAAGTTAATGCATCAATAATGAATTTTAATTTAAAAAATGTAGAAAAGACAATTTTTTAGGATGTCAGTGAAGATGATTTGCTTAAACAAAAGCTGCCCTCTCCCTCATTTAAGAAGGAGACTCTGATGAAAGTTTGGAAGACAAAGAATACTAGAAACAAAAATATTCCTCATAGTTACACTATTCAAAGACAAAATTTTATAAAAACCATTTTTTAAGTGACTGTATCACCTTGGCATCGTGATTATCTGACCCTTTTTAAAAATCCTACAGTTGGGCTTTGAGGTGATCAGTTTTTCCTAGTACAGTTCATGATGTAAACAAAGCTTTTTAATTCTTTTGTCAGAGCTGTTCAATGTATGAATGTCTCTAACAATCTTGAAACATATTGCCGAACTGTTTTATCTAAATTCTTACCTGATTGAAGTATATAAGAATGTTGATTTCTCACTTCTATTAGCTTTATTGATCTGTCAAATTAGCAAATCCATTGTTTAACTAGAATTTCTTTGACTACATATAGTTTTATCAGCTTTACTTCTCAGCTGAGATTCTTAAGGGGGCAAATATGATCATATTGTGGCAATATAGTGGACCTAGATAGAAGACAGAGACAGGGAAACCTGGTTAAAGAGCTATTGTCAAAACTCGAGCTGTGGATTATGAAAGACAGTGGCAGCAGGTATGATGAGAAGTAGCTAGAACTGGAGTGTTTCAGAATGTTGTGACAACAAGAATTTGGTGAACACAGACACTGAATCTGAGAGAACCTTAACAGTTGAATAAAATATACTGAGTTTATGGGGAAAATACAAAAGTAAATCCAATGAAGTAAAATATAAAGATGTTCTTTGAAGAAAATAATCAGTCTGTTTTGTGGATACAACTGGTTTGTAGAAAGAAAAAAAAACACAACTGTCTATGCACTGGAAAGGCTCTAGCAAGATATACACATCTGGTGACTTAAAGTTGTTGGGAAACATTAATTGAAGCCAGACAATTCTATTCCCACTCAAAAAGCAGAATTGAGCCATGTGTGGTAGTACACACCTGGAATCCCAGCACTTGGAAGATGGAACAAAGAGGATTAATTCAAAGCCAGGCTCTGCTACGATTATGAATTTGAAACTGGCCTGAATTACATGAAATCCTGTCTCAAACAAAAAAGTAGTGCAAAAGAAGACTAAGGAATCTCAACATATAAATCTAGCTTTAAAAAGATAACAGTGATAAAGATAAGATCCAGGATAATGATATTTATATTAGGTACTATACCATATAAAGATTATCTCATTTAATTCTTAGGACAAATGCTACTTCAAAGAGCAAAATTATTCTCATTAAACAGACCTGCTTAGCACCTGAGTAACTAAGTCCTAGTCATGATATTAACCGGGAGGAACAAGAATAATGCCTTCTAAAAAATCAGGAGAGTCCAGTGGTTTAGAATCTACAAGGATATCAACTAGTAGGTAATCAGGAAATTTGGTGGTCCCTATCAAGGATATTGCTATAGTGGTTTAAGAAAAACAAAAAAGAAAAAATTATAGCCTAACAAAATCCCAATAAAAGGAAACAACAACAACAACAACAAAGGGATGTGGTGGCACATGCCTATTATCCCAATAGAGGCTGGAGGATCTGAAGCTCAAGGTCATCCCCCACTACACAGTGAACTGGAGGCAAGCCTGGGATACGAAAGTCCCTGTCTCAAAATGAGGATATGAAAGATGAGTGTTGTAGGGTGTAGTGTGTTAATCAGATTGACACATGTGGGTTTTGTAGCTGCTACTTTGTTTTCATTTGATAATAGTTGTACACAAAACACATTTAATGCCTAAGGGAAATAAGTTAGGAAAGAGAGTGTGCAGATTAGGAAGATAGAAAGGAGAGATCCTGGGAGAGATGGAAAGCAATCAATTACTTCAACTAACTTCTATTCTAAGAACAGTGGGTCCCCAAGATTGCAGGAGTATAAATTATGCCAATACCTTCAACTTCTGCTTCAATTTTCAGGGTAGGAGAAGTATGCATGTATAGAATGCTCTTAATTGTACATTTTACACCAACTGCACTAATCATACTTAGTCCAACAATTTGTGTTTTGCTTAATTTAGGGTTTGGTTGAGAGACTGATGCTTATAATTGATATAGTGCCTTCATAGTGCTCACAGGTATAATAGATCCTCATTGGTACAAGGGATCAATTACATACTAAGAATATGACTTTTGCTGTATCTATTCCTGAAGTAGCAGCATTTATCAAAGTGTGTTCTTTATCATACTCCTCCTACTACATTCACAGAGCACAATTACCCTAATGAAGTTTTGAGAAGTTTTATAATAAAACAAAACAAAACAAAACTGTTAAGCTTTAATGAGCTCAGTTTTTCTCAAGTTCTCTAAACACAGAAACCTTACCTGGCTCCCTATTGTCTATGAAAATCTAAAACACACTTAAGCAAAACATAGCCCAGGAAAATTTTAATCATAAAGATAGCAACAAATAAACATTACAAGAAGTAATTAGAGATTAATCTGTCCCTCATGAGATTTTCTGGCTCTGAACTCCCCCTAATAAATCATTATGCAAGTATACAATCATAATTTATTATTTCCCTCTTGCTTTTACATTTACGTCATATTTGTGAACTATATTGTGCGGTTCCTGGCCTTGGGAATTATCTGCTCTCTTTTGAGTGCTCAGCAATACTACTGACTTGTAAACAGTGAATACAATAGTGTTTACTAAACATAGCAAACAATAGTTTTATTGGTATTCCAAACAACTAATTGTAAAGTTTTGTGAATGTAACTTTTCTCCAGCTATGCTAACATCCTAACTTAAGTTGTTTCAAAGTCTACCAATGTCCACTTTTAGTCACTAGCAGTGTCATTTTCAAACTTGTATTTGAGGCTCTATCATATCACTTCCACAAGATGACTGGGTAACTAGGGTCCATGAGTACTACTAATAGAGTCTGCTCAGGTTTATAGAACTGGAAAGGAAGGGAAGCTGCCTGGTAAAAGATCTTTGGTATTTACCAGAGTACTGTTTAAAGAACTTGATACTATCCAAGATAAAAATTCTTAAGACAAGAATCAATAAAACACAGGCAACAGCAGAATTCAATGATGTCTTAGAATTTATGAAAGCTATTATACTTCCTATTTTTGGAATTCAACACCTAAAGAGGCATCTACGGGGCAGCATATCCAACTTTCTTCATGGCTAATTCTCCTTTTTCAGGGGTCAACAATAAGGTCTGTGTCTTGACCTTGAAGAATGATTTTTTTTTACTTTGTAAAAATAAAAACTACAGTACCTATAATGGGATGAAAAAACAGTAACAGCTCCCCTCCTACAACTTTAAGCATTACTAAGTAGTCCTACACTTAAAAAAAATTTAGAATTCCATAAATCCTCAACTATTGTGCCACTATCAATTTAAAAAGTACACTTATCAACAAAATGATTATTTTCAATCAAAGAACCTTCACTCAACTTATTAGAATATATACATATTACAAAATAAATACTTAAATACATACATGAAATCTGAAATCCCCCCTCAGCATGGAACAAAGATCCTCTGCTACATCAGACATGCAGGGATGCAATGTAGCAACCAATCTTGCATAAAATGGTAGCAAATCCAACCTGCAAAAGTTATATGTGATATGTGTAAAAAGAAAGACATACCAGAAATATTTCATTTTAAAACTTAAACTTTCTCAGATTTACTCACATAGTAAATAATTTTTAAAAAGCTAATCATTCAGACATGCCAATTATTGCCATTATGGAGTTTCTGAAAATTCAGTAAGCCTCGTAAAAGTGTATCAATAGCCTGGCATTTTCTAGTCTATATTTTGATTAGGTATGTAATTTTGGTACATGAAATGACATGTGAAGAAAATGTATTCTGACATGGTTTAAATTTTTAATTACATAATTACTTAGTAACAGAATATTTACAAACCTAAAGGCAACTTAAATAGTACAAGTTAGAATCCTTTTAAACTATTTCCTTCCTTTATCCAGAGGTAAATCATTTGGAAATACCAATTTCTGAAGTAAGAAAGTAATCAAGAACTAAAAAGTACCTAAGATATTAAGATAATATCAAAAGATGCAAATGAACTTTATCACAAAACCCATTCAGATCATCACATAAGATCTCACGCTAGCCAATGGCAGTATGTGGCATTCGTGCTGTCGCTTCACTCCACTGACAGATCACTCTTTCCCATCAAATGTGGATGCGGCTCCAGAATCCTGCTTATGTAATCCAATACTCTAGGCAATCACTGCTAACTGGAATTAACATACAAACTACAATTTATTTCCATTCCTATCACAGCTATTACCTTACTGGCTTGATTATTTAGCTATTCAACACTCAGCAGATCACATGGGCTAGAGATGAGCAGTAAGATGGTACAAAAGCAACTACACTGGCAGCAGCAGGGCCAGCAGGGCAGAGACAGGGAAGCTAAACACTACATAGAGCAGCAGAAACTGTGACAGCAAGAAGCTCTTAGAAGACAAATAAATAATCCTACAGTTCTTACCTATCCCCAGATATATCCCTGCATTGCTGACTAATGTAGGAAAATAGGTCGTTACTACTAAAGGTATCCTGTCATAGGCTACAAATTAGATTTGGAATTAGAATTAGATTGACCCTGAGACAAAGAGGGTAAAGGAGATACAAGGTTAAGGAAAAGCAAAGGAAATTCATAACTAAATTTTTAAAAACTTAGTTTTCTTTTTGACTTCTATAACTTCTTTTAAAGTATTTGGTTTTAATATTTTGCTTTTACACAAAACATTTTCATAAGCGACAGAATGTGCCCTAACATCAGAATTTCTATCATTATGAAAGGGGAAGAGGATTGCCTGTTTTTAAGTTGGACAAGTATTTTTGTAAATGAAAACACCAAAATTTGAAAGGCAGAGAGATGGCTCAGTGAGTTAATAAGGTAGTTGCTGCCAAGTCAGGAAACCCAAATTCAACCTACTCGACCCACAAAGTGGAAGGAAAGAACCATTTCCTCAGCTGGGTGGTAGCAATGGAGCACAACTTTAATCCCAGCACTTGGGAGGCAAAGGCAGGCAGATCTCTGTAAATTTGAAGCCAGCCTCCAAAGCTATAGAGATACCCTGTCTTGAAACAAAAACAAAAAACAAGAACCAATTTTCCTCAAGTTGTTCTCTAACCTTCACACATACATTATTTCAAAGGAAACTTAAAGGTTAAAAAAGTACTAATGTAGTAGGACTAGTCCTAATCCTAATATGCATATACATATTTTATTCAACTTATTAATAATAATAACTTCCTTATGAGATGGTTATTACAGTCACCACTTCAGAAATAACAAGATAGATAGAAGACTCTGTGTAGTCCTGGTTGTTCTGGCACTCACTCTGTAGACCAGACTGGCATCGAACTCAAGCGATCCACCTGCCTCTGCTTCTCAAGTGCTCACTGTCCAGCTAAAAATATTTTTAAAAGATTTCAAAGTGTTTTGAACCCTAACATTTATAATCAAACTTTAGATATTTATTTAAAATATTTTAAAGGTTTATCTGTTGAAAATTAAGAATCTGACATACAAAATGGACATGATCACTCCTTGATATTATAAACCCTAAGTATTCCTGTACAATTTCTTGGGTATTGCTAGTATTTTTAAGTAAAAGAAAAAAATTCTAGATGACTAGAGAGATGGCTCTGTAGTTAAGAGTGCTTATTGTTCTTGCATAGGATCCAGGTTCAGTTCCCAGCACCCACATAGTGACTCACAATCACTTGTAACTCACTCTTCTGATTTCCAATGGCTCATGCACAGAAACAGTGTATACACACACACACACAGCCTGAAATTAACTCATAATCTTCTTGTATAACAAATGGATTTACACTAACCTGTAAAGTATAAATTCTCTTGAAAATACTAGATTCTTTGTTTTCCATACTCAGAATATTAGGTTTTTTGTTTTCTATACTCATTTTAACAGAAAATGTTCTGTTTCAATTAATAATGTTCTGTTTCAATTGTCAGGGATGCTATACAGATGTCTCAGTGACTAAGAGCACTGGCTGATCTTCCAAAGGACCAGGGTTCAGGCTCACAGTCATATGTAACTCTAGCTCCAGAGAATCCAACACTCATTCTGACTTTTGAGGACACCAGAAACACCTGGTGCAAACACATATAGGGCAAAAAACCATATACATGAATAAGTCTAAAAAATAATCCATTGGTAAATTCAAATATAGAAACTAAACCAATGCCTTGGATCACCTGCTTTCCTGACATCACATGCACAGATCAAGTTCAAGAATAGAGGCTGCAGAACAAAGCAACAAGCTAGAAGTTACAAGGGCCTGGCTAAGTCATTGCAAATAGCATTTCTGTGACACCAGCGCCAACCTGACGACTGTTCTGTTCTCTCCCTGCACAATGGCATTCATCATCTCACTCAAATCCTTAGCGTTTCTCCTTCCTTTTAAGTCGAAAATACTTTCCCCAACACTCGTACTCTCTTCCTTCACCGCATCCAAGTCACTTCAGTGAAACCCATTCTGAATATCCCAGTGAATTTGTAAATCCACCTTTCTCTCTGGACCCCCATCCTGTAACTTATTTTTAAAATGGAATTGACAGTCAAGTGTGGTGACATGTCCATAATCTAGTACTTGAGAGAATGAGGCAGAAAGATTGTTCCTGAATTTGAAGCTCAGCCAGTCTACATAGTAAGCTCCAGGCCAGGTAAGAACACATAGAGGGAGTCTGTCTCAAAACAAAAAACAAAAAACAAAAAAAAACAAAAAAAAAAAAAAAACAAAAACAAAACAAAACAAACAAAAAAAAAACTAGAGGCTGGAGAGATAGTACTATGGTTAAGAGCACTGGATGCTCTTCTATGGGATCTGAGTTCAATTTCATCACCCACAGTGTGGCTCATAACCATCTGTAACTCAGCTCCTGATGATCTGATACCCTTGCCTGACCTGTGATGCAAAACACACATACATACAAAATTAAAAAACAAAACAAAAAACTTTTTAACTTCATATATAATTTACTTATTTGATAAGTTATTTTTATCTTTCTTGCCACTTCTCCCCCAAAGGAATGCTAAATACCATTTAATGTGCCAACATTAAAAAGTGGTTCTTGGAAAAAGATTATGTGTTATATGTGTTATGTAAATAAATCTAATTCAAGTGCATTGTTAACATGTTCTCTAAAATGTATATTCTCCCATATTAAAAAATTATTACCCCTTTTAAAAAAATAAGATTGAAACTCGGGGCATCATCCTTATACAGCAATAGTTTTTTACTCACTGAACCATCTCTCTAGCTCTCAAGTGGCTCTTAAATATTTCAAACATACATACATACATACATATGGCTTTAATGTCTTTTTCTGCATTATCTACCTGGATTTTTCTAAGAATCAGTCTTGAACTTATCTCACAGTAAAGGTGGATCTCCCTACATCAAAAGAAATGAATTGAAGGTGTATCTTCCCACCTCAATTGATTTAATTAAGAAAAAACCCTCATAGAGTGCCCCAGCCATTTCAGTTTTACTTAATTCCAGTAGACAACTAAGAATAGCCATCAGTATATGTATGTTTTCTTCTTTCTCCAATTAACTGAATCCACTTGGAGGCTTTTTCTTGGTCCAAACAAAAAGAAAAGTGCTTACATTTATCCATGTTTTTTTTTTAAGTTGGTTTTTCCTCTTTTTTTTTTTTTAAGATTTTATTTATTTATTATGTATGCCAGAAGAGGGCACCAGATCTCATTACAGATGGTGTGAACCACCATGTGGTTGCTGGGAATTGAACTCAGGACCTATGGAAGAGCAGTCAGTGCTCTTAACCAATGAGGCATCTCTCTAGCCCACATTTTTCCATCATAGAGCGAACAGTTCCAGGTAGTTAATGATCCTATCTTTTGCTTCATGGAGCAGCGAATTACTCCATTTTCTCAGACTTCTACTCCCATAAAATGGACAGTTCATACTAAAGTTTTCCCTGCTTTATCTTCAGTTCTGTGTTCATTCATTACTTTACAAAATAAAATTTGTTACAGTGTAAATAAGATAGTAAGTTACTTGCTCACTGTCACTCATAACTCACTGTATTGTACATTATATTAGTAAACTGTTATGTACTCTTTAAGCTTATTGAAAGCAGACTCCTATCACAGACTCAAGCAGGTTTACTTCAAGTATCCTCTAAGACTCTCTGTCCTGAGGCAGGCTGCCCCTCGTGGCTCTATAATGGGGAGAGGAAAACCACCAGACAGCCAGGAGCATTTAAAACATGAGAACAGCTAGAAAAAATATTATTTTCAATTGAGGTTACTATTGTTTATTCCAGATTATAAAAGACCTCCTGCAGTGAGTCCAGGAGTGGTGGTGGCACAGGTCTTTAATTAAAGCACTTAGAAGACAGAGGCAGGTAGACCTTGAACACTTAGTGGGCAGCAGATTTATCAGTATAAATAAGACCCTGTCTCAAAACAAAACAAGCAGCTGTACACTGAGTAATGGGAAACTTAACCAGGAAGAGAAAATTTAACCTGAAAATCCAGCTGACTGCCAGTTTCTGCTGTCCATTTCATGGATGTTTCTAAGTGCCCAGTATGATGACATTATCTGTTGCTATGTGTTTTTTTACATAGAAGTCTTACCTAAGGGGATACTCTGCTCTATCTGAGAATCTAGATCAGGAACTGACTGCCTCTGCTGGGCTTCTCTAGTAACTCTGCTAAACATTTGTAAGCCTCAACTTGATGATGTTGCCTGTTTACTCTCTCAGTGAGGCTACTCTACTCAGATTTGATGACATTCTGCCTGATTTGATGACATTTTGCTACTTATCTGCTGTTTCTATAAATCTACCACTTGCTAATGATTCTTTTATTTTTGTCTAATAAACTCATTCATTCAAAACAGAAATATGACGATTATAAATCATCCTCTGGATGACACAGTACACTTAAAATGCACTGTTCTTCTTAAGAATAAATACAAAGCTGAAAGGGCTAAAATGCAAAACAGCATCAAGCATTTTAAAGTTATTAAAATAAAAATGAGGCATTTTAATCAACTTATGGAGCACATTTCCTTTTATTTCCTTTCTCTCTCTCTCCCTGGTTCATCCACAACAGGGATTTGAGTCTAGGACCTCATTAATATTAGGCAAACAACCTGCCCTCACCTGCTTCTTGTGACAAGGTCTTACCAAGTAGCTACAGCTGTCCAAACTCTCTCAAGGCCAGGTGGACCCAGAACTTGAGATTTGTTTGCTTCATTCAATCCCAGGAATATCATGGGTTGTAGCCCGATGCAACAAGTAAATTTCTGCATCACATTACAGTGCAATAAAATCTAAAAGTGAGACAGTTCATCTAATAAAGCCATATATACAGTCCATCTAACTGGAATTTTCTGAAAAGTAAATGGGAAAAAGGTGAATTCTATAATCTTCAGATACTGACAATTATTTTTAACAGTTAATAGTGAATGATTTAAAAACAACTCTCCTTCCAAGTAGTAGTGGTGCACGCCTTTAATCCCAGCACCTGTGAGGCAGAGGCAGGCAGATTTCTGAGTTCGAGGCCAGCCTGGTCTACAACAGGAGTTCTAGGACAGATACAGGTATCACTTTCTTGAAAAGCAAAAATAAAAACAAAATCTCCTAAAAAAAAAATAAAACCTCACCTGTATTTCTAAGAATCACAAACTTACATATACTATTGCAGTTAATGATCTACATTCAGTCATTAAGCTCAAGAAATACAAATACCAGGAACTCACACATACTTGACCCTGAGAAGAAAGTTTTTCAGGTATTTTAATCTACTAATGAGTTAGCCTTCTCAAATAAATACCCCTTCTCCCTTCTTCCTTCCCTTGAAGGCAGAACCTTATTATATACCTGACCTTAAATTTACTACCTCTCTAGGCCTGGCTAGCTTTGAACTTACAAATCTCCTGCTTTGTTCTCTTTTTCCCTTTATTTTTTTTTTTAACTGTTGAAAGCTACTAATTTCATCTCTTTTCAAAACTGCCTTGGAAAAAAACTGAATATGAAAGAATACTGTTACAGCTCAATTTAAAAACTGGAGGGGTTGCCAGGCGGTGGTGGCATACACCTTTAACCCCAGCACTTGGGATGCAGAGGCAGGCGGATCTCTGTGAGCTCCAGGCCAGCTTGGTCTACAAGCACTAGTTCCAGGACAGCCTCCAAAGCCACGGAGAAACCCTGTCTGGAAAACAAAACAAAACAAACAACCCCCCCAAAAAAAACCCAAACTGGAGGGGCAGAGACTGGTGGTGGTACATGCCTTTAATCCCAACATTCAGGAAGTAGAAGCAGGCAGATCTCTGTGAGTTAGAGGCCAGTGAGGTCTAAAGAGGGAGTTCCAGGGCAAGAACAAAACAACAACAAAACAACCAAAAAAACCCCAAAAGACTAGAGGGGCTCAGAGTTTCAGAGAATTTTCTTATCGTGAAAAATTTGATTCCCAACACTACAAAACAACAACAAAAAAATTCAGCACGGGAAAATTACAACTGGGACTGACAAGATGACTTAATGGAAAAGGCACTTGCCACCAAGTCTGACAACTTAAGTTTGATCCCTGGGACCCAGGTAGAAGAAGGAACAAAACTCTCACAAGCTGCCCTATACTTACCTCCACACCTATGCTGTGGCCTACCTGTGCCACACAAACACACAGACACACACTCAGAAAATAATACATAGTAGAATATGATTCAAAAATGGCAAAATATACTAAATAAAGACTGGGGTCATTTTCTTTGGAATCCACAACCAAGTAACTTACTTACTTTTTCCTTTTATAGTCCTGATATCCTAAATAAAACAGTGCCACCAAGTGGTATAGCATAATAATAAAGTTAAGGAGAAAGCAAAACCAAACCAAACCAAACTCTGATTATTATCAGTTTTAAATTTAGTGAGGGAGGAAATCCAGCTGGACCTTTAATTCCAGCACTTGTGAGGCAGAGACAGGTGGAGCTTTGTAAGTTTGAGGCTAGCCTGGTCTACATATTGAGTTTCAGAACAGTCAAGGCTACAGAAAGACCCTGTCCAACAAAACACCCATTCTAGAATCAAGTGTAAAATTTACATGTAAAGAGTGGTGTGTTTATATGACTCTAAGGCTATTCTTCACATCTACCTCCCAAATATTTGTTACTCTAAGTGGATTTAAAGTAACTTAAAAAAAAAAAAAAGACAACAACAAAACAAAAAAACAACCATATGGTATAGCAGTAATTAAAATGAGGAAAAAAGATTTTTTTTTTTTTTTTTGAGGTAGGGTTTCTCTGTGTAGCTTTGTAGACTAGGCTGGCTTCAAACTCACAGAGATCTGCCTGCCTCTGCCTCCAGAGTGCTGGGACTAAAGGTGTGCCCCACCACTGCTCAACAGGAAAAAAGATTTTTTTAAGGTACTTTCCCTGATTCACACTTTAAATTCAAAAACTAGCTTAGGGAAGTAAATGGTCTTTAGGATGATGAAAACATTGCATAACTTGATCTGAGTGGTAGACAGTATATTTAAAGATTAAATATTCTCTATATGTAGTGTGGCTATTACAAATTAACTATAAAATAATATGCAAATACCTAGGAAAATTTATAGATTTCATTTCTGAGGAGTCCTTCAAATTAATAAGCTAAGAGATATAACAGCAGCCCTTAGCAATGCTTTAACCACAATGTGCAAACAAAACTGAGATATAACCCTGTTTCAGCTCACATCTTTAATTGTAAAAAATGAGGCAGTGGGGCTCACATCTTTAATCCCAGCACTTGGGAGACAGAGGCAGGTGGATCTGAGTTCAAGGTTAGCCTGGTTTACAGAGTGAGGTCCAGGATAGTCAGGGCACACAGAGAAACCCTGGGGGGGGGGGTTTGTAAAAAAATGAACTATATTAAACTTAAAATTTTTTGGCCTACACATTACACCAAGAAAATACACAGACAACTCAGAAAACAATAACAACAACAAAACACTCCAGGATCTGATGAAGGGATAGTACTCTGAATATCATTAAAAAGAAGACAAATAACAATTAAAAGGGGGAGGGAGAGAGAGAGGGAGGGAGGGAAGGATCTGTTGGTAAAGTATTTGCCTAGCATGCCTGAAGCTCAAGGTTTAATCTCCAGCTCTATATGAAACTAGGTATGCTGGCACATGTTCAAGTAAGAGTCCAAGTTCATTCTTGACTTCTTAGCAAGTTCAACAACAGCCTGCGCTATTCATTCTTGACTTCTTAGCAAGTTCAAGAACAGCCTGCGCTACAAAAGGCCCTACTACCTCAAAAGAAAAACAAAACAAAAAAACAAAAGTACAAGTGTGTATATGTATGTTGAATTGACATTGTTCCAAAGTTAAACAAATGGTCAACAAGTTATAAGAAAAAAAAAAAGTACCACTAGCCATTAGGCTATATAGCAACAAATCCATGAGTGCTGCTATGGTGCTCTGCATCTGTGTTCTCAGAACTTAGAAGGCAAAGGGAAGTAGATCCCTTGACTCTCCACAAGTTCAAGACTAGCATGGTCTACACACATACACACATACAGACACACACACAGAATGAGGCTCACTTCATAGTCACTATTATGGCTGCAATGTAAAAACTGTAACAACTGTGGGCAAAAATGTAGAGAAACTAGGTTGCAGATAGTGAGATGGCTCAAGGACTGAAGGAGCTTGACACTAAGCCTGATAACCTGAGAACTAGCTCTTCAAAACTTATCCTCTGACCGCCATGAGTGCAGTAACTTACACACACACACACACACACACACACACACACACACACTAACCAACTTCAAAAATGTGATTTTAAAAAATTTAAGCAAAGAAACTACATCTTTCACATTTTGCAAGTGGGGATGTAAGACAGTACAGCCTGTGTGAAAATAACTAATAAATAATGGAGTTACTGTATAATTTAGCAGTTCTACTTCAAGGTATACAACTAAGAACTAAAATAGATGTCTATATCAATATTACACAAACAATCAAAAAAGCATTATTCCTAATAGTAAAAACAAACGTACAAATAATCAAACTAATATAGCATCAACTAACAGACAGACAAAATATGGTTGCTGAAAAACAATGGGACACTACTGCTTTACAGAAAGGATTGAAGTGTAGGTCCCTACTAGGAAATTTGTATATCTTGGAAAACACTATGCTAAAGGCAACTCAGGCATAAGGGGTCATATACTGTTATGATTCTACTTAAAAAGTAATGTCCAGTACAGACAGAACAATACAAACAGAGCAGACTTGTAGTTCCTTAGGACTGCAGAAAGAGACAGAGAGGAAACTGCTATGGTCACAAGTTCTTCTTTTAGAATATGAAAGTGTTGTAAACAAATTTCAGTGGTTGCATATCCTTACAGTCCCAAATCACATACTTAAGTGAATTACCTCTCTACAGAGCTCTCTTTTTTTGGGGGGGGTTGTCAGCCATATATTTACACCTTGAAAGATGTATTTACTTTTATTTCATGAGCACTGGTTGGTGTTTTGCCTGCATTTATGTCTGTGTAAAGATCTCTGGGTATGTCTGTGGATCTCCTGGAATTGAAGTTACAGACAGCTGGGAGCTGCTATGTGGGTGCTAGGGTTCTCCGGAAGAGCAGCCAATGCTCTTAACTGCTGAGCAATCTCTCCAGGTACCAAAGTTCTTATTTAAAAGAGAAAAGAAGGCTAAAAGTCCTTAAGAGCTAAGAAACTGTATAGACTGGATAAAACAGCTAAGCTCGATACCTTGATCCACATATAACCTATGGACTCACAGTTATAGTAAAATAATTACTAAACAATCTATTCTGGTTTTGCTAGCATACCTTTGGCCAGGTCAGGTTAGATGAACAGAATCCCAGACACAGCAGAGAACAGACACTCTGTAGGACACCTCCGTCTTTAGGGAGGAGGATGAAAAAAATGCCACAGAAAGCAAGAGCATTTTAAAGCAGGAGGCTCAAAGAAGAGTTATGCATGGATGATGACTAAGTCAGGATTCTAAACAGACAATAAAAACAATTTCCTTGCTCTTTCAAGTGTGTTCAAGTCAATCTTATATGATCCAGATAGCTCAAAGAGTATTTTTACCCCAACACTTCTTAGCCAGAATAGTCTAAACCAGCTCATACTAAATCCTATTCTCTTGTGTTCTTTTCCCCTCCCCGATACACACACCCACCTTTGAGGGTTACCAGTTATGCCTCTAATTCAAGGGATAAAGAAATGTTTCTGAACTTATGGGAATGAGGAGACTGAGAATGGAATGATAGGAGACGGGTGAATGCTTTTAGTTCTAGCATCACTAGAGACCAAGTCATCTTCAGAGACAATCCAAATTGTACATGTATCATAGAAAGATGCAGAATTTCTAGAAAACATTATGTCACCATATGTCAAAACCACAAAACAGCTAGATTCACACTCAAAGGCCAAGAAATATATGAAGTTAACAGAAAAGAAACAAAATAAATGAAATAGCCCCAAAGAAGGGTTAAATAAAATAAATAAGTCAAAAATTAATAGTAAATCAATAGAATTAATGATAAATATAAAAGCTAGGAAAAGTTTTAGTAGGGGGGGAACCAAGATGACAAGCCACTAGCTCATATAAACAAGAAGAGAAAAAGGAAGTATAAATATAGCTTTGTCAGTAACAGGAAAAGGCTGGAAAGCCCAAAATGGTTAAATATGGTACATCCATGAAGACAAGTACTGCATATAGCCTTATAAAAATGAACAAGGGAGACATTTTCATACTGATGGAAGGCATACATAAGAGATTGCCCTCTGTGTAAAAAGGAAGAAGTAGGAAGCTAAACTTGTATTTTCTTGTATATGCAAAAGAAACCTGAGGAGGATATAACTAAGAATTAAGACAGTGATCTTTCCACTACAGACATGGAAACTGGGTAAATAGGGAGATGAGGGATACTTTTTACTAAAACATATCTTAGGCTTCTGGTATTGAGAAGATGAGAGGGTGAGTGTGTGTGTGATTGTGTGTGTGCTTTTGTTGAGACAGGGTTTCTCTGTGTTAACAGCCTTGGCTGTCCTAGAACTTACTTTGTATACCAAGCTGGCCTAGAACTCACAGAGATCCTCCTGCCTCTGCCTCCTGGGATAAAAGGTGTACACCACCATGCCCAGAGTAACTTATCTTTAACAGCATGTGAAAAAAGGACGGCTGTTTGGCAAGACATCCACTGTGATAAGGCTTAAAGGTGAGTCTATCTATCAGAAACATTCTAGATTTGCTTTACTCACCCATTCTTTGTATAGCGAATTCCTCAATATGGCTATTAAACAATCCTTAGTTTCATACAGCCCTCTCTACTTGCCCTAGACAAAATCTCCAAATTCCACTTGCTCTGTATTTCAAAGTATGTCATGCTTTTCTCTTGTTGATAATATAACTTGGAATTATTCATCTATATTCCTTCCAAATTTTAAGCTCTACACAAAAACAAAATCAACCTGTTCATATAATATTTTATCTTCTGTAATAATCACAGGCATAGCTGACCATTAATTATTTAGTGATTGGATTTTAGAACACACCTTCATTTTTCTATGTTTAAATAATCAACTTAAATTATCATATTAAACCTTTAAGATAATATTAGATACAAAGTCTACTTCTCACAGGTTTTTTTGTTTGTTTTGTTTTGTTTGTCAAGAGAGGGTCTCTCTGTGTAGCTTTGGAGCCTGTCCTGGCACTCACTCTGTAGACTAGGCTGGCTTCAAACTCGCATAGATCCACCTGCCCTTGCCTCCCAAGTACTGGGATTAAAGGTGTGCACCACCACTACCTGGGTATTTCTCAGGGTTTTAAGATGTTACATAATTTTTTTTAAAATATTTGAGACAGAAGCTCATGTATCTCAGGTTGGCCTGGAATACTATATTTGTCTGAAAATGACCCTTACCTTGTAAATTCCTACCATTTTCAAGTCTATGTTTCTATCAGAATGGAACTATTACATCTTTCTACTCATGAGTTATACAGATAAATGTAGCTCTAAAAGAACAAAGGATAGAACTTGGGAGTTGGCTCACTTGGTGAAGTGCCTGCTGCATAAACACGAGGAGCTAAGTTTCACCCTCAGCACTCATGTAAACAAGGGGTGCTTTGGCATAGACCAATAATTCCAGCACTAGGGAGGAAGGAGACAGGAGGATTTCTGGCACTCACTAGCAAGCCAGTCTTGTAGAATCTGAGCTCAGGATTTTGTGAGAAATCCTGCTTCAAAAGAAAAGAAAGAAAAAGGAAAAGAAAAAACAAACAAACAAAAACCAGGTAGAGAGTGATTTAAGGATGTCAACCTCTGGCTTCCACATGTGTGCACATATACATACAATAATAACAGCAAACAATTTTT
The DNA here is from genome assembly GCF_017639785.1 of Mesocricetus auratus. NCBI lineage: Eukaryota > Metazoa > Chordata > Mammalia > Rodentia > Cricetidae > Mesocricetus > Mesocricetus auratus. The sequence goes on along the minus strand of NW_024429196.1, from coordinate 23,914,711 downwards.
AAAGATTCTTTTCTTTTTGTCTGATTTAGGAGGAGGCACCAGTATACAAAGAAGAAAGTTGGTCTTTTATAGGTAAGCCCAAATATCTAAGATATTTGGGGAAAACTGTAGCTTATTCATCAATTCAGGGTATATATTATTCCTATTCATCTGTATGAAAACAGAACCTCACAGTAAAGCCTTAATATTGGCAACATTTTTCTCTTACTTGTACATAAGATAATGATACACATTAATTGGAAGCACCTTAAATTTGATAAAGTATGCCTTTAATGCCAGCACTCAGGAGGCAGAGTGAGAAGAATCTCTGTGAGTTCAAGGCTAGCCTGGCTCTACAGACTGAGTTCCAAGACAGCCAAGACTACACAGAGAAACCCTGTCCCAAAAAAACAAAAATCAAAACCAAACAAATTGATAAAGTATACAATTTCATATATTTTTAAATATATTTATTTTGATTTTATGTGCATTGATGTTTTACTTGAGGGTATGTCTGTGTCAGGGAGTGAGAACCCCTGGGAACTAGAACCACAGATAGTCTTGAGCAGTCATGTATGTGCTGGGAATTGAACCCAGATCTTTTGGAAGAGCAGCTTAACTCCCTTAACTGCTGAGTCATTTCTCCATCGCCCTCTGCCATTTAATATCTAATGACTAAAGATAATATCAAGTCATCTCTCTAAATTACATTACTTATTAATTAGTATCAATTACTATCTCACTGTATTAGCATTCCTTCTCCCTCCCAACTGTTAAAATGAAACACACACACACACACACACACACACACACACACACACACACACACAAACAGGCTCATTAACACTGCTACGAAAATATTTTTAAAATGATAAAGAGGGGGGGCTGGAGAGATGGCTCAGAGGTTAAGAGCACTGGCTGGTCTTCCAGAGGTCCTGAGTTCAATTCCCAGCAACCACATGGTGGCTCACAACCATCTGCAATTCAATCTGGTGCCCTCTTCTGGCGTGTAAACAGAACACTGTATATGTAATAAATACGTAAATCTTAAAAAAAAAAGAGAACAGTTTTTAAAAAAAATGATAAAGAGGGGCTGGAGAGATGGCTCAAAGGTTCAGAGCACTGGCTAGTCTTTCAGAGGACCTGGGGTTGGTCCTAGCACCCATTCATGACAGCTCACCACCATCTCTAACTCCAGTTCCAGGGGATCCACTACCTCTTCTGGTCTCTATGGGTACACGTACATATACAAGTTCAGACATACATGCAAGCAGAACACTCATAACCCATAACAAAAGAAAACAAATACTTTTTAAAAAAAAAACGAAAAAATTAAGTAGGGATTTGGTTTCACAGAGAAATTTTAGCAGTACTAAATTAACTCTAGTTTCTATGTATCAACAGATCAGAAAATCTTCAATAAAGTCCTTATCTTTGGGGGCAAGAAATAATCTTAGCTACACTGTAAGCTATCACAGCAGTTAACAAACATTTTTCCTTTTAGATTCATTTATTCTATTTAACATGTATGAGTATTGCCTACATGCATGTATTATGACCACAAGTGTGCCTAGTGCCCACCAATGTCATGGCAGAGTCAGGCATTAGATTAGATGCCCTGGAACTGAGGTTACAGACATTCATAAACTACTATGTGGGTGCTGGGAATCACACATGGGTTCTCCTGCATAAAACAAGTCCTGCTTTAACCACTGAGTTATCTCTAACCCCAACAAATTTCCTAATTTTATATTGAACAGAAATGACCAGGCACAGTGGCCACACTCATAATCATTTTGTGCAGAAGTTTAAATCAGGAGAAATTCAAATTTGAGGTAGACATATAAAGGTCAGCCTCAATATTTAAGATCTTGTCTCACAAGAGAAAAAGAATCCGAGAAAAAGAATCTAATAACAGAAATGGACCTTCTTTAGATCTTGGTAAAAAGTCTGAAAAGTTCTGATAGATATAGGTAGAGATTTTCATTTAGCATAACAGAGCATCAAAATTCTCTCTGCATTATGTAACTGAGTGTCAAGTTACTAACAACATCATTATTAATGTAGCTTTCAATTTTACTGAGTGAAATCTCTAGGCAGGTTATCTCTTCTCTAACATTATAACTCAGACAACTAGATAATTTCCATTTAAGCTTAAGAATTACATATACTAAATTACCATATCTATACAAAATATAAATTCTTCCCCAAAAAACCTACATAATTTGATTTGCCCCCCCCCAGAGGGGGAAAATAAAAGCCAATTAACTATTGCTTCCAGCCATTACTGAGTTTATTATTTGAGGTTTTTTGTTTTGTTTGCTGTTTTTGAGAGAGGGTCTCTCTCTCTCTCTACACAGACCTGGCTGTCCTGGAATTCATTGTGTAGACAAAGCTGACCTTGAACTGAACTACCTGCCTCTGCCTCACAGTGCTGAAATTAAAGGTGTGTACCAATCAAGATACCTAGTCGTTTTTTGTTTCGTTTTGGGTTTTATTTTGGGTTTTTTTTTTTTTTGAGACAGGATCTCACTATATAGACCAGGCTGGCCTTGAACTCATAGAGGCCCACCTGCCACAGCCTTGGTGTACCAGGATTAAAGGCATAAACCACCAATCCCAGCCTCCTTTGTTTTCTTGAGGTAAGAATCTCAACTGCATAGCCCACGCTGTCCTCAAATATTCGATCCATGATTTCAGCCTCCTCCTGAGTGCTGAGATTACAGTATGCAGCACCACATACACCAAGTTATCTTTATTACTAAATATTTCTCTTAAAATAGCATGTGTAAATATTAAAAAAAATATTTCCATCAGAATAAAACAATACAAAAATTAATAAAAGTCCTAGGGATATGCTAATAATAATACCTACTGAACTAATAAAACTAAGTCAGAGTGATCATTTTAAAGAAATAATAAGAATGCTGATCTTACATTACTACCAACAAATTACTATTTCAAATACTGACCTTTGTCTAGGAACTATGAAGAGTGCCCGTACCAACTTCTTCCTGTTTGCTTTTGTGTTCATGTTCATGCAAAAATCCATGGCTGCCTAAAGGAAAAAGAACAATTTATTTTCTTTAAAAAAAACAAAACAAAACAAAACTCCTTGACATAGCTACTGAAAGTAGAAACCCTAAGTCAATTTTTTATGTTCTTAAACATCCCAAAATAGTTTTTTTTTTTTTTTGGTTTTTCGAGACAGGGTTTCTCTGTATTGTTTTGGAGGCTGTCCTGGAACTCGCTCAGTAGACCAGGCTGGCCTCGAACTCACAGAGATCCGCCTGCCTCTGCCTCCCGAGTGCTGGGATTAAAGGCGTGCGCCACCAACGCCTGGCTCCCAAAATAGTTTTTAAGACACTAGTATTTTAAACAATAAGCACATTCCAAACTGTAAGATCATTAAGCCTAAAAGTCCTTTCTTTCTAGAAGTCTAAAAATATATATTCCTACTTAAAAAAAAAATACTACTTTGTATTGGGAATAGAATTTAAAGGCAGCTTCAAAACCTCCCATGAGTATTCGGCAAGTAACTCTAAAGTTCAATCTGTGTCTAAAAAAAGCTAAATCAGTACTAGGATAACGAGTTTATGCTGCAATTCAGTGGTAGAATGCTTGCTTCGTATGTGGGAGGCTCTGGGTTGCGTCAAGAATATTTAACACAAGTAAAGAAAGCTACTAGGACAATCAAAACACAGTATTTTAGAAACTAAACTCAGACTAGTATTTCATCAATTCCCTTAATATAAACACAAAAAGAAAAGCAAGAAAAGATTTACATTCTAGAAAGTTCTTGGAAAATAGAAACATTAGTTAGCTGGTACTATTGTCCCTGAGTATCCACAAGGAGATTGGTTCCACAAATCTCCCAGAATATGCAAATGCACAAGTGTTCAATTTGCTTATGTAAAATAGCACAGTGCTTGCATGTAGTTTAGGCATACCTTCCCATATACTTTAAGTCATCTCTAGATTATAAATGTATTATAAATATAATAATGTCAACCTAAAAAAAGTGTATTATTCAGGACAGATGTAGTTCGCCCCCAACAAATATTTACTACCTATGGTTGGCTGAATCTATAGAGGTGGAACCATCCAATAATGGGATGCCTGTACTTACCTTCTATACCTATCTAAACGAATTTCAGGAAAAATAGACAAGGTAATAAAGACTTTTCTTGTGTAGTCCTGGCTGTCCTCAAGCTCCGCAATGTACCTGCCTCTACCTCATGAGTGCTGGGATTAAAGGTGTGTATCACCCACTGCCCACCTAAGACTTTTCTTACCATAACTATCAAAAGTTAGTTGGACACACACAGAAAGCCGTGTGAAAAGTGTTCTACATGGGGGCTAGCAAGATAGCTAAAAAGGATAAGACACTTTCTGACAAGCCTGACAAGCTGAGTTTAATCACCTGACCTAACACACAGAAGAGAATCAATTTCCATAAACTAGCCTCTAAATTCCCTGGAGCAGTATGGGCTCTATTTCTCTGTCTCTGTGTGTCTTCTCTCTCTCTCTCTCTCTGTCTCCTCTGTCTCGTCTCCTCTCCCTCCCTCCCTCCCTCCCTTCCTCCCTCCCTTCCTCCCTCCCTCCCTCCCTTCCTCTCTCTCTCATACATACTAAATAAATATAACAAAAATTTTAATGTTCCACATATCAGAAACTAAGTACAAAATGTCAATATCTAGTACACACAGAGTTTATGTGAAATGAATAAAAACACTCGAGTAGAAAAACTACCAGAATCAATATATTTGAAGATATCTTTAAAAACAAGAATTCGGGTATGGTGGCAGACACCGGTATACTCAAGAGACAAAGGTAGGCAGGGAAAATTCCAGGCCAGTCAGTGCCTGCAATAAGGATAATGTGAAGCATGTAAGGTAGTCATATTTGTTTGTTTCATGACAACTCACTAAGCAGCTTTTTAAAAACTTGCTTCAAATGCTCAAGTAAAATGCAACTCAATAAGCAATGTTTTGCTTTAGGCAAAGATAAATTTTCTCACCATCAAATTCATGGGGAAAAATGAATGGCATTCTTCACAGAAGTCACTTAAGAAAATTCTTAACTTTAGGATAAATGGTATGTAATTATAGGGTATGAGAAAAACTAAAAAGTCAAAAGGGAATTGCTTATGAGTGAACATACATAAAAGTGAATATACATAAAACCTCCTGTGAAGGAAACAACATATGAACCAAGTAGGCTCACAATGCATTTTAATAGACAATGAGTGACCCATGTCTGGGCATAGTTTTCCATCAGCAGATTTCAGAACAATAACACAGTAACTAGGGAACACAAACATTTTTGATTTACCTAAGACTAGAGAAACTACAGAAAACAATAAAAACAAAAAGATGAGATGACTCAGCAACTAAGAACACTGGTTGCTCTTTCAGAGGACCTGGGTTCAATTCCTAGCACCCATAAGGAGGTTTACAACTATCTGTAATTGCTGTTGTGAGCATTTGACAGCCTTTTCTGGCCTCTGAGAGTACCAGGCACACACACGGTACACAGACATATTTGTGGGCAAAATACCATACACATAAAAACAAGTAAATCTTTAAAAAAAAAAGAAAATTAAAGAAAAAGATAAGAATGATTGCCAGAATCAATAAAACTTAAAACCTTTCTCATTATTATATACACTGGCCAATGAATCTGAGGGTAAAGGCACTTTCCATCAAGTCTGACCTGGCTTCATCTACAGAATCCACAATACAGGAGAGAACCAACCCTTACAGCCAAATAGGTGCATGGCAAAAGTGCAGGCACACACTTCCACTCACGCAAACACACACACACTAAATAAATAAATGTTTAAAAAACAAAAAAAGAGGGAGGGACTCTCCAGATGGCTCAGTGGTTAAAAGCACTTCCTGTCCTTCCAGAGTACCCAAGTTCCAAGTGCGGGGGGGGGGGGGGTGGCAATGCACAAATGCCTTTAATCCTAGCACTCAGAAGGTAGATCTCTGAGTTGGAGGACAGCCTGGTCTACAAAGAGTTCCAGGACAAACAGGGCTACACAGAAAAACACTGTCTCAAAATAACAACAACAAAAAATTCAGAGTACTCAAGTTTCATTCCCAGAACCCATTTTGCATCATTAACAACTACCTGTAATTCCAGATGCAGGGGCTCTGACTCCCCCTTCTGGCTCTCATAGGCACCAACAAACATTAAATACATTCACACACACATAAAACTAAATCTAATCTAAAAAGCAAAAATTACTGAAATAAAACATCTCTGACTGAGATAAGAACTAATTTATGGGGCTGGAGAGATGGTTCAGTGGTTGAGAGCACTGGCTGTTTTTCCAGAGGACCTGGGTTCAATTCTCAGCACTTACATGGCACATAAAAATAAACCATTGAAAATTTTTTAAAGAACTAATTTATTAGCCGGGCATTGGTAGTGCACACCTTTAATCCCAGCACTCGGGAGGCAGAGGCGGGCAGATCTCTGTGAGTTCCAGGGCAGCCTGGTCTACAGAGCAAGTTCCAGGACAGCCTCCAAAACAATACAGAGAGACTCTGTCTTGGAAAACCAAACCAAAAAAAAAAAAAAAAAAAAAAAACCCAACAACAACAAAATACCTAATTTACTCCTTATGGCTAGGAGAATTAAAACCTTGGAAAATATTCATAGTCAATAACACCATATATACACAAACAATTTTACATTATTCATTAAATATGAATGGTACATGGATCCTACTGTCCTTCATCCTTGTTATTTGAAAGTTGAAAAAAATCAGACTAAGGCAGACTAAGGCTGGAAAGATGCCTCAGGGAGTAACAGCTCGTGATACCAAGTCTGATGATCTGAGATTGGTCGCCAGGACCCACATGGAAGGAGAGAATCAACTTCCAAAGTTTCCCTCTGACCTCTACATGCATGCCATAGCATTTGTGTGCCCACACATGCAAACAAAATAAAAACATATACAGAAAATGTGTTTAAAAGACCTATTTCTTGCCTATTCGGAGTAAAAGAACTGATATTTAGAACCCTGTAAGGAATTCTAATTGGCAACAATACAATAAAGACAGAGGCACATCAAGTATTTTTATCTTGTCAGTACAAATTAAGTTCCATAACAAGGGGGAGGAACCCCTACCCACATTTCAAAGTCACACGTGAATTAATATAAACACGTAGCACAACACATAAAATCAGGTATTTGGATCATGTATGAATTCTACCTATGTAATCTTGAAAACCTCTTACATTCACATCTATAAAGCAAAAGCACAGACTTAGATCCATATGAAAAACTCTGGCTTTATAAACATTTGTGGTTAAATATACAGCTTAAGTTTATTTATAGCTTCATAAAATCATTGAATTACATTTTTAAAAGTCTTACACTTTTCTGCCTAATTGCCAAATATTTTTCCTTCTTCAGCCATTTGGCCCTTTAGCAGCAACTATGAAAGAATTCCTCTCAAGAGGAAGTAATGGTCCAGTGGAAGTGGCTCCAATTGCTCATCGATCTGGCTCCCAGAAAGCTATCTCAGAATATATTGGAAATGGCTCTAATACCAAGTCAAGAACTTAGGGAGTACAGCTTGAAAGTTGTAGTAATTTTGTAACTAATACACATTACTGTTGAGCTTCTTCATCTGCAGCTTTATGCTAATACCAATATGTGGGGTGATGGAAAGCAGGAATGTCAAAATATTGTTCTCATTCTGGAATCACAGCCAAAAAAATATATCAAGTTAGCAGGGGACAGATTCAGTCATCTTCTAAATGTAACAGACAGAAGGGACCTGTGGAGGAGGCTATTAGGGAAAAGGAAAAGAAGACAAGGAACCATGGCAGTTATGGTTGCTGTGTGGTGTGGGGAGGAAGATGTTGGTAACAGCTGCTATCAGCCTCACAGATTCAAAACTTACTCAGTGCTACTAAGCACAGATTGTTCACAATATAAACAGGTAACCAATTTAATGCCTATTCCAATGGAAAGCCATCATAAACAAGCTTTCAAGACCTGTATCCTTTTTTTTTTTTTTAAGTTTTTCAAGACAGGGTTTCTCTGTATTGCTTTGGAGCTTGTCCTGGAACTCTATCTGTAGACCAGACTGGCCTCAAACTCACATAGATCCACCTGCCTCTGCCTCCCAAGTGCTAGGATTAAAGGTGTGCACTATCAACACCTGGCTTTCAAGACCTGTATCTTGTGTGAGAAATATGTAAATTGTAAGAGTGTACAGCTTTTGTCTCAGTTTATGTCTCTATTTACTGGATTCATTTACAGAAGGCATATACAGGTCTCAGTGAAAGAAAAATAAGAGAAGCAACTGAAAGATCAGATAATACAGTTTATGCCAGCTACATACAAATGACGATGCACAGCTTATGAACAACTAGAGTAGAAAAGTATTTCAGATTAGGAGGGATGCTTCCTCTCTACATCAGTGAGAGTTCTCAGGACAGACTGCTTAAAACACTAATATTCATCACACTGTACATACTTCGAACAAAAGTGGTACTTTCCTGTTGTAAAGAAGAAAAAAAGGATTGCAGAGATAAATGCTACAGTTACTAACTTTTCGAAAACTACACTGACTGAATAACTCTAGAGAGGATCCAATTTAGGATGTGTTTCAATCACATGAAAGATTACTACAATGTCTCTAAATCATTTGAAGAAAGAATAGAAAGAGACAGGAAAATTATGTAACTATGGATCTTTAGAAGGGGCCCTTCTAAGCACTATAAGGGAGAAAAGGAGATAGATTAATAACTAGATTTAAAAGTAAAAAGAATGTCAGTGATAGTTATATATATTTTCTATCACAAGTACTCTACACTAAAAACTTATGCAGAACTTCAAAGACCTGTTCTTTTTTTCCTTTTTTCTTCCTTTCTTTCTTTCTTTCTTTTTCTTTTTCAGGATAGGCTTCTCCATGTAGCCCTGGTTGTCCAGGAATTTACTCTGTAGATTAGGTTGGCATCAAACATAAGTGATTGATCTGTCTCTGCCTCCCCAGTGTTGGGATTAAAGACATGAGCCATCATCACCCAGCTAAAGACTTTTTATATAGACAATATTTAATGCTAATTATTGCATTAGAAACAATGAGAAATTTCTAAAACATAAATTCACTTAAAAATAGAGATAAGACTTTTAGTAATTTTTTTGCAGGGGAGGGGCAGTTTCAAGACAGGGTTTCTCTGTTTAACAACTCTGGCTATCCTAGAACTTGCTTTGCAGACCAGGCTGGCTTCAAACTCACAGAGATCAGCCGGCTTCTGACTCCTAAGTGCTGAGATTAAAGAGTACATCACCACTACCACCCAGTTTAGTAAATGTTTTAAGGGGAAAAAAATCTACAGTTTACAAAAATAAAGCAGTAAAAGAATGGAAGACACTGCTTTAAAAAGTAGGTGGACTATGCTAGGCAGTGGTGGCACATTCCTTTAATCCTAGCACTCAGGAGGCAAAGGCACAGGCAGGCAAATCTTTGACTTCTGAGACAGCCTGGCCTACAGGGCGAGTTCCAGGATAGCCAGGACTACACAGAGAAATCCTATATGTAAAAGCAAAAACAAATAAACCAAAACCAAAAAAAATTCAGTCATCACAATTATTTTTTTCTTTTGAGATGGGGTTTTCTATATTAATAATTATGCAACCCAGGGTTTCTATATATTAATAAATATACAGCCCAGACTATCTTCAAACTCTCAATCCTACCTCTGGACAGGATTACACCACCATGTGGGATTTCTGTAATTACTTTTCTCTTACACTATACCAAAATTTGACATGTAACAGTTACTTAAAGGATGTGGAATCTAAAACTACAGGAATCAGCATTTCATGTTCATTTTTATTAAAATTTAGTTTTATCTTGCACTGTGAGTGGATCTTTAACCCTCATACATGATTTTTAGCAATGTACACATACAATAGTTTACAGCCATGTATAACTAATAAATATGCATGTGATATTCTTAAATTATATTATTTAACATCACAGAAATCTACCAGAGAAAAATACCATGAATAAAGTTTCTTCAAAAAAGAACTAGAAGGGCCGGGCGGTGGTGGCGCACGCCTTTAATCCCAGCACTCGGGAGGCAGAGGCAGGCGGATCTTTGTGCATTCGAGGCCAGGCTGGACCGATAGCCTCCGAAACAATACAGAGAAACCCTGTCTCGTAAAAACCAAAAAAACAAAAACAAAAACAAAAAAAAACTAGAAGCCGGGCGGTGGTGGCGCACACCTTTAATCCCAGCACTCGGGAGGCAGAGGCAGGCGGATCTCTGTGAGTTTGAGGCCGGGCTGGACCGACAGCCTCCAAAACAATACAGAGAAACTCTGTCTCGTAAAACCAAAAAAAAAAAGAAAGAAAGAAAGAAAAAAACTAGGAAACTTTCAAGCTTTGAGAACTCTAATTTGATCACTGGCAATAAATACTTTTAGTTGTTCTTCTTGAAGTAATGAATGCATTTTGTCAATTTCTGAAATTTTTCTGCTACATATCTGAGTAACCACAGATGGCCATTATTTCCTAATAGAATGGCATTCTATGATGAAAGCAACTTGTTGAACTTGCAACTCAATCAAACCAGCATTTTCCTTGAGATAGTGATGTTCTACATAAATTCCCATTTTGTCAGATTAAAAGGATATATACATATGATCTTGTTTGTCAACCTGACATACCTGGGAAGAAAAAACTTCCTATGAGGCATTGCCTCTATCAGACTGGCCTGTGGGAATAACTGTAGGGCATTTTCTTGGTTGATAACTGATGCAGGTGGACCCAGCCTATCGTGAGAAGTACTATCCCCATACCACCATCATCCTTAAGCAAGTGTACTTGGACTGTATTAGAAAGGTACTTGAACATGAACCCAGGAGGAGCAGTCCTCTATGGCTTCTGCTTCAAGTTCCTACACTATTTCATATTTCAGTATCTGTCCTAACTTCCCTCTAGGATGACTATAGCCTATAGGAGGAAACAAAGTATTTTCCTCCCCAAGTTACTTTTGGTCATTATCTACCCCAGTAACAGAGAAGCAAACTAGAACAATACAAACTAGAACAATCCAATATGATGGGTTGCAAATTCCAGGCAGGCAATCCTGGAATACAAATATCAAATTCCATGGTAGCCTGGCCAAAATACCAAGACCCCATCTTACAAAACAAAGCAAACATCCGATGATAGAAAAAAGGAAAACATGGGGCTGGAGTGATGGCTCAGAGATTAAGAGCACTAGCTAATCTCTGAAAGGAACCAGGTTCACTTCCCGGAACACACATAGCAGCCCACAACTGTCTGTAACTCCAGTTCCAGGTGATCTGGCACCTTTGCACAGGCATGCATGTAGGCAAAACAACAAATAAAATAAAAATACAATAAATAACTTTTTAAAAAAGGAAAACATGTCAGGCATTGGTGGCGCACGCCTTTAATCCCAGCACTCAGGAGGCAGGGGCGGGCGGATCTCTGTGAGTTCAAGACCAGCCTGGTCTACAAGAGCTAGTTCCAGGATAGCCTCTAAAGCCACAGAGAAACCCTGCCTCGAAAAACCAAAAAATAAAAAAAAAAGGGGGGGGAACATATATATACGAAAGTGCAATTTAAAGTTGAAACATAATAAAATCACTAATATTTATAGAATTAGAAAGGATATTACATGAAATTTAACATTTTTAAAAATTATAATTCATGGGGCTGAAGAGATGGCTCAGAGGTTAAGAGCACTGACTGCTCTTCCAGAGGTCCTGAGTTCAATTCCCAGCAACCACATGGTGGCTCACAATCATCTACAATTCAATCTGATGCCCTCTTCTGGCAGAACACTGTATATGTAATAAATAAATAAATAAATCTAATAAATAAATAAATAAATATTATAATTCATAGGCATAAAAAATAAAATGGTGCTAATGCCTTCATTCATGTATAATACTAGCAACATTTTTCACCACCATTTTGCAAATACCAAAACAGCAAAAAGTGGGCACTCTGAATATTATGAAGAGATTGGTGGCCTTAGGTATCATCAGAAATCTACACAGCACGTTTTAAGAAACTCTCACCTAAAACCACATTTTTAAAAACTCAAAGTCCCTATATGAAGAGGAAAGGTGTGAGGCCAACAGGAATCTGGAGCTACTTTTACTTCCAAATGAAGAATGTATAACTAGGTCCAATTTTTTTTTTATCTATAGTTACTCTCACAAAAGACTCGCTCTGAAAAAAAAATGCTTCACTGTATGTCTGCAACAGCCTAAAAACTACTGATAAATGGCACTGTAATATCTATGTGCTTTTATAAAATTATATAAGGATAACAAAACCTTTCAAAGAACTATAAGCAATTAAGGGATGCAGAGAACAGGAGAAACAGCACCCCCACCCTAGGAAGAAGCCCCCTTACTTTATGTGTTTACACATACATATATATGTAACAGTAACAAAGAGAAGGCCAGGAATGTGAGAGCATGGGAGATGACAACATAAGAGGAGTTGAAGGAAGAAAAGGGAATAGAGGGAAATGATGTAATTTTAACTTTTTAAAAATTATCAGGTTTAAAATAAAAAGTTCATTAAAAAAAAAGAATACCTTGTCAATTAGATCTCGGTTGACACAGTTGGGCAACTGCTGGAGGAAAGCATCTACTATGAGTTTGAGGTGAGATCCAGTGCTGGCTTCTTCATCTTCTTGTTCTAATATAAAATTAGTTTTGGGGTAGGTTAAAAAAATAAAGAGACTGTAAGAAAGCATCCAACCATTAAGTAATATGCAAAATGGACCATCTAGAGGATATATGTGTATGGTGTATGCACATGAATATATGCAGATGTGCATGCCTGTGCAGAGGTCAGAGGGGTGGAGGGGAGCCAGGTGTCCATTCTCTTCCTGAATCTGGAACATATTATGTCTTTTGGCTAGGCTGACACCCAGTAAGTGCCAATTATCCTATACTTGCTCCCCAGAGTACTGGGTGATAAGCATGATGAAGACAATGTCCAATTTTTTATATGGTTGCTGGGATTCAAACTCTGATCTTTATAGTTATGCAACCAGTGTTCTTTACCACTGAGCTATCTCTCCGGCCCAGAAAAAAACATTTTGTAAGGTATTTCTAGAGAGCTAAGGATATTGGAGATATCCTTAAAATCTAATATCAACTTACTATAATATTTCAGATACTAAGTATAAGCAAACTTTTACCCTGAACATATATAAAAAATTCAAAAATTCATATAGCTTTATAGTAAATCTAGATATTTTTATCTGCCTGACATTTATTTTCTCACATTCTGTAATTAATAGCTCTATCAACAAACTAAGTCTTCCCATTCTATGTGATTTTGAGGGCGGTCACTGCCAAAGCACAGCACACTATCATCCACTGGACCAACTGTATAAGCACAGCACAGAACAAAAGTCCTTCTGTGGTATTTATACATAGCCAGTGAAAGAAGCTCTTCTTTTGATGTCATTAGCTGGTATGATTTAGTCCTGAGGCATTTATTAGCAATGCCCATCCCTCTCCTTACTGATACAGAAAAACAAAATCTCCTGTATGAAACAATGAAGCAGAGAGAGAAAATAAATACTGATAGAAGGTATCCTCCTAATTAAAAGTCCTAACAAGGAGTGAGAAGATGGCTCAGCAGTTAGCACTTGCTGCTCTTCTAGAGAGTAGGAATTCAGTTCCCAGCAAGCACATTAGACAATTCACAACTGCCTATAACTCCAGCTCCAACACCCTATTCTAGCCTCTGTGGGCACATGCACACACATATGATATACATTCACATGAATACATACATGTACAAATAAATAAATAACTCTTTAAAAAAAAGAATTCTAACAAACTTAATAGTTGCTAAAGATGTTAAGCTCAGTGATATAGCACTTGCCTGGCCTTGGACTGGATTCCCTTATACTGCAAAAATAAGATATTAAAAATAAAATAAAAATATTTAGAAAACAATAAATGTACTTATTACTAAACAGAAAACAACTCAATTTAAAAGACAGGTAAAATTAACACTGACACAATGAAATTCTACTCATTTCTATCTCAACAATTTTAGGGTAACTTTCAAACATATTTATGACAAGTCTTCATAAAGACTGTAATAGAATTAAAATATTCAGGGCTGGGGAGATAAGTCAATGTAGTTAAAGTACTTAAGGTGCAATTATGAGGGTATGTGTCTGACTCCATAGAAATCTGTATGAGGCCAGGCACTGTAATACACATCTATAATCTCACTATGGGAGGAATGATGTGGGATGTACTTCTGTATGCTGCAAATATGTGTTGCTTTTATTGGATAATGAATAAAGCTGCTTTTGGCCTGATAGGGCAGAATATAGATAGGTGGGATATTCAAACAGAGGTAGAGCGACAAAGAGGGCAGAGTTAAAGAGATGCCACGTAGCCACTAGGGAAGCAAGATGTGAGGTAACAAGCCAGGAGATTTGTGACAAAATGTAGGATAATAGAAATGGGTCAATTTAATTGTGAGAGCTAGTCAGTAACATGCCTGAGCCATTGGCCAAACAACTGAAATTAATTATGCCTTAGAGTGGTTATTTGGGAACCACTGGGCTGGATGAGAAACCTCCAGTTATAGAGGATGAGAGGTGAATTCCCACAAACTCACAGGTCAGGTAGCTGGTCTAGGAGGCAGAGAACAAAAAAGATGCCCTGTCTCAAAGAAGGAAAAAAGCAAGTACCAACACTCTAGATTGTCACCTGATTTCCATATACATGGAAATCCACCACACACACACACACACACACACACACACATTCAGAACAATGCCAGCAAACTGTTGGCAAAGTATTAAGATATATCTTAATATTTTTATAATTAAAATATTTATAATATACATAATCAGTAAAGCTAATCAGTAATAGCTAATAATATTAAGTAAGAGTCTATCCTAAGTCAAATTCTACATAGTGACTGAGTAACAATATTAAAGAAGGTAATTAAAAAACCAAACTGGGACTGGAGAAATAAATGGGTTAGTGGTAAAGAACACTGTTACTCTTACAGAGAACTGGTGTTCAGTTCCCATAACCCAGAAGCTCATAACTTTCCCTCACTCTAATTCCAGGGAATCTGATTCCCTCTTCTGAATTCCATGGGTACCAGGAATACAAATGGTGCACATACATACATACATACATACACATACATACATACATACATACATACGTGCAAACACACATAGAAAATAAATTTTTAAAAATTCAGAAAACAAAAAGAAAAGATCCATTTTTTAAGCAAGAGGTTTGTGTGAAAAATAACAAAAAATAGAGACTGATGAAGTAGGCCTTTACCTTGTTCGTCAAGGAGTTTCTTTGTAAGATCTTCAGCTTCATCTCCACCTTCTAATTCCAGTGTATCATCATTAATTTCTAGATTCTCCAACTCAAGTTCCAAATCATCAGGACTTGATGCCTCCTTATTATCCTTTGGTTCTTTTGCTTCTGTTTATAAATAAAAAATAAGAAGATGTGGTATAATGGTAGAATATTTACCTCCAAGGGACCTTGGGTTCAACATAACAAAAATAATTAAAATATATAAAAACAAACAATACATTTGAATTCAAGGTCAGTTCAAAATCCTGTAGAGGGCTGGAGAGACGGCTCAGTGGTTAAGAGCACTGGCTGTTCTCCCAGAGAACCTAAATATGATTCCCAGCATCCACATGGTAGTTCACAACTGTCTGTAACAAACAGTCCCAGGGGTATAGCACCTCTTCTGTCCTCCAAGGGCACTAGGCATACATGTAGAACACAAATATATGTGTAGACAAAAATACCCAGACATTAAAAAAAAAAAAACCAAAAAACAAGCCGGGGCATTGGTGGCGCACGCCTTTAATCCCAGCACTCAGGAGGCAGAGGCAGGTGGATCTCTGTGAGTTCGAGACCAGCCTGATCTACAGAGTGGGTTCTAGGACAGGTTCCAAAACATCACAGAGAAACCCTGTCTCGAAAAGCCAAAAAAAAAAAAAAAAAAAGGAAGTTCAGCTGGAGAGATAGCTCAGAGGTTAAGAGTACTGTCTGCTCCTCCAGAGGACCTGGGTTCAATTCCAAGTAATCACATGGTGGCTTACAACCATCTGTAATGAGATCTGGCACCCTCTTCTGGCATCCAAGGAGAACAGTGTGTGCATGATAAATAAATAAATCTTAAAAAAAAAAGTCAACCCCAGCACTCAGGAGGCAGAGGCAGATGGATCTCTGTGAGTTGGAGTCAACCTGTCTACAAGGTAAGTTTCAGGACAGCCAGGGTTGTTACACAGAAAACCCTGTCTCAAAAGACCAAAAACAAACAAAAAAAACAAAAACAAATTTTTAAAATCCTACAAAAATACTAAAAATTCACAAAAATCTATATAACATCTCTAAAATTATTAATCCTGCTATAAAATATTAAAGATTCACAAAATTTGTAAAACTTCTCTAAAATTTTTTAAACCTGCTATAAAAAAATTAGATAAAATTTGACAAGTCTATATGACTTGTCTAAAAGCAGGTATATATCTGACAAATCTGAATGAAAACTAAAGAGATTTTTATAATAAAGATTGAGCTTATTGATCCATTAAAAATGGATCTTTTCTTTTTAATCCTCTGTTGTTTTCTTAATGTTTTTAAATTTTACTTTATGTGTTCGAGTGTTTGGCTTGTATGTATATATATGCACCATTTGTGTTCCCAGTACCCCACTGGAATAAGCTATCAAATTTCTTCAGTTTTCTATTTGTTCACTGGAAAGAAGAAGGGGGAAAAAAGAAGGAAGAAAAGCGAGGATAGAGGCAGGCTAGCTATCTTAAACATATCAGCATCTATGCTAAGGATAGGAGACAAAGTTCATCACAGTGCCCCCAGCTCATGTACTCTTGCTTGCTTGCTTGCTGCCTCCCCGTCTCCTCTCCTCCCCACCTTCCTCCTTCCCTCCCTCACTCTTCTCAATTTAAATTTTACTTTATGTGTATAGATGTGTTGCCTGAATGTAGGGGTCAGATACACCGAGGAACTAGAGTTAGAAATGGTTATAAATTGCTCTGTGGGTGCTGGGAATCAAACCTGGCTGGGTCTTATGGAAAAACAGCCAGTTCTCTTAACCACTGAGATCCTCTCCAGGTCCCTCTCCTTTATTTTTATATGCAGTATGATCTTTCCTGGGTTGTGCAGGAGATAACACTGAAATATGATTTGATACAAAAATTAACTTAGTAGTAATATACTAAAAAAATTAGAAAAGACCAAATGCAGAGAAGAAATAATCAGGAAAGTGGTTAAGGAAACAAATGCATCTAACAAAGGAAAATGGCTAGAAATAAATAAAATAGAACCAAACCTTATGTCAACAAAACTAGCAAAATGTTGGTATTTGTAGAAGTTGAGTTATAGGTAAATATGAGTTCATTATACTAGCCTTTCTTGTTTCCTTTAGATTAAAAAAAATCTATTAAGTGAGAGAAAGACAGAATAAGGAGAATATGTGCTTTTGTGGCTCATGCCTGTAATACTAGTACTAAGGAGACTGAGGCAGGAAGACTAGTACATGTTCAAGGCCAGTCTGGGATAATGTTCTAGGCCATCCAGGGATACAGAGAGAGATGTTGTTTCAAAAAAATAAAATTTAAGGATGTAAGTTCAAAAACTTACGCTTATGTACCCATATATTCATACATATAAATACACACAAAATAAATATTAATTACTTCTAAATGTATACTTAAACCACCCAAAATATTATCAGTTTTATGTTTTCTATCTCTAAATTCTACAATAAAGGAAAAAATATTTTATATCAAGATATTCAGTGCTATACCAAAGATGTAGGAAAGCTCTAAGAACTTTTGCTGCCTCTAAATTTAGAGGCTATACTCACTCATTTCTTTATTCAGCAATTATTTGCTGAATTGTTTGTTTCTAAACACATAACATTCTGGAGCTCATGTCAGCTGTTTCCTTGAGAATCTGCCTTTGGAAGAATGGTAAGATGGCTTAGCTGGCAAAGCACTTGCCCTGCAAGCCTAAAAACAAAGTCTGATCCCTGGAATCCACATGAAGGTAGGTAGAAAGAAAGAACAGACTCTGTAAAGTTGTCCTCTGATCTCCACACACTACTCCCAACCCCTGGCACACATTAAATATGCACAACAATAATAATAACATTTGAAAAACTAATTTACCTTTGGAATCATCTTTGTTAGCATCTTTGTTCTGACTTTTTTCATTGTCTTTAAACAAGATGGCTGGAACAAACGCTTTCAAATCAATAAGGTTTTCATAAAAATTCCGAGCATCTTCGTCTTCCCATATACCACCTTCTAAGTCATATTCTCCAGGTTTACCAGGTGTAAATATATCAATTCCAGGTCCATGCTCTATAATAAAATAAACAATGAGCAGATAACATTATTTCAGAAATAGCATGGTAATAAACATAGCACTATACGTTTTTTTAGCACTATACTTTTTATCTTCAATTTTATAGCTATTGAATCTCTATTGTTTCAACTTACTAGAATTTCTTCAATCAACAAGCACTTGAGATTACACATGATTATCTTTTTTGTTTTGTTTTCTTTTCTTTCTCGAGAGAGGGTGTAAACCCTAACTTTCCTGGGTTCCCTGGAACTGGAGTTATAGATGCTAAATATGGGTGCTAGGCATTAAACCTCACTCTTTTGGAAGAGCAGTAAGTGCTCTTAATGGCTCACCATCTTTCCAGACAGTGATCTTTTTTTCTTTTCTTTTCTTGTGTATGTGTGCGCGTGAGCGTGTGAGACAGGGTTCTCTGTGTAACCGCCCTAGGTGTCCTGGAACTCACTCTATAGACCAGGCGGGCCTCAAACTCAGAGATCTGCCTCTGCCTCCCGAGTGCCGGGATTAAAAATGTGCACCACCACTGCAAGGCCCATCTTTTTAATGTGTGTGTGTGTGTGTGTGTGTGTGTGTGTGTGTGTGCGTGCACGCGCATGCGTGCAAATGTGTGCTCCAAGTCAAAAGACAATTTTTAAGAGTTAGTTCTCTCCTCCCAACTTTATGAGGATTCTAGGAAGCAAATTCAGGATGTCAGGCTTGTGAGGCAATTACTTTTGCCCACAGAGCCATCCATCAGCTGACATGTGACAATCTTTAATATTAAGTCATAAGTGTTTAGTTAAGACCCCCAAATCAGATAAGAGCACAAGAACAATATAAACACTGAATCCAGAAGATCCTTCCTCTTAGTTTACTCCTGGACACATTGCTAAACACCAATTGATAAACAGCTGAGAAAGGAGAAGTGAAAAATAAATCTGGCAGGGCAATGGTGATGCACACCTTTAATCCCAGCACTCAGGAGGCAGAGACAGACAGATCTCTGTGAGCTCGAGACCAGCCTGGTCTACAGAGTGAGTTCCTGGACAGCTTCCAAAGACACAGAGAAAACCTGTCTTGAAACCCACCCCCTCCAAAAAAAAATAAAGAAAAGAAAAAATAAATACGTAAATCTGTCTTTTCTCCTGGGGTTATGAGGTGCTCAGGATTGAACTCAAGGCCTGGGGTGTGCTAAATCAACACTCCATCAGTAAGCTATATCCCTAGCCTCCCCTCCCCTTAGCAGAGAATGGAAAATTACGTCTGTGCTCATTCTTATCCTCCCCTTGTCCCCCTCTTACATATAACTGTAGAGTAAAAGCTCAGAACATTTAAAAAAAAAAAAGAGTAAACTTTTGACAAATGGGGGTCAATTATATTTGTTTCATGACCAAATGAAATAAGTATGTGAATAAATGAAATATATTTTATGATCATGTGTCCTAAGTGATGATATACATTTTGATAAACATGATAAACTTTAAAGGTAATAACTTTTATTACAAATGAGAGTACAATAAACCAAGAAAAATATCCCAGATATGAATTGACAATGTAAGGGTAATTATTAAAGTAATTTTAAGAACTATTATATTTCAGAGGGAGTTATACTTTATTATTATAAAGCATATGTACCTCAAGTTCCTTATTTTGTTTTTATTATTTAAATTATCATATTTAAAGTTTTGTTAATTCTTTAACTTGCTTGCTATTACTGACAAAATTGGACTTACTAACAAAAAGTTCCTAAATATAATTTAACAAATATAAAAAAAAGAAAAAAAAATTCCTAGTTCATAATTAAGAGGCCATCCATAGGCTTTATCCCTTTTGTCTTATCTCCAAACTCAAACTATAGATAACTGGGCATGTGAGGTGGCTCAGTGGGTAAAAGGCATTTGCCACACAGGTCTGATCTTCAGAACCCATGTAAGGGTGGAAAGAGAGAACCAACACAATAGAGTTCTTCTCTAATCTCCACATGCAAGCTCTTCACACACATAATAGAAATAAATACTACACACAATCATATGGATTAAAATGAACCCCACAGAAAAGTATTCACTAAACGTAATTTAGGGAAAAGAACAGCAAAACAACAAAACCCTGGCTCCTTAATGCCTCTGAACTCCTTAAAAATAATGTATTTTAACAGAGGATTACTAAGAAACTAAACCCATACACAAAAAAGGGAAAGACTGAGTTCTAGGAGCCATTTTGTAAATCATCATATCATATGAGGTGCCCACAGAAACCCTGCTCATCAGTCAGAACAAGAGCCATACTTGCAGTGGCTTCTTAGGTGCAGACTCCTGAACAATTACCACAAATAACAAACTAAGAGGATTCTAGTCCTTTAGTAGAGAGAATATTTTGAGACAAGGTCTTTCTATACAGCCCTGGCTGTCCTGAAACTCACTATGTAGACCAGGCTTGCTTTGAACCCAAAGATCTGCCTCCAAAGTGCTGGGATTAAAGGCAAATGCCACCAAACCTGGCAGGAATCTAGTTTTTTTTTTTTTAAGATTTATTTATTATGTGCATACTGCTCTGCCTGCATATCAGAAGAGAGCACTAGGTCTCCTTATAGATGTTTGTGAGTCATCATGTGGTTGCTAAGAATTGAACTCAGGACCTCTGGAAGAGCAGTCAGTGCTCTTAACCTCTGAGCCATCTCTCCAGCCCCTAGGAATCTAGTTCGTTGTAAGTATTAACACTAATTCTTGGTAGTTTCAGAAATGATGTCTAAGATACACAAATCACACCAGGTGGTGGTGACCCATGCCTTTAATCTAAGTACTCTAATCCCAGCACTCAGGAAGCAGAAGGATAGACTGAGCTTTTAGTTCAAGGCCAGCCTGGTTTATATAGTAGAGTGAATTCCAGACAGCCTGAGCTACCCAAAGAAACCCTGTCCTGAAAGAAAAAAAAAAAAAAAAAAACATAAATTGTATCAGAGAACTGATCAGTATGACAAAAATGCTATAGATATGGCAACAGTAATATTCCATGGGAGAATGTAGAAAAGTGTGTGCATGTGTTTGTGTTTGAGAAAGAGACCCATATATAATAAGACAGAAACTGATAGTGTTCAAGCAAGTAAATCAAAGAATAACAAAAAACTCTTAATCTCAGTACTAATCAGAATAAAGCTAAGAAATACACATTTATCATTTCAATCCTTTAAGATTATGAAATATCTTTGTTCCTACAAAATTCTTTCAAAGAATACATACCCCAGAAGTAACACAGTGACAAGTAGTTCCTGGAACTACTTGTAGAATTGTAGAAGCCACCCTCTGACCTGCACACACACACATAATAAAGTAAATAAATGTAAAAAAAAGTCTAGAAATATCAGAATGGCAATACTGAATTCACTTTCTTATTACACATCTGACAAAATAAATCTTTCTATAACCCCAAATGCTGCTTAAGGTAAGTCCCTATTAGACATGATCTGAGGACAACTGTAACTAAAGAATTTAAAGGAACTCATAATATGATAGGAGCAAAACAGTATTTTCTAAGTGCAGAGTCTTTTCTATCCAAGGATGTGTTTCAAGTAGTGGTAGAAACTTATTAGATTTAATACCTAATTTACAAAAAAACCAAAACAAATGAAGCTATTTATAAAGCCTAAATTTTTATTAATGTGAATTTAACAGACCTTAAAGTGCTTTTTTTTTTTAAATCATAACTTGACTAGAAAGACGGCTCAGTTAGTGAAGTACTTACTGTGCAAGCCTCCAAAACTGAGTTCAAATACCCAGTACCTACACGATGGAACACACCTGTATTCCTGAACTGGGGTGATAAAGATAGATGGGTCTCTAGGACCTGCTGACCAGTCAGTCTGACCTAACCAGTAAGTGCTAGGCCCTACAAGAAACCATCTTTAAAAGTTAAGGTAGCTGGGCATGGTAGTACATGTTTTTAACCTAGTGCTTAGAATCAAGGAGGAGCCCTGCGATTCTGAGCCCAACCAGGACTATAAATTTTTTGTTTGTTTGTTTTTGTTTTTTGAGACAAGGTTTCTCTGTGTAGCTTTGGAGGCTGTCCTAGCACTCGCTCTGTAGACGAGGCTGGCCTTGAACTCACAGAGATCCATCTGCCTCTGCCTTCTGAGTGCTGGGATTAAAGGTGTGTGCCACCAACGCCAGGCAAATTTTTTATATTTATTCATTTTATGTGCGTGTTTTGCCTGCATGTATGTTGCATGTAACACGTGCATGTGTGCTGCCTGAGGGAGTAAAACTGAAGTTAAAGATGGTTGTGAACTACCATTTGGATGCTAGGTTACCAAACCCAAACAAGTGTTTTTAACCACTGAGCCATCTCTTCAGCCCTGCAGCCAGGGTTATATAGTGATCTTTCAGAGAAAGAAAGAAGACGTAAGGAGAAGAGGAAACGAGAGAAGGAGGGAGGAAGGGGGAGAAGGAGGGAGGGAGGGAGGGAGGGAGGGAGGGAGGGAGGGAGGGAGGGAGGGAGGGAGGGAGGGAGGGAGGGAACTTGAACAAGAAAAAGACACATGACATCAACTTCTGGCCTTAGCACATATATGTACCAAACCACCCATAAATGCATAAAGCAAATACACATATACACAAACAGGTGGAAACTAAAGAAGATATCTGACATCAATCTCTGAATTCTATATACATGTACATACATACTCCTGTGTCCCTTCACATACATGTGCACATATACACCACAAAGATAAATGCACTCTCACACACATACAAAAAAAATTGATTTAAAAAGAATCATGCAAAAGGATATTGTACACTAGCAAGATGACTGGATGGGCAAATATTCTTGCTGCCAAGTTTGCTGACCTGAGCTCAACCTCAAGAACCCCTAGAGTAAAAGCAGAAAACTCCACAAAGCTGCCATTTAACACATACACACGCACACATCACTTATCACACTGAGTTGTGTCTTACCTTCTGGTGTCGGTTTGTCCTGAGGAAGGTCTGGCATATTTTCATCCAAAAGGTCTGCTAAAGATTGAGAATTTGCCAGCAGTTTCTGGTAGGACATTGCAAATTCTTCATACTGTTTATGCCTATCTTCACTTAGCTCGCCTTTAGAATGCAGAATACGCCTATAAACAATGAAATAATTTGATAAGCTTGTCAAAGCAGACATGGTCATGGGAAATGGTCCAGGAAATTTGATCTTACCACAGAAATTTAACATAATGTTCTTTGCTAACTTAGTTTTTTTTTTTAATTCATGTTCTCTGGCTATATCTGAAAACTAAAATACAACAACAATAAATCACCCAAGCAATTAAGTTTACTTAATGATTAAGAGGTATGAATTCAGAATCACCATAATATTTAACTTTACTATACCACAAAAGATTATTCAGTATTTTGTTACAAGAACAGAACTCTTTGACATATGGCTAACCATAAATATTTACTTCAAATCACTCCAAACTGGTTTTCAAAAGCAACATGCTATAAAAAGAAACAGTTATCCTTAAATCTCAACAATGATTTCATAAGAAAATATATTTAACAATTTACTGTAAAATAACTATTGCTCTTTTGTTACATTATGCTTACCTAAGACATACTGCTAGCTAAAATACATTCACAAAAGTCAGTTCTAAATATAACAGGTTCAAAGCCAGAATTGGCTATCCATAAACTTTTATGATTTAAATCAAGATTATCTTTTGCAAAAATCCATTTCTCTAATATAGCCAGTTTTCAATTTACAGTACTGGTTATTTATTCAGTGAATAAAAGTAACTGATAAGTTCACTTACTCAAGTCCAAGCTTTCATGGGGAAGCCCAAGGATATAATTCTTCCTACTTCACAAAACTACCAATAAGTCATTCTTGATTACTAATGTAAAACTATCAGAAAATAACCAACATGTACAAATCAAAATTTCTACCATATTAACATAAGCAGTTAAAACTTATACAGAAGGACATAATTTGTCCTATACTAAATACTTATATAATAATGTAATTGATATTTATAAACAATACTGTATATATAATAGAGGTTTTATAGGTTGACTAAAATTGGGCCTCATATAGCCCAGTCTGGTTTCAAACTCACTATTGTTGCCAACTCCGTGATCCTCCTGTTTCCACCCCCCAAGTGCTGGGATGTGCTATTACACCCAACTTTCAATATAGGTTTTTAAAAGCCAATTATGAATTATAAATTAAAGCATTCCCAAAAGTAAAGTTTATTGCTTAGATTTGAGCATTCTTAGAAACCAAATAAATTCTTAGTTTTTTGAGGAGTTATCCTCTTAAAAGTCACAGAAAAATAAAGTGAAAACCATACCTACACTCATTTTCCTCTGCTTACTCAGAACAGTCTCCAAACATCCCAGATTATTTGCCTACAGAAACCTTCTCTGTGTGTAACAAATACTGGCTCTACTTTTGGGGTATCAGCTGCCATTGTAAGCACATCAATGCATGGACTCACTAAAGCAATCATTTCTTTACTTCCCCAAATCCTATTAGGGTTTACAATGAAAAATTTTGGGACAAGGGCTATGAACCCTAGTATGCACAAGGTTTTGGATTCCAACAATAGGAACACCAAAAAAGAAAGTGAGGGAAGGAGAGATGGAGGGAAAAATAATTTACTATCAGATATGCTTAAAATTAAAATTTTTTGCTCATTTTCTTATGACTTAAAAAATGTATTATCAACTTCTGTTTAACCATAATTATCTAGGCTAAAAGCATTTCTCTACAAAAACCAAAACTATTGTCTTAAAAGTTTTGTGAGTCAGGCGGTGGTAGTGCATGTCTTTAATCCCAGCACTTAGGAGGCAGAGGCAGGCAGGTCTCTGAGTTCAAGGCCAGCCTGGTCTACAGAGCTAGTTCCAGGACAGCTAGGGTTATTACACAGAGAAACCTTATCTCCGAAAATAACAACAACAACAAAAAAAGTTTTCCATATTTTTTACTTTAAAGTAGTATGATAGGCAAAATAAAAGTTTCTTTTGGTAAATTCTTAGATTTTAAAGATTAAAACAAAAATATGTATATTCATGAAAGAAACTATTAACGTTACTATGAACTTATTAGAATATTTAGTCAGTTATAAGATAAATTTGGAAGTTTTTAGTTAAAACAAATAAATGATTCGAATATTCACAATGGGTTGTCAAAATGGATCAGCCAACACACTTGCTATCAAGCCTGACAACCCAACTTCTATATCTGAGACCCACAAAGTTAAAAAGAGAACTGGATGTGCACTGTAGCATGTGCACACTTATGTACATACACATATAGACACACACCTCAACACCCGAGCACATATACACAATGCACACATAAATATAGTAATAAGAATAATGTGCAAGTATCAGAGCTGATAAAATGTCAAGTTCATTCTCATTTAAGTCTTGTTAGGAGAGACAGAAATAGTTCTAACACATTTCAGTACAGCTAATGAAAATTTCTAAGCCACACTGGGGTTATCTGAATGGCTCAAAGGGTAAAGTGCTTGCCACAAAGCATGATGACCTAAGTTCAGGTCCTGGAATATACATGGTGAAAGAACAGAATCTACTTCCACAAGTTGTTCTCTGACCACACATGCACCACAGAACAATTGTGCACACACATACAATTTTAAGAAAGAAATATGTAACACTATTACAGTATTTGGAAAAAACAAAAAACAAAATGGGGGAAGCCTACAACACAATCTAGAAATGTATTTCTTTAACAAGTTTTCACCTTTTGGTCATCTGAAAAACATACATTAAAATATACAATACTAAGAATTTCTGGCACATAAGCAGTAACATGATAACCATTTTATCACAATTGAAAACAGAGCTACTCAGGACCAACTTCATATTTAAGTAGTTGATTAGGACTTTGCACGTATCAACTGAACATGATTCAGATCAATGATTAAATTTAACTCCATGTATCTAGAATCTAGTTCTTCTACAGTTCCACTGGGACCAACTTAAAACTTTAAAATTGGGGATGACCAAACACACATGTAGTGTAGACATACATGCAAACAAAACATCCATACATATAAAATAAAACAAAAACTAGGTGTGGAGAGATGGCTCAATAGTTAAGCGCATTTGTTGTTCTTCCAGAGGACAGGAGTTTGATTCCAAGTACCCATATGGTTTCTACCAGGAACTACAATCAAGAATTCTAACACCTTTTCTCGCCTCTGAGGGCGCCATACATGTATGTGGTGAAGAAACATACATGGAGGCAAAACAAACATAAAATATCTTTTAAAAAAAGCTTAAAAACTTCAGAGATGCCGGGCGTTGGTGGCTCACGCCTTTAATCCCAGCACTTGGGAGGCAGAGGCAGGCAGATCTCTGTGAGTTCGAGGCCAGCCTGATCTACAAGAGCTAGTTCCAGGACAGCCTCCAAAGCCACAGAGAAACCCTGTCTCGAAAAACCAAAACAAAAAACAAAAAACAAAAAAACCAAAACTTCAGAGATACTTAACCTTCCCTCAAATCTTAATTCTGTTTTGTTGTTTTGTTTTGGAGACAGGGTCTCAGTGATGAGGCTATAGCTCAACGGTAGAGCACTTGTCTTAACACCTGTGACAACCTACGTTCAATCTGAGTATAGAAGGAAGGGAGGGAAAGAAGGACCAGTTGGTCTCGTAGTGTGGGTCGGCCTTCAATTAAATATAATACTCAGATGGTCTGGAAATAGCAATCCCCCTGCCTCTGCATTCTGAATGCTATGAATTATAGGCATAAACCACCAAACCCAGACCATGATCAAATTCTTTAACAACTTAACATTAATTTATCTAGTAGTTTAATAATTAAATACAAATGTAGATTAAGTATTCAGTAAAAGAGTCCTAAGGAAAATAAAAACTAAAATTTGGGGATTTTTTCCAACTACATCATAAATGGAGAACTTAAGTTCTGTTACAAACAGAACCCAAAGTGGTATCTAATTGGACCACTTACCTAATATATACTTATTAAAACAGTTCACTAAAGCTACAGCACCAAATAAGACTATTATGATTTAAGCACAGAAATCAATCATCAAAAGTGTTGAGTGGGAATGGAGCTCAGTCTCTAGCTTTGATTAGGCCCTAAGTTCAGTCTCCAAAAATGAAATTAAGAAAAAACAAGACAAAAAACCAAAACCTTGCCTTTTTGTTCTTACACAGTGCTGGGGACATAACCCAGGGCTTCACGCATGATAGGCAAGCACTGTATTTTGAGCTCTACTTCAATGCCTCACCAAAATGTCTTAAACGAAGTGCATGAGAATGTTAACACTGAAAATATAAGCAAAACCAATCTAATGATAACCATGTACTATTCCAATCTTTTTCGAAACATATCTATTAACAAAGCTGAACTGAAAGCATTCTTTTCAAACCATTGTTGGAGGTCAGTAAACTTTTTCTGGAAAGAACTAGGAACTCACTATTCTAAGTTTTCTAGACCACAGGATTTTCACTGAAACTGTTCACTGCTACTGCAGCACAAGAGTAACTGCCAGGATAAAACTTTTAAGAGCAGGGAAGTGTCAATTTCATTTAATTTTCACATTTTACAAAGTATTAGTCACCTTTTAAATTTTTTTTGCCCTTCTGGAAAGATAAAAACTACCCTTACACAGGCACTAAAAACTAGTCAATGACCAAATCGGGCCAGTGGGCGACAGTGTGTCAATCTTTCAGCATGACTACAATTAGTCAAATGAATTATCACTGTTAAACAATTACTAACTCCCTTGTTTCCTTTCCATGCTTGCTCAACACGGAGGTTATAGTACCCACTCACAGATGTGAAAAGTGATGAAAACAAAACCAATCCTAAGTCTTACTATACAAAAATATTTTTTAAAAGATTTTTTGCTGCTCAAGCCTTTAATTCCAACACTTGGGAGGCAAAGGAGGGATCACCATGAGTTCAGGGCTACAAGACACTGTCTCCAAAAATACAGAAAGATAAAACCTCTTTTATCCAATAAGAGATCACCATCAAGAAACACCCTAAAAGTGGCTTTAAACTCATAGGCTCTGCCCACCTCAGCTTCCAGAGTGTTGGGATTAAAGGCACAGGCTACCACACTGTTTAGTGAAGTGTTTTTTTGTTTTGTTTTGTTTTGTTTTGTTGTTACTATTATAACACTGACAAAGTAGCATGCAGTTCATTCTTTTTTTTTTTGCCGCCCCCTCCCCCACCCACAGGGTTTCTCTGTATTGTTTTGGAGGGTGTCTTGGAACTCACTCTGTAGACCAGGCTGGCCTCGAACTCAGAGATCCGCCTGCCTCTACCTGGGATTAAAGCAGTTCATTCTTTTTTTTTTTTTTTTGGTTTTTCGAGACAGGGTTTCTCTGTGGCTTTTGGAGGCTGTCCTGGAACTCGCTTGGTAGTCCAGGCTGGTCTCGAACTCACAGAGATCCGCCTGCCTCTGCCTCCCGAGTGCTGGGATTAAAGGCGTGCGCCACCAACGCCTGGCTTAAAGCAGTTCATTCTTGAATCAAATATTAACCCATTAATGCCTCATAGTAAAAGGCATCCTTTTCTTTTCCAATTTTTCACTTTTATGATTTGACTTGTTATTCCTTTCTATTTTTTTATATATTACTTATTGGCTTTATACTGTCTTAAAAATATATATATATATATATATATATATTTTTTTGGTTTTTACGAGACAGGGTTTCTCTGTATTGTTCTGGAGGCTGTCGGTTCAGCCCAGCCTCGAACTCAGAGATCCGCCTGCCTCTGCCTCCTGAATGCTGGGATTAAAGGCGTGTGCCACCACCGCCTGGCTTAAAAAAATAAATTTTTAAAGTGAACTATGAGCGTAGTTAAGCAAAGCTGGGGTAAGACTATCAGAGTTCAATGTTCAAACATTGATGTTTAAACAGTGTAACATATCAATTTTCAAAACTCAGAAGGTTTTCCCCAAAGATCAAACTGGCAATACATTACGGGACAAAAAGCACTTTTCTACATGTGAACGCACTACATGACCCACATTTACATCAGAAGTAGAACACTATTATTTTCTCCATTTGAAGGTTAAGAATGCTGACGCACAAGTATGCGAGGTAACTTCTGACCAGCCAATCAGTCCTTACCAACTCACATGCCAACCAGAGGGGATCCTGGTTACCTTTTTGGCTAAAAAGCGGATTTAAAATAGACACCTTGATTTTGGTGACTTGTTTTTGATATGTACATTTAAGAGAGATTATAATTCAACTATGTCTAAAATACATTTTTGTTTTGTTTTTTTGTTTGTTTGTTTTTGGAGATGGGGTTTCCTTGTAGCTTTGGAGGCTGTCCAGGAACTCACTCAGACCAGGCTGGCCTTGAAGTCACAGAGATCCTCCTGCCTCTGCCTCCTGAGTGCTGGAATTAAAGGCACACACCACTATACCCCATATCTTAATAGTGTGTAAATATTACAAACTGATCAACCTGTAAGAATAGGTAAAACCCACTTGAAGGAAATTATAGAGTAAAAGCATTACTTAATTTTAAATCAGTATATTTAAGTTTCCACATCAACCAAAATAATACTACTTCTCTGATTTTATTAACAATGGGAAACTGGAGTCAGGCGTTGATGGCACACGCCTTTAATCCCAGCACTCGGGAGGCAGAGGCAGTCAGATCTCTGTGCGTTCCAGGACAGTCAAGGCTTCACAGAGAAACTCTGTATTGGCAAGAAGCGAGTTAAAATAGTATATCCACACCATCTTAGTTAAGTCTTAGTTAAGCAAACAGAGTGAGATACTACATCAAAAAATAAAGAGTTAATCAAGTATGTACTCAGGGTAAAAATTACTGCACTAGTTCAAAGTAAAGAACAACCTTACTACCTTACTAGATCATTTGAACCAGGCATAATGGTGCACGTTAGTCCTACCACTCAGAGAATAAGGCCAGTGATCTTTATTATGTGTTCTAGGCCAGTCTGGTCTCCATAGAAAGCTTGAAGCCAGCCAAGGCTACCTAGTGAGACCCTGTCTCAAACAAACAAACAAACAAACAAATAAACAGTCCATTGGAGAATCAGGCTTCAGTATAAAAAGTCCTAACAAAAAACAAATTAACAAGACAGCTAAACAGGCAAAAGCAATATTGGTCACAGAAAGAATGAATCAAACACAAATATCGTCGTAAGGATAGTGAGAGTGTCTGAAGATGATTGGAACAGTGTAGAATTGAAGACAGCTATCCTGAAAAAAGAAAGCATCTGGCAGTCAGCAAATATGCAATTGAAGACACAGGAATCAGAGACACATGTCTCATACTGGCATTAAATCACTGTAGTTTCTCTCTACTAGGATGCTATAATGCTAAACCTAAATACATAAACTCTAAAGTAACCAATAAAACCATGAAGAAGTCAATAAAACTCATCAATTGTTATATTCACAAATTCAGTTTTGATGTATTCGGTAGACCATATAAGGGAAAGAAGATTGAAAATGACAAAGCATTATATAAATCATAATTAAGAAAACTTAAATAAATGAAAACATTCAAAACCATAAAACAGAATGTTAATTGTTTCCATTTTTCTTTTTTCTTTGAGATGTGATTTTGCTATGTTGCCCAGAGAGTCTAATTCTCACCTGAGTCACTACGACTTTTCACATAGTCTGGACATCAACCTGATCCTGTACTAATATACTACTACTGTCATATACATTGTCTTTCTGGTTAAAACAATCATCTTCTGGGGCTAATCACTTACACCAGTCCTCCCCCACTGCAGGCTCAGGACAACAGAAAAAGATATGCCTCCTCACTTATTGTTGATCAGTAGAAATTCTAGACCCCTAAGCTTATAATTTAACTAGTGGTGAAGTATTTATTCAGCTAAATGAAACTGATATCACTCCTTTCTGCATATCCCAGACCTCCATCAAATCAACAGCCCCATTAAAGTTGCCCCAATGCTCACAAATTGTATAGCTTATTGTTGCCTGCTCAGTGCAGACATTAGTAATTACAGTATCAATTTAATTGGTTCCAAAAGGGTCTTTTTACCAATGACCTCAGGCACAATACATGACTCAGTTAAAATTGTAAATAGTAGCCCTCAGGAAGGGAGCCCTGTCAATGTACTTTAAAACTTAGCTAGGGACACTTTTCATAGCTAACTTCATGCACTATTTCTCAAAATTCTGACCTGAAACACCACTGCTAACGAATGACTCATTTTCTTTACAAGAGCAAGTAGCAGCAGTGACATTAACAACTTAAAATACAAAACAATGACAGCAAACCTGCTAGGAGACACACTGAAACACAGAAAAATAGTGGCAGGTCAGTTAAAGTGACAGAAACAGAAAATTTACTCCTCAACATTAATGAGTTGTTTTTTATATACCACCGGAAGAAAACATAACAACGCAAAATTCACCACCTTCTTGCCAGGTTTCTTTTAAAATCAGAAATAAAATCTATTGTAGAGTCACATTTACAGATGAGTACTTAAGACTATGCTACAGTTGAAATTTTCCTGGAATGCTAAGAAATCACCTGTAAGGAGCCCTTTTCTATAAGTTCTCTCAGTGGCATGAAGACTTTAAACATTTTAAGTATGAGCTCCATAATTAATTCTCAATTCTGAGAAACATTTGAAAATCACCTGTTTTGCCTCTCAGTATTCTGAAGCTCCCTGTGGTCCCTTTTCAGGTGTTTGGTCAAAGACGTAAAGTACTCTTTTAAAAGATTCTGGAAAGGCTGCTGCTTCTCTGGACTAATTATCTCACTAGGAGGAAAGTTCAAATTAAACTTCTCTGCAGCACTCTTGACTTTCCTTGGTATAAGTCCAGCAATATCATCTCCACAATGGCGACAGAAACTAATAACCACAGAAACATGAGTGTGGGATTCTCGATCAGCATTAATAATACTTTTTAGCTGTTCATAGATTAAGGAAAGACCTTCTTTGTCAGTGAAAATTCCCACTATTGTCAATTCTGCAATGAAACGCAAGTCAGTTCTTAGCTTGGTAATGTTAGGCGTTTTCTCCTCTTTCCTTGCTTCGAAATGTTTTTTCCACACCTGAAGAAGTGAGGGTGCGAAGTCAGCATACCGCTGGTGAAAGAGAGAGCAGAGGTGCACGGCACAGTTCACATCAGAGATTTTTAATTTTGCTTCCACAATGGAAGCTACGGCTTCTGCAATATATTTGCTTAAATTCAGGCCATTAAAATCATGAGACAAGGAGTCTCTCTGCTGTTCCGTAATCGTTTTTAGTTTCTTGACAAAAGCAGTATTTTTCTTTAAGCTTGAATCTAGGCGGCTAAAGAAATTTTCCTCTGGTCGGTTGTCTGGAGCATTTTGGTTTTTGCTTCGGAGTTCCTTTCGTAACTGATGTCGTTCCCAAGCTTCCTGGTGAAGCTGAAGGGATTCTTCTTTCTCTCTATGGAAAAGACAATACACAAATAAAAATATACATTTTGAAGCAGCAATTATAAACCACTTAAAAGTAAAAGCCAATGAAAGAGTATGATCTAAGTATAAGTACAAAAGGTACAAAAAGACTTTCCACTACTCTCTTTTTTATTTTTGTCTTGCTGTACTACAGAACCTTGGGCTTTACATATGCTGGGCAAGCATTGCACTACTGAGAAGTATTCACCTCTTTCAATACTTTCAAAGGTATCTTGTTAATGACTTAATAGCACAGTAAATTATCACACCTACTGTGGTAGAATATTTTAAATTAACTAATCCAGATTGTTAATCATTCTATCAATCTACAAGTTTAATTGATTAAGACATATGTTCAATATGTAAAATATAAAATGATATGCCTGGGAATGATACAAATTGTTTAACAGAAGCATTGGGCAAATAGAAAAACATTTACACAAGAAACATTTCAGGTAAAGAACATCCATTATAAAATATATTTAAAATGTTCTAAATTGTTAGCCGGGCGTTGGTGGCGCACGCCTTTAATCCCAGCACTCGGGAGGCAGAGGCAGGCGGATCTCTGTGAGTTCGAGACCAGCCTGGTCTATAAGAGCTAGTTCCAGGACAGCCTCCAAAGCCACAGAGAAACCCTGTCTCAAAAAACCAAAAAAAATAAAATAAAATAAAATAAAATAAAAATAAAAATGTTCTAAATTGTTAAGAACTGTTTTTCCATATTCAGCATTTATCAAATCATTGGTAAAAACCAATCTGAGTAACATAAAAATCTGCCCTTAAAAAAGAAAAGGGCCAAGCATTGGTGGTGCATGCCTTTGATTCCAGCACTCAGGAGGTAGAAGCAGGCGGATCTCTGTGAGTTCAAGGCCAGCATGGTCTACAAGAGCTAGTTCCAGAACAGCCTCCAAAGCCACAGAGAAACCCTGTCTCGAAAAACTGGGGAAAAAAAGGATGATGATCCTGGGCTGGAGAGATGGCTCAAAGTTAGGAGCACCCCGGTTCAATTCCCAGCACCCATACTGCAGCGCACAACAATCTGGAACTCCAGTACCAGAGAATTTGCTGCCCTCTTCAGACTTCCAAATACAATGTATACATGTGATGCAAAGACATACATGCTGGCAAGCACTCGTATACATAAAGTAAAAATAAAATCCAACATCAACAAAAAGAAAAAATTATGACTGAAGGGACTCGAACATGGCAAATATGGTGCCAATAATTTTTGCCTTATCTTTCTCCTCCATTTCCTTCAACTTGCTAAACTGTTAGATTACATTCCTAAAGATACATAGCCGCCAAGGTCTATTCCCTTATAAAGTCTTTTCCCTTATCTGGTCACTTTCTCCTCCTGAGGCTAACTACAAGGTCCAGCTATCAAAGTATTGAAGTATAGCAATCAAAAGTCGCCTTCTGGCTATACTAGTTAACATGCCCAAACAAAATAAACCAACTCATCTCTCTATCCAGGGGCAGTCCTTTGTCCCTAGTGACAACTACCCCTTCCCTGTTTCCCTTGTTCATCTTCCCTTCCCTTTCATCCTGTCTCCTGTTTTTTTCTCGTATTCCCTGCCCTTTGTCCCTCTGAGGCAAATAAATATCCTTTGTGCTGAGAACCTGATCTTGGGGTATCTAGTGCCAACTTCAAGGTCCTTCCAATGACTTAGAAAGTTTGGGAAGGAACCTGAAAAGAACTACTACCTGTTTAAAATCCTTTAATGAATGCAAATAAACTGAATTTTACCTAAAAGAATAGCTAAAAGCTGATACCCATTCAGAAAATAGAATACGTTTAAAGGGAAGTAATGACTTGGGGCAGGGATAGAAACAAAAGACAATTTGATTTTAGGATTTTAGAATACAGCCAGGTGATGGTGGTACAAGTCTTTAATCCCCACACCCGGGAGGCAGAGGCAGGCACATATCTGTGAGTTCAAGGCCATCCTGGTCTATAGTGAGTTCCAGGACAGCCAAAACTGTTACACAGAGAAACCCTGTCTTGAAACAAAACAAACAAAAAAGGTTTTAGAATATATGTTTTCAAATATAAATCTGCAAAAAGTAATTTTCCTCTTCCTGACATAAACACTTCTTAAATACTCTATTCTACCTCCAGGCAGAGAGTTAGGATATATTATCAGAGGCACGGCATTTGATATAGAAATCTTTCAGTCACATAAACTACAGGACTTGTAACAAAAAAAAAAAGCTTGACTCATTATGCATTTGAATTAAACAAATCAATTTCTCCTGTACTAAAAACATGGGAGTCCTTATAGACAAATAACACAATGTCTTTAGGAAAGGATTGCAGGATGTAGCTCCATGGCAAAGTGCTTATGTTTCAAGCTCTAAGGCTTTGGGTTCAAGTCCAACACCATTGAAAAATAAAATATTTTCTTGGAGAAAAGTAGGTAACTGTTGATTAGGCCAGAGTAGGATGTAGGCTAAGACTGGTTTGTTATAACATTCTATTTTTTGTAAATACTTGAAATTTTTCCAGTAAAAGATTAGGTAGTGGGGCTAGAGAGTTGACTCAGCAGTTAAGAGCACCGGCTGTCCTTCCAGAGGACCTGGGATCAGTTTCCAGAACCCACATGGTGGCTCACAACCATCCACAACTGGTTCCAGAGGCTCCAATACCCTCTTTCTGGCCTCAGCTGACACTGTGTACATAGACATATATGCAGGCAAAACACTTATACATATAAAATCTCCAAAAACAACAATAACAAAAAAATGGTTATTTTCAGTTATTTTAAAAGCACTTTGAAGCCAGGTGTGTTACGGTACACACCTTTAATCCAAGCACTTGGGAGACAGAAGCAGAAAAATAAATCTCTGAGTTGGAGGCCAGTCTGGTCTACATAGTGAGTTCCAGGACAGCCAGACCTACATACATAGTGAGACCCTGTCTCAAAAAAACAACAAAGCAAGCTAACTTTGAAGGGGCAAAGGAAAGCACTGTGAAATTCAAGTATGTTTACCAATTAAAATTTCAGCTAGATGGGTCAGCAGGTAAAAGTGCTGACTACACAAGCCTAACAACTGAGTCTGATTCAAAAAAACAAAAATTTAGTTTTAGAAGAAAAATTAATAAGCAAAAAATCCTTAAGAATGATGGTTGTGAATATTCTAAAATTGGGCACTACAACTGCCTTCCTGACCTCTCTTACTAAAAAGGAAGAAACTGAGACCAGAGAAATGTCTCAGTGGTTAAGAGGACTTGCCATTCTCCCAGAGGACCCAAGTTTGGTTCCTAGAACCCATTATCGGGTGACTCACAACCACCTCTAAGTACAGTTCCAGGGATCTGGTGCTCTCCTTTTGGCCTCCTGGGTCACCTGCACACATGATATACACTCACACAAACACATAAATAAGAAATATATATTAGTAAGTAAGTAAAGGACAGATTGAGGGATTGCAAAGTGTATTGCAAAGTACATCTTAGTTGAAGAGCACTTGCCTAACATGCAGAAGGTTCCAGGCTTAATCCCTACCACTGAGGGGCCAGGGGAAACTCCATGATAAAAGCTTTTACAAACAAAAACCCAGATTACCCTAGACCTCATAAAACATTAAAGACTACAATACTTAAAGTACCTCAAACATGCCCCTAGCTTGGAGACCTAAACAAGTTAACATCCTCCCAAACTTCAAGAAGCTGCAGGCACATTTTATCTGAAACAACCACCCACTCTCACTCCTTCACACCATAACTAAGATGTCTTACTTTAGCTGAGCAGCTGCTTCTTCTTGCTGCCGTTTGGCCTGCTCTTCCTGCTTTTTTTTCTCTTCCTCTTCGTGTTTCTTCTTTTCTTCCTCCTCCTTCTTCTTTAATTCTTCCTCTGCCTTCACCTTTTCTTCCTCTTTTTTCTTGCGTTCTTTGTCTTCTTTTTTTCTCTTATCTTCTTCAAGTTTCTTCTTTTTGTCTTCAGGGACTTTACTGACCTCCTTCTTGGCAGAGATCTTGAGATCGTCTTTTGGTTTCTCCTTGCTGCTCACTGGCCGCCTTTCACTGCAGTCTTTCTCCTTGTTGTTTAGTAAAGATTCTTTTTCTTCCATACTTGCTGACTTTTTACGCTCAGCTGGCATTATGTGACCCAAGACAATCTGTGAGAGTAAAAGAATGTCAGTACTGTGAGTAGAGTAGCTTTTACTTAATGATATGACATTATATTTTAAACAAAACATATGAAGTTTGGCAACCATGAAATTATAAAATATATTCAAAGTAATATTGCTGTGATGAAAATGTCTTGGGGACTAGGGGTGTACTGGTGGTAAAGAACTTGCCTAGCATGCACAAGACTCAATCTGCAGCACCGCTAAAAAATTGTTGGTTTCATTCCATGTTTTATCATTATAGTTATTCCTATATCTAAATATTTTTGTTTGGTTTTGTTTTTACTTTTTTTTTTTTTTTTTTGGTTTTTCGAGACAGGGTTTCTCTGTATTGTTTTAGAGGCTGTCCTGGAACAAGCTCTTGTAGATCAGGCTGACCTCGAACTCAGAGATCCGCCTGCCTCTGCCTCCCGAGTGCTGGGATTAAAGGTGTGCGCCACCAACGCCCGGCTTTGTTTTTAATTTTTTTTTTTTTTTTTTTTTTTTTTGGTTTTTCAAGACAGGGTTTCTCTGTGGCTTTGGAGGCTGTCCTGGAACTCGCTTGGTAGTCCAGGCTGGTCTCGAACTCACAGAGATCCGCCTGCCTCTGCCTCCCCAGTGCTGGGATTAAAGGCGTGTGCCACCAACGCCCGGCTTTGTTTTTACTTTTTAATTAAGAAAATACTCAAGCATAAAAGTGGGTTGGGCATGGTGGTGCACACTTTTATCTCAGCATTTGGGAAGCAGAAGTAGGCAGATCTCCATGAATTTTGGGCCAGCTTGGTCTCTATATCAAGTTCCACGCTCGAGAGACCCAATCTCAAAAAAGAAAGCATACCAAAAGAGTGGCAGCACAGCATTTGGAACATCTAGACATATTATCAGCTCCAACCACAATGAACTCCAAAACAATTCATCACTGAAACTGGAAACATCATGAATAAGTTTTAAACCAAGTTTTTTACGTGTTAAGAGCAGTGCCCAGAGGCCAAGGCAGGAGACTGCCCTAGTTAAGAGGTCAGCCTGGCCGGGCATTGATGGCGCACACCTTTAATCCCAGCACTGACAGAGGCAGGCGGATCTCTGTAAGTTCCAGACCAGCCTGGACTACCAAGCGAGTTCCAGGACAGCCTCCAAAACCACAGAGAAACCCTGTCTCGAAAAACCAAAAAAAGAAAAAAAAAAAAAGAGGTCAGCCTGTATTATATAGTGAGTTGCACAGCAGTTTTGGCTATATGGTTAAGTCCTTAACTAAAAAACAAAAAAAAAACAGATAGGCTGGCAAGGTGGCCATGGGTAATGGTGCTTGCTACCAAATCTGATATCCAGGAACTCACATGGTAGAAGGAGAGAACCAATTCTTACAAGTTGACATCTGACCTCCTCATATGCTAATAAGTAAATAATTTTTTGAAGTTTTTTTAAAAATGATTTCCTTATTTTTATTTTATGTGCATTGGTGTCTGACCTGCATGTATGTCTGTGTGAGCATGATGAATTACAGACAGTTGTGAGCTGCTATGTGTGTGCTGGGAATTGAACCCAGGTCCCAGTGCCATCTTTCCAGCCCCAATTTTTTTTTAAGTTTTTAAAGGAATAAGAAACTAAGTATTGGGGCTGGAAAGATGGCTCAGCGGTTAAGAGCACTGGCTGGTCTTCCAAAGGTCCTGAGTTCAATTCCCAGCAACCACATGGTGGCTCACAATCATTTGTAATGAGATCTGGTGCAGGTATACTTGCAGGCAGAACACTGTATACACAAATAAATAAATAAAAAAAAAAAAAAGAAAGAAACTAAGCATTGGAGATGCTGCTCAGTGGAAAAATGCTATGCTTGTTTTAGGCCCTGAATTTGATCCTTGGCACAATGAAACAAGCAAGTAAGTTTGTCTTTCACTCTGATCATAGCTCAAGGAGAGAATGCTATCTAGCATGTGACCTGGTTCAATTCTCAGCAACCCCCCAGAACAAAGGAAAGATACTATTGTACTATTTTATACAATATTCATGGGATGTGTTTACACAAGAGAATAATTACAAAGCAAAAACTCTTGCTACCTACAAAACAATGGAAGAGTCGCAGATTTTACCCCATTATTATAATATTTTTTTTAATTTATTGCAATATTCTGCCTGCATGCATGTCAGCCAGAAGAGGGTGCCAGATCTCATTACAGATGGTTGTGAGCCACCATGTGGTTACTGGGAATTGAACTCAGGACCTCTGGAAAAGCAGTCAGTGCTCTTAACCTCTGAGCCATCTCTCCAGTCCCAGCCATTCCTATAATCTTACCAAGCTTTTAAAATAAATTTATTATCTCAAATTAGATCAGGCTTTTGATCTCATTAGTAAAAGGCAATATTTATCAACACAATGATTAATAAATCTGTATATTCTGTTCTGGTATTTTTTGGTTTTTGTCTGTTTAGCAGTGATGGAAGTGAAACCCCAGCTTTCTGCCCACAAGGTAAGCACTCTAACACTGAACTGTATCCCCAGCCTACAAGATAATTCACTTTTTGAGGAACTAGAAGGTTATTCCATATCCCTGAAGTAGCTAGCACCTCTATGCCTCCCATCTAATAAATGCAACAGTCCCTCCTCAGACAGGACAACAAAAACTACTCTAGATATTAATAACTGCTCCTGAGGGACATAGTATCACTGGCTGAAGAACTACTGCACTAAGGTACTTCAAGATAAAATCTGTAATTCAGTTCCTCAGGACCACCATATTTCAACTCTTTAGCTCCCCATGCCTAGTGGCTACCTAACAAAATAGTACAGATACTGAACATTTCCACCATCATAGAAAGTGCTATTTGGACAGCACTAAACAAGCTCACATCCTTAACTGGCAACTACAAATACTGGAAGAAAACAAACAAACAAACAAACCTGTATATCTCATCAAAACACAGGAGTTTTCTAAAAACATATTTTTCTACCCAGAACTAGTTATCTCATATAATTTTCAGGCAATATTTTTATGTTCTAATTTCTAAATAGTCTACACGTTTCCTATAAGAAAACCACAATTTAATTTATAAAGTAGAAAATTACTTAAACTTCTTGGTGTCTTAGTAAAAATTAAGGATATACATAGTATTCTTAAATATTTGCAACTATAGCATTTAAATTCTAGCAAGAAACCCCAGGTTAATAACTAAAACATTTGCAATAATAAAGTATAAATAAAAAGGAATTTACTTGAACACGATAAAAAATTTTCCCAGAAAGGCAACCCAGACCAGAATTCTGGAAGTATATAGCTTAGTGGTCATGGTCTTCACCTCCTTCAGCCTCCCCCTTTTGCCTTTTCCTTTCCTGTTCTCCAGTATATACCCACCTTTAATGTGAAAATGCCACACTCTAAAATTAACTTTCAAACAGTTTACCACTAACAGCTAGTCAAGGGTACCACACTAAACATTTTATGTACATTCTCACTTAATACTAAAATCTTTATGAGGTGGGTATTGTTTTCCCTATTTTATAAATGAGTAAACTGAGACTTAACCAAGTAACTTGACCAAGGCCTCCACAGCTGGTGATAGAACTGGAATGTGAACCAACAGACTTAACCAAAGTTAAGAACCCTGAGAGTACCACACAGTGAAATGGAAGACTTGATCACAGACACTTGACTATGACAAATCATAGAATTGTGAATCTCAGTAGAGGTCTCTGATAATGGCTAAGCACTTGCTACATACTGATTTTAACTTATTAGCACACTCTAGCTGAAAGTACAGAGACAACATAATGTCTAAGGTAATAACACAATTTTACTTAAGGGTATTAATCATTCAATACAACAAAATTTTATGAAATTTGAATTTTGTGATTTGAAGTATAAACAAGATATTTCAAGGATTACAAGAGCACACAATTCTGAGGCAACAAAAACAAGGACATCAGAATTTATGGCTAAGGTGATACTTACAAATTATATCTTAAATTCTTCTAATGCATCAACACACTCACTTTTTATCTAACAAACCCATGAAAGGTCATCATTTATAAGCTCAACAAGGTCCCAAATGTTCATGACTTTCCAATTGTCATTTAAAAGGAAGTAACTACTATACTAATAGATAGCAATAGTCAAAGAGAAACTGAGACAAATCCTGTTTCAGAAGATGATAAAACAGACTCCCACTAAGATCTGTAAGTCTTGGTGTCAGAACTAAATTTTTTTTGGGGTGGGGGGAGGTTCGAGACAGGGTTTCTCTGTGACTTTGGAGGCTGTCCTGGAACTAGCTCTTGTAGACCAGGCTGGTCTCGAATGCACAGAGATATGCCTGCCTCTGCCTCCCAAGAGTGCTAGGATTAAAGGTGTGTGCGCCACCACTGCAAGGCTCATAACTAAATTTCAACTAACAAATTTGTAAGAAAAAGTGCAGGCAACAATGCAACTTGTAAAAACAACCGTTTTCAAGTCAGAGTTCAGGTTTGCATCCCAACTCTGTACCTTACTAGTTATGCAAATCAGGCAACTTAACTACTCTGTTTATTCTAATTATTTGTCAATGAAATGGAACTATTGCTATCTATTTTAAAGAGTTACTAAAGTTATACCACAGTGGCTACCATAAAGTCATTGAATACATGTGAATTCTCTTTCACACCTAACCCTGAAAAGGCCATTGCAAGATGAGAGATCCTTAGAATTGGAAGGACTGTCGGATTTTACCCACTGCAAGCTTCAGCTTTTACACTGAGTGTCAAAGGCAGTGTGATCTGCCCAAGACTGACCAACAGCATCAGTGGCTATCCAGCTCTCTCTCTCCCACAAAAATCAAATAAACTAGAGAACAAACACGAATCTGATGAACACACATTGTATCTTGCCAATTTAAAAAAATTAAACAGCTCATATTTTAAAAAATACTAAATTCTTACTTTAATAATTCCAATAATAGCTAAGTAATTCACCTAAAGTACTCCCAAATTTCCCATGTAATATTCTATGAAAGTATAAGTGGTCTTGAAATTGAAATATGAGTAACTCTTACAAACTATTTTGCTGAATACAATTTTATTCAGACAGCCCTCAAAAGTAAAGTATGGTTCAAACCACCTTTCTAGTTCCCCAAATAGTACCCTGACACTGGTCTGTATTATTTTATTTGGTTTTCTAAATATATTCTAAACTTCCAAAAGAAAGTAAAAATTATTTTACTAGTAAACAGATTCCAGTGCAGTGTGCTAGAGAGGACAGGGAATGGAGATGTTTCCCTACTAAAGCTATAACTTCACTAAGTACCATATGGTCTAAGTATGAAATCACAATTAGACTGTTCTGAAAATACTACAGAGTAAGAGAATGCTGGTTTACCTTTCAAGTCTGTGTTTTGAACTCAAAATGTTCTAAAGGTATCAGCACAGAGATATCTTCCAGCCTCTGACTTTATTCTTTTACAAAGTCCTTATATATGTGAGACTCATTCAAATTTTTCAGAAATTTCACCACAGCTCAAAAACGGCTTTCCTGTTGATCTGTACGACTTTTATGACCACCTAAAAACTATGACAAATGAGAAGGGTCAGTGACAGTCTTACTTTCGTCCAATGTGTCAGTCACCTCATTTAAGACAGCAGGACTAGTCGCTACCATGTGCACCCCCAAACCTGTAAGCAGCCTCTGCTTGGCTCACCAGATCAAACATCATGTGATCGCCTCCTTAGTTCAACAGTACTAGTAAGAGGGTACTGAAAGTCTTGGGGAAGAATCAACCAGCCTACCTGATTAAAAGGAAGTAAATCCCAACAGGTCCACCATCCGCAGGTCCACCCCAAGCCTCTTCCCTGCACACGCACCTCCCACAAACCCCCGCTGTGGTTCGGTGTCCCACCACGGACACAGTTCCCGGCCACAACTCCCATTCCTCGGGGGCATCATCCCAGCCCTAACCCTAACTTCCAGCCCCACACTCCTCAGCACCGAAGCCGCTCGGGTTCGTCTGGCTACTCTCCGTTGCCCCACTTCCTCGTCCAAGCTTCCCTCCAGAGTCCGGAGCTCGCCCCAGCCTCTCCTCGTACTCCTCCACGCCCCCGAAAACCTTCCCCCTCCACAGCAGGCTCCCCCGCCGCCAGCCCCGAGGCCCGGCCCAGGCATGTGGGGCAGGCATCTCTTCTGCCGCCCCTCACGCCAGCCTCGGCCGGGCCGAGAGATCCCCACATTGACCAGCCCCTCCGGGAGAGGGGTCTGAGGAGAACGACGTCCGAGCCGCTCGTCCCTCCACTGCTCGCCGCCCCCGGAGAGCTGGAGTGCCGAGTCGCCTCTCGGGTCCCTCAGGGAGTAGGAGTCCAGGCCGGTCCCCCTCGCCGCCAGATCTTCCCCCTCGCTGGAGCTGAGGGGAAGGAGGTTCCCTGGGACTCACCTAGAGCCTGTTGTCAACATTAGCCCCGGGTTTCCCAGCACCAACTCCAGCGCTCGGGCTCTCCCCTCCCCTCCCCCCACCTATCTCGCAGCCGAGGGCCCGCCTTCCCTCAGCTCCCCCTCCTCCCTCCGCCCGTCGGCCCTCCCGCCCGCCACTCACCAACGCGGTCCGGCTGCCAGGGGGGCGGGGCGGAGGGTGGGGAAAAGGAACAGGCTGCCCGCACTATTGCCCAACCAAAACTGACCCTCGCCGCCAGTCCTCGCTCCGTGTTGAGACCCTCATTTTGTCTCTGAAGTGATCTACATATGCAAAATCTCAAATGTATGCTACTCGCTTCAGTGACTTGTTCAAATTCCCCTATCTGTGGATTTTTTATGAAGGCAATGAATAGGGCACCTGCTTCCAGCGCATCCAACCAGGGCCTCAGCGGAGGGAGGAGTGTTCCAAGGACCGGGGGCGGGAAGTGGATTGGTCGTCAGGAAAGGGAAAGTGCCTGAATTGGAGATGCGCAGGCGCAAACACTTGGTGCGGGGAGGGGAGGGGGGAGCCGGAATGAGGCGGGGCGGAACTGAAGGAGGCGAAGGAGAGTGGTGGGATAGTAGAATTACGGAGCGCTATCGAGGACAAGTTTGGTCACTTGACTCGCGGAGGAGTTTCCTGATGCTAACTTAAGGGAGAGGTTCAAGGAGGCAAAGTTTGATTGTACTAATACCGAAGAATTGAAGATCTAAGAAACTGAA
This sequence comes from Mesocricetus auratus, assembly GCF_017639785.1. NCBI lineage: Eukaryota > Metazoa > Chordata > Mammalia > Rodentia > Cricetidae > Mesocricetus > Mesocricetus auratus. The sequence goes on along the minus strand of NW_024429196.1, from coordinate 23,870,651 downwards.
AACTGGAGAAACAAAAGAATATGGTTGGTGAGGAAGGTAGAGGTTGCTTAGGAATAATACTAGACTGAAAGTCTCGTGGGGGACTTTCCAGAATCAGTTTCGGTTGTTGGACCTGAAAAACAACTAGAATGGAGAGCAATCAAAGCTTATCACATATGGTTCTTCTAGAAAGTCCTCTATTGTAAGCATTTTAATTTTTACAATGAAATGAAATCACCCTTTTTTAAAAGGATGGGATTACGAACTTGAACCAAGTAGACTTTGAAATGCGCTGTCAGCTGCTCGACCTGCTGTTTTTCTAAGTGGATGTAATTGTGCGTCTGACCTCCGAGTTTTGTTGAAATTGTGAATCTGCCAGGATGTGCATATGGTTCCGCTCTGGCTGGCCCGTAACCAAAGGAACAAAGGTGCTGAACAAACCTGTACTCTTGCTTTACAAGAGGAGCCCACACGATGATCCACCATCCCAACTACTTGAGATGTCTAGACTCCTTTTTATTCAGCCTTTGCCCGTTAGATTGGTCCTTTCTTTTTTCTTTACCCCCTTTTGTTATTGTTAAGTAAATCCTCGTTCAAGTTATGCACTTCCTGTGTTAATTTTGTTCTTGTTTCGAACAACCACTAAGTCAATCACACGAAGAGTACCAAAGTAGAGAAAGATAAATACTGCCATTCTGTACCGTTGATAAGTAAGAGTTTTTTTTTCCTGTGACACCACACAAATGAGGACAACTTACATTTCCCCACTTTCCTTTTCTTATTTTTGTCTCACTGTTTTATCCTGCTCCAGATCTGGGTCACATCTGTAATACCGCCACAACAGGAGGATTGACACAAGTTAGGGGCCAACCCTGCACACGTAGCAAAATCCTATCTCAAAACGAAGAATTTATTTCTTGGGCCTGAGGGATATAGCTTAGAGCATTGCCTTAAGTTGCCTGAAGCTCTGGATTCCAACTCAGGATCCCACTTTAAAGCAGAAGAAAAGGAAGCTGGGGACATTGCTCATCAGTTACAATCACTTGTTGCTCTTGCAGAGGTCTGGGTTCAGTTCTTAGCACTCACAAGGTGGCTCCATCTCCAGCTGACCCCCTCTTCTGGCCCCATCCAGGCACACATAAAGTAAACATTTTAAAGACTTTTAAGAAAAGGAAGGAAAAAGAAAAGATTTAACCCTGTGTTAATGAACAAGTTCTCATCCTAAACAAGTCAACCCATGTCTTGTTAATAGGTGCTATTATGAAACCTTGTAAACACGGGGATGAAAAGAGAAGAGCTAAGATACAGCTCAGTGGTAGAGTATTTGTTTAGCATGCAGACAGTCCTGGGTTTGCTCCCCAGCATTAAATCACAGTATTTTAATACACTAAAGCCTGACTTACCCACCTAGATATAATTAAGAGGACAGTTGAAACCCGGGAAGGGATTCTGCCTAAGAGATGAAAATTTAACATGGATGCTGCTACATATACAGCACGGTTTCATCCATTTCAAGCCTGTGTTAAGTTCAACAGAAATTGGAAATATTTCACCTACCTAACCTGTTAAACATTCTAACTCAGCAGCACAATATGCTTAGAATATTAGTTGTTAACTCTCATGAGCACTGAGACATTAGCAATTGGGAATTGCAGCTGCCTAGCGTCCAGGCTAAAGTTTGCTATCTTCAGGAGGAAAAAAATTCAAAATGTGAGTTTGTAAGTTTACTTTTGTACCACCATAAAGTCAAAAATCCTTAATTGAACCATAGTTACATTGAGGACCATCTTCAATCATAAAAATGGGTAAGATTGCCAAAGAAAATAACAAGAAGTAGAAAGCTCAGGACTAATCCCAGAGAAACTTCTAAATATATAAAAGATAGGTCTGTAAATGGTAGATGAAGGAGAAAAAGGGAAACCAGTAAGTGCTGGTGTCATGAAAGGCAGAGGAAGAGATGTTTAGGGAAGGAAAGCAAGTAACTGTCGGTGCCACTGAAAAAAATGAATATGATGATGAGAAAAGGGTTCATTTCAAGAACCATATTGGCCTGGCATACGGCAGGTTAATAAAATATTAAGATCATTGAAGATTAATTTGCAGAGAATATGTTATAATGAAAATGATACAAACAGGAGAGATATCTGATGATATAGAAGAGAGCAAAAAGGCTGGGCGTTGGTGGCGCATTCCTTTAATCCCAGCTCTCGGGAGGCAGAGGCAGGCGGATCTCTGTGAGTTCAAGGCTGGGCTGGACTGACAGCCTCCAAAACAATACAGAGAAACCCTGTCTCGTAAAACCAAAAAACAAAAACAAAAAACAAAAGAACAAACAAACAAAAAAACTAGGAATCCGTGCCAAGAAAACGAACTTCCAGAAGATTGAAATGAAAGGGCAGGGTGGGGAGGAAAAGTTTTCTCAGCTATCATAGCTAGTAATGGCAGAGGTTTGTGAGTGTAATCTGTCCTAATTTCTAGTATCATTTCATTTTGTGCCACAGAATAACCAGTCAGTGTATCCTCTGGGGAAGCAGATGGTAAGGTGAGAGAGTCAATTCTCTGCCATCTAATGGTTCTTCACTATTGAACTTTCTAGCTCTATTTCTAGGTCCCTAATGTGGGCTATCAGTGATTAAATAGTCCACACATAATTCAGAACTTACATTCCCAAAGCAACTGAATACTGGTCTGTTTCACACTTACCTTTGTGTGTGTGTGTGTGTGTGTGTGTGTGTGTGTGTGTGTGCGTGCGCGCGCCCTCGTGGGACATTTTGTTTATCACAAAGTGATGTGCTAAGGCTTGGGCTAATGTCAACATATGTACAGAACTGAATAAAGTGGATCTCTCAGAAGTTCGCCTTAAAAGGGGAGATAGGAAGATAAACAAGGATGTTACATACAAGGAAGTGTTCAGTGCTGGTTCTGGAAGGGAGTGGAGATGGGCCTTGGGATGCGGGGAGATAAGGAAGCCCTTGGTGTGGTCATGTCCAGGCAGATGTCTGCCAGGCTTATGGGTGCTGTTCCAAGACGGTCGGCTGCAGAGAGCCACTCTAGCCTCAGAAAGAGAGCAAGCTGGGCTCAGAGCACAGTACCTGCTGCCTCTGACCAGGGTCTAAAGAAGTGAACCTTAACAAGTCCTGGCTACACGTCTGTCTTAGGGTATCCTGGTGTAGCTGTACAGAACTCACTCTTTAATGAACGTGCACTGGGCCCGGAGAAATGACTCAGGGGTTAAGAACACTCATTGGCTGCTCCTTCAGAGGACCTAGGTTTCATTCCCAGCATCCTCTTGGTAGTTCTCTTCCAGAGGATCTAATGTGACCTCACAAGAAAATGCATGCCGGCTAAACACCCATACACATAAAATAAAGATGAGTATGCACAGAGATCACCAGGAGTTTGACCCCTAGTGGCCCATACCTGTCTCGCTCCCAAACTCCAACCCCCACCCCCACCCCCTGTAACATGACTCGGAAACACTGCCTGGCTGTCTGTGGAGGAACTCTTTCCCTCCCCTCAAATGCCTGTGTGTCGTTTCTCTACTGTAGGCCTGACTGTCCTGGAACTTGCTCTATAGACCAAACTAGCCTTGAACTTAGAGATTGTCTTGCCTTAGGCAGTGTCACCATGCCTTGCTTCAGAATATTTAATAGACCCTACTTCTGCCTTTTTCTGTGTTGGTGAGTTCTTTCACAGCCTGCTCGTTACCAGCTTGTCAACACCATCTCTAGCAGGCAGCCTCCTGAGAGTTAAACACTCTCCTTGCAGTCTTGGAAAGAGTATCGCTTCACAAAGTATACTACAAATGAGATTTTTACAACTATCACAATCAGCCGGATGTTGGTGGTGCATGCCTTTAATCCCAGCACTCGGGAGGCAGAGGCAGGCAGATCTCTGTGAGTTCGAGGCCAGCCTGGTCTACAGAGTGAGTGCCAGGATAGGCTCCAGAGCTACACATAAAAACCCTGTGTCAAAAAACAAAAACAAACAAACAAAAAGACCCAAGCAACAACTATTTTAGTCTTAGCTGGGCCTGTTACACACACACCTGTAGTCCTCTGTATGGGCTGCAGAGACTTCATGACTCTTAGAAGAGGCCCAGCCATTGTACTAGCCTATGAAAATCTGAGACAATCTAGGTTTGTCGTTTCAAGGCTCTAAATTGTGGGGTAATTGGTAAGTAAAAACAATGGTGCCAGGCGGTGGTGGCGCACGCCTTTAATCCCAGCACTCAGGAGGCAGAGGCAGGCGGATCTCTGTGAGTTCGAGGCCGGGCTGGACCGACAACCTCCAAAACAATACAGAGAAACCCTGTCTCATAAAACCAAAAAAAAAAACAAAAACAAAAAACAAAAAACAAAAAACAAAAAAAACCCAATGGTAATAATTGTTATTTAATGTATCATATACATATATTTATATCCATGTGTTTTATAGGTATGATGTACTTCTGAAGTAAGTGCATACCATTTTATATAGCCTTGGCATCCTGAGTTTAACTTCTTCATAGTAGAAGCAGCACTCAGTCACCCTTGCCTGAGTCCATTGTAGACTCCACCAGAATGGAGCCAGCTGGTCTCTAGAGATAAAACCTCTGAGACATCTCTTGCGGCTCCCTGGCTGGAGTCCCTGCTTTCCCACCACTTCTGTTTAAAGGGACTGTTCGCCATTTGTCCAAGAAATCCAAGCAGCCATGCCTCAGTTACAGCATGATCTGGAACATGTCTGGCTGCTTTGTTTTTTTTACTTTGGTTTTGTTGCTATTTTGTGACAAAGTCTTGCCATGTAACCCAGCCTGGCCTCAACTTCGCCATTCTTAACTGTGCATTACCAAACCCGGGTGCCTATTTGCTTTAAACCCACCAAACTGAAGCTCCTTCAGGAAAAACAATTGGATAGTGCCCTAGACCCCACTGCTTATTCTCTGAGTATTTTGTAGTTTTCTTTAGGCCCATGGACAAGGACTAACAAATGGGATTGCATCAGATTGAAAAGGATCTGAAGAATGAAGGAAACAGTTACCAGTGGGAAGAGACAGCCAACAGAATGGGAGGAAAATCTATGTCAGCTATTCATCAGACATGGGATAACTAAAAAATCAAACATGAAAACAACAAATTATCCAGCCAACAATTAGCATATAAATAAAACATATAAAAAAAGAAGTATAGATGTCTAATAAATACATTTAAAAGTGCTCAGGATCTTTAGGCATACCTGGGTCAGAATGGCTGATACATTGGTATCAAGGAAATAGATAACAAAAACCAGACAAGGTATCACACTAGCATTTAGGAAGTAGCCTGCTTGAACTATAGAGTAAGACTTTGTTTCAAAACGCTACCAGTGAAAAAGAAAGAAAAAAGAAAATGCTAAACATTGGCAAGGATGGAAAAGACAGGGACCTTTATACACTGTTAGGAGAAATGTAAATTATTGTAACCACTATGGAAATGAGTATATGAGTATGGAGGTTTGTAATGGCTTGAATGAGAATAACCATCATAGGCTCTTGTGTTTGAATATTTGATCCCTAGTTGGTGGGCTATTTTAGAAGGTAGGAAGGTATGGCCTTATTAGAGGATGTGTGCCACTGGGGTGGCATTTGAGAGTTCAAAAGCCCATGCCGCTGCCAGACACAGCAAGACCCAAATTAAATGTTTGCTTTTATGACTTGCCTTGGTTGTGGTGTCTCTCCACAGTGATATAACAGTAATTAAGGGTTCCCTAACAAACAAACCCTAAGAATAAACTACTGCAAGATCCACTTGTAGCATTCCTGGATATAAACCTGAAAGTATAGTTGAGATTATAGCAGAGATACTTGAACTATTGGCACTGTGTTCACTGAGGCAGCATGTCCAATAGCCAAGCTATATAATCAGCCTATGAAGTATTGAGTGAATGAAGTTATTAAAACACACACATAACACACATGAGACAGACAGACAGAGACAGACAGACAGACAGACAGAATTCAGTCATGAAGAATGAAGTCATGTCATTTATGAGGAAAATAGAAACTATCATGTGTCCTAGCCATTGTTCTATTGCTGTGAGGAGACACCATGAACTGAAACTTTTATAAAGGAAAGCATTTGATTGGGTCTTGCTTACAGTTTAAAGGTTTAGTCCATTATCCTTATGGAGCATGGCAGAAATGGTAGCTGAGAGTTCTGCATCTGGGTCAGCAGGCAGTAGGAAGACAGACACTGGGCCTGGCTTGAGCTTTTGAGACCCCTAAAGCCCACCCCCAGTGACAACTTCCTGCAACAAGGCCACATTCACTCCAACAAAGCCACTTTCTCATCCCTGTCAAGTCAGAGCCACTCCTTAGTGACCAAGTATTCAAATCTGTGAGCTTATAGGGCCATTCCTATCAAATCACCACATCAAGTTAAGCAAAGTAGGCCACACTCAGAAGAAAAAAACACTTCCTTTTTTCCCTTATATGTAGATTCTAGAGAGATGGCTCAACAGTTAAGTGCACTGCCTGCCCTTCCAGAGGACCTGGCATTAATTCCCATCACCCACAAGGCAGCTCACAATCGTCTGTTGCTCCAGTTCCCAAGATGCTAATGCCTTCTTGGTTCTCCGAAGTCACTGCTTGCAAATGATGCACAGATGTATACAGGCAAAACACCCACAGACATAAAAGCATTATAAAAACCATGAAAAATGCACCTGCTGGTGGCGGTGCACACCTTTAATCCCAGCACTTGGGAAGCAGAGGCAGAGGTGGATCTTTGTGAGTTCGAGGCCAGCCTGGGCTAGAGAAGAAGTTCCAAGAGAGCCAGAGCTACACTGAGAAAGCCTATCTTGAAAAACCAAAAGAAAGAAACAGAAAGTGAGAAAGTAAGGTAGGGATGGAGGTAGGGAGGGAGGGAGGGAAGGGAGGAGGGAGGGAGGGAAAGCCTAAGGAAGGTTCTAGGAGGGAAGAAAGGTGCCAAAGGGGAGGGGCAGAAGAGTAAGGAAGGATGATCATTGAGAACAAAGTATGAATGAAAATACAGCAATGAAACCCATCAGTTTGTAGGCTAACTTTAAAAAATGGTGAAATTGAGTTTTCTTCTTTCCAAATCCTTTCTTTTTGCATCCCCCCCTCTTTTGTTTTTTGTTTGGTTGGTTTTTGTCCTTTCTATAAGGAAAACTACATTGCTGTACTCTGGAGCTTCCAGCATAGTGTGAATTTTAAGGCGGGAGACTTCGGGATGTACGTATAGTTCTACTTTAGTAACAGAAAGCTGGTCCTGTGTGGCTACCAGCCTTGCACAGTGTCCAGATCCAGAAGGCCTTTGGCCCGGGAAACACCCCAGACCAGCCTGGATATTGGGCGTTGCTACGCCTCAGGTTCCAGTCTCTGATTGGCTCTGACAGGTCGACCCTTGACCAATTAGACCCGGGGGCGTTGTCCTGGGGGCGGGTCCTCAGGCTCACGCGGTGCCTTCAGGGTCTCCCTCTTTGCCAGCGACCCTCGATCTGGCCTTGACTGCAACTCCTGTTCTATTCTTCCACAGCGTCTTCGGGCCCAGGCTGGACATGGCTTCGGCCACTATGACAGCTGCAAGGAGAGCCCTCTGCCTATCTGTCCCTCTTATCCGGCGCGGTTACCAGACGGAGAGGGGCGTCTACGGTTACCGACCTAGGAAGGCCGAGAGCAGGGAGCCCCGAGGCGACCATGCACGCCCCTCAGGTTGGGGATGTGGTCGGACACTGTGGGTGGAGGCAGGAAACTACCTGTGAGGCTTGTGGTGGGGTGCTCTTGAAAGTGGGTACTAGGCGCCTGGGAGCTTCTGGCCTGGGAAAGAGAACAGCCTGGGAAAGCTGAGGAAACCGAAGGAGGAGGGCGTGGGAGTTGTCAGTGTCACCCCGCTGTCTAGCTTCCACAATTGGGCATCCCTGGGCTTTGTTTCCACGTAATCTCCTTATCTTTCTTCTTGTGTCCTAGTTTGGGGACAGCTTTTCTTTTTCATTCCTCACCCGTGAACAAGTGGGAATGTAGCTCTTTGAGGAGATGGATCTGTGAAAGAAGACACGTTCTAAGATCTCCTAGCTCTTAACCGGATGATATATTTCCAGGGACAACTTACATACAGACGACATCTCTGTGCTACTTGCAAGAGGGCAGTTGGTACATGAGCCTAGACAACAGCGGGACTTACTATTTGTCTCTTGAACCTAGCTAGCCTTTCACTTTAATTGCAATTTAAAACTGCTAAACTCGGAACCTTATTGCTGGTGTGTTTTTGACGTATTAGCCAAAACGGATATCAGTGTTTGGAACTATGTTGCGGTCTCGTGTCCAAGAATAATTTCGAGTATTTGGTTTATGCTACAAAGTTGTTATTCTATCTTTATTTGTCCTCATACAGTAGAAAAGTGCATGTTATTAGAGAAACCTGTTGGCATCTTTAAAAATTATATTTACTTGTTTATGATATATCTTTCATGTTTATTTTATGTGTATAAGTGTTTTAGCTGCATATATGTATGTATACCATGTGCATGCCTAGTGTCCACAGAAGGCATTCCCTGGAACTGGATGTACAGATGATTGTGAGCCAGCATGTGGGTGCTGGGAATCTAACCCCAGAATATGCAACTATGATTTTAGCTACTCAGCCATTTATCCAGCCCCCAGTTAGCTTTTTGTTTGTTTGTAACAGGGTCTTATTATGTAACCTTGGCTGGCATGAAATTTGTGTAGACCATCCTGGTCTCAAAATCAGAGCTCTGCCTCCTAAGGGCAGAAATTAAAGGTGTATGCCACCCCCTCCCCCAGTTGTCATCTTTGATCCTAATATTAATGTTGACATTCCCCTCTGTCAGGCTTGGTTCATGCCTTTAGTCTATCCCTGGAGAGGCAAAGGCAGCTGGGGTCTCTGTGAGTCCAATACCATCCTGTTCTACATAGCAAGTGAGACCCTGTTTCCACTAAAACAAAAACAAACAAACAAACCCTCTTTATCTTTTAAGTGTCTGACTAGACCTTTGATTCTTCACACACTGGAACATTAAAATATTTTGCTTTTTTCTTGGGGACCATTGAAAATAAGTTTTATCTCTCATTTTTATGTAGCCCTGGCTGTCCTGGAACTTGCTCTGTAAACTGGACTCAAACTCAGAGATCCACCTGAGTGCTGGTATTAAAAGCATGGGTCACCACACCTGATTATAGTTAAATTTTTTTATGCAAAGCATTTTGATCATCTAGATTGTTAATTCTGGTTTTTGCAAGGCACATCGCAAATTCAGTGTATAGAATTCTTTCTGTGTTATTTGAACCTATAACCCTACCTACTGAGCTACCTCTTGCCTCCCCATAATTAATATCCATTATTCTTAAACTTACATGTCTATTAACAGTGATTTTGATGCTTAAAATGCCAGTTCCTAGTTCTGTATCTTTTCTCTTTACCCAAGTTCTAATTCAGTGAGGTTCAGAAACATGGCCCCCTTTTTCTTTTTGTAGTGTTGGAAATCAAAATGAGGGCCTTGTGCATGCTGTATCACTGAGCTACATACACCTTTAGCCTAAGAATTATGTGAGTGTGTGTGTGTATGTGTGTGTCCATCCACCTTTGGCTAGAGATGTATGTTGTACATGAAAGAACAAAACTTTTAAGGTTATGCTATTGGACACTCAGCATACAGTTACTGTGATTGCCTTTGAGCTTTTCTTTAAAACCCTGCTGACCTAATGAATTAAGCTTGTCATGGAAAAACCTAGGGTAATGGTTACTCTTTGGAAAACTATATGAGAATCACTTTGGGACCTTCAGGCTGGTACAATTAGAAAAATATCTCTGGAGTTGATTTTTTGTATAAGTCCTTCTCTTTTCCCTTATCACCAAATCACTTTCCATGTCCTAGTAACAGAGAACTTGCTTTATTAGGAGATAATAACATCTGGAAGTTCAATGTTGGATTATAACTTCATGGGTATGATCTTATGTGGGTTAGGGCCACTGTGAGGGAAGAGAAAAGTCAGTGATGGAATTTCATTGGGAAAGATAATAATGGTTTTAACTTTATTTTTTATTTTTTGGTTTTACAAGACAGGGTTTCTCTGTATTGTTTTGGAGGCTGTCGGACCAGCCCAGCCTTGAACTCACAGAGACCCCCTGCCTCTGCCTCCCGAGTGCTAGGATTAAAGGCGTGCGCCACCAATGCCGGCTATTTTATTTTTAAAAAATACTTTGAGTAACCCTTAAAGGCTAATGGGGTAACTTTACCTGTAACTATTTTGGGACTGCATGGGGTGGGGAGGGAGTTGCATGCATGACTTATATTGGCATGACATGGGCCATAACTTGGTCAATAGCTACATTTATCTGTCTGTAATGGAGATGAGGAAACACAGTTTTTACTTAGGGTGGCCATGCATCATCCAAGAATTATCTAATTATCTTGAAGGAGGGGAAAAACAGTTGGCAGTGGCTACCAAAGTTCTATCCTGAGTCTCTCTAAAGTTTTCTTCCATAAGAACTGTTCTTTCTTCCTAGCCTATGAATCTGACTCAGCATCAGTGTCTGGCAAGTGTGCAGTCTACTTAACAGGGCTGGCTGTAGCTCAGTCTAGCATTTTATGAACTCTAACACCCACTCCATATATGCACATTCAGTACCATTGTGTGTTTGTTTTTCTGGCCAGAGTTAGGAATTTTTGACAATATATGTTTCTATTAAAAAGTTGCAGCCATTGTTTCTGGTTATTCCATATGCCCATTGCTTAGGTCAAAAGCTTATCTAGCTGGGAAAGGGTACATACTTTTAACCCTACTACTCAGGAGGCAGAGGTGACCAGAGTTCCAAAGCCAGACTGGTTTACATAGCAAGTTAAGTTTTAGATCCTGTTGAAAAGAGAAAACAAAAAAGAAAGAAAAACTCATTGAAAAAAGAGTTAAGCTCAAAAAGTCTGGCCTCTTATTATCTCTGTTCTGTAAATTTAATGGTATTTGCCTTTAGATTCTAAATTACAGATTTTTGTATGAAGGTAACACTTTCTTTTTTTAAGATAGGGTCCCACTATGTAGTCTTTTCTATTCTTGAATTTGCTCTATAGACCAGGCTGGCCTTGAACACAGATCCTGACTATCTCTACCTCCTAGATAGAGGTATGTTCCACCTTGCCCTGCTTTGAGGTTACATTATTTATGTGATTTTTAAGGTTAAGCTAGCCTAACCTTAAAAAAAAATTCTGAGGGAGGGTGGATTCTCAGTACAGCATAAACAGTTGCCCGCCTGAGATCATGGCCTCATGGGCCTGCTAGCTGGCCAAGTGTGGCTATCAATGTAGCCTCACACAAACTTGTAAAGTTACTTAAACAGTGTGAGATATTTATTTGTTTGTTTGTTTTCTCTCTGTAGCCCTAGATGTCTGGCTGCTTTTGAAACTGCTCTGTAGACCAGGCTGGACTTGAACTCAAGAGATCCTCCAGTCTCCACCTCCCAAATGCTGGTATTAAAAGTGCGCACTACCACTTCTCCAGCTAAAATTTTTATTTAATTTAAATTCTTTATTTAAGATAGTATCTAAGGTATTCCTGCCTGGCCTTAACTTCTGACCCTTCTGATTGATCTTCCCAGATATTAGGATTATAATTCTGAACCTCATTTATGTGGTACTAGGGATTGAACCTAATGCTGGCAAGCACTCTACCAAATGAACTATATCTCTAAGTCCATGTTTGGTTTTGCCCGTCCCCCCCCCGGGTGTGTGTGTGTGTGTGTGTGTGTGTGTGTGTGTGTGTGTGTGTGTGTGTGTGTAGAACTGGAGTTCTAGGTGGCTGTGAGCCACCCAGTATGATGCTGGGGACTAAACCTGAGTCTTCTGCAAGACCAGCAAGTGCTCCTAACTGCTGATCAGTCCCTTGAACTTCATAAATGACAATATGCTGCATATAAAATGCTGGTCATACCAGGTGGAGAATGTCTCTCCTAAGATTCAGATACTGTTTCTTCTTTTACCTCATTGGGATTTAGAAACTTGAACAATATAGATAGACTATTTATTGTTTATACCTAAATCTCTGGTATCTACTATAGTACTCTGTGCATAGCAGGTACTGAGTAAATGTATTTGAGAGTTAAAACAAAAACAAACAAAATCCCATGCTACTACTAGGTGCTATACCCTAAGAAGCCATGTGTCTACTGGACAGCCTCTCTGGAACCACTATTGCTGCTGTTATTTTATTATTTCAGCACTGGGAATCAGACTCAGGACCTGGACACTTGAGTCTGGAGTTCTTGCCTGACTCCTGTTCTTTTCTTGTTACACTCTGTGTTTTAGGTGCTAAGACACAGAGTCCCTCTTGTTAGCAGTGCTGAATTTCTACCCATTTGTTGACTAGATAGTTTTCACTTGACCTCATGCTTTCTTTCTCTTAAAGATTTAATTTATTTTTGTTTTATGTGTATAGGTGTTTTGTATGTCTCATATCTGTGTACCACATGTGCCTGGTGCCTGGGACTGAAGTTACAAAAGGTTGTGAGTCACTTTGTGGGTGCTAGGAATCGACTCTGGGTCCTCTGGAAGAGCAGCCAGTGTTGTTAATCTCTAAGCCACCTCTCCAGCCCCACTGTTTATTTCTTAGTAAGAGGCATAAGGTCAGGGCCCTCTGCTGGCACCAGGCACACATGTGGTGCACAGACATGCAAGAGAGCAAAATACCCATATATATCCCTAAAATAAAAATGAAGGTTAAATACCGATATACATACCTAAAATAAAAATAAAGGCTAAATATCCATATATATACCTAAAATAAAAATGAAGGTTAAATACCCATATATATACCTAAAATAAAAATGAAAGTTAAATACATATATATATATGTGTGTGTGTATATATATATATATATAAAATAAAGGTTAAATACCCATATATATAAAATACCCATATATATATAATAAAAATAAAGGTTAAATACCTATATATATAACTAAAATAAAAATAAAGGTTAAATACACATATACATACCTAAAATAAAAATAAAGGTTAAGTACCCATATACATACCTAAGATAAAAATAAAGGTTAAATACCCATATACATACCTAAAATAAAAATAAAGGTTAAATACCCGTATATATACCTAAAATAAAAATGAAAGTTAAATACATACATATATATGTATATATACATAATAAAAATAAAGATTAAATACCCATATACCTAAAATAAAAATAAAGGTTAAAAAAGGGATATATAAAATGTTTTGTGCCGGGCGTTGGTGTCGTACGCCTTTAATCCCAGCACTCAGGAGGCAGAGGCAGGCGGATCTCTGTGAGTTCGAGACCAGCCTGGACTACCAAGCGAGTTCCAGGACAGCCTCCAAAGCAACAGAGAAACCCTGTCTCGAAAAACCAAAAAAAAAAAAATGTTTTGTACATGTAATTTTTTGAGGCATGGTTTTGCTTTGTAATTCTGGTTGACCTGATAGTTGCTCTTGTAGCCTACACTGGCCTTGAACTCATGGTAGTCCTCCTACCTTAGCTACCTGCATTCTGGGATTACAGGACTGCACCATAATGCTAGGCTCTTGCAGAGTGTGTGTGTGTGTGTGTGTGTGTGTGTGTGTGTGTGTGCGCGCGCGAGCGTGATATTTGAATCTTGCTTGTATAAACAGAACATTGAGTATTAGGAGAAGATGCCTTTAAAATTTTTAAATATGGGCCAATACATTGTTTCTATGCTTTTTGCTACAAATATAATGAAGTCTTTCTGTATTTGAGCTTAAACTCTGGATAAGTATATTTATTGGGAGTCTGGAAGCTGAAGTGATGGCTCAGTGATTAACAACAGTGATGCTTTTTCAGAGAATTGGACTTAGGTTCCCATCACCTGCTTTGGGCAGTTCATAATCTTCTGTAACTCCAGCTCCAGAGGATACGATACCCTCTTCTGGCTTCTGCAGGCATACACACACACACACACACACACACACACAAAACTAAATTTCTTTAAATTAAAGAATCAGATGAGGCCATGAGCATGTCTTTAGTATTTTTCATACTTTTCAGTTGCTGTTAAAGTACAGTCTTAGCTGGATGCTGGTGGTGCTTGCCTTTAATCCCAGCACTCAGGAGGCAGAGGCAGGTGGATCTCTATGAGTTCCAGGCCAGCCTGGTCTACAGAGAGAGTTCCAGGACAGCCACCAAAAAATACAGAGAAACCCTGTCTCAAAAAACAAAAAGTATAGTCTTAATCCAAAGGAATGATTTTCTATTATGGACATGTGTTTAATTTGGGAGCATTTATAAAGCCCTTCTGGAAATGGACAGTTTGACACTTCATAAGTGACATGGTGATACATACCTATAATTCATTCACAGGCTAAAATAAGAGGATACCAAGTTCAAGGCCAGCCTAGACTACATAGCAGAACCCTGTCTCTAAGGAAAGCACTAAGAGGGAATGGAGTGAAGACTACTCAAGGCTGTGTAGCCTCACTTCCTTTCTTTACCCTTCATGTGTTCTTAGTTACTGTCAGTCCCTGCCTAAGGTGCCCATTCCATTAACTAAGCCTTCCTTTGTACTGAGGATTTAAGGAAATACTAAATTTGCCTTTAGAAACCTCTGGGATTGAGAAGATTGTTAGTGTTTTCAGAAGTTAAACTTTCACCCAGGTTGAATGTTCTTTGTAGTTTACTCTTGGTAATAACTTGTACTTTAGCCTCAGTAAATCTTAGTTGCCAAGTAACTTTATTTATTTGTGCTTAGTATCAAATCTAGAATATTATGCATCAATTTTGGATTTATTTATTTAAATTCCCAATTTACAGTGGAGGTGAGTTTAAGTGTATGATTCTCACATATAGATTTTATCCTGAAGGATTTTAGATTTAAAAAATTTTTTGCCTTTTACTTTTGTTCTTGCATTCCTTTTTTAAATATTTGTTTTTATTTAGAAACAATCATTTTACATATCAATCCCTGTTCCCTCTCCTTCCCATTCTCCCATGACCCCTACCAGCCCCTCTAACCTACCCCCACCCACTCCCAAAGGATAGTGAGGCCTTCTATGGGGGATCATCAAAGTCTGTCACATCATTTGGGGGAGAGCCTAGGCCCTTCTCTGTGTTTTTTGTTTTTTGAGACATGGTTCTCAATGTAGCTCTGGCTATCCTCCTGCCTCTGCCTCCGGAGTACTGGGGTTCCCCCGTAACAGAGACCTTCAAGAAATGGAAGCTATTGGATCCTAGACCAGTAGTGGTTACTGTCTCTATCACTGAGCTTTGATAGTTGAGGAGTTGTGGGGGAGTTGCATATTCAAATCACAGTGTCCTTTAATGAAATTGTAAAGAAATAGTTTGAAGAAGTTGAAAGCATTAGTGACTTTCAAAACTGTAGAAAATTCTAAAATATTAATGCAGATGCAAAAAGTATATGACTCTATCCTGTATAAAAAAAAGGTGGTTTACTGATATAGTTCTCTCATCATTTTTTCTGTAGGTTCAAAACATCCCTCTTCAACTTTTGTTTAACAGATGATGTGATGAGAATTTGCCTCAGTGGCAGAATGTGTGATTAGTATGGTCGGGCTCCAGGTTTTATCTCCAGGGAAAAGTGTGTGTGTGTGTGTGTGTGTGTGTGTGTGTGTGTGTGTGTGTGTGTGTGTAATGGAATGTTGAAGTCAAATATACTCATGTTCAAATTGCAGTTTCTTTATTACCAGTGTCACTTTTTAGAAATTACTTAACCTGACAAGGAGGTAGTGGTACACCTAGCTCTCCTCAGAGAACTTAGAGGTCTTAGACTTTGATCTTACTCAGAGTGAGTTCCAGGATTGGAGGTGAGGTGGGGGGGGCTACACAGAGAAACACTGTCTCAAAATAAAAAAGTCTGAATGTGAAGCCTGAAGAGGGTGTCAGATCCCCTGGGACTAGAGTTGAAGGTTGTGAGCTGCCAGATGCATGCTGGGAATTGAACCAGGATTCTCTGAAAAGCAGTCTGTACTCTTAACTGCTAAGCCATCTCCCCAGTGCCTGACTTTTTTCCCCTCCTTTTCTTGAGACAGGGTTTCTTTGTAGCTTTGGAGCCGGTTGGCCAGGCTGGTCTCAAACTCACAAAATTCACCTGCCCCTGCCTCCCAAGTGCTGGGATTAAAGGCGTGCACCACCACCTGGACCAGTGCCTGGCTTTTAATTGAAACACCAAGTTTAGTTTGAATTAGCTGATGGTATACTTCATGCCAGCTAACTTGGCATTTTCCTTCTTGAAACAGAACTGTGGTCAGTGGGCCTCACTACCATTTTTATTTATAGTAAACAACAAAGTAATCAATGTAGATTGATGTTTTTACCATAGTTTTTGTAAACAACCTTTTTGTTTTTGTCAGTCACAAGTAACAACCTAGCTCTGACTATCCTAAGCAAAGAATGCTATCTGAAAGCTACAAGAGTATCTCCTCAAACTAGAGACATATTCAGGAAGGGAGCAAACCACAGCCGTCTCTGGGCATACAGCATACTGTGGACCCTCCTAACTGCTGTAGTGATACAAAGATGTCCTCTGATCATTGCATCCCTGAGCTCTTCTCGCTATGCCTGCCACAGGTGAAGAGGTGAACTTGGCAACACATAGACCCAGACCGAAGCACATGTGCTGCTGGAAAGCCTCTCCATTGCAGTAGTTGTTCATAAAATAGACATTTAAAGAGGGTTAGGTTTTTTGTTTTTGTTTTTGTTGTTGTTGTTGTTGTTGTTTTGAGACAGGGGCTCACTATATAATGCCAACTGTCCTGGAATTCACAGAAAGCCACTCCTTCTCCCTCTAAGTGTTGGATTAAAGGCATGTACTACCACACCAGCCTAATTTACTTAATTTAATGAATGAATAAATGAATGAATTGTTTATTTAGGTGCTGGGAATTAAGCAAGGGCCTTAACACATGCTAGCCAAGCTCTCTCTCTTCCTCTGAGTTGTAGTTCCATCCACTGATTTATAGAGCCTTTGCTTTGAGATAGGGTCTTACTTTGTAGCTCAGGCTGTCCTGGACCTCACTAGGTAGTCCAGCATGGCCCTGTACTCATAGCAATCGGCCAGGATGCCTGGATTGCAGATGTTAGCCACCATGTGAGCCAACTTATCTATAGAGCTCTATGATAGTATTGTATTATGTGAGTGACAAGAGAATTAAGGTTCTTTCTTTGTCTACAGCTTTGTGTTTGGAGTCTATAAGAAAAGAAGAGAGCCAGTAAGATGGCTCATGAGATATAGGTGCTTGCTGCCAAGCCTGAGTACCAAAATTTGGCCCTGGTAACCCACATGGTAAAAGGAGAGAACAGATTTATACAAGTTGTCCTCTTATTTTCACATGAATGCATATTCTCCTTGCCAAAGTAAATAAATACACATTTTTTAATAAGGGAGATGTGAGGTTGGGTATTTGGCCTTATGGTAGAGTACTTGCTTAACAAATGTGGGCCCTGAATTTTTGTTCCCAGCACTGAGTGTGGAGGGGAGAATGTAACATTGATTTTGCAGTTTTATCTAGTGTTATTATTGCTCTTGTTTTTGTTTGAGACAGAGTCTCACTATATAGCCCTGATGGCCTAGAACTTACTCTGTAGGCCTTAATCCATTTATCTCTGTCTCCCAAAATAAAGGCATGTGTAAACCCAACTGGAAAGAAAGATATATAGGTATAGATACATAAATATAGAGATAGATAGATATTCTCGTTTTATGTCAATGAATGTATTGCCTGCATATATATAATATATAATATATGTGTGTGTGTGTGTGTGTGTGTGTGTGTGTGTGTGTGTGGTGCCTGAAAGGGCCAGAAGAGGGCTCTGAGTCCCCTGAAACTGAAACTACAGATGTTTGTGAGCTGCCACGTTGAAGTTGGTAGTCGAACCTGGTCCTCTGCAAGAATAGCAAGAGCTGCAAGTGTTATCTGCTGACCCATCCCTCTAGCTCTGTTTTCTTGTTTGCTTGTTTGGTTTTTTTGAGACAGGATTTCTCTTTGTAGCCTTGGCTGTCCTGGAATTCTCTCTGTAGACCAAGTTAGACTTGAACTCACAGAAACCTGCCTGTTTCTGCCTTCTGAGTACTGGGATTAAAGGAGTGCACCAACCCCCCCCCCCAGCATTAGTCCTGTTTTTAATGTTTAGTCTAAGATCTAAAAACACCTGTACCTACCAGGAAAGAAAGGGACCAGGTCTTTAATGTCAGTGTGGAAATAGTGCTTCTTAGTTTCCGGTGTTCTTTCCTATGTTTAACACGTGTGCAGCTATTATTACAAATATATGCTCATGCTTCTAGCTCCTTTCCTGTTTTCTTTTTTTATTTAAATTAGAAACAAGTTTGCTTCACATGTCAATCCCAGCTCCCTCTCCCTCCCTTACTCTCCCCGCCCCCTTTCCTGTTTTCTTTTGTTTTACACCCATGGACTTTAGCTATCTTGAGATAAATTTAAGAAAGTAAGTGTGGGAGTTAGAGGATGGCTCAGTGATGAAGAGCACCAACTGCTCTTCTAGAGGACCCGGGTTCAATTCCCAGCACCCACATGGCAGCTAATAACTGTCTGATCTGACACTCTTACACAGACATACATGCAGGCAAAACACCAGTGCACACAAAATAAAAATAAGTAAATAATTAAAAAAGAAAGTAAGTGTACTTAGCACCTGACAGCCTTTAACACTGAAATCCACTGGCAATGTGAGTAGGAACATCGAGGTAAATGTCCTTCTGCAGTTTCTGAGCATCTCCTCAATTGTACTTTTTCATCCTTCCAATTTAGTTGACCATGGCCTTGCCAGGCTGGTGACAGTATATTGTGAGCATGGCCACAAAGCTGCCCAGATCAACCCTCTCTTCCCTGGACAAGCCCTTCTGAATACTGTGCCTGAAATCCAAGCCCTTGTACAGACACTTCAGGGACCCTTCACTACCGCAGGTAAGGCAGCACCTGGGCAAGAGTGGGGGATCTGTCAGATGAAGTGTCTTGTTCTGTCCTTCAAGAACCGGATGCCCTGCATTAGAGACTTCATCAGGTGAAGGGACAAAGAAGGACACACATAGGAGCTGCCTTGAAGTTCTAGAGTGGTCTTGTTTCTCTGTGGTTAAAACATATAGAGCAGATTGTTGACAAGGCGGTTCAATGGGTAAAGGTGCCTGCCACCAAGTGGGACATACATAGTAAAAGGGGAGTGCCAGCTCTGACCTTCATGTGTTATGTGTGATGGAGTGCACATGGCATCCCCCCATACATAAATAACAGTATTTTATAATCCAAACATATATGTGCTACACACCTTGCCTTTAGATGCTGATTCGTTTTCATAACTGCTCCTAAAAGTCCTTATTACCATATTTAGTTTAGAGATGGTGTCTTAGTTACTTTGCCACAGCCGTGATAAAACATACCGACCAAGGCCACTTACAGAAGACAGGGTTTATTTGGGCTTGTGATTCCAGAGGGGAAGTATGGCAGCAGGCAGGCATGAAGCTAGAGCAACAAGCTTCAAGCACACATTTAGGAGTGATATCTGGCTTTTAAAATCTCAAAGCCCACTCCTAGTGACATACTTCCTCCAATGTGGCCTCCTGAATAGCACCAGTACCTGGGGACCAAGTGTTCAAATATCCGGACTTAATGGGGCCTTCTCATCCAAACTATCATAGATGGAAGCAGATTCAGACAGCTTAAGTAATACGTAGCTGCTACATGGCAGAGGTAGGGAAACATCTTAGGTCTGCTTTCATTTCAAAGCCTAAACCCCCTCATCCCAGTTTCTTTCCAAGCCTGGGAACTAAAACAACATCAAAATAAAACAAACAAAAAAAACCTGGGCCTAGATCACAAGTCATGGTTTTAGTGTTTTATATTGTATTATATATAGTATTATTGTAGTGCAAGGATGAGACCTGGGATCCTGTGCATGCCAGGCAAGAAAGATCTTTACCACTGCAATGAATTCCTATTTCAGGAGTTTCAAGTTTTAGTTTGAAATTACTATGGAATCAAAACTTGGCATAATGTGATAGAGCTGTGTTCTTAAGGAGGTCTCCTCCCTATCTAGTTTTTCTACCTTCTGGCCATCAACCATAATTTTAATTTTTACCTTTAGAAAAGGTCTAGATGGATCAGAGGCTATATACCTCAGTGGCAGAGTACATGCTTGTTATGTGAGGAATCCTGGGTATACTTTTTCACAATTTTAAAAAGGGAATATTAATCATCATTGATAATGCTTCAGTTTGTAATGGAGTGCTCAGAACTGAAGCAATAACATTGTTCTGTGTTGTTCTGCAGCTTATTTTCTGTGTGGTTGATTATTCTTCGAAATGAGCCCTTTGTTCTATTTCACAGGCCTGTTGAACATGGGCAAAGAAGAGGCTTCTCTTGAGGAAGTATTAGCCTATTTGAACCATATCTACTGCGGGCCAATTTCTATTGAAACCGCCCAGCTTCAGAGCCAGGAGGAGAAAGACTGGTTTGCCAGAAGGTTTGAGGAGCTGAAAAAGGAGACATTTACCACAGAAGAGCGAAAACACCTGGCAAAACTATTGCTAGAATCTCAGGTATAAAAAGTATCAACCAGAGATGACTCAGCAGTTAAGAGCACTAGGTGTTCCTTCTAGAGGACCCAGGTTCAATTCCCAGTACCCATGTGGTGCCTCACAACTGTCTTTACCTCCAGCTCCAATGCTTATGGCCTCTGAGGGCACCTGTACTCATATGCACATACATACATACAACTTTAAGTAACTAGAAATGGTAAAAATAGACGTAGAAATAAGTATTAGCTAATATTAGGGGATCGAGTCTTTTCACTTTCTGTAAAGATAACTAGCTACTGAAGAAGGAAAGGGAGACATTAGACCTTGCCCCGTCCCTCCCCATGGCTTCAGCACAACAGACTGAACAACACCTCACCCCACCCAGAAGCAAACAAACATTTGAGCCATTGGTTTTCCTCAGCACTGAAGTATGCTAATGTATTCATCTGCTTGTTTTATAAAACATAATAAAGTCCTTAAGATTGTACACCTCCTTTTGTTTCCCGAAGAGACTGATAAGCTGCTCAACAGAAGTTCTCAGTGTCAGTTAGCAGAAGTAGATCATCACCAGGGCCAAGTAAGAGCTCAGGCATGTCAAACTGATAAGAAGGCGAGTCCCATCAGTTTGAGTACTTGGATAGTGTTAGAGCTTGGTTACATAATACTATAGAGCCTCTGTGAAAACTACTGTGTTGGGCAAGGCAGCAGATAGCTAAGTCTGGCCTTAAGTCTGGAAATGAATACATAAGGAGGTTGTTCCCAGACACGCGATTCTACCACTCAGGTTCTTCTCTTTACAGCTCCTTCTGTGTCAAGGGTCATTTGCAGAGCTGTGTTATACCGTGATGTCTCTCTCTGTGGATGTGTAGTCAAGGGACACAGATATGACCACTGGAATAATGTGGGCCTTCTTATAACACAGAACTTATCTGCCTGTTGCCTGAGCACTTGACTGTCTTCCAGCAGCTAATAAATCTGTTCCATAGGAGTTTGACCACTTTTTGGCCACCAAGTTTGCCACAGTGAAGAGATATGGAGGTGAAGGGGCCGAGAGCATGATGGGATTTTTTCATGAGTTACTGAAATCGGCAGCCTATGGCGGTATAACTGATATCATTATTGGGATGCCCCATAGAGGGAGGCTGAACTTGTTGACAGGCCTCCTGCAGTTACCTCCAGAGGTAAGTTTTCTTTCAATATTTTTTGTTGTTTTAATGTCCATGTCTTTTTATAATAATACTTTTTTAGTTTAAAAATTATAATATAATCACATCATTTTCCCCTTCCTTTTTTCCCCCTCCATACACTTTCATACAGCTCTTGGCTCTCTCTCAAATTCATGGTCTCTTTTTCTCTATACATACCCTACCCTACTTCATACACTCCTAAATATGTAATATAACCTGCTAGGTCCGTATAATGTTATAATGTTACATGTATGTATCTGACCTTAGGGCTAACCACTCGGTATTGGGTAACCAAATGGAGGCTCTTCCCTGAGGGAAGATCCTTTCTTTCAGCATTCCCCAGTTGCTTGTCCCAGGTTGAGGTCCCAGGAGCTTCCCCCTTCCCATGTTAGCATGTCCATTGATGATGTTGTTCAGGTCTTGTTTAGGTGGCCATATTGGGGAGACTTCATGGATATAGCTTTTCTGATGTCTAGGAGACTTTCTGTGGTTCTTGTCAGGGTAGGATTAGAACAGACTAAAACTGATGGTGGTGATTTCCTTTAGAAACTAATGGAGCCTATGAGCAGTTGATGGAGAGATAGCTTAGTGAATGGGTGGAACTTAATGCTGACAAGTAGACCTGAGGTTAATTTTTCTGTATTGTTCTCATGAATTCTTTCTTCTCTTGGGGAAATTAAGGGTTAGTTTGCTTCAACATGCATGGTGATCAAGGAATGATAAGGAAAGCTGTCCTCTGCCCTCCCCACCCCAGCACACACACATACACAAAAAGGAAATATAAAGTACCTGGTGGAACACAGCCCAGCATTGGCATCAACAGTATTACTGCAAAGCTTACGCCCCAGCTCCTGCAGAATTCGCCATGTCTCAGTTTCTTTTTGTTGCTGTGAAGAGACACCACGGCCAGGGCAACGTATGGAGAAATTTATTGGTGGCTTGCTTACAGTTTCCACAACCGTCATGGAAGGGAGCAGGGCAGCCGACAGGTAGGCGGGCATGCACGATGCTGGAGCAGTGAATGAGAGCTTACATCTGATCCACAAGCATAAGGCATTGAGAGAGCTAAGTGGGAATGGCTCAGCCCCGCCCCCAGTGACACATCTCCTCCAATAAGGGCACACCTCTTAATTCTTCCCAAACTGTCCCACCAACTGGGAACAAAGCATTCAGACATATGAGGCTATGGAAGCCACCCTTTTAAACCACCATAGACTAGCCATGTAAGCCAGAGGCAATGACTTCAAGGATCCAGAAGGCAAGGGACTTCACGGGAATATCCCATGTTCTGCCTTCCACTGTGTCCTGGGTCCTTACAACTGCCCCCTTTAGTGAGTTCCTTTGGCAGTGGTCAAGCTTCATAATTTTCTCAGTCCATGATACAAACCTGTTTTTTTTTTTAATTTTCCAGGGCTAGTGACATCTAGGGAACCTTTCTGTCTTAGGGCAGGGACAGCCTGTAGCCCACACTTCCAGCTGGCTTTATGAGAAGCCTAGACAACCTGCCATCATCACTCTTAACTGAGACCTGTCTGGGCTATGGTAGCGTGGATACTTAACTGGCAGGACTAGGAACTTCCTATACAGCTGAGGGCGTCTGAGTAAGGGCTTCTGGGTCAGCCACAGAATGGGGATCTGCTTTCTTCACTGCCTACTGAAACCTGGATACCTGAGCAGGCCTGGGAATACTCCATATTCCCCATTGGTAGGCTTTGAGTCTACTGGGGTATCTGGTGGAAATCACCTTCCAACCACATTTCAGGGAAATGTTTTTCTGGCGGAAGGGTCCCATATCCAACTAGAATACCTGTTGTGCTTTGGGTTTGTGTTTCCTGTGAATTTTTTAATCTATCTGTACATAACTGTTCAAATGCTAAGTTCAGGGCCAGTGGAAGGGTCAATAGTGTGTCTCTGTCCTTGTGCAGGTGACCCAAGCCAGTGTGTGTGTGTGTGTGTGTGTGTGTGTGTGTGTAGAGAGAGAGAGAGAGAGAGAGAGAGAGAGAGAGAGACAGACAGACAGACAGACAGAGACAGACAGACAGACAGACAGACAGACAGACAGACAGAACACAGGTGAAAAGTACAAACTCTGGGGACTCATGGGCACTGCACTGGATCTTTGGTCTCCTATAAAGACACACTGTTAGCACTGTGAACGAAAGGCCCCAAGTTTTACTTGATATGTGAGAGTGTCACCTCCCCACCATCCTCAACATGCCTTTGGGAATGATGTCACATGGACAGTGTCTAGAGTAGAATGAAGTGGGCAGTTCATCTTATTTGCAGGACCCATGTTAATAGTCAGATGCAAATAAGCAGACTCTAGTGGGAAAAGCTATGAGGTCTGTGCACATTTGAGTGAGATGTGGCCCCTGGCTTTCTCAGATGAGAAGGGAGAAGCAGGCAGGAACATAAGGCTCTCTGCACTCATCATCTCAGTGGAAATCCCAGAGAGGTATGATTCCCACACATCCTAAGCACCCTGCACCCTCCTGAGTGCTGGGACTAAAGGCGTGCTCCACCACTTCCCAGCATAGTAACTCTTTAATATGTTTAAGACTGCAGAAATTTCAAAGTAGAAATTTGGTTGGGTAGAAAGCTAGCTAAAATATCTACCTTCCTCAAACAGAATTACAAAAAGACTAAATTGCACTTACAATTTACAGAGATATGGTGGCTGGAATCACTACTAATGATTACATATTTTAAAAGATACATAAGGCAAAGGTATTTATTATTTGCTTTGGGTTAGAATCCTCTTAAAATAATGCCACTAGAGTCTGGAGAAATATATAGGGAGGTAAGAACCTATTTGCAGAAGACTTGAGTTTAGTGTCCACTACACATGATGGTGGGCTCCAGGAAGTCTCACTGGTATTGTGTGTCTGGTGGAGACTACCTTCCAGCCACATTTCAGAGAAGTGTTTCTCTGGCAGAAGGGTCCAGTTTCTTCTGGGCTCCATGGATACCTGGACTTATGTGCACTTACCCATACACAAGCACATTTACATATAGACAAGTAGACTTCCAAGTAGTTCTGAGTGACCCAGCGATTAGAAATCTGTGCCTATCTTTGAATAATGCATATTTGTAATAACTATAAAAGAATTTACATAATGCTTATCTTTCTTTAAGCTCACCTTAGACTTCACTGTAATAAGACTTGTTTGGTATCTTATATGTTTCTTCTAATAGCTGATGTTCCGTAAAATGCGAGGCTTAAGTGAATTTCCAGAAAATGTCTCAGCCATTGGAGATGTCCTGTCCCATCTGACCTCTTCAGTGGACCTAGACTTTGGTGCTCACCGTCCACTCCATGTGACGATGCTGCCTAATCCCTCACATTTGGAAGCTGTTAACCCTGTGGCTGTAGGGAAAACTCGTGGCAGGCAGCAGTCTCGGGAAGATGGTGACTACTCTCTACACAGTTCTGCTCAGCCTGGGGACAAAGTCATTTGCCTCCAGGTATGTGAGTCTGGGAAGGGAGAAACGACTGGAAATAACATTGTCTGTGATGGTAGATGTGACAGGAGATTGCAGATGTTCAAGTGGGAAGTGAAGTGAAGTGACATTTTGAGAAACAAGAATTCCAGGGCTTAAATTTTTTTCTTAAAATTTCTATGATATATTTATTATTTGCAGCAGGTTTCAAAAAAGCGCCCTACCCCAACCACCTTGTCTACCAAGTTTCATGGTGATATTCTAATCTAGTGGCTTTGGATATCCTAAAGGATTAGCATATTTTAGACAACCTTTCATAATAATACTTTGATTTTCAAAATATTACTTTTCTACTTATATGTGACTGACTGTCTTTCTTCCTGCACCTTGGCTTTAATGCATGCCATCATCTTACTCTCTTATATTCAGGATAGTGGGCTGGATTTGGTGGTGGGAGCTACTTCTCTCTGTCTCTTTTCAGGGGTGAGTGACTGGGAGAGGAAGAACTCAGAGGTGTGCACTGTTCTTCATAGACTTGTATGTGTGTGTGAGATGTGAGGGGGGTATGCATGCCACAACATGCATGTGGAGGTCAGAGAACAATATTGTGGAGTCAGCTCTGTCTTTCTGTATTTATCTGAGTTTCCAGATCCTCAGGTTTATGAGGTAAGCACTTTCATGTAAAATTTCCTAGAGCTGAAGCTGAACCTGAACCTGTAGCTCAGTGGTAGAGTGCTTGCCTAGAAGACATGAGACCCTGGGTTCAATCCCTAGCAGAGAAAGAAGTCCCCGAAGTGATGCTTTCATTGCACATGTAGTAGCCACTCCTCCCATGTGCTGCTGTGGATGCTAGAATGATTGTGCAAGTGAGGAATCGGATGCAAGGGGTGGGATGGGTAAGGCGGTACAGTGTTAATGGAGAAACGATAAGGCAAATTTGAAAAGTGCTTTGAGATGAGTTTAAACACAATAAGAAATCCTGAAAT
Organism: Mesocricetus auratus; assembly: GCF_017639785.1. Taxonomy (NCBI): domain Eukaryota; kingdom Metazoa; phylum Chordata; class Mammalia; order Rodentia; family Cricetidae; genus Mesocricetus; species Mesocricetus auratus. The sequence goes on along the minus strand of NW_024429196.1, from coordinate 23,844,539 downwards.
CTATGTTTTCAGGTCAGGAGAGTCATGAGAATGTGGTTGTTGGTATCCTATTAATATTTTAAAACAGTTTGTTTCAATCAAGAAATCTAAGTTTATTAATTCCTTATTTCCTCCATCTCACACGTGTTTTAGGTTCATGGTGATGCTTCCTTCTGCGGTCAAGGGATTGTTCTTGAAACATTCACCCTCTCTAATCTCCCACATTTCAGAATTGGTGGGAGTATCCATCTAATAGTCAATAACCAGCTGGGTTACACCACGCCAGCAGAAAGAGGGAGGTCTTCCTTATACAGCAGTGATGTTGGTACGTGGCACACTAGAATTAACATTGTTATGTCAGCCAGACCAGGAATTTGCAGAGAAACTTCTAGTTCATTCAGAACAATGAGTCTTGCTGGTTATCCCATTTTAAATTTTTTTTGAGATAGGGTTTCTCTGTATAAACAGCCCTGGCTATCCTGCAACTCACTCTGTTGACCAGGCTGGCCTCGAACTCACAGGTATCTCCTTGCCTCTGCCTCCTAACCAAAATAACTTATAAAAGAAAGCATTTAACTGGGGGTTTGCTTACAGTTTCAGATGTTGAGTCCATGACCAGCCTGATGGTGGGCATGGCTCTGGAGCAGTAGCTGAGAGCTTTCATCTGATTGACAAGCATGTGTCAGAGAGTGAGAGATTGGGCCTGACATGGGCTTTTGAAACCTAGAAGCCTATAGGGGTTTTTCTTAAGTGCTGGAATTAAAGATGTGTGCCCCCTCTACCAGCCATTTTAATAGTTTCAATCTAGATATGGTCAGTAGTTGCCAAAAATGACCAAGGTTACATTCATATTTTTAAATTTGAGCATGCTATTTATTTATTTTATATGATGTTAGTTGAACACAAGGTATCATGAATGGTACCCAAGCACTCTACCACAGAACTGCATTAGAGTGTTATGCATATTAGGCAAGCGCCCTTCCACAGAGCTACACTTCAACCTCCACTGTGAGCTTTTAAATCAAAGGAAATTAGGCAAGGATGGAGCTGAGAGTATTTAACCATATTACACAGTTAGTTGGTTTATCTGGTAGAAACCAAATAGCAGTGTAGTTGGTACATTAATAGAGTAATTACTTTTAGACTATTCGAGTTTAGAGTGCTCAGAGTCTCAGTAAAAAAGGCTGTGTTCACTCAGTAAATTTGTTAAAATAAAATAGTCTAGTTTGAAATAAGTTGTAGGCAGGTAGTTGCTGCCCATGCTTTTAATCCCAGCACTCAGGAGATAGAGGCAGTTGGATCACTGTGAGTTCTAGGCCAGACTGGTCTACAGAGTGAGTTCTAGGATAGACAGGGCTCCTCCATCAGTTCATTTTCACTCCAGGAGCTCGGCCCAATGATTAGTTGTAGATTTCTGCATCTGCTTTCATCTGTTTCTAGAAGAGGGTTCTAGCTTCTCTGGGGTTGTAGATTGTAGACTGGATACAAATCAGGGATTTTATTGTCCACTCGTAGTTCACAAAACTATTTAACTGGAGTCTGGACTCAATACCTTTAAAAATTTCTGGCACAGGAAAGATACTTTCAAGAACTATGTTGGGAGAAAAATCTTTTCCTAGGATTCATTCTTTAATGACCATTTGTCTCAGGAAGAAAGATAATAGTAGTAATAACAATAACAAAATAAATGTTAACTGTCACTGTATAAGATACTGTGAAACACTGACTCTATATTCTTTAGTTCAGGAAATCTTGACAGTCTCACTCAGAGCCTAGACTAGACTCATTAATTATTTTTGAATTTATCTTATTTTTATTTTTTTTGTTTTTGTTTTTGTTTTTTTCTTTTTCTTTCGAGACAGGGTTTCTCTGTGGCTTTGGAGGCTGTCCTGGAACTCGCTTGGTAGTTCAGGCTGGTCTCGAACTCACAGAGATCCGCCTGCCTCTGCCTCCCGAGTGCTAGGATTAAAGGCGTGTGCCACCAACGCCCAGCTTCTTATTTTTATTTTATGTGTGTGTGTGTTTTGCATACTTGTATGTCTCTGTACCACATGCATGCAGTAGCTGTGGATACCTAAAGAGTGTTGGGTTTCACTGGGACTGCCATTACAGACAGTTGTCAGCTACTGTGTGGGTGCTAGGACTCAAACCCACATCCTCAGGAAGAGCAGTCAGTGCTCTTAACCTTGCCCTCTAGCTTCTAGACTGAGATGTCTACCTTTTCCAACGTCTCACTGAGTCGTAGTAGAACTGAGTCTCATTGGCTGGATTCCAGCTTGTATTCTTTTTTCTTTTTTTTTCTTTTTGGTTTTTCGAGACAGGATTTCCCTGTGGCTTTGGAGGCTGTCCTAGAGCTAGCTCTTGTAGACCAGGCTGGCCTCAAACTCACAAAGATCCACCTGTCTCTGCCTCCCGACTGCTGGGATTAAAGGCATGCGCCATCACCACCGCCCCACCAGAGCTTGCATTCTTAAAACACAGGCTTAACTACCTCTGCACTGCAGGGCTGTCTTCCCACTTAGGCAAGTAGGTGTTGAGAAATGACTAATATTAGCCCATGTTAACTGGCCATTTTTTATCTTGGTCTTACTTTCTTTAGGAAAGCTAGTAGGCTGTGCCATCATCCACGTCAATGGAGACAGTCCAGAGGAAGTGGTCCGGGCCACACGCCTTGCTTTTGAATATCAGCGCCAGTTCCGAAAGGATGTAATTATTGATTTGTTATGCTATAGGCAGTGGGGTCATAATGAACTGGATGAACCTTTCTTCACCAACCCAGTCATGTACAAAATCATCAGGTACCATTAGAAATCTTCCTTTAATATATAGGCTAACCTCCTACTCCTCAATTGATCAGTCGTTTTTGTGGTGGTTGAGGGTTGTGTGTGTATGTGCATGAGCATACGTGGAGGTCAGAGGACACTTGTGGTAGTTGGTTCTTTCTATGTTGGTCCTTTGGAACAAGCCCAGGTGCCCATAGCAGTTGAACTATCTTGTCAGCCTGTACCCCCATTATTGTCTATTGTCTTTTTTATTATTAATTTACTTTTTACATTCCTGGTTTTTTTTTTTTTGAGACAGGGTTTTTATGTGTATGGTTGGCTGTCCTGGAACTTTCTCTATAGACCAGGCTAGCCTTGAACCCACTGAAATCCTCTTGCCTCTGCCTCCCAAATGCTGGGATTATAGGCATGCATCTGGCTCTAGACCATTTAAGTGACTTTCAAGGGGGACAACATCCTGCTGTGCCCTTGGTAATGATTATCTCTTATAATTGTATGTATTTGATTGACCCTGTCTCTATTCCACACTTTCCATCTCTTTCCAACAGAGCCCGAAAGAGCATTCCTGACACCTATGCAGAGCACCTCATTGCCAGTGGACTCATGACCCAGGAGGAGGTTTCTGACATAAAAACCTCCTACTACATCAAATTAAACGACCACTTAACCAATGTGGCCCACTACAGCCCCCCTGCCACTAACCTGAGGGCCCACTGGCAGGGCCTGGTACAGCCAGAAGCGCACATCACCACCTGGGACACAGGTGTGCCTCTAGAACTCCTTCGCTTTGTTGGTGTGAAGTCTGTGGAGGTTCCAGAGGAACTACAGTTACATAACCACCTTCTCAAGATGTATGTTCAGGTGGGACACCTTGACATCACCTTTCACTGCTTTTGATTTTTGTTCAGCAAAAAAACTGTTGTTCTGATGCTTTTAGTTGCTAATGTTAGAAATATTGTTGTTTGTTATTGGGTTGTAGCAGCTGATTCTCATGTAGTTTTAGAGCTATGATTTAGTAGATTGAGATTTTCTTCTGTTTTCCTCTATGGGAATTTTATGTGTGCTGAGCATATTATGTATATAAGAAATGCATGCTCATTTTTTTTTCTCGTTTTTCGAAACAAGGTTTCTCTGTATTTTTTTGGAGGCTGTCCCGGAACTCACTCTGTAGACCAACCTGGCCTCGAACTCACAGAGATCTGCCTTCCTCTGCCTCCCGAGTCCTGGGATTAAAGGTGTGCGCCACCAATACCTGGCTGAAATGTATGCTCATTTTAAAAACATACAGAAATATGTTTGTTGAAGTGCATCTCCAGCCCTCTGCAGTATTTTGAAAAGAATAATTCTGTAACATTTAATATATTACGGTGTTTTACATCCACCATCTCTATCTAGTTCTGGAACATTTCTTTTTTTGTTTATTCGGGTTTCTTTTTGTTTTATTTTGTTTTTTGTGTTTTGGTTTTTCTGTTTCTCTTTGAAACAGTCCTGGCTGTCCTGGACCTCACTCTGAAGACCAGGCTAGCCGTGAACCCACAGAACCTGAGCCCTTTGCAACAGTAAGAAGTATGCTTAATAGCTGAGCTATTTTTCCAGCCCTCAGGATACGGATTCTTAAAAGTTTGTTTTATTTTCTTCCTTTCCATTTTTTCTTCTGTTTTTTTGCAGTCAAGAATGGAGAAGGTGAAGAATGGAACAAATTTAGACTGGGCCACAGCAGAAACCCTTGCCTTGGGCTCCTTACTTGCTCAAGGTAAGAAATTGCTGTTTAGCTGCACAGCTGGTAGGAAATGGCTCTGAGATACACTTATACGCGATCTTCTGAGTTTCAATGGCCTCTTGTCACTTTCATTGATTAGAGAATTTAAAATTTCTTAGCTGACAATAGTCCTTAGCTATAAGGCATGTTGAGCACTTCCATCAGCACATAGACAAAGCTGCAGCCATAACTGGGACACACAGGACTCACCCCTGGATGTACTGCAAAGATGTTTCTCTAAAAATTGTAGGGCTGGAAATGACTCTCCATTCTTAAAATTTTTACATTGACTATACACCTTCAAAAATAGGAAAGATATCTACATACACACATATAGTGATATACTACTTTTAATTATGTGTACTTGTTTGTCTACATATGGGTATGTGCACATACTAGTACCCAAGGAGGTCCGAGTCTTCAGATTCCTCTGTAGATGGAGTTAGAGGCAGTTGTAAGCAGCTTCATATGGGTGCTGGGAACTGAACTCAGAAAAAAAACAAGTGCTCTTAACCAGTGAGCCATCTCTCCAGCATCAGGAGGATCTATTATCCTAAGGAAAATTCATATCCTAAGGAATGAGCCAGTGTGTGACATCAGATAACTGTGTGTGACAGTGCTTACCTATTGCCAAGCTCCTCAGGAGCCCGGGAGTTCAACACCAGTGTTGACAGCATTGGGAGGTTTTGTCTTAAAACAAAAGGACTCCAGGACTATCATGTCTTATTTTTGTGCTTGTTATTCATGGCAGTCTTTTTTCTTCTCCCGCTTGCTCGCTTCAGGTTTCAATGTTCGTCTGAGTGGCCAAGATGTTGGCCGTGGAACTTTTAGTCAAAGGCATGCAATGGTGGTTTGCCAGAACACAGATGATGCCTACATTCCTCTGAACCATATGGACCCTAATCAGAAGGGGTTTCTGGAGGTAAGTCATTTACATATCAATGTGCCAACTATTACAGTTACAACATTTTATTTGATTTGTGTTTCTGAGACAGAGTCTTAGTCCAGGCTGCCCTCAAATTCCCCAGGGGCTGAAAGTGACCTTGAATTCCTCTTCATCCTTCTGACTCGACCTCAGGTGCTGGGGGTTATAGGCCTGCACCATCACACCCAGCAGTTAGAGGGTTCTTCAAGCAACTCAATTCAGATGTCAGAAACTTCATGTTCAATACTTCTTTTTTAAATAAAGGAATGCTGAGTGGGGAGACAGTGGAGGTCTGTAAATTTGGAATGGAAGAAACAAATGACAGCCATGTTGGAGCTGGCACTTGAAGACTAGAGCAATCACCCTGGCCGCCTATCTGTAATTATGTCAAGTTAAAAACCAACATTGCAGGCTGCAAACTGTTGTGATTTATTAAACTTAATTAAAGTTGTGGATAGTAAGCCAACATTTCTAGCCTGCTAAAACAAAACAGAGTACAACAGAAACACTTCCTCCAGGTTATCTTGCTTCCTAAAGTTTAATGGGTGTTTCTTTGGATTTCTCTGTGTAGCCCAGTTCCTGGAACTCACTCTGTATACCCGGCTAGCCTCAAACTCACAGAGATTCATCTGCTTCTGCCTCCCGAGTGCTGGGATTAAAGGCGTGAGCCACCACCCCCCAGCCCATTTTTAAGATCTTAAGAGCAGGGTCTTTTCGTTTTTTGTTTCTTCAACAATTGCTTTAGTGAACAATGCATGATATGAAAACAAATTATCCCCTTAAGGTAAACCTAATAATTTGTTGCCTTCTTTCCTATTCCAGTTGTTGCTTTGAAAATATAACCTGTGTGTTTGATGAGGCTGGGAGACAACTCAGGCAATAGAGTGCTTCCTATGCAGGCATTAATTTAGTCCCTGGCATCTGGTAAAAAGCCAGGCACAGCAGTCCCAGCACTAGGGAGGTAAAGACAGGAGGATCTGGGGCCTTACTTGTCAGCCAGTCCAGCTGAATCTTGGAGCTTCAGGTCCAGTGAGATATTCCATCTCAAAAAATAAGGTGGAAAGTGGTGGAGAAAGAAGGAGATATATCCCTTTCTTATTTTTCTAAAATCTGTCTTTGTATCAAATCAGATTAATGAACCAGGGTAAAAGTGTTTAGTGTCCTGCCACCTCATATTAGACTTTCACTGAGCTGTGATCTGGTATTTAGTGTCAGTTTTGATATATTGGAGGGCCATGGTGCAAGCCACAGCTCCTGTTTAACCAGGAAGCGGTGAGGGGAAACAACACTCCCCTTTGTAGAGTTGCTAAGCTAGGATGCTCCCTCTTAAGATGCTTAGTGCACTTTTTTTTTTTTTTTTTTTTTGGTTTTTCGAGACAGGGTTTCTCTGTGGCTTTGGAGGCTGTCCTGGAACTCGCTTGGTAGTTCAGGCTGGTCTCGAACTCACAGAGATCCGCCTGCCTCTGCCTCCCGAGTGCTAGGATTAAAGGTGTGTGCCACCAACGCCCGGCTCGCTTAGTGCACTTTTGACATATATTTTTAACCTTTATTTGTATGTGTATGAGTGCTTTGCTTGTATGTATGTCCATGTGCCATTTGTGTGCCCGATGCCTGAGGAGGCTGGAAGAGAACATTGATGCCCCTGGAATTACAGTCAGTTGTGAGCCTCCATGTGGATCCTGGGAAATGAACCCAGATCCTCTGGAATAACAGCCAGTGCTCTTAACCACTGTGCTATGTTTCTAGTTCAGTTGGCTTATACTATTTTCAAACCAATCAATGGGCTTATTGGAACATGACCCCATCACAAGTCACAGAGCAACTGTACTTATTTAGAGGGTAGATAAAAGTAAAAGAGTTGAAGATAAGTCAATTAAGTCACTTCCTAGAAAAGAAACCACCCCCCCAAAAATGGCTGAGGGAGTAATTTTTGTTTTATTTTTAAGCATTTGATGGTCTCTTTGGTGGGGTAAAGTTCAGGAAGGAGGAATTAGGTAATGGAACCAGGACCTGGAAGGGACAGAAAGAAGGAATGGATGGAGAATGAGTGAGCACTGAACATGTCAATCTTGGATAGGAAGAGATGGGAAGGAGGAAGTGGGAGCAGAGAGGGATGTATGCAATATGCCTTGGCTAAAATGCATTTATAACACACATCAACCTGAAATCTGAAGTCAGAATAGGCATCTAAAGGAATAAATTAAGCCTGATTCCACCCACCATGCTAGAAAATAATCCATTGACATTGTTGTGTTTGTCATTTAGTTCCTATCTATATAAATCACATTTTATAGCTGTTATTAGAAGTTATATAGTTCCTCTCCCTCCCTCCCTTCCTCCTTCTCTCCCTCCCTCTCTCCCTCCCTGTGTGTATGTGTGTGTGTGTGTGTGTGTGTGTGTGTGTGTGTGTGCTTGCACGCATTTGAGTTATATAGTCCATCATTGAGGGAAGTTGAGGCTTGTTTTAATGGCTTGTTCCCCTGGTTTGTTCATAGTCTAACCCCCCCCCCGGCTCAGGGATAGTACCAAACACAATGGGCTGTTCCCACTTATATACTTATATCAATTAGTAATTAAGAAAATACTTCACAGATATGGCCACAGGCCACTCAAATACAGACAGTTTCTTAACTGAAGTTCCCAATCCCAGGTAAGTCTATTTTGTATTAAATAGACAAAACTACTCAGCACACTGTGTATATGCATACCCATGTATACATGCATATGTGCAGGCCAGAGAACAAGCTTGGGTGTTGTCCCTGAATTACCATCCACATTTCTGTTTTTGAGATGTGATCTCTCACTGGCTAGGTAGGCTAGGTTGTTGACTGACCAAGGAGCCCCAGGGAACCCCCTGTCTCTACCATCTCAGCTCTAGGATTGCAAACTTGTGCCATCATGCCTAGTTTTCCTGATGCATGGCAACACTTTGCTGACTGAGCTATCTTCTGAGCCCTCTGGGGTTGTTGGTTTGTTGAAGATTTTATTGAAAAATAACTCACAAAATTTGACCTTTGCATGTGTATAGTTCAGCACTAAGACCATCACCACTGTTTGATTTCAGAATATTTTCATCTCTTCAAAGGAAACATTGTAACTATCAGCACCTGTCTCCCATTCCATCCTCCCTCTAGTTGCTGGCAGCCACTAGTCAGTTGACTGTCTGTTTTAATGGATTTGTCTGTCTCAGGAAGCTCATGTACATAGGGTGATATAGTCCCTTATATGACATTAATTTGACATAGTATTTTCAAGGCCCATCTATGCTGTCTTATTTGTCAGTACTTCATTCCTTTTCATTGCCAATAAATATTCTGTAGAAGCCGGGTGTTGGTGGCACATGCCTTTAGTCCCAACACTTGTGAGGCAGAGGCAGGCAGGCAGATCTCTGCAAGTTCAAGGCCAACCTGGTCTACAGAGCGAGTTCTAGGACAGCCTCCAAAACAATACAGAGAAACCCTGTCTCGAAAACCCCCTAAAAATATTCTGTAGAGATGTAACATTCAAAAATTGGAAAAAAAAGAAAAGTTGGAGCAAGATGGGTATGGTTACTCATGCCTACAATACTAGGAATCTAGAAAGTAAAGCAACAGGATTATCATGAGTTTGAGGCCAGCCTGGGCTACATAGCAAGTTCCAGACCAGCTTGGGCTACAGAGTGAGACTCTATCTCAAACAAAATCCTTTTTTTTTTGAGACAGGTTTTCTCTGTGAGCTTTGGAGCCTGTCCTGGAACGCAGTCTGCAGACCAGGCTGGTGTCAGACTCACAGAGATCCTCCTGCCTCTGCCTCCTGGGATTAAATGCGTGTGCCCTGAGGCATACTGATACCTTCTCAGCCATCTTGCTATCTCCCCCAAGTAGCTTCCTTCCCTCCTTTTTCCCTTTTTTCTTTTCTGTGGTGGTGCTGGAGTTTGAACCCAGGACCTTGTGAATGTTAGGCAAGTACTCTTGAAGAAAACATTGAATGACTGCACTCCAATGTCTTCTCTTTTCCTTTTTTTGTCCTGACTTTCTCCAAATGCACTAGTGACACTGATCAGTAGGTCTCCTTTTGCAAAGAGATGAGGTGATGAGTGAGAGCAAAGCTCCCTTCCATGCCCCTCCTTCTCCTGAGAGGCTTGTATCCTCATGGAGCTTTACTTTTGCTGGCTTCTCTCAGATGTCTCATGCACTTCCGTGTCTGATTCTCTTCCTTGCTATTAGGTTAGCAACAGCCCCCTGTCAGAAGAGGCTGTCCTGGGGTTTGAATACGGAATGAGCATTGAAAGTCCAAAGTTGCTGCCCCTCTGGGAAGCTCAGTTTGGTGATTTCTTCAATGGAGCCCAGATCATCTTTGACACATTCATCTCTGGAGGTTGGTGTTAGTGAGTGGCTGGGTGGTGGTGGGTCCAGTCTCATATCATAAGTAAATGGAAAAGGGCCATCGCTGCCTCTGAGATTCTCTGTACCACAGCATCTCCAGAGAGTTTGGGGAGTTGACTTGTTATCTTCTGCAGGTACATGACAGCTTTCAGGAAGTTTAATGAGCTTCTAGGAAGAGTATCTTAGCTTTCTGTCAGCATTTCATTGTCCCCCATCTCCTGAGGAATGTGTCTAGCTGTTATCTAGCACAGATGTACCCAGCAGCTCCTGGCTATGTGGTTCTGCACCTGTTCTTGGAGTGCTAAATAGCATAATTAGCCAGCATTCTGTGGTGACACAAGTAACACTTTATGGTTGGGATTGATGATTCCCTTGAAAATCTGACATTTTTTAGAAGGAAGAAAAATGCTTGAGGAATCTTGATTTTGATATGTCCAGAAACTACTTGTGTATGTTCATGTGTATGCAAATGTACATGCATATGCATATAGTTACATATGGAAATCAGAGTTCAACCTCAGGTGTTATTTTCAGGAGCTGTCTGCCTTGTTTTTTGAGATAGAGTCTCTCACCGGGACTTGGGGCTCACCAATTAGGCTAAGTTGGCTGGCCAGCAAGACTTAGGGATCCATCTCTTTGCTTCCCTAGCACCAGGATTACAAGTGTGCACGATGCCTGGATTTTTATGTGAGTGCTGGGGATTGAACTCAGGTCCTTGGACCCACATACAAAGTGTTTTATAAACTGAGCTATCTTCCCTGTCCCCAGAGACTATTCTCAAATGTCTACTGCCCTCTATTTGAGGACAGTGGCCAATGTTGTCTGTTGTGCTATGAGCATGGCAGAAATTGCTTGTATTTGTAAAGAGTTGTTGTATGATGAAATCAGAGTGCCGAATGTTGTCTGGGACACTTACCACTGAATTAGTATTACAGTCACTAAAGCCCAAAAAGAGTGATGTGACAGGTTTTCATACATTCAAATGGGTATTTCCATTGAAGTATAGTAGATCAGTGCTGGAAGACATATGCATGAAAGCAGTTTGGAGACTCCGGAACCAAACTAACATTTTGTTTCATTCTCCAAGTCATGCCAGGTTATTTTGTTCTGCTTCATAGAGGAATCCCTATCTTGTGTTTTCCCAGGAGAGGCCAAGTGGCTTCTGCAGAGTGGCATTGTCATTCTCCTTCCACATGGCTATGATGGGGCTGGACCTGACCACTCATCTTGTCGAATAGAGCGTTTCTTGCAGGTATGTAGAACACTGTTGGATTCTAAAAAATGTTTTTATATTTCCTAGGTTCTTTGCCATTCCATATATTACCTCCTGTAGATAGTTTCATGTGCACTTCAATTGTAAGATTTAGTAGTTGAGGGCTGGAGAGATGGCTCAGAGGTTAAGAGCACTGATTGCTCTTCCAGAGGTCCTGAGTTCAATTTCCAGCAACCACATGGTGGCTCACAACCTTCTGTAATGAGATCTGGTGCCCTCTTCTGGCGTGTAGACATACATGGAAACAGGATGTTGTATTCATAATAAATAAATCTTAAAAAAAAAGATTCAGTAGTTGAGTGAAACCAACTCAATGCATTGTGACTGTTCCTTCAAAACGTAATGCCTCAGCTTTTATAATATCACAGTTCTGTGGAAAATAAAATGGTTTCTGGAGTCAGGCATGGTTGTGCTCTCAGGAGACTGACTAAGAATGATTTCCTTCAATTTTAGACTAGCCTAGCCTGGGGAAATAGAGGAAGATACAGTCTCAATAAAATAAAATAAATAAAATGGGGATAGGAGGCAGGTTAGAGAGATAGCTTATTAAAATACTTGCTGCCCTAGTGCAAGGAGCTGAATTGCTGAATTTGGTCTCCAGCATTCACATTTAAAAGCCAGACTTGGTGGTGGGGGGAATCAGGCTGGATTTTTTGTTTTGTTTTTGTTTTTTTGAGACAGGATTTTTCTGTGTAATAAATAGGTTTGGCTGTCCTGGAACTCACTTTGTAGATCAGGCTGGCCTTGAACTCACAGAGTTCCTCCTGCCTCTTCCTCCTGCATGTTGGGATTAAATGCATGTACCACACATCCAGCAAAAGCTAGGTTTGTACAAACATAGTTGGTGAGGCAGGAGACACAGGACTTCTGGTGCTCGCTGCCAGTGAGCCTAGCCTAATCAGGATGTTACAGGCCAAGGAAACCTTATTTCAGAAAACAAGGTGGGTGGGTGGCACTTAAGACAAGATCCTCAATGTTTACTTCTGTCCTACTTAGGCTTACACACCCACACACGTATGCACACCCCCCCACACACACATGTTCACCCACATGCATGCATACACATTCATAGGCACAGAATGATTTCAGTCTGGAGTTGTAGCTCAGTACCTACTTTATGAGTGGCCCTGAGTTCCATTCCTGGCACCAGCCACATGATTGGGGGTCTTGGGAGAGAAGGAATCCCAGTGCTGGGGAGGTAGAGACTGGGGAAGCCAGCTAACCTAGCCTAAGTGGTGAGATCCAGGTTCAGTGAGACACTCTATTTCAAAAAATAAAGTGGCCGGGTGATGGTGGCGCACGCCCTTAATCCTAGCACTTGGGAGGTGGAGGCAGGCAGATCTCTGTGAGTTCTAGACCAATCTGGTCTACAGAGCGAGTTCCAGCACAGGCTTCAAAGCTGCACAGAGAAACCCTCTTATGAAAAACCAAAAAAGAAAAAAAAAAAGTGGAAAGTGACTTAGGAGGTCATGCAGTGTTGACCTCTGGCCTTCACATGCACTTGAGTGCATATGCACCACATGTGTACACACTTGCACACTCGTGTGCACACACACAGTAACAAGCACAACAAAAGAATGGGTTACAAAGATAGAAAATGGTGACCAGAAAGGGGAATGCACAAAGTGGAGCTTATGGCGAGAATCCTATTGTTTATATGAAGGATATTATCTTGTGCCATAATCTGTTTTCCCAAAATTCATTCACTGAATTATACCCCTCATCCCAAACCAGGTGATGGAATTAGGAGGTAGGGACATGTGGGAAGACACCATGTATGAGTCAGGGAATGGGCTCTGATCAGACACTAATTTTACTCATGATCTTGGACTTTCCATTCTTCATAAATGTTAGAAATAAATTTATGTTGTTCCTAAGTAACTTGGACTTAGCCAGGAATGGTCAAACATATCTATAATCCTAACACTTTCCAGGCAGAGGCAGGAGGATTAGGAGTTCAAAGCTATTGTTGACTACATAGTAAATCTGATGTCAGCTGGGTTACATGAATCACTGTCTTAAAAGTGTAACATAAAGCCGGGTGTTGGTGGTGCACACCTTTAATCCCAGAACTCGGGAGGCAGAGGCAGGCGGATCTCTGTGAGTTCGAGACCAGTCTGGTCTACAAGAGCTATTTCCAGGGCAGCCTCCAAAGCCACAGAGAAACCCTGTCTTGAAAAACCAAAACCAAAGACAAACAAACAAACAAACCCCCCCCCAAACTTAAAAAAATGTTACACAGTTTCATGGCACTGAGCCTTTGGGGACCATTCTCATTCAAACCACCACAGACTATTGGTAGCTGTGTGTTCAGTGACTAGTAGTGGTCAAGGTCTTATAGCAGCAACTAGCATTGATAGTAAGTGAGCAAAGGCCAGTGTTAAAGCTTTTTTTCTTAAAAAATTTATTTATTTTTAGTTTATGTGTATGGGTGTTTTGCTTGCATGTGTGTTTATAAACCACAAACATGCATTGACTGAAGAGGCTAGGAAAGGACATTGTATCCCTTGGAAATGTAATTATAGATTGTGGTGAGCTATAATGTGAATGCTGAGAATTGAACCTGGGTCCTCTGGGAGAGCAGCCATTGCTCTTAACTATTGAGATATATTGACATATCTCCAGCCCCTATGCCCTAGTGTTATGTTATGGCTTTTACGCTTTGAGTGTCAAGATCTGCATCCCTGAGGTTTTGACAGCTCCTTTCTTATAATAATTGAAAATTGTAGGCACAAGTATTGGCACATGCCTTTGATACCAGCATTCAGGGAGGCAGAGGAAGGCAAATTGAAAGCTAGCCGGGGTTTACAGCCAGGACAGCCAGGATTAGTGAGAAACAAACAAATTGACATTTGTGAGTTTGTGCTGTTTATCTTTATTGCTATCATTTCATCCACTGTCACTGTGGTTAACTCAAGTCCTTTGTTTATATTATTAATTTTATTTTTAGTCTTGCAAAAAGATTCACATATGTAAATGACTTTAAAGAGTTTTATCTGCTCATATAAATGCCTGCTTATTTCTTCTGCTTTCATTGTCATTATGCTATGCTAAGCTCTCTGTGTCATTTGTATTTTCAGCCTTGTCTGGTCTTGACATTTCTTTTTATTAATTAATTGTAAGTATATGAGTGTCTGCCTGCATGTATGTATGTACACGCTGTGCATGCTTAGTGTCATGGAAGCCAGAGAAGGGCAACAAATCCCCTGAAATGGAGTTATGTATGTGCTGGAGCCTGAACCCAGGTCCTCTACAGGAGGAGCAAATGCTCTTAACTACCACTGCACCTCACCAGTACTTGTTTTCTTGGTACTTCTTGTTTACTTAATACCTTAGTAGTTTCAGAGTAGAGTTCTCACTTTGTTTTCTTAGTTTAATGTTCTTCATTATCATCTGACTTTGTTCTGTTCTCTTTAAAACTCTCTGTCCTGGGCTTGGGAAGTAGCCCAGTAAGTAGAGTGCTTGCTATCATGCACTGAAGTCCCAGTTCAGCCCCTGTGCTGTACGAAACCAGGCATGGTTGTATGGCACATGCCTGTAGTCCCAATACTTCGGGAGAGGGGGTGGAAGCAGAAAAGTCAGACATGCAAGGTTATCCTCAGATATAAGTGATTTTGAGGCTAATCTGAGCTATATAAGACTCTGTCTCATCCTCCCCAAAACAAAACAATAGCACCCCCCCCCAAAAAACAAAAACCTCTCAAACTCTGTCCTTGGTCTGCTGTGTTCCCTTTCTTTGTTTTTTTTCTTTTTTCCTTCCTCCTACATGTTATCCCTGTGCTATTTCATTTCATCTTGTTTTGGTTGTTTAGGCCTCTTCAAAGACCTAAATTTTCTGTTCGAGAATGAGTGAATATATATATATATCCTACCAATATATTCTCTTAGAACAATAATTGAAGAATTTTGTTCCTGAGGATGTAACTAGTAATTAACTCTTTGGACTGGGTGTTCTTCTTAGATTATTTCCCACAAACACCCACCTCCATCGGAGATGGATGTCACATCCCTTAGGCTTCTGTGGAACTTCTCTACTAGAGAGGATTGTGCCTTTGACTTAGACTTTTCTCAGGATGCTCCTTACTGCCTTTCTTCTGAGATACTACATTGTTGGTTTTTTTTTTCAATCCCATTTCCATCCATGCACTGCTTCTAAATTAGGTTGGGGCTGGCAGGATCTTCTGAGATTATACATTTGCTCTCAACTTTTCTTTCTTTCTTCCTTCCTTCCTTCCTTCCTTCCTTTCTTTCTTTCTTTCTTTCTTTCTTTCTTTCTTTCTTTCTTCTTCTTCTTCTTCTTCTTCTTCTTCTTCTTCTTCTTCTTCTTCTTCTTCTTCTTCTTCTTCTTCTTCTTCTTCTTCTTCTTCTTCTTCTTCTTCTTCTTCTTCTTCTTCTTCTTCTTCTTCTTCTTCTTCTTCTTCTTCTTCTTCTTCTTCTTTTTTGAGACACGGTTTCTCTGTGTAACAGCTCTAGCTGTCCTGGAACTCACTCTGTAGACCAGGCTGACCTTGAACTCGCAGAGATCCACTTGCCTCTGTCTCCCTAGTGTTAGGATTAAAAGGCATACACCACCACCACCTGGATGCTCTCAATTTTTTAACATGCTTCTTAATTTTTTTTTTTGAGACAGTCTCAGGTAGCCAAGGCTGACCTTGAACTCCCAACCTTCCTCCTTCCAATTCCTGGAATTTTACCACAGCTGACTCAATCTTCATTTGTTTATTCTTTTGTTTTGAAATGTGCACACTACGATTATATTTCACCAAGAGAATGAGATTCTGATGGTGTTTCCTCTTACCATCTTAATCTGACAGTAAACAGCAGGTGGTGGGGTGAGGGAGGGATATTTTGTTTTGTTTTGTTTTCAAGACAAGGTGTCTCTCTGTGGTTCTGGATGTCCTGGAGCTCCCTCTGTAGACCAGGCTGGCCTCAAACTCAGAGATCTGCCTGCCTCTGCCTCCTGAGTGCTGGAATTAAAGGTGTTTGCCACCACCGCCTGACATAAAGATATTTTAATATAAGCTTAAACATAGGCATTAAGAAAAGGGGAGAGGGACTCAGAAGAAAGTAAGACATACCTGAGAATAAGCAAGTCAAATAACTATTGCCTTTAATTTTCTTTATACAGGGGGAGGAAAAAAGGATAGGAGTATAATATACAAAAGACATTTTTTTTGAGACAGGTTTTCATGTAGCTGGGGATAGCCTCAATTAACTTCTGTTTTTCTGAGGATGACCATCAGTATCTGACTCTTTTGCCGGTACCTACCAAACTCATGTGTGGGTACTGGCTGCTCAAGAGAAAGTCATCAGAATATGTTTTCAAAAAAATCTTTCCAGACTTCTTTCAAACAGCCTTGTCTGAAAGTAGCTGTGTTAGAAATGAGTGGACAGAGATAACCCCCTTTCTTTTCTTTGGTGAATACTTTATAGGTCAGAGAAAATGCCTTCTAATACTTTTCTGTTGTACAATGGAGAGAAATACCTTTGCTAACTGAGAATATGTGTGTTTCCCTTTAGCCAGTGGGTTGTGTTTGGGACTAATTTAAATGATCTCAGTGTGCCTGTGTTGTCTATTCATCGCCTCCTAGATGTGTGATAGTGCTGAAGAAGGGGTGGACAGTGACACTGTGAATATGTTCGTGGTACACCCGACTACTCCTGCTCAGTATTTCCATGTGCTTAGGCGACAAATGATCCGGAATTTCAGAAAGCCTCTCATCGTTGCTTCTCCCAAAGTGTTACTTAGGTACCCTGTAAGTAGAAAGAGCTTGCTCATAGGTTTTTTTTAACCTTGTATTCTATTTCTCTGGTGTTTTGCATTTAACTGTATTTATTTTAAGTTTAAGTTTTATCTGGTGTGTGTGTGTGTGTGTGTGTGTGTGTGTGTGTGTGTGTGTGTGTGTGTGTTGTGTGCAGTAGCCCTCAGAGGCCAGAAGAGGTGTTGGATCCCCTGGAGCTGGACTCAGAGGTGGTTATGAGACAGTCAGCGTGTGTGCTGAAACCTAAGCTCAGGTCCTCTGGAAGAGCAGCAAGTGCTCTTAGCCTCTGAATCTGTCACTCACTCTCAAGCAGCTGTTTTGTGCTTTCTCTATGGTTCCTTCAGTATTCTCAGGAGCCTTGAGATGTCACAGGAAATTCAAGAAAAGTTGTATAATCCCTTTAGGACTGGTTGGTGTGTGTGTGTGTGTGTGTGTGTGTGTGTGTGTGTGTGTGTGAGAGAGAGAGAGAGAGAGAGAGAGAGACAGAGACAGAGACAGAGACAGAGACAGAGACAGAGACAGAGAGAGACAGAGAGAGACAGAGAGAGAGAGAAAGAGAAAGAGAAAGAGAGATGGTGTTATTGTTTTATTTTTTCTGGAAGGGCTCTTCTGATACAGATATTTTGAAACAGAAGTCTCAAGCCAAGTCAAACTGTAAATTACTACAATGGTCAGCTGATTCTGAGTACAAAAGGAGAGGCAGGCGGATCTCTGTAAATTCCAAGCCAGCCTGGTCTACACAGTGAGTTCCAGGACAGCCTGGACTATATAGTGGGATACTGTCTCAGATAACAAAACAAAAAAACCAAACCAAACCAAACTGTCGTTTGGTAGAGACAAAGCATGCTCTTATCATTTTGGTTTGAAATACACAGAACAGTTTTTTGGAGAACACTGTGTTAGTGCACATGCTTGAGTGCAATTCTATGCCAGAATTCTGGAGCTGTTTTTATAAGGTCTGATCTAAGTTACAGCTATAGTTCTTCTCCAGTCATTGACGTGAGTATTGCTGTTTCTTTACTGTAGGCAGCTGTGTCAACTCTTCAGGAAATGGCCCCAGGAACAGCATTCAAACCTGTCATTGGTGATTCATCAGTAGATCCAAAAAAGTAATTTGATGTTTCTTTGTCTCTTACTCTGGGTAGGGTTTTTTTTTAAATAAATGAACAAAATTTCTTATATCATGTTATAATTTTTCATGTGTATGTATGTGTCTGTGCATACATATGAGGGATTGAATATACTTGCCTTACCATGCTAGGCAAGTATTTTACCGCTGAGCTACATCTCAGCCCCTCTCCTTATAGGCGTGTGTTAAGAGGAGTGTGTATGAAAGAGCGGACTCTGGGGACAGATGTTGCAGAAGGAGAATTGCAGGGCTCGGCAGATGACTGAACCCAGCAGCAGAGCCCCAAGCAGCTTTATTGCAACACAGTGAAATCTAGTCGCCTCTTTCTTCTGACACAATTCTTAAGGATCTTTCTGTCCACACCATTGCCTGCTTTGTCCCCAACAGTGTTAAAACCCTCATATTCTGCTGTGGCAAACACTTTTATGCCCTGCTGAAGCAAAGAGAATCTTTGGGGACCAAGAAGCATGACTTTGCCATCATTCGAATAGAGGAACTCTGCCCTTTCCCACTGGATTCGTTACAGCAAGAGATGAGCAAATACAAACACGTTAAAGGTAAAGGCTTGTTTCTGTTTTTCAGATACTTGAAGCCTGTTCACACTATTTCAGATGGAAAGAGGTGGGGGCAGTGAAAGGTACTGGAAAGTCAAAACTCTTGGAATCCAACGATATGTTTTGGAGTATCACTAGGGCCATGACTCTCTTGGTGTCCCACTCAGTCTTCCCACTATCATTAAACATAATTTCTTGAGAATTTGTGGGTCATTGGTTCTGTGCCATTGTATGTGATAATTGCAATATAATTGTAAATGATAAAGTACTTAGGATCGGAAAATTTGATATCTGTATGTACCACACAGAAATTGATTACAGACCTAAGTGCAACTGTAAAACTATTAGGAGAAAATCTCTATGAACTTGTTTGGATGGAAAGTTTTTAGTGTATTATCAAAATTGGGCTTAATCAACATGAAAACCTTACATTGTAAAAATTATTGTAGGGGCCTGGAGAGATGACTTGGTGTTTAAGAGCACTGACCGGGCTTCCAAAGGATCTGACTCAATTCTCAGCACCACATGGTGGCTAATGACGAACTGTAACTCTAGTTTCAAGGGATCTGACTTCTTTTGGCCTCTGAGGACACCAGCACACATGTGGTGCATAGATATACACGCAGGCAGAACACCCATACCTCAAATATATTTAAAATACAAAACAAAACACATATCCCATAAACCGAGGGGACAAAGCAACTGGAACCCCCACTCACCACTGCTGGCATTGTTAGTGATTGCAACAACTCTGAAAGATGGTTTCTTACTGTATAAACCCTGATTTACCATGTAACCCAGAATTCCCACAGCTGGTTTACCCAGAAAATGAAAACAGGTTCACAGGAAAATCTACCTACAGGTATTTTTAGCAGCTTTATTTGTAATTGCCTCAAGTTGGAAACAGTCAAAGTGTCCTTCATCTAGGGAATGAATAAACACAGCTCCCCTCTAGCAAGAAACGTGTATATTATACTCAATAAAACAGGAAATAGGGCCGGGCGGTGGTGGCGCACGCCTTTAATCCCAGCACTCGGGAGGCAGAGGCAGGTGGATCTCTGTGAGTTCGAGACCAAGCCTGGTCTACCGAGTGAGTTCCAGGACAGGTTCCAAAACAATACAGAGAAACCCTGTCTTGAAAAACCAAAAACCAAAACCAAAAACAAAAACCAGGAAATAGGTACTATATGTTGTGCAGGGCCTCAAGGATGTTATCCACAAGAACTTGGACAAATCACGAATGCATTTTGGTAATACACATCAGACTCAAAAGGCGACACACTGTCCAACTCCATTTATATGGCATTTTGGTAAAGGTGAAACTGCACAGTAGACAAAAGACTGATTGTTGCTGACATTTGGGACTCAGAAGTGTACTGACTGCAAGCAATCACAATGAGGAGACTTGGGGTTGAAAGAACTGTTTGCATCATGATTGCTCTGGTGAACACAAAACTATGTACTTGCCAGAAAGAATGGAAAAAAGGAAGGAAAGAAGAAAGGAAGGAAGGAAGGAAGGAAGGAAGGAAGGAAGGAAGTACGAAAGCAAGCATTAGGAGTTAGAGGTGGCTCAGGAGTTAAGAGCCCTTTCCAGTATCTATATTGGTGGCTTACAATCACCTGTAACTCTAGTATCCAATGTCTTTTTCTGGCCTCCTTGGGTACCAGGAGCACATGGCATACATTTATACAGACATGCATACATACATATAATAAAAAATTTAAGATGTTAACATGTTGGAAAATTATATATTTAATTGAAGTTGCAAATTTATCTATTTACCATTCATTCCTCTCCACTTCTTGGTATATAAGTTTATATGAGGTGCTGAAGTAAATTTTTTCTTTTTGTAGATATTATTTGGAGTCAGGAGGAGCCTCAGAACATGGGACCATGGTGTTTTGTTTCTCCAAGGTTTGAAAAACAATTGGCCTGTAAGGTGAGTGCCCATTCTTATATATCCATCCATCCATCCATCCATCCATCCATCCATCCATCCATCCATCCATCCATCCATCTTCTCTTTCATTTCTCTTAGGGTAACTAGATATGGGTTTTTATTACCAGCTTGCCCATTTATTTAAAATTAAGCAAAAACCTTAGTGGCACATGCCTATATAAGGAGGTTGGGGTCACTTGAGCTTATGAGTTTGAGATCAGCTCAGGCAACATAGTTGCATTCCAATACATAAAGAGGAAGAAGGAACAAAAAGGAAAATCTAGTTTTAGATTATTTCTTTGGGAGAAATGTTAAGTTTATGGAGCCATCTATGTATTCAGATTACAGGGTTAAGTCTTACTTGTCCAGAATGTTTAGAACTGGAAGTATTTCAGATATGTGAGATTTTCAGATTTTGGAGTATTTATGTACACTTTCTAGGCTGCAAAGCTTTAAAAAAATTCCAAAATCTGAAATGCCTCACATCTGAAGACTTTTTAAGGACTGAAATGATATTTTCAAAATTCCAGAGTTTGGAGAATTTCAGATTTTGGATTAAGGATGCTTAACTGTAACCGTATGTTATAAATGTGTTTACATTCCAAAAAAACTATGAACATTGCATGTTGTTACTTTTCTTACTATTTCCCCATAGTGTCTAGTCCAATTGCCAGATGTTGGCACTCTTCCAGACATGTTTATAATACTATTAGACTATATGTCTTTATTTTCCTCAGGAAAGGAGAAACAATGAGAGTAGTTCTACCTCTGTTTGTCTTATTATTCTATGTGCATTGGAATATAGTTCATTCATTTAGTATGAGTTTGCTAGGCTAAAATCATTTTCACATGAAATACATTTAGTTAAAAAAACTACAGTTAAGATCAAAAGATAGATTTTTTTTCACTTTATCATGCCTGAAATTCAGGGGTACATATTACCCTCTAATCTGTTCTCTTTAATTCAATATTTCTTCTTGGCTTGAACAAGCTAATGGAGAATATATGTACCTTCTTGATGGAACTGAGCAGAAACTCCGATGCACTCAAAATGTCATTTGATTCTTCCTTGCTCCAATGACAGCTCCGACTTGTGAGCCGGCCCCCTTTGCCGGCACCTGCAGTGGGAAT
Organism: Mesocricetus auratus; assembly: GCF_017639785.1. Classification (NCBI taxonomy): domain Eukaryota; kingdom Metazoa; phylum Chordata; class Mammalia; order Rodentia; family Cricetidae; genus Mesocricetus; species Mesocricetus auratus. Next base: position 23,822,940 of record NW_024429196.1, on the reverse strand, counting down.
CGGCACAGTGCACCAGCAGCAGCATGAAGACATCCTCACCAAGACCTTCGCTTCATGATGTGCTTTGAGAAAACAGGGCAGCCTTTTGAGCAAAGTGCTGTAGAGGAAACCTTGCTTCCTCCCCTGTTTCTCCTTCCCCCTAGCTATCCTGGAAGTCCGTGGAGTGACTGGGACAACTGACTCTGGAATAAGTGAAGAATAAGCGGGAAAACTGATGTTATGAGTAATGAAACAAGATAGTAGATTTTATGCTTTGCAGGACAATAGTGTTTGTTATGCTTTGATTATATTTGAATGAACTAGAAAAGGAGATGACTAACCATGTATGGAGCTGTGTATAGGCAATGTATAGGCAGCTCCAACACTACTATTTAATTAGTTTAATGCACATAACTTTTCTTAATTTCCCCCTTTTTAGAGTCCTCTGAACAGCATTTTTTTTATATCATCTCTGAGCCACTCTTCGTAATGTTCCACCTGATATCAGTAAAATTGACCCTCCTGATTTGTGTTCTTTCAGGGTTTATCCATTGTCTTTTACTTACATTCTGTTAAATACAAATTTCTGATTGTATGATCTTCTAGCCCTGTACTGAGACAGTGTCTCATGTTGTCCAGATTGGCCTCATACCCACTATGTAGCTGAGGATTACCAACTTTGAACTTCTGATCTTTTTGCCTCTACTTCCTGAGTGCTGGGACTATTTACTTGTGCAACCATGCCTGGTTAATGCTGGTGATGATGATCAAACCTACAGTCCCGGTCCTTAATAATCTTTCAATTATAAGGTGTTAGCTGTATTAAAACTGAATTGTAATTTATTTTTACCATTAAGTTCCCTCTCCCTCATTATATTGCTGTGACATTTTCTAACCCCACCCCCTCCATAGCTTTGGAACCTGTCCTGGAACTCACTCTGTAGACCAGCCAGACTTAATGCACAGAGATCTGCCTGCCTCGGTTGGGACTAAAGGTGTGTACCACTGTCCAGAGACATTTTCTAACTTTTTAATTAACTTTTGTGTCTGATAGTTGGATTTTAGTATCAGGTTAATCACTTTTCTGTCTAAAAGTTCCAGGTAAAATTATGATGAATGTTTGTGCTATAAAGTATATTATTTTTTAGCTGTCTTCCCAAAGCCAGGTACTTGGGGTTTCTTAGAGGTCACCAAGTGAGCCATTCCGTTTGGACTTAAGCCTAATGTTGGAAGCAAATCTAAACAGTAGCTGTGTGGCTTCATTTGAGTTGGTTCTGAGGAGCATCTACCATGTACCATTCTTGCTTTATGATACTGTTTTTGTAAGGTGATGGGGACACATGAAGGACTAGAATGCATCTGTTCCCTTTCCATGTCTAATGGCAATGGGTCATGTCTTAAATCATTAATGTATGGGCAATTCTAGCTTAGTGATAGATTCATAATGTACATCTTTTTGTTGGTTTGTTTTTGGTAGATTCTCACTATGTACTTCTAGCTGTCCTGGAACACAGATCTCTCTGCCTCTGCCTTCTGAGTGCTAGGATTAAAGGTGCTAGGATTAAGCACTATGCCAGATCACAGTTTACATTTTAAAATAATTCTTTGGTGTACTTATTTAACATTTCTTTAGTATTTGTTTCCCTTTTCTGTGACTCTCCCCCTCCATTCTTCCCTCCTTCCCTCCCTCCCTTTTCTCTGGATCTGGGTATCAGTTCTAGAACCTTGTAATTATTAGCTCTACCACTAAGACAGTCCTTCAACCCTTTACCTCCCTTTCCTTTCTGTATTCCTCAGTCATTCCTTCTTGTGTCAAGGCTTATAAATCATGTAATTTAGTGCTACTTATTTAAATCAGTAAAATTTCAAAGACCTGTTGAATAAGAATAACAATGGTTCTTAAAAGACTTTAAAACTCTAATTATAAAATAAGATGGAAGTTAATATATTTAAAAATATTTTGTCATTGGGCTGGAGAGATGTTTCAGAGGTTAAGAGCACTGGCTGCTCTTCCAGAGGTCCTGAGTTCAATTCCCAGCAACCTCATGGTGCCTCACAACCATCTGTAACAAGATCTGGTGCCCTCTTCTGGTGTGCAGGCAGAATGCTGTATACTTAACAATAAATAAATAAAATTTAATATATATATATATACATATATATATATATATATATATATTGGTTTTACGAGACAGGGTTTCTTTGTATTATTTTGGAGGCTGTCGGTCCAGCCTAGCCTCGAACTCACAGAGATCTGCCTGCCTCTGCCTCCCGAGTGCTGGAAAAATATCTTAAAAAATATTTTGTCATAGTTGGGCAGTGGTGGTATATGCCTTTAATCCCAGCACTGGGAGGCAGAGCCAGGCAGATCTCTGAGTGCAAGACCAGCCTGGGCTACAGAGGGAGTTCCAGGACATCCAGGGCTGCACAGAGAAACCCTATCCTAAAAAAATTAAAAAAAGGAAAAAAATTATCTTGTTCTTTCTGAATTTTTTTCTTAACAATGTACCTCACAAGTTTACTATTTCGTGTTATGGTTTTACCTACATGAGCCATGAAAGTATGTTCTGTCTCAACCACATTTTGTTTTGCAGAAAAGAACATTTGAAGAATTTCAAATCAGACATACACTATTGTATTTTATTCCTCTTCAAAATGTGATATTAGCCTCTCATATTTGCTATCCATAATTATGCTTGTTTAATGTTCAGTGGGGAATAGAGCTGAAATTATGTAGTTTGTAAGTTTAAATATTAATAACCATGGGAGAATTTTAATTTTGATTGAAATGATGTATTTTTCTTAGTAAAATAAAATTTTCTACCTTCTCTAGTTTGCCTATAATATCTTGGAAGTCTTACTACTTTAAAAAAGATTTATTTGATTTGTGTGTGTAAGAGAGAGAGGGGGCGGGGAGGGTCGAGCTTGTGAGCATGTGAATGCAGGTTCCTGCAAAGGCCACAGTTCTAGATCCCTTGGTGCTACAGTCACATAGTTGTAAGCAGTCAGATGTGAAGACTGGGAACTAAGTTTGAACTCTCCAGCTACATTTTTAAGATTCTTGAAATGTCAATACAAACAGATTTCTTTTATAAAATGGATGGAAGTCACAGATTATGAATCAGTGCTTTTAGTCTTGAAGTTCCAAAAGCTTCCTGTACATTTCTCTTGGATATACTTGGATGTTTAATTTTTATGTCAGCTTCTCAGAGCTCATTCTACATAAAATAAGCATGTTTTGAGGGAAACGTTAGTATTATCACTATCTTCTCTTACTCATATGGATAGCCAGATGTATTAAATGAACAATAGTTTAAAAAATAAAGTTATTTCATCAAGAAATATTCTGTTGGGCGGTGGTGGTGCACACCTTTAATCCCAGCAGAGGCAGGCAGATCTCAGTGAGTTCAAGGCCAGCCTGGTCTACAAAGTGAGTTCCAGGACAGCTAAGAGTATACACAGAGAATCCCTAACTCAAAAAACAAAAATAAACAAACCAAAACCAGAAATATTGTATTGGGTTCTTCTACTTATATCATTGTTTTTATTTTGCCTTAGAAATACACAGAAATAAAGATAAGGCTTTGGTCCTTGACAAACTAGCAGTCTGTGGATAAAAAAATAGTTTTGTTTTTTCTTTTAAGACAGTGCTTCCCTGTTTAACCCTTGGTGCCATGGCACTGGGTATGTAGATCAGGCTGGTCTGATCTGCCTCTGCCTCCTGTGAGCTGGGATTAAAGTGTGTGCCACTATGTCTGGTAGGAGTGACTATAGATGTAAATTACCTGTCCTGATCCCCTGCTCCCAAATAACCACTCAGAGTCTTAATATAAATTATAAATGCTCAGCCAATAGCTCAGGCTTATTACTAACTAGCTCTTTCAACTTAAATTAACCCATATTTCTTATCCAAGTTTTACCATGTGGCTTATGGCTTGTTACCTCATTTTCATACATTTCCTGCTTTCTTTGGCTGACTGGCCCTCTTCTTCCAGAGTCCTCTGTGTCTGGCTGTCTGGCCTATACTTCCTGTCTAGCTATCTGCCAGTCATCTTTTTATTAAACCAGTCCAACTGACAAATCTTCACAGTGTATAAAAGGATTATTCCACAGCAAGGGACTTTTTATTTGTTTTGTTATTTTATGTGTGTGTGTGTTTCTCTTAATGTACATACGTGTATTGTGTGCATGATTGGTGACTGCAAAGGTCAGAAGACAGCATTGGATCCCCTGGGATAGAGTTATGAATGACTGTAAGCTACCATGTGGGTCCTGGGAACTTTTCTACTGCTGTGATAAAAGCAACTTGAGGGGAAAGGGGTTTATTTTACTGTACAGTTCCATATCATAGTCCATCATTGAAGGCAGTCGGAAAAACTGAGCCTTGAGGAACCTAGAAGCAGCAAATGGAGCAGAAGCTCTGGATGAATGTTTATAATTCTTTTTTAAAATTCTCTCATATATTACATCTTGACCAGTTTCCCTTCCCCTTCCCCTAGTCTCCCCCCCAACTCCCCTTTTTTCAGTCTTACCTCCCAGGGACATCCACCAAAGGTGGCAAAATATGCTATTGTAAGACCAGGCACATACTATAAAAATCAAGGATGGATGAGGTAACTCAGAAGGAGGAAAACGGTCCCACAAGTAGGCAAAGGAGTCAGTGACCACCCCTGCTCCCATTGTTAGGAATCCCACAAAAACACCAAGCTACTCATCCCTAACATACATGCAGAGGACCTAGGTCAGAAACTACAGTTTCTTGGATCTCTGTAAACCCCCATGAATCCTGGACAATTAATTCTGTGGATGGTGTTCTCTTGGTGTCCCTGACCTCTCTGGTTCCTCCAATCCTTCTTCCATCTACCCTGCCAGACTCCCAAGCTCTTTAATGTTCAGCTGTGGGTTGCTGCTTCTGCTCCCATCAGTTGCTGGTTGAAGCCTCTCTGGTCTCTTTGAGAAGGAATGTTTCTCAATGGCTTTGTTATCCTGGCTTTCTCAGCCTGCTATCTTATAGTGTTCAGGACCACAGTGGCATTGCCCTCTGTGAGCTGGTGTCTTCCACATCAATCATCAATGTAGAAAATTCTCCATAGGCATGCCTTCAGGCTAATATTATAGAGACATTTTCTCACTTGAGAGTCATTGTCAAATGACTCTAGCCAGTGTCGAGTTGATATAAAACTAGCCAGCATAGAACTGAACCCAAGTCCTGTCCAAGAGCAGTAAGTGTTCTTCGATGTTGAGCCATCTTTCCAACCCAAGAGATTGCCTGGGTGGATATGCTAAAACAAATTGAAGACTAAAGGTAGAATGACATAGATTAGGTAACACATTGGTCAAAGAAATTTTGGGTGGCATTTAGGAAATACAGAAAGACTGAAGAATAGTAGAGGAATTAATTACTCCATTTAATCTGTGGAATCAATCTTTTCTTGGCGTACATGAGATTCTTATCTCAAGAAAAAGAGGAGGAAGTGGGGGATGGGGATAAGAAAAACAATGACTAACAAAGTAAGATGAAATATGGATGGGAGATTACTCAAGGTATTGTAGCTTTGTCACACCCTCTCCTATAGATGGCATCTTTTCTCTTTTCTCCCAGAATTTGAGTAGACATTTCTGGCTGCCTCTATACACTGAATAAATGAGACTCATTTCCAGTGGCTTCCTTTGGCACTAAGTTGCAGTGTTGTGGGGAGGCCCAGTAATGGGAAGCCAAATGGGTGTGTCAATGCTCACAGTATGCAGATGGCCAGATCTGAGTGAGAGAGTCTTAGAAAATGCAAATACCATGAGAAACTCCTTTCAGGCCTCTGCAAGACCACCCTAAAGGTCCCTACCCCCACTGCAGATGCTTCTCTTGTTTCTTTCTTGGCTATAGTTCTGAACAGGAGAGCATATCTTTGGATTTGATTGATGACTGACAGTATAGGATGTCACCTTCGAGTCAACTTGTTGCAGCAGACTTTAGAACAGAGACTTGATTTTGGGGTGTGGTTTAATGTTTGAGTGAGGAAACCTAGTCTGAGGGTCTTCTTGTATACTAGTGTCTCAATTTATCTTTACCTTCCATACCCACATGAAGTGACCGCTGCTGTCTATATTTTGTCCAAGTATTTCATCTGGGTTGATTGCCCATTCACAGTGTAGGGCTGGTTGATTTCTTACAGTGTGTGTGTGTGTGTGTGTGTGTGTGTGTGTGTGTGTGTGTGTGTGTGTGTGTGCGTGTTTTAACCACATGCTGTGTAAGAAGGCACAAATTGGAAAGGTAGGAAGAACCACCAGAGGGGTCAAAGAACTGACTTTAGCGAACTCCTTCAGTCGCAGGAGACATAAAACCTTGATGTCTGTACTTTGGATATAGGGGAACGAGCATGGTAGTAAACTGGAGAGTACTTTTGTAAGCTATTGTATGCAGTGTGTCATCAATTTTTACAATCTCTAAGAAGTTACAATTAAAATGGGGCAAAGGAAAAGGCTGGTTCTGGCAGCTCAACCCTAGGCCTCAAGGGACCAACAGAATGCCTGGACAAGGAAACCTAATCTGGGAAAACCAACTCTGAAAAAGGAAAAACCCTGGGTCCCCAAGGCCTCAGGGAAGAACTGGAATTGAGCAGGACAACCAAGACACGCCCACTATGGCAGGTAGCCCCGCCTCTTGGCGTGCAGCTCCGCCTCTGTCGCCGCGCCCGCGGTGACCATGGCAACGCGGCGGCCGTAGTCCAACGGTTGGGGCCAGGTCTGGGGGCGGGTCTGGGAGGAGCTGAGAGCGCGTGTCACATGACTCGTGGGCGGAGCCTTGCGGGGACGGCGAAAGCGTGTCCCAAGCCTCTTGCCGCTTAGGCCAGAGTCGTGAGGAACTGAGCGAGAGCAGCTGCGAGGTGGCCGGTCCTTGCCGGGTGTCCTGAGCCGCCGCCATGGGCAGTGAGTGTGGTGGCCCGAGCGGGAACCTCAAGGGTCGCGGGTCCCTCAGGGCTATGGGCAGTGGAGCCGCTTCCCCCATGGGGTCGTCACAGCGGCCAAGGATGCGCAGGCCTCGCCGGGGTCGCCGCGGATGGCACGACCTGGGGGCCTCCGCCAAGTCACCTCCGGTCAGCGAGGCCTTGCCCGGCGGGTCACGGGGTCCCAGAGGTCCCGGTTTGCGCCCCTTAGGCGGCTGGGAGTGTGGATGGCGCCGAGAGGCCATTGGCTGGGGGGCGGGGAGTTAGGACACTCCTTAGCTTGGACCACTCGGGATTTTTCTGGATCTTAGGAAGCTTTTTTTTTTTTTTTAATTCCTCAATCACGCTTCCTTGGCGTGTTGCGATGAATACGTCTCCCTCATTTTTTTTTTAATGTGATTCATTGCATGTGTTTTAGGGGAGGAAAGGCATGTGATCGGTAGCTCAGCATTTTCCTTGAAATATTCATCCCAGTCATTCTGTAGTGTTAATTGAAAACTGTAAGTTGGTGCAAGCCGTAGGGTCGAGGCCTCGTATTATGGGAATCCTTCCAGGGCCCTGGCCCAAACATTCATTCTCTTATGTATTCACACAAATATTTACCTAGCAGTTTACATGTTTGTATAAAGGGATACCTCACTGCAGGTCCAAGCGATGCACCCAATTGGCCAACTGGTAGACATTTGGAAAGGAAATAGAACAGACCCTTGGCCTTGAATTACGAATGATAAATGGAATTCTCAGGGTAGGCAATACATGGCGGCACGCAACAGCATCGTTTGAACCTGGACACCAGTACAGTAAATCATAAAGTGGCAAGAAATCTTGGAGGGTAGCTTGAGAAAGAAAAGGAATAAGGAGACTCTGGGGCGTTTCCTGGTGTGACCCATAGATTTTTTTTTTTTTTATTACAGGTGAATGTTTTCAGAATTTAGATATACTTTCAAAATAGTCTAAACCTGTACTTAGATAACAAACATGGCAATTATAAATTCTCACCTGCATCAGTGACTTCCACCTCTGTGAATCCAGCGGGACTTAGGAGATAGGCCTGTCCCTAAACCTTGGTTTATCCTATTTTATTTTACTTCAGAAGTGGTGTGGGAAAGCAGTAGTTTCTAATGACGTGTAATTGCCGTTCTTGGAGGTGATTCTTGTATGTAAATACTTTGATAAGGTTACTTGGAGAATGACCAGGCTGTGAATGTGGTTAACTGAAATGAAGTAGAGTTTGTAGGCTTTAAAAAGTTGCCTGTAGGAGATCCTGATTTTGTGTTTTTGCTTTTTTTTTTGCCTAGTGAATGTTGCTATCTTTAAGCTGCTTAAATCAATACTTCAGGTTAAGCTCATTTCCTACTATATCATCCCTGGGAAAGGTTCCCTCTGTTCTACTATCTGCTAGTGCATTGTCAAAGTAAACTGCATCTGCTTATTTTTCATAGTGGTGATCTGAATGTTTACTGTTGTGTATATATACATAAGGATTGGGTTTAAGCACAAAGAAGCAAAGTCATGGTTCATTACTTACTTTCCTTCATTATTTACTCAGTAGCCATTTGGGTGTTTTATCTCTTGCAGGCCTACTCCTTTGAACTTGAGAACATCATGATTATTTAATTTGGGTGGATGGGAGAAACAGCTGTTAAAGAAAATTTGTTTTTCAAACCGTTCAAAGATGCATTTTTAAACTTGATAACTTTTTTTTTTGCAGTCAAGTTTTTAGAAGTTATCAAACCTTTCTGTGCAGTTCTACCAGAAATTCAGAAGCCTGAAAGAAAAGTAAGTATAATATTTTAGTAATATAGCTGGTAACAAAGTGAATTACTCAGCCAAACCACCAAGGTTTATTTGTTTACCCCAACTATTTCTGGATAAGTGGAAAAATGTTATTTCTCTTGCAAACAACTTCAGGGAATGGATTCTCTTCTTTCACCATCTATCTGGACGGGGGAGGTAGGATTGGACCTGGCCTGGGCTTTTAAAAATCCCGAAGCTCACCCCCAGTGACACAACTCCTCCAACAAGGCCACACCCCATAACCATTCCCAAAACAGTTCTACCAACTAGGGACTAAACTTTCATATATATGAGCCTATAGGGCTGGCCTCTTTTAAAACACCACAACTATCTGGCTGGCCCTGGTTAATAGACCTTTTTAAGACTAGGTAGTATTCTTATTCTATCAAAAATGTTGCTCTAAGTTATGATGTTTCCAACCCAAGTGCTTCTTGGCCTGTGTGTTAGGTAAGATACGATATTCTCCTGGCCACGTTGGTATTTTATAATTTCTTTAGTATACGATGTGTATATTGCTAGCTAATGATATTAATCTGCTGAGTGTGTTTTGATGAGTACCAACTGTTTTACATAATAAATTACAATTGTGTAAGTATATACCTCCCATATTTTGAATTTTTGTTTGGAAAGAAATATTAGGAATGTGTTTAGAAGGTATCATACCGAAACCACATTGCTCTTCAATCATTGAGCATATTTGGAATTGGGATATTTAAAAATTCAGAAATAATATTAATTCAAATTTTCCAGCTATCAGGTATCCTCTTCCATGCTTTTAATATTATCCCTGGGAAAGGAAATATTAATAACCAATTAGGAAATTATTAGGAAATTAATAACAAAATAGGGACATAGAGAGTGATAAAGCTTTTGTTGGACTTACTGTTTTATTTTGAAGTACTTTTAATTTTTAATGATTTGAGATGGTAGAGATGGCTACCCAGTTTTACTTTAGGCATAATCAAAATTTTCATAGTTTGTGAATATCTTAGGATTCCTGTGTAAAGTTGTTCAGTATTTCATGCAGTTCCCTTTCTGATTGGAATGTGCATTAGATCTGCTTTACCTTGCCTCCTCTTCAGTTATTTTCCCTTATACAGAGTACATGAAGCATGGTTTTTGTTTTGTTTTAAGACATGGTTTCTCTGTGTAGTCTTAGTCCTGACTCTGTAGACCAGGCTGACCTCAAGCTCATAGAGATCTACCTGTCAGCCTCTGCTTCCTGAGTGCTGGGATTAAAGCCATGCACCACCACTACCTCTCAGTCATGAAACATGTTTATATTTATCTTTTTTTTTTGTGGCAGCACATGGGTTCTAATTGGACATAAAGACTTAACTATTATAAGCTATAGTCAAATCTTTCTAATTTCATAAGTACCAAGTGGGTCAAAAACCTTAATGTAACACCTGGAACTCTGAATTATGAGAAGAAAGACTATAGAGAAAGCATCTTAAGATACAGGCATATGTAGAGACTTTCTGGATGGAACTCTAGTCACTCAGAAGATAATGTCAACAGCTGACATGGAACTTTCATGAAATTAAAAGTTTCTGCACAGCAAAGGAAAAAGCATGCAGAGACAGCATACAGAACACGAAAACTCCTCACTGACTGTACAGCTGACTGAGGATTAACATCTAGAATATACAAAGAACACAGAATACTGACAAATAATACCTTTCTTTTGGAAAAGAAGAGACTTAGGTTTGATATGCTTGGCTGTTTATCTTAGCTGGAACAAGTTAGGGTGTATAAAGAATAGGAGCATACCTAATGGGGAGTGGTAATGGCGCCTTAATGAGTTTTGTTTGAGTTTGTTTTTCTTGGTTTTGATTGATCATTAATTTTTGCTTCTGTTGTACAGATTCAGTTTAGAGAGAAAGTACTATGGACTGCTATAACACTCTTCATTTTCTTAGTGTGCTGTCAGGTATGTACCAGATTACTGAATATATGTCTGTATTATTTTAAGGTCTTGATTAGAAAAACTGATAAAATAATATACTGAAATATATTGAGTGCTGCCTTTTTTGGTAAGATTTATTTTTATTTGTGTGTGTGTGTGTGTGTGTGAGAGAGAGAGAGAGAGAGAGAGAGAGACGAGAGAGAGAGAGAGAGAGAGAGAGAGAGAGAGAGAGAGAGAGAGAGAGAGACAGAGAGACATGTACAGTTGCCCATGGAGGCCAGAATTGGGTGTCAGATCCTCCACAGCTGGTGTTATAGGTAGTTGTGAGCTACCAGTAACTAGTGTTGGTTCTGAGAATTGAAATTGTGTCCCTTGGAAAGGCAGCAGGGACTAGCTTTTTTTTTTTTTTTTTGAGCCATCCCTTCAGCTCTGAGTTCTGCCATTTTTATTTATTTGTTATCTGGGGATCCAATCCAGGGCCTTGTGCATGCAAGGCAAGTACTGTATGACTGAGTTGCATTATAAGCGGGGCATAATTATTATTATTGTTAGTACATTGTTTGTATTTTGGGTTTTTTGAGATAGGTTTTCTCTGTCTACAGTGTTTCAAAGCTGTCCTGAAACTTGCTTTGTAGACCAGGCTGGCCTCAAACTCAGAGATCTACCTGCGCTCCCCCAAACCCCCACTCCCATCCCTGACTGTCCTGGAACTTGGTCTGTAAACCAGGCAGGCTTTGAATTTAAAGATCATCCTGCCTCTGCATCCTAAATTGGGATCAAAGGTGTGGGCCACTATATCCTAGCTTTTTTAAAAAAATACTGTGTGTGTGTGTGTGTGTGTGTGTGTGTGTGTGTGTGTGCTTGAGCACGTGTTTGTGCATGCTTGCCTCATACCATGGCATGTGTGTGGAGATCAGAGAACAGTTTGTGGGAGTTGATTTTCTCCTTTCACTCCATGGGATCCAGGAATTAAACTCAGGTTGGCAGGGCTGGTTGTAGGTGCCTTAACGAGCTGAGCGATCTTGCTGCTCCATGTATGTTGAAGAATGAAATGTTCATTAAATGGTCATTAAAATACTTATGCTACTGTACTTGATTTAATGTTTTCTTTAGTATAAACACACACACATAGAAAGTATATATATATATATATAAAAGCAAGCATTTATAGTTCATCCCCCCATTAAAAAAATCTAGGGAGGTATATGTACAAATAGTTTTAACTGCACATTCTGAAGTATTTTGGCAGATGTATACACCCAAGAAGCTAGTACAGAACATTTCTGGTACTCTCAAACGCTCCTTGTAATGCTTCATCCACTGTTCCTTACCCCCAGTCCTAGGCAAGCCTTCATCTGCCCTTTATCACTATGATTTGTCTTTTCTAGAATTCCACATATATGTATGTAGTCAGGGTGTGTAGACTGTATAATATTTTTGAGATTTATTCTTATCAGCAGTTTTTGTTTCTGTTGTGTGAATATGTCACTGTATTCACTTATCCATTGACATTCTGTTTGTGTGCAACTTCTGGCTGAAACAGGTTGTTGTGAATGTTTGTGTACAAGACTTCCTGTTCTCAGGAGAACGTGGCTAGGATAGTGTTGCTAGTCTTGCATGGTAACTGCTCAGTGCTCTTTGCCTGTTGTGCACCCCCAGTTGAGACTCCCGTGTGTCTTTGTGCTAAGGTTCTGTTTCTTTTCTTTCTTTCTTTTTTCTTTTTGGTTTTTTACGAGACAGGGTTTCTCTGCCTCTGCCTCCCAAGTGCTGGGATTAAAGGTGTGCGCCACCACCGCCCGGCGGTTCTGTTTATTTTCAACTAGCTCATCTATTGTGAATAGTTACTGTCCTAATAGGTGCAGTTTTAGTTTGAATTCTCTTGGTAAATGATAGTGAGCAATGTTTTTGTGTGTGATGAATATTTGGTGAAGTTTCTTTTTTGTTTTGCTTTTTTTTTCAGAGCCAGGGTTTTTCTGTGTAACCCTGGCTATTCTGGAACTTGCTCTGTAGACCAGGCTGGCCTTGAACTTAGAGATGTGCCTGCCTCTGCTTCCCAAGTGCTGGGATTAAAGGCAGTCCCTACCACTGCCCAACATCAGTGCTTATTCTTGAGAGGGGTTTCTATATGTCTGGCCAGAATTCATTATGTAGACTAGTCTGGCCTAGAACTCACAGAGATCTGCTTGTTTCTGCCTCCTGAGTGCTGGGATTCAAGGTGTGTATCATCATGCTCTTTGCATTTTCTTGATTGATATGGGAGGGCCCAGCACATTGTGGGTGGTGCACCATGAGGCAGGTGTTCCTGCATGGCATAAGAAAACAGAACAAGCCAATAGTCATAGCTCCAAGACCTCTGCTTCAGTTCCTGTCTGAGCTCCTTCTCTGACTTCACCAGATGATGAAATAAACCCTTTCTTCCCCAAGTTGATTTTGAACTTGGTGTTTTTTTCACAGCAATAGACCCCCTAAGTAACACAGGGAATATGAGTTATTAATGCCATAGATGGATAGAAAGAGATGCAATAGCATAATGGGGGCTGTGAGGAGATTTGAGGCCCCAGCATCAGAGACAGCATGGTGGGTCTCTGAAGAAAGGAGTCATCCCACATGACGGAAGTATGGGTCTCTTCTTATACATTTCTGAGAATGGGGGATGCTTCACAGCCTGAGCCTACAGTCAGCCTCTGTTATTCCCAAGCAGGAGACAGGAAAGAGGGTAAAGAACAAGATGTGTGGCTATCAGTGCTCACTTTGATGTGAATTTACTTCTCAGGCTAGAAAGATGTTGGCACCTGGAAGTCTGTTAGCTAGGAACTCAAATGTCTCAGTAGGATGGATGCCTGCTGGTATCTATGGCAGGGGAATGCAGCTGGATACATTGTGTTTGGAGCAGCTGCTGGATTCTGACATTCCATTTTACACTGATCAGGTAGGAAAAGTCCTGCAGCTTTGTTTATTGAGAAGGACCAGCTCTAGGTCCTTTATATTTCCATAGAGACATCTAGAATCATTATGTGTATTTTTGTAAGAAAGTCCTTTGGGAATATATGTATGTGCTGCTTTGCTTTTTTTAGGTCAATTTATGAGAATTTTAAGGTTGATTTATGAGAGTTATCTTAAATATTGAGTCTTCTAATATAGGGGTCAGCAAACTTTAACCTGTAAAAGTACAGATAGGGAAGTTTTGGGATTTAAATCATTACCCAGGTCCCAAGAAGGAAACATAAAAGAATGACCTCCAGGCCTAGTGTCATTGGCCTGTGATCTTAGCTACCCTGGAGACTGAGGGGCTTAGTCAGCTGGACAGCTTAGAGAGACCTGTCTCTAAAGTTAAATGATAACAAAACATAAAAACACTCCCTCTCTCCTGACTCCTTAGGGTGCTTATGTAAGGTAGACATATTCATTATTCCATCATAAAAAATACTCTTCCCCCCAACAATTTTTACTAGAAACCAGTGCTGTTTCTCAGGAGTGTCTCATGCTGTGGCACATTTATGCCTTTGTGTTACCTAGTTTCCTTGTGTTTATATAATTGCTAAGTGGCTGCTTTTTGTGTTTCTCACGTTTGAGCAGATCTGCCCAGTGTGGGTAATTTCAACTGAACATAAAACAAGTTCTAGCCAGTTTTCTCTAGCTTGAGGGAATGGTGGGAGGTGAGATAAGCTGAGATCATTACATTAGATGCTTCCAGAATCCTGCATTTTTTTTTTCCGGTCTGTCTTGAGCTTCTTACCACCTTGCTCTGGAGGTTTATATTCCATTCTAGTTCTGGTCATTCCTCAGTCCTCAAATTTAGCATAGCCCCATAATCTTCAGTTCCATCCTAGAGGCTCACCCTCATCGATCAACTTCCCTCCCTCCCTTCCCCCCTCTCCTCCCCTCTTAGCTGCTGCTTCTATTTCCTCTGAATGAAAATGAAGAATCAAGCTATCTGTAGTTTCCTTTTCTCAACATTTGGAATGTTAGTGGCACTCTGGGGATTGTTAGCTTCACATGGTAGTTGGTAGGCAGCTGTCTACTGATCTTCAGTGTGCTGCACCATGGCTATTAGTGCTTTGAATCTGTCACTTTTTTTCTTGTTTAGTGGCTGCATTAGTTGCTCTCCTCTCTGTGACAACAGACTTCAGAGAAGCAACTTAAGAAAGGGATAGTTTCCTGTGCTTGAGGGTTGGTCCATGTGGCAAAAGGGTGGCTGGTCACATTGTGTCTGCTGTCAGGAAGCACAGAGAGAGGGAGGGAGGGAGGGAGGGAGAGGAGAGGAGAGAGGGAGAGAGAGAAAGAGAGAGATGAATGCTGATGCTGAGCCTGCATGATCCCTTGACCCAACCTATGAGGTCTCCCATTTTCAGGAGGGCACTTCCTTCTTCAGTTAAACGCCTTTGGAAATACTTTGGTATACATATTCAAGCTTGTTTCTTAGGTGATTCTAAATCCTACCAAGTTATCTAACAGTCAGGCTAACTGAACAGCTGCTTTGGAGATGTTTTCCTTTTCTTATGACTTTATTTTGGATTAGCTTTTATTCTTATATTGTTTATATTTTATTATGTGTCAGGGGGGAAAATTCTGTAATGTAACTGCAACTTGCCATCTTGTTCATTTTTAGCACTAGGGGTGAACCCTGACCCTTGAGCATACTAGGCAAATACAAGCCCATTCCAGACCTGCAACTTGCAGTCCCATCCATTTTGGCTTTCCACTGCTTTTGAAGATTTCTAGTGTTCATTTTTCTGTATCTCCATATGGTTATTAGTTCAGGTTTCCATTAGAATGTGGAGTGTTTGGGTTTTCCAAAGTACTGTATTATGTTAGTAATTTGTCAGATTTGCTAAAAGAAAGACTTTACAGAAAATCAATTTAGCAACTTATTTGAACGTTTAAGGACTCTGACAGCACCAGAGGAAGTATAGATGGTTCTATTCCAGGGGCCTTAGATAGGGACTGTCCCTTTCGTGCTAATGGGTTCCTACACAGTGACTTCGTTCCTCCTCACTTGTCACAGATTCAGGGTGCACACAAACCAGCCGTGCCTTCTGCACTACCAATTCTGTCACCTAGCTTACTAAGAGTTCAAATATTCTAGAGATTCAGTTATTTGAAATTTCTGGCGGCATATTTTGGAGCTTAAAAACTTTTTTTTTTTTTTTTTTGGTTTTACGAGACAGGGTTTCTCTGTATTGTTTTGGAGGCTGTTGGTCCAGCCCGGCCTCGAACTCACAGAGATCCGCCTGCCTCTGCCTCCTGAGTGCTGGGATTAAAGGCATGGGCCACCACTGCCCGGCGCCATCTCCTTGGTTCTTAAATCAGGGTTGTGGTCATTCTAGTTGGTGAATAATCTCAGTTTACAAAGTCATTCCATGTCTTGGCAAATACATGTGTTAATTTGTTAGGAGTATTTTTTTTAATTGTGGTGAAAAAAATGACTAAATTGATCTTTTTGCTACTTTTAGATGTATAGCACTGTTAGGGGTATTCCTCTGCACTTACAGGAGTATTTACTAAGTAATGATCTCTGGTGTTTGTTAGAGAACTTTAAGCTTGTTTTACTAGAAATAGCTAAAAGGCATTGTAGGCCAAGCAAGTGCATTTTAAATTAAGAGTGTCCTTGTTGTTTCATGAAGTGTTCTCTATGATGTTTCAGATTCCACTGTTTGGGATCATGTCATCGGATTCTGCAGATCCCTTCTACTGGATGAGAGTTATTCTTGCATCCAACAGAGGTATGCACTCTGACCCCCGTCCTGCCATCATTAAGCAGCTGTTTTGTTTTTGTTTTTTTTTTTTTTTAACGAGACAGGGTTTCTCTGTATTGTTTTGGAGGCTGTCGGTCCAGCCTGGCCTCGAACTCACAGAAATCCGCCTGCCTCTGCCTCCTGAGTGCTGGGATTAAAGGCGTGAGCCACCACCGCCCGGCTGTTTTGTGGTTTTATATGGGCAACTAGAACAGAAATCCATTGCTTAGGAGGAGAAACCAGCTTGTAATAGTGACACTAGGTTTATTGTGTGTGTGTGTGTGTGTGTGTGTGTGTGTGTGTGTGTGTGGTCACGTGTGTGTACAGTGAAGGTCAGAGGTTGATTAGTGTCTTTCTTGGTCACTCTCTACCGTATATATTTTGAGACAGTGTCTCACTATGTAACCCTGGCTGGCCTGGAACTCTCAGATCTTCCACTTCTGTTCTGCCAATTCTGGTGGTCTAGCTAGTTAGTTTACTCTATACAACCCATGTCTGTATCCTGAGAGCTTGGATTACAGGTGGACCACCACACCAGCTTGGTGTTTATGTGGGTGCTGGAGATCGGAACTCTGTACTCAGGCTTGTGCCACAAACTCTTACCCACTGTGCCATCTCCTTATTAAAATCCCATGTTTGCAGTGTCGGGAGGTGATGCACTGGACCATGAGGCCTCTTACATTTCAGAAATGGTGATTGTATGTTTGGGGGAAATAATTGAACAGATGGTAGGGTTTTTGGTAGTTTTTTAGATTATAGGAGTAATATTAGTTCATTTACTTATTAAAATCGTGTGTGTGCCAGGCATTGGTGGCGCACGCCTTTAATCCCAGCACTCGGGAGGCAGAGGCAGGTGGATTTCTGTAAATTCGAGACCAGCCTGGACTACCAAGTGAGTTCCAGGACAGCCTCCAAAGCCACAGAGAAACCCTGTCTCAAAAAAGCCAAAAAGAAAAAAAGAAAAAAAAAATCGTGTGTGTGTGTGTGTGTGTGTGTGTGTGTGTGTATCTCTATGCTCCTCCATGCTCACACACATCACAATGAGCATGTGGAGGTCAGAGGACAACTTCGTGGAGCTGATCTCTCCACATGGGTTGCAGGGATTGAACTCAGGTTGCCAGGCTTGGCACAAAGCCTTTAATCATTGAGCCAAATCACCAGCACCACCCTCTCCCTTTTTCTCCCCCAAATTCATTAACAGTTTCATATATTCTGGTCACACTCATCAGCATCCCCATTTCTCATCACTATTAGCGACATCCATCAAGTCCCATCCCATTTTCCTGTCTCTTTTTCTTCTTCCGTTAGCTTATTTTTATGTTTATTGGTGTTTTGCCTGCACGCATGTCTTTGCACCACATGCATGGCTAGAGCCCACAGAGGCCAGCACAAGATCCTCTGGAACTGGAGTTACAGATAGTCATGAGCTACCATTTGGATACTGGGAATCAGACTGGGGTCCTCCGGAAGAGCAGCCTGTATTCTTAATGCTGAGCCGTCTCTCTAGCCCTTGTTTTTATTTTTGTTTTGTGACCTAGTGGGCTTAACCAGGGCATGGTTGTGGAGCTGTCCACTGGAACTGAGTAAATTATCGTAGCAACATGACCGAGGACAAATGTTCAGTGGCTCAGTCTTGTGCAGTCTGTTTATAAGCTCTGTGTCTGCTATGGGTTAGCGAGTGCCATGGCTGTAACATGCGCACTACAGCATTTCACAGCCTTTCTCCCCATCATTCAGCTCTTCTATTCCGTCTACCTCTTTTTCTGAGATGTTCTCTGAGCATTGGGATGGTGGTGGTAATATGGTCCTTCCCCTGAAGACTGAACACTCAGTTTTCACTTGTTTTCAGCACATTGGCTGAGTATACTGGATTATTTTAGGCAAGTACTCTACCTATACCCCACCTCTGTTCACTTTTTTTTTTTTTAATTTTGTGTTGCTGGTGATTAAATACTAGGTCCTTACATGTTAGGTGGCATGCGACCACAAAGCTATGTTATATCGCATTACTTAAAACTAAAAATGTATTTGTGTATGTGTGTATGTGCGCTTGCATGTCAGTGTGTATTTACAGGTCGGAGAACAACTTTCAGGAGTCAGTTTTCTCCTTCTACCATGTGGATCCTGGGAGATGCACTCAGGTTGTTGGGCTTGGTGGCAGATGCCTTAGTCATCTTGCTGGTCCCAACCTCTTAGTTTTTACATTGTTTTCCTGCTTTGAAGCTGGATATTGAACCTAGAGCCTCATGTTCTCTACAACTTAGCTGTACCTGCCAGCCCCAGAATGCTTCTTTCTAAAAAGACTTAGTATTTTGAGTTTAGAATTTATATAAATTAAAATTTTATAGTACAACACGTTTTATCCATTGCATGTTGCTGGTTTGTTAATAAATGGTATTTTATTAATGTTTAACAATGGGAATTTGTTAATATTTACACATATTTTATTAAATGTTATTCAGGACTGGAATGTTTTAAATTGATCTGTACTAGTTAGGTACAGAAGTTGTTTACGTATTTTCCTTCCTTTACAGGAACATTGATGGAATTGGGTATTTCCCCAATTGTAACATCTGGTTTGATTATGCAGTTATTAGCTGGAGCCAAAATCATTGAAGTTGGTGATACACCCAAAGATAGAGCTCTGTTCAATGGAGCCCAGAAACGTGAGCAATAATATAATTAAGGAGCTTTTTCCAAATTTGAGGGTGTTTGTGGGAAAGATGTTTCCTCTAGTTTTTTGGTTTCGTTGTTTTTTTATCTTTGGTTGTAAGCATGTACTCCTTTTTTTGTCAGTATTTGGTATGATCATTACCATTGGGCAAGCCATTGTGTATGTCATGACGGGGATGTACGGGGACCCTGCGGAAATGGGTGCTGGGATCTGTCTCCTTATCATTATACAGGTAAGAAACTCTGTGTTTTCCTATGCTAATAAAGCAGGTTGGTCCCTTTTTTCTAGCACTTCTGTAGGTGAGTGACATAATCATTTTCTTCAGAATCATTTTAATTGTAGTATTATTACTGAAGTGACATACATGTTGTGTTAGTTTAAAAAAAAGTTTATTCTAAAAGCTTCATAGTCTGTCACTTAAAGACTTAATGGATGCCTCTCTATCCTTGTTCTCTGATACGCCTTTCCACATTCTGATGTCTCTGAAATCCTGATTTATTCCCTCGGTAAGCAGTGCATTTCTGCTGTTGCTAGCCAGGTGGCAGCAATGGGACATTCAACACCCATGTGTGGCTGTCTGCTTGACCATAGCTGCTGAGATGAACATTTTAGCTGTTGGTTACTTTATGCACTGTTGGTATAGTAGATGTCTGAGGTTACTTGTGGGCTGAAGTCACTTCAGAAAATCCCCATGGTGGTATAACTCCCAGTCCAAGTTGTTTGGGAGGCTGCAGGGCAGTGTTCTTGAACCACAATTAAGAGACAAGCCTGTGCAACATTAAATTGTTATCACTGAAATGAAACAGCTAGTTACAGAAAATACAGTAATAACAGTTTGAAATAACCAAATTGGTTGTAATAAGATATTTTGTTGTAGTTTAACTGGCAAGCTTCAAACTTGTAATCCTCTTGCCTCTACATCTTGAGTGCTCAAATTTTAGGTGTGTACTGGGGCATCTAACAGTGTTCCTTCCTTTCTTGATGGAATACAAAATTATGATCTAAATAATTTTAATGTCTGAAAAATACCATATATACTCACATAAAAGTGTTCTATGGAGGTATTTATTTACTTATCTATCATCCATCCACCTATATCTATTTATTTGAGACAATGTCATATAGCCTGGACTGGCCTCAAACTCAGTATGCAGCTGAGGATGACCTTAAGTTTCTGTTCCTCCCACCCTAGCATTGTCCATATGCTATACCATTATCTGGTTTGTGCAGGACTAGGGATTGAACCTCGAGCTTTGTGCATAGCAGGCAAGCTGCCAGCTTAGCCACATTCCCAGCCCTTCATGGATTTCCAAAATGGAAATTTTAGGATAGACCAACATAGTTTTGGCTGTATACAATGTTTAGGAGATTTTTTTCTTTTTAAAGTTTTAAGTTAATAAAATGTGTCTATTGGGGTCTTGGTTACCATGGAAATTCATTTTATCTATTGTATGAAATCAGAGTTAATTTAGGATTTTTTCAGGGTTAAGGTTAGTTCAAAAGATAAAATTCAGAAAATATTTTTAAAATAGTCTCAAATGCCAGTATTTGAGAAATATCACTATCTCAGATGTATATAGTTTACCTATTTTCAAAAAATTAAACCTTATAAGAAGCAGGTCAAATAAGAAAGCATTCAGTGAGCCTGACCCAGGGCAGAGAGTTAGATTGTAAGTGTCTGTTGACATGATTAATAAGGATGGCCTCTAATGGGTTATAACTATTTTGTCTGTGTTCTAGGGCAGGATTTTTAATGAATTGTTGGGTCTTTGGTAACTTGCTGAGGCCTAGTGTATTCTCTTCCAGCATAAGATGTGTATCCCAAGAGAATAACAGTTCCTTTATTTCTCCATTTACAAATCACTTGCTTGACATAGCCATTGGGAGTTGGAGAAGAAAGAGATGCAGAGGATGGGGAGAGAAGAATTCTCTGGACAATGACTTTAGTATCCTTCAGTGCTTAGGATTTCTTCATGTGCTGCTGCAGTGCCGAGGGTGCAGCTGATAGCACAACATGCTTCTTTTTGTTTGTTGTCTGTCTTTAACGTGGTGCTTCTCAACCTGTGGGTCATGATCCTTTGGGGGTTGAACCACCCTTTCACAGTGGTCAAATATCAGAAATCCTGCATATCAGGTACTTAATTACAACTCAGAACAGTAGCAAACTTTCGTTTAGGAAGTAGCAATGAAATAATTTTATGTTTGGGGTTACTACAACATAAGGAACTGTATTTTATAGCCACAGAATTAGAAAGGTTGAGAAGCACTGCTTTTTTTGTTGCTTTTTTTTTTTTTTTCTTTTTCCAGACAGGGTTTCTCCATGTTAACAGTTCTGAAACTCACTTTGTAGACCAGGCTGGCCTCGAACTCACAGAGATCCACCTGCCTCTGCCTCCTGAGTGCTAGGATTAAAGGCGTGTGCCACCAATCCCCTGTGAGAACCATTGCTTTAAAGTATTTGCTTTATGCAGCAAATAAAGTTTTATGGGTTTTTTTGTTTTGTTTTAACTTTTGTTTTCTTTTGGAGTTGAGGATTGAATCCAGGGCCTTGAAAATGCTAAATATGCACTACTACAACAATATTCCTTTAGCATAAAGTAGCCTTGAAACTTTTTTTTTTTAAAGACATTCAGAACTAGTATCAAGTGCTCAGAACATTTTGTACCAGTGTAATTTGTCTTGTACCTTCCAAAAGCTAGACTTAGTGTCACGGAATGTAGCTTAACAGCTCTGGGCTGGTTAGGTGAGTTGGATTTTAGAGCAATCTAAGCTATTTTAATGCCTTTTGCACATGCAGCAATCTAATTATATTTCTAAAATGAAATGAACAACTATATATTAGCTTGTTGACATGAATTCTGGTGTATAAATATCTGTGTCGTGATGAATTCTTTTAGTGTCTATGGATAAAATAATGTCATATTTGATTGTTGATGGGCAGTGGCCCATTTGTGTCTTTTCAAGGAATTGCTAACATTGAAAATATGTGACTACACTGAAGAGCTATGATTGGATCAGTGTGTATTCACCTAGAAACATAGGTTTTTGAAAACTGTTTGCATGCTGTTACAGAAGGTATTTCTCACTTTGTTTTTGTTTCACTCACATAGTGCTCTTTTCACTAATTGATTTTGAAATCTAAATTGGGTCTTGATTGAAATTAAAAACTAAATAGAAAGTATGATTGTGCATGGCACATAGTAAAGGTAAGTATGCTTTGTCAAACTAAGTGGTTGATATCCAGTGGGATTTTACACCCATTCAGAGGTTCATAGAGTGCATTCCACATGTATACCTGGTAACGGTTCTATTCTTACTGGGCTTCATGGACATGCTGCTGTCTTTTCTGCTTCCTCTTCCTCTTTCACAAGAATGCATCGTATTTTACTGTCTCTTTTCCTATTCTCCAAATTGTACAAACTATTTCTCATTTAGAATCATTTATACTTCCTTACTCCTCCTGGGAAAAGATGAGTCTCATTTTCAAAGGGTATTCATGAAGTGCTCTGTAGGCCAGTATTATTCTGCACAGGGACCTCAGTTATTGTGTCCTTGGACAGGCCATCTATCAGAACCCTGACTGGCTGATTTGTGAGTAGGCACTCTCCCTTTTAGTGAGCATAGGTTGCTGTATTTGTGACTGGGAGTAATCAACTTGGTCATTAACTAATTGTGGTTAAAATAAAACACAGCCCTAACTTTTCTCTTACTTTGTCAAAATGTCAAACTTGATTTTCAAATAGTGAAAGGTTTCTATGAGCTATCTTACGGTTTTGAGAATTAGGCCCCTTTTTCCAGTTGTTTGAGAGTCAAACTAAAAACTTTATAAGACTTTGTACAACCACTGAAATAGCTGTTTAAAAAACAAAACAAAACCAAAAAACTAGTGTATAAGGTAAGCATGCTCAAATGATATAGTGCAGTTTGACATGTTCCTTGACAGGTAAAGTGTGTAATGCGGGTGGGCTGTTTGGGCTGGGAGGAAGTGGATATGCTTCCTTGTTTCTGTAGAGGAGTGTGTAGAGTAGGGACCTGTGTGAGCTAGTAAGGCTCACAAGCATGCCTTATTTCCCTCTCAGTAAGGTTATTCTAGTCAGGAAGGAGTCACATGACTGAAGCTAATGGATTGATTTATTGATACATGTTTTTATAGATGTATCCTCTCCAAGGATAGCCATAAGCTAAACCTAGTATGCTTTTATTGAGTGGGGGCAGGGGGGAAGAAAGGAGCTAGAAAATACGGTGAAATCTTTTGATTTTTTTCGAGACAGGGTTTCTCTGTGGCTTTGGACACTGTCCTGGAACTAACTCTTGCAGACTAGGGTGCTCTTGAACTCACAGAGATCCACCTGCCTCTGCTTCCCGAGTGCTGGGATTAAAGGCGTGCGCCACCAACGCCCAGCTTATGCTGAAATCTTAACTTATCAAATTTATATGCAATCTTTGTCATAAAAAGTAAAGCATGAATTTTTATATTACAATTTGTATACATAGTTGTGCTGTAGTTTTTGGCTTATTCTATATGTATTACATAGAAGATATATATGTATAGTACTTTGTAAAATGTGCCAATAGGGAGTGAAGAATCTTTTAATTTTTATGTAATTTATTTGGCCTTTAACTTATATGAAGGTATTTGGAATATTTTGTTTCTTCCTTTCAAATTCTAAGCTGTGATTATTATTTAGTGCCTCCAACCATGGGCACAATTTAAACATTGTAAGGGAAACTATCCAGCTGGCATAAATATTATTCTGAGGTGAAATGTTTGCTATATAATGAGGCAGTACTCCTAGTCCTTTGATTGTTAGAATTGGCCCCGACTAGACAGGAACAGACCAGAAGTGCAGATTCCACAGTGGTGAAGAGCAATGCTTAGGTCTGACATTGGGGATGCACAAACTGTGAAATAGCCATTCGTCTGCCCCTTCCTGAGTTTATTCTTGCTTCCGCTTACGTGCATTTCTTTCCCCACAGTTGTTTGTTGCTGGTTTGATTGTGCTGCTGTTAGATGAGCTGCTACAGAAGGGTTACGGCTTGGGGTCTGGTATTTCCCTCTTTATTGCCACCAACATCTGTGAGACCATTGTCTGGAAGGCCTTTAGTCCCACTACCATTAACACTGGCAGAGGTACATTGCACAGTGACTGCAACTGCACGAGTTTTGCTGGGTGTATGCTGAAAATGAGTCTATAATGCGGCAGCACATGCCTGTAGCCACTCCAGTTTGCTACCCTAGGGGACCACGAATGCTAATTGTTTAAAACTTAATGAGCAGAGATGTATGAAGTATGCAGTAGTAAGCCCAAAAGAGTGCATTCATTCTAACCTCTGCTCCTTTAAAGTTCCAGTGGTTGCAAACAGTATTACAATTTTGTTGACCTTGCTTAAGCCATTGCTGCCAGAGTCATTTACTTCCCCGATTGCAGCTTTCCCGGAGGGACAGAAAGGTAGTGGATTACTGTTTGGCCGTCCTCTGAGAGCACTCATACCCTTGCCTCTCTAACTGGCTTTGTAATAGCACCTAAGGTTTGAAAGATTTCATTCTGTTTTCCCCGTATTCCTTTCCTAACTAGTCAATGTCTAACTTTGATCCCAGCCTTAAGTAAATAGTACTGATAATTTATTAACATTCTTGGTGCAATCAACTAAAGGCAAGCATCCCCCCTCTGATTCTGACATTTTTATTCTGCTTTGCTGCTGCTTTTTATTATCCCTAAAAGTACTTCCTTCCTTTCCCTAAAAGAGAGGCAAACCTTTATGAAGGACAATTGCAGATTTATGTTGAAATTTGCCTCCATGATAGAAATACGTTAGAACCCACACACATGGCTGTGCCATACAACATACAGTCGTGAACTGGTAAATTAACTTGAAGTTCAAATTATTTGTGTAGACTTTTGAGGCAACATTGGAAGAGGCATCCACAGTTCATTTCTGTCTTGATTTTTCAGGTACGGAGTTTGAGGGTGCAGTCATAGCTTTGTTTCATTTGTTGGCCACCAGGACAGACAAAGTCCGAGCCTTGAGGGAGGCCTTCTATCGGCAGAACCTCCCCAATCTTATGAACCTCATTGCCACAGTTTTTGTGTTTGCTGTTGTCATATATTTTCAGGTAAGTGTAACATTTTCACTAATGGAACTGCTTTTTTTTCTTGTAAAAAGAATGCTGTTTGAAAGGATGGTGTCTAACAAGTCAGTTTTTCAAGGACCAGTCAGCCCTAGTTTGAAGGTGGAAAATATTGGCTATAAAATAGAAAAAAGGGATCTGTGGGGAGGGAATACATTTTATTGCTGCTTTGTCAACTCTGCTGCAGCCTTTCCTCTCTCTGCACTTCTGACATGCAGTTCCTCTTACTCTTTATTTCATTTTTAGGGGTTTCGTGTTGACTTGCCCATTAAGTCGGCCCGGTATCGGGGACAGTACAGTAGCTATCCCATCAAGCTCTTCTACACATCGAATATTCCCATAATTCTCCAGTCTGCCCTAGTTTCAAACTTGTATGTCATTTCCCAGATGCTGTCTGTTCGATTTAGTGGCAACTTCTTAGTAAACTTACTAGGACAGTGGGCTGTAAGTATGTTTTTTTTTTATTAAATATTTAAAATTTGTGTTTTATAGTTGTATTTTTAACTGAGATAGTGAAGCATTTTGAAATTTATCAGTACTGTTTTGTTATTTTGAAAATTTGGTAAATGTTCTAAGACTAAGATTGGCTAGGTAGTTTTTAATATTTTACTGTATGGAAAGCATTTTCATATATCATTTGAATAGCTTTTTAGGCTAAAAATCATAGTTGCTTTCACAAAAGTGATTTTGTTTTGTATTCTTTGTTGCTTAGAGACATGGTTTCACTCTATATAGCCAGGCAGACTAGGCCGTCTTCTTGCCTCAGTGTAGCCTCTGTGAGGCACTGTCTGTCCTGGAACTTGCATTGTAGACCAGACTGGACTCACAGAGATCTGTCTACCTCTACCTCCCCAGTGCTAGGATTAAAGCCTGGCTTGCATGATTACATTTTTTAAAATTATTTTTTATGAGCATTGATTGTTTTTTGTGTGTATATATGTCTGTATGAGGGTGTGAGATCCTTTAGAGTTACAGACAGTTAGTTGTCATGTCATGTGGGTTCTGGGACTTGAACCCAGGTCCTCTGGAAGAGCAGTCAGTGTTCTTAACTGCTGAGTCGTCTTTCCAACCCTGCAAGATTGTTTTCTTAATACTACAAAATGCAGTGGTCATCCCTAGAGTTGAAAAACATTACAGATTCTGAATGTAGTCAGATTAAT
Organism: Mesocricetus auratus; assembly: GCF_017639785.1. Lineage (NCBI taxonomy): Eukaryota > Metazoa > Chordata > Mammalia > Rodentia > Cricetidae > Mesocricetus > Mesocricetus auratus. The sequence goes on along the minus strand of NW_024429196.1, from coordinate 23,796,615 downwards.
TATAAATTGTATTTCTGTCCTCCAGGTGTTGTAGATCTATATATTTTTTTTAATTTTTTTTTTTTTTGGTTTTTCGAGACAGGGTTTCTCTGTATTGTTTTGGAGGCTATCGGTCCAGCCCAGCCTCGAACTCACAGAGATCCGCCTGCCTCTGCCTCCCGAGTGCTGGGATTAAAGGCGTGCGCCACCACCGCCCGGCGTAGATCTATATTTTTAAAACTCACTCTTCTGTTAATGATCCATGCAAAGTGTCTTGGACAAAATAAAGTACTTTTGAAGGAATGAAAGATGCAAAGTTAACTTCTTAAATTATATAGGCTGATTGGCTGTAGGTGTTTCAGAACATCATGGGCTGGTGAAATGGCTCAGCAGGTAAAGATATTTGTTGTGTAAGTAGAACACTGAGTTTGATCCCCAGATTCCATGAAAAGGTGGCAGGAGTGAACCAGTTCCACGAAGTTGTCTCGAGACCTGCTCATTTGCACTGTGCCATGCATATACCAACCCACAGGCATCATATACACTCACATAATGAAAAAGCTTCTTTTTTTAAAAAGTTAAATCATCATTATGACTTTTGAAAAATTCAAGTATATATATTATGGCCATGACATCTGTAGTCTCAAATACAAAGGAAACTAAACCAGGACATCATTTCAAGAGTTTGGGGTCATCTTGGGCAACATAGTGAAACCTTATCTCAAAATGGAGACAAATCTTAAGGTTTATGGTCCAATTCATTGTATGGCACATGCTTGACATTCAAGGCCCTGGGTTTAATCCTTGGCAACAAACAAAAACCCTAGTCTTCTCAATTAGGTATGTTGACATTTTATTTTCTTATTTGATAGGATGTCAGTGGTGGAGGACCTGCTCGTTCCTACCCTGTTGGAGGCCTTTGTTACTATCTGTCTCCTCCTGAGTCCATGGGTGCCATATTTGAGGATCCTGTCCATGTAGTTGTATATATCATTTTCATGTTGGGATCATGTGCATTCTTTTCTAAGACATGGATAGAAGTCTCTGGTTCCTCAGCCAAAGATGTAAGTATGTGACTAGTTAAACATACTTTTGTATGATTTAAGCTTTAGTAATGGATGGAACTAGAAAAAGCCATCCTGAGTGAGGTAACCCAGGCCCAGAAAGACAAATGTAATATGTAGTCACTCATACGTGGATATTAGACATAAAGCAAAGGATAACCAGCCTACGGGCACAACCCCAGAGAAGCTAAGTAACAAAGAGGACCCTAAGAGAGACATATACAGATCAGCCTAGGAAGGGGAAAAGACAAGATCTCTTGAGTAAATTGGGAGTGTGGAGGGCAGGGGAAGGTAGGGAGGGAAGGGGAATGGGGAAAAGATGTATAGCTCAATAAAAAAAAGGCAAAAAAAATGAAATAAAACAAAAACTTTTGTGGGCCTGGAGAGATGGCCTGGGTTCAGCTCCCAGCACAATTAACACCTCTCTGTAACTCCAGTTTCAAGGTTTCTGATAAGCTCACACAGACATACATGCAGGCAAAACACTAATGAACATTAAAAAAAAAACGAAAAACAAAAAAAACCTTTTGTAAAAAACATAGTATTTTGGTGCCAAAATATGTTACTTTTATAATTTTTTTTTTTGAGACAGGGTTTCTCTGTATTGCTTTGGAGCCTGTAGACCAAGCTGGCTTTTGAACTCACAGAGATTCTCTGCTTCTGCCTCCTGAGTACTGGGATTAAAGGTGTAGGCCACCAATGCCCGGCTTACTTTTATAATTTTTAGTTTGTTTATATATTCTTAGTGAGACATATGCCTAACAGGCTAAAAATTGGTTCTTCTGAACTTTTACTGTGGCTTTGTGGTCCTCTAAAACTCAGTCCTACTCAAAAATCTCTTTTTCATGGTATTGGTGCATGCCTTTAGTCCCAGCACTTGGGAGGCAGAGATGGGCGATCTCTGTGAGTTTGAGGCCAGCCTGGTCACAGAAAGAGTTCCAGGACAGGCTCCAAAGCTACAGAGAAACCCTGTCTCAAAAAACCAAGAAACAAAACAAAACAAAACCCTCTGTTTTCTTTAGTATTCAGAACCTTTTTACAGAGCTAACTAAAAAAAATGATTAGAGTAGCCAGGTGGTGGTGGTGCATGCCTTTGATCCCAGCACTCTGGGGGCACAGGCAGGTGGATCTCTCTGATTTCAAGGTCAGCCTGTTCTACAAAGGGAGTTCAGGACAGCTAGGGAGAAACCGTCTTAAAAAAACAAGTAACAACAACTAATGGTGAAAGTAGAGATGTAATGTATGGCTAGCATATGCTTGGCAGTGATACAATACTAGTGTTGAGGCTCTCATACTTTCAGTATGGAAAGCAACACAATGTGAAGAGTTTAATTTCAATTTTCTTTTCGGCCAGGTGGCTAAGCAGCTTAAAGAGCAGCAGATGGTGATGAGAGGCCACAGAGACACCTCCATGGTCCACGAACTGAACAGGTAAGCTCACAAGGCCATTTCTTTTTACCTCTAAGGCTCACTGCTTTATTCAGACTCATAGTTGTCTACCCTTCACAAGAGAAGTAAAATTTAACTGAAACTTAATTGTTCTCTACATAAAAATTGGCCTTTTATAATCTTTTAAAATTTATTTTTTGGAAATATCATTTTCCCCTTCTCTCCCTCCAGTGTACTCCCCGCACTTGTCTCTCAAGTTCACAGCATCTCGCCTTTTTTCTTCTCTCCCTCTCTCTCTCTCTCTCTCTTCTGTATACATATCCATTCCTAAATATAAGTACAATCTGCAGAGTCTTATAATGTTACTTGTACATACATGATTTTAGAGGTGACCATTTGGTGTTGGATAACCAACTGGGGCTCTTCCTTGGGGAAGGCTATCTTCTCCTGCTCCCAGTCTTCTTTAGTTGCCTATGGCTGTTTGTTTAGGGATGGGGCCCCTTCTGTGTTAGCATATCTACTGGTGTTGTCCTTGTTCAGGTTTTGTTTAGGCAACCTACATAATTTTAAATTGAAAATGTGCTTTCATTGCTTACCCCAGTGTTAAAATAATACATAATCAGTAGTTCTCAGTGTTGACTGGCTGCACATGAGCCACCGGAAAACTCTAAAACACTGGCACCCTTACATTCAGGAAATGGGATCTGTTTGGGGCATCAGGTCTTTGGTGACAGCTTTATTGAGATAAAATTCATACACCATTTAATATATCCAGTTGAAATATATAGTTCACACCTTTAACTTGAGCACTTTGGAGGCTCAGTATTACTGTAAGTTCAAGGCCTTCCTGGGCTGCTGCCTAATGAGTATCAAATCAGTACAACGAAATCCAGTTGTGTGTACATTGCTTATTTGTTCAGCAGTTTCTTGAACTGGCACTAGCTAGTGTTCCTATCACCCTTTTGTTTTTCAAGATAGGGTTTCTCTATAGCTTTGAGCTTATCCTGAAACTTGTCTGTAGACTAGCTGGCCTCAAACTCACAGAGATCACCTGTCTCTGTCCCTAGTGCTGGGATTAAAGGTGTGTCACCAATGCCTGGCATGTTCCTATCTTAAATGATTTTATGTGTATGAGTGTTTTGCCTCTGTGTATATATATGCTTGGTTTGAAATTTATTTTTTACCTTACAAGAGGGAACTTAAGGATAGCTGCTTAAGAATACTACATATTTTAGCCAGACATGGTGGCATATGTCTCTTTGATCTTGAAACTCTGGAAGTGGAGGTAGGATGAGCCAGCCCTCATTACATGAGATCCAGTTTAAACAAACAAAAATACTCCAAATTTTAGTCAGAAGTGATAGTGTTAATGTAATCTTAGCACTTGGAAGCTGAAGCAGATGAATTTCTATGAGTTCTAGGCCAACTTAAAGATATAGACATGTCTAATATATATTATATATACTGTAACATGCAAAATATATGAATTATAGAGTACATATTTTTGCAAATGTACACATAAAATATATTCAATATGTATATATACAAAATATATATTCCATTTTTCTATTATTTAAATTTCAGTATAAAATCTAATCATCTGTCCTAAAAATTACATCACAGCTATTCATTTTTAAAATTTGGGGGTTTCAAATCATTGTCTTAATTGATCTCCCATATGTTGGGTAAGTGTCTTATTAGTGAGGGCCTGTTCTGACTAGTTTATTTCTTTGGAGGGAACCATTTCAAGTGAAACTGTACATTGTGTTGCCTCTAGCTATTGTGTTTTCTTTCCTGTCTCTCCCACTGCCTGATGGGAGTTCTTTTGTCTTTCAGGTACATCCCTACAGCAGCTGCCTTTGGGGGTTTGTGCATTGGTGCCCTGTCAGTGTTAGCAGACTTCCTTGGGGCCATTGGCTCTGGCACTGGGATCCTGCTTGCGGTTACTATTATTTATCAGTATTTTGAAATATTTGTTAAGGAACAGGCTGAAGTTGGAGGGGTGGGTGCTTTGTTTTTCTAAATGTTCATATATTTCTTTGCGTGTGTGAAAGGGAAAATATTTTGACATACTGTCTCTGTCAAATAATGCTGGTTCCCTTTCCTCCCCCCAGTTTGTTGTTTTCAGTGCTAATTGTCCCATTTCTGAAATGGGCGTCGAGCTAAGTCTGTGTGCAGCATTAGTACCAGCTGCCTTAAAACTGAAGTTTACATTATTTGTTGACACTGTCCATCTAGTGTTGCCCATGACGCTGGGAAGCAGTGTATCTATCTGCCTAGCTGTTGATCAGACAGCAAGACAGTGACATGGATTAGCTTTGCACACAACATTCAGAACTCTGAATATTCCCTTGTTTAAAAATAAACGTAGTGCAAATTGCCACTATCCAGTATTTTTGAGCTTCCCTATTGAGTTATGGAACATTTATATCTAATGTATATTTTAGATAATTTTTATACTTTTTTAACTCATCGTATCCATGTTCTCTACCCTCCCTCACCAGCCCCAATCCATCTTTATTTGTCCCATCTCCAAACTGCCACTCAGCCTGGATGGGCAAAAATCAAGCATTGAAGTTATATCTGTCACTGGAAACAATTGCTTCTAATTCCTCTTTTGCTTTTCATTTGTCCTCTTCCAGTGACAGCTATGAGCGCTGTCCAACTGTACTGGCTATGCCTTCTACTTCCAATAGTCACTCAATATGATGCCCCATTAGTACCTTTTCTCCCTTCCCCAAGTCCCTAAAGCAAGATCCTGTTTTCAAGCAGTGTCTGTAATTGAGTGGATAATGAATAATTCAGACTAGGACTCTGTTATATGCATAGCAGGACCCAAATATAAACAGTAGACAATAAACTTTTATTTAATAAAACTGTCGCAGTTGTGTTGGAAAAATAAAGAGATATATTAAATGTTCTCTAAAATTATTTCTGTAGGTTCAGTGTATTTATATGGAACCCATCCAGACATGCTTAAAGAAGTTAAATGCAATCCTACTTCAGTTGTAAATTCTAAAGCGCAGTGACAATTGAACGGTACTCATGGCATATTTGAAAGGGACAAGCAAAGTGTTTCAAAACATACTCTAGTATTTTTTAGAGTACATACTTTATTTTAAAAAATTACCAAATTTAGTTTTTGGTTCAAGTACAGTTTTCAGTCATCAGTTTCCTTAGTAGGAATGGGAGGTAGTACTGACTTAGCTGGGATCAGGAAGTCAGATAACAGAGGCAAGAGATAAGTGGAAGTCAGACACTGGAAACATCCTCGGGGTTCTGTGTTTTAAAAATGAATGCAAAAAGGGCAGCTTCTTAAAAATGTAGGCAAGTAAAGAGTTTGTGAGGAGGGAAGACGCCCAGATGGCTAGCTCTTGTGTCTGAGCTCACCCCCGAAGCAGGTCACACAGATGGCACTAAGGACAAGTCTAGGAGATCGCTGTCACTGCTCAGTTGTACTCCTAGAGGAAAGAGACATAGGCCAGGGAGAATGGGACAAATCTTGTGTTCTGGCCAGTGCCAAAGGTCATTCCCATTGCACCTGGCTCTAGAGTTGCTCTGTGGAAAGGGTGAATGTGTGAGGCCCGTGTCACCATTTCAAAGGATGGAAGCAACACGGGAAATAGAGATCCTGGGAATTTATGGGGAAAAACAGTATCTTTGGAGAAATATCATGCCCATGATTAGAAAATAGGTTTTATTTTTTTATTTTAGGGTTAGAATCACAGGAAAGGCTACTGTAGTATAAAAGAGTGGGTCTTAATTTTCACAGTCATTAGGAAAGCAGACTTGGTCTATAAAGTTCCAGAATTAGTTCCATTCTTAAGAACAGTAAAGATTTTTGTATAAAGAGCTTACATTTTTGTTGATAAAAATACCTGTCGGTGATAACACTTAGCATTGACCCTGACTGTACATGGGAAAACTGCTTTTATAAGGTTCCGAGGAGTCTGCCTTAACCCTGGATCCAGCTACAAACATATTGAGCTGGCCAACAAGCATCACACTGAGAGTGCTGCAAGTGGCTGAGCTGCAGACAACAATTTTGAGCTGTTGAAAGCTATAGTAATCAACACAATAGCTGAGCTCATCAGAACAAGGAAATGAGCCCAGAACACTGGTAGAAGTCTTGGGTGATGAACTTTAGGTATGACGTGCACTCAACCATTGCTGCATTTCCAGGGTAGTTTGTTTTATGTTTCAGATAGTTGGCTAATATATCTGCCTATATCCATGACTTCTGACATCCACACACATGGAATCCATGCCAATCTTTTTACTATGGATTTCGCCTTAGAAAACAATTTTCTGAGGTAAGGACAGGAAATTAAGTATGTGAACAATTGAGGGAAGGGCCCTGAGTTTTCAGTCTCTTAGCTATAATACATTAAGAATTAACTATGTTCACTACTGAAGCATTAGTTTTGGTATACTTTTAAGGAATTAAGTGGCCTTATAAGGATATTAAATATATTTAAAAAATTTTTTGAGCTGAAGTTTCATCATGCAGCCCACACTGGGCACATTTATGATCTTCCTGCCTCAGCTTCCTAAGGAGGTGGATTATGAGCATGTACCACAAGTAGCTAAATATTTACCATAGACATTATTCTCTGCTGATTTTACATCTACTATCCAAATAAATTCCATATAGCAAGTCAATTAGAGCTAGGAGAAGCCCCAATTAAGTCCCTATCAGAGTCTCTCTTTTAAAGCTCTTATTTTGGCCAGGTGTGGTAGTATACACCTATAATCCCAGCACTCGGAGAGGCAGAGGCAGAGGCAGGCATCTCTGGGAGTTCAAAGGCAGCCTGGTCTACAAAAAAACAAGTACCAGGACTACACAGTGAAATCCCATCTCAAAACAAAATCCAACCTTCTTATTTTGAAACATAAACCTATTAAATAGCTATTTGCAGACCTAAGTGCATAATTTTTATTTTAGGATTTGAGGGTGGAAATAGCTGACCTAATTTGAAGCTCAAGTCTATTCCTGAGAAATACCCTCACCTTCTAGACTAGGTGAGGTTTAAAAAAATGTTAACATACCTACCTACATTTATGTTATTTTTCATGAGCATTTAACATGTTTAAATGAAGGTTACATCCTCTCTGTAATTATAATTCCATACCCAATTCAGTCTGTACTTTTATTTTATGAAAAAACTGATTTCCAATCTTCATTAAAGTTAATTGAATACAATGAATAGTGAAGGCCTTATGGTCTCATTTACAAAACATGGCCAGTGTCCTCCTTGGCCTTAAAATTTGAGGAAGGGAACTTCGAATGGCTTCCAGTTCGCATGTTTCAGTGCCAGAGCATAGGCGTAGACCCTGGCATCCACTGTAAGATGTTCTTCTGCTACCAAAGCTAAGGAAGCAAAGATGACAGTTTAGAGACGATGACAGGAGAGTCTACTCAATCACTATTCACACTGTATGCCAGTCTTTCCATACTAGATGCTTGGGACACACTAAAATTAGAGAGAAAAGGATTACAAGTAGTGACTTAGATGCCTCATCAAGCTCAGCACTCAGCCACCTTGCTGGCTTACTGTCTCCTTGCCACTTGTTTGGGAGTAAGTTCAAAGAAGACTTTAAGGTCAGGGTTCACATCTTATTCACTTAAGCAACACGAAAGTTGATTACTATATTTGATTATACTGGTTAGGTAAACTAGTTGTTTCACCCTCCTCTCTTTCTTGCTGAATTATCCCTTTCTGAGACCTGAAGGGAAGTCAGGTGAATGAGAGAAGGAATTCTACAAAGAATATTCTATAAATGAAGATATCTGTCACATATTACTCAAGGACCGGGGGTTCAGTACTTGACCTACATTATCTGCTTAGCTTTTCTCGCATATCCTCATAGGAAGGGGCTTACTTGATTTAGGAAAACAAGAAGCTAGTAACTGATAATGATAATGGCAGCAGAGCCTCAAACCCATCAGTCTGTTCTATCATTAGCTGGACTACTTAATAATGGATGCCATGGCTTTTTCTGAATAAATGATGATGTTTAACTTGGCTTTTGAGGTATTGAGATGATTTTACCTCAGGTCTAGTTTTTGAAGAGTTGAAGAAATTGAAGCTGTTTGGGAATACAAAACCGTAGTTTTTTGGAAAGATAGTCAAATAAGTAACAGACATTTCAAAATAGAGCTCTGTGCTTCTTCCGTGAAGCCGTAAGCCACTGGCATGGGAGGAGCTAGGACTGCTCTTAGAGTTTCAGGGCAATGAGTACTTGTTACTTTGTGTTAATCTTCAAAGTAATTACTTAAAAACAGTAGTCAAAAAAGTTTCCTGGAAGAGAACCCATAAAAAATTGGGATAATGAAAGGCTCTGCTTCTTCACAAATGAGTGAACAGGGCAGAGGAGCACCTCAGAAGGCTTTTGTCACCTCTCCATTAACAGTATCTCTCACAGAAGGTCTTTCAAAATCTAACAGGATTTGTGGGATGGGCTGATCTACTAACTGACTACTGATTTACTAAGGTTCATTTTACATCAGCTTCTCAGTCAAGTATGTGTTGGAGAACTGCTGTAAGAGTCTTTAACTTGACTGTCCACAAACAGTAACTAACATACCAGCATAGCTGAGCTATATATTTAAATCTTGGCACTGGTATGCATCAAAGGTCCCTCCCTCCCTCCCTCCTTCAATTTATCTGTGTGTGAGTGCTCTTTCTGCATGTACACCTGTACACTAGAAGACGTCATCAGATCTCACTACATATGGTTGTGAGCCAACATGTGGTTATTGGAAATTGAACTCAGAACCTCTGGAAGATCAGCCAGTGCTCTTAACCTCTGAGCCATCTCTCCAGCCCTAGATCAAAGACTTTAAGCATTCAATAGTTTTGGTTAGACAGCAGGAAAATCACTATTATGTAGGGAAAAATTTTAAAACGGTCCCTATTAAAGCTTTACCTTGACACAATGTTTTTCTTAAGTTTTCAAACTGTACATCACTTGAAACGGAAAACTAGCATTGGTCAACAGTAGTTTATAACAGTGTCTGACATTTTGAGATGAAGATAAAGGAATTACACTAATGCCCTAGTGGATAGAGATGGGGAACAAAGAGAAGGCTGGGTAATAACCTTAAGGTGCTTACCATCAAGTCTAGTCAGTAGGTCATTCTTTGGTAAAGAGATCACTTCCACAAATTCTAAACAAACAGAATACAGTGAAAACTAAACTGAGTGAAACCATAGCCCCAAATGTCTGTAGTCATCATTACCACTACAGTAAGTCATCACAGGGCCAGCCACTGGGAGTTGAATAGCATACCTCCATCCCCTGCAAATAAAAAGAGGGAATAATATTTATATTTTAGTACAACCTGTTGTGGCAAGCTTTTGAAGACTTCAGTGCAGGTATAAACACTGGAGAAGCATCTAACAGAAACCCAGAACTCTCCAAAATATATCATATTTACTTTTACAGTCAATTTCAATAGTATAACATTGTTATTCTCCAGATCAAACATTTCACAGCAAAATATAAAGCATATCCTGTAATTCATGTTTGCTACATTTATACCTATGGACAAATACACAATATAAAATTTATCATTTTAACCATTTTTTAAATGAAAATTCAGCAAGATCAAGTAAGAGTTGTGCAAACATCACCTCTCCCCCCCCCCCCCAGGGTTTCTCTGTATTGTTTTGGAAGCTGTCCTGGAACTCGCTCTGTAGACCAGGCTGGCCTTGAACTCACAGAGATCTCAAACTGAAAGCTGGAATTCACTGAACAGTAATTATCCATCTCTGGGAATTTCCACTTTTTGTCTCCATGAATGTCTATTCTAGGTATTTCATACCAGTAGAATCACACGTTTGCCCTTTCGAATATAGCTTCTTAGTATAATGCTGTCAAGGTTCATTCATAGTGTAGCATTTATCAAAATTCTACATTTCATCTGCTGATAGAATCCTGAATAGTCTATTCTTCTGGCTACTGTGAGTGATGATACTATTAATTATATTAGAACCTGAGTCTCTTGTTTTCAGTTATTTTAGTTTAGTTTATTCCTTTTGGAAATACTGGGTTCTAGATTTGTTTTGTTTTTGAAGACAGGATTTCTCTGTGTAACAGCCCTAGAACTCTCTTTGTAGATCATGCTGGCCTCAAACTCAGAGATCCACCTACCTTTGCCTCCCCAGTGCCAGGATTACAGGCGTGTGCTACTTTGCCAGACAGAAATTTTAGATAATTTTATATTTAACTTTTTGAGGGGCTCCTGAATGTTTTCCATGTCTTATGAATATTTGCAGTTTAAATAATGAAGCACTGGCTTAATTAATTGGCTTAATTAAAATTGGCTACAAAGAGTCAGTGAATCATATACATAATTTACAAGGATAAGGAATTACCACTCAAACTATGGTGTGTGTGTACTGATAATCTCTCCATCTATCTATCCATCAGCCTACTTTTTTTTTTTTAAAGATTTTATTTATTTTATGTAAACAACTCTCTGCCTCCATGTCTGCCTGCAGGCCAGAAGAGGGCATAAGATCTCATTTCAGATGGTTGTGAGCCACTATGTGGTTGCTGGGAATGAAACTCAGGACCTCCGGAACAGCAGCCAGTGTTCTTAACCTCTGAGCCATCTCTCCAGCCCTCAACCTACTTTCAAAGGGGTGGGAGCAACCGGCAGGAATTGACAGTGCTTGAAGTGCTTTTGAAGCCCAACTTTCTAGGGGATATTTTAGTGCAAAGAATAACCTTACAAACTCTCAATATAAAACTTGGCTGAATAAAGGCTGCAGCCTTTAACTTCTGCCGTTCTTACACATTTAGACAAACACCAAAGTGATTTTGAAGATTCTCACTTCCTAGTCAGGCCTGTAGCTCATTAAATGGGAATCAGTTTTCTACACACATACACACTAAGAAAATAAATAAAATGGAGATTGAACATTTTGTAAAATGTAACACATTACATTTTTTTCATACCTTACATTTTATAAAAACAAAACAAATGTTAAAGAGAATATGCCAAAATACCTATCCAACACTGGGAAGCAGTACCCACAAAGAACCTATGGCAGACTATGATTCTTTCAATGAAAACTATGCTTATTTTAGCAAGTTAAGATACTCAATGCAGCTCAATCAGCTTAAATGTATATAACACACCCTTACCTGGTTTGGGTTTAGGCCTTACGTTTTCTGCATCATCTCCATTGATGGTTACTGTCACAACGTGTGTGGTACAGTTTGACAAGCCTGGATCCATACACACAGCTGGGAAAAGAAGTGACAGCTTGTCTTAAGAAATGAGATAAGTGCCTTAGTCCCTTGCTACTTGTTTCACGAAATGTCATAGAAGAGGTGGGGCTGAGAGTTAATTCAACCAGTATCTAATCTAATCAGTAGAGGCTACCAGACTGTAGAACATTTATATACAGAAAAAGTACTCAAACTTCCTGGGGTTCCTGCATCAGTCTGAGGGTTTAGATGGTTCTGATGGTTCAAACAAATCCAGTGAGGAGTATGGCAAAGATAGGGAAGTAAATAGCAAGGTTTACTATTCTGAAGACAACGAGGCTAAATAATTTTCCAGTGTCAGGTTTTCCAATTTGCTCTCATGCATTAGAGCAGTTCACTCACTCATGGGGAACAACCCCCCTTTTTTACTTGGGAGGGCACTGAAACACTGTTACTGTGTAGCCCACGCTACACAGTCCTGCTGCCTCAGCCCTAGAAGACTAGGATTATGAATGTGTCATTGCAGCTGGCTGGAAACCAATCTAAACCCTGGTTCTTCTCTGTCTGCATTCCAACCATAAAGAACCCCTGCTTCATTAATGGTCAAGAAACCGACCCCTGAAGAGTTATACGAACCTGGAGAACATTCAGCAACATCGCCTTTGTAGCCAGTTTCTTCCTCCAGCTCCCGAAGTGCAGCTGCTTCTGGGCTTTCCCCATCATCGATGAGCCCTGGAGGACAGATGGAAGCCAGTGTTCTCTGAACATCTTTTTAATAGTTGCTAAGTGACTCTTGCATACTAAGTAGCTTACAGTCGGTGTTACTCATGCCTCTTGCTTACATCTAGGTGTTTTTCATGAACATCTCAACCATGTTCTGTACAAGAGGGATAACCCTGTGAGGAAAGATGGTGGCCAAATGGCCTAGATTTCATAGTTATGTAACTATCATACAGGAGGCTGATTCTTTCTGTTTCCTTTTTTGTATGGTGACAGTTTACTTCTCTTGCTTTCCTTCCTCACAGAAAAATAATGAGGCCCCAGCAATGAAGTGCCAGGAGAGAGTGCCCTGAAGGTTACAGAGTAGATCATTACTATGGTCACTATGAGGAACAGATAGGCCACACAGGGGTAAAGTTAACAACTCAGGTTCATTTTCCTGAATGGAATGCAGCTGTGTAAAGAACAAATAAAAAGTAGGTTATTAAATTATTAAATCACTTTCAGTGCTATTAACTTCTTTGTTTGTTTGATTTTTGGCTTTCGAGACAAGGTTTTTCTATATAACAGCCCTGGCTATCCTGGAACTTGCTTTGTAGTCCAGGCTGATCTTGCACTTACAAAGAGCCTTCTGCCTCTGCCTCCCAAGTGCTGGGATTAAAGATGTTCGCCACCACCACCTGGCTAACTTCTTAATAAAATGGCAAGTGAGAAAGAAAAGAGCTAACTATATATTTCTGTGAACTGGGCTTTCCCACTTCAGTCCTGGGAATGGCACACAGAGCTTTGTGCATGCTGGGTAAACACTGTACCTAAACCCTACCGAGCTTCATGAACCTAACTGTAAAGTATAGCACTTTTGATAAATACATGGGGTTTATTTATTCCTTCATATGAGCACAGCCCAATAAATTATAATTGTTATAATACTGCATATCAAATTCTGGGTGGCTTAATTACAGCAAAACTGAAAAATACCTCTGATAAAATCAAGACAGTTTTCTTGCTCTTTTTTTTTTTATGACAGATCAAGGTGTCTTCTAGTTATAACTTTTTGCCATTTAGAGTGAACTGCTTACCACTGTAAAATTCTTGTGAGTGAAAGGCACTGCTAGTGACAGAAGGGGAAATAAGTTGATGAATGAATGAAGCAGCTACTGGGAGACTGAGGTCATCAAGCTATGTGGAAAGGGGGTGTGGTCACTGAGCTTCACATCATGTTCCTGGGCTTGCCTGATCCCAAACGTGGTCAGGACTTGAAGGAACCTCATTATAGAGACATGGTTCTGGCTTTTTTTTTTTCCTTTTTATATATTTGTTCATGTGCATGTCAAGGACTAATGTTGGTATAAGAATCTTCTTCAATTACTCTTCTGCTCAAGATCAGACAGACCTACACCTCACTGATATGGTTAGTCTCACTATCCAGCTTGTTCCAGGGATCCCCTTAGCCCAACTTCCAAGGGCTGGGGTTCTGGGTAAGTCTCTATACCTACTTAGTTTTGACATCTTGTTTGCATTGCAAGTGCTTTAATGGCTGGGCTGTTTCCCTAGCCTTAGAATGTTTATTGTTTACTTATAGCTACTTGGACAGATGATGTAAACAATGCATGCTTAGTCTCAGACAAAGGACCTGCATGGAGTTACTCACCTGCTGGAAACTCCAGGCAGTAGCCACCCATTGGGGGTCGGAACTGCTTCACCAGAACAATACATTCATAATGAAGAGTTCTTTGCAGCACTGGGATGATTGATACAACTGTCAAACAGAAACAAAACTAAGGAATCCTTAAGAAAGATCAGCCATGCAGGGCGTTGGTGGCGCATGCCTTTAATCCCAGCACTTGGGAGGCAGAGGCAGGCGGATCTCTGTGAGTTCGGGGCCAGCCTGCTACTGTGTTGGCAGCCAACTTTGAAACTATTCTCATTTAACAATGTAAAAAGCCAGGCAGTGGTGGTGAACACCCTTAGTCCCAGCAGAGATCTACAGAGAAACCCTGTCTCAAAAAACCAAGGGGGGGGGGAGTAACACATCTGTCACTTTTCTTAGTTTTGATTTTTCAAGACAGGGTTTTTCTGTGTCTGTGAAGCTTTGTAGACTAGGCTGACCTCAAACTCACAGAGATCTACCTGCCTCTGTCTCCTAAATGCTGGGATCATCTGTCACTTTTTTTTTTTTTTTTACAAGAAAGTGTTTTTCTTTTTTTTTAATTTAAATTAGAGACAAGCTTGCTTCACATGTCAATTCGAGTTCCCTCTCTCTCCCCTCCTCCCCTGTCCCCATCCACCAAGTCCCCCAGCCCCCCTCCCAATCCCCACCTGTCACATTTTTTATTTTTTATTTTTTTACAAGACAGGGTTTCTGTGTTGTTTTGGAGGCTATCGGTCCAGCCCGGCCTCGAACTCACAGAGATCTGCCTGCCTCTGCCTCCTGAGTGCTGGGATTAAAGGCATGCGCTACCACCGCCCGGCCCCGCCTGTCACATTTAAAAAATACTCTTTTAATTATAAAAGGCTTGTTTTCAGTTGTCACAAGATCCTTTTTCTACTTTAGATGGAGTCTGCTTGTGTTGTTTCTACTACCCAGGCTAACTCAAACTCATGATTTTCCTGCTCTAGCCTCCCAAGTGTATAGGACTACAGGTGTGCACAACCAGGCCCAGCCACAATTTCTTAAAAAAATGAAGTCAAAATTGAAACTAAACATGCCACACCGGGCCAAGGATGGGAGCCCCTGTTCCCCATGCAGCAGCCAATAGAGTGGCCCCGGGTGAAGACTGGTCTGCATGCTGCTAGATTTCCCTTAAGCTAGAGGCCAGTTAAGGTCCACCGTGTCTTCTATGTCAACAGACTGACTTCTACTGTTTTAGAATATAAGCTCTTCTCTTACAAGTATTTGACCTGAAAGCAAAACCAGAAAGCCACTGGCTGTGGAGACAGCCACCACCGAGGATTGTTACTATCTCCCAGAAGTTTTGACAGTGAAGAGCAGCTGTAGCACGGCAACTGTTTACCCCCATAAAAACAAGCCAATCAAGATAGAAAAACAAAAAGCTCAGCTTTTGCAGACCATGTGTGGCTACCAGGATGTTTTTGACTCGGTTGGGGCCAAGCCATTTATGCTTGGAAGGGTAAATGAACTGAAGTCTTTCCCAATTTTCTTTCCTCTCAACTGTGGCATGAGGGCAGGGAGATCATTTCACCACACCCAAAGGCACTCACCTTCAGAGTACAAAGGACTCCAGTGGTCTTATCATAGGAAGACCCAGCATGTAGCTTCAAATTATACTGACATATGCTTGGCTATAAAGGTTAACACGTCTTTCCTTCAAACACTGTTCTTAGCTTAGAAAACAGGAGCCAGGAGTTACTTACTTATACAGAAGGTTTTGGAACATAGCATTGTGAAAACAGGAGACTCACACAGAAAAGATCCTAATTGAGGGTAATTCTGCTTTGAGGTCTTTGGTTATATTAAACACCATCTTATAATTTCATGTGCTAACTTTCTACATAGAGAGTTATAGTAGTCATACCGTCAGCAGATTGTCCCTTCCTGGTTGTAAGTTTCACTGTTTCCCAAGTTCTATTCAGGCAGAGAACAAAGAAAAAAATCATTAGTGCCAAAGGGAAGAATGGCCTTAGGTTTTCTGTAGACTATCAGAACTTCAAAAATGAAATGCATGCAAATATGCTAATAAAGTGATCTAGGACCACAGTAAAGATCTGTACTTAAACAGCCAACTGTGCTTCCTTATAGTCCATGTGAATAGAAAGAAACTGTTGTCACCCTCCACCTGGGCCTCTGGCTGCCAACTCAGCAGAAAGCAGCTGAGCACTGGAGTCCCTGAGTCCCCAGAATACTTTGGTTTGATTTCCAAGTCTACAGTGAGTAGCATAAGCTGGTAGTGCAGATGTTCAGGCCTTTCCGCAGTGATGTAGTCAGCCCCTAGGGACATTCCAGATGCATTTCCAAGAACAAAGGATGCCATGCACAACATGAACCACTGAAATTATGCAGGTTTAAATTATGTGACTAAACTATGCAATTCAAGAAAGCAGAATTTCCCACTTCTCTGAGGAATCAGATTTTCTTTGCATGAGTGCGGCCTTAAATAAGAGAAAAAGACAAGTCCCTAGAGGAAGCGGTGAAGTGTTTGACATCATATTCTTGCCCCTTTTATGGCTTCACTTCATGTTAGTGATTTGTTTGTTCTTGGGTTTTGGTAATATTTCTGCTATTCTACCTGCTCTTAGACTAACATCAGGAAGAGTTACATGGGAAATTCAGTTACGGGGGAAAAATCACACTGTTCAAAAGAGGGAGGAAATAACAGGAAATTTCACCTCTTTTAGTTCTCATCTCTTGGGGGGGAAAAGCAGTGTTAAAATAACGATGGAGGGCCGGGCATTGGTGGAGCACACCTTTAATACCAGCACTCGGGAGTCAGAGGCAGGTGGATCTCTGTGAGTTTGAGACCAGCCTGGTCTACAAGAGCAAGTTCCAGGACAGCCTCCATAGCCACAGAGAAACCCTGTCTCGATAAAACAAACAAACAAAAAAACAAAAACAAACAAACAAACAAACAAAAAAATGATGGAGGTGGTCAGGCAAACTTTAGGCTGTGTTTTAAAGGTGGGACTATAATCTAGATGTCTCTAGGGACTAGGTTAAGTACAGTAAATTATAAGACATCCTACTTACTCTAAGGGACCCTCTTGCTCATACCTCCTCTCACCCTGTGGTTGTCCTTGAGATCAGACAATACCATATTCTTACAAAAAGTTCCAGGTATTTAATCTGGCTTAAAACAAGAATAGACAAAAACCCTTTCTGTAAACTGAATACCTTTCAGCACTACATCCAAGTTTTACAAAGCAAACATGTGAAAATAAAAATCAAACTGCTGTGACAACTCATAGTAGCCCAACACTCCTGTTAGTAGCAAGAAAGCCAACCAACAAGCAATTTCCAATAAGTAATACAGATTACAAGAGACAAAACACCTTTTGTCATAGTTCTCTGCTGCCTCTTAAGGTTAGTCCTAAAGACTGAAGACAGTGCTGGGAAAAGCACTGAAGGTCCCATCCCAAATCCACTAGGAATAAGGAAAACAGAGAGAGTAGCATCATTACAGTGGTTAAGGCGAAGTAAACAAGCAGTAATGAGCCATACATTATGAGCAATAGAATAAAAACACATTTCAAACACTACAACAAGAATGCCCAGACAGCTCACTCTCCTAGAACTCACAGATGTGTACTCTCAGGGGATAAAAGCTTACCCAGCTAAACCCAAAGCCCCGACAGCTTCCTCCTTTGTGTAATTCAGGAATAAGTAAAGCATCTGGAAACATCTCTTCAGCTTTAGAATTGGGCTTCCACTTAAATTACTCCACTGTTTGGTCTCTCCTTGGTCTTTCCCTCTAGCCACTGGTACAGGAGGAGGGAGGAGGTAGCAAAGAACAATTCAGCCGCCATCTTGAATGCCAATGTAAGTGCTGAACACTTCTAGAATTAATATCCCTTCTTCCATGAATGAGTTGGTAGTAAAAACACTCTCTATTTTTATCCTTTTATACATATGCTTTTCTTTGAGGTAACAGAATGAATTTTTATGAATAAAACATGGTCTTGTTTCAAAGCTTGACATTATGGTAAGAGCTATTAATGCTGTACATAACCCTTCATCAATGACCAGGAGGAAGAGTTATGTATGGAAGAGGAGAAGCGAATATGCTCTACACAGGTAGCAAAAACATGGTAGGTAGACTTAAAAACTCACTCCCAAATTAAAAACTAGAAATTTAAATCCTGGGGAAAATATCCCCAAATGGCTGTGCTGGGCAGTTTTATGTCAACTTGATACAAGCTACGAGTCGCCAGAGAGGAGGGAGCCTCATTTGAGAAAATGTACAGGCCATAGGGCATTTTCTTAGTGACTGATGCAGGAAGGTCCAGCCCATTATGAGTGGTACCATAAGAATACAGGTAAACTAGCGACGAGGAGCAAGCCAGTAAGAGTAAGCAGCACTCCTCCAGGACTCAGTATCAGCTCTGCCTCCAGGTTCCTGTTCTGACTGCCTTCCATGATCACCAGGGATATGGAAACATAATTAAACTGTTTCCTCCCAAAGTTGCTTTTTGTCATGTTTCATTGCAGTAAAGGCTGCCCTACCTAGGACAATGACTTAGACATATTTTCTTGATCAGTAAATATCTGAAGGTTAGTCAGGTGAAGAGACAAGATGGTGTGAACTGTCATATATTCTTTAGATTTCTTAGTGTTAAAGGTTGCATTTTGTGCTATAAACTTCATTTTCAGAGAAACAGAGCCAAACTGTCACTATACTGAGTTTTAGTATCTACATATTTCATAGTATAAATCCATTGCACATACTGTACTCCCCTGTAGCTTAGGTCTTACCACATGGTTCGTCCTGGGTTTGCACCCATCCTCTGTTTACTCCATATTTAGCTCTATTTGTCTGCTGTCTGTTAGTATATCTCTATTACTAAGGTTTGTGCTAGTTCAGCAGAAACAATTAACATTTGTTTCAATCGTCAACAAATCTATGTATTGTCATCTTGAGAAATGCATTTGCTCACACAAAAAACATGATCTACCATGATTGTGTAGCAAATGGAATTTATTCTATTTTATTCCTTATTATATTTCCTTTAGAAAATAGTAAACCTAATCACCACATTGTTTTATTCCAACTGATTTGTTTGTTGGTTATTTATGTGGATGGGATCAAACCCAGGGCTTTACACATGCTGGGCAAGTGCCATACCACTAAGCAGTATCCACAGCTTCTTTTTTTTTTTTTGGTTTTTCGAGACAGGGTTTCTCTGTTCTGGAACTCACTTTGTAGACCATGCTGGCCTCGAACTCACAGAGATCCGCCTGCCTCTGCCTCCCGAGTGCTGGGATTAAAGGCGTGCGCCACCAATGCCCGGCTACCACAGCTTCTTTTAAGCAGAAGAGCCAGCAATGGTTTTCTCTTCTTTTTAGTTATTCTAACTCAGACATTAAACATTTGGAAGGAAGCATTAGACACTGATGAGTATTCCATAGTTTGTTAAGCCAGAATCCAACTTTTAGGTCCACAATTCTATGGAGAATGGAATTAATATGGATTCTAGATTAGGTAAAGGAACAACTGTAATTCAGTTTTATTCAGAGATTATTAATGACCCAAATATTTAGCAATGGAGTAAGAGCTGGATTCCACTCTGTTTAAAAGAGAGCTTACAATGATGAAACAACAGTGTTCACCCAGACACTCAACAGAGCCCTGGAAAAACCAAAGGCAGAAAGAAAAGAAAAAAGTTTACCTAGTTTTACCAGTAGGATCCATGTAAGTTGTTTTTTCAAATTTGATCCATTTTCCTTCTGAAATCAACTAAAACAAAATCAAACAGTTATAAAGTAGGAAAATTTCAAACCAAGTTGTCTTTTTTTTTTTTTTAGAAAAATTAAAACATGTATTCTTTCAAGTCCCCTCCCCCCAACTCAATTTGCTTCCCTCCCAATAATTTGTGGGCAAGTTTCTAGCTTGGAATAATTACTCAAAGTTGTTTCCCTAAGTGTGGGCCTTTTTTTTTTTTTTTTAAGATTTTTAAGTAGAACTAAGACGATAGGCACTTTAAATAACACATGGGCTGGGGAGAAAAAGGTAACAGAAGGCAGTTTAGTGGGAGAGAGACCTTCTGGGTGTTTCTCAAGTCTTAACCCCAGCCAGGTATGTGTGCAAAGCTGGCCGCACTGGTGTGGAGTTGTATATAAAATTTGACTAGGGAAACAAATCAAAGACTAGATTTTCTTTCCGACACCCAAGTTCCCACTCAATCTAAGACAGGCATCAGCAGCTGCTCTGCCCACACACCAAGGCGTCTGGGAGCATAACTCACCAATGGCACTAGGCAGAGCTGCGGAGACTTTTCACTATGGACTTAAAGCAACAGCCCTTTCTTACGAGGCCTCCCCCATCCCTTCTTGCCAACACCAGACCTAATCATTATCAGATCTGTTCACAGACAACATGAAAAGATTCTAAATCAAAAAGAATTTCAGAGAAGTGTTAGGACCAGAGTTTCAGGATGAATATTAAATTTATTTTTAACTTCTCGAGGTAGGGTTTCTGTAGCTTTGGAGCCTGTTCTGGGACTAGCTCTTGTAGACCAGGCTGGTCTTGAACTCACAAAGATCCTCCTGCCTCTGCCTCCCAAGTGCTGGGATTAAAGGCCTGTGCCACCACTGTCCGGCTGAATATTTAAAATTTATCCACTACAACAACTGGTTCCCGAGAGAAAAACACCCTAAAAGCTTTATTCACTAATTTTAGTTCTTTATTCAATAACATGAGTTCTAGAACTCAGTGGAATTTGAACCTATGATGAACAATTTAAGTTTTTATTATTTTAAACATTTATGCCAGAATGACAAACAGCTAAAATGCATTTACTAAATATGAAATCTAAAAGCCACATATGGTGTGCAAAACCATAAATTACTTGTTTTTCTATCTATGGCAATTTTTAGAAAGAATTTCCCTATCAGGAGCAGAAATCTACTTATTCTCAATTTCATTAATACATATAATTAAGTCGGATAAGCCACTATACTAAGGAATAACAAAATGTGGCTTAGCCTTGAAATGGAGAGAAAAACATTTGAAAACTATCTTCGGGCTGGAGAGATGGCTCAGCGGTTAAGAGCACTGACTGTTCTTCCTTCCAGAGGTCCTGAGTTCAATTCCCGGCAACCACATGGTGGCTCACAACCACCTTGAATGAGATATGGTGCCCTCCACTGGCATGCAGGCAGAAGACTGTATACACAATACATAAATAAAATATTAAAAAAAAACAAACAAAAAACTATCTTCAAGAATGAAAACCCCATGGCAGTTAAAAAAGAGAAAAAGAAAAGAAAAAGCCTGTAGACTCATTTTAACCTTAGTGCTATGTGGGGAAGGGGAAGGATACGGAAAAGCCAACTCTACCTCCTCTGAAATAATGTGCTGTTTGGTGTTCTGAGAAGAATCTGTTGATTCTTGGTTCTCCATTTCAACCTAGTTGGTCTCCACAGTCCTCCGATGGAACGTTTACTGTAAGGGAGTGAGATTTGTTCAGGTTCCCTCAAACATGGGTCACTAGTCAAAGTACTCGAATAGTTAAAAAATGTTAAAGCATCTTCTCTCATGTGACTTTCTGGGAGAATGGCCTCAGAAAGCACACAGAGGTGACATCCCAGAAGAATTCAAAGCCATCCTATTTAGATTCAGTTTGCATTTACCAGGGTCCATTCCCACTAAGGTTTTCTCACTTGACATTTCACTCTTTCCGGAGAAAAAACCACCAAAGGATGACACACCACTTTCCAAACCCACCCACTTGTCTTTATGGTCAATTATCAATGCTTTACAGTTTTGTAGGAGGAAAACAGAACTCCGCCATTAGCCATGTGACTTATTAGATGAGCATACAGATGAGGTAATAAAAAATCGGTTTGCCACACCGCTAACCACACCCACTTTAGGCATGACTAAAGACGTATACGGACATAGGCGGTGAACTACATCACTAGCCAGGCCCACTTTTGGGCATGGCTAGGGGCACTACGAAGGAAGGTATAAAAGACTGAACAACGGAAGTCTCAGTCTCTTTTCCGGCTTTCCGGCTTCCAGTTCAGTGGTGGAAAACTACTCGGCTCATCTGGGTTACTTGTTTGTTTCTTGTGAGTAATTTCTACAATAAATACTTAATTTTACTTTCAGTAAGTGTGCCGTTTATTGTTGCAGCGTCACAGTTTAGTTGTTTTTCTGAGGTCTTGCAATGCATCCCAGGCTACCTTGAACTCCTGCTCCCTTTCCTCAGTGTCCTCAGTGAGGGAAGCACCATCACACCAGACTCAAACTTATAGAGCTGTCTATAATGGCACTTCTATCTCCCAACTTCTCTTTCTTTATGACAGTCTGGGGCAAGCCCAGTTACCATTTCAGTAGTTTCAGGCATTATGTCTGTTTTCTGTGTGTTTGGGTTGCACCCAGGGCCTCCTTTATGATAGGCAAGTGGTCTACTTTAGTTGGTTTTTTAAATTTTTTTATTCTTTAGGGGCCTACCACCCAGCTTTCAAATAAATACAAGGAGACTTATTTTTACTTATGAGCGCCTGGCCTTAGCTTGGCTTGTTTCTAGCCAGCTTTTCTTAAATTATCCTGCCTACCTTTTGCCTCTAGGCTTTCTCTATTTCTGTATATCTTTTATTTCCTTCTTATTCCGTGTAGACTGTGTCTCTGGCATCCTACTCACTCCTCCCTCTTCTCCTTCTTTCCTTCTATTTATTCTCTTTGCCTGGCAGCCATGCCTATCCTCCTGCCTAGCTACTGGCTGTTCACCTCTTTATTAGACCAATCAGGTGTTTTGGGTAGGCAAAGTAACACAGCTTCACAGAATTAAATGAGTACATCATAAAAGAATGTAACATATCCTTGCATCATTAAAACAAATATTTCACAGCATGAAAGAGTGTAACACATCTTTAACCAATATTCCACAACAGTAGTTTCAGGCACTAAACTACTATCATTTTATTATGTATGTGTGTGTATGTGTGAATTTATGTGTACCATGTGTATGGATGTGCCTGTGGAGGACAGTGGATATGCATCATATCCTCTGGAACTAGAACTGCAAGTCATTGTAATCTGCAGCTGGTTTGAGTCCTCTGGAAGAGGACTTAACTGCTGAACCATTTCTCCAGGAACACTCCTAGCTTCATTTCTTTATTTTTGTATTGTTGTGTGAGTGTGCGTGTACATGTGTGCCATGGCGCGCTTTTGGAGGTCAGAGGACAACTTTTAGGAGTAAGTTCTCTTCTTCCACTTTGGTTTCTGGGAATCAAACCCAGTTTGTCAGGCCTGTGTGGGAAAACTTTTACTCACCAGGCCATCTCACTAGCCTGAATGACGAGTCCTTGCTTTCTTTGTTACACCCAACAAACACACAATCTGTCTCCCTCTCCCCCAACACACCTTGTTTTTCTAGACACAGGGTTTTTCCATGTAGCCCTGGATGTCCAGGAACTCTCTATGTAGACCAAGATGTCCTCAAACTCAGAGAGCTGCCTGCCTCTGCCTTCTGAGTGCTGGAATTAAAGGTGTGCACCACCACTGACTGGCTGGTTTTTGCTGTTTGCTTTTTTTTTTTTTTTTTAAAGACAGGGACTTCATGTGGCACAGGCTGGCTTTGAACTTGATCAGTAGCTGAGAATGACCCTAAACTCCTGGTAACCCTGGACCCACCTCTCATAAGCTGGAATGAGAGGCATGCACCAGATGCACGTGGTGAGAAGCATCGATCTAAGGCTTTGATTGTCAGGCAGGTGTTTCACCAACTGAGCCCCAGCTCTTCCACCTCGTTTTTTTCTCTAACAGTCTCACATGGCCCAGGCTGGTCTTGAATTTACGATCCCTCTATATCCATTTCCCAAGTGCTGAAATTACAGGTGTGCACTTCTGAGAATTTGAGGCTTACAGTTGAGAATGTACAAATTGTACAAGTACGTTATTAAGCTTGTGTGTTATTAGGTATGCATATTAAGCATGCACACTATTGTGTCCCATTTATCTCTAAGTGTATCAAAGTCACAGCTGTAGTCAGTTAGTGCTGACAGTCTGCTATGAAGAGCACAGACTTTTGCCTGCCCGTGGCACACTATCTCTTGGTTTCTTGCTTCATTTCTGGACCTCGCCTTTCTGGACCCTCATGGCTGATTAGTCATCCAGAGTCATTTCTTAGCTGTCTCACTTTCGATGTTGTCTCTGAGAGAGAAGTCTAAAGTGACCTCAAACTCCTATCTCATTTTCCATGTGATCGCTTTTTATTGTTTGGGAGTTTACAATTAGTCACACTCTAGGCTGATACTGTATTGGGCACTCAAGTTAATCTCTTCAATCTGGAAGTTCACAGTGTGTTCATGCATACGTGTGTTTTAAAGGGATTTTTATTGGATTTCCTGTTCTTTCAAGAACTGTTATGTAGCTGTTGGACTGGGATGTAGCTGAAATCCTAGAACACAAAGCCCCGAGTTCAGTCCCGAGTACTTCCCATCCCCAGCAAAATAGTTTTGGATTTTCTGAATTACTCCAAGGCTTTCTTTTTCACTTATACTCTTTTCTTTGCTATCTATATTTCCAAAAGACCAGTCTAGCCTTCTGAAGTCCTCTAAACTATCCCACCTCCTCACACTTGTTTCTAGGGGTTAGAGCATAGGTTTGATTCTAGGACTTCCCCTTGAATACCAAAATTTTTGTGGTCACTTAAATGGGGTAATTTGCATTTAACCTATACACATCCTCTTGTACATTT
The DNA here is from genome assembly GCF_017639785.1 of Mesocricetus auratus. Taxonomy (NCBI): domain Eukaryota; kingdom Metazoa; phylum Chordata; class Mammalia; order Rodentia; family Cricetidae; genus Mesocricetus; species Mesocricetus auratus. The sequence continues at coordinate 23,771,863 of NW_024429196.1, read as the reverse complement.
CAAATAATCTCTAGAAACACATTGCTTAATACAATGTATGTTCTGCATAAATAATTGTTATATAGTATTGCTTAGGGAATAATAACTAAAAGTCCTTAAAGTTCAACATAGACACATTTCCCACTTCACCCCCCTCCAATACTTTCAACCTGGCTGAAATTATGGATGCTGAATTCAAAGTGCCAATTGTATAGATCATTCAGCATCACTTTTCTTGTCCATAGTCTACAAAGATAAAAGTAGCAGTTCCCTTATTTAAAATACAATCAACAACAAAACAAAAACACATTCATACTTCATCGTGCATTAAAAAAATCCAGTATCTGATGACTATCTTATGTTAGCATCACCTGTGGTAGACCCATTAAGGATAGGACCCAACACACAGTGGGCAGAGGAGAGAACGGATCTACTTTCATGGACCTCTCTTAGTGGCGGAGCAGGGAGGAAAGGCAAAGTTCAACATGAGAAATCTGTCAAGTGATCCCTAGTTTTATGGAGAAAGATTATGATGGATAAACAGAGTGAGGAATATGTTCGACTGATTAGGAAGGCCTCGTTGGTGACAAATGAACATAGATTTTTTGGGAGTAAATAGGAAGCAAGTCACACAGCCATCACAACTTAGAGGCAATTACTTAGCATATTGACATTTACAGCCTGCCTAGGAGAACGGGGAAGCTAGTTACTCTTTTGACAGTGACTCAGATGGCCATTTACTTGGGTTAGCTTTAAAGTGGTAATGACAGAGATAAAGATTTCTATCACCATAGGTAACCAACATAGAATGTGGACAACTGGCCAAAGGGGGAAACCCAATGAGTCTCAAGCATGCACATTCTACACTCGCATAAAAGAACTGTGGAATTCTTCTGTTTCTTGAGACAGTGTCTCACATGGTTCAGGCTGGCCTTAAATTTGTTATGTAGCAGAAGCTGGACTTGAATCCTGGATCGTCTTGCCTTCACCTCTCAAGTGTTGGGATTAAAGGCTTGTCCATTATATTTAGCTAGAGGTCCTTTTATCTTTTAGATATCCACTCCTCCTCATTAATAACACACAGCAGGCAAGGAAATGTGCTGATGTAATGAAATTTTTGAATTCTATTTCTAAAGAAAAATAACTTTTAGGCAACCATGTAACCCCTCTGAAAGGACAAACTCAACTGTCTAGAATGGCACGACATGGCTATACTAAGTTACTACCTCCTTTAAAAAAATTCTTTAGTTTTCTTTTTTTTTTTTGTATCTGGAACCTGGAGCTTGCATCATCCTAAGTGCTGGGAAAACAGGTATGAGCCACCACACCCAACTAATACTGGGATGTTTACAGGTGGGGCAACCACACACATTTAAGGAAAAGACTACAAAACTTTTAAAAGGTGGCTTAATACTAACAGGCCAAGAAAGCAAGAGAATACTTGAGAAGCAGAATTTTTTATTTTGATTTTACACGGGGTTACAGTTAATAGTGTAGTAACTTTTTTTTTTACTATTTTGACTCTGGCTTTGACACCCAGCTCCCAAATAAACCACACACAGAGGCTCATTCTTAGTTATGAATGCCAGGATTTAGCTTGACTTGTTTCTAGCCTTTCTTTTCTTAAATTAACCCATCTACCTTTTCCCTCTTTTATCTTTCATCTTTTTTTTTGTTTTGTTTGTTTCTTTTTTTTTTGGTTTGTTGAGACAGGGTTTCTCTGTATTGCTTTGGAGGCTCGAACTCGCTCTGTAGACCAGGCTGGCCTCAAACTCACAGAGATCCACCTGCCTCTGCCTCTGCCTCCTGAGTGCTGGGATTAGAGGCATGCACCACCAACGCCCAGCTGCTTTTATCTTTCTTATTTCTGCATATCTTAACTTTCTTACCTGCTCGCTGGCTGGCTGGGTGGGTGGGTAGCTGAGCAGGCCGTTTGTGTGTGTGGCTGGCCAGCCAGCTCCTGACATCCGTCCTGTTCTTGCCCTCTCCTTGTTCGCTTCCTTGCTCAGTTCTCCTTTTATTTATACTATCTGCCTGCTAACCCCGCCTATCCTTGTTCCTGCCTCACTATTGGTCATTCAACTCTTTATTAAGATCACCAGGTGTTTTAGATAGGCCAAGAATCACAGCTTCACAGAGTTAAACAAATGCAGCATAAACAAAAGTCACACACCTTAAAATAATAGTCTACCACATTAGAGACTGCAGGAATCTCAGAAGAGACATTGAACTTTAGACTTTTAAATAAGCTTGGAACTGTGATGACTATTGGGACTTCTGAAGTTGGATTGAATACATTTTTGCATTATGTTATTTGTTCTAAGGGCTAGAAAGCGAAATGTGGCAGTTTGAGAAAAAAAAATGCCCCCCAAAGGGAGTGGCTCTATTAGGAGGTGTGGCCTTGTTGGAGGAAGTGTGTCACTATGGAGGCATGCTTTGAGGTCTCTTATATGCTCAAGATACTGCCCAGTGTCTCAGATCATTTCCTGTTACCTGCAAGTTAAGATGTAGGACACTTGGCTACTTCTCCAACACCATGTCCGCATGCTTGCCACCGTGTTGTATCATAATAATGGACTAAATCTCTGAAAATGTAAGTCACCCTAATTAAGTACTTTTCCTTTAAAAGAGCTGCCATGTTCATGGTGTCTCTTCACAGCAATAGAAACCCTAACTAAAGGTTTCAGTGGGAGACACAATCTCATGTTGAGGAATAATTTTTTTGTTTACTGTAAAGATGTGCCATTTTGATTGATTTAATAAAAGCTGAACATTCAATCGCTAGGCAGGATTTCCAGGCAGAGAGGACCCTGGGAAGAAGAAGACAGAGATGACAGGAGATGTAGAACAGGCGGGAGATCAGGTAATAAAGCCATGAGGCAGACGCAAATGAACAGAAATGGGCTAATTTAAGTTATAAGTGCTAGTTAGAAACAAGACTAAGCTAAGGTCAAGCTTTCATAAGAGTCTCTGTTTTGTTTTTGGTTTTTTTGTGAACTGGTAGTCCAAAGAAAAGCCCAACTACAGTCTCATGGGCCTCAACTCAGCACAAAGAATTACAGGCAACTAAGGAAAGCTGAGAGTGAGAGAAATAATCTTACCCAGAGAAGAAACACCAATTAGTTGCCCTGAAAACATACATACATACAAGTTAACATTATTCAGACTCAGCAAGTTATATTTAGGAATATAACATGCAATAACAATTAATGAAAAAAGAAGCCATGCATTTGAAAAAAATATCAGGAAAGGTATATGGTAGGACTCCAGGGAGGAAAGGGAGAAATATTGAAATAATTATAATATCAAAAATTATTAGAAAAGAGATAGGCAAGAGTTAAGATGCAAGAAGTGAAACTAGAAACTAAAGTCAGGCTGTGGAGTTTGTACGCTGGCTCAGTGCTACCACTCCTGGAATTACTGAAATTTGTTTAAAACGGAAAGTGAAACAAAATCTTAACAAGAGATAACATGTTCACTGCATTCTTTTTGATAAAATCTCACTAATGTCATCAGTATTGCTTAGTACTCATCCTGTTTAAGAGTAGGACTTTGCCATTTGGGAGGCTGACGCAGAATGGCCTGAGGCCACTACTTAACAACCAGTACGGATAATATGGTGAGAAAACAGTTCAAAAGAGAAAGAAAGAAAGAAAGAAAAAAAGGAAGACAGAAGGAAAGAAGGAAGGAAAAAAAGAAAAAAGAATGTAGAAGTTCAAATAATAAGCACTGCTCGACTGACAAACAGGCAGTTGGGGCAGTTATGTAACGATAGGGAAATCAACAAGGCACTTTGAAAGAAACTGAGTGGGGAAAAGTTTGTGTCTTTATGTGGGGTGTATACAAACTTGTGTGTGGCTGTGTGTGCACATGCATGCATGCGCACAAGTGCGTGGGGGCCTGATGTCAACCCTCACTGTTTGCTCCTCAGGAACTGCCCACTTTATTTTTGTGAGACAAGGTTGAACACTGGGACCTGGGGCTTAGCATTTAGTTTAGGCTGCCTGTCCGTCATATCCCAGAAAGCCTTCTGTCTGGCTCCCCAGCACTGAGATTACAAGTTGAACCAGAACCCCGGGCTTTTTACAAGGGTTCTGGGGATCAAACTGAGGCAGGTATCTTGAATGGTAAGCATTTTCCGACTAAGTTATTTCCTAGTCTCCCCACAATTAAAAACCTGAATTAAAAAAATTGAAGAAATAATTTAGTATGATTGACTTTTGGGGGGGGGGACAGGGTTTCTCTAAGTAATAGCTCTGGCTATCCTGGAACTCTCTTCATAGACCAGGCTGGCCTCTATCTACCTGCTTCTGCCTCTCCAGTGCTGGGATTAAAGGCACGTGCCATTACTGACTGGCTAAATGCACATATTTATACTCATAGACAGTTACTATTCTCACTCAGTCTTATCCAAAAAAGCCTCTTTCCAGTGAGCTGAGATGAAGTTCGTCTTACGACTGCATATAGACTTGAGAGGAAACAATGATTGAGTGCTCAGCCCCAAACAGGGCATTTATAGCATTCATGCCAAACCTCAGGGGAACACCGTGTAAGACTGAGAGAAAAGAAAAAGCTGGCATACAGGAAAAAGGGCTGGAAAATGCCATCTTATGAACAGCCATTGCCCCCAACAACTCTCCCAAACTACTGATCATTGCAATCATTCTGCTCAACAGTCAGACAAGGATGGAGGAAGGACGCAGGGGGCCCTATCCCTCACTGTTGAACTATTTCCTACATATAAATCAGGGAAAGAGGGACTCACTGTCATCAGTTGAATAGCCACTGGTGACCCCCAGCAGGCTACAGTGGACAGTCCTAATCCAATGGTCACGCAGATGGCTCTGAATAAACCAAATGGTCACATAACAAAACCAAAAGTCATGAATCTGGAGAAGGGATAGGTAGAGAAGAGGGGGGGCATTGACATGCATGGGAAGGAGAGAAGAGAGTAACCAATATACACATGTCAATGAACTAATTTCATAGAGAAAAAAACTCATATAGTAAAGGACCAAGAATGAAATAACTAATATAAAAATATTAAATAAGTTTAGCTATTATCACAACTTTAAAAGTTTACTTTTTTTTAAGAAACAGAAAACATACACTCTTTTGTACTATACAAATTTGTACTAAAAATTCAGGTACCCACATCAAATCAAATATATATCAGTGTTCTTCCCTTCACTGAAAATTATTGCCAGACTAATGGAGGGACCTGTATGCATATGGTAAGGGTGGAACAACACTCAAGTTTACAATATATTTTTTTCTCCCGGCAGGGATGGGCAATGGAGGTGGTAAAGGGACTGACATTTACTGTGATTATATTACTTGGTGACTTATAAAAAAAATCATTTACCATTAAATCACTTAATTATAGATGAGGAAGATGAAACTGACTTTAATGACCCAACCACAAAGTAATGAGTCCTCAGACAAGAGATGATGGGAGTGAGTGTGTGCTGGGGTGTTAGCAGTAGCAAACAATGAGAGTGTAGTATTTTGTCTTAAAAGTGAATCATTTCAGGGAAGTGAATACAAGGTGGTTCCAAGATTTTAAAGGAGACTGGAACAGCAGAAGAAAGATGTGAGGCCGTGCTCATATTTGGACACACTGAGTTTGTGGCTTTGGAAGTATTTATCTAGAAGTCATGCTATGAATTCAAAGAAGAAAATATTTTGTTTTGTTTTATTCACTTTGGAATCACTCGGTAAATCCCCTAGCTTCTAACAGTGCTGATAAAAAACAAACAAACAAACAAACAATCCCGAGGGGCTGCTGAGATGGTCCAGCAAGTGTTTGCTGAGCAAGCCTGAGTACTCAAGTGAAATCCCAGGGGCCCACAGTGGCAAGTGAGAACTGACTCCCAAAAGTTGCAAAGTTGTCCTTTGGTCTCCATTCGCCTGCTGTACTACCCACCTGCACTGACACACACTAAATATGATTATTTCTACCATTGCATTGTAAGGTTTTTACTGAAGAAAACTGAATATAAAAATTGAAAATAAAAACTCGGTAGTTAAAAAATAGATAATTTAGCTCTGCTGTTCAAAACACTTGAGCATCTTTTATTTGTGGTATCAACTTACTGAATTCTGACTAAGTCTGTAGCAGAATCTACGGCAGTACTAAAAACAGTTATTGAAAACACAGAACACGGGCTAGACGGATGTGATGGTACAGGCCTTTAATCACAGTACTCAGGAAGCAGTGGCAGGTGGATCTCTATCTCTGTTAGTTCCAGAATAGGTTGGTCTACAAAGCAAGTACCAGGGCAACCAAGGCTACACAGAGGAACCCTGTCTCCAAAAACCACAACAAACAAACAAGCCACAGAATACATAACATTCTATTCCAGTTTCTTTCTCTGTCCTTTCCTTCTCCTTACAACTTAGCTGATTCTCCAAGTAACTGTCTCAGTCTCTGTGCCCAAGTGTTTGCTGGGCTGTTAAAGTATTGCTTTACCCAAATGAATAACTTCCTGGGGGCCTGCTTTCTCCCATATATCAATTCATATCTTCAACAAAAAATACTTTACCCAAATGCACCCCAACCAGTGCTAACATTTCCTCCCGCTACAACTTTGTTTCCAGGTCAATTAAAAACAAGTATTAGTGGCTTCTTTCTTATGCTCTGTCTCTTAGCTGTGCAAGCACCATCCCCAGAAAAAGAAAAGGGAGGATATGGATTATTGCTGCGTTCCCTCAAAACACAGAGGACTAGCCAGACCTGGTGGTGCATTCCTTTGATCCTAGCACTGGGAAGACAGTGACAAATGGATCTCCTTGAGGCTAGCTTGGTCTACAGTGTTTCTCAACTTCCCTAATGCTGTGACCTTTTAATACAGTTCCTCCTGCTGTGGTGACCCCAACCATAAAATTATTTCGTTGCTACTTCGTAGTTATGAAGTTTTGCTACTGTTTTGAATAGTAATGTACACATGTGATATGCAGGATAGCTGAGGGGTTATGACCCACAAGTTGAGAACCAATGACATAGGTTTATAGAGGATTATAGAGACCTTGTCCCAAAGCAACAAGACAAACACACAACAAAAAACAAACTAAGGGGCTGATTAATTCTGGATTTCATAGGTTCTTAAATAAGAATCTCTGACATCCAGAATCCCCTAATGTACACTGGAACATTATAATCCATTTATCTTGGCTTTGAAAATCTTTTTTTTTTTTTGGTTTTACGAGGCAGGGTTTCTCTGTATTGTTTTGGAGGCTGTCGGTCCAGTCCGGCCTCGAACTCACAGAGATCCGCCTGCCTCTGCATCCCGAGTGCTGGAATTAAAGGCGTGCACCACCACTGCCCGGCTTGAAACTGTATTCTTTAAGCAATACTTCCAACTACTTGACCTTTAACTTTCAAAACAAGTTATACTTCGGGTATGTGTATATACTAACTCAAATACAAAGTATTCTATTGACTGATTTTAACAAATACCTTTCTAGAGAAGTCGACAGTAGCTGGGCTTTTATCTTTCTAACTTAAACTGCTTAGCGAGGCTGGGAGAAATGTGCAGGGTTTTTTTGTTGTTGTTTTGGTGGGGGCGAATATCTAAAATGTGGTGCTTTTGGACAAATACGTGCTTGGAACAAGCCCAAGACTTGTAAATTATAGGAAGCACCAGTGGATTTTAAAGGCCTATCTCTTGTAGTTTGTGATCTTCTTTTAAAGAAACAAAACTGAACTCTGTAGAGAGATAGACACAGAAAGGAGTAGGTAGAAAGATGATACCACAAGTTCACGTATAAACGCTTTCAATCTTATGATTTCATCATTGCAGAGACACTGATAAAAATCTGTGCTTTTCTACACTGGTAACTTTTTCCAGGCTGGACTAAATGAACTTTAAGCTTAAAAGACACAACTTTCCTCTTTTCCTTGCTTTCTCATCTCCAGGACCGTAAAATACCTCCCCCCTCCCCGGAATTTCTTTCCTGTGTCTCTTGAAATCTACTTTCATGAATGAGAAGGGACCATTCTGGTAGATGCCTCGACTAATGCGTTCAGACGTTTACTGTGCAGCTCCCTGGTTCCTCTCGTAGTCCAGGCTGCTTCGCCTGGATCTCGGGTTCTCCTCGCGCCTGAGCGCGGACTGGGAGACACGCGCGCGACTGGCAGAATTCTAAGCACATCAGCTGGGCTCGCGCCCTGCTTTCCCGTCCCCTCTCCAAGGACACTTGGTACCGAGATTGGCTCGCGCCCACTTACCTACACTAAGCTGTGGGATGTGGAAGGGATGGAGGAGGAGAGGAAAAACAATCAGACAGAAGCCGCAGTCTCCGTAGAAGCAGGCGCCACCACTAGAGACACCGGCGCCTCTCGTGGTGCAAGAAGGATGTGCACACGTCCTCCTCCCGGCACCCGTAGAAACTCCGCTAGCTTTAGATGATTACCTTCCGGGTCGAGCTGCTTAGAGACGAAAGAGAAGTTTTAAGCTTCCTAAAATCCTACACTTTCACGATTCTTCTTTTCCGGGCTCAAGTTCTTTTTGTGTCTCGTGAGTCTGTTCGGACATACTAAGCGTGCTCTCTCCACCATTACTTTAGCTTCAGGCACCTCCTGGCTTTTACGGACCGGAAGAGTTATTTCATCAAAACCGCTCGGCGGGCACTTCCGGAAGTCTTACGTCGGGTTCCGGGAGAGTGCTGGCGGGAGAGGAGAAAGGCAGCGATTGACGCGGCAGGTGGAGGATGAAGAAGGAGCATGTTAGTCACTGTCAGTTCTCCGCCTGGTACCCGCTCTTCCGAAGCATTACCATCAAGAGGTGAGATGCCTGGAGGCGAACTGCGGTGTTGGCAAAATCCCACCTCCTTCAGAAAACTAAACAAAAAGGCAGGCCTTCTCACGACTCAGTGGGAGCGACGGTGTTGAGCTGTGGACCTCCCTAGATTTGAGGTGAAAAGATTAACGAAGTAGATCAGAATTTGCCAGGTTTCCTTTTGCGATTCAAGGAGCGTGCCAAGAGAGGTAGGAAAGCAGTGAGGGTCATAGGCAGGGTAAATTGAGATCGATACTTTTGGAATTGCCAGGAGCTCAATTGAGATAGATACTTTTGGAATTGCCAGGAGCTCCAGGCGATAAACATAGCAAAACTGGGTGGCTTTGCCACTGACTAACCCGTCTGGTGACAGTTGAGTTTCATCACTGTAGAATTACGGCAGTGATACTGACCCGACCTCGAAGTCTGTCGTGAAGCTCCAGTATGGTAGTGTATAGGAAGCATTGATTACATTGATTGAGAGTCCAGTGTTCTGAGAAGCAGCAATCCATCTGGAAAGAGAGTGGGGTTGTACTTGTTCTCTGGACTAGAACAAGGAATCTATGCAGGCTTGCAAAATGCCTCTAATGAATAGTTGCATACGGTATCTTAACTGTCAAATGCAAGGCAGCTAGGAAAACTATCTCCAACCATTCAAAAGCAATCATAAAATCTGAAAGATGCAGGTAAAGATTTCATTCACTAACAGGGATAGGCTCCAAAGGCCTTGGGTATCCACGAATAGGTATAATTTCCTGCATTTTGCTCACTTTTCCTTTAGGTCTACCTAGATTGTCACTTATTTGGACATCAACTGTCTTTTCTTTCTTTCTTCTTTTTTGGTTTTTCGAGACAGGGTTTCCCTGTGGCTTTGGAGGCTGTCCTGGAACTAGCTCTTGTAGACAAGGCTGGCCTCGAACTCACAGAGATCCGTCTGCCTCTGCCTCCCAAGTGCTGGGATTAAAGGTGTGCACCACCAACACCAGGCTTCTGCCTTTCCTTTTTCATTCTGTCCTGTTTTTGAATTTTGAAGGCTTGGAAGAGCACTTGCAGGTTATTCAAAAGACATTTCTTTTCCATCTTGCTATTCAAACATAAAATCTCTTTCTAGTTATACATGCTGTGTGGAGTTTATAAAAGAAGATAATTCTTGCATTTGAAGATGGCTAGTCACACCAAAGGAGAGCTGATGCAGCAGTAATTCCTGTCTATCATTAGTTATCTTTCCTAGCTGACATTCCAGTCCTTCCTTAACTTACATAACTAAAGTTACGTTGTGGGTCTGAAATAATGTTTGCATTATTTCTTCAGTGCTGGTATGACAGAGTGTTCACTTATGCTGAAAATCCTTTTTGTTGGTCTGTCTTTTTGAGAGAGTCTGGTTTTTGAATTGGTGACTTTCCTATCATAATCACCCAGGTTCTGGGGTTGCAGACATACAACACCATTCTCAGCCCTGCAAGTGAATGTAAATGTCCTTTGGTTTCTATGTAACTGTCTGTTGTAACCTCTGGCATAGTGTTCCTTTGCCTTAAGACTAAGCATACAGTGATTAAGAATTAGGCTCTAGAGTCAGAACCATTTGTCTGGGTTTGAATTGTGGTTCGATCAGCATCTTCAGCAAATGACTTAATCTCCCTAAACATGTTTTGGAAAGTAGTAGGATTGTCCTGAGCGGTACATATGATAAAATACTTAAAGTGCTATAACTCTTTCTAGTATGTAGTAAACACAAAAATGTTGCTTGTTTCCTTTTGGGTTTAATAAACTCCTATCAAAGCAAATTATTTTAGTTCACTTAAATTGTATGCCATGTATATGAAGATAATAGTGGAATTAAGCCAATAAGTGGGATTTCCTGGCATCATTAGACAGTCAACGACTAGGTTGTGCTGCCTAAAACCACCTTTAAAATGTTTGTTTATTTATTTATTTAACTTGTGTATGCATGTTGGGAATGTACAGGTTACAGGACAACTTTCAGGAGTCTGTCTTCTCCTTCCATCATAATCTTTTTGTACACTGTAAAGATGTGTCTTTGCCAACATGCCTTCTCATTGTTTTAATCTGAATGGCCAGTAGCTAGGCAGAAAGAGGTTAGGTGGGACATCTGGGCAGAGACAACTCAGGGAAGAAGAAAGGAAGAGTTGCCAGCCAGATGAGGGAGCAAGAGTGAGCAAGACATGCAGTAGGAGAGGTAAAAGCCATGAGCCACATGGCAGCACATAGATGAATAGACATGGGTTCATTTAAGTTGTAAGAGCTAGTTAGAAACAAGCCTGAGCTAGAGGCCGAGCTTTCATAATTAGTAAGTCTCTCTCTCTCTCTCTCTCTCTCTCTCTCTCTCTCTCTCTCTCTCTCTCTCTCTCTCTCTCTCTCTCTTCTCTCTCTCTCTCTCTCTCTCTCTTTTGGTGAGCTAGCAGCCCCATCCCCCCAAAAAAAAATCCATCTACATTTTTCCACTGTGGCTAGTCCTTTGAGGTGACACTTTATTTTGGTATGTATCTTTTCCAGTGTCATTCTCCCGCTTCCTCAGAATGTGAAAGACTATTTACTCGACGATGGGACTCTGGTGGTTTCTGGAAGGTAAAGTATATCAGAAAACAATTCTTTATAATCATAAAGAAACAGTGTACTTATTAAATCAACATTTTTGCATGGGTAAATGGATTAGCCTAGGCATACCGTCTTCTTCAGTCAGAAGGCAGAGACAAATAGGTCTCTGTGAGCTCAAGGCCAGCCTGGTCTACATAGTAATTTCCAGGGCCAACCTGTACACAGTAAAAGCCTATCTCAAAATAAAAAAATAAACAAGGTCCTCATAATTGCACAGCAAGTCATCTCCTCAGCCCTTTGTTTTTTTCTTTTGTTTTGTTTTTTGAGAGAGCATTTTATCACGTTCCTACACTGGCCTAAAGTTTACTATGTGTGCAAGTTGACCTCATTATTGTCTACTGGATTTTTAGTGTAGCTTTCTGGATTGTATTTCTGGCTTCTTGGCATTGATAACCCCTTTTCTTTTTTTTATAAAACATTTATTTATTCCTATTTTATGTGCATTGCTGTTTTTTCTGCATGTATGTCTGTAGGAGGGTGTCAGATCCTTTGAAACAAGAGTTATAGACAGTTGTGAGCTGCCATGTGGGTCCTGGGTATTGAACCCAGGTCCTCTGGAAGAGCAGCCAGTGCTGTTAACTACTGAACTATCTCTAGTTCACTGAACCATCTCTCCAGCTTCCTTCCTTCCTTCCTTCCTTCCTTCCTTCCTTCCTTCCTTCCTTCCTTCGTTTCTTCTTTGTTTGTTTTTGTTTATTTTTCTAGACAGGGTTTTCTATGTAGTTCTGACTGTCCTGGAGTTTGCTCTGTAGACCACGCTAGTCTCAAACTCAGAGATCTGCGTGCCTCTGCCTACACCATTCTCTGGACCTTGATAACCATCTAATACCCTGAAAATTGTAAAAGAAGAGCTTCATTAGTGTGGTATAATTAAAGGATAAGGAAATGATTTAAAAAAGAAAAAGTGTTGTAAACTTGTTATTAGGGTTCTGCCTAACATGGTTAATAGAAGTTCTGAGTTGAAACTCTTTTACTGAAAAGGAAACTGCTATTCCCAAATGTATATATTTGGGAATATATAGTATATATAATTCATAGTATAATTGACCCCTAATATTAGAAGACATTTTATAAGTTTCCAGTGCTGTGAACACTGAAGAGCCTTCTGTATTGATTTTTCATCAGTTAGATGCTTACATGAGTCTCAGGTATTGGCGAGCACCATGTGGAATGAACAGTGTTAGTTGAGGGTATTATGTAACACTATTTGAGGGGAGATGTAAACAGGTGTCTATTCACCTCACATAGGGGACTAATGACGGGCCTAAGTTCAGCTTGGTGAACCAATTTGTTTTATTGGAGCCACTTAGAAGAATATAGTGAGGAATTACTTATAGGAGTAGAAATGACTCAAAGACAGCTGTGTGAACCCCCCAAGAATGGTGACAGCTCACAAAAACTGAACCCTAGAACATGATATAACCTTCAGGCAGTGTAATAGGTTAGAGACTGTCTCTTTTAGGCAGTTCAGACTATTTGATCCTCTTTTATGTAGCCCTGCCACTCTCTGCTGTTTCTTGTGAAATGCTCCTGGCTGAGTTTTCCACAGCAGTCCTTACAGCTTATATTTACTTGAGGAGGGGAGGCCCAGAAAATCTGCTCAGTATCATAGACTTCATACACTTCTTGGAACCTTTGAGTTGTTTGCTTCCTGAATGTGGGAGTCCCTGAAAATGGTACATCCTGCAGAGAAACGATTCACTCAAGGCAAGAAGGAAATCCAGTTCCACAAGACTCACTAGCCATTGCTGGTTCAAACTTCTAGAGTCTGACACCAGGCAGTTTATTTTAGACATTTAAGTACAGTACAATTTTGGAAAAAAAAAGTTTTCTGGTAATAATGATCTCAATCCCATGTGCACAGTAAAGTTTAAGGTGTTGACTTACATTGAAACTCTCTTGCACAGTACCTGTGACCTCTACCATAAAGATGGGTTCTATAGCTTAGGGGCCTAGGATCTGGTGTGGTCTCAATAGCATAGAGGTCACATCTCCCCTAAAGATGGGTTCTATTGACAGAAGCAATGCTCAAGATAAAGGTCTAGGGAGGATGAGTTTGAAACAAGCATGATAGTCTGGGTAATTTGGGTGTGACCTGGCACTGCTTATAACACAGATTACCAGGGTATTAACTACATCCATTCCTAGCCTTCTGGGTGGAAAACAGGTATACACATCCCTTCTCTTGAAGAGAGAAGATTGCTTGCTTAACATTCTTGGCTTCCCTGATGCTTATCTGTGATGCCCTCTACATATGAGCTTGAAGAGCTTCCCCACAGGATGGGATGTCCTGTGACTTAATGAGCTAATTTCAAGATGGAAGGTTTTTTTTTTGTTTTGTTTTTTTACGAGACTGGGTTTCTCTGTATTGTATCGGTACAGCCCAGCCTCGAATTCACAGAGATCCGCCTGCCTCTGCCTCCCGAGTGCTGGGATTAAAGGCGTGCGCCACCACTGCCCTGCTCAAGATGGAAGTTTTAAGTGGGAGGAAGTTGTCTTATAGCAACAGTACTATAAACTGCACAGATCACCTGGGGAACCTGCCCTTTAGTAGTTGATAAATGAGCTGCTTTTTTGAGTCAGAACAGTATAGGGTTAATCCATTTGTCAGATTGTCTAGGTTCAAGTAATGTTTACTATTTTGTAGATCATTTTGTTACTGTTTTCTTATATGTAGTGTAGAGCTTATCTGATGAAGGTGTTATAAGGATAAAAATCAATGATGAGTGAGTAATGCTCTGAACAGAGTCCCATCCTCATAGCTGCTTGATATCTGGTAGAGAGAGGTTCTGCAGGTTGGCAGTCACAAAAGAGGATAGAAGGAAAGTTTGAAAGGGCCCACTGGGAAGTTCTATTCTCTATATATATTCTATATATATATATTCTCTGCCTCCCTGATCTCATTACAGATGGTTGTGAGCCACCATGTGGTTGCTGGAACTTGAAATGAGAACTTCTAGAAGAACAGCCAGTGCTCTTAACCACTGAGCCATCTCTCCAGCCCCTTCTTTATATATATATATATATTTTTTTTTTTTTTTTTTTTTTGGTTTTACGAGACAGGGTTTCTCTGTATTGTTTTGGAGGCTGTCGGTCTCGAACTCACAGAGATCCAGCCTGCCTCTGCCTCCCAAGTGCTGGGACTAAAGGCGTGCTTCACCACCGCCCGGCTTCTTTTTATATTCTTAACAAACAAAATACTGTCATTATCATTAATCTCAGTAAGTACAACAATTAAGAAAATTCACAAGTATGTAAGTGAAAATTGAGATAAATGTTATCAAGGTGGGGTGGTTTGAATAAGAATGGGCTCCATAGACTCATGTATTGAATGCTTGGCCCATAGGGAGTGGTGCTGTTTGGGAGGTGTGGCCTTGTTGGAAAAAGTGTGTCATTGTAGGTGTGGGCTTTGAGGTCTCATGTTCAAGCTATGCCTAGTGTGGCACTCAGTCTCCCTTCTGCTGCCTGGGGGATCAAGATGTAGAACTCTCAGCTCCTTCTCCAACACCATATCTACCTGTGTTTAGCCATGTCCTGCCATGATGATAATGGACTAAACTTCTGAAACTGTAAGCCATCCCCAATTAAATGCTTCCCTTTATAAGAGTTGCCAAGGCCATGGTGTCTCTTCACAGCACCAAAACCCTAAGACTCAAGGGCAGTTACTAACACTAAGTTACTGGGACTGTGGAGGAGGTTAGGGAATGCACTAAGGAAACAGCAAAGTCTCTGCATTGGGAAGGTTGGAAGGTAGCCAGCAAAGGGCTTGAGAGAAGGATCTTCCAAGCTAAGAGAACAGCATCATAAAAGCTCTGGTGCATTGAAGGTGGCGGATGAAGAAACTAGGGTCATGGGGCTGATGCACTGCAGGTTGGAGGCAAACTCCAGCAGAACTGAGACACTTAGACTGTCTTTCTGACTCAGTGCTCTCAGGTGCCAGCTCTATGTAAGAGACCATATAGAAAGTGTGCAGTCCTGGGCTGGCAAGAGGCTCAGTGGGTAAAAGACAATTGCCAACCTTAACAACCTGAGTTTGATCCCAGGAACCCACATGGTAGGAAAAAAGAACCAACTCCCACGAGTGATTCTCTTTCCTCCATTGCATGCACACACAACTAAATAAATAAATGTAAAATATGTTTTACTTCTAAAAAAGAAAGTATAGAATATCCTTGGTCAGCAAGATGGCTCAGCAGGCAAAGGAACCAAAGGAATCTTTAAACACAGTGACCTGAGTCTGATACCTAGGACTCACATAGTGGCAGGGAAGAATTTACTACTGAAAAATTTCCTATGACCTTTATGTGTACACCATGCCTTTTGCAGACACACTATTTAAAAACTAAAAACAAAAACCTAATCCCCTCCCCCCAACAGGGTTTCTCTGTGTAGCTTTATAGACCAGGTTGGCCTTGAACTCACAGAGATCTACCTGTCTCTGCCTCTCAAGTGCTGGGATTAAAGGCATGCACCACCACAGCCCTGCAAAACCTAATCTTTTAAATAGATAAAAGGAAACACATAAAGCCCTAAATGTTAGCTTGGTACTTTTGGGCTACCTTACCTACTAAACCTTCAGTTTGAAAATGTTGTAGTCTTTCATAGTGGACTTACTTTGTATCATACTTCATAGTAGCATTGTGATAAGTTTTCTGCAGAACTATGTTTGAAAACACTGAGGTATAAGAACAATAGTAAGTGGCTTTAGAATAATAAGACACATTTTCAGGTTTTTAAATTTTTTATATCCTTTTTTTTCTTTTTTTTTGTTTTTTTTGTTTTTACGAGACAGGGTTTCTCTGTACTGTTTTGGAGGTTATTGTTCCAGCCCGACCTCGAACTCACAGAGATCCGACTGCCTCTGCCTCCTGAGTGCTGGGATTGAAGGCGTGCGCCACCACCGCCTGGCTTCCTTATTTATTTTCATTGAGTAAAAGTTTTACCTTCATGTTTGTTTGTTTGCCATGTGTGTGCCTGATCAGAAGATGGCATCAGATCCTCTGAAACAGGAGTTATAGGTATCTGTGAGCTACTGTATGGGTGCTAGGAATTGAACCCAGGTCCTCTGCAAGAGCAGACAGTGCTCTTTGTCTTTGAGTCGGGAAACTCACGATACCTGCTATGTCCAACAAGCTGTTGGAGGCTCCCTTGTTAACTTGTTCATTTGGCAAAAATCTGATCTTCCTTCATTCTTGGCCATGGGCAAGTCTTCTGTTGGTCACATGGTTATAGTCATTTGGTGACCAGGCTGAGGTGGGTCATCATAAGATGGACTACTTCACAAGCCTGACAATTAGTGCTGTCACTTGGGTCTCCTTTTCCATGTGGACCTCCTCAGTAAGGCTGGCCAGCCCTAGCTTCTTTACAGAACAGTGAGAACATTCCAAAAGGGTATGAGGAAAAGCTGTAGGGACATCTGGTGGCCTAGTGCAGAGTCAGGTGGTATTGCTTTGGATAATTATGTGGGTCAGAATGAGTCTTGAAGCCAGTGTAAATCAGAGGGATGGGGAAATAAATTCTGGAGTATGGTGGGTGGAAAGGCAGAATAACCCTGCAAAGAAATATGTAGAAAGTTTGTGGACCTGCCTGCTGCCCGCCTGCCTCCTTTCCTCTCTCCATCCCTCCTTTTACTTCTTCCTGTGTAACTCAGTGTGGATCCAGAGTAATCCTTGACACCGTGACTCATGCTCAGTTTTCCTAGTACAAATAAAAAGTCTTGGTTTTACCTCACAGTGCTGTTTGCTGTCCTTTAGCTGTGTAGGTAGTTCTTCCTGTTTCCCTTCTGTATCTGCCTTCATCTTGTCTGATCCTCCCTGTCTTTGCTATATGACTCTTAAAGTATTAGTAGAGATGGAGTTTGGTTTTTTTCTCCTGGTTTGAGTGACTTTGAGTAGGCAGATGTTTCATTTTGCCGTCTCTTACTGGCAGTATACTCCCATTAACCATGTTTTATTTATCTATCTGTATGTCTATCTATGGTTTTTTTGAGACAGAGTTTTTCTGTGGAGCCCTGGCTATCCTGGAACTCACTCTATAGACCAGGCCGGCCTCAAACTCAGAGATCCAGATCCACCTGCTTAGTGCTGAGATTAAAGGTGTGCGTTACCACTACCTGGCTTTTATTTATTTAATTATTTATTTAAATTCCGTGTTTTTATTAGCTTCTGTCTTAAGAAGTGAATATTTCTTTATATTACTCTCCAATGTGCTTTGCAGTCATCTGTTTGTCTGTTTATCTATCTATTTATTTATTTGTAAATTCATGGCACCTAAGTATATTTCTTAATTAAATTTTGCTTTATGTTTTCTTAGGGAAGATCCACCAACAAGTTCCCAGCCAGACAGTGATAATGAAGCGGAAGAAACACAGGTCAGTAGAGAATAATCTGTAGTATTTGTTCTCATTCAGACAATCTCTGAAATGCTTTTGACAGATCTTACCTTATGTTTTATTACATGAAAGTCTTACTTGACATAGGTATGTTAAATATATACATATATATGTACATATATATGCCATGTGCATATGGATATATGTATACACACACAAATACACGGTGCATGTGTGTGGTGTATGGGTTTGTGAATACTTATGTATGTGTCCCATGTATTTGCATGCAGAAGCCAGTAAAGAGCATCCAGTATCCTGCTTTATCACTCCCCATTGTATTTCTTTGAGACATTCTCTTGCTGAACCAGGAACTGAATGTTTTTCAGCTAGGCTAGCACTTGCCAGGAAGCCCCAGGGATACCCTCAACCCCACTCCAACACCAGGGTTCCAGGCATGCCCAGCTGCTTCTGGCTTTTTACATGGGTATTGAGGATTAGAACTCAGCCTCTTGTGTTTGAATAGCAAGTGTTTTTACCTACTGAGCCATCTCCTCATATATCATGTTCAGGGGAAGATGTCTGCTGTGTGTCATTTTTAGGTAGCATACTGTCTTTTGTTATTCCAATATTTAAATTGAATGTTTTCTTTCTCCTTGTCCATGCAGTGGTCCGATGATGAGAGCACAGCCACACTTACAGTAAGTGCAGAGCTGCACCCAGATGGGGCAGCCTTACACTGTCGCAAGAATGAGCCTCAAGGCTGGAGTGCCTGCCTCTACGTTTGATGTGCTTTTCATGAGATAGCTTACAGTCTGTGGGTTATCACTTACTCTTTGTAAAAATAGCTTATGTCCTTGTTTATCAGGCAAGCATAGTTTGCCCCCTTTTCCCCTCTGCTTACAAAAGAAACATCAAAAGTATATATTTGATGCTCTCCTTGCTTCTGTTAGACCCTGAGAGATGGAATTCAAGCCAATTGTTAGCTCTGAGGTTCCCAGATGAATGTGAATTAAAGGGAAAAGTCTGTATTCATTTATTCAAGATTATTTAAATGGCATAAAGTTATTTCTTTCGAAACTGAGTACTATTCAAAGGAACTTTTCTTGAGTTTGATTAAAGAGATGCATTTTCAAGGATACATGAGAAGATGTAGAGATGACTAAAAGTGGTGTTATTTCCGCAGATTACCATGCCAACAGATGCTGAGATAGGACATTTTTGTCTTGTTTACTCCAGATGTCATGCATATCACTCCTGCATATGAAAAATCTCATTCAGCTCAGTGTGATTCTGTCATACTCAGGCCTCTAAATTGGGCTCTGTGGGACAAAGATATTTATTTGGTTTCTGCCATCAGAGGGTTTGTAAACCACGGAGAAGTGTTACTTAAGGCAGGTGATAGATGGCCAAGATGTCAAAGCAGAAAAAACAGTTAACTGAGTGCATCTAGAAATGCTTCAATGGGAAGCAACATGTGGCCAGGATTTTCAAAATATAATGTTTTTATGAATTCTTCGAGAATTTCATATCTATATGTAGTGTGTTTTGATCATATTTATCTATTCCTCCACTTAACTTCTCAGACCCCCTCCCATCCCCACTCCCAACTTTTGTCCTCTTCTTTAATTACCCACCCACTTTGTGCTATGTATATATTCATGGACATGGAGCTATCCATCCATTGATACATTTGACCTGGATCTTAATGGGGATGTGGGTGATTAGTATATGGGCTCACATTTAAGTAATATAGATGGATAGATAATGTATGTAACTTAGTCTGTTCCTTCTGCTATAACAAAGTATGCCTTACAATTTATTTCTATGTTAATATTATGTATATGTGCACAGGTGCACATGCATGTAGGTGTGCATGCACATGTGCCCATGTGCATGTGGAGTCCAGAGGACAACCTTGGATATCATTGCTAAGAATGTCGTTCATAACTGGTAGGGGTATTCCCAGCTCGGGAGGTAGAGGCAGGTGAATCTCTGAATTCCAGGGCAACCTGGTCTACAAAGTGAGTTCTAAAACAGCCAGGACTATTACACACAGAAACCCTGTCTCAAAAAACCAAAAAAGAAAAGAAAAAACAAAAGGGGACAGGATTCACTTTATTTGAGTCAGAGTCTTGTCATTGGCTGAAACTTACCAATTAGGCTAGGCTGACTGACCAGCAAGCCCCGGGTTTCTTCCTTTTCCCCATCTAGCTGGGAGATTTTAAGTACGTACCTTGATGTGGGCCTGAGTTTTTATGCAACTTCTGGGGATCACTCATGAAAAGTGAGTACCTCACCTACTGAGCTGTCTTCCCAATGCCTTGTTTTAAAACTTAGTTTCTTGGTTACCATATAAAGAAATGGGTTTCATTGTGACATCTCCATATGTGTATACTGTCACACTTGCCCTTCTTCATTTCCCCATTGTCTTCTCTCTCCTCAATGCTCCCATTCTTCTCAAAGCTTCTCTTTCTGCTCTCATGTCACATGTATATTCTTCCTAGACTGAGTAGTTTAGAAGTCATAACTTCTCATAGGAAAGCCAAGAACAAGGTACACATAGTATCTGGGAAGATGTATCTGCTTCAAGATGGCCCCTTATTGCAGTATAAGACCGTGCTAAAGGAAGCAGGGGAGATGAAGAGCTAGAAGGTTCTCTGATGTCCTTTATGAAGCTCTTAACTCTATTCATGAATGTAGCCCCTCATGGCTTAACTTCCTAAACACCATACTTCCCAGTATCACTGTGGTTGGGATTAAGGTTTGATTGAGTTTTGGAGAGACATAGACTTTAAAATCAGAATGGTGGGAACTGGAGAGATGACTCTGTGGGCAAAAGTGTTTGCTGCTAATATAGAAGTCATCCTGGGTTCAACTTCTAGCATCTCTATCAGGTGGCTTACAACCATATGTAACTTCAGCTCCAGATCTCCACACTATATGGCTTCTGGCCTCTAAGGACACTTATACTCATACACTGAACATAAACTCATACAATCAGTCAGTAAATAAGTCTTCTGAAATGAGAACTCTCCCTCCTTCCTTCCCTCCCTCCCTCCCTCCCTCCCTCCCTCCCTCCCTCCCTCCCCCCTCTCTCTCTCTCATGTTTTCCATACTCCTATGTACTAAGATCAGTGACATTCATCATGGTAGCAGGGAGCATATGTCATGCCTTTAAGCTGGCTTCTGAATACCATTCACTCTCCACTCACCTGAAATTTGTTAGAGAAACCTAGCACTGAAGTTCTGAGGTTGGGAAAGTGAAATGGACTCACAGTAGCTTACTGTGCCAGAAACTAAGGAGACGGAAAAGAATGATGTGGATATGACAAAAAGATCCCAGAAGCCAGCCCTCTCTATACTCTTTAACTTTACCAAGGTCATGAGCAATAAGTGCCAAAGAGAGAGGAACCAACTGTTGGAGGTTATAGGAGATTAATGAAACATGGCATCTAACTGCAATGGATTATAGATAAGGAAAAGGGTTCTGATTTTTCTTTTACTATAAAAGACCCTGTTAGGACAGTGGGCATGCTTCAATACAATCTAGAAATTAGGTCATGATATTCTATTTCTGTAAGCCTATTGATTGTGATCATTTTACTTTTTTATAAAAGGATGTTTAAACAGCTTTTTAGGATATATATATGGAAAAGACTTCATTACATGATGTAAAATATAAATAAATAGACGTGCATAGAGAGTAGGGTTCAGGGAACTATGATAAAGCAAATGAGGTGAAAGGGAGAAAGAGTCTGAATAGTATGTAAGCATTCTTGTTGATCTTACGTTTCTGGAAGTCTGACATTTTACAACAAAAAGCTAATGAATGTTTAAGTAATTAGGTTCTAGGCAGAAGTAAGTGGCTGCCCTTGAGAGGACCTAGATTCAACTCTCAGCACCCACATAGCAGTTCAAACTCTATAACTCCAGTTCCTGGGAATCCTATTCCCTCTTCTGACCTCCACAGACAATCATGAACATGGTGCATAGATATAAATACAGAAAAAATACCCATTCACATAAAATTTAAAAACAATAATTACAAACACTAGACTGAGTTACTTTTTATTCAAAAATGTCTGTTTCTAACTCAACTGAAAAAAAAAAACATTTTAACTTACCCGAATACTATTTGGGAGTTTTGTTTATATTGACACTTGCTTATAAATAGTAGTGTTTAGGTGTAATTTATTATGTCATGTTTTCATTTTTACTGACTCTTTCCCACAAATAGTCCTTTAAGCATTGATTATTATTTCTGAGAATTGGAGTGTATGTACAGGCAATACCCACTCCACCCCAGTCTCTTCTTTCGAAAAATACTAGCTCTCATTAGTCCATTTGTGTGTGTGTGTGTGTGTGTGTGTGTGTGTGTGTGTGTGTCTGTCTGTTTGTCTGTCTGCCTTTTGGAGGCCAGAGGAAGATACTGGGTATCATCCTCTCTACTGCTCTTCATCTCACTGTGTTTAAACAGGGTCGCTCAATAAACTTGGAACTTGTCATTTCAGTGAGGCCGGCCGGCCAGTGAGCTCTTGCAATATGCTTGTCTCTACCTTCCCAGTGCTGGGGTTACAGGTGTGGGTAGCCATGCTTGGCTTTTGTATTGAGAGTTTAAACTCAAATCTTTATGTTTGCTGTGCAGAGCACACTTACACACTGCTTCACCCCCTCACCCCCAGTCTCAACTGTCCTTGAACTTGCTATATGCCAAGGGTCTTCAGCTCTTAATTCCTGCCTCTGCTTGCCAAGTGATGGGATTACAGGTCGTATGCCAACTCAGTTGGTTTCAGATGCTGGCTTTATGTAAGCACCAGTGATTTGTTCCATATGTACCGTGTACTTGATGACATCTGTGTTTTCAGAGATGTGAGTTTTGAATGTTTTAGAAAGTACCCATTTAGAAGTTGATTATTTCTATTTCTGGTAAATATTATTTCCTTGCTGATTTTATTTAATTGAGTGGAGGAATAAGAGCAACAGTTTGTATTCTAAATAATTGTTTTAATATCCTACCTACAACCTTGAGATACTGATCATATTTTTCATTTCTCTAGCTCATGATTTGTTTTCTATCTTTGTAGGCACCAGAGTTTCCTGAGTTCAACACTCAAGTCCAAGAAGCTATCAATTTGCTTGGGGGTAGTGTCTTCCCTAAGCTTAACTGGAGTGCCCCAAGGGTAGGCACACATAAGGAAATCTCATTATTTGAATACTTTTATTTTGCTCTTTATTTCTTTTTATATCCCCATGGAATATCTGATTATATTCCTAATTCCAGGAAAAATGCTCTTGAATTTATTTATTTTTTTCTGTTTTATTCTTTGATTTTGCTGTATGTACTTTCCTGGGTCTGTGAAATACTGCGTATTCTGCCAAAAGACAGTTTGACCTCTTGTGTTGCCAATTGTGCTAGAATCCCAGGTATGTTCATAGTCTGCATTTTTTAAAAGGTCACCTGCTCAGCTGAGCAGGATTTCCTCTGTCGGAAAGCGCCAATAAATATGCTGGACCAGAGAGATAGCTCAGTGGGATAGATAGCCTGATAACCCGAGTTTAATCTTGAGGACCAACAAGGCAGGAAAGAACCAGCTCTTGAAAGCTGTCCTCCAGTCTTTGCATCAGTACATACCTCCCTCCCACACGTGAGCTTTGCACAGCAGTAGGACGCGCATATTCACTTTTGGGGGTGCCTTTGTTTCTCCCAGTATTCAGGGTTTCCAGTGGCTTTCATTTGCAAACACCATGTACTCACCTGATGCATGCTTATTATGATTATTAGCATTTTCTTTTTCCATATTCCACAGTTATTAGTTGCATTCTTTTTTTTATTCAGCTGTATTGTTTGCAATGTACATACAGAGCATATGTGTAAACCATATTTAGTGGAATTAAATATGATGGGAAGTTATTGACTTTTTTATTGGGAGATATTATAAAAATACATAGAGGTTTTTGAGTTAATTTTTAGTTTCTCAGTCAGTTTTGCATCTCTATAAGAGTAATGTTTTAAATTTTCTTTGTTTTCCAATTAAGATGGAAAGATTATTTTTGGTTGTAAATTCCTTACTTGTCCATTTGTTTATTGATTGACTTGTATGCATGCACCAGTGCTTTCTTCCATGTAGTGTGGATAACTGGATAGTTTTGGTAATTATCGATGTTTTTCAATGTGTATTTATCCTGTGTCTGGTCTGTCTATAGAAGTGTCACTTAATCACATTTCACTGAGCCTTGTTCCCTTATGTCCACATGTCCAGCACAGCTACTGGTTGGAAGGAACTGTTTCACTTTTTTCCTTTCTGATCAAATAAATAGGGTCTTAAGTGTACTGACAATCCAAGTCCAGGTGTTTGTCAGTCTCCCTAAACAGGAAGGATGGAAATGACTGCACTTACTTTGGAGAGTAGCTGTTTCCTTACCACTTTCATGAATCTTTTATTAGCTAATGTGTGTGACTTCATTAATCCACCTTCTATCTTAACATGAAAAACATTGGAAAAGTACTTGGCCCTTGTCGCGTCTGCTGCGCGGCCTGTGTCCGAGAACACGTGCAGAGGGTGTCAGGGATTGACAACACAGAGACTTGTTCAATGATGTAAAGAAAACTTTAAGCAGGCCCCAAAAAGGTTCAAGAAAACTTCCTAAAAAAGGCTCCCACCGGAGAAGCTTCTGCTCTCTCCTCTACCCTGGCTGGTTCTGCTCTGACCCCAGAAACTGATCTGGGCGTGGCAGAAGAGGTGGTTAGTCTTTGGACAAGGTCGAGGTCAGGGTGGTTTCTGCGGGCAGGCCTTTTCCAGGAACTTAATGCCCCCAGGCATTGTATTGTTTTTAGTAAACATTGTCTTACAGCTGCCTACTCCCAGGCAGAAGGGGAAGTGGGTCTCTGCTCAAGGTCTGGTGTTCCCACAGGCCCTGGGCTGAAATGTGTAAATCCTACTATCTCTGTGTGTAGCTACACTTCTTTTTCTAAAAATTGTATTTGTTTGTTTGTTTTGTGGGTGTAATTCTGCATGCATACTTGATGGTGAGAGGTCAATTTGTGGGACTTGGTTCTGTTCTTCTCCCATGTGTGGCCCAGGTATTGAACTTTGGTGATCAAGGTTTTTGGGCAGTGCCTTTACCTATTGAACTGTCTTCGTCTTCAGTGTGCATAACTGAGTATCTGGTATGCACTGGTCATGCTCTTTTTGCTGGGAAGTGTGTTTGATATCTGACAGTTCTACTGAAATTTGCTTGGATGTTTTCTTTAAACCCTGGAGGTGCTTTCATTTATATGCCTGAGCTGCAGTTGTGGGATGTGTCTTAACTCATATATGTTTATTATTTAGGATGCATACTGGATAGCAATGAATAGTTCTCTGAAGTGTAAAACCCTCAGTGACATCTTCCTGCTTTTCAAGAGTTCTGATTTCATCACTCGTGACTTCACACAGCCGTAAGTGTCTTGTGAATAGCTTCCTCTTGGTAAAATTCTACTCTCTAGTGCTCTACTATAACAGTTCTGTATCATGAGCTACTTTGTGGCCCTAAAGTGGCGTTTTGAAGCAAATCTTTTTTTTTCTTTTACAGCAAATGCTATACAGTGGATGTATATATCCAACTATCAAGAATATAATATATATGAAACATTTTAATAATTTTTTTCTATTATAAAATTCAAATGTGCTTATAATATAAAAACAAAATTAGTAACTACTGATGAGGAAAAACAGGAAAGCATGGTGAGCTCATTACATAACCAGCTGTATATACTTCCAAATTTCTTTTGATTCATAGATATACTGTAAATACACCTGTCTTTGTCTAGTAAGGATTATTTAAATTATTCATATATTTTTGTGTGTGCGTGTGTTATGTATGTGTATACAAATCATAGAGATCATGTAGAGGTTAGAGGAGAGCTTACAGGAGTCAACTCTCTCCCTTCACTATATGGATTCCAGGGGTCACACTCAGGTTGTCAGGCCTGGTAGCAACTGCCTCGACTTCCTGAGCCATCTTGCCAGCCCACCTGCCCCATTTTTTAAAATTTAGGACTTTTTTGTTTTATGTAAACGTTGTTTTGTTTGCCTGTATATGTTTGCATGCTTGGTGCCTTTGTTGGAGCTGGAGTTATGGATATTGAATGCTGTCCTGTGGGTGTTGGAAATTGAACCCGAGTCCTCTGGAAGAATAGCCAGTGCTCTTAACTGCTGAGCTAATTCTCCAGCCCAACTTAAAGATTGTGATTCAGTTGTTCATATTGCTCTATAGGTTGTGTTTGCAGTACATAGTGACAGTATGTTAGCAGCAAATAGTGACCTCTTTCCATGTCTTTCTTAGATTCTATTTTATCTGAATTTGATGATTTGTCACTGTAGTCTGGTGTCATGATGCATTTGAACAATTCCTTTATAAGATTCTGCAGTGAAGATCCTCAAAGTAAATCTTGAGGATACATTTTTTTTTCCCCAAATAGAATTATTGTCTCCTTGATGGTAACTATGTGGTTAAAGAACTTGAGCTGTGCTTGGTGGTGGTGGTGGTGCACACCTTAGTCCTAGCACTTGGGAGGCAGAAACAGGTGAATCTCTGTGAGTCTGAGGCCAGCCTTGTCTACAGAGATAGCTTCAGGACAGCCAAGGCTACACAGAAACCTTGTCTCAAAAGAAAAAAAAGAAGAACTGACCCTGCTGCTGCTGATTATAGCAGGGCAGAGCATTCACCATTGAGTGTGCCTGTGTGCCCCATTCTTCCTTTGTCTCATCACCAGACTGCAGCTATTCCTGACCTCCCTTCCTATTCATCTTCTAGACACCAGTTATCATAGCTAAACTCGTCTGTAAATTCTGTTTTAAGCTCCCGAAATACAGTGCTTGCATGCCTCTGCACACCCTAGCTGTGCAGTAGGTTTTGCTCCAGCAGTCTACTCTGATTCAGCCTAGGTTTCTATTTTGAAGGGATCCTGGCATGGCTAGGTAGGTCCACTACCTGACAGTCACAGTCAGCTCTGTTATACCTGGGCTCTGTATATGGCATTATAGCGTTGGTAAGAGAAAACAATGTTTTGTAGCCATCAATGAGTGTGTTTGCATCCTAAGTTTATTATAAAAGGAGTTTAGGGCATGGTTCAGTTATTACATATATGATTTAGCATGCATGAGGCCCTGCTTTCAGTCCCTAGTAGCATCACAAAAAATAGCATATACAGGGTAGCATCATAAAGAAAAAATAGCATATAGAGGAAAGAGGGTTAACCAGGTATTTCTATAGGTGTTCATTTCTGGCTTTATAGAAATGAACACAATTAACAACAACAAAAAGTCCAAGCTTGTATTGTTTTAACATGCAGTTGCTGACCTTTTATGGTCGTGCTGGCACAGATATTACTGGGAGTTGGTGGCCCTCATTTTTCGTTTTAGTAAATGCAGCCGCATTTGTATTCTGGCAGATTCCTCTGGTTAGAAGAAAGTCATTCTCTGGGAATGTCACATCATGTACCCCAATTACACTCACTTCCCAGTCCTTCCATGTCCACCCCTAATCCCCACTCTTGTGACCTCTGACCCACCGAAAAAGTAAAAAATAAGAATAAGAAAAAAATAAGAGAAGTAAACAAACAAAACAAGTCCAGTTTGTGTTATTTATACACTCACTATGACATGGTCAAATCTCAGTGGCCTGCCCCATAAATAGAGCTGAGTCCTTCCCCTCCTGCATCCCTGCCAGAAACCATCAATTGTGGAAAGCTACACTTCAGCACTCTTTCATACTTTTCACATGTTCTCTTTGGTAGCTTTCTGTCTAGGCTGTTACTTTCGCGGATGGGTGGTGGTGGTGGTGGTGTCATAGAATCCTTCCCTCTCAACTGTTTGTCTGGAGTCATCAATATCACAGTAGTCACAGTCAGTGGGAGAATGGATCATGGGCCTTGACATGGTTTCTGGCAACAGTACAGACCATATACATGCTCCCTGCTGCAGTAGGTCCATGGGCCCAGCCACAGATATCAACATAGATCTCAGGACATCAGCAAAGACCCCAGACACAGTGGGACCATGAGCCCAGATATGGTCTCAGGTAGCAGTTCATGCCCCTCAGATCAGTAATCCCCCCTTCCTTAGGAAGAAAAACAGACCGTGGACATCAGCATAGCTTTAAATGGTAGCACATACCACAGAAAGACATCTGAGTGACCTTTGGTGGTAATGTGGGCCACAAACATCAATGCAGACCCTGACTTCAGTAGAACCTTAGACCCAGACGTGGCCTTCAGTGGCAGCCTGGATCCAGGCACCCTGCCTCAGGTGGCAGCTTAGGCCACTCATATCAGCATGTCCTCCCTGAGGCAGTAAAGCTGGAGGGCATCACCAGCGCTTCAGTCAGCAGCGCAGACCTCATACATACACTTGACTCTCAGGCTTTCTCACAGCCTAGGACAGCAGCATGGATCACAGTAGTCCTTCGAGGAGGTCCAGTTCAGAAAGTGAATTGTTTCTCATCTTGGGCCTCCATCATTGACCAGAGCCCGGGTGATCCGATCCCACAGTCTGGAGGTGCGTTTGGGGACTGAGTCTGTGTCTGTGAAAGCTCCATGCGGCTGTATACCGCAACCTCCCTCTCCCGCCCTCCTGGGCAATACCATGCTCCACTGTCAAGCTCAGCCCTCTCACACCTGTCACCGCTGTCTTGTCTCCAGTTCCGCCTCTCTCCACAGTGCCTGTGCAGCTCCATTTTTCTGTCACTGTCACCTCTCCACCACACATTGGTTCATTAGAGTAGTGCCCAACTGGTGAGGGACAAGTCTACTGTGCTGGAATAGTTGTTTAAATAAATGATCATAATCATGGGCAACTAAAACTGCTGATGAGACTTCTGTAATTCTAAATGAAGTTAAGCAGAAGTCTCGGGAGTAAAATTTTGTGCACAAGTAGACCTGGCATAACCGTGCTACTATTATTTTTCAGCTTTATTTAGATGACAGTGTATGTGCTTTAGATGGTGTCTTAGTTACTCTTTGTTATTATGAAACACTGTGACTAAAGAAAGTGTCTATTTGGGCTTATAGTTCCAGAGGGTTAGTGTCTGAAGGCAGAGCGAAGGCATTGTGGCAGGTGCAGCTGAGAGCTCACATCTTTAACAGTGAGCAGGAGGCAGAGAAAGCTAACTAGGAATGGTGTGGGACTTTGAAACCTCAAAACATCCCTCACCCCCACCCCCACCCCCACCCCAATGATAGACTTCTTCTGGCAAGGATATACCTTCTAAATGGCCTAAACAGGGTAACCAGCTGGGGAACAAGTGTTCCAGTGTCTGTGACCATGGAGGACATCTCATTCAAACCACCATAGGTGGTTTAATTTTTAAATACAGTATTTAGTCTCTTTGGAGAAAAGATCTGTGAGAACGCCAATGAACACATCTAATCACCCTTACTTCACTGGCATCTTTCTCTTTCTACTATAGTTGAAACCCCTAAAGAAGTGGCATCTATATCCTAAAACTCTTGATTTGCTTTTCAGAACAGCAAGAAAACTATACCACCAAAGCTTTGATGCATTATTTTCTCCTTGCTCAAAATTTGTCCGTTGTCTTTCCGCCCATGATTTATTTATTTTTCATATAATTAGACCCTGTTTAATGTGAAGCACAATGTTGTAATCTTCCAACTTTTTTTTTTAATCTGAAAAGAGAGGTCTTACTATGATCAGGATGCCCCTAAAATCTGCTCAGTTCCTATGTTCAGCCTCAAGACAGCTCAGCACCACCCTCTCCTTTCATAAACACACTTGGCCATCTGGTTAATCATCTCAGTAACAAAAAGCTTACAGCAGTAGCCTCCGGTACCACATATGTTCTCTAACTACTCATTTTAAAAATCACATAAATGCTAAACCAGTTAAAAATAATGTTATAAGGTGGTAGAATGTAAATATGTATATAAATACACTTATTTTAATGTAGCAATACGATGACTAAGAATCTGAGTTGGTATTTGTAAGAATATAGAAGCACTTTTTAAAAGTGGTGTCTGGGGTGATGGGTCTGTCAGTAAAAGAGAAGCATGAGGACCCGAGTTTGGTTCTCTGGCACCCACATAAAAGCTGGATATGGTGCTCCTTGCCTGAAACCCTGTCACTAGGGGCAGAGGGGTACGATAGGTTGGCAGCCCAGAACTTGATGACTAGCTAGTATAGCCATTCAGTACCTGGTCCACAGTTGGTGGAACTGTTGGGGAAAGATTAGGATTGATAAAGGAGGTCTATCACTGCAGGTGGGCTTTGAGGTTTCAAACGCTCACACCATTCCCAGTGTCTCTTTCTCTGCCTTGTGCTTGTGGATCAAGATGTAAGTTATCAGCCATTGGTCCATTGCTATGCCTGTCTGCTTGTTGCCATGCTCTCCACCATGATGATCCCCAAATAAGTTGCCTTGGTCATGGCAATAGAAAAGTAGCTAAGGCATTAGTTTTAGAACCCAAGGTCTTGATTATGATTTTTTTTCTTGACCTCTGGTCTTTTGATTGTTTCCTTCCTTCCTTTCTCCCTCCCTTCCTCTCTCTCCTCCTCCTTTCCTCTCTCTTCCTTTCTTCCCCTTTTAGTTTTATTTTTTTACACATGTTAGCCTAGGCTGACTTGGAACTCACTGTGTAGCTTAGGCTAGCCTAGAGCTCATGGTAGTGCTTCTGCTTCAGCCCTTTGGATCATGGGATTACAGGCATGCACCACCACACCAAGCAGTTCTTGTTTTCTTAATATGCATTGATTACTTGTCTTTTCTCGTTTATATGGGTAATTTAATCAAGAGTACTTACTCGTCTCTGTAGTGGCTGGGTGTCAAAACATAGGAACTCTATTAAGATTCTTAGTCTTATCATGCTGCTGGTCCTGGTGGGGAAAGAGTAGTTATTTTTAAAGGATGGAACAATTGTATTTTTATTAACCTGACATTTCATGACCTCAATTTTAATTAACATAAAACAACCTGTAAGATTTATTTTTGCTTAAGAGATCTTAAATATACTCAAAGCTAATATTAGAATATAGCTCCTTTGGGTAATATACTTTAGTTGAGTTGAAGAAAGGAATTTTTGTTTTCACAGGAAAATGAGATCTTCAGATAGTACCACTGTATGCTGGAGTATGTTAAAGCAGGTTTCCCAACTTTCTTTTAGTTAATGATAGATTTTACTCCTTCTGTCCTCCCGTCCTCCCATCTTCTCTCCCTCCCTCCCTCCTTTTTTGCCTCCCTCCATCTCTCCCTCCCTTTTTAGACAGGGTTTCTTCTCTATGTAGAACTGGCTATCCTGGAACTCCCTCTGTAGACCAGGCTGGCCTTGAGCTCAGAAATCCTCTTCCTCTGCCTCCTGAGTACTAGTATTAAAGACATATACTACTTCTGCCTGCCTTCTTTTCTTTTTCAACACTGATACTTCTTTAGACTAAAGTCTTGTCAGTGTGGTGTGTGTGCATTCGTGTGTGCGCGCGTGCGTACCCCTGGCTTCTTTTCTTTTTCACCACTGATACTTCTTTAGGCTAAGTCTCGTCAGTGGTGTGTGTGTGTGTACCTCTGTCTCTCTGCCTACCCACTAAACTTAACCTAAGAGATTTAGTAAGAATACTTCTAGCACCTACATCCGTGAGTGACGTGGTACAACTTGTGACTGAATGCTTCTTTCCCATTTGTTACCCTGCCCTGCCTTAGTAGCTCAGATGAGTGGAGATGACAAATGACAGCAAGGCTTAAATGAGAGGGCAGCTGTGAAAGGCTCTCGGTGGTGCTTGGCACATGTAAACACTCACTACTGTAAAAACTGTGCCTTTTATCATTTGGCTTCCAGTTATTAGTGGTAGTAGAGGCCTGCTTTCTCTGAATTTTAGCCAATCAAGTAAACTAAAATTATTACTATTTGCAATGTAAAACATAAGTGATTGCAGAGGTACCAACATGATCACACATTCAGTGATGTAAAAGACTTTCACACTTGGATTTGTGTTTGAACGACTTGATGCTCCCCTCATATAAAATGAATCCAAAACTTCCTACTTGCTAAGCATGAACCCTAACACCTAACTTGCCAGCCTCAAGACATCTTTAAAATGTTTTTTGTTTTTTTTGTTGCTAGAGCATTTCTGTGCTTTCACTGACAGAGAATTTGATCACCAGCACATATGCGTTAGGTGAATTGTTACCGCTGTGACAAGACAAGAGGAAAAGGTCTAGTTCAGCTCACAGTGTGTGGTCTTTAATCCCAGGAGTTGTGGCCTCATGGCTGTGTGCCTGTGATAAGGCAGAGAATCATGGTGGAAGTGTGCAAACCTCATGGTGCCTGGGAAGCAGAGACAGGGGAAAGGATTGTGCTGGGTCTGACTTCAGATACCCACCTCCACATTGGTCAGTTAGACCCCACCTGCTAAAGTTTCCACACTATCAGCTAGAGACCAAGTGATCAGCACATGAACTTATAAGGGACATCTCACATTCAAACCATAATAGCCACAAAGAAGGAAAAGGACTTTTTGTTCATGCTCATTTTTTTCACAAATATTTCTTGATTATATGTTATATATATTATACGTTACAACAAGTTATGTACATATACAAGCCATTTCACAACTTTTTTTTGCTTCCATTTTGTCAAACTGTCTCTGATGGTTCTTGTCGATGTTAAATTAAAAATAAAAGGAAGGAGCTGTTTGAGAGGGCTTATTCAATGAATTGCTTGCCATGGGAACATGAGGACCTGAGTTCATTAGGACTCCCAGAATCCAGGTAAATAGTTGGACATGGTGGCACACACCTGTCATTATAGCCCTGGGGAGTCTGGCTGAACTGGCAAGCTCTTGGTTAGTGAGTGGCCCTGCCTTCCGTGGCGAGGCTGCTCTGAGTTAGTGAATATTCCTGCCTTCCGTGGCGAGGCTGCTCTGGGTTAGTGAGTGGCCCTGCCTTCCGTGGCGAGGCTGCTCTGAGTTAGTGAATATTCCTGCCTTCCGTGGCGAGGCTGCTCTGGGTTAGTGAGTGGCCCTGCCTTCCGTGGCGAGGCTGCTCTGAGTTAGTGAATATTCCTGCCTTCCGTGGCGAGGCTGCTCTGGGTTAGTGAGTGGCCCTGCCTTCCGTGGCGAGGCTGCTCTGGGTTAGTGAGTGGCCCTGCCTTCCGTGGCGAGGCTGCTCCTAAGGGCATGCTTTCTCTTTCTTACCACCTGCCTTTCTGGCCTCTCGGTTTCCCGGTTCCCTGTCTTTGGGCAGACTCTAAAAATTGCTCTGGCCACAATTTTGTTTTTGAAACCTTTGCCTTTCAGCGTGTCCCTTCAGGTTTCCTACTTTAATCTTCCCTGGGGTGTTTTTCTTTCCCTCACTCTTTAAATGTTGTCCCCCAGGATTCTGTCATTTGCCTAGATGTCACTTTTCCTTCCTTGGCTGAGCTCTTAGGCCCTCTTTTCTCCCCTGGCCTCTCTCTCTTTGGGCCTCCTCATTTTAGTGGCTTTGCTCAACTTCTCTGTGGTTTCCCTGTCTCAGTTCTGGTTGCTCAAATACTCTTCTCTTTCTTCACCGTGCACCGCCTGCTTTTCCTCCTGTGCTAGCGAGTGGCATCAGCTTCAACCCCTACTTGATCCCAGACTCATCCTGGTCATTCTGTCAGTCTTTTTTGTTTGTTTGGTTTTTGAGACAGGGTTTCTCTGTGTAGCTTTGGAGCCTGTTCTGGAACTCTCTGTAGACTAGACTAGTCTTGAACTCACAGAGATCCATCTGCCTCTGCCTCCTGAGTGCTGGGATTAAAGGTGTGTGCCGCTACTGCCCACCCATTCCTTCCTTTTAAAAAAAATATTGCTATTTATTTATGTGTACATGTGTGTATGTCTGTATATGTTCATGTATCTGAGGTTAGGGCCATCCCCAGGAGCTGTGATGTGGATGCTGGGAATTGAACTCGGGTCCTCTGCAAGAACAATGCATTCTTAACAACTGAGCCCTGTTCCTTCCTTTTTAATCCCTTGCTAAGTTAGAGTGGCTTGACCTTTCCAATGGCTTTGTATGGTGCTGTGTTTTTCCTTCTCTCTTACCCCTCCCATTGTCTCGCTTAGCTCTGCATCACTTCCTGAGACTATTGTAGTAAGCCCTCTCACTGTCTGCCTCACATTGCCAGTCTTTCCCCCACGCTATGTCAAAACCTTGTGCCATTCTGATACTTTTTAAAAAATTATTTTTTATGCACCAGATCTCATTACAAATGGTTGTGAACCACCATGTGCTGGGAATTGAACTCAGGACCTCTGGAAGAACAGCCAGTGCTCTTAACCTCTGAGCCATCTCTCCAGCTCCCACCTGACACTTTAATGCATTGAAATATAGTGATCTCCTTTATAGTCCCCTATCCCTAGGGCCACATTGTCTGGGTTTCCTCCTTGTCTTAGCTTGCTTCTCTTCTGTTGTGATAAAACACAGACCCATAGCAACTTGAGGAGCAAAGGATTTATTTCATCTTACTCCTTACAGCTATTATTAAGGGAAGCTAAGGCAGAAACTAAAGCAGAGACCATGAAGGGATGCTGCTCACTGACTTGCTCCCCATGGCTTGCTCAGCCTGCTTTCTTATACAACTCAGGACCACCTGCCCTGGACTAGCAATGCCCACAGTGGACTGGGCCCTCTCATGTCAACCATCAGTAAAAAACAAATGCCCCACAGACATGTGTACAAGTCATTCTGATAGAGGTAGTTCCTCAATATGATTCCCTCTCTCAGGTGACTCTAGTTTGTGTCAAAGTGAAAAAAACCTAATCAGCATTCCCAGCCCACATTTTCATCCATCCTCATCACTGGCACTTCCCCTTGTGTTCTGCACCCCATTGGTACTAATCTCATGTAGTCCTTTGCCTTATCAGTCCTCTTCCTGCCTTGACACATTTCCCTTTGCCTCACACATGAACTCATTTTCTGCTTCCTCCTCTCCCTCCCTCACATGCCAGCCAGCCAGTTGGTTCTTCATTTATGCTGCTAGAGTATTTTATTTTATTCACCCCAGTGTTCTGAAATTGTCTGTATATCTGCTAGCTTTCTCTGTTAAACTCCTTACAGGACATCAGAGTTCTAGGTGTTTTTGTGCTTCTGATGCCCAGCCAGTGCTTGGCACAGATGGACGTTTTATTCTGGTATATATCATTGTTCATGAAACAATGCTTAGAGGGGGGGTGTGTAGTGGAGGACTGAATTGTTCTGTCAAACCTTTTTTGAAATGACAGCCACTTTGTGTGGCTTTCAGTGGCCAAGCTAATGTTCATGGAGCAGTGGTCAGCATGCTGACTCATCCACAGAGTGAGCACTAAGGTGGATAACGTCATGCCATCCTACCTTCACTGAAGAAAGAGTGTGACCACTTAGTGTGGTTCTCAGTGGCAGAGCTGAGGGTCATAGAACAGTGTGCAGCCTGGTGACTCATCAGCTGAACCAACACTGAGAGTGGGTAGTGGCATCCTACCTTCACTGAAACTGGGCAGACTGAGTTGTATATCGTTCCCACCTTATTTTTGAAGCTTGGACACTTAAATTTCAGTTTCTTTGCCCACTGGAAAAAAAAATGGAGATTATGAATATATGAGCTTCTCATGCTGTTTTGAGGATTAACTATTGGCTGAATTTCATTGGTCCCTTGTTTCTATGAAATCTGAGTCTCACAATAATTATGAGCCTGTCTGTGCATAAACACACACTAAAAAATACTTAATTGCATTTTCTTCTCTCCAAAGATTCATCCATTGTACTGATGATTCTCCAGATCCTTGTATAGAATACGAGGTAAGCATCTTTTTTCTTTATGACACTAAGATCATGGAATAGCGCTGTTTCTTTATAAATGAATAAAAACATTTGCACATAGAAATACTAAATTTTTAAATTTAAGAAACTTGTCATACTTATAGAAGCATATGTATTATTTAGGTGGGGTATGGTGGTGCATACCCCAGGCAGGCAGATCACTGAGTTCAAGACCAGCCTTGTTTACAAAGCAGTTTTCAGGCCTTTCAAGACCACGTCATGAGACCCTGTCTCAAACAGAAAGAGCTCGAGAGGTGGGGGTGGGGTGGGGAGTGTCTTAGTCAGTGTTCTATTGCTGTAAAGAGACACCATGACCATGGCAAGCCTTATTTAAAAAACAGACAAACAAACAAAAACACTTAATTAGAGCTTGCTTACAGCTTCAGAGGTTTAGTCCATTATCATCATGCTGGAAAACATGTGGTACGCAAGCAGACAGGTGCTGGAGAGTTAGATGAGAGTTCTGCATCCAGATTGGTAGCAGTATGAAGAGAGAGACACAGGGCCTAGCTAGAGCATTTGAAACTTCAGAGTTCACCCCCAGAGACACACCTTCTCCAACAAGGCCACACCACCTAATGGTGCCACTCCCTGGTGACCAAGCATTCAAATCTATGAGTCTATGGACCATTTTTATTCAAACCACCACAGAAAGAAAAATGAGTATGTACTATCTATAGACTATATATTTGATTATATGTACTATTCACAGAGAATATTTATATTCTTGAATAAAATAAATGCCTTTGTGCTTTTCACCCAACCAAGTCTGGTTCAGAGCCTGCATCTTACTGTGACCTGTGTCTGCTAGCCAGGGCCACCGCTCCTCAAAATAGCACAGCAAGCTGGATACCAAGGGCTGAAAGTAGGAGCCTGTGGGGGTCATTCCAGATCCAAGTTACGCTAACAAGAAAAGCCATCATTTTCACTTTACCTCTTTATATCATCTACTCATCTTACAAAGAGCTTAAGAAGAATGGAGAGTGACGACACAACTTTAGTAGAAATTATAACCATTGCAAACTCCAGTTTTTACTCCATTTTTAAAAAATGTACATATAAATAAATACCTCTCAAATGGGCACCATTCTTAAATACAGCTAATTTCTTAACTAATTAGTTAAATCTGGAGTGTTCTTGTCCTTTAAATGCTACATAGTAGGCTATCACTTATAATTACTTTTGATCTTTTTGAATTTGCATTATTAAGATAGAGTATTTCTGAAAAATTTGAAACATGTGTGACCATATTTGCTTATTAATTGCAAAACATTTTCATATTTGGTTTTTTTAATATCTTAGAATTAGTGCCATGATTAAAATTTTTTTCTTCATTATTTGCTTCTAGACATCTCTGTATAAACCTGTTTTCTACTATAGACTGGTGATGCAGCCTAGTTTGTATGCCATGTTTTAGGCCCTGGGTTTGTCCCTAGCATCACAAAGAAAAAATGTTGTTCGCTGATACTCACTATTGAATATTCTTTGTGTTGAATAACTATACTGATACATCTTCTCTGATTGTTGTACAACATTGAACTTATTATTTTGCCACTAAACAGTTGGTAGGTCCTAAGGTATCTGTTATTGGGGTCTTTTTTCCCCACTGATTTCCAGAGTGTGTTTTCCCATGCCATTATCCAATCTTTATAGCATCGTTTGTATATGTATATTACATATTTACACTTACTGGTTTGCTGAGCAAGTTCCTGTGAAGCACCTGTTGGGTGTTAGTACTCGGGGCTAGCTGCATAAGAACTGCAAAGACTGTTTCTTTAGTCTTTCACTGAGGTATAATCCTGGTGGAAATGTCATCATTTAAAGCTCTGGTTTACTTACTAGGCCTTTGCTGTTATATTGCTTTATTTTGATACAGCATCGTCATGGTAAGACACACGAGTTAAAGCCAGGGAAGTGATATTCCTCAAGTAATTAAAGTGAAAAACGTGGCAAGCAGAATCCCATGTAGCATATGCTTCTGTCTGTATTTTTAAAAATGTTTCCATATGCTATATTCTTACGTATTCCTGGACTACTTCTAGAAAGACAAATAAGAACCAGAAAGCTGCTTCTGAGAACAACAGAAAGATTGGGCAAGGAGAAAGTCTTTACTGCTTTATGCTCTACAAATCAACCACTGTGTGTTACTTGTTGCTGTTAGTATGCTGTAGTTGCTTATTTGTTGCTAAATAAAATTTCCATAGCTATATTATACACACACACTACCCCAAGATCAACTTTTAATACATAAGAATGTATAATATTTTAGTTTGAGGTTCACAGATTTTTTTGCTTGTTTTTATTTTTTTAATTTGTTCATTTTATATGCAAGTGTTTTTACCAACATATATGTTTATGTCTCACGTGTATGTTTGGTGCCCATAGAAGTCGGAAGAGAGCATTGGATCCCTTAGAAATGCAGTTACAGGAGGTTGTGGAGTATCATGTGGATGCTGGAAATTGAACCCAGGATTTCTGCAAGAGCAGCAAGTGCTCTTAACTGCTGAACCATCTCGCTTGCCCCTCGCCATGTTTTTTAAATACCACAATGATGGACTTGATATACTTTTGAAGTCTTAAGACATTTAATTAAAGAAAAACTTACTTTTCTTTAAGAAGAGGAAATTATTACCAGAAATTTTAAATACCAGAAAAATTGAGGAACCACTACCTAGTTATGTCCTCAGTGATAACATTTTGGTCCTTCTCTTTCTTGAAGAAGGAGGGAGACTGACTCTTCATGAGTAGTTCATACACCATCTTAAAGATGCTTACAAACACTGTGCTGATGATTGAATATAGGGTCTCAGTGCAGAAATTATTTTATTTTTTGGTGTTCTTAACGAGTTTCACAATATACAAGCCACAGGCTAGCTTGTGACACAGTAGTGGTGAGCTTTGACTTCATTATCTGGTGTCTAATATTGTGTCTGAGCTTTCAGAATGAGAAAGTTTTGCCTGGGATGCTCTGAGGGCTTTGAGCTTCTTAGCAAGTGCTCAACCACTGAGCCAAGCGTAAGCCCCAATTTTGGCAAGGATGCATCTTGTCCTAAAGTGTTTCAGAACAATTTTTCCTTATTAGAATAATAGGTCACAGCTCTGTTGTCTGGGTCTCCTGTCACATCTCCTGTTTTAAATGGTCTCTTTTTCTGAATTTTTATCATAAGGTCTTGACATGAAAGGGTTTTCTTGTATACTTCTGTTATATTTATTCATTTGTCTACAGCTTGTCCTCCGAAAATGGTGTGAATTAATTCCTGGGGCTGAATTCCGATGTTTTGTCAAGGAAAACAAGCTTATTGGTGAGTTCTTTTTATCCTTGAAAGTAATCTTTGATGTGTGTGTGTGTGTGTGTGTGTGTGTTTCCAGAAATCAAACCCAGATCCTGCTATATGTGAGGCAAGTGTTCTGTTATAGCCCTAGCCCCAAAGTCATCTTCAAAAGAAGGTGGCTGGTGAGGTGACCCCGTGGGTGAAGGCCACCGATTCTGAACCCTGGAGCTTGTGTGGTGGAAGCAGAGCACTGATGCCTATAGGTTGTTCTTTGAGCACTACATGAACTTGTTTGCTCACAGGTGTGTGTTCATATGTGCACGAACAGGCAGACACACACACATGAACACACATATAACTTAAACAAATGAGAAATAGTTTTGTTTTTAAAAGAGGAAGATAACTGTTGTAAATTTTAGAATTTTGTTCTTTTATGGTTGAATTGTATTTCATTGTGTGAATGTATTAATTTTTATTATTTTATCACATATATAGCAATGTCACACTATTTCATAAATATGTTTAATTACCATGTTTTATAAAAAAATAAAATAACCATAGAAAAGAAGGCAAGCTTTCGAAGGACATAACTTCAGAGATTAGGTCAGTTCTGCTGCTAGCTGCTGCCTCTGTTTAGTACTGAGTCTCCAGCTCTGTGTTCCTAAGGGTCCTGAGCCTATGTTTGATTTCTGCACAGGAAGATGGCGCTGTTAGTCTTGTCTGGAGTCTAAAGATGGAGGGGACAGCTGTTACCATTCTCAATACACATTATCTGTAATATTACATACTTGCTGGCAGAAAGTGCTTGTTGTAAACATCATAAAAACCAAGTTTTAACCATCTTTCTTTTTAAAGATTTATTTATGCGTACGTGTGTTTCTGTGTGGGGGTATGTACACATAGTGCAGATGCCCATGGAGGCCGGAAGTGCTGGATCTGCCTGGAGCTGAAGCTGCAGGGAGTCCTAAGAAGTCTTAATGTGGGTGCTGGAAACCAAGCTTCAGTGTAGTATGTACTCTTAACTGAGACATCTCTCCAGAATCTTTATTTCTGTTATTACATGAGCAAAAGAAAATGTATTCAACAAACAAGTACATTGCTTGCTTTCTTACCTCTGGAATTATTATTTTGTTAGCTATCACTTATTCAGGCTGAATGCTGAAGATAATCTGTTCTTTTAAAATGTTTCCAATGCATTTTTTGATGATGATGATCTTTACATCCTAACTGCAGTTCCCCTCCCTCTTCTCCCAGTCCCCCTACTCCTCTCCTTTTCCCTACCTCCACCCCAATCCACTCCTCCGTTTCTCTTCAGAAAAGTGCAGGACTCCTACAGATGTCAGTCAAACATGGCATATCAAGTTGCAGTAAGACTAGGTACCTCCCCTTGTATTAAGGCTGGACAAGGCAACCCAGTATGAGTAGAAGGATCCCAAAAGGTGGCAGAAGACTCAGAGACAGCCCCTCCTCCAACTGTTAGGAATCCCCCAAGAAGACCAAGCTACACAGCTGTAACATATGCAGAGGGCTTAAGTCAATCTCATGCAGGCTTCCTGGTTGTTGGTTCAGTCTCTGTGAGCCCCTATGAGCTCAGGTTAGTTGATTCTGTGGGTTTTCTTGTGGTGTCCTTGACCCCTTTGACTCCTATAATGCTTTCTCTCCCTCATCTGCAGGATTTTGAAAACCCTGTCTAATGTTCGACTGTGGGTCTCAGCATTTGTTCCCATCAGCCAATGCATGTTTTCTATAAAATAAATTTGTTAACGAAGGGATGTGTAATTGAGTATCAGCTCACCACTACTCACTGAATGTGACATTGGCATTCATTTCCATAACTAAAATAAATGTAGACATTTGACTTAGTTTAAGTATGCTTAAGAGAAAGACCTGGGTATGTAGTAAGGAAGCGGAAGCCTTTCTTTACAGCAGAGACCTTTTCTCTAGGACTAAAATACATTGAAGGCTTCATGCAACAGCTCCTTCAGTATATTTGGGAATCACTTTTTAAAAAAGGAATGTTTGATTTTTCTGTGATTTGAAAGATCAGGTTCTGAAGACAGATCAGCTTCCTCCAAACAGTAAAACCAGGCTGCTTTTATAAATAGTGTGGACATGGCAGGTGTGCGAGAGGGCTCTTTTATTCCCCACCCCCACTGGAAGAGTCTATCGATTTGAAGAGACTGTTGTAGAAAAATAAAGCACATATGCACAGGTTTAGAATTGCCACTTGTACATTTTACTCAGCAAGCCTTTTTGTGGCTGAATTGTTTCCATTTTGCGAAATAAAATTAAGAATGCATGGCAATATGGAGCTTAAGATTTATTTATCCACATGACCCTTGTTGTTGAGTCATGTATGCTGCAGTGCTCACCTGCTTGCTCTTTTGACCAATTTTAATGGCTTTGATTACAACTTGGAATTACATGTTGGCATATTAGGAGTATTTTATAATAACAGCTGTGGATGTTTTCTTGTCAGGTATTTCTCAGCGGGACTACACGCAATACTATGATCATATTTCTAAACAAAAAGAAGAAATTTGCAGATGCATTCAAGACTTTTTCAAGGAACACATACAGTATAAGTTCTTGGATGAAGACTGTGAGTATCCTCTGTCGGTGCAGTGGTGAGCCTGGTTACTGAGCCTCACTCCTTAGGTCCGTCTCTAACATTCAGCTCAAAGGTCTGTGCTTGTAGCGTGTCACTGTGCTTTCAGTTGTCACCACTGGTGATTTCTGTGCGCATTTCCACTCATTTAATTAGATGATATTATTGGACACCAAGGCCGTTCTCTCTCCATGCTTGCAATGCTGTGTGTTTCACAGTACCTGTCTGTGGAACAGAGTGGGATTATTTCATTATTGAGTCAGTTAATTATTGTAGTTCTGAGACAGAGTCTCACACTGTAGCCCACTAGCCTAGATACCACTGGCGGTTCAAGCTGACCCCTATCTTGCAGCAATCCTCCTGCCTTAGTTTCCCCAGAGCTAAGGAGTGTGGGTCCGCATTCCTGACTTGAGTTTGGAGATTTAGAAGTATGAAGTGTTCAAGGCCAATGATCTTCTGCTGTGTTTAGTAATAAAGTGTACTTGAGTTTTCAAAAAGATACAGATTATAAAAGTATTAGTTTATTAGTAACTGAGTTTTTTCTTCTTTGCAGTTGTGTTCGATATATACAGAGACAGTAGGGTAAGTAGACTGTAGTTAACTTGCTGTAAAATCAGGAATGGCAAGCATAGTGTACAGCCTTTAAGGTTGTGAAGATCTGCTGCTCAAGTAATGTGTTCTCAAGCTGAGGTCTGTGGAATTCACAGTGCAAGGTTATTCCTTACAGTAGCATATCCACCATGAATAAACTCAGCATTCTTGTTTTTGCAACAGTCTCTCCTTGTAGCTCTGCTGGCCTGGAACATGTTATGTAAACCACATTGACTTTGAACTTATGACCCTCTTGCCTTTGCTCCTGTGCGTTGGGATTATGGCCATGTATCCTGAATGCAGAGACTAGCAAAAGGACAAGTAGATTAATAAGTGGCTACTTTATGTCCTTCTTCAATTCATTGTACACACTTAAGTGGCCAGGAGTTTGTCATTTGGTATTTAATTTTTTTAAAAATCATCTAGAAGGTTCTTTGCATGACTTGCTTTAGACTAAAGATGTGTGTTTGTTTGCGTTTATAATAGATTTACCCTTTAAAGTTTTTGAGTGAGCATGTGTGTATGTACTCATATTCATGTGGGAAGGCTGTACATGCAGTGCATATTCATACAGGTTGTGCATGTAGACAAAGACACCCTCAAGTAGCATCCTCAGAAATGCTGCATGTCTCCACTGAGGCAGCAACTGTCATTGGTCTGGATCTCATTGATTAAATGAGCCAGCTGGGTAGTGAGCCTCAGGGGGCTTCCTGTCTCACCTCCCCAGGGCTGGCTTACAGATGTGTACCAGCCATGCTCGACATTTTTCTGTTTTCTGGGGAATCAAACTTGGGTCCCTCATGGCTGTGAGGCAAGGACTTTACCCACTGAGTTGTCTCTCCAGCTCCAGGTTGACATTTTTAACTTAAATTTATTTTTTATCTAATACATAAAAGTATTAAATGAATTTAACATTTCAATACATGTCTGCATTGTGTAATGTTTAGTTCTGGGTAAGTATCTTTCCACTCAAATATTTGTCATTTCTTTATGGTAAGAATATTCAAAATTCTCTTGGGCCACACAGTACATCATCATTATCTAGAAGGCATTTTCAACCTGTAGCCTGTAGTCACATGTGTCCCAGGATAGCTATGAATGGGACCCAATACATTTGAGTTGACAGTATCCTATCCCATTGTTAAAAGGTTAGACATCCTGATAGTCACCCTGCTATGCAATATAGCAATAGAACTTTTTATTCTTCTTTATTAACTTGTACATTGATCACCTTCTTCCCATCTTGCTCTCCACCTGGCTTCAGGTAGCTACCTTTCTACTCTTGACTCCTGTGAGATTCCTAGTTTGGTTTCAAATATGAATGAGATCTTGTAGTATTTGCCCTTGCCTGGCTTATTTTACTTACATAAGGCTTTCCGGTTCATTCATATTTGCCTCAAATAACTGGGTAGCATTTTTTTTTTTTTTTTTTTTTGCTCAACACTATTTTGTGGTGCATTTGGATCACATTTTCTTTATCCACTTGTCAGCTGTCCACACTTCCAGACTATTGTGAATTGTGTTGGAAATAAAGATGGGAGGACAATGGTTTCTTTAGGTACTCACTTCTCCTCCTTGATGTATGCTAAGCTGGGGTTGCTGGCTCATGTGGTGGCTCCGTTTTACTTGTTTTACATTGATAATGTGTGAGAGTGTGGATGCACTTGCTTGTGCTTCTCTCTTTCCACCATGTGGGTTCCAGGAATCAGACCTGGGTCATCAGCATTGTCAGCAAGTGCCTTTATGGGCTGAGCTGCAGCCTATTTTTGACTTTTTGAGGAACTTCCTTTCCTTCCATGCTCTTCCTCATAGGCTGGACTAGCTTGCGATCCTCCCAGCAATACATGAGGACTTACTGTTCCTCACATCCTTGCCAGCACTTATCTTTGTTCTTTCTGATAGCAGCTGTTCTGGCTGACATGAGGCAGTATCTCATTGTAACTTTAATTTACACACCTCTGCTGGGTGGCTTTGAGCATTTTTCCTGTGCCTGTTGGCCATCTGTACGTCTTCTTTTGAGAAACTTCTAACACTTTCAATTAACATCTTAAAAGGGATGCAAACTGGTGAGATGAAAAAGAAAACAAAAGCCTGACTTAATACAAACTTCCTCAAAAGAGTCAAATTAAGAAATACTTGGAAGGCAGAACAAATATGACATAGTAAAGACTGATTGGGTATTTATTAATAATGACTGGTGAGCCTACTAGATATTGTAGGAACACAGGAAGAGTAGCATGATGTGGGGTGATCAGAGTGGGTTAGTGTCATGAGAAGATGAACTCAAACCATCTGCATGGCTGGGTTTGGAGCTATCAAGGGCTCAGCAGATGCATATACAGAAAAGATGGTGATTCCCCTTCTCCCAGAGTCTGCAATAGATATCAGTTCGGAGATAAAAGGTAGTGTCCCACGAGCCCTTCCCTCTTCTTTTACTGTGTGTGCAAAGAGTTTACGTGAGTTAATACAATAATTATATCAAGCCTAGGGAATTGTGTTTCATAATTAATTTAATTCTTCTCCCCTTAAAGAGATTATAAAAGGGGAAAAGCATTGATCAACATATTTTGTTACTTTCGCTTTGTTTGGCTAAGGAGCTGGGACTCATCGACTATTCACACCTTGCAATCTTTATTAAACTATAATGCAATGGGATAAAAAAAAATACAAGCTTCCTGCAGCAGAGATTTCACTGTCTGAGCCATGTGATCTTCTCAGGCTGAATATTGTCCTGTGATTCCTGCTTGATGACCGAGCTGTTGGAAGATAGTAGATATATTTTCTCATGTCTGACCTGTTCACCAGCAGGTGTCTCATTCCCCTCCCACTGTGTGACTGTGATGCCTGTCACCACTTTGAAATCTTTTTGA
Source organism: Mesocricetus auratus (assembly GCF_017639785.1). Classification (NCBI taxonomy): domain Eukaryota; kingdom Metazoa; phylum Chordata; class Mammalia; order Rodentia; family Cricetidae; genus Mesocricetus; species Mesocricetus auratus. The sequence goes on along the minus strand of NW_024429196.1, from coordinate 23,727,020 downwards.
CCAAGGGAATGTGGCCCATAGAATCATGTCCCCTAGTAATGTTAGCTGTTTCCCCCTACTAAGTAAAAATGTTTACCATATTTCACCTCTCTGTCTTCTAGAGTGATGGTAGATACTAAGAATTAGAAAGGAAGGCTATAAAATGAGATGATTTAGGGGCTGGCAGGATGACCCAGTGGATAAAGTATTTGCAGGGCAAGCATGATGATCAGAGTTCAGATCCCCAGAACCCACATAAAAGTTGGGTGGTGGTCATGGTATAGCACCTGTAAACCCAGCATTCTAGAGGTGGAGATGGGAGTCCCTGAGACAGGCTGGCTAGCTAGAGCAGCCAAACCAGCAAGCTCTGGGTCCAGTGAGAGACCCTGCCTCAATAAGTGAATCAGAGAGAAATCCAGGAAGTACCTTAGTGTAAGCCTCTGGTTTCCATGTGTACATACACACACATATGTGACCACATATCACACACGTATGCACATCATACATATAGAAAAAAAATAGATGAAATGGAGTAAAGACAAGAATGATGCTTTGGAAAGTTTCAGCTGTGTGGAAATAAACCTCAGAAGAGTGGGAGGCGTGGGTGAGTTCATGGATAGAAATCTGATCCTGCAGACAAGGGTCCCCTGGCTATCGTTGAGCTCTGCTTCTTGCTACAGAAGTTGATGGATCAGGCACATGACCAGTATTTGTGAATCTGTGCTGTGCTAGCTGCTGTGCTTCTGATGGCAGCTTCAGACAAGATAACCTTGGACAGTGGACGAATTTATTATCTTGACATGGAAGTGGCAGACATGTAAATGTTTGTGAGGAGTGGCTTGCTGCAGGCAGCATCAAGGCAATTAGAGCAGGATGAGCCCAGCCTACTGTCTAGAACGCACTTTCCCAGAAGGCTTTTGGTATCATTTAATTCCATATCTGTCTGTATAATGCTGTGAGGTATGTGTTATATGCCTACATTGTGCAGATACTAAACCAGTTATTTCATATGATGGCAGTTGAAAATGTTGTAACCTGGCAAGCTGTCTCTTTCTGTCCTTGGCAAGTGTCCTGATCTCATCACTAACTTAGTAGGGCTGACAGGTAGATGCAGCTGTTTAGCCTATAAAAGAGTTGAGGAATTTCTTAACGTGAAGTTGGGCGAGTACATGAGTAATGGTAGCTGAGATCTTGCGGATCTGAAGCTAGTTACATTTTTAAAAGTGAGAAGCACGCCAGTCTAAACATCCTGACAGTTTCTGTTCAGAGATTTAGACCATATTGTAAGGCTCATTTGCATTTACTCAATGGCACGTATATCAGAGTTTGTTAGACACTTCCTTGAATATGTTATTGTGTGGCTATTCTTGTAGGAAGCTAACTCACGTATGTAAGTGGTCTGGTTCATGAAATATAGCTGAAGTGTGTTTGCTCCTTGTGACATTTTGACCCGTCTGCGTTTATTGTGGTTGGGCAAGTTGATTTAGTGCTGCAGAGTCTTAGCTGTTCTATACTTGTCTCATCGGTGATCCACCCATCCAGTAAGTCTGGGATGGGGCACTGGAAAATGTTCTCAGAAGCTCCCATGAGATGATAATATGCAGTAGAATTTAGAGTCATTATGTACATTCTTTTTCTTCTTTTTTTTTTTGTGAGACAGGGTTTTGCCATGTAGTTCTAGCTGGCCTAGAACTCGCATCTCACTGTGATCAGTTTCGCCTTAAGCTCACAGAGATCCATCTGTCTTTTACTTTAGAATCTTAAAAAAATCATTTTGGGGGGAGGGAAAGGGAGCTGGGAATGACATGTGAAACAAGCTTGTTTCTAACTTAAATTTAAAAAAAAAGGAAGAGGAAAAAAAAGAAATAAAAACAACAACAACAAAAAAGTCATTTTTGTCTCTCTTGTGGTTTCAGTTATGTTGTGTTATATTGTTATTAACTTATAGTTTCATTGCTCTCTGGACAGATAGAGAAACTTTCTGTGTGTGCTTGACAAAGACAAAGGAAGTCTAGGTTGTGTGTGCTGTATTCTACAGGTAGCTCTGTCTAGATCAAGCTTGTTGCTAATATATGTAGCTTCTGGAGGGAATGGTGCTTGAGAACCTCTTTAAATCAAATACATGTTAGGAGAAGGGATAGGAATACCAATATGTAGACTTTATCACATGGGGAAAGATCCTAATTTTTTTGGCTTCTTGATTTATTAGTTACTGAGCAACAGCATATGTTAATATGTCTTTCTTCCTAATTGTGTTGGTTTCTAAGTAATATACTTTGAAGTTATGTTCTTAGATAACACTAATTTTCTGCCAGGCTTTTATTATTTTGAAGGAAAATGATGTAAATAAGCAATTATATAAAATGTAAGTAGGAAATATGGATTGTGGCTCACAGTTTCAGAGGTTTCAGTCTTGGTCCCGTCACAGTGAGCCTTTGGTAACAGATGTCAAAGAAAGAGGTGGTAGAGCTGAGCTGCTCAGCTCATGATGCCAGGAAGCAGAGAAAAAGAGAGAGTGCACGTGAGCTCAGAGCTGCACAGATGGGCTTCTGTCTGCTTTTCACTTTCCCTCCAAGGCCCCATTCTTTGGCTTTTGCTACCCAGCTTCAGGGAGGGTCTTTCTCCTTCAGTCCCTGTCTTTCATAGCAGTCCTCTGTAGACATGCCCTCACAATATACTCAGAAGTATGCTTAACAGTCTCCTAGGTGTCTCTCAGTCTAACCAAGCTGACAATTGAGATTAGCCATAACGGATCATTTTCAAGTGAAATTTTATCATTTTACTATTCCTAATACTAATAAGGCTTTCGTATGTTTTTCATTATATATTTTGTCTGATATCAATAATGCGGCAGGCTTGGGTTTGTTTTGAGAGTTCATCTTTTTATGCTTTTACATTTACTGTCTTATAAACAGAATATTGCTGGGTTATATGGGGAGGTTTTGGTTTGAGGTAGGTTTTGGTTTGGGGGTGGGGGAGTTGTGATAGGATCTTTCCAAGTAGCCCAGCCCAGCCTTGAACTCAAAGCAATCCTTCCCCAGTTTCCTGCCTGCTGTAAATTACAAATGTGAATCGCTGTTCTGAGCTCCTCTAATTTCATCTCTTGCTTTGTGTTTAAGTCGTTGATCTCTTTAGTATTTGTCCATTTATCTGTTTGCTGTGCAATATGTCTTTTTGTAGACTTTATCCAGTTGTCCTAACACCAGTATTTCTATTCTTATTATCTCCCAGGCTGATGATGTGGGGTTTGCTTTGTTTTGTTTTCTCCTTAAGATCCTGGGATTTTTCCCTGTTATATTTGCAGACTTTCACCATGTTGTTTCCTTTAATCTCATTATTCATTTTGTTCATTTTACTTTGAGTTAACCTTTAATGAGCTTTTATTTGTGAGAATCCCAAAGACCTTAAAGATCAAAATTTCATTTGCTCCTGTCATGTTTCCCAAAATCTGGTGCCTTTGCTTCCCAGTCAATTGGTAGACATTTATTTTCCTTTCTTTTTTGGCACATTCTTTTCATTCATTGAGGTTGCAGCCCTCTGAAGTTGCTCCCTAGTCCTAAGCCCCTCCATAGGGCTAGTCCCTGGCTGTTGTGTAGTGTTAAAGCCCATATCCTTGGATCCCTGGGAGGGTTTCTAAGCCCCCAAAGCTCCTGCTGATCAGCCATATTCTTATCTCTGGTTTTCAGACTCCTTTCCTTTCTGGCTACTGGGGATACCCCTCCCCCCAACACACACACTTTCTCATGTTGTTGTCTATACATTTAAAGGGATTCTTGTAACCTCAGTTTCATCCTGTTTCAAAAAGGAGGCTTTTAAAGACAGTCTGCAGTGTATTGTAGAAACCCTCATGAATTTTACACACTAACCAAAGCAGTCTGCTGTCTACAGCTTCTCTGAATATGGTTATATTTTCTTTATCTTTTCTCTGCGTTGATCTGCTTCCCCATCCACACTGCACTCTTACCCCACTGTCTCTATTTTCCTCCGGATTCTGAGTCACAAACACTGGGTACAGTGGTGCCAGCTGTGATTATAGTTATAGGGTAACTGAGGCAGAACAATCACTTGAGCACTGAGCAGTGCAGCAGGACCTGTCTCAAAACAGCGTGGCAAAATCCAAGTTACTCTGAGAAGCATTTCTAGCATCCCCATCAGTCAGGTTCTCCTGTGCTCTGCTGGAATCTCACCACACCCTGAGGTTGCTCTGGCCCATGAGAGTGTGCTCCTTATTATGGATAGTGTTGAGTTTTGATTGTTAGGAAGTATGTTGTAATCTAGACTGAGCTTGTTGAAGGAACAGATTCTGTTATTGATTGGTCTTTATATTCCATAGCAATATGCAGTGTCTAGTTCAGAGACATTTGCATAAGTGGTCCTTTGAAACATTATTCTGACTCTTCATTTATGAATTTCCCTGAATAGAATTGTAGCTCAAATTCTAATTGGTCTTAATAATAAAAATCCAGAGTCCGATAAGGGGTTGATCCTGAAAGATGAGAGAAGCAAAGCAGCCAGCCACTAGTTCTTCTGAATTCTCAGGTGATCCTGTCCCTATGAATCCGCAGACTCAATTCAATAAACTTCTGTCTCCTCCCTTCTTATGTTACTCTCTCTGCCCAGCCATATCACTTCTGTCTCCACCTCCCTGGTGCTGGGATTAAAGGCATGTGATCCCAAGTGCTGGAATCAGTGGTGTGAGCCACCATTGACTGGCTATTTCTCTTTTAAACTTGATCAATCTCGTGTAGCCCAAGGTAGCCTTGAACACACAGAGATCTGTCTGCCTCTGCCTCCTGAGTGCTGGGGTTAAAGGTGTGTGCCACCACTGCCTGAAGTCTATGGCTTACTAGTGTGGTTAGCTCTGCACTCTGATCTAGAGGCAAGCTTTATTTGTTAGATCACAAACAAAATATCACAGGAATTAACTGCTTAGGATAACAGGGACTTGAGATGTCACATGAAAGCAAGTTCAATTATAAAATTTCATTCTACACAGTTTTATGGCTCACACAGCTGGTTTACTTTATTTGGGGGTGAATGGAAATGGCATCTGACTTTTAGAGCAGATGCTGCCAGCTACCATTGATGGTTTGTTTTGTCTTTAAATTAGGTTACTTCCAATTTTGTATTGAGATATAGTTTTAGTTTATAGAAGTCAATATTCCTATGCTAACAGGTATAACATTTTTGAAAGTTTCCCTCTTTTTGATGAGATAGTTTTGTTGGTGATAAAAAGTCAAGTAGGGACACTCATGGTGGTGCACATCTTTAATCTCAGCATTTGGGAGGCAGAGGCAGGCAGATCTCTCTGAGTTTGAGGCCAGCCTGGTCTACAGGGTGAATTCCAGGATGACAAGGGCTACACACAGAGAAACTCTGTCTTGAAAAACTAACAAGCAAAAGTAAAGAAGGGAGAACTGGAGATTAGAAAGTGCCCATTTTGTTAAAAAACAACAGGCAGTGTGCTAAAGCTGTCTTAGTCACAGCCCTCTAAACAAATATGGCGTCATGCCGGCTGTCTGATGACTGGTATTACTATACATAGTCTAAGAATATAGAAGTGGGTACCAGACTGATTTGTGCCAATGATTCCAGGGGCAATAGAAACTTGTAGGATTCTCCTGGGGATTATATTAAATAGGAACCTTACTCACATGACAGGTTGTAAAAACTTGAACTGGCTTCATGCCATTGACTGGGTAACTCTGCAGTAAATCCTCCTAAGGTATCTCATCTTCTCTAAAATTTTGTTTTAGCCTAGATGAAAACATATCAGTAAATGCCTACTCAGCATTCTCTCTCCTTTGGCATGTCTAAATTTGTACACACAGCTATCTGATCAAGACATGAGAGTTTCATATTTACAATAAAACATCTAATTGTCAACAGTACAAAGTAAATGAATATGCCATAGAAAATCAGAGATTGAGGAGAAGGCTCAATTGGTAAAGTACTTGCCATGTAATCTTGAGGGCTTAAGTTTGATTCCCGAACCCACAAATGAAAAGCTGGGTGCAATGGCATGTACCTGTAATTCCAATACTGGAGAAGTGGAGACAGAATGGTCCCTGGGACTTGATGGCCAGCCTGTCTAGCCTGATTCGTGAGTTGTAGGTTCAGGGACAGACTCTGTCTCAAAAAATAAGGGGAGAGCAATTGAAGAAGATAGCTGACATCTCCCTCTGGCTTCTACACATGTACTTCCACCCCCAACATACACACACACACACACACACACACACACACACACACACACACACACACACACACACACACACACACGGTGTGGGGGGAATTAAAATTTTAAGTAAACATGTATACTATATGCCCAAGTGGCTCTGAGATCAAATGCGCTGGCTTTGATTTCCTAGGACTGCACACATTGCCAGTTCATATAGGTCTATATTGGCCACTTTCTGCTCAGGTGTTCCTGACTCAGCATAGCTGAACAGGTTGGAGCATTCTTTCCCTTAGGTGAGCATCTAGTAGACTGTCTCTGAAGACAAGAAACTCCTTTCAAAGGTTGATACTGTCTTTTTCATTTCCCCTTCATGTGCTTTTGAGCTCTGTCATACATACATACTAAATGCCACATTGGAAACTAAAAATAAGAAAAGAAAATTCTGTACTCTTAGTGTGTTCAGATGGGCCCTCTTCAGTGCCCTTCTTACTGATTCTCTTCCCTCTGCATCAGTCATCCTCTTAGATCTGTCTGTGGGACACCGAGGGATGATCTTCTGAAACAGTTCTCAGGAATTTAAGATGATCATTAAGGGAAAATAATAGGAAAATGCCTTTTTAATAAGACAGTATAGGTTATGTTTGGTTTTATTTTATACTTAGCTGTTTTTTTTTTTTTTTTTTTTTCCTGTCTGTGCTCTAGGGGAAGGTGTGGCTGATTGACTTTAATCCATTTGGGGAAGTCACAGACTCACTGTTGTTTAGTTGGGAAGACCTGACATCTGAGAACAACCTAAGAGGTGACCTCAGTGAAGAGGATGCTCAGGAGCAGGTAAGTAAGACCAGCCTTTTCAGCCCTTTCATCACTCTGTTGATATCGTAGTCAGAACCTGGACCTCTGGGAAAGAGTTCAGTAGTCACAGCTTTGCTAGCTGTTACTTCCTATCAGACTGTTCAGTGAGTTGTCCATGTGGCTCATTCCTTTACCTAGAAAGCAGAGTTTTTCTCCTTATTCTAGCTCTTTTCTTAGCTCTGCCTGTCATGCTCACCCAGAAGAACCTTGACCCCCAGTCAGTTCATACTACAGCTTCTCTCGTCCTGCTCCCTGCTGAGCGTTCACAGAGACCAGTAGCTACATGTCTGCCTAGACCAGAGTCTCTTCACTTTCGTGGGGAGAGTCCCTGGTCAGCTTTCATCTCAGTTTTCTCCAGGGTGGTCCCACTTCTCCAGGCTCCTCACCTCTTCCAGGCATTACTCCTTATCTTCCTCTCAGCAGATCCTGTTAGCCCCTCTACAGGAAGGAGAAACTACTCAGCTCAGTTGCCAGCCTTAAGCCTTGAGCTCATTCTTGCTTGCCTTAAGTCTTAAGCTCACCCTTGCCCACCCTCCTAAGCCTTAAACTCGCTGCTGCCTTAGCATGTTGTGTTTTTCACTCTCTTCTTGTCTACTCCTCTCCATTAGGGTTCAGCCAAGTTCATATAGCTCCCATCCTAATTTTTTCCTTTAACCACATTTATTTACACAGCTACACTCTTCCTTTCTTCCATCTTCAGTGCTAACCTTTCTTTTTCTACCCTGAAGCATACTTGCCTGAGGAGCCATAGGCAAAGTTTGTTAAGAGAAACTTTCCTTGAGTGGAGCCTTTCTGCCCGCCTGGTTCTAGATCCGCAATAGTCCCAAATAAACACACAAGAGGCTATATTAATTATGAAGCTGTTGGCCTTGTTTGTCTCTTACTGGCTAGCTCTGCTTTAAGTAATTACCCCATAATTGTTAATCTAAGTATGTCTCTTACCGGAGAATAGTTCCGGGCTTCCTACCCATGCGGTTACATCTCGAACTCTCTTGTGTTTCTCCTTCCCAGAATCCTCCTGGACTCCTAGCCCCACCTATCTAGATTCCTATAGGCTCAACAGTACTTTATTGACAAATAACAGGACTTCCCCCAACAACAAAGTAAATGGTTGATGGGAGAGGACTCATCGTATTCAATGGTAGCTGCAGTTACTTTACTCAATTAAGTAGCCTCCCACCCATGCTCATGCAGGCAACCCTAATTAAATCCAGTTACGGAACTGCTGCAAGAGTATAGGAGCTGTGTCTCATCATGGCCCACTTCCCTAGTCTCTTGCTGTCTGTCCTTTCTTTGTCACCCTACATCCTCAGTCCTCTGCCAACCAGCTTCTGTACTACCACGCTGTAGGCCTTGCCCTTGGCAAGGGCCCTGAGTGACTTTTGACCTCTGATGAGAGATACACCACCCTTCTCTTCCTGATGTGCTCAGCAGGTGCCCTCTTAGTCTTACACCATTTCTCCCTTTGAGAGACTCATGCTTTCTTCCTGCTTTTCTGGCCTCTTCTCTGCCTTTACGAGGAGCATGTTTTATTTCACTCCTCCTTCCATTCCTGTCATCATTCTGTCCTGGGCCCTCTCTGGCCCTCCCTTTGCACCTGATTCAGATCAATATTCAGCCTCATGTGGTCCTTGCCAAAACCATTTCAAGTGCCTGTTGGGGTACTGTACCCTCACTAGACTCGGGTTTCCAAAGGATGGTGTCTCTCCAATCCTTGGTACATCTGTGGGGCCTGCACAGTGCCAGACAGTGTTCATGTCCGTCATATCAACCAGTGAAGGAATGTAGTTGCTATTGGAAAGAAAACATGTTACTTAGTTAAGTAAGAGAGACATAGTTGTTGGCAGAAGTGGTTTTGCAGGATTATTCTCCATACCATGCTTTATTTACTTCTAAATATTAGAGGTTGGGACTTGACAGGATGTGGTTCCCGGCTTCTTCCCCGGCATTTGCCATGGTTCTCCTTGGTCATAGAGACCCAGGCTTCCCTCTACCCCAGAAATCTAAGAAGCCTGAGAAGCCCAGTGTTGCCTGAAGTCTTCAATCTAGTTGTCTCCACTGCCTCCAAAGCCTGCTCTGCTCCTGTTCAGCTGTCAGCCCAGATGGCCCTTAGCAAGGCCACCTCTCTAAGAGAGTCTCCAGCCCATCCCTCTATAGTGGTCATCACTGTCTTCTTAGCACACCTTCACTGTCTGACATAGTCTGGTCATTTCTTTGTTCACCTGCTGACCATCTGTCTCCTGGTCCTCCGCTCTGTCTCCCAATCCCAGAACAAAGCCTGCACAGAGCAGATGACTCTTAGCAGGCATTTGAGTTATCTGTGTAAGGTGTGGCCTGCTTTACATGGCTTCCTGGTCCCAAATTGTTTAAGTTCCTGTCTTGTCTGTCTCTACTGGACACCAACCATCCTCACCTAGATAGCCATCACTTGGGAAGTCCAAAGCCAGGGCCTTCTGTCTCTGGAGTCCTTTTTGGCACAAAGCAACATGTAAACATTCTACTCAAGACTTGGCCAAGTACATTAAAGAATGAGTTAGAAAGTTAGTGACCTGTGAACTTGCAGATGGTGAGATAGCAGATGATCTGAGAGGCGTATAAAAAGATTATGGATTTCAGAATACACATTTGCCCTCACTATAAAGGTCAAGGTACTGCCCCAAGGGCAAAGTACTTGCCGGACCATGCCTCCCAACTGCACACCTGTAGAAAGTGATGATAATGTAGACTTCTGGCCTCTGAGATTGCTGGGGCCCCGAGGGAACTAACCTGGGCCCTGTCCTGCTCAGAAGCACCTGCCCCACACACGCTGTCGTACACAGGCAGCTCTTAGAGACCTACCCTGCTCTAAACGGAACGCTGCTTTGAAAGGCTTTCTATTCTCTTTTCAGTGACCATGTGGGATTATTTTAAATTCTTGGTGCCTTTTACTTTAGGGTCTTGTTTTCTTCCTTCTCTAGTACAGAAGAAAACACTGGCATTGAAATTGTGCTAGTGTTGTTTTTAAGTTTGGAAAATAGACCATTGTAGTGAGATATCCACCCCGCCTGCACCTGTAATGCTGCCTATACGGGGTGGATATCTCACTACAGTCCTTAAAAACAAAAAGACAGACTTGGCTGTTTTCTTTTTGTAAAGGATTCTCCAGCTTTCCGCTGCACAAACAGTGAGGTCACAGTGCAGCCCAGCCCCTATCTGAGCTATCGACTGCCCAAGGACTTCGTGGACCTCTCCACCGGGGAAGACGTTCACAAGCTCATAGATTTTCTTAAGCTGGTAGAGTATATGGAAGTTTATGTGCTCGCCATCCTTTCAGATTGGGTTCAAGTGTGCTTTGTGGCACTTGCTTTCAGTCCTGGACCACCTGGACTTCTATAGCTGGTTATGGGTTAAGGAACCACAGTGAAATAGAATTAGGCCACTTTGTAAGTAAATAGGAACTACAAGCTGAAGGGATAATTTGTCAGTCAGGATGGCAGAAGATACTCTTATGACATACTCATTTTGAAAAATTTACATAATAGCTTTGAAGTATGTATGTTGTCATGGGGCTTGAAGATCAAGTCTCTGCTACTACACAGTGATTATGAATGTGTATGTTTCCATGTGTGCTTCTTTGTGAGAATGTGTTTACCTATGTAAGAAAGAGAAAAAAGTATTCAGATGCCTGAGGGTTGTCACCCAGGAGCCATATAATAAGCCAACTTATCAAATTAGTTAAAGCATGTTTTTACCATAATTTCTAGCTACATCTTTTGTGAAGACCTCCAGAAAATTACACTTTCTGACAGAAACAGTGACATTGGCTGGGCAGACGTCCCAGTTAGAATATGTTTCTTCAACATATTCTTGGTTTCCTTTTACAGAAAAGAAATCAGCAAGAGGATGACTGAGTGCTGCTCTGAGAATAAGTAGAAGAGAGAACACAGCTACTCCAGGAGGCTGTGTATAGAACATAACTTCCCGGTGATCCAAACTAGGTAGAGGTGGGGTGTGCAGTATGCAAAATCATCAGTTTTTATATCCATGTATATTCACTTCGGAAAAGATGGAGGAACTTTGGTACTTGTAAAAAATAAGTAAACAAATAGATCTTAAACATAAGGAAGCATACTGTTCTGATAATAAAATAACTTTCTATGAAATACTTGCTCTCTGGCTCCATATTTAGATTTATCTGTGTTTCTTTCGTTTCCATTTTTATACCTGTCAGGTAGGTGGTCAGAATTATTCTTTACAGAAATAGTACGAGGTCGTGAGAGGGGAAGAAGAGAGCTTAAATGACGTGGGAAGGGAGAGGGTGGTAGATGTTGTGTAAAGGGAAAGCAGAAATGAGTACCGAGGGAAAGAAAGGGATCGGGGTGAGAAGGGGAGGGCCCTGGGCAAGTGAAAGACTGAGAACAACATATAATGGTACATATGTATGGTGTGTGTCTTAAGAAGTAAAGGAATATGGAGGATGAGATAGTGGGTAAAGGCACATAAGCCTGCCGATCTGAGTTTGATCCCCGGAAGCCATAGTGGAAGGAGAGAATTGACTCCCACGAGTAGCCTCTGATGTTCATGCACTCACACACCATGAACGTGCACATGTACACACGTACATGCACATACACATACATTCATACACACATACATACAGTAAGCAGATTTTGAAATAAAAATGAAGAAGTAAAGATTATTCTTTATTTTCCCATATAAAATAGTATCTTATATTACAATAGGAAATATTTTTCTTGACTTGAAATTTCTAATCTTCCTTTGAGTTTAACTTCAGTTTGGGCAGAGTTACAAGGACAAATGAGAGATTTCTCACTATCAACTGTGACATCTTTCATTTATGATAATTATCCTAACATAAACTAGTGAAATTATCATAGACATCATTGTAATTTGGCTTTAAAAAATACATTGGACTTTTGAGGGTAATAGAGCCACTCTATTAAAAATCCATCATTTTAGTCATTATTCTGTTTTGACTTAAAGGAGCCCTCATTGCTTTTGACACACTGCCCAGGTGACTGGAAGGAAACATTATAATTTCCAGCTGTCTGTCCCATGTACTACCAACCAATATTATGCTGGGTACAATAGCCACAACTCAGAGAGGTTACCACATTTGTTGAGGAAAGAGATGAACAGAACCAGGTTATCCCAGAGTAGATGTTGGGAATTCATTCTGAAGTGGGATGTGCCATTGAATTAAGCAAGGGAGAGGCATAATCTGACTTATGTTTCTGAGTTGTTTTTCTGATTCCTATCTGGAAAGCAGGGTGGTGGATTAGGAGGAGGCTGTCTCCCAGACATCTTGGCTTTCACTCTGTGCTGACAGTTAAGATAAATAAGAGGACAAGATGGCCAGTAAGTTGATAGGTAGGATGAAAGACTACAAGGTACAAAGATTCGGACATAGCTTGCCCCCACAAAAGCTCACGTTGGAATTTGGTTTCAGTTGTAGCAGTGGTGAAGGGTAGGGCCTTTGGGGGGGATTCATGTCCCATTTCTCACGAGAATGGATCAGTTCCTGCTCTCCAGGTCACCTCTCTTGCCCCCCTCCCCTCTCCATGCTCCTTCTTGTCCCATTGCTATTGCCATGTTATGATGGAGCATGAGGACCTTGTCAGATGTGGCTTTCTGATCCTGAACTTCCCAGTCTTCCAAACTATAATCCAAACAAATCCCTTAGGAATTCAGTTATAGCAATGGAAGTGTGCTAACCGTGTATGGAAAGGGAGAATGGAACTGTACTAACGGGCTCAATTGAAAAGGAGGAGTCAGGACTAGTATGGAACTTTCTGATTTAGATGAGTGGGTAGAGGATGCTCTCTTTAAGTTGTCTGGATCTTAAATGATCTCCAAATTACATAACAGTAAACCATGTGAGATGGTAGAACCTTTAGATAGAAGTTATATCATTTGGGATATAAAGAGAATGTTGGGACATTAGTCCCTCCCGGCACTGTCCCCTTCATCTGGCCAGCCACCCCCACCCCCTTAACAGTAACCTAGTCTGATCTCAAGTTCTGAGCCTCCTGCTCCTAAGTTAGGCTACAGGCATGTGCTGCTTTTACTAGGTATTCCTTTCTTTCATTGTGTCTCATAAGCTGCTGTATAACTTCCTGAGGAGACATGAACAAATGGCTACTCACCACAGATAGGGAGGGAACAAGCAATAGGGTTAATTTGTTTTGCTTTGTTTTGTTTTTGAGACAAGGTCTCTATTATGTAGCTCTGGCTGTCCTGGACCTCACTTTGTAAACCAGGCTGGTCTCAATCTCACAAAGATCCACCTGCCTTTGCCTTTTGAGTGCTGGGATTAAAGGCACATGCTACCACTCCTAGCCTTTATTAGGGTTACATACAGAAGCATACACAACTCAAGGCAAATGCATCATTGAAATCCCACCCTAACCTGGGTGTTGACTCACAAAAGCTCTTTGAGTGACTTGCAGCAGCTCAACAGGTCAGAGTCCTTTCTCACCCCATGCGTATATAGTCTAGTGGAAGGAGAAACCTTGTAAACCCTAAGTTTCAGGAACTTCCTGAGACTTACCAATTATTTTATTTCCTAGTCTTAATAACCCTCCCTGCAGAATGGAAATGCTTCAGTTCAGAGGTTAATGCTGTATCACACAAGGTAGATGGCGATCCTCCACCATGTACTTTGGCAGAGATGGGCCACAGACCCAAAATACAGGGTCCAGCAGTCATGGACTGACACTTCTTAAACTCTGAGCCAAAATAAACCTTTCTCCTTTTGTAAAGGTTTTGTGACTGTCGAAGGTTCAATAGACAATTTACAGAATTATTTTCTATACAAAGTTGTGAATCTTTGTGATTGGTTATCTTCTATCAAGCAACTGTGAGAGCACTCCCTTCAAACCTTCTGGCTTTTTTCTTCATTGTCATAGTTAGAATGGTCACAGATGACTCACCTTTGGTTCTGACAACTTCACTATAATCTTATGAAATTATTTGATGACCTAAAGGGATTATTTAGTGTGAATTTAGACTGCTCATGCTGTTTTTCAAATATATCAAGTATAAATCTCTCTTCAAACAAAAGAAATGATGGGTATTTAGTGATATAATTTTTCTTCCTGTCTTGTTTTGTGTGTATGTGTGGTGTGTTTGTGTGTGGGGGGGGTATAATCACCCCTCTGTGTGCACAAGGAAGCAAGAGGAAGGTGTTGTCTTAATTATGGTTTCTATTGCTGTGAAGAGACACCATGACCATAGCAACTGTTATAAGGGAAAACATTTAATTGGGGCTGGCTTACAGTTCAGAGGTTAGTCCATCGTCACCATGTATGTGGGAAGCATGGTGGCACACAGGCAAACATGGTGCTGAAGAAGTAGCTAAGAGTTCTACATCCAGATCCACAGGCAGCAGTAAGAGAGAGATACTGGACCTTACTTGGGCTTCTGACACCTCAAAGCCCACCCCCAGTGACACACTTCCTTTAACAAGGCTACACCTAATCTCTCTCGAGTAGTGTCACTCCCTATGGGGACCATTTCATTCAAACCGCTACAGGTCTCAAATGTCTTCCTCTATCATTCTTCACTTTTTGTTTTCTTTGGACAGAATCTTCTCATAGTTCCAGGCATGCTGGCTGGCCAGCAAGCTCCCAGCATTAACCTGTCTTGCTCCCCAATGCTGAGATTACAGGTACTCATGGCCATGCCTGGCCTTTATGTGAGTGTTGGAGATTTTAACTTGGGTCCTCTTTTTTTCATAGCAAGAGCTCTTACCCACTGAGTCATCTCCTCAGTTCCCATTTTATGATTTTCTTGAGCAGCCTCCCTGTCTAGCCCAGCTGGCCTTAAACTGTTGGTCCCCACCCACCCCCTGCCTCAGCCTCTGAGCACTAGGATCACTGGTGTGCACCCCCAAGCTGGCTCTATGGAACCACATTGAAATTCTCTAACTTACCATCATTTTATTTAGTTCAGTCTCAATATGAACTGAAGATGACGTATCTTCTGCATCAATGATTGCCTTACCTATTTGAGATTATTCTTAATGTGTAGCATTCTTAGGTGCTATTATGAACTTTTAATCAAGTAAAGACTTAAACTCCTGATTGCAAGTGGCTTGTACCATACTCCTTTCTATAAATAAATAGATAAATAAATAAAATGCCAGCAGCAGTTTTTGAACAAGGTAAGCAATAAGAAGACCAACTTTCCATTCATAAAGTATGCAGATTCACTGGGAAAAGATGAGTATAAATGACATAACCTCAACATAAGCAACTATTATTCTATTTTGAGAGGAAATGCATCTTTGAGAATCTAATAAGAACACAGACTTTGCTCAGAATAATTTTGCACTCAGTTTCTTGGGATCATTATTTGAGAACCCATTGTTTAAGTCAAATCAAGTAACAGCCTTCAGGCAGGGAAGGGGCCCTTTCACAATATATACTATACTGCAAGAAAGGAAATTCCCAGCTTTTCTAGTGACTGCAATTTCTAACCATAATGCTGATATAATTAATTCCTTTACAGTATATGTCCTTCAGCATAATTTTCCAGCTTTCATAATTATGTATTGGAATTGAACCACAAAGGCCAACTAGGGTGAGATAAACATCCATAACGCATGCATGTGTATATAAAATGTTCCTGTTATGTGTGTGTACTTGTAATTAGAGATTGACCCTGTCTTTGATAGGGCTGCCTGAGCAATGGAATTCTGTGGGCAGGCAGGAAGGGAAATGGTGTTCTGGAAACTCACAGTCATTGGCTTTACCTATTGTCTAGGTAGGATAGCCTCTCCTACAGAAAAATCACAGATTTTCTTTCAGAGCCCTCTAGTGGAATGGGTCAGACCCAGCAAGATACCCTCTCCCTACCGGTAGTGGTTTTAAGTACGTCTGAAAAGGTCCCTTCATAGCGAGATCTGGGCATGTTTGCTTGGATAACTGATATAGTGGTTTGAATGACAATGGCCCCCGCAGGGCTCAGTCCTCAGTTGGTGAAGTGTTTGAGAAGGATTATAAGGACTAGGAGGTGTGGCATTTTTGGAGTAGGTGTGGCCTTGTTGACAGAAGTGTGTCACTGGAGGTGGGCTTTGAGGTTTCAAAAGCCCATATTAGACACAGTGTCTCTCTTTCTGCCTGATGGCTGTGGGACAGAATGTAAAGCCCTCGGCTACTTTTTCAGCACTACACCACCATGCCTGCCTGCTGCCATGCTTACCAAGGGATGATGGACGAACCCTCTAAAATTGTTAGTAAGCCTCCAATTAAATGCTTTCTTTTATGAGAGTGTTGTGGTAGTTTGATGTAATTGGTCTCATAATCTTATAGGGAGTGGCACTATTAGGAGGTGTGACTTTGTTAAAATGGGCATTGTCTTGTTAGAGGAAGTGTGTCACTATGGTGTGGGCTTTGAGGTTTCCTATGCTCAGGATACAACTCAGTGTCACAGTCAACTTCCTGTTGCCTGCGAATGTCAGACTCTCAACTACTTCTCCAGAACCATGTCTGCCTGCATGCCATCATGCTCCCCACCATGATGATGGTCTGAACCCCCAAAACTGTAAGTAAACTACCCCAGTTAAATGCTTTCTTTATAAGAGTTGCTGTGCTTGTGGTGTCTCTTCACAGCAATAAAAACCCTAACAAAGACAGAAGTTGGTACCAGGGATAGGCCAGACCCATGTTTTTGTTTTGAGGAATTTAGACTTTGGGTTAGGAAAACAGTGGAATGCTTTAAGCGCTGTTTAATGGGCCATACTGGTAGGAACATGGAAGACAGAGGAAGAGACTCTTGTGGGAAATGGTAAAATTGAAGCCTGGATTGCCTTGGAGAACCGAAGACGTTAGAGATGCCAGCATTGTGGGATACCCACTGAGGAGAGCTGATAACGGATTGGAACCAGCCCAAGAGAAAGAAGTGTGTTGCAATCAATAAAGATGAAAGGAGTTGGAGATGCAGAGCTTGGAGTTTGCCTCGTTGGTTTTCAGTCTTGCTTTGATCCAGTATTTCCTCGTTATGCTCTCTTCCCTGTGTTTTGGAACAGTAATGTATATCCTGTACCATTAAATGCTGGAAGCACGTGATCTGCTTTTTGATTTTCATTTTACAGGTGATTACAGTTAAGAGGTTTCACAAATCTCAGAAGAGACTTTGAATTTTGGATTTTAAAAGATTGTTGAGACTGTGATAGACTATGGGGACTTTTGAAGTTGGACTAGATGCATTTTGCATTATAATATTGTTGCAAACTTTTGGGGGCCAGGTAGCGGAATGTTGTAGTTTAAATGTAATTGATCCCCATAATCTCATAGGGAATGACACTATTAGGAGGCGTGGTTTTGTTGGAGTGGGCATGGCTTTGTTGGAGGAAATGTGTCACTGTGGGGTGGACTTTGAGGTTTCCTAAGCTCAGGGTACCACCCAGTGTCAAGTTGACTTCCTGTTGCCAGCAAGATGTAGGACTGTAGGCCATTTCTCCAGCACCATGCCGTGATGATAAATGGGCTGAACCTCTGAAACTGTAGGTGAGCCACTCCAATTAAATGTTTTCTTTGTAAGAGTTGTGTGGTCATGGTGTCTTTTCACAATAACAGAAACCCTAACTAAGGTAAGTGTCCTTGGTCATGGTGTCTTTTCACAGAAACCCTAACTAAGGTAAGTGTCTTTGGCCATGGTGTCTCTTTACAGCAAAAGAGTACTAGCTGGACAACTGGGATGATAGGCACCCGGCACACACATCAAAGCCTTCACCCAGAAGGTATGTCCTTGCAGAGGATAGCTCTGGTATCAGAACATAGCTGTTCTTTGAAAAGTATGGTGGTACCAAGGTAACCAGTTAGTTTATTTTGTTCTGTTTTGTTTTTAGGAGAAAATCACAGGGTAAATGGTTTTTTGTTGTGCAGTGTTGGGATTGGAATACCAGGATTTGCACATTCCAAATAAGCACTCTACACAGAGCTGTACCCTCAGTATTTATTGGGTTTTGATACAGGATCTTCCTGTGTAGGCCCAATGGCTTCAAACTCAATCTTCTCCCACCTGCCCCCCTAGTGCTGAGATTGCAGGCATGTGCCCTTACACAATGGCTCCACGATATGCCTCTTTGGAAGAGCAGGCATTTTTCTCAAATCTCAGTAGAAGGTCCATCAACCCAACTAATGAGCCACAGAGGAAATCTGCCTCACTGCTTTATTCAATACATTGTTTATTAACTAAGGGCACTGTTAGACAGCACCACAGCACATTTATTTCCTCAGTTCCAAAGTCTTCTCAAGTCTTGATGCCAGCTTCAAAAAGCCTGAGTTCATGGGTGTCTGATGAGGGCCTTGATAATTCAGAGACACAAGTTCCAGTCAAGCTCTACAGCTCAAGGTCCTCAGTAACCCTTGGATAGTAATTATTTCTACCCATTTGTTCTAGAACATACTATAGAATGTCATCATATCCTAGGACTGTTTAACTTTCATCTTCCCAGCATATCCCCTTCCCCTGCCCATTCTCCAGCAATAACAGCAGTATTTCAGTGTGAGATATACAGTTAGTGGTGACCACTGCTTAGTCACATTTAAAATCCACAGATGTACTGAATACCTTCTTTACAATTAAAGTTGCAGAATAATGAGCTCCCCAGAGGAAGTTCTGATTTGGTTTTGTCTGTTTGGTCTTTGAGATGAAATTTGGAATTTGCTGTGTTATATATTACTAGCACAGCCACATCTGATGGGGATGACAAGAGTCACGAAGCCAGCACATCTAGTTGACAAAGATCCTGCAAAGCTGAGCCACATGATGGCTGCTGCTTTCTTTTGGTCTCGATCTCCACGTTGCATTGGGGGGGGCTTTTAATATTTGTACATCTTAGATGCATTGGATTGATGGGAAATTTCTCAAGGATCATTTATGACTTCTCCTGGAAGTACTGCTTCTAAGCTTCCCCAGGAAAGTCCTGAGCATACTGCCCCTTCTGCTTTTAGGTGGATATCCTTATATACTTGAAGGTCTTCCTTATACCTTGGAGGTTGTGACATACATAAAACAGCCATAGATCTTTTAATGAGGTCTGAGATATTCATAAAACATCTGCCCCTGGTCTTACTCAGGAAAAAGACAATTAAAACAAAGTAAACTGGATCAGGCTGCAAGAGTCTCACCACCACCATGGGCTGGCTCACTCTTTCCCTGGCCAACCCCTTGCCTCCTTTCTAGGTCCTGACCAATCACCAGGACAGGCCCCTGGCATATTACTCTCATACATTTACACTTACTCAAGTAAACTCAAAAGCCAGATGGCTTGCTTGCCATCTGAGTGCATGATCTTGGGCTAAAGTATTTGGCTTCTTGGCCTACTGTCTCTTAATCTATAAAACAGCCATTACAGTAGCATCTCCTTAGAAGATGTTAGAATTCAGTGAGGGGCAGTGGCATCAGAATAAATGTTCAGTGAACAAAAGCTTACAGTGCTCTGTCATTATAGGAGTGTGACTCAGTGGCTGTCCACCTTTAGTAATAAATATAATGTGACATCCCAATAACACTTCAGTTCCCTATTTCTTTTGTGTTTGGGGTGAGGATGGTAATTTATAGAGAGTCATCTACAGTCATCTTACCCATCCTACCTGCATCCCCGCTTTTGACCTATAATGGCATTGACTGTAATGGAAACAAGACTCACTCGCTTCTGAAGACTCGGTGCATGCTCTCCAGTGTGGCTGAGCTTGACTAGGCAAGGAGGGGGTATGGAAGCAAGCACTTTGTTCAAACATCTGAAACATTAGGAATGTCAAAGTACAGTTATATTTAAAGGAATAGATTTAGAACTGGAAATCAGGGCATCCACTTAGAAGATACAAGAAGTGACATGACACAATAATTTTCAGAACTTCTAGCACAAGGAAAACCAAATGATTTATGTATATTATCTAATTCTTAAACCTATCATCATGTGAATTCATCAATAATCTTCCCCATTTTGTATCTGAAACTCAGATAATTAAGCTTCAGAGTTTAGATTCAAACTCAGGCCCATCCATGTTCAAAACCCACACTCTCCTTTACATCATCACTTTAAAAAACCACAAGGGAAGCCTAGTCAGCTTCCTGAAAATATTCTAGTGAGGGTTCTTTCTTTTTTTGTTTTGAATTCTTCCTTTTATTTCTGATTTTTTCCTCTTTAACTACTTTTATCTTCAATTGACATACAAAGTTTCTTAGTTACTGTTCTATTTCTATGAAAAGACACTATGACCAGGGTCACTTATAAAAGAAATTGCTTAAATAGGGACTTGCTTACATTTTCAGAAGGTTAATCCACGGTTGTCATGGCAGGAAGCAGACAGGTATGGTGCTGGAGGAGTAGCTAAGGGCTACTCCTTCCACAAAAACACTTGCTCATCCATGTGTTCTATTCCACATTTCCCACTTCCCCCAAATCTTTTTCTTCCTTTTCATGATCCCCTCTCTAGTTTCATGACCTGTAATGTGAATACGTATATAAAAATTAGAAGCTGGACTTATGTATGAAAGAGGACATGGACTTATGTATGAAAGAGGACATGAATTATTTATCTTCCTGAACTTGGCTACACAACTTAACATATTTTCCTGCAAATTTTATGATTTAATTTTTCCTCATTGTGCATATGTGCCATAATGCCATCTGTTGATAGGTATCCAGTTTGATATCGTTTCCTGGCTATTGTGACTAGACCAGCATCAAACATGCATGAGCAAGTGTCTCTGTGGAAGGATGTAGTGCCCTTTGAGTACATGTCCAGCAGTGGTGCAACTGGGTTTTAGAGAAGTTTAGATTAGATTTTGTATAACTGCGTCTAAAACTTATAACAGTTTTAGATTTTTGAGAAATATTAGTACAGGTTGTTCCTGTTTTCATGAACGGGAACCCCAAAAGCAGAGCGATGAGTGCTGGTGCTCAGCTGGCTTTCTCCTTTCTCTCGTTTATGCACCCTAGTCCACGAAGTGATGCTACCTTCTTTCAGAGTGTTCATCCCTCCTCATTACTTCTTTTGTACTTGCCCGGAAGGGTATCTCTCCATTGATTTCAAATTCAGTTAAGGCAGCAATGAAAATTAACCATTATAAGTCTACTCCTTGTCAGGTTAACGTCTAAGCACATCACTTTTAACTGCAGCGTTTCTCTCTTGTTCCTCAAGGCTCATAATCATCCTATTATGTAATTTAGTTCAACTGTAAGAGTCCCCAAGATGCAAATGGTGCTAACACTGTCCAAAAGCCCAAGGTTCAAAGTGTCTTTTGAGACTCAAGATGAAACTCAACTATGGAACAGAGTAAACTTTTCCATTCCAAAAGGATGGAATGGGAGGATAGAAAGGAAAGACTGGATCAAAGAAAGACAAATCCAACAGGAAAAACACCAGGGTCCAGCATCTGGAGCAGCTGGTGGCATCATCTGGGCTCCTATAGGTTAGGGTTTCCTACTCTTCTAGTTCTGCTACCTACAGCACACACAGCATTTTTCTTACTCTAGCTCACTTTGTGCCTGTAGCTTTCCTCAGCAAACATCAGACAGTCCTGGCATACTCCAACATATTAGAATCTCTGTTACAATGTAGACTTGACCTGTACAGCTTTACACTGTGACTTTCCAGGACATCCCTGCGTGGAATCCAACTCTGTTGCACATTACCTGGGCCCAGTGGCTTTGGTATAAGCTTGCATTATTCCATGAGGCATCTGGAATGGCCCAGACAGAACCAGGCCAGCAGACTGAACTGAGCCTTAGTGATGGTGGTGGCTCTGGCGGTGGCGGTGGCAGTGGCGGTGGCGTGGCAAGAGCGGGAAAGAAGATGTGGCAGGAACTGAGCCAGCCAGGAGCCAAGAGAGCAAGAGACCACATGTCCAAAATGGCTGAGGTTCTATAGGAATCAGAGAAGCTTCAGGGAAGGAAAGGGAAGTCCCACCCTAGCTCTTCTCTCTTTGCAAGCACAGTCAAACATGCCCAGAGGTACATTTCCTAGACGATCCAATTCAGTCAAATTGACAGTGAAGAGAAACCTCCACAAGTGCCCTACTGAGCCTCCTAAGTTTCACTTGCTTGCTGTGTCCGATGTGCCTCCCTTCTCTCCAGGAAGGATTGTTATTTGGAACAGCTACTCACAGGTGGGATGGATGAGCAGTAGTGGCGACTGGGAGAAGGGGCTCTAGCCCTAACTTCATTCACATGTGCTGTGTGCTGTTCACGGGTGCCCAGCTGCTCCAATGTTCCGCCAGTGTTTCTCTGACCAGGTGCAGGCTCATCTTTGGTTTGGTGGGATGATTTATTAAGAGTAAGCCAAACCTTAATCTCAGTGTGCTCCCTTCAGCTCCATTGATGCAAAACATCAAACCCTAAAAGAGGCAAGGTATACTTCCCACCTCCCCAGCTGTCAGCCCCCATCCTCAAATAAGAAAGATGAAGGGGAGCAAAGAGCAAGAAAAAGTACCAGTGTCACATGTGCACATGGACACACACATGCGCTATTAATACTGGCTTCCTTGTCTATGCTATGCAATTCCTGAATCTGGAATAAGGAAGCATGTGTGCCAGACACACAGAGGAAGGAGCATCAAAGATGACAGGTGCTTTAGGGATGCTTGGGATTGACATGATCTCTCTGGAGACTTCTGTGCAGTCACCAAGAGGGATAAGTGGAAGCAGAGTCAGGCCAGAACCCAAAGTCTCTTCCCAGACTCACAGTAGTCAGGAGATAGATTGCAGGTCTTTCTGTTTTTCTTGTTTACTTGTTTTTTTCACCCCTCCCCACTCCTGCCACACTCCCAACCCCATCTATCCTCATAAGAAGTGATCTTGTCCAGCCACAGTGTATCAGCAGGATCCATTGCTTCGGTCTGAAGCTATGGATAAGAATGTGCCCAGCAGAATGTATTTATTCTTATCTAAGAAGAGCTGGCAGTCAATTATTTAATGTCTACAAATTGCTTTGAAGATGAAAAACGGTGCATACACATCAACCAACATTATTGCTTTTAAGGGTGTTTGTTTTCTCCAGGGTAAAAGGCATATATCTCTGTCCAATGAGAACCCAAACTTCTTAGGCAGAATTTATCTCTAGCTCACCTACAAGAAAAGTGTGTCTTAGGCATAATTTATTTCCAATTCACATACAAGAAAAGTGTGGCCTCCTGTGCATGTATTGGTAATGATAAAAGCATTAGCATCCTTAGGTTTGTGTTATGTGTTGTTGATTTGTTTGCTCTCTCTCTCTCTCTCTCTCTCTCTCTCTGTGTGTGTGTGTGTGTGTGTGTGCTAAAAATGTGTTCTATCTCACTAAGATACATCTCTAGCTCTCATAATTATTCTTTTTTCTTTTTAAATTTAAATTAGAAACAAAGTTGCTTCACATGTCAATTCCAGGTCCCTCTCCGTTTCCCTTGCCTCCTCCCGTGCCCTCCCACCAACCCCCCCAATATCCCCTCATTTCCCCAGGGAGGGTGAGGCCCTCCATGGGGGTGTCCATAGTCTGTCATTTCATCCAGGGCAGGGCCTAGACCCTTCATAATTATTCTTTTAAATAATTATTTGTTCTTTATGTGCAATGAATCTTTTTCTGCATGAATGTCTACGTACCATATGCATGCCTCATGCCAGAGAAGGAACTTGTCAGATTTCTTGGAACTGAAGTTACAGACAGTTGTGAGCCACCAAGAGGGTGCTGGGAACCAAAGCCCAGATCCTGTGCAACAGGTGCTCTTAACCACTAAGGCATCTATTTAGTTCATTCCTTGGTTATTTTTAAATCTGGCCATTGGAAGCAAGAGGACACAGGAGAAAGAGATGCAGCATCATGTCTCAGGTACGCTTGAGGAGAAGCTGGCTCAGCAGGAACTTAGAACCTGGGAAGTCAGTCTCAGGTACACTTGAGGAGAAGCTGGCTCAGCAGGAACTTAGAACCTGGGAAGTCAGTGGGGTTCATGAAGAATGGCTGAGGACTCCTTCTCAGTACCGATGCTTGTTACTGAGCTACCTTTTCTGAAATTAAAGTGAGAATCTCTCGAGTTGTGTTCCTAAGAAGAAATAAAGATCCCAGAATGTGACGCATCATGACAGGAGACATGAACAGCTTCAACCAACAGGAAAACCCCTCTGATCTACCACAGTGGAAGGAATCTCAGAAGTCTGTGATATACCTTGGAGAATTCTCGGGAAATTGACACAGCAGGCCACAGAGAGAACAGGGATCAGAAAAACCTCATGGGGTGTGACTCCAGGACTCAGCCACTATAGATGCAGACATCTGCGCTGATGCTGTGGTGTCAAGATTCAGATTTGAGGATGAGGTGGGGCTGACTCTTCCTATGTGAGCCAATTAGCTATTGGCTTGAACAGTGTGGACTTTGGTTCACCAGAGATTCACAGTAAGAGGTAAATGGAGACAAACTTTGAGAAGATCCAGGGGCAGAAAAGAGGTTTCTTGTCATTCCTGAGATTTAATGTCTAAGTGTTGGCTTTGAAACCTTGTCAGAACAGGACACAGTACTTTGATGAATGGTGTCAATAAGACATAATGCCCTCAGATAGGGAACTTCCCTTAAAGGAAAACTGAGGAATCATTACCAGAAAATGGAGTGATCACAGATGCCAAAACATAGCGTATGTGAGCCAGGGGCATTGAGGATGCTTTGTGGAAGTCTTCCAGAGATGATCAACGCCCCCCTCTCCTTTTTCTCTTTTATTGAATAATTGAATATAGCCTCTCCCAACATAATATATGCTGATTATAGTTTCCTCTACTATTTCCAGTTCCCCTCCACCTTCCCTTTCATCTGGATCCACCTCCTTTCTGTCTCTCATTAGAAAAAACACTGCTTCTACAGGATAATAATAAAATCAAATATAATAAGATAAACAAAAAGAAATGCATTGGAATAGAACATAACAAATAGAAGGAAAAGAGCCCAAGAAAAGGCACACGAAACAGATATAGATGCAGAGACCCACTCATTCACACAGTCAGGAGACCCATAAAATCACCAAACTGAAAACTAACACATTCACAAAGGATGCTGCTTCTGCATCCTTTCCCCCTGAACCCTGAGAGAAGGAACTTGATAGAGACATCACATTTAGAGTTGAGTGTTCCAAGGCCTGTCTCTCTGCTTAAGGTCTGGCTGTGATCCTCTGCATTTGTTCCCATCTGCTGCAGGAGGAAGCTTCTCTGATGATGGCTGAGCAAGGCACAGATCTACAAGTATAACAGAATGTCATTAGGAGTCATTTTATTGCTACATTGTATTTTTTTAGAACAGTAGTATTTGCTTTTACCCTATGTCCCTGAGCTATCTCGTTTCAGGTCCTTGGTCATCTAAGCAGTGTTGGGTATGGTTCCATCTTATGGAGTACCCCTTAAGTCAAATCAGATGTTGGTTAGTTACTCCCACAAATTTTGTACCACCATAACACCAGCATTTCTTGCAGGCAGGACACCATTGTAGATCAAAGGGTTTGTGGCTGGGTTGGTGTTTGTGTTTCTCCTTTGCTAGCACACAGAGTTCCTTCCTGTACCAAAGACACAAGAACATAGGGGTGAAGGCTCTATGTAGGCACCAGCTAAATCTCCTCACATTCAATGAGTTGTGTATGTATTGTCTTTAGCAATCAGGCTTTTCTGTCAATTTGTGGAGAGCAACCTCTAGCCTTGGCAATAGCCTGGTTGTTTGAGGGTTTCCATGGGGCCCCTTTGATCAACAACTCAATTAGCTGTAACCCAGCCTCGGTGCTGAAAGCTTTATTTGGTGACGAGATCGCCAGTTGGGGCTGTTTCTCCCATTTTATTTGACAATTTCATTTGGATGGTCTTCATTTGTGTGTATATTTTACAAAGCTTCTAATGTATTAGGTTTTCATACCACCCCTCAAATGGACCTTCATTTTAACTGTCTCTCCCTGTATTCCTCCCATGTGCCCCTCTCCCCCCACCACTTCCCTAAGTTAATCCTTCTGCTCCAGCCCTTCCCACCAATCCAGAACTATCTATTCTATTTTCCTTTCCTATGGAGATCTATCTGTCATGCCCCCAGTCCCTTACTCTATATCTAGCCTCTGTGGGTCTACAGACTGTAACTTGTTTATCATTGACTGAACTAATATCCACATATACATCAATACATACCATTTTTGGCTTTCTGGGTCCGGGTTACCTCAGGAAGATTTTTTTTCGAGTTCCACCCATTTACCTGTGAATTTCATTATTTCATTTTTTAATAGCTGAGCAATATTCCATTGTGTAAATGTACCACATTATCTTTACCCATTCATCTGTTAAGTGACATCTAGGTTGTTTCCAGTTTCTGATCATTATGAATAGAGAAGCAATGAACATCTTGATCAAATATCTCTGTGGTAGGATGACAGAGTTGATTAGCAATCTTTATTAGATAGTCTGAATCTACCACGGAGAGGGCTCAGGAGTTCTCAAGGTTCCCTCCCCATTTTTCTTTGTTGTTTATTCCTAATTCCTATCTCATGCAGTTTCATAGCTGGATGTCTACTTTGCTGTTCCCACTTCCGGCACTTGTATCTTGCCAACCACAGTGATGAGCAGTTGTTCCATCCAAACCATCATGACTTTGAACAGGTAAGATGTTGGCTCTGCTGAGGAAGATAAAATCCCATGGAGCAAAGCTTGTGAGATGACCAGGTTCATGTTCTTACCTCCACACAAACAATTTGTTTCCTTAGCATATTTCTTGACCATCAGCCTTGAAACATTAGAATTATTTACAACTCAAGCTTTCCCTTAACACCTGTCTTAGTTAGGGGTTCTATTGCTATGAAGAGATACCATGACCATGGCAACTCAAAAACATTTAGTTGGGTGGCTTACAGTTTTAGAAGTTTAGTTCATTATCATCTTGGCAGGACATAGCAGTATGCAAGCAGGCATGGTACTGGAGAAGGAGCTGAGAGTTATACATCTTGATCCAAAGGCAGTAGGAAGTGCACTGAGTGTAACTTGAGCAGAGGAGACCCCAGAGCTTACCCCCACACCAACACACTTCCTTCAACAAGGCCACACCTACTCCAACAAACTCTCAATGAGTTTATGGGGGTCAACTCTATTCAAATTACCACAACATCCATATTCATTTACTTTTGTTTCTAGACAATATTTCTCTGTGTAGCTATGGCTATCCTGGAACTTGCTTTGAACTCACAGAGACCTGCCTGCCTCTGCCTCCATATACTGGGATTAAAGGTGTGCACCACCACTGCATAGCTTCAATATTTAAGCCCTGCCAATCTTCATTCATCGTGTTTTCTGTGCCCATTTCTGCATTTATATCCCAGCACCCCAATCTGTAAAGGTACTCATATCCTCACACTTACTAGTCTAGCAAGTAACTGGCAAGTGCTGCTAACCCTGTTTCAATTATCTCCTCATCTTTCCTCCATGACTCCAGAGTTCATCAGCCTTATCATAATTTCACTCTGGTCTACGCAAATCTACTGACCAACCCTCTAAAGCATCCTCAGCTCCAAGCAGTCAAATTGCTTGTCCTTCAAATGTGCCCTGATATGCTTGTTTGGAGATACTTGTTCTATGT
Organism: Mesocricetus auratus; assembly: GCF_017639785.1. Classification (NCBI taxonomy): domain Eukaryota; kingdom Metazoa; phylum Chordata; class Mammalia; order Rodentia; family Cricetidae; genus Mesocricetus; species Mesocricetus auratus. Next base: position 23,699,440 of record NW_024429196.1, on the reverse strand, counting down.
CTTCCTGATTTCCTAAAGTATCTTCCTTTATCTCATCCATCCTGAACACTAGTTGTGTATTATAGTCTCTTAGAGAGTTTTAAGTGTATATGTATCTCAATGGTAAAAGATCTCACTGGTCTAATTAAACTGAAATCTCTGAGGCCCACAAGCTTCAAACATCCCCAAATTATTCTAGGTATCACTAAGGGTTCAGAACTACTATTTAAATATTAAGCCTCATGAATTCATCTATAAATTTCTCCTGTACCCAATCAACACCCTCTGCCACAGCCACTGTGCCTTCAATTCTCTTCTTTCTTTAGACTGCTAGAGAACCACAGCCTACATTGTCCAAACTAGTTGCTAATTACTAACTTTGCTGCTGTGTTGGTTTGAGTAAGAATGGGCCCCATAGACTAAAAAAAGATTCTGCTGGCTTTAGACTTTTGATCTCTTTTCTCACCCAGGAAATGTTAGGGAACAGTGAAATTGTGGGTTGGAGTTCAGAAGGAGTTATGGAACCCCAAATTAGTTGATTTATCAACACAGTTTGCTACTTCTTCCCATCTGAGATTCGTTACCAGAATTTTTTGCTCCCTGGGGGTGGTGGTGCCAGTAGGTTCCCTTAAAGGCCTTCCCCTCCTCAGGAGCTGCTGGTTGACTCCCAGTCCTGTTGCTTTGATTTCCTTTTTCTCTACCCACATCCTAGTTCCATCTCTTACCTGCCCGATGGCATTGTGGCCTTCCTTGTTCCACTTTTCTAGTTAAGCCCAACAGCTGAAGTCAGATGCCCCCTGACCCGGAAGTTACTTGAGGGTAAGCACTCCCCCGGGGGTTTGATTTGGGGTTTCATAAAAGCTATACACCTCTAAATGCTTTAACTAAGTTTCTGATTTTGTGCTGGACTGCTTAGCAGAATGGGGCTGCATGCAGCAAGTGAACTACAGGTTAGACACGCTTATAGAAGCCTGGTCCCTGGAGGGCACTATTGGGAGGAGACAGAAAATTGAAGATGTGGGACCTAGTGGGACTCCTCAGAACATTGGATAAGTACTCTTGACAGGAGCTGGGAAATCCTAGCCTCCTCTTTCTCTCCCTCTTAAGTGCCAGTCATGAGGTGAGTTATTTAGCTCCACCACTCACTCCCACTACGATGCAGTGCCTTGCTACAAGTCCAAAGCTATGACACAGTTGACCATGGACTAGAACATCAAATCTGTGAGTCAGACCTTTTCTCCCTTTAACTTGGTGGTCTCAGTGTTGCTACAGTAACTGAATCCTGACTAACACATTGAATTTGGGAGTCTGTCTGCTGGGAGGCTAGGTGAGGTAACAAAACACCAAGAGTAGCCTAGTTCCCATGACACTCTGTCTACAAACACATTGGTGTCATAACCACACAAAATACAGAACTTACCACCACCTCTAACCAGTATGGTGTATTTTGTAAACATGAGCACTTGATAATCACTGTCTGACTGTGGAGCCTTAGACTGTGGAGCCATCCTGCTCTGGCGGGCACAGTCAATTATGAGATGTTTACATAAGTAAGTGGATTGTCTGCACCTGGTACTTACAAGATTCACTGGTTACTTCGTTCTGAAAATCAAAGTAAGTAGGAGCCCAGGCTCCACGTGTTCAGATATCAGGTTCCCTCCCAGGCTGTGTGAAACCATTCCATCTATGACTGTAACTGGAATACACTCTTCCCTTTGAACCATCCAGAAAGAAGGCAGTACAACAGTGCCCCGTCCCCGTAACTCTGGGTGGTGCTTTTCTCCACTTAAAGGTGTAATTGTCATTTAAAGACTATTTTTCTGTAAAACTGCTAAGTTATTTCCTCAAATTTTCTTCCTTTTTTTAAGATTGCTGACTTTTGGGTGAGGAAATCACAACTGATATTTATTAACTCTTAGATTCAGGGGGACATGCATGAGCTATTTTTTAGTTTTTAATTTTTTAAGAGTGTTCTCTTAAACTAGTTAAAAATTGTTGACTATTTACACTTTTGAAAAAAATTGATCTGTGGTTTCTTCCATGTTACTATGAGACTTACCATAAGAGGGCGCCCAGCGTGTGGAAGTCAATAAAAGGCCTTCCCTATTTTAGGTCCTTGTACTTAGAGTGGGGACACTTGGCAGAACTGATGTTGTTTCCATGGAGACTAAAGTCTGAATCACTGTATGAGTTTTTAATGATGGAGATTCTCCTTTTATACCCTTTAACTATGTTCTGCTTTCCAACTAAATCTTTTCTATTAACAGCTGCTAAAGTGACACCTGGCTTGCAATTCCTTATTCTGAGAAATTTTTGCTTGAGTTGGTCTCTGAAGACATTGGATTTTCTCCTCAGTTCCCAGTAGAGTATGTAGGAGGGTCATGTGCTAGCTATGTCCTCTCTTTGTTGTGTTTTGTAGTTGTTGATTTAAGCCTCAAACACTTGATTTCTTTCATTCATCTGTGGGGAAATTGGCAGCATCACTAGAAAAAAAACTGTGGAGCCTGTGATAACTGACTTGTGCAAGGAAGGATGACTCTGAACTCCAAGGTGAGTGCTGGTAGCTACACACATGCAAGCAAGCCTGATTACACTTCCACTGGATGTTCAATTTATGGATTAGCAGATAAGTTAGAAATTAGAAGGGTTCATCAGTCACATGGTTTTCAATTCTGGGACAGTAACTGCGTTTTCCTATATTTGTTGAGAGAATGGAATGAGAGACACATGTCCTTTGAGTGAACTGGACCCCCATCTAGTGCCTCCCTGTTTTCATGTGGCAAGGTAATTAATTATTTGTAAGGCACTGTTGCCTCTCTGGATTGAGGACTAGCATCTTTGGGTATGAAACAATCTCTGTGGGGAAGTGAGTCTGCCCAGTGCTTATCAACTTCTTGTGGCAGAACTCGAATGACACAATGTCCTGAGGGAGGGGAGGCCTGCAGCTCTTATCTTTGTCTCTCAGCTGTCACCAGGCCATTCTGGTGGCCAAGACCAATGAGTCACTTGAAGGAGCCCTGGAAACAAGAGGTAGGGCTAGGAGTATGTTGTATGTGTAAATGATTAGGATTGCTGTTCTTCTGAGGGCTTATGTCCAGAATTCATTAAGAGGTAGACCAGTTAGCTCTATGGTTGCTGAGGGTCTTACCCTATAAGAAACACCAAAACAATACAGGGGTTGCAATAAGATAGAAACTTTTACTTTTCAGATTGTTAATTTATTTGTTTATTTTAAGTTCACGGCCTTGAATTGGCCATGAACTCACCATGTAATCATGTAATCATGTTGCACCTAGCCCAGACCATCTAAGTAGAATGTTGAAAGAGGTAGGCAGAAGCACTTTGATAAGTGACTTCAAATATTAAGTAAGATGCCTTACTCTTCCACTCCACTCTACTCCCAAGATCATACATACTAGCATGATAACTCCTAAGCTTCCAGAAGACTTATAGCTGCATAACTTGTTGGTTGAGTAGGGCAGAAGGTGTGGGGCCTGAGCTAAACCAGGGATAAGAGAAAAGGCTGGGTTTGGCACTTTCCACATAGTTACTTGTCCCTGATCAAGGCTGTCATATGTGATCATCAAACAAATCTGTAGGAAATGCAGACTGGTGGAGAACCCAGGTGTGAGCCAGTGGGAACACCATAGGTATTCATCCTGCCAAAAGCAAGTTGAGTCTCTTGAAAAAATTGATGAGATGAGTCCACAGGCAAGGAGATCACCAGGGAGCCCTAGGGCGAGGTTCTCAGATTTTCATTTTGATGTATTTCTTCCACTGGTACCCAGGAATAATATTAGTCCCATTTGTCCTGAATTGGCAAGAATGGCTTGATTTTAAATATTCTGTCTGGTTGGTTCAGAAAATTACAATCTTACTTATCAGTCTGGTTTTGTGTCCTAATTTTTGTCTTCAAGAAACAGCATAAGCTCAAGATCTTTGAATTCAGCCATGTTCTTTTCCTTGTAATGGGAAATTTCCTAGGAGATGGCTAGAGATAGATCATTGGCAAAGCACCAGGCTGGGGTCTGGAAATTGCTGATGTTGACCACAATGGGTGCCGCAGCTACATGTGAGTGGATTTCAGACTGTGTAAGAAGATTAGATGGATCAAAGACCCTGCTAAATGGAGCTAAATATTTCCAGAGAGCTGTGAGATATTCCAGAAGGGCAAAACAGAAGTTCAGTCTTTTGGTTCTAGAATTTCCTGCTTGCTCAGCCTAATGGCTTCCCTTCTAGTTCACATTTGACTGACATTTGACCCCATTTCATCCCCTTTCTTCAACTCTCTTTTGTTTTGCCAAAGTAGTTTCTTGATTTTTCATGGTGGGCACATGGGTAGGAAAACTGTTTTGTTTGTTTGTTTGTTTGTTTGCCCCTTCTCATGCTACTGATGATTTGAGTGGGAAGGGAATCTAAATTCAAACTCATTTCCCATAAACATTTTGAACAAATTATTTTATTGTCTTGAAGCATAATTAAGTTTTAAAACTTTGTGTTTTTCTTTCAGTCTGTTTCTTTTGGCCATCTCTCCACCCTCTTCTACTTAAGCATTTCCTCATAGCAGGGTGAGTAAACGCTTTCATCAGCGGGTCTGAGAGGCTCTGCCTTCAGAGGATAAAGGGGATCATAGTCAGGGTAGAAAGCCATCCATCTTCCATGCCAGGGGCCAGAAGTTGGACCTTTTATGGGTTCCATGACTCACCACCAAGAGCCCAAAAGATTAATTTTCTCCTTTTGCATTCCTAATCACAGGGTCAAACAGCAGCTAGAAGCTCACACTCCAGGGCCTTAACATTGTTTGAATGACCTAGGAAGCATACATCTCTGACAGAGTGCCAGAAAACAGAACAGCTCCTTGGAAAATTGTCAACTTCCAAGTCTAAGAAAAACAGTCTTCAACTTATGTTGAGTCACGTGGTAGCAGGTAGTTAATAAGAGAAAGGGGCAAGTTGATTCTTTTTTTTTTTTGTGGAGGCCAACAGTCGATTATAACTCATATGGCAGTCATGAGTGGGATTATGAATTAGACCAAGGGAGAACCTGTTAGCAGTTGTGACTAAGAGCAGAATGGACTGCCACAGGAATCTCTGAGTTTTTCATGGTAAGTTACTCATCGGTCAGATCCCAGAACACACAGCATGCCTGGAACACATGATACTTAGGCCATGTGAGAATTGTTTGTGATATTAGAGAAGCAACTAGAACACAGTAGATGCTCCATATATACTAAATAAAATAATCTTGGACTTATAACTTCTGGGATGGATGATGTCACTGGTTTTGTTTGCTGTAACATTTATAATAAGGTTTTAGTCACAGCTACCTTTAGTTACATATATTAAAATTTAATAGACTGTTCTCTCCTACAAAGAGTAGCTGAGTTTGAAGTGGTGACTCAGTTGTGGTGCCATTTTACTGCTTAAAGTGCTTATCCTAACTTGGTATTGGGAATTGGACATGATGGTGCATGCTTGTAATCCAACATTCGAGAGGCAGAGGCAGGAGGATCACCATGAGTTTGAGGCCAGCCAGGGCTCCAATGAGCAGACCTTGTTTTAAAAATGAAGAAAACCAAATACTGGTGTTAGAGTTGTGATAGGTCTCAGTGGTAGAGAGCTTACCTAGTATGGCAAAGGCCTTGGTTCTATCTATCATGTTAAAGATAAAACGAAGACATTACCTTGGTATCCTCCAGATAAAACCAACACACAGAGCACAGCACAATTAAACACAAAGCCCTGTTTAATCACCCTGGTTAGGCATAGGCAGAAGGCTTTGAACTAATAGGAAATTGGCTTCTGGGTAGCAGCTGGTGTGGGAAATATGGGGGCATTGAAGAAGGCATGCCAGCGTGTGGCCCATCTCCTCTAGAGCCCTCATTTACCTGCAGTAGAGGTAGAAACAGATTCTGTAAGGGCAGGAGCAATAGGGACGGGTGATGCTCAATAGTAAGGTGGAAAACTTGACAAGACGGTGCCTTTCAGATAAGATTCAGAGGCCCACTACCATGAGCAAAACACAGTTAATATCAGAAGTGACATGTTCCACAGCTATAGTCAAGGTCAACAAAGGAGGAAGGGGTCTGCCTTATTTTAGCCTCCCTTTATCTTCCCTCTCTCTCTTTCTCTGCCCTGCTCTTTTGAGCATGACAGTGACTTGCTATGAAGTTCATATTGCTCTTTAATTCACTATGTAGTATAAACTGACATCAAAGTTACAACCATCCTCGTGCCTCAGCTTCCTGAATCATGATTTCAGACATGCATTATCAAAAGGCCACTCTATGCTGTATCAAGAATTAGATTTAGTTGGATGGTGGTGGCCTACACCTTTATTCCCAGCACTCAAGGCAGGGGCAGGGGCAGGGGCAGGGGCAGGGGCAGGGGCAGGGGCAGGGGCAGGGGCAGGGGCAGGGGCAGGGGCAGAGGCAGAGGCATCTCTGTGAGTTTGAGGCCAGCCTGGGCTACAGAGGGAGTTCCAGGACAAGCAGGGCTGTTACACAGAGAAACCCTGTCTCAAAAAAAAATTAGACTTGATGATTTTATAAGAGGACATTTTTCTGCTATATGAACCACACACACACACACACACACACACACTTACTTTATGGGAAGCTACAAAACAAACAAAAAAACCCTTAGTCATTTCACACCAATTCAACTTTGTTGTCTTGATACTTTAGGGCTCTCTGTGGTCACATATATTAGAGGAAGATAGTCTACTAAAATTTTTGTGGATGTAATTTTTATAATTGGATTTTTCCTGTTGGATATATTGTATTTTATTAAGCATTCTGCAAACTTTTGTTTCATATTCTAGGTTTTCCTGGATAAAATATATTTCCTTAGGTGGCATGACAGAACTTGTATTTGTAATGCCGGAAACCCTGGGGGTAATTCCTAGGACCAAAAGCAAATGATCTGAAACTTATATTGGTGCTTGATATGATGTAAGCTCTCTGTCCTGCCTGCCCAACCCCAGTTACTGCCCTCAGTTGCCTCGCCCTCAGATCACACCTTCACTTGCTCTATTTGGAAGGACGTCAGTCATAGCCAGACATCTTAGTCCTCAGCTCACCTCCACGTTTGCCCATCCAGTGGACATTTCTCAGAATACATCTTGTTCTTTAGGTTAGCATATGTTACTTTATAAAAATAGTGGGTTTCACTGTGACATTTTCGTAGATGTGGAATATGCTTTGATCATATTGCTCCCTCTTGTTACTCTCTCTTTTCCTCCAGCCCGATTTACTTCCCTTCCTCTTCCCAAATAATTTCTTCTCTGTTTCCATGTTTGTCTTTTTAATTCTAAACTGTGCACATGAGAGAAACCAGGAGGAGTGATGGGGGATGTCCTTCTAAATATGTATTTCTCTTATTGGTTGAGGAATAAAACACTGTTTGGCCAATAGAGGTAGGAAGATAGGAGGGACTAGGATACAAGAAGAATTCTGGGAAAGGTAGGCAGAGAGAGATGGCAGAGGGATGACACCGTGTAGCTGCCAAGGGAGTAACAGGTCTGGGCATTCTCCAGCAAGCCAAGACCACATGGAAATACATAGATTTATAGAAATGGGTTAATAATTAAGACAGAGTTAGCCAATAAGGAGTCCTATCCATCCAACAACAATTTAACAATTAATATAGCATCTGCGTGCTCATTTGGGGCTGAAGTTGTGGGACTGGTGGGACAGAAACCTCCAGCAACAGAGGAATTTGTCTTTCTGAGTCGGCCTCAATTTGCTTAACATAGTGGTCTCTAGTTTCATTTCATTCTGCAAATAACCGAATTTTATTTATTTATTTACTGTGTTTGTGCATGTGCATGAGTGTGCACTCATGTACTTGTGGAGATCATTCAGGTTTTACTCTGTCACTCCCCACTAGACTAGGTAGCCAGTGAGCTTCTGGGAGCTGCCTGCCTCTGTCCCTAGCACTGGGGTTACATGTCACCATGTGCTGCTTTTACATGGGTGCTGTGGATCTGAATTCAGGTTCTCATGCCTGTATGGCAAGCACTTTGCCCACTGAGTCATCTCTCCAGCTGAAATTTGTTCGTTATATTTGGATGATGCTCCTTTAAAAATATGTATATGCCACACATTCTTTATACATCTGTCTATTAATGGATGCCTAGGCTGATTCCATAGCTTGGCTATTGTGGACAGCTATATATATGTAAAATGGGTGTGTAGGTATCTCTGTTGTTCTCTGCCTCTGATTTCTTTAAGTATATTCCCAAGGAATGCCATAGCTTGATCGTATGGTAATTTTTACTTTGAAGAACTATTATACTAATTTCCCTATTGGGGTATTGATTTACATTCCTACCAATAATGTATAAGGGTTTCTTTAGAACTTACCTTATGCAAAAAAGATGTCTTATGCAAATGAGTTCCTATTACCCAGTAGCTCACGGCCCAATGAGGAAATGTATTGCAGGACACACAGAATTGTCTGCTAGTGTGTTTTAGGGGTTGGTTTAATTGGCAACTTGAAGCCTGGGACTGAAAAAAAAAATAAGACAGGTCTCCTTATTCAGTGCCTAACAGATTGAGGTGCTATTTTCACACAGTAAAACAAGTAGGTGTTAGGTGTACCGTCTGATAAATTTTGACATCTGCACATACTCATGTAATATCTACTCTCCTCGAGATAAACAATTTTTTTTGTCAACCAGGAAGTTCCATCTAGTTACCCACAAGAGGGGCAACCAGTATTTTAATTTCTATCAGTTAGTGTTCACATGCCTATTTTAAATTTTCGTATAGGTAGACTAATTTAATTTAGTATTTACTTTTTGTGTCTGGCATCTTTTTTCAACCACAGTATTTTTGAAATTCATGAGCATTGTTTCATGTATTAGTAATTTGCTCCTTTTTATTATTAAATAGTATTCCTTTATATTAATGCATCAAAATGTCTTAAGCCATCTGTTTATATACATTTGTATTTTTAAAATTTCTGAACTGTTTTGAACAAAGCTGATATAAACAATGCTGACCAGTATCTTTATATTTCTATTGCTTTGGTAACGTGACACAAGTTAGAGTCACTTGGAAGAGGGAGTCTCAGTGGAGGAATTAATTGCCTCTATCAGGTTGGCTTATGGGCAAGCATGTGGGGCCTTATAGTCCCTTTAATACTGTAAGAAAATTCCAGTTGTTATGGTTTCTTGCCAATAATAACTAGTGTAAGTCTTTTCAGTTTCAGCTCTTAGTGGGTAGAAAGTAGCATGCAACTCTGGTTTTCCTTTGCATTTACATGAGGACTAATGATTCTGCACACCCTTCCATATACTGTTTGCACACAGTAGCTTCTGCAAAATGGCTGTTGGAGTCGTCTGCTGGCTTAAAACTTTTGATTAGAGGAGTCCTTTTTATATTCCGGATATAAGGCCACTGCCAGATGTGCATATTGCATATTTCTTCCAGATCATGGCTTGTGCTTTTCAATTTCTTAATGATATACATTGAACAAACATATTTTAAATTTGACTATGTTGGATTTATCAGTCTTTTCTTTCAAGGTTATTTCTTTTTGTCTCTTGATGGGGAAACTGTCACAGACATCCTTGCCATAGGGATGTTCTAGGTGCTCTTTCTTAGTTTTAGTTTTGACTTTGGGGCTCTAGGAGCAATCCTAAAATAATTCTTATATAATGCTCCATATGCTTTCCCACAGGCCAACCTGATGAAGACAATTCCTCAATTGAGACTAACTCTTCCCAGATGACTCCAGCTTGTGTCAAGTTACCAATAAGAAAAAAGCAAAAATGTACAGATACTGGCCACCATTGTTTATACCAGGGATCAGGGTTTATTTTTTTTCTTCATGTAGACATTTAGTTCTTACAGAATACTTTCTCAAAATGAATTTCCCCACCATATCACCTGGGAAACATTGTTGAAAGTTAACTGATGCATTTTGTATGCCCTATATGAGGAATGTAGACGCAAAGACAAAGTTTTGTGCTCTAAATTTTGTTCTGTGGATATATTTATTGATCTTTTCCCCAATACCATGCTCTCTTACAATTTTATAGTAGGTCATAATATTGAGTTGTATAAATCTATAAGCTTGCTTTCTCTTTTTTACCTAGATCATTTTGGATAAGCTTTCATATTTTAGCTAAAAGTAGTTTGGAAGGATTTTGATTGGGTTAATATTGAATTTACAGATAGATTTGGGGAAAGTTGAAAATAACAAATTGAGTCTTCTGACTCATAAATATGAACACTAACTATGTGTTTGAGCATTTAATTTTCCTCAATAATATTTTGCATTCTGTGTTCACACATGTGTACATGTGTATGTGGAGGTTAGAGGTCAACCTTATAAATATTTTTACTTAGAAGATGCCCATTTTGTTTTCATGAGACAAGATTTCTTTTTTACATGCTTATTTATTTTTATCTATATGGGTATGTGCCTGGTTGTGTGTATGTGTACCATATGCATGTAGTACCCCCTAGGACCAGAAGAGGGTGTCAGATCCTCTGGAACTGGAGTTGTAGGTGGTTGTAAGCCACCGTGTGAATGCTGGAATCTGAACCAGTGTCTTCTGTGAAAGGAGCAGCTCTTCCCTGCTGAGCCATCTCTTCACTCTCAATGGACCTGGGGGAGGCTGACTGGCCAGTAAGCCCCAGGGACCCTCCTGTGTCTACCGCCTTGTCCCAGGATTACAATTGTGGGTGTGGGAATTTTACTTAGGGCCTTATGCTTGCACAGCAGATAGTTTACTGATTGAGCTGCCTCCCCAGGCCCCTTGCACCTTTCTTACAAACAGGCCAACAGGTCAATCTGATAGATACAGGCAATTCCTCTATGCTTTCCTCTCAGGTGACTCTGGGCTGTGTCAAGCTGACAATGAAGTTAACTAGGATGACCACTGAGCTCTACCTCCAGCTGCTAGGCAGGGTTGTGAGGAGGAGAACTGAGGCAAGGACCCCAAGGCCTGCGGCCCCAGGAGTTTCCCAGGTGATTCCTGCATGCTGGGCAGCTCTTTTTGTTTCCTAGTGTCAGCAGCAGCTCAGTTGTGTTGCCTGCAACCGTGCTGGCTCCTGTGCACAAGCATCCGTGTTTCCAAGTAGAGACACAGATCTGTCCCCTTAACACTCCAGGAGCGCACTGCCTGGGTTCCTAAGGAGGCCTGTGAGTGCTCACTGGCTCAGGAAGGACTTGGTGAGTGGTCACAAGAGTGGTCTACAAAGCTTAGCTGGTGTTTTGGAACACCCAGTCTGTGACATGTTGGGGCCGCACTGTGGTCTTGTTCCAGGTAGAAATGGATTGCTTCCCCAGCTGGAGGGACAGTGGAGCAGTTTCTCCTTTTGGGGTATTTGTGTGAAGCAATGGAAAGCATGTGGATTAAGTGAGGCAGGAAAACAAGTTGATGGTTGGGGTGAAAGAGAGACTTTGTTTTAGATGGTTTAAAACCACAAAGGATTGGTAAAGCAGGGCAGTGGGTGTGTCTGAGAGATGAGGACATGATCCCACGTGGTTGTTGGTTTCCTAGCAATTAGCCATCCTCAAAATCTTGCTGAGGGACTTGGCTGCCTGGTGGAACATTGCTTTCATTATGTGGCAGCAGCTCCAGGCTTGGACTCCCCCTGCCCACCCTGTGCAAGCTGCTTTTCCCTCCCCTTCAGGCAGGAGCTCCTAGGCTTTCACCACCTTCCTTAATTTGGAACAACTTCAGTTTTCTAACCTAGTCTCCAAATGCTTTTTTTTTCTTTATGGCTCTGGGGATGGAACCCAGGGCCTCACAGACCCAATTCTCCACCACTGGGCTGACCCCCCCAGCCATCATCACTAAATTCCTGACAATATAGCCTGTCTTCTTGAACATTCCACCACCACCTGTCACAGCATATGCCAACCTGTGGCTTACTTCCTCTGCTATTGCCTACCTAAACTACCTTCTTAGCATTAAGCATCTAATGCTTCATGAGGCTCCCCCTCATGATGTCAAGTCACACTAGACTTGATTTCCTTAGCTCCTCTAGATGCAGGTTCTATGATAAGTGTATTGGCTAAATATATAATCTCGGGTGGGGGCTGCCGCTGGCCTAGCATATACAAAGTCCTGGGTTCAATTCCCAGATCTGCAAAAATTAAATGAACAAATAAGTAAACACTGTCTTGCCTTGATTATTAATTACAATGTAGATGGTCAGTTCCATAAGCAAAAGCAGGTTGTGGTCACCCTTTCTGGATTTGCCATGAAACGGGCATAGGTCTGGTTGCTGGGCCTCACTGAACATCAGGAAATACCCTCTCCTCTCTGAAGCAGCTCCAAATTTACACACCAGTGCCAGATTCAGCAGCCCTCTGAGGAAAAGCTGAATTGATTATCTGCAGGTCCCTGGCTGTGGTTGAAGTCACAGGACTAGTGGAGGTAAAGCTGAAGACAAGGAGTGGATCCCTGCCACCAAGTTGGGCCACCTGGTCAAGGATATGAAGATCAAGTTCCTGGAGATCTGCTGGTTCATCTGAGATTATTGGCTTTTTCCTTGGTGCATCTTTAAAGGATGAGGTTCTAAAGATCATGCCAGTGCAGAACAGACTTGGGCTAGCCAGGGGACCAGGTTTAAGACTTTTGTCGCTATGGGAATTGCAGTGGTCATGCTGGTCTTGCTATTAAATGCTTCAAGGAGGTAGGTAGCCCCTGCCATTCTAGGAATGGCCCAAGCTTTCCATTGTCCCTGTGCAGAAAGGCTATGGGGAAACAATACTGGCAATCCCTGCACTGTTCCATGCAAGGGGTCAGGCTGCCATGACTCTGTTGCCAGTGCACGTCACCCCTGGCCTCAGGGACCCAGGCATCGTCTCTATTCCTGTGCCCAAGAAGCTTCTGCTAATGGCCAGTATTGGTGGTTGCTATACATCAGCCAGGGGATGCATGGACACCCTGGGCAACTTTGCCAAGGCCACCTTTGATGACATCTCTAATACCTACATCTGCCTGACCCCAGTCACTGGAAAGAGACTGTTCACCAAGTCTCCTTATCAGGAATTCTGTGATCATCTTGTGAAAAACCACACCAGAGTCTCCATTCAGAGGATCCAGGCTCCAGCTGTGACCACCACATAAGAGTTTTTATAGAAGAAAAATAAAAGTAAGTCTGTTAAGAAATCATATTGAATGTGTTTGTGAAAGATTAGAGAGGAAAGATGCATTTCTGAAAAGCGAATGTTAGAAGTAAGTTGGGGCTGGCCCTTTTAATTCCAGCATTTGGGAGGGAGAGGCAGGTGAACTCTGTGAGTTCCAGGTCAGCCAAGGCTCCCTCAGTGAGACCTTGTCTCAAAAAAAAAAGTAGTTCAGGTAATAGAAGTACCTAGTACCTAGATCTAGGAATCAATGGGCCCAAATAAATGGGAATTTCTCAAGGAATCTTAGGCTGGGAGAAGGAAAAGTTGCCAGTCAGAGAAGGAACTCATCTCTAAGAAAGACTTCACCAAGAACTAACCATTTGTCATTCATATTACTTTACAAGAATGAAGCCCAGACAAAGATGAGTCAGTGGTAGAAGGGGCCACACCTTGACCAGATATGTAAATCCTTGATCTATTTTAACCTTAACTGTCTTCAGAACCATGAAAATCAACTTGGAGGATTCCTTGGATCTCATTGTCTCTCTTCCCAGTGTGGCCACATTGAGTAAATCTCTCTTTTCTGCTTTCTACTTTAATATGACTCTTTAACTGACTTTTTGAGAGCAGGTGGCCAGACTTGACCCATGTCACAGGCTATGGTCCTCAAGTTTAGTACTCTTTCTCTCACCATTGTATTTCATAGAAGGTTCTAGAATACTAGAAAGCACAGGTATGCTTCCATCACCTTTTTCAGGAGACTGAAGGCACCCTGCTACTCTCTCCAGTGGCTTTGGACCTCTCATGCTGCCACAACCAAGACATTATGTCAGGCCCAAGGTTAACGACTGGTGAGAATTAATTCATTCATTAATATGCTGGGGCAGAGCCAGGCCTTTGCTTATGCTGAACTGTGCTTTGGACCTTGAAGTTCTGCCAAAAAGGAAGAAAAAAATCCCAAGATGATACATCTGAAATGAGATTGATGCTGTTAACTGGAAACGCGAATATCTTTCTTCTGTTAGTTGACTTTGTTGGTGACTACGAGCAGCAGCTCTAGTTTTTATTCAAAACTGCAAACATGTGGTGTCCGACCCTGAGTCTTTTCAAATAGTTCTATCAAAACCACTTGGGTTTGGTCTTAGCATTCCCCCCTGTGAAATCTAGACAAGAAAAACATTTGCCCAAGAATTCAGTTAGTACTTGTCTACAATTCCTGAAGTAGCATTGAAGCATGGATTTGCGCTTGGCGCTTTCAACCCACTCAGAATGAGAGTTGGAAAGAGTTATGACTATTCTAGAAAGGTGTTAACAACAAGAAGGTGGCATCCATGGAAGAAGAGGTCCACACCGAAACTCTGAGTTCTGATTTCTTTCCTCCTCTTCTTCCCCCCCCCCTCATCATTTTCTTGTGGTTCTGAGGATGGGACTCAGGGTCTTCCACATCCTAGGAAGTACTATACTGCTGAGTTACATTCCCCAGGGCTAAATGGGTTCGTGTTTCATGTCACCTCTCATTCCTATGTTCTAGTATTCTCAGGGACTTTACAGGCCACACAGGCTACTAAAAACAGTATGCATCTGATTGTAATCAGGATTTTAAGGACCGGAAGAGCCGCTTTTGAAGTTCTGATAAGCATGTACTCATATTTTCAAAGTGAAGGCCCAGCACAAACAGGGCGGCCCCCTCCTTTCAAACTGCATCCGATGGCAGATTGGAGTTGAGAGGGTGTCAGTTAACCTTCCTGTTACTGTGACTCAACACCCAGCCTAGTCAAGTTAAAAGAGGAAAGGCTTATTTTTTGGCTACAGTTTTAGAGATGTCAGTTCATGATTGATTGGCCCTATTGAGCATGGTGAGAATTCGCAATTCAGGAAAGCACCCATGGATGTAAAAGAAAGGAAGAGATCAGAGCCCTCTTGAGAACATGGTGTCCAGTGACCAAACTTCTTTCCACAGGGTACCGCTGCTTAAAGACTCTGTTACCTCCTCAAATAGTGTCAACATGGAAACTGAGCCTCCAATATGTAGTCCTTTGGGGGAACATCTTGGATCCAAACTGTAGCAGAGGGCCTCCCAGGTGTTTTGGTGGAGGGGATTCTGGAGTAGGACTGGGATCTGTGAACAGGGTCCTCCAAGAAGTAGCTCTGCTTTCTTCTGTGGTGTGAGAGGCAGGCTTCGTTGACAAGGGGCAGACCCTGCTGGTCACCAAGGACCTTCAGTCTCTTCTGCTTTTTAATTGTTCTCCTTCTCTTCAATCCTGCCCTCATAGGAGGACCAACGGTAGCTTTCTCCCTCTAGTCTCACCTGCGTGAGGGGAAACCATGATTATGTGACATAAGGAGTACCTGTTTATACATTAAAATATGTTTATTATATTTTACTTGTTTGCGCGCGGGTGCACACATGTGCGTGTGCACATACTCTCCACAGCCATAAATATAGAAGTCAGAGAACAACTTTTGGAGTCTGTTCTTTCCCTCTACCATGTGGGTCCTAAAGATCTAACTCAGGGTGCTAAGCTTGGTGGCAAATATCTTAAGCCACTGAGCCAACTCATCAGCCACCATGTGCCAGTTTGTAACAGCTGTGTAATACATGCGTAGCATGGTGCACATCCACGGTCCTATTAACCACCTGATCTTTTACTCTCATCTCTTCCAAGCCCCTATGTGTACACTATGATGGTTACAGTAAAGTTCCCTCAATGCCATACCTCCTCAAATAGCTGTTAGCTCATGATGTTGTCCCTGTCTAGAAGGTTGTCACCCTTCAGTTGGGGAAAATTCTCACTGATGGTTTAAATCTGTTCAGAAGGTGACTACTTGCTTCTTTATATTCCCACAGATCTGGGAATATGCCAAGAGACTCTATCAAAACTTCAGCCCATTGCAGTCCCATCATTGTCCCCATTCCCAGTCAAAGGCTCTGTATCTATAAACATCCTGTCCTTTACAGTAGATGCTCAATAATATCAGTTGAAAAAAGTAGATAATATACATCCTAGAGCTTGAAATGGAACTTAAAAGAATCCTCCTAAAAGATAAACTGAAATTTATTTCCAAAACTTCTGGAACTTTTCAAGAAAGACGTTTATCTTTTTTGTCAAGAAGGACAAGTTACCACCATACTGTTAGAGAGAACCTGGGTCCTTTTAATCTCATAAATAGAATATTTCCACGCTAACAGATTTAGTTTTGGAGGAGATCACAACTGTGGGCACCAAGCTAAAATTGTCAAAGGCCACCACACTAGCCACAACCTCTACCTACCAATGCTCCTCCATTGTTATTCCACCCCATCACAATAAAAAGCTGGTAGAATACACAGGGTCACTTGTCCACTGGCAAATTTTCACACTTGGCATGGTGTTCAACAAATGTTGAGTCAGTAAGTGGACTGAATGCTAGCAACCAAAAAACAATACCCAGTAGAGCCATTTGTGTAAGTTACTTTAACAATCAATCAATTCAATTACAATTTTAAGGCAAATAATATTTATGTTTGTTTTATTTCTAAGGCTAATCCTAAGACAGTTTAATCAAGGCTGCTACTATGTTATTGTATTTATTAGACTAGTTCAGGACCCAAGTATAGAATTCAGGTCCTGTGAGCAAGGATTAAAATTTATTTTCATCTTCCTTACTCAAAAACTGGTGGCTGATTCTAGGAGGCAATGTGACAAATTCAAGATGGTTAATTTTTAAATGCAAATCTTTAAAGTATTGTTCCCACTAATTACAATTACTTTAATGTACTTACTACAGTATTTTGCCATTGGAAATGATCCAACCCTGGTGTAGCAGTGTATGTCTGTAGCTAGCACTTGGGACACTGGAGAAGGGACATTAAAAGATTGAGGCCGGTCTTGGCTTCATAGCAAGGCTCTGTCTCAAGGAAACAAACAGTGGAGCAAATGAAATCCAAATGAACTGAGTATATATTCGCTATATTCTTTTAAAACTGAAAATAAGCCAAATCAAACAACAATAAAAAACAAAACAGAACCTCCCTCATTTCATTAGCATTATTCAAAGAGCTTTTGGTCCATTTCCATCTGCAAAACAAATTGTGGTTTAGAAAAGTGCATCTGAGAAGGAAAGCTGCCTATTTGAGAAGAAAACAAAAGGGGAAAAAGCACGGGTGAAGCAGAGATTTCATTGTCAAACATATGATAGTCTGCCTCCAGAAAGTTCTCCAGTTTGTGAGGTGAAGTTCTGACTGGATGCCAGGACACTTCTATGGAAAAGGTTCTTAAAATATTAAGTAGAAAAAAGTTCCTGACTTTAATTTGATTTCCAAGAGTTTAAAGATGTTTCCCTCACAACCATGGCAATAAGGGAAAGCTGGAAACTGTGACGAGGCGAGTGGAACCAGGAGAAGAGCAATAATACAGCCATTAAGAGCAAAATGATATATCCCACTGTCAAAATATGAATCCCCCTCAGAATCTGTAGACTTATGATATTCAACTCCTAAAACAACACTTTGAGCTTTGGGGAAATGGACGAGAGAAATGTTTTCTTGGTTTTGACCAGAGCTTGTCTTTAGTCATCCCAGGTGAGTCATTCTGCCCAGTGAATAGTTTCTACCTCTGTCCCAGGGTGAAGATGCTTCTGTGAATGGCAGCCATCAAAGTCTTCCTAACACTCCCTGTGCTGGGCCCTTGGTCGATATCCACTAATGATTTGTTTACTTGGTGCCTGGGGATGTTGCTCAGTTGGTGGATGCTTGCCTGGCATACCTGATATCCTGGGTTTGAACTCCAGCACTGTATATAGCCAGGTATGGTGCAACACACCTATAATCCCAGAAGTGGGGTTGGAGGGCAAGTGGCAGAAGGTCAAAGTCATCCTCTGCAAATAGTGAGTTTGAGGCCAACATGGGATATATGAGGACATGTTTCAAGGGAAAAAATACTTTTTTCTCACTTAAGTAAACCAGATGTTGTAATGTGTAGTCTTCCCTGCCAGCTGCCTGGGCCCTGCCACAGTTACAGTCCCTAAATAACACACAAGACATGATATTAATTATGAAGCTGTTGGCTGTTTGCTTGGTTTCTTACTGGCTAGCTCCGACTTAAGTATTTAACCCATAATTGTTAATCTAAGTATTTCTCTTACCGGAGAAAAGGGTCCGGACCACTTACTCCGTTGGCGGCCTACATTGTGTCTGCCTGTGTTTATTTTCCCCAGAATCCTCCTCAACTCCTAGTCCCACCTATCTTGTTTCCATATTGGTCAACAGTGCTTTATTCAAGCCAATCAGATACACATTTACAGAATGACATCTCCCAATAAGATGTCCTAAATGAGACCAAAGGCTAGAATTCTCTTTTCTTTTTTGTCTGTGCCTATGCCTGTGCCTGTGTCTCTGTTTCTGTCTCTGTCTCTGCTTCTACCCCCTCCCCATCTCTCTTTCAGTCTCTAGTTACTTAGTCGTAAATGTTCCTTTGTCTTTCTCCTTCTTCTCTTCAGGCAGCTAGAATAAGGCTTTCTTGCCAATACGAAACTTTTACAGGTGACAAGCTTTGCCTTCATGCTCAGATGCCCTTGCCATTTCTCCAGTCTGGTCATCTCTTAACTAAATTTTCCAGGCCTGGTGGCTTAAAAGTTATGATGAATACCTGCACACCCTTTACTTCTGTTTCTCCAGTGGCTCAGCTTTTGTCAGACTATTTTCTTTTCGTCCTTATTCCTTCTCTTCCCCTGTCTCTCCTGTCTCTCCCTTCATTCCATTTCCTAATCCTATTTTTGTCTGTTTCTTTGTGGTACTGGGGATTAGATGCAGGGTCTTGCATGTGCTCTACCACTGAGCTGCACCCCAAGCCTCTTTTCTTTGTCTCCTAGTAGAATGATGGTGTGAGTTCCTCAATGATGTGTCTTCATGACCAGTGAGGTCTTCTTTCTGGATTACCTTCATAGGTATAAGCAATACCCATGTTTATGAGTACTAGAAGTATTAGTACCAGTCTCCCCTGCTGGGCCAACACAGCTGTCCCCTCTTTTACATAATATATCTCTTGATTCAGGTGTGAATAGGATAGTACCAATGTTCAGAGGCTCCTACAAGAAGACATTGGCCAAATATTTCTTGGGGAGTCAGAGCCAGGGCAGTGTGCTCCTTGGATGTATATAATCTTTTTTTCTTTTCTGTTGTGTGAGTCTTTTAGCACTTTGTTTACTTATTTATTTATATTTTTTGAGACAGGCTACCTTGTGTAAACTGGGCTGTCCTAAAACTAGCTCTGTAGACCAGGCTGAACTCAAACTGATAGAGATCTGTCTGCCTTTACCTCCCATGTTCTGGGATTAAAAGCATGTATCACCTCCACTTGGTTGTACTTTGTTTAAGACGAAAATTATTGACAAACATCCTGTTTACAAAAGGAACCCATTTTCTGGGCATAGCACCAGAGATGTGCAACAAGAAGGGATATAATGGTAGAAAAAGGAAGTGACATCAATCTTGCTAAATAAATCCCCTTGTTTTCCTACATCCAAGTTTCTTCTTGAATAAACTGGAAGTGAAGGCTAGTCTCAAACTAACTTCCAGGAAGTTCTAGAAACCTGTAAGCTTTTAGTGCCACACATGGAACTGGACTGTCTTCTTGGCCACAGGGCTCTTGTGTAAGTCCCAACTCTTGGGTTGGCTTCCTCACTGCAGCCATTTGAAGCTTTTAATCTGTGACTTTATGGACTTGATGATAATGGCAACTTCTTTAGAGAGCCTGTATTATGAGATCTAAATGCTTTTTGCAAGTCAACTTGCTTCATCTATTGGACTATGTGAAGCAGTTGTGCAACTTGCAGAGAGGGAAACTGAGGCATATGGAAGCTTTCTTTTACTCCTTTGCTGTTGTGACTCAAGTAAATAAATCATTGGCTATCTCAGCTCAAGTTCATGGCTTCAGCTATGCCTTTGATGGTAGAAACTTTGGGGACCTGATTAGAAAATCCAAATGACTCTTTGCAACACCTTCTGGAAGAACTCGTATTTCCAGTTCCTAAAAACAACTTCCATCAAACATTTGGAAAGAGATTCCTTTGGACAGTCACTGCTGCTAGTGATTAGTAAGGGGCTGGGGCTCT
Source organism: Mesocricetus auratus (assembly GCF_017639785.1). Lineage (NCBI taxonomy): Eukaryota > Metazoa > Chordata > Mammalia > Rodentia > Cricetidae > Mesocricetus > Mesocricetus auratus. The sequence goes on along the minus strand of NW_024429196.1, from coordinate 23,679,275 downwards.
TGAGCCTCTGTGGAGTTGAACTGAGTTAAAGGGTGTTTTCCCCACTCTCTGCTTGCTCCCTGTGCACCCTGAGGCTGACTAATTCTTCCATATCAGCAGCTCTGGCAGGCTTCCAGCAATTGCTTTATGTGTTGGACAAACCACCTGGCCTTGCCTAGTTTCCAGTGGCTCCTCACACATAACCCTGTGGAGACAGCTGTGCTGTTTCAAGAATCAGTTCCTATGTGGGAGGTCTGATTTACTGGGTGGCTCATGGGATTATCAAATATTTTAGCTATTGCTTGTCACTTGAATGGCGGCACTTTCCATACTCCCTTCACAGGTCAGCAGCAGGAAGATGGAGGAGAATCCCGTCCTCTCTGTCCCTTATTAAGAAGGGGTTGAACACAATACCTCCTTGTAAGGAATTCTAGAGTTGCTGCTGCCAATAACTCCATGCATCTGCTCCATGTCCTGGGCAGCAAGTCCAGGTCTTTGTGTGCACTCTCCCAGTTTTACCAATAAGGAAACAAAAGCTTAAATGAAGGACTTATACCACGGGTAGAGCTGAGGTTGGAATTCTAGCATGTCTAATTTTAAAGATTGTTTTCCTGCCCACCAGGCTTTCTTGCCTACAGCTGCTGTGGTCCTCCGTAAGGATGAAGGGGATATTCACGGGTGATCTGCATACTAGGCAACTTGCAAAAATTCCCACTTGACTCTGGAATCCATTACTGGGATTGACTGGATTTTTTTTTTTTGGACGATTGTGGACACAAATTTACATTTTGTGTTTCTAGCTGCTCAGGGTTTGGCAGCTGGGAGGGAAGTGGGTTGAATGAAGAACTCAGAGCCTGGAAGCAAAGAAGAAATGAAACTGAATTTTACAAACTAAATTCCTAAAGCCAGAGATGGTAGCACACACAGGTAATCCCCAGCACTTGGGGAGGACCTGAGGCAAGCCTGAGCTACAAAGCAAGGAAGATGCTGTCTCAAAACACCAAAACAGAAAATAGAACGCAACCCAAACCAAAATAATCAGCCTCCTTGAACTAGCAAGATGAGGGTTGTACAAGTGGGCAGCCAAGGGTTGGCTGCACATACCTGCCTTATAGTGAATGGTAAAGTGATGGGCTTTGATCTACAGTGTAGACTCATTGAGTTCAGACTCTCCTTATTTGGAATTAACAAACCAGTTGAAAAAGTCCATTTCATTAAGGACATACAAGTGAATGAGAAACACAGAGTGGGGGCTGAGTCAGAGAAATGGTTTTGCTAAATGTTCTGTCCTTTATATACACAGCTCATTAAGTTCATCTATTTTCCAAGTTTATTAAAATGACCCTTGCAGAGGTGGCTGTTAGTATGCAACCTGCTAGTTGGGGTTGTCGCCTTTCTCTTTGAAATGCCAGGGCCACATTTTCTCTGATTTTGATCAGACTTTCTTCTGATTTAATGAGGTTTGACTGTCTCTGAAATGTTTCATTATTGTAACTACAATAGCTTAGTAATGGCCAATAGTTGTTGTGCAGTGGTGTAGGACACATATTTATGGTATGTACAAAATGGTGAAGGCATGACTGTCAATGAAAGAAAACCTAACTAATTCCTATCGGTGGCTCGATTCCCCACTCAGACTTCATCTTTTTTAAGGCCAGTTTTGTAAAAGACCAGCTGCCCCTAGATCCATGTGACTAAGACTAGAAGGAGGCTTAGATGCCACTGACTCCTTTTGAGACATTCCTCAGGAACATGAATTTCTCAAAGAAAATGTGGAAAAAACTCCCATTATATATACCTCAGTGGTCTGTTCCGCCCCCCCCCCCCCCCAGTGTGATCCTTCACAGGTGAACGTTAGCACACCAGCTCTCACAGATGGTCACTTCCCCCACCCATCCCTCTTCTTCATCGCAATCTCAGTAACTCACCTAAAGAAACACTACCAGACTTCCTTTCTAGTCTCAATGATTCCAGGATGTGAAGCAGGTTGCTCATTACATGTTGTGGTTGTAACTTATTTTATGTTTTTTTTTTCAGTTCAAGAAGGATAGATTCACATGCATATCCAAGGCATGTAAAAGTTTCCACATTGCTAAGATCATAAATTTAACCGATAAAGACTACTACCTAAGTATGATGGCTCATGCCTATAATCCCAGCAACTGGGAGGCTGGGGTAAGAGGGTTGATACAAACTAGGCTAGCTTTGATTACATAATGAGGCATCGTCATTAAAACAACAACAACAACAACAGCAACAAAACAGAACCAAAATCAAACCATTAGCAAAATCCACGCTGAACAACAACAAACTACTATTTAATATAGAGTACTGGTCTACCTTGCCTTTTAGTATCTTTCCTCCCTCCCTCCCTCCCTCCCTCCCTTCCCTTCCTTCCTTCCTTCCTTCCTTCCATCCTTCCTTCCACAAGCAAGTAATGATTGACTGCTAAGGGCCATCTATTGATGTAAAAGTTGCATTGAATAAAGTATAGATTATGTATTATGAGCCCCTACTGATGCTTAGCTGGTAAGGCAAGTTGACCTGATCCCACCTAAGAGGATGGGTATGCAGACCTGGTTTCCAGTGGTAGTGATGACTTGAGCAGACCACAGCATCCCTAGAATTTTCTGGTGAACCAGCACTCTTCTTCCAAGACTTGAATGGAGCTGCCAGAAAGCCTCCCCAGCTTAGATGCATCTATAGCCTAAGTCTCCTTGGCAGCATGTTCGAATAGAAGGCTGGGTAGATGCAGCTATGATCCAGTTCGTAACAGCAGCAAAGGCTACAATTCAAGCTGTTGTGCCAAGTTTGACACTTGGATGAAGCAGTGTTCCCTAAGTGTTTCTCTGCTCACAGAAGGTGCTGCACAGGTGTTGGTGCCCACCACTGTTTTATGCTAATGTGAGCCCAGTAGATGAAGGTCAAGGGGGAGCTAAGGATTCCTGTGTGGCTCTGAAAGAACAGGGTAGCAGAACACATCCCCATGGGCTCTGTGCTTATGATAAACAGTTTCTTTTTAGGAAAGTCAGTCCATGTGATCAGAACTTCTCTTTCCTTTATGGATGCTGGCACCCTTGAGGTTAACACATCCATTCCCAATTTTAAAAATGAAACAAGCTTATGGTCAGATTTTACTAGTGTTTTGTTTTGAATTTTTCCAAGTCAGTAAGTATTCCATTTGCAAAATCAGGACATGCTTTTTATTTTTATTTTTTTCCACAAAAAGAGGCATAGAATTGTGAGATCCTTTCTTAGGCTCAGTCCAGACATCTGTTTCTCTGAAGAACATTTGTCTTTTACATGAGTAATAACTAGGCGAAAAGAAACGAGAGAAATAGATGCTCTTTACTGCCACGGGGGATTATTTATAAAAGCACACGCAGATATCTAAAGCAGAGACAAGCTTCCCTTCAGCAACCCCCCCCTGTTATTTGCAAGAGATGTGTCTTAAGACCCTTGATGGATGACTGAAACAGCAATGAGTATAGAGTTGTAGATCATATTTTTCCTACTCATACATAATTATGATAAAGTTCGTTTTATGAGTTAGGCATGATGTGGTGGTCTGAATGGCCTCCAAAGGTGCATTTATTTGCAAGCTTAGTCCCTAGTTGATAGAACCATTTGGGAACGATTGGAATGTTTGGTCTTAGAGTAGGTGTGGGGGGGGTTGAGGTTTCAAAAGTCTACACCAGGCCCATCTCTCTCTCTCTCTCTCTCTCTCTCTCTCTCTCTCTCTCTCTCTCTCTCTCTCTCTCTCTCTCTCTCTCTCTCTCCCTTTATGGTGGATCAGGATGTAAGCTCTGTGCCCCATGCTGGCCTGCCTGCCTGCCAAGATCATAATGGACTAACCTCTGAAACTCTAAGCAAGTCTCAATTAAATGCTGTCTTTATTGAGAGTTGCTCTAGTCATGGTTTCTAGTCGCAGAGATAGAATAACTAAGGCACATGGTGGTAAAGGATTAACCATAAAAACTAATGAGAGGAAACTATTATAACACCATACTGTAATAAAAATACACTTACAATTTAGGACTTGTTTCATTCTAGAAATTTCCATGTAATATTTTGGACTATGGTTCTCAACAGGGTAACTAAGACCATGGAAACAAAGCTGAGCAGAATATTGTATGGGTACTATAAGAATACAGTCATGGGGGAAGTCCTTCTATATACATGTTTCTCTTATTGGTTGGCGAGTAAAACACTGTTTGGCCAATAGAGGCAGGGAGATAGGTGGGACTAGGAAATGAGGAGAATTCAGGGAAAGGTAGGTGGAGAGAGACTGCAAGAGACACCATGTAGCAGAGGAAGGAGTAACAGGTTCGAACCATGATGGGAGGATGGAGAAGTATTTACTTTGACTGCCAAAGGTAAAGTCACATCAAATTGAATTCAAGATAGGATAAAAATAATTATTAAAAATGAAACTTTATTAAGAAAACAGTAGCAAAAACATAAGTGATCTTATAATTGAAGATATCATAATAAAAATCAGGGGAATAAATGGACAATGAAAAAATAAATACATTAAAAATTAATATAACATTAAAACCAGTTTTGGTCACAATATAAGTATATTAAAAGCACACATTGTAATGAATGTCAATCAAATCCTTCTCTTATTTTAAAAAGTTATTTATTTTACATATATGGGTGTTTTCCTTGGATGTATGTATGGACACCATGGACATCAAAAGACAGTACTGGATGTCCTGGAACTGGAATTCCAGATAGCCGTGAGCCACCTTGTGGGTACTGGGATCTGAGCCTGGGATCTGCCAGTGTTCTTAACTGCTGGGCTGTCTATCCAACCCTTTTCTTTCTGTTCTTTTTCTCTTTTGTTCTCCTTCCCTCCCCTCCCCTCCCCTCTCCTCCCCTCCCCTCCCCTTTTCCTCCCTTTCTTTCTTTCTTCCTTCCTTCCTTCCTTCCTTCCTTCCTTCCTTCCTTCCTCCCTCCCTCCCTCCCTCCCTCCCTCCCTCCCTCCCTCCCTCTCTCTCTCTCTCTCTCTCTTTCTTTCTTTCTTTCTTTCTGCCAATAGCGTTCTTTCTATGTTGCTCAAGCCTTGAACTCCAAAGCTTAAGCAATCTGTTGCCTCTACCTCACAAGTGGGTGGAGCTACGTATACCACCATGGCTACTATAGCCCAGCTTCCTGTTCCTTTCGTTTTGCTTTGTGTTCTTCTTTTTTTTTTTCAGTGTTGAAGAAAACCAGTTAATAATAACTGCTTTGGACAGAGAAAAAGATGAGCCAAAATAGAGATATTTCAAAGAAACATCATTAATAAACATATGTTTTGAAAAATTTATACTCAAATAATAAAAATGGCTACTTAGATGCTATTTCATGAATTCATTTTTACTTCTCAATTAACAAAGATTTTTAAAAAGTACTTGATTCTAGGGCAGATCTTTTTAAGCTTTTCCACTCATGACCCAACCTCTTTTTGCCTGAGAACTTTTATGTGACTTCAAGTATTTGGGTATATAAAATTAGTCTACAACTCAAACATTTATTGGTAATAAGTAATAAGGAAATTTATCTTGAAACAATTCTTTGATATAAGTATAAATTTATTATTTATTAGCTATGAAAGCAAATATTCGAACTAATGAGATGAATACACTTACTTTTACATAAAGCATTAAGTCTTGACTGAATTTTTGATTCTGCAGGACATAGAGTATCTTCAATGTTTTTCAGAGGTGATTAATATTTTGATTTTGCAGTTGTCAATGCTGAGAACATCACTTTGCATAAATATACAGTACAAAATGGCAGAAGAACGTTTAGGGCCATTTTTGGAAATTCTGTCCTAATTCTAAGCCAAAATTCATTTAACAAGTTTTTACAAAAATCTTAAGTCATCAATTTAAATAGCAATCTTAGGAATCAAATGTTCTGGACAGAATACAATCCAAATCTAATACTTGTGTGTTCATGAATGATGGCACATAAGATATCAGAAGCCCTGGTTTTCTGTAATCAAACCACTGTGTTCTAAGGTGCATATACAGGAAAATAGTCATTTCATTTACTACTGATAAATGTGTAAACTGGCAAGCTTTAAAAAGTATTTATCATTTGAAAATGTCACCCATGTACACAACGCATCTTGATCAAAACCACACCTCCCTCCCCTATTCCAACTCTCCCTAGGACCTTCATCACATCTCCCTTCCAATTGCAGGCCTCCCTTTTGTAATTTTATTTATTTGCTTATTTTTAACTCAGTAAGTCCAGTCAGTGCTGCCCACATGTGCATGGAGCCATCCGCTGGAGTCATGGGCAATGTGTCCAAAATAATTTGTTCCTAAAAATATTTTATATAAAAATATTTTGTATACCTAATTTCATTTCATGACTTAGACTCATATAGACCAATATTTATATACTAGGATATTTGTTGTAGCATTATCAATTAATTAGTTACCTAATTAGTTAAGCAACTTAAATGTTAAATAGAGAATAATTATTAATAATATAGAAGATAAAGAAAATGGAATGTTGGACCTGCCCCTCCTGGAAGGACCACCCTGAGTCTGGCCACACCTCAGTCTTCGGTGTCTTCCAGTCCTTTCTGGGTGCTTAAGATGAGTGGGGGGCCCTTTTCTGAGCCCCAACTCCCTACATCCCCAGCTCCATCTCCCTGGCATTTTCTGTGTCTAGAGAAGACATGCCCCTCCCAGAAGGACCACCCTGAGTCTGCCCATACCGCAGTCTTCAGTGTCTTCCAGTTCTTTCTCAGTGCTTAAGGTGAGTGGGGGCCCTGCTCTGAACCCCAACTCCTTACATCCCCGGCTCCATCTTCCTGGGCATTTTCTGCACCTAGAGAAGACCTCCCCCTCCTGGATGGACCACGCTGAGTCTGCCCACACCTCAGTCTTCAGTGTCTTCAGGTCATTTCCTGGTGCTTAACGAGAGGAAGAGACCCCATGAGCTCCCACTGAAAGAAAGGATGGGAAGAAGGCAATATAAAAACACAGCCAACAACAGAGGAACCAGTATGATACCACCAGGGTCTAGAAACTCTACACCAGCAAGACCTGAACATATTAACAGAGATGAAACAGAAAACAATGACCTTCAAAGCAAATTCCATGACAAAACCAGATTTATGTAATACATATCCACAAATTCAACCCTACAGAAAGCTCTAGAAGGAAAATTCCTACCCAAGGAAGTTAACTATGCTCAAAATAACAAGGGCAATAGATAATCTAACTTTACCAGAAATCAGAAATAGGAGAAAAACTCACACATAAAACCACCACCAAAAACGGATCCAAAGCAAACAAGAATCAACAATCAATGATCATTAATATCCCTGAATATCAATGGTCTTAACTCACATATAAAAAGACACAGGCTAACAGAATAGATGCGAAGGCAGAATCCATCCTTCTGCTGCATACAAGAAACACACCTCAATTTCAAGGACAGACGCTACCTCAAGGTTAAGGGTTGGGAAAAGACTTTCCAATCAAATGGACGTAAGAAGCAAGCAGGTGTAGCTATCCTAATATCTAACAAAATAGACTTCAAACTAAAATTAATCAAAAGAGTTGAAGAAGGTCACTTCATATTCATCATAGGAAAAATCCATCAGGAAGAAGTCTCAATTCTGAACATATATGCCCCAAATATAAAGGCACCCACGTTCATAAAAGAAACATTACTACAACTCAAATCATCATTAAACCCCACACACTTATAGTGGGAGACTTCAACACCCCACTCACATCACTGGACAGGTCCACCAGACAGAAACTTAACAAAGAAACAATGGAACTAACAGAAGTTATCACCCAATTGGGTTTAACAGACATCTATAGAACCTTGTTCTTAGCACCACAAGGAACCTTCTCTAAAATTAACCATATACTTGGTAGTAAAGCAAACCTCAACAGATACAAAAAATGGAATAACCCCCTGTGTTCTGTTGGACCACCACGACTTAAAATTAGAATTCAATGTCAATACAAATTGCAGAAAACTCACAAACTCATGGAAATTGAACAGAGCTCAATTGCATCACCCATGGGTAAAGGAAAAAATAAAGAAAGAAATGAAAGACTTTCTAGAATTCAATGAAAATGAAGGCACAACATACCCAAACCTTTGGGATACTTTGAAAGCAGTTCTGAGGAAAATTCATAGCACTAAGTGCCCACATGAAGAAACTGGAGAATTGCCACACTAAAGAATTAACAGAACACCTGAAAGCTCCAGAACAAAAAGAAGCAAACTCACCCAGGAGGAGTAGACACCAGGAAATAAACAAATTGAGAGCTGAAATCAATAAAGTAGAAACAAAGAAAACAATACAAAGGATCAATGAAACAAAGAGTTGGTTCTTTGAGAAAATCAACAAGATAGACAAACCTAACCAAAAGACAGAGAGAGAACATGCTAATTAACAAAATCAGAAATGAAAAAGGGGACATAACAACAGACACTGGGGAAATCCAAAGAATCATCAAGTCATATTTTGAAAATCTGTACTCCACTAAATTGGAAAATCTAAAGGAAATGGATGATTTTCTGGATAGATATCACTTACCAAAATTAAATCAAGAAGAGACAAACAATTTAAACATATCTATATACCCTAAAGAAATAGAAGCAGCCATAAAAAGTCTTCCAACCAAGAAAAGTCCAGGGCCAGTGGGTTTCAGTGCAGAATTCTACCAAAAATTCAAAGAAGAGCTAATACCAATACTCTTCAAATTGTTCCACACAATGGGAGCAGAAGGATCACTGCCAAATACTTTTACAAGGCTACAATTACACTAGTAGCCAAACCACACAAAGACAAAACCAAGATAGGGAATTACAGACCCATGTTCTCCCTCATGAACATTGATGCAAAAATACTCAATAAAATACTGGCAAATCGAATCCAAGAACATATCAGAAAAATCATACACCATGATCAAGTAGGCTTCATCTCAGGAACAGGGATGGTTCAACATACGAAAATCTATCAATGTAATCCGCCATATAAACAAACTGAAAAAGAAAAAAACACATGATCATCTCACTAGATGCTGAAAAAGCCTTTGACAAAATCCAACACCCCTTCATGATAAAGGTCTTGGAGAGATCAAGGATAACAGGAACATACCTAAACATAATAAAAGCTATATACAGCAAACCAACAGCCAGCATCAAGCTAAATGGAGAGAAACTAAAGCCGATTCCTCTAAAATCAGGAACAAGACAAGGATGTCCACTCTCTCCATATCTCTTCAATATTGTACTTGAAGTTCTAGCTAGAGCAAGAAGACAACAAAAGGAGATCAAGGGGATACGAATTGGAAAGGAAGGAGTCAAACTTTCACTATTTGCAGACGATATGATAGTCTATGTAAGTAACCCAAAGAATTTTATTAGTAAACTCCTACAGCTGATAAACCCCTTCAGCAAAGTGGCAGGATACAAAATTAACTCAAAAACCAGTAACCCTACTATATATAGACAATAAAGGGGATGAGAAAGAAGTCAGAGAAACATCACCCTTTACAATAGCCACAAACACCATAAAATATATTGGGGTAACTCTAACCAAACAAGTGAAAGACCTGTATAACAAGAACTTTGAGTCCTTAAAAAAAAGAAATTAAAGAAGATACCAGAAAATGGAAAGATCTCCCATGCTTTTGGATAGGTAGGATCAACGTAGTAAAAATGGCAATCTTACCAAAAGCAATCTACAGATTCAACACAATCTTTATCAAAATACCAGCACAAGTTTTCACTGACCTTGAAAGGACAATCCTTAAGTTTATATGGAAAAACAAAAGACCCAGGATAGCTAAGGCAACCCTGTACAATAAAGGAACCTACAGAGGCATCACCATCCCTGACTTCAAGCTCTATTATAGAGCTATAGTCTTGAAAACAGCTTGGTACTGGCACAAAAGCAGACAGGTAGACCAATGGAATTGAATGGAAAACCCTGATATCAACCCACACACCTTTGAACACCTGATCTTCGACAAAGAAGCTAAAATTATACAATGGAAAATAGAAAGCATCTTCAACAAATGGTGCTGGAATAACTGGATGCTGGCATGTAAAAGACAACAGATCTATATCTATATCTATAGATAGATCTATATCTATCACCATGCACAAAACTTAAGTCCAAATGGGTCAAAGACCTCAACATCAACCCAGCCACACTGAATCTCCTAGAGGAGAAAGTGGGAAGTACCCTTGAACGAATTGCTACAGGAGACTGCTTCCTGAACATAACACCAGTAGCACAGACACTGAGATCAACAATTAATAAATGGGACCTCGAGAAACTGAGGAGCTTCTGCAGGGCAAAGGACATAGTCAGCAAGACAAAACGACAGTATACAGAATGGGAAAGGATATTCATAAACCCCATATCTGACAGATGGCTGATCTCCAAAATTTACAAAGAACTCAAGAAGCAAGACTCCAGAACACCAAAAGATTCAATTAAAAAATGGGGTACAGAACTAAATAGAGAATTCTCAATAGAGGAGTCCAAAATGGCCAAGAGACACTTGAGAAAGTGCTCAACATCTTTAGCCATTAGGGAAATGTAAATCAAAACAACTCTGAGATACCATCTCACTCCCGTCAGAATGGCTAAAATCAAAAACACTAATAACAGTTTATGCTGGAGAGGATGTGGAGAAAGGGGTACACTCCTTCACTGCTGGTGGGAATGCCAACTAGTGCAGCCACTTTGGAGATCAGTATGGAGATTCCTTAGAAAAACGGAAATCAGTCTACCACAAGACCCAGCAATTCCACTCTTAGGCATATACCCAAAAGATGTACCCTCATACAATAAGGACATCTGATCAACTGTGTTCATAGCAGCATTATTTGTAATGGCCAGACCCTGGAAAGAACCTAGATGCCCCTCAACTGAAGAGTGGATAGAGAAAATGTGGTACATTTACACAATGGAGTACTACTCAGCAGAAAAAAAAAGAATCTTGAAATTTACAGGCAAATGGATGGCACTGGAAGAAACCATCATGAGTGAGGTAACCCAGTCACAAAAAGACAAGCATGGTATGTATTCACTCATATATGGATTTTAGATATGGAGCAGGGCATTGCTAGCCCACAGTCCTACCGCCAGAGAGTCTGGGGTCCAGGGAGGACCCTAAGAGAGACATGCATGGTAACCCAGAGAAGGGTTAGGGGATGCGATCTCCTAATTGGATTGGGGGGGCGGAGAAGGGGAGGGTAGAAGGAGATGGGAGAAAGAGAGAGAGAAAGAGGAGGGGAGAGGAGGACATGGGAGAGCAGAAAGGTTGAGCCAGGGTAAGAATAGAGGATAAAAGGATGGGAGATACCAGAAAAGAGGGAGCCATTATAAGTTGGAGGAGAGATCTGGCACTAGTGAGATCTTCACAGATCTACAAGAAAGATACCAACTGGCATTAAGGCGACCTTAAATGCCCTCCCATGATAATGAGAGTGATGACTACCTTATATGCCATCCTAGAACTCTCAGCCAATGGCTGATGGAGGCAGAGGCAGACACCCACAGCTGTGAACCAAATTGAACTCCTGGAACCCAGTTACAAAGAAGAGTGGTGACCAAAAGGAATCAAGATCAGGCTGGTGAAACCCACAGTGGCAGCTGACCTAAACAAGGGGGAACACATGGACCCCAGACTGATGACTGAGGGGCCAGCATGGGACTGATCCAGACATCCCTCCCACAAAACCTGGGTGACAGAGAGGAGGCCTTGGCAATCTGTGGGACCTACAAGAGTGGAGCAGTATTTATTCCTGGCATACAGAAGGACTCAGGGAACCCATGCCACATGGAGGGATGCTCTCTCAGCCTGGACACATGAGGAAGTACCTGGGCCTTTCCCAGGATGATGTGACAGAACCTGAAAATCCATCATGGAGACCCTTGCCCTCCCTGGGGAGCGGAGGGTGGGGTGGAGTGGGGGTGATGGGTTGGGAGGGTTGGGGTGGGGGAGGAGGGGAGGGAGAGAGAACTGAAAATGACATGCATAAAAAGTTAAATAAAAAATGTATGGAAGAAAAAAGAAAATGGAATGTTATGTAACTAGTAAATGTGTTATTCTCATAGAACATACACACACATGAGAAAGTCTCAGAATATGGAACTATGAGAGAAAGAGATATATTGGCTCCATCTTTGAGAAAATATATTTAGAAATAAAACCAGAAGGAAAATAACTAGTCATCCTGGATAGGATTGCTGGTGAACTCTAGGTTTTTCTGTCTTCTCTACAAGAATCCTAAGATAGGTCCCACTTGCAATTTTATTGTTGTTCCATATCACTGCAGTGGAAAATCCAAAACTCATCATTTAGGATTCAGGTTCCTTCATGTTGGCTCCCTGCCTCTCTTCCTACATCCACTCGTTCCGTTCCATAGCCCAGTGGCTCTTCCAGCTAGCCCCTCCTTCTGCAGACATCTTCCCAGGGCATGCATTCTTCCTTCTACCCCTGGCTTCCCAACACCAGTCACATACTTCTAACTCCCAGAGTTCAAGTGAGGTCCTCTCTATTCTGGGAATATCTGCCCAGTCTAGCCTCTTAATTCACACTAGAGCTTTCTTGCTTCGGGCATGTTGTTTAGCCTTCTCCGTGGGCACCTGTTTCTGCAACTAGATTGGAAGAACCTACAGGGCAGCCCCTAGCAATGTCTACTATGATGCTCAGTACACAGGTGCTCATATACAGCAGATACTCAATAAGTACTGCAGACTGTCTCTTTCCTACTCTATTTGTAGCAATGTGGCTCATCGTGCATTTGGAATTTTTCTTTTGCATGTCCCTCCTTTACCTTTCAGAACAAATCCATCTAAAGACTGACAGTCCAAACTAGGAAATACCCATAAACTACAGGAGCATTCAAGAGTGAGTAGAAATTAGACTGTGGACTAAACAGACATTTCTCCATGTTCTTGCTTTTTGTTGATTTTCATACTTCTCTTTGATGTGTTAATGCTGGACAGATATTTGACTCTTTCTTGGGGCAAAGGGATGGAGCCCAGGGTCTCACACATGCTGAGCAAGTGCCCTACCACCAAGAACACCTTCAGCCTTCAGCTTCTTTTATCTGCTTAGCAAAGAAGAAACCATAAAGAATAATAGCCTTTTTACTGCCTTTTACATGAAATGAATTTCATTGAAGCTGCTGGAGTTTAAAGGGTCTGGCTACATTTGATACTGGAAATCAGAGCTAGGAAGGTATCAAGGGCTGATGGCCTTAAGGTACAGACAAAAAGTCACAGACACAGATGACCTACAGTGGATCTCACTGGGTATGGCTTAAGATGGGACTGTGGTAGATTTACCTTGGAAGTGCAAGGTATATTGAGTGACCCAAGTTCTTACTTGCTTAGGCCTATGACAAAACCCTAACAATTTTGGTGTGTGTGTGTGTGTGTGTGTGTGTGTGTGTGTGTGTGTGTGTGTGTGTGTAGGGAGAGACTACCTGCAGCTTTAGCCATGCCACCAATGGGCGTGGCTACAGTACTCCAGGAAGAGGGAATAAATAGAGAGAGAGAGGGCCTGGCACTGGCTCCTTGGATGCTGACCACATTTTGATGAGCTTTCCAGCTTTCCATGTAAGTTACCTCTCTCTATCTGAGTAAACATCCTACTACATTTCCCCAGCATTCTTGGTGTGAGTCTTTGACCCTCCACATTTATGTGTGTGTGTGTGAGAGAGAGAGGGGGAGAGAGAGAGAGAGAGAGAGAGAGAGAGAGAGAGAGAGAGAGAGAGTGAGAGAGAGAGAGAGTGCATGTTTAGGACAGAGGTCAATGTCAGATATTTTCCTCAGTAACTCTCCTTCTTACTTTTGAGACAAGGTCTCTCATTGAACCTGGATGTCACCTACCAGAAACTCCAGGGTCTTCTTTTTCCCTCTCCTCAACACTAGGATTGCACATAGGTCCAGTTTTTACATGGGCCCCAGGGGTGGGTTATAGAGGTCTGAACTCTGGTCCTCATGCTTGTGCAAGAAAAATTTTCCAACAGAGCTATCTTTCTAGGTGCCCCCAACTTTGTATTTTGAATTTTAATTTGTAATTTGTTTTTGATCCAAAATGCATAAACTTTGGGCTCCATGAGGCCTTGCTGTGCCTTTGGTATAATGGGCTCCATGGCTTGACCCTGCCTAAGCCAATGGGACTATTCAGCTCTATGTGGTGACAGCTAAGCAGAAGTGTTATTCAAGCTTCTCATTTTTTCAAGGCAGGAATCCAGAGTTTGGTATAAAATCTACATTACATTTTTTTAAGATGTAGCATTTTTGTGTATGGGTGTTTTGCCTGAATGCATATATGTGCATCACTTGCATGTCTGGTTCCCGAAGAGGTCAGAAGAGGGTGTCAGCCCTCTTGAGACTAGAGTTCCAAGTGGTTGTGAGTTGTCATGTGGGTGCTGGGAATTGAACCTGAGTCCTCTGCAAGAGCAACAAGTGCCAACCCCTAGAAATCTATATTTTAAACATTGACTACTTAAAACACCATCTGTGGCTACATAAATTATGTTTAGAGACTCTGCTGGGCTCATGGATCACCTGTTTGGGATTTCTTATGATTCTGGTTTCTGTAGGAACTACAGAATTGCTAAATACAAGCAATGACTCCATGGATGCATCCAACCTTTCCCCCTGCATGTCCTCAGCAAGTGCAAATAGGTCTACAACAATGAGCTTTGATCTTTTCCATGGCTATAGCCAACTCTGAGACAGTCTCTAAACATCCGATCCTGGTCACAAGGCTAGAGGGTTGACCAAAGGTGTGGACAGACACATTGGTACGAGTTCATTTCCTCAAGAGGCAAAGCTAACTTGACTCTGTGCCCAATTGATGGAGCACTAAAGTCACTTGACCACTGGCAGACCATATGACATGACTCTTCTTTTTCCTGGTCACTCATTGGTTTTGAAGGTAGCAACTGCTTGGATTCCTCTGTAGGCTGCAACCATAAAGGTCAGGGAAGCTTTATGTAATTGCTGAAGTGGAGAGCAGTTCATCCCATTAGAACCCCAAGTCTTCTGGAAGCTTGGTGAACTGTCCCAGAACTACAGGCTTTCCCCACTGTGACTGCTGCTTAGAAACTGTGAAGGCTCCCCCAGTATTGAAGGCATTACTTCTGGGTACCAGTTCATGTGCAGAATAAGAGTGCTCTTCTAAGTTCCTGGGGTGACAAGGACATCATGATATGGTAGGGGTTATAGAAAGGAGAGGAGAACCAGGGCTTGCCAGTGACTGCCTGTGGGGCCCTTCTGCTGTCAGCTCAGATTGGCCAGAAAGCTACTTTAAGTGGCTGCATTTTGACTGCTAATTAGCTTGTTTGGAGAGCTGGCTTGCCCCTAGAGTGGCTTTGAGAACTGCTGCCTGGCCTTTTACAATTGCCAGGATCTGTTGAGCTGGTGCAGCCCAAATGTAGCAAAATTACAGTTATGAAGTAGCAATGGAGATAATTTTATGGTGTGGGGGGCTTATCAGAACAAGAGGAACTGCATTAAAGGGTTGCAGCAGTAGGAAGGTTGAGAACCACTGCACTAGGGCCTAAGGCAGCTGTCCTCTGTGCATGGGCTTCTAGGAAAGAACCCAACCAAACAATGCTTGGAACTACAAATTGTTAGATCCAAAGCAAAATCCAAAAGGTACTCCAAATAGAAGCGAGTTCAATCTGGACTATAGGAGGCCTTATTGCTAGCTATGGTGCCTATTGGATATCTAAGTGCATTCTGGCCTCCAAGCTCCCACTCTGTATCACAAGTGCCTGGTATACATTTCAAAACCCATGCTAGCATCCTATTCCTTCTCAATTCCTATCCTACCCTAAACTCCCTCTAACTCATGGTCTTCCCTTTCCCCAGCTACTCATTCTCCTTATATCCTTGCTATGTGCCTGTCTGTCTGTCTGTCTGTCTCTTTGCTCTGCTCCTGCTTCTTTCACTATGTTTTCTCTATTCTCCATCCTACGCTATTCTCCCATCTCTTGTAGATAGCTCTGGCCATGTCCAGTCTGCTTTCTCTTTCTGCCCTGGGCTCTTTCAGGTGCCTCTGCTATTCTCTCTCTCATCTCTACAACAAAAACCTTTCCCTTAGCCATAGCATGACGTGGTCATCATGGTCACCAGCTTATACATACACTTCCCCATTACCTAGAAAGTCTGGCAAATGCTCCTGTCCCCACTGATGCCTCCACTTCCCCACGGGCAGCTCAATGCTAAATCTTTTCCCTTACAGCTGGGGTGCTGGGACCAGGGGAGTGAGCGCCAGATCTCTGGGGCACAAAGAGATGGTAACACTGAGCCTTCGGTGCCACATCTAGAATCTCATGTACTGACGTGCAACTTAGCACCCTTCACCCTTCCCCGAGCAGGTCTTCATTGATGACCAGATGCTACAAGTTCCCTGAGGTAAGGCGCTGGAGACCCTAAGGAAGGTTGGTTAGGTGTAGAAGGGGTTGTTACCAGTGCGCAGTACTAAGTACAGAGTAGCTTGCCTCTCCTCTCCTACCCTTGCCTTTGTCCCCTTTCTCCTCCTCTCCTTCCTCAAGTCAGAGTCTCACTATGGACCCAAGAGTAATCTTGAGCTCACTGTGTAGCCCAGGCTGCCTTCAAACTGGTAACCTTTGCCCCAGCTTCCCAAGAGTCACCAAACTTGTCTGGAACTGTACTTTTCAAAACAATTCAAAAGCTATTGATTTTGTATAAAATACTTATTTCCTATAAGTCTATTTTCATCCTAAATTAATTGGGTGGGGGGCTAGTTGGGGGTTGAGCCTAGGGCCTTGTATATGCTAAACAAATACTTAACTTGAGTTAAGTCCAAGATACTTTTGCAAAAAAAAAAAAGAAATGTAGTTTTAGCAAGTGTGACAGATAATGTATAATAGTGGTGGGGTGGTGTAAATAAGTTGTTATGAGTTCTTCTCTTTCTCAGGGGTCAGCTTACTGTGCTGGTGTGAATGAGGACATCCTGCATAGACTCAGGTTTTTGAACTCTTAGTCCCTGTATAAAGTGGGGGTTTTGGCACTAGATGTATGAAATGACACAATCTCTCCAAGGTATGCTTGAGGGAAAGGTTCTATTTTTATTTTTTTCAAGATTTCTATATTTTATGTGTATGGGTGTTCTATCTGCATGTACACCTTGATCCCAGATGAGGACATCAGATCCTATTATAGGTGGTTGAAAGCCACTATGTGGTTGCTGGGAATTGAACTATGGAAAGCAGCCAGTGCTCTTAACCATTGAGCCATCTCTCCAGCACCAAGGAGAAGGTTTTTATTGTCCATATGAGGGAGAGAACACCAGAGGCACCTGGAAAGGTGCAGGGAGAGAAAGTGATAGACTAAACGTGACCAGCAGAATGAACTGGGCCATGAGAGGAGGAGGTTGGAGAGAGTGAGCGGGGAAGGAAAGAGAGAGGGAGGAAAGGAGACCAAGACAGAGGACAAAGAGAGCAAAGAGGACCAAGAAAGCAGAGAGAGCACACGGCGTAAGTGGCAGGGTTATATGGGAATGACAGGATAGGGGAAGGGAAGCCCATGAGCTGGACAGGTTTAGGGTAGGGGACTGTGAGAAGAGCTGAGAGGAGCCAACATACCAGGCATGGACCCTGTAGCAGGTACTTGGGATGTTTGGAGAGCTTGGGGGCCAGCATGTGCTTTGGTATGTAATAGGCACCACAGTTAGCCGTTTGTCCAGACTGACTTTTGGGTCTCACAGTTCCCAGTTGGGGAGCTGTTTGGGGAAGCTTTGGAGGTGAGGTCTTGTTGGAGGGAGTATGTCACTAGAGGTGGACTTTAAGGTTTTAAAGACAGTCTTGGACAAGAGAGATGGATCAGTGCACTGGCTACTCTTCCGGAGGACCCAGCTCTGAATCTCAGAAACCACAAAGAGATTCCCAGCTGTTATAAATCCAGGGGTCTAATGCCTTCCTTTGGCCTCCACGGGCATGAGGAAGTGTTGCATAGGCATACATGCAGGCAAAACAGTCTTACACATGAAACAAACAAACAAATAAAGGACTCAGGCTGTTTCTAGTTTGCACTCTGCTTTGTAAAGTGTGGCTCAAGAGGGAGCCCTTAGCTGCCTGCCCCACGCTGCTTGTCCGACCTCCCCTTTGTTTGGCTGAGACCTTCCTGGTAGTCCACACCCCTGACATGTACTTCATAGAGTTGCCTCACTTTGCTTCTGATTCATTCACTCATGAATTAACAGCCGAATTCCTGTGATAGCCCAGGCCCTGATTCAGGGTCAGGTATGTGTTGGGAGCATATGTAAAGATGAAGGTAAAATAAATGTCCCCTAACCCTGAGGATCTGGCTTAAAGTGAAGAATGGTTTGATTCTGAACTTTGTTCCTGGGATTTGGAATTTTATTCCCTTATCAAATGAAGAGCTCATCTCCCACTAGCTTTTCTTTGGGATTGACGGATGCCTCTGGCTTTGCCTGCTCCTTGACTTAGGCAGGAGTTTCTAAACTATCTCATTATGACCTTGATGCTTTTAAGAAAATTAGACAAAGATTTCATCCAGTTTTGCAAGCTGCTTTTGGTAGGAGGGATGATCTTAATCACTTAACTTATTGATGCCAAAGTAGACCTAAAAAGTAACTCAGGTTCAAATCCCAGCTATTATTTCCAGGTAGCTGGGGTTAGCCAGTTTGCCTCCTTCAAGCTTAGACACAGGCATTAAACCCTACCAACTAACCTTCATGGTTGTATAATCTGAAAGTGAAAGCTTTTGTTTGGGTATAGTAAGTGCGCAGTGTTCATGGACTGTGTCCCAAAATAGAATGTAAATTGCAAGATTATGGAACTTTTGTATTGTTTCCCCATTGTTTCTTCCCCCAGCAATGCTTGATACAGAGAAGATGCACAATAAGTTAGGAACTGTGGGGAAAGGGCTACTTTGTAAAGATAACCAAGTACTCAATCAAATTACATATTATTTAAAGACAATAGCATGCTGGGTGTGGTAGCACGCCTTTAATCCCAGCACTCACAAAGCAGAGGCGGGTGGATCTCTGTGAGTTCGAGACCAGCCAGGATTGTTACACAGGGAAACCCTATTGAGAAACACACACACACGCACACACACACACACACACACACACACACACACGCACACACACACACACACACACACACACACACACACGTATGTGGGCTTCAAGATTAAGTCACTATAAGCACCTACTATGTAGAGGACACTATTCCCTTTTATTATTTGATAAAGTTGATCAATGTCAACTTGACTCAGTTTTAGTTTTTCATTTAATGTGGTGTTTTAATAGAGTCCTTATCCTAAACATTTCTTTTGATCAGAATTATTTTTTAAAAAATTCTGTCAGTCAGTTGTGTGTGTGTGTGTGTGTGTTGTGTATATCTGCTTTAAACCAAGGAGTGATTTAGTAAACCTGGGTTACCCTCAACTACCAAAGCTGGGGTGCCAACTCCTATTATACTCCTTTGTAGCTTTTTAGATAAGGATTTATAATCAGAACATTTAAACAACCCAAAGACACTTTTATGTAATGATCCAAGGACCCAAAGACTCAGGCTTTCAAGTGAAAAAGCCATGGCAATTATGATATAGACTGCAGATTGGCCCCCCTGTGTTAAATTCTTTGCAGTTGCTCCTTGCCTGGTGATCTAAAAACACTCCAGCTAAAGAAAGAATGATACCACTCCTGTTTTCTGGATAAGGAAACAATCTGGGAGGGATTATTTTACCTGACCAAGGTCACAAACCATCAAGACAGGGAGGTAAACCAATGGCACCAATACTACCATCCTGGTTCTGGATACTGATGTTCCATTGTTATAAAAAATGGCACTTCTGGGTGGTCTGAATGTCAGTTAAATTCATGGAGTGTTTATTCAAAATTTTGCAATGTTTGCCCCCAGGACTGTGCTGATAGGCCTTTAAAAGGTGACAAGGGAGGCTGGGGAGATGGCTCAGCTGGTAAAGCACTTGCCAGGGAAGCATGGGGACTGGAGTTTGGATATTCAGAACCCATATACAAAGTATGGTATGCTAACACCTGTAGCTCTTGAGTTAGGGGATAGAGATTGGAGGGCCCCTGGGGCTTCCTGGTCAGCAAGTCTAGCAGAATTGGTGAGCTCCAAGTTTAGAGAGAGATCTTGTCTCAAAATATAAGATGGAGATGACCGAGAAAGCATCTGTCATTCACCCCTGCCTCTATGTCCACTTGCCTGCACAAGCACAAGAATGGGCAAGCACATGCAGGCATGCACACAGTGACAAAAGGCCACGTGTCACGATAACAGCCATTAGGGCTGAAAGAAGAGGCAGGACATCTACCTGGGCACACAGAAGTAACTCACATCAGAACTGGAGTGGTCTGCTCAATACCAATGATGTACACACAGGCTGAGCATGCTGGGCTGAGACACCCACCCATCTCTCATGGGATCAACAAGAGACTAGGAGTTCAGAAGGGTGGAGGGGCACGTGTGACCAGAATACATTATATATATATATATGTGTGAATTATATATATTTATTTATGAAAATGTCAATTTTTATTTATTTTTCTCTTCCTTTTTAAAAAATTAAGGTTAGAAACAAGCTTGTTTCACATGTCAATCCCATCTCCCTCTCCCTCCCCTCCTCCCCAGCCCCCCCCCCCAGTTCTGCACTCAATCTCCACTCTGATTCCCAGTGAGGGTGAGGTCCTCCATGGTGGATCTCCAGAGTCTGTCAAAATTAATTTTTAAAAGACTAAAACTTTTGTTTGCTTGTTTGTTTTTGAGACAGGCTCTCTCTGTGTAGCTCAGGCTGTCCTGGAATTCACCATGTAGACCTTGCCTGCCTCTTCTTCCCGAATGATGGGGATAAAGGCTTGTACCACCATACCTGGCTAAAGACTATTTTTTTAAAGTTCAATTTATAGACAAAAGCTGCTTCCCCTGTACAAAAACAATATCTATTTCAAATAGCAACAAAAGCCAGATTCCGTGCAGATCATTTTCCCTGAATGGACAAGAATAGAGAGAAATTAGGATTTGAGGTTGGAAGATAAAAGATGTGGAGCCGTCTTGGCCGGCATATGTCTGCCCACTTCTCTCCTCCTTTGCCTTTGTCACTTGCAGGGGAAGTGGAGGGAAGGATGGCATGCAGATGGAATAAGACGGTACCCGAAGCTCTCCTTCCTCAGGGCTCCTTCTGAATTGGACTTGCCTCTGCTGCCCTTGTGATCCCGGGAACATCTGATTTTCGGAAAGGGCTGCGTGCAGAGAGCCCGACAGGACCAAATTAAAACTTTGAGCTTTATGGAGCAGGCACAGTAGCTTCAGCAGCAACAACAAAAAGTTAGATCTTCTTGTTTAAGGATATATACGAAGCCAGAAATAGAAGTTGGAGCTGTAGCTTGCCAGTCTAGGACCGCGATGGTGTGTGGACCGGCTCTAATTGAAGGTCCGCATGAGTCATGCTTACCCAGTGCAGGGAGTCAGCACAGGACCTCAGCATCCTTTCGTAACCCTTGGTAGCTGGGTTGAAGGAAAGAGAGAAGTTTTTGTTCATGATCTCATTCCAATCAGAATGTGTCCAGACGCCCAAATATTTGATTTGAGCCTCGTTGCTAAGAGACCTCCCACTGGGACCCAGCTGCCTGCGGGCAGGAGGGCGGTATTGGCATCACTTCAGATTTCTGCCAATTTATTTTGAAACCAGAAAACCTGGAACTGCGGCCTCCTCAAGGCAACCACAGAGAGAGGAGAGATCTGAGTCAGCCAAACACCAGGGGAAAAACTAGCACTGACCTTCTGCCAGGAGCTTTGGGAGGCTTTGGGAGAGAAACCTAAGGCTGCGATTGTTTACTTAGTGCTAAATATGCTGGACTAGTAAGGAAGAAGTCTTGGGCTTTGTGCTTGGGTGACATCTTGAGCAGGTGACATCCTGAAGCCGGCTCAGGGATTTCAGAGCAGTGGTGGATTTCCAGGTTATTACTGGGTGTTGAATCAGATTGCTCAGTTTCAAACTCCCAACCATTCATACCCAGCGTCTTGGATTTTAATTGCGCTGTGACTTAAACTCCTTGAGGGGACAGCCTGAGCAACAATGATCCAGGTGAGTGTGTGAGCAGCCAGTGTAAGAGGCAGAGCTGAGAACCCAGGTGTGATCCTTTCATTTCTCAACAGGACAGCTGTCATCCAGCTAGGTCTTGGTAGCCCAAGAGGAGAGGCCCCTCTTTGCAGGACCACACCCCTGTGCTACTCCCTGCCCCAGGTAGGCCTGGAACATCTTTCCAGGTGTTTCTATACTGAAAAGGGTTTACTACTTACTCACATAACAAATACATTTGTATGCAAAACTTAGGTTTTGCTATGGAGATTTTTGAATGAGATTTGTAATGTACAAATTCTAAAGATCATGGATATTAACCCTTGGTTTTCACTTAAAGCTCAAGAAAAAGTCAGGTGTGTGTGTGTGTGTGTGTGTGTGTGTGTGTGTGTGTGTGTGTGTGTGTGTGATGTGATGTGAGTCAGCCAGGTTGGTGTTTTTTTTCCACAGTCCTTCTACACCTTATTTTTCTGAGACAGAGTCGTTGCTGGAACCCAAAGCTCACCATTTTCGTTGGGTAGATTGTCTGGTCTGTAGCCTCAGGTCAGGTATTTGCCACTCTCTGCCCCTTCCCCCCCTGCCCCACTCCCCTCAGCACTGGGGTTACAGACATGCAGTCTGGATTTTTATGTGCGTGCTGGGTTTCTGAACTCAGGTCCTCACATTTGCATTACCTTACTGACTGAACCATCTCTGTAGCCCAAGTCACTGCTGTGTAGAGCAATGAAGCTAATAGTGTGTGAGTATGTATTACGATATTAGAAGGAATTGGTTTATGTGTGTATGAAGGCTGAGAAGGCCTATAATCTATTGTCTGAACTGGACACCCACATTGGAAAGCCTGAGAACTAAGATGGTGAATGATGAAAATCCCAGTCTAAGGTCAGAACAATGTCCCAGCTCAAGCAATTATGCAGCAGGGAAAAGGGAGCCCACCTTCCCCTGCCTTTAGTTGTATGCAGAGATCCCACTGTGGATTACTTGGTTACCACAAGCCTCCGGGTAGTGAACCTGAGAACACAAGCCCTAATCTCACTAAAGACATCCCCACAGTCAGGCCTAAGGTAATCTTTAACTTGGGTTCTCTGGGACCCAATTGAGTTCACACACTGAGAACTTTCAATTCCTCCCTGGGACTATATTGTAGACTGTGTTGTGTTCTAACTAGACCTGTGCCCCTGGGAAAATTCTGATGCCTCAGTTTCCTTATCTGTTAAAAGTTATTCTGAAAGAAGTATTTCCATGTTTGAAAAGAGCAGGTACGACCAAACTAGACTCCCTTAATATAGGCGACAATGGTGTGACTGGGACAATATATGAGGCCGCTGGCAGTGGGTCCAAGATCTAACCCTAATGCACAAACTGACTTAGTGGAGCCCATTCTATATGAGAGATACCTTGCTCAGCCTAGACACAGGGGTGTGGGAGTGGGGAGGTGCCTGGGCCCTGCCTCAATGAGATGATGGGACAGACTTAGTAGACTTCCTGGGGGGGGCTTACCCTTTCCATGGAGCAGATGGGAGGAGGGGGAGAGGGAGTGGGGGGAGTGGGAGTCAAGGAGGGAGGAAGAACTGGGATTGGAATGTAAAAAAGAGCAGGTACTAGTTTGGTGCTTCTTACGAAGAAGTTAAATACGGAACAGGAGAAAACTTGAAATTAAATATGCAAACAGGAGATCAAAAGGCCAGCATAATGGCTGGCCCCTGGGACACACAACAACCGTCTATGCTATCTGAGTTTGCTTTGAGAGGCTCTGATCAAGTTTGCTTAGTTGGAAAAGAAGATGAAAAGGGGGGGTTATGTACAGTGGCATGAACCGAGGACTTTGGAAATGAAGAACAATGTGATGGAGTGTAGAGCATACTGGGGAATCCCAGTTGTGTCCATTTCATGATCCTAAAAAGCATCTAATCAGAAGGCAATATGATTTCCATCTTAGAAATAAAAAAGGTACTTCCCCAAAGCAAGATATCCTTAAATCAAGAGAACCTGCTCTCCATAAAAACATTTTTTTCACCTTTGTCTCTGCAGTGAAGAAGGAAAAACAAGTTGAAATTTGTTTCCCAACCACAGTTCCGTTGTTAAATAAATCATCTAAGGCACCTAAGGTTGTTTCAGGCCAATGTGATGGCTCAGTGGGTAGAAGGGGTCCCTGTGCTAGCCTAGAACCCATGGCAGAGGGAGAGAACTGACTCCTGAATGCCATGCCCTGATTTCCCCACTTGCTCCATCACGCCCTCTCACCACGAATAAGACATTCTGAAAGTGTAAAGAAGATGTATTTTCATGAAAAAAGCTATGATGTCACAGGTGCTCTATCATGATGTCATCACAGGATCCCTTTGGTGCCTGACCAAGACAGACAGTGTCCTGTTTTTGATCCAAATCATCTCACTAATGAGGAACATTGGCAGGAGAGGGAGGAGACCATTCCAAATGAGATAAATGTTGCAGGCAGAGGGCCAAACCCTGCATGGAGATCTTGAATATTCCACAGGATATTCAGCCAAAACCTGTCTCTTAGTTTTTCAGTAATGATAGATGACAAAGCGAGGGGTAAAAATAAACCCACTTCTGGTGTTGTTTCTGGCTGGTTCAGCGGGAAATAGCTTCGTTAACCTTCAGAGGACGGGAGATGTTTGAGATTTGGATGCTTGAGGCTCTCCAGGGAGGAAGAGAAGGGAAGGCTAAGGGGCTATGGAGTTTTTTGGGCCCAAGTTCTTCACTTTGCTTAGTTCCAGTGCAAATTTAATCAAGAGAAAGGCTCCTGTCCAGGGTGATAACTTAAAAGTTTCTCCCACCTGTCAGTTTTAGGGGTCCAAGTGCATTGGCCAGAGTGTACCTACACAGGGGTGGAGCTATCCTCTGATACTTCCAGAATGCTTGTGTTCATCCGAGGTATAAATTCCACAGATGTTTCAGTTGGTGAACTCTGGAAAAAGCAGACAAAACAGGATGGCTGGGAAGCTCTTCACTGAACTGTGGCTCTATAACATTGTGGATGGCTATTTTCCCTCATCTTTCATCTGCATTTAGAAAGAGATAGAAAACCTGAAAAAGCACAGCAGCCCAGTCAGTTTAGGGAATTACTCTACTCCCTCCTTTTTGAGGCAGCGTCCTATTGCCCTGTTGTTATAATGGAAGTGTCACCCCAGCCCCTGGCATCCCTATACCCAAAGAGTTTGGGATGCTCTGGTGGAAGTTCCACCCCAAACCCTTCTCATATCTCTCTCCAAACCATGCCGCATCTCAGCCTGCCAAATGATGACCTCCTCTCCCACAGGATATTTTTGTCCCTTAGAAAACCAGTTTTCTGATCTTCTCGCTGGGGGACTGGAAAGTCATTTGGGAGCCTTGTATCTGCTTAAGTGGACTTTCTTTCTTTTGTTCTTTCTTTCTTCCTTCCTTCCTTCCTTCCTTCCTTTCCTTCCGTCCGTCCGTCTGTCTTCCTTCCTTCCTTGCCTCCTTCCTTTTTTTTTTTTTTTTTGGTTTTTCAAGATAGGGTTTCTCTGTATTGCTTTGGAGGCTCTCCTGGAACTCTGTAGACCAGGGTGACCTTGAACTCACAGAGATCTGCCTGCCTCTGCCTCCCAAGTGCTGGGATTAAAAGTGTGAGCCACCAACACCCAGCTGTTTTTTCCTCTTTCAGTTCAGCTTGATTTGGACTGATTTTGATTGTTGAGTTGATGGAGAGGCTTATGGGGTGCAGAAACTTCACCTGATAGCTCTTGACTGAGGATGACCTTGAACTTTTTACACTCTGACTTCCTCCTGGGATTACAGTGTGTGCCACCATGCTGGTTTTTTATGGTGTCCAGGTTTAGATCTCAGGGCAGTGTGTGCTAGGCAAGCACTCTATTGCTTAGAAAGTTGCCTCCTTCCCTCCCTTCCCGGTTGTAATAGGGCCTTGCTATATATAGCCCCAGGGTGGTCTCAAACTTGCTGGAATCCTCCTGTCTCTGCTTAATCTAGTGCTGAGGCTACCACACCAAATCTCCTCTTCTTTTCACCTTCCTTCATATTTAAGAAGATGTAAGTCATTTACCTTTACTAAAAAATTGTAGGTATAGCTCAGATAGTGAACTGTATGCTTAAGATTTGTGAGACCCTGGGTTCCTTTATGGATACGTCTATGGTTTAGGTAGAAAACCTGCCATGTTTCTACTGTTAGATTCTATATGTGCTGGGGATTGAACCCATGCCTGTGGACATGCTAGGCAAGTGCCCTGCCACTAAACTATATATGTAGATCAGTGGTAGACTGCAAAAGGTTTTATTTAAAAGAGCTAATGCCTGCAGAGCCAAGGCATTCAGGGAATGTTATACTGGTAGGGTCTTGTTAATTGATAGCTCTTTTTGGCATTGTTTTGTGTTTCTCCAGCTAGAGAACCCCTGCTGGAGTCTTGCGACAGTCCAGAATTATTTACATCTAATATTAAACGTACCCGTCTAGTACTAAGAGCCAGATGTGACAGGTAATTTAAAAAAAGACGCATACTATTAATTCCGTATGTTTGTTGGCTGCCTTTCTCCTGTGAAGTCCAAAGTGCTTTGCAGAAATATATCATTGTCCCCATAGATTATTCCTGATTAAAGAAAGGAATGGGGGATGTCTGAAGTCAAGGAGAGTGAGAGATGTCAGCGGAGATCTTGGTTCTTTTATTTTTCACAGCACCTTGCTCTGCTGGGTATTTAGTATACCCAACACTGGGACATAGGGTGTTGCCTTTCTTTGGATTATGTCATGTTACAACAAACAAACAAATGAACAAAACCCATCTCCATTGTATCCTGCAGGTTGTTTCTCCATGTAGTCCTAAGGCAAAAGCCTGAACAAGCAAACTGCTGATACCAGGCAGACTGATGGAGCCAAATACCTTCTGACTAGCTTCCTGAATCATACTATCTACAAAGTCACTTACTAGCGGTACACCAACCCACTCACCACCACAGGATGCTACTGCATAGGGCTATGGAACTGGAGTTAAAGATCATGAATGAAACCTCTCTGTGAGACTGTATCACGTGTAGGGATGTCACAACAGTAGATTGCATCTAGAACCCTGGCCAATTAGGTTGTCTTTAACGCATCCTCAGGACTTCAACCCAGAATTGAAGATCCCTTAATGCTAGAAACTGAGATCCATTACTGATGCCCAGTGTAGGAATTCAAGAGGTAGCATCAGGACTTTCTCTGCAGCCACTGGTCTGAACTCCTTCAAAGACACTGAGTATTTTCTGAGGTTAAGGTTATATCATACCAAGAGCAGAAAAGCAACCACAGGGTCCTATACTCCCTATTGGTGACAGAGTCAGGGTAGAATATTGCCATGCTGCAAATCCTGATTGTCACACTCATCAAAGCACTTAACATTTTCATGTTAGTCTAAAGGAGGCTTTTTTCCCAATAGATCTTCTAAGTTTATCTAAGCTCATCGCTGTTGACCTTCTACGAGGCTCTCTAACCCAATACACACTAAACTCTTGCTGAAACCAGAGGCTAATGTGGTACTTTGGGGTGGTCATTAGCACTGTTCGCCAAATATACTCAGTCCTCTGTGTCCATACACCTGCAGAATTAACCACCTGTGGATGGAAAACGTTTTTTTGTTTTTGTTTTTAAATCAAATCTGTCCTGAACATGTACAGTCCTTTCTTTCTTGTCATTATTCCTCAGCAGTACAATATAACAACTATTTACATAGCATTTACATCTTGTTAGGTACTGTAAGTCAACTAGAGGTGATTTTCAGTAACTGGGAGGAGTATGTAGGTTTTATGCAAATATTATGCCATAAGGAACTCCAGCATCCACAGATATGAACTGATCCTGGAGAATGCCACAAACCCCTGCGTTTCTACCTCTCCACCTTCTGGGTACAAATGATAGGATGCCACTTTCTGGCTTCTATGTGTTGGGTGGGGGTACACCACTAGTAGCAGTCAATGGCTTGTAAGTGGAAGTGATACGTGTCACTTTGGTGGTGATACAACAATTAATTGCTAGTTCAAGAGTTGAGTTGGATTCCATTTGCCATAGCAGCTAGTAGAGTCTGAGATGGTGCTATACTCAGGTCCCTAACCAACTCAGATGTGAGAAAGAAATCTTTGTCATCATAACCCAATATAATTTTGGGATTAGAATCAAAACTATACCATTGTAATGGTTTCACCATTCTTGGTTTGGTATTTTTGCGTGCTTTCCCATCTTTAAATCCACAACCTACTCTGTCTGCTTGGCAACTTTTTTTCTGGTCCTCCTAGACAGTCCTTATCAGGCATCTTTCCTGAGTGCCTCCTGGAAGCTGGCACTCTTCAGCCTGAGCTCGACTTTGATTTCTGTGTGTATCCCCGTCACTGCCTGTACTAGGTACCTTCCTTGCTGCTATGACAAAAGACTGGACAGTAGCGATGTAAAGAAGGGAGCGCATGGCAGCAGCAGGAGCATGAGGCAGGTGAGAGAGAGAGAGAGAGAGAGAGAGAGAGAGAGAGAGAGAGAGAGAGAGAGAGAGAGAGAGAGAGAGAGAGAGAGAAACACTTGTGCTCTGCAGGGTTCTGTCTTTATATTCTGTCCAGGACCCCAGTCCATGGACTAGTGCCACCCACACTTTGGTGAGACTTTCTGGAGATACCCTCGCAAACCTCGAAGATGTAGATTTCCATGGTGACTCTAAACCCCATGAAGCTGATGATGAAGACTCCACCATGGAGCCAAAATCCCATTTTGTTACTGCTATATTTATGCGCCTTCCTTTTTCTTTAAGACTTTAAACATCTCCTGGGAAGAATTATACTCCACTCATTTTTCTATGCATAGTGTCTATTTTAAGGTACAAGCTCAATGAATGACTCCCAGAGCAATCGATGCTCTCAGAAATGTTGAAGAACATGGCCAAGGCCTGCACATCAATATTAAAACTATAGTCAGTCTTGCTCTGGTAGAATGTTTGCTTGCCTATCATGTGCAAAACTTGGTCTGGTCTTCAATCCTGCAAAAAGGGAGTGGGGGGCAGAGTTGGGGAAAGAAGATCGTAGTCCTTAAGTTCCCAGATAAAAATAATCTATATTATGATTTTATACATTTAGTATTTACCAAATTTTGGAAGCTGTTTGTTAAAACTAAATATTTTTTCTTGATTTAACATCATCATTATCTATGTAGTTCAATCACTTGAAAGAAAAAATTAAAATCATGCTTTCTTCTTCTAATATTGACAATTTAGTTTTTTAAATAGGAAAAGATTTTTAAAAGATGGGAGAGATGGGCTTTTTGAGGGAAAACTTCAAAAGTGTTTTTTAAAGTCCCCAGTGAGCTGGGCATGATGGCACACTCCTTTTATCCCAGCACTGAGGAGGCAGAGGCAGGTGGGTCTCTGAGTTCCAGGACAGCCAGAGCTACACAAAGAAACCCTGCCTTGAAATAAATCAAATAAATAAATAAACAAACAAATAAATAAATAAATGTCTGTAGTGGTTGTTTAAGCCTAGCTTTGCTTATAAAATGAAGGTGGGGGAAGGGGGAGAAAAAAGAAAATGAAACTGAAAATACGTCTTGGATAATAAAATATTTCTTCACATAGATGACTATATAGATTTTTCTTTTTTGCTTTATTTTTAAAGTGCTTTTTTATGTTGTAGAAGGAAACATTGTCAAATGTCTTTCATTTTCATAGTGTATCCATCCGTATTATCAATTGCGTCTTCCTCAGCCATTAGTAATATACTAGTAAATTCCAGAGTATGGTCTGCAGAGGTGGCTTAGTTACAGGCTTGCTGGGAAAACATGAGAACTTAAGGTCAGATCCCCAGCCCTGCGTGGTGGCATATCTGTAACCCCAGTACAGGGGACAGGGCAGAAGCGTCTCTGTAGCCTGCTGGCCAGTCAGTCTAGCAGAAACGTGAACTCGGGTTTAGTGAGAGATCTTGTCTCAAAAAATAAGGTGGAGGACCTGATGAGATGGCTCCGTGGTTAAGGGCACCGGCTGTTCTCCTAAAAAGGCCTGAGATCTGTCCCCCACACCCACACTGGCGTCTCAGAACTGCCTGCAACTCCAGCTCCAGTGGATCGGCTCTCTCTTTGGCAGCCTCGGGAACCAGTGCACATGGCGTAGAGTCACACAGACGCTCATAGATACAAATAAAAACACACACACAAAATAAGGTGGAGACTGTTTGAGGAATACACCAGACATCGACCTCCCGGCTCCACAAGCACATATACATATACACACGTAGATGTGCATACACATGTGTGCCTGCATATGACCACACACGCACACGCACGCACACGCACACCCACGCACATGCACACGCACACACCACAGTAAATGGATAAGATCCTCAGTGTCTGTAGCACAAGGTGAACTTTAGCTCCGGGTAGATAACTAGTGGAGATCCCATTTCTTAGGGCTAGTTCTCTACGTGAGCGGCAGCAGCATATTTACTGACTGTCCTTAATTCTGAAAACACGTCTATGCACACTGCTAAGTGTACTTCATTGAGCTGTTAAGAATAGAAAGAATAGACTCTTAGCTCTAACACGAACTGACAAGATAGTGTCTCAGTGTCAGTCAGTGGAAGAAGCAAAATGCACATCTGAGAGAGAGTTGGGGAAAGTGTGCACTTTTCTCAGACCTAAGGCACACAGACACAGGACAATGTCCTCTACATAAATGCCCAAGGGGCTGTGTTTATTTAAAAGTCCTGTGTGGTTAGGAAGGAAAGAAAGAAGGAAGGGAGGGAGGGAGGGAGGAAGCTGCACAGCAGTTGCCCCACTCGGGAAGGGCCGGCCCTGCACCTTGCCTGGGAAGCACAGTAGAGCTGGCCATGCTGGTCTGGGGGCCGAGATTGGCCCCCAGGGCATTGAGAGCAGGGGAATTGGCCCTGCGCCTTGCTGTCTGTTGCATTGGGTGATCTAGCTAGGACAGTGCTGGAGAAATAGAAGCCTGACCAATGCTTTGCAAGTAAAGATGTTTGGACTAAAGGGTATACTGTATGACTCATTGTGTCACACTATAGCTTTCACGATGAGTTTTTTAAAAATCTTATTATATTTTATTTTGCGGGGAGGTTACAAGGGCAGAGGGATGATATGAAAGAATGGGGAGATGAATGGGATTGGGATGCATGATGATAAATCCACAAATAATCAATAATAAGTAAAATAAAAAAAGGAAATGAAACTGGGGAAAAGGTTTGGATAATAAAAATATACCCCTGGAGGTATAGTAGTCTTATTTTGGTTTCGACCTATAGATTCTCTTTCCTGTGTTTTTTTTCTTTGTAAAAGATTTTTATATGATACTACTGATAGAGGCTCTGGCGTACTGGTTGACATGGCCCTGGAGTAGGCTGCTAGGGTTTCTTTCGCTCATGCTATGTGACCTGGGACATGGGACTTACTTCAAGATTAAGAAGTGAAGACTGGCATAGCATTTAGACCAGGGCCTGTTGCATTATGTGAACTCAACAGTTAATAGCTATTACTGTGTAGTTCCTGTTATTGCAAGTCCCTTCCTTGGGGACTTAATTTTATTCGTATATTGTTGTTGTGGTGTGCGTGTGTTTGTTTGTGTGTGTGTGTGTGTGTGTGTGTATGCAGGTGTGAATATGTATATCTTTGTGTGTATGCAGGTGTATTGTGTGTATGCAGGTGTATACGTGTGTGTCTCTGTGTGTGCACATGCAGGTGTTTGTGTGCAGGTTGGTGTGTGTGTGCACGAAGGTGTGCATGTGTATGTATCTCTGTGTGTATATGCAGGTGTACATGTCTCTATGTGTGTATGCAGGTGTATATGTGCATGTTTCTGTGTATACATGAAGGTATACAGGAGCATGTCTATGTGTATATGCAGGTGTACATGTCTCTGTGTGTGTATACGCAGGTGTTCATGTGCATGTCTTTGTGTGTGTATACGCAGGTGTTCATGTGCATGTCTCTGTGTATGTATGTGCACATGTAGGTGTACATGTGCATGTCACTGTGTTTGTACGCAGGTGTACATGTCTCTGTGTGTATATGCAGATATACACATGTGTGTCTGTGTATGCATATGGAAATCCAGAGGTTGATGTCTGATGTCTTCCTCAATCACTTTTCATCTTGTTTATTGAGATAGTCTGTCACCGAACCTGGAACTCACTAACTTGCCTAGGCTAGCCAGCTGGCATGCCTCGGGATCCCAGCACTGGGAAACTTAGTGAAAGCCTGTCTTAAAAACAGTAAGTAAGGAGCCTTAGTGGTTGAGAGCACTGGTTGCTCTTCCAGAGGACCCACCTTTGAGCACAGAAACAGCTCATGCGCACCTGTAACTCCATTCCAGGGACTCCGGCTCCCTCTTCTGACCTTGGGAGGCACCAGGCATGAATGTGGAACTCATACACACATGCAGGCAAATACTCACACACACACAGAATAAATCCAAAAAACATTGCTTCCTTTTTGAGTAGCTAAAAAGAAAGCTGGGGTTGCAGCTCAGTAATTATACCTAAAAAAAGAAAAGTCTGCAACAGGATGATAAATAGATATGAATATAAAAATATAAATGTCTATCTTCATAATACATGTGAATTGACTATTTAAAAGAAAACTCAAGTATCTCTTTGGAGCTGAGTTAATTTTTATTAGGACATCTTGGTATTGGTCATCCATATATTTTTGTTTTATTTATTCTCTTCCTCCCTTCTATCTTTTTTTCCTCTCCAGGTTAGGATCAACCATAGGGTCTTGCAAATGCCAGCCAATGCTCTACCCGTCACCCCTTCAAACATTCGTATTTATTTTTAGGTGTGTGTGTGTTGCCTGCACGTATGTCTGTGCCTGGTACCTGAAGTGGTCAGAAGAGGCGTCAGATCCCCTGGAAGTGGAGTTATGGGTGACTGTGAACCTCCAGGTAGATGTTGGGAATTGAACTCAGATCCTCTGCAATAGCAGTGATTGCTCTTGACTGCTGAACCACCGCTCCAGTTTCTGATTAATACATTTTTAGGCAAAACAAACAACAACCAAAACAAAACTTATTACACTTTCAGAGATAATAGTAATAATACTGTGGATAAGCTTTTCACCATATGAAAAACTGCATTGATTTAGTTGGTCTAAAAATCATCTATCTAGTTGATGTGCCATTGGCCTGTCTACAAACTGTTTTGAATTACACTCAAGTATATGCACACACCAGTGGAAGACCTGGGACTTGGACCTCATTTCTGGTTTCCTTTCTTTTTTGCTTTTTGAGACAGAGTTTCTCCTTGTAACAGCCCTGGCTGTCCTGGAACTCCCTTGTAGACCAGGCTGGCCTGAAGGTCCACCGGCCTCTGCCTTGTAAGTACTGGGATTGCAGGTGTGTGGCACCATTGCCTGGCTTCATTTCTGGTTTCTGTCAGCCAGCTTGCCTAGCTGGCTTATCATGTTAGGTACAAAAGTCTGAAGACAGGTAATTTAGCAATTTTCAAATTTCATCTGTGCATTTGCTTTTGATAGTAAAGTCTTTAGTTCTCCAATACCATTTCCTCAGTACTCAACCCAGGTCATATAAACTGGGGGTTAGCTGGAAAGAGTTTATGAGTGTAAAATTAGTAACCCTTTAATGATGGGTCATTAAAATGCCTTTTCCTTGAGCTCTTTAACTAAACAAAATGTTAAGGGCCTCAAGAAAATATAAAGACTTTGAATCTGTGTTAGTCATCCCGTCACTATGACAAATACCAGATGGGTCAAGGGTGTAGCTCAGTGGTAGGTTCTTGGCACTTGTGAGGCACTGACTTCCAACTCCAGCACCAAAAGCCAAGCCAAAGCAAAACCAACCAACCAACCAAACAACCACAAAAAAAGTCACCAAACCCACGCAAACAACAAAGGGAAAGAAAAGTCCCCAAACGCGTGAAATGATAAACGTTTATACTACAGAATCTATAAAAACAAAAGGCTCACAGTTGTGTTTATCAGTTCCCCTTCTGGCCTTGTACTAAGGCACTCGTTAGAAGCCTTATGTTAAATTAAAACCGTTTACCTTTGGTGGGAAGAAGAGGCCTGTGTTCCATATTCTTCTTCAAGATCACACCTCCATGACCTAGAGCATTTCCACTAGGCCCCACCTCTCCAAGGCTCCACTGCCTCTCAGTGAAGTCACAGTAGGGACCAAGGTTTTAAAATGTGGATCTTTGCACTTCCTTTGTCATTCAGACTGTAGCAGAAGCCAAGCCTTAGCAATCCAAATATATGAGAAAGCTTTTTTTTTAAAAAAATATTTATTTTTATATTTTTATTTGGTGTGCATTGGTGTTTGTTTCTGCAAGCATGTCTGTGTGAGGGTGCCAGACCCCTTGGAACTGTAGTTCCAGACAATCGTGAGCCGCCAGTCAGGTGCTGGGAATTGAACCCCAGTTCTCTGGAAGAGCAGCCAGTGCTCCCATCCATCTCTCCAGCCCCTGTCAAATCTTCGACATAGAGTTTTTGAGTAACTGAGGATGGTGACTCACGGACTATAGTTTACTGAAGATAGACTTAGGGACGAAATGCAGGAAGAGACTGGCAGCTGTCAGTTCTTCAGCCATAAAAACGTGACAAGCAGGAACAGTCAGCTACAGAGGAGGAGAGACTAAGCGCTGACACTAGTAAATAGAACTGTGATGTTAAGGTTGAAATATTCTTTAAATTTTTTATTTAAAATGTATATATATGGGTGTTTTGCTTCCATATATGTCTGTGCTCCACATGCAACAGTGTCCACAGAGACCAGAAGAGGGTGTCAGATCCTCCGGGGACTGGAGTTATAAACAGATGGTTATGAGCCACCATGTGGGTGCTGGCAATTGAACCCTAGTCCCCTGGAAGAGAAATCAGTGCTCTTAAATGACGGGCCATCTCTCCAGCCCCTGAAACATTTATTTTTTGGTTTTTCGAGACAAGGTTTCTCTGCATTGTCTTGGAGGCTGTCCTGGAACTTACTCTGTAAACCAGGCTGGCTTCGAACTCACAGAGATCCACCTGCCTCTGTTTCCCGAGTGCTGGGATTAAAGGCATGCACCACTAACACCTGGCTCCCTGAAGCATTCTTAATGGATAGAAGGCTTGAGTCTTAATTGCTCTTTCCAGGATCAAGCACTGTTGTTTATTTTACATGGCATCAGGTAAGGGAGAAATGGAAATAACACAGCCCAAATGAATGTGTCTTCATACACACCACTGATCAGCTCGACTGGGTGTGATTTTGCTAGTTCTCTATTAAAAAGCTGTCTCCTCCCCCTCAGGAATCTAGTCCAGATGGAAATAGCTTTCTACCAGTGAACCAACATCATTATGGAGTTTGGACAAGAAAGCAAGTTCCTTCATAGTATTGCTACAGGTCTATTTCTTTGTTCACTAAACACTCCTTTATGGAACAGTCACCATGTATAAATTACCATCAGCCAATGTTGAGAATACCTGCAATGGAGGGAATGCCAAAAGCCTTGCTCTGAAGGACCTTGCACAGCCTGGCAGGAAAAGACATGCCTCGGTGTGTGTGTGTATGTGTGCATGCGTGTGCGCGCGCGTGTGTGTGTATGTGCGTGTATGTGTGCGTGCCTACCTGCTCATGTGCATGCCAAGGGCAAAGGACAACCTCAGGTGTCACTCCTCATGGGCTATCTATTTCATTTACTATTATTCTTCTTTTAATAACCTCTTACTGACCTAGAAGTCATCAACTAGGCTGGCTGAAACTCACTTATTTCCACCCTACAAGCCTGGGCATTACATCTGGTGTAGTATTATTGTTATTGTTATTATTATTGTTGTTGTTGTTAAAAAAACCAAACCCAAACCAACTGAACAACCAAACAAAAGACCCCAAGCAATACAAAACCTAAAACCAAAAACCCACTTGTATTCTGGAGATGAAACTCGGGCCCTCACCTCTGCAAGGCAAGTACTCCACCTATTGAACCATCTCCCTGGCCCTTACCTCTACTTTTCCTTCTACTTTTATTGTTCTTGCGAAATTGTTTCTTTTGGATTGAACAGAGGAAGAGAGGGAGACGAAGAGGGGAAAGAGAAAAGAAACAACCAAGAAGGTGCGCATGACAGCGTCATTTGTGCTCTCAGTTGACTTCTGCTTGTCTGTATTGCGTATGCCTTCACATGGTTTGTGGTGATATTTTGTTTGTGCTCTAACCAATAAAGCTTGCCCAAAGATCAGAGGGTGGGACTAGCCACTAGCTAACCATAGAGGTCTGGAGATCTGTGCAAACAGTCAGGAAGTGATATGGCTTTTTTTTTGCTGGGAAGTTTAGGAAGTAAGGTGTGACTGTGGCTTGCTCCTTTGACTCTCTGATCTCTCAGCATTTACCCCTATATCTGACTCTGGGCTTTTATTATTAAGACCTATTCGAACTTGTGCTACAGTGGTTCTCATTGAAGGGGATGTTATATGCTTTGGACTATGGGGATATCTCCATCTTTGAGAGAGGTTCCTTAATTCTCTCTCTTAGATATTGAGTTTGAAGGTTCTTTTCTGTGTTTGTAACAGCAAGCATAGTCATGTAGGCATTATTATGGCATTCTGAAGTTAGTCCCATAAGATTATAATAGAGCTGCACAATTCCTATGGCCCAGTGACTTCTTAGCTGGTTGTGACCCATTACTCATGTGTTTGTGCTAATAGTGGTGAAAACAGATCTACAGTGCTGCACTTTGCCTAGAGGTACTACAGAGATCATTACTGAAGTAAATAATGCTTGATGACAAACGATTCTTACCGATTCACCTATTTATTGTGTTGAATTTTTTATTCTAGAATATATTCCTTCTATTATGAAAAACAGTTGACTGTAGGTCAGTTTGCTATATGATGCTGGCAGCACCCTCTGGTATCTTATGTTTACTGTTTCTCTTGATTGCATAATTTTGTCTTGTGTTAGATTTCATTTCATGCTTTGTTCATTTTTGGTCCCAGGAGCAATAGGCTGTTACTCCCGCCCCCATAGTGTGTGTGTGTGTGTGTGTGTGTGTGTGTGTGTGTGTGTGTGTGTTGTGTTATCCCACAGGCTGTCTGTGTAGTAGGCTACACCATCTGGGCCTATGTAGGTACACTTAACATGGTGATCCTGCAACCACTCAGGCAGCATCCCACTCTTAACCAACCAATGGCAATGCTCTCCTCTCTTCTCTTTTCAGCTTCAAGAGCCTTGAGCTAAGGGGTCACTGGAAGGTGGAAAACAGCACTCAGATTCCAAGGATAGATGGTTTGTCTTCTGAGCTCCTTGAGGGTCACCAGAGAGCTTGAAGGCAGAGCCTGTGGCCAGTCAGAACCAAAAGGGAGGTGATGAGGGACGATTCTTTTCTGAAAGCAGATTCACACCTCCCCACTCTCAAATTGGAACGGTCCTGGGAAAATGGGACAGGTGTCCCTAATCAAGGGACAGAGCTGTTTACTCAACTCAGCCGAGCAGCCTAAGGGAGAGGAAGTCTTCCTACAAAGAAAACTTAAATTTTCCGATCTAGAGGTAGTTCCTGCCAGTTGCAGGTCACAGGACCAAGGAACCTCTGCTGGCTGTCCTCTAACAGGTGACCCACTATCTGGAGCTGGTGGGCAAGTCAAAGTTCGCTCTGGAGATCACAGGCCTGAGGAAATTCGTTGTTTCTCTGCCTCTACTACCTACTTACTAAGCAAGCCATCTGCGTGGTATGTGGGTGGGGGAAGGCGGTCAGAAAGGCACCTGACACTGCTTTTCCACAGAAACTGGGTTTTGGGCCACAGCCATAGAGCATCAAGAGCATATCGAGAAAGAGCAAATCAGAAGGATTCAGACACTAACCAGTCCACTCACTCCAGTGAGTGGCCAGTCCGGGGCCAGGTCATCCACGGTGTCCCACATCCATCGGTCACTTGGCCGCCAAATATCTTTAGGAATTTTGCTTCCAAAGGGACCACCAGGCAGTGATTGACCTGCTCTGGGAGTGCCTGTACCGTGTCCAGTACACTCCGAGGCTCCCTTTAGCAGCCCCGAAATTGACGTGAGGCTGATTTTGGTGCAATGCGAATTAGCTCCAGCAGCAGAGTCGGGAGGGGACTGCCAAGCTCAGGGAGCGCCAGCTTGGGCAAAGCTGGGACCCGGAGTCAACGCCTGCCCGCCACTGGCTCCATCCAGGCCGCCGCCCATTGCCTTGACAACCAGCCCCCACCCGCCCTCCCGCACAGCAGGCTTGGGCCACCAGCTCTTGGGCTTGCACCCCGCCCTGGGCGCCCCGAATCCATGAACCGCGCATCCCCACCTTGCCCGGAGCTTCCGAGCGCCACGCAGAGGCGCCCCCCTCCTGCCCGAAGAGGGAAAGCCCGGGCGCCCCCAGCCTTGACTTCATAATAAAGCTCCCTAAAGGCTAGGGCTCCCCCGCGCGTTCCAGCGCCCGGCACCTGCCGGTTTCTCCCACCCATCCTCGCTGGGGGACTCAGGGTGCGCGGACAGCCCCGGAGCGTGCGTGGCCCCGTGGTCAAGTGCAGCACTCCGGCGCCCAGGGCACGGCGCTCCTGGGGAGGGGAGCGGGACATCCCCGAAGGCCGCCTCGCGGGAGGCGGGGAAGCTGCCGGGTGCACTGGGAGGGCGGGGAGCCCGCGAGAGGAGGCGGGCTGGGGGAGTGGGGCGGGCGGCGGGGAGGGAGCAGGAGCCAAGCAAGAAAGTAGCAGAAAGTGAGGCTGGCAGGCGGCGGCAGAGGCAGGAAGTCTGTGCCGGAGAGCAGTAGAAATTAGAGCCAGGGAGGGACCGCGGCGGCAGCAGCCAAGGCGAAAGAGGAAACTGCCGAAGAGGAAGCTCTGCCGCAGCCGGAGCCTCCCTGCGCTCCGCATCCTCCGGCTCTGCATCCCCGCGCCCGGCATTCCCCTGCGTTCGCGCCGCGCCCCCGGCGCCCCCCTCCCCAGCACACCCCCGGCTGCCCCATCGCGCTAGTCTGCCATGGCCCGGGAGAACGGCGAGAGCAGCTCCTCCTGGAAAAAGCAAGCGGAAGACATAAAGAAGATCTTCGAGTTCAAGGAGACCCTCGGAACGTAAGTGGGTGCTGGGGACCAGAGGGTGGAAGTGGCATCTGTGGCGGCAGCTTTGCATCGGTGGCTCCTGCTGCTGCCGCCCGCCACCACCACCGCCGCAGAAATTGACTGGTCGCAGCGTCCTCATTGTCCCAGGTCCGCGCTTGCGGAGACCCTCCGCGAGTCTACCGCGTGGGTCTGTGCCCACGGGTGACACCTCTCCTGGGCGGGGGAGGGGAGCGCTGGGCGTGCAGAGAGCAGCCCACGCGGGCGGGCGACTTTCTATTTCCCTTGCCACCACCGCCTTCCACCGATTTTCTCCCCACGCGTGACTGTGGGCTGAGTATGGTGGATCTCGTTGGTCGCTGGCTGTGTGCACTTACTCACTGTATTATGGACGCACTGGGTTGACGAAAGTGGTCACGAGGAAATTAAGCCTTTGGTCCTGTCCTTACATCATATAATCCTATGGAATTGACATATGCATGTACTAGAGGTAGGCAAGACTTTGGATGGC
Source organism: Mesocricetus auratus (assembly GCF_017639785.1). NCBI lineage: Eukaryota > Metazoa > Chordata > Mammalia > Rodentia > Cricetidae > Mesocricetus > Mesocricetus auratus. The sequence continues at coordinate 23,639,668 of NW_024429196.1, read as the reverse complement.
CTCAGGATGATGGGAGGGAAGAATTTCGCAGTATTCAGAGTGACTTGTGGGCAGAGCCTCATTTGAATGTATATTTCACATAGGGTCAGCGGCACGCAGTCTGGGTGGGAGGAGGGTTAGTGAATCTTAAGAGGCACTTCTCCCTGCGGCTTCACGTAGTCTCATGCTTGATGGTTACATCTCAAGAAAGCAGAAATGATCAAAAGTGTGTGTCATCAGTGCTCGGAACATGTGCCTCTCAGCACAGCTGCAGTTCCCTTCCTGCGCATGAGTTGGTTTTGTTTTGTTTTGAAGCGCCTCAGATAGGTACGAGGGCTGTGAAAGAATTCAGCGCTGCCGAATGAGTCTGAAGTTCAAGTTAAACCTCCCTCCCACACCTGATCGGTCTCTGTTTTTGATCCATCCAGATACAGTCACACACGTGCTGCATGAAAGGAGCATTTTGCTGGGGTCCAGGAGGTGTTGATGACACGGGGGAAAAGAGGGGGGTGTTTCCCTGGCATATCTGTGTGGCTGGGTGCTTTTCTTTCCTTCCTTCTGTCGTTTCAGCCCTCTTATTTCTGCACTTGCTTTGCTTTTCCAGGACCCCATTTTCAAACCAGCTCTAAACTCAAGAGTTCCACAGCTAAACATTGCTAATGATTTCCCTTCGCCGTCCCCACCTGCCTGCAATGGGTCCCCCAGAGAGAAGTTGAAGGGTGGCATTCTCAGCTGTGCACCCGGATTCCTGGGACCAGTCTGTGCAGTGTGTGCTGAGCTCTAGAACAGGGTCACCCTGCCGCTGCTGCTGTGCACCACAGAAGACATGTCTGTGCACCGACTTAGTGTCTGTGGAAATAAAACGAGGGGGCTCTTGGCTTTTCAGTAAGGAGGGTTAGTCTATTAACTCCCAGTTAAGACGTTACTTCTGTTCCAAACTTTTCAAGATTGTCATTGAGGTTTGAGGTTGTGACTTCGAGATGCACAGTTAGCAGAAAAAAAAAACAGAAATGTACCTTTTGCTTGTCCATCAGGGACTTGGCATATGGTTACAGATGGGGGATTGGAGATTGCAGAACACCCTCTTGTGTGAACATATCCCCTATGTGTCTTTTACCTGCCTGCAGAAACCCATTGCCTGCAACCTCCAGGCAGGTGGATCCGATCTCCCTTCACTGACCACACTGGCAAAGCCCCAGGACTATGCTTGCACCTCTGCAGTGGTCAGGCTGCTGAGAGGGAGCCAGCTTTGGGCAGACTACACTGTGTAGCATGCTGTTTGGGTTCTCTAGAGTGGCTTCCATTTCTGGGAAGGACTGAACTGTGACTTCATGCTGACCTGAGCTCAGGCAGAACAGCTTCATGAACTTAAGTTGTGCTCCTGTGAGCTAGTTCTTTCCTAGGGTCCCTTCTGTTTGAAAATTATTCTTTGCAAAGAAACTCTCTAGTGTAATGCTTACAGGATACCTAGGGTGATACTGGAAATACAATGATCAAGATTTTTAAAAAATTGATTGACATAATAGTATTGGTAATTGTGGTGACATTCTTAAAATCATATTAAGCGCCAGACATTTATTCTAAGCTTCTTGGGTGTATTAATCCACTTTAACTCACACACTAAATTCATGACATAATTATTTAGTACTACCATAGTTTTCAGATGAGGAAACCAAAGCATGAGAGAGATTAAGCTAATGAGCTAGCTGCTAAGTGATGGAGAACTATTCAGAATGCTAGGCAGAAGAGGCCTGTGTGTGTGTGTGTGTGTGTGTGTGTGTGTGTGTGTGTGTGTGTGTGTTCAAGTGCCCATGGAGGCCAGAGGTTAATACTGGATGTCTCCTTTCCTTGCTTCTGCCTTACACTGAACCTGGGTTTATCCATTTGGCTAGAGTGAGTGGCCAATGATCTTTAGGGATCCAACTGTACTGGGATTACAGTTGAGGGTGGCCATGCCCAGCTTTTATGTGGCTATGGGAATGCAAATTCAGATCTTCATGTTTGTGTGGCATGACTCTTTCCTTACTGAGACATCTTTCTAGTTCCAGAACAACTCTCTATGATCCTCAGTGCTGTTCAGCTACTAATAGCCTAAAAAAATGATAATTTAACCTGAGAGTAGGGGTTCAACCTGTAGCTGAGTGGTAGTGTTTACCGACCATGTGTGAGACCTGGGTTACATCCTAGGACTACAAATAATTATAAAAAGGGCTTTAGTATGTGGAAATCCAATTTTAATAAGGATACACATAAGAGAGTATTATGAATAACCTCTTATCTATATGCAAGAATTTCAAAGTCTTATCAGCATTGTATCATCTCCCTGAACTTGCTAGAAGTGGGTCCTAGTTGAGGATGTCTGGCTCAACGTGGGCCGAGGCTAGTGACCTTGGCCTGAGACTCACTGTAAGTTACTTTCTGTCCCTTCAGTTTGGGCTTTACATCTGGACTTTTATTTATAGTGAAAGTCTAGTAGCAATCAGAGGTGTAGATAAAATAATTGAAGAATTGAAGTCTATGCCCAAAGATCTGTATAACTCCAGCCACACTGTTCCCCACACTTTCACCAAACAGCTTCAAGACCCTAAGGCAGGAAAGCCCTGCCAGAAACTGGTCAAAATACTTTTGAAATAAAACATTGTAAAAACAAACAAACAAAACAGAGCTGGAGGAGGATTCAGTAGCCAGGCTTTGTAATCTTGTATTTGCCAGTCTAATCCGATATCTCCCTTATAGGCTAGAAGGTGTAATGTAAGAAACTGAGAGTCAAGGCCTTGTGTCAGTGTGATTAGAGGGTCCTTGCTGAGTAGGGGGCCCAGGGAGTGATGACTGGATCAGGAGAATTAAAGAGGAGATTGAGGGAGGGGAGAGGGACAGGCTCTCGTGCAGATATGTCTAATGCACCTTCAAGTCAGGCCCCAAGAAATGCTTTCAACCTCTAAGCTTCACTTTAGGCTCCTGCAAAGGGGGATCCCAGAACCTAACCATATCTCTGAGTGAGGTGGTGAGACTTAATTACTGTTTATTAATCAACAACATGTTTTCAGATCCTTGGCACACAGTGAGAGCAAATAAATGTTGTGTAACAGCAAATTAGAGATGGTAAACATTTCTGTTGGTGCATTTGCTAGGCTGTTAGAGCCATCTCTGCTGGAGGGTGTGTGTGTGTGTGTGTGTGTGTGTGTGTGTATGTGTGTACATGCATCTATGTGCAGATTCATGCATATGTGTACATCACATGCAGGTGTGTTGGTAGGCTAGAGAACAGTATTGACTGTTTTTCCTCAGGCCACATCACTGTTTTTTTTGTTTTTTATTCCTCCCCCCCAGACAAGGTCTCCCACTGGCCTGGAACTCACTAAGAAGGCTAGGTTGACTGGACAGCAAGCCCTAGGAACCAGCCTGTGGCCTGACTCTGCTTTTCCAGCTGATTTTCAAGAGCATGCTACCATGCCTAACATTTTTTTTTTGTTATTTCTAAAATCTTAAAGACGTGGCTACTGGGGATGGAACTCACACACTCGTGTTTGCAAGGCAAACACTTTACTGACTGAGTTATCTCCCCAGCCACAGAGATGTCCTTAAGTACCTTCTCATAAAACAGAGGCTTAACATCCACCATTCAGAGAAGAATGTAGAAAGTTTTCAGATGCCCGGCAACTCGATATTCTGTGGTTCTCTTGTGCCTGGAAGGCATTTTCAATAGTTCCTTGGGTGACTGGCGAGGTGCTGATACAGGTTAGTGAGCACATATGTTTGCCGGCATATAGTGGATAGAGGTCCACCTTGGACCCTGTTTTTTTGAGACAGGGCTTTTCATCGGCTTAGAATTCACCTATTCCTAGGTTAGCTGGCTAGGGAGCCCAGATTTCTGCCTGTCTCTACCTCTCCAGTGCTGGGTTATGAGCACCATAAGGTTCAGCTTTTACACGAGTGCTGGGATTGAACTCAGGTCCTCATGCTGGTGTAACAAATGCTGTTACCAACCAAGCGGTCTCCCCACACCCATGGAGGGACATTTTTATGGACATTCAAGCAGAGGAAGAAACAGTCCATGACAGCTGCTTACCCCGAATAGAGGGAGTAGCAATGGGTTTTTTCATTACCTAAGTACCCATTGTGGGCTGCTTTAGGAGGAGAATAAATGGATATTTCTGTGGGGCAGGAACCATCTTTCCCGCCCATCTCATCCTTACACTGCTGAAATTGCTCAATAGGCACACCCGTTGAGGACAAAAGTGATTGATTTGTCTGCAACCCTAGATGGGAAATAGATTTGCCTTTTCTTTTGGTGGTGGGGTGTCTGTGTGTATAAGGAATTCAAAACTGCCTGGGGTTGTTTGCATATTTGCACTTCTGGATATGCTGTGGATTCTAAGATCAGTCAGATTTCTAGCATCTGTGACGATCATTTGAAAGGTTAGAAAGAAAAGGGGGAATGTGAAACTTGGGTTTCTCTGGGAGGCTAACCCAGCTGCAGTATTTGCTGTTAGTTTGGATTTCTCCATTTGTTTGGAGGCATGCTAAATATTCAGTGTATACATCTAAGATTATCCCTGGAATACCGGCTACATTCTATGCAAATTGAAAAGAGATGAAGATGTCAAGCTGTGACGGTTCCGGTCCAGCTAAGGCTGGAAGGGAACTGAGAGGGGAGTGGGAGGGCTGAAGATGTGATATATGGGCTTGGGTCACTTTAGCTTTTGCTCCAAATTGGAGGGGCTTGAGCAGAGGAGTGATACTTGGCTTTGCTGTGGTAGGGACTGACTGTCGGGTTCAAGGGCAGAAGTGGGGAGGCCAGTTAGGAGCCTTCTCCTATGCTCTGGGTGAGTGGAAATGGTGCTGCAGTATGGGGAAGTTAGATGTGGGTTGCAAACTGCTGTTCTTATGCATGAGCTTAGTGGGATCTGGGAGGTGGAATTGTGGGCTAGAGCTTTTCCCCAGAGGAACTAATGAGGGCTGGGTCTCAAGTCTCAATCTGTGGTTTAAGCGTGCCAATGGAGTGCACAGTAATTATGCTAGGTTGGTGTCAGGAGGACACTCATGCACTCTCAGGGGAGAACATAAGGGTTAACTTGTTGAGCTTTCCTTTGGCTGGGTCTCCATAAATCCCTCTAATCTTTCCTTTCCTCAGATAAATCTCCTCAAATCCCCATCCAATCTCTCTCCTCCCTCTTTTCTTCTTCTCCCCTCTCCAAAGGCTTAGGTGATGGGTCAGTAGGGAATTGTCATAATTTATTGGTCAACTTGCCCAAGGGTGTCAGTTTCTTGGACCTCATGCCTGAGTTCTTACATCTCCAATTTCACAGGAATCAGCAGGGGACCCAAGGTCCCTTGGATTCACATTCCTTTAGTTAATGAAGGACTTTCTAGTAGGTGGCTAACACACTCATGGTAGCATAGTCAGCTGGCCAGGTTTCTTTTCTGACTCAATATGGCCAATTCAGTGCTTATGTAGTTAAAACAGGAGGACATGTGGACTCTGGGAAAGATGTCAACATTATTTTTTTCCTCAGTCCATGTCGGTTTTGCCCTTTTGGCTTTCTGTGGTGCTAGAAATCACTTCTTCCTTTGGCTGGCTTTTGATTAGATTCTATTTAATTTTTAAAAGAAGGTTTATTATGCAATGTATATACAATGCATACAAAGTTCACCATTCAACTCGAATCATACCAATAATAACCTCCAAATGCATGCCACAGGTCAAGTTCATTCTGTGGTAGACCACATTGATTCCATGACTTCTACTATCAGCTCTGTGCTATGATGCTGTGTGTTTGACCAGAACTAAAATAAATGAAGGGACCACCTACCATGCGTGTGTGTCCATACACCTACTTTAAGTGACAGAGCTTCTCACTAGGTTGGAACTCACTAGGTAGGCTAGATTGGCCAGCCAGTGAGTCCAAGGACCTGCCTGATTTCTGCTTCCCCAGAACTGGGATATGGTATACAAGTGCATACCATATCCATTTTTTAAATGTGGGTTCTGGGAACCCAACTCATGTCTAACACTTTACCAACTGAACTGTCTCTGCAGCTCTACAGAGATTCTGTTCTTGGTTGACACCAAATCCTGGGGACAAGTATGTATTTAAGAGAGTTTATTTGCTGAGCCTGGGTAGGGGAGGCAATAAAAGTGGAATAGAAAGTCACATCAGGGTAGCTGTTGGTAGCTCTGTGACACTAGGTGTTGACTTAATTTTTCTGGGTCAAGGTGGAGATAGAAGTTCCCTCCTCCTGGGTTGTGTAGGGTTCAATGACATCTAGACTGGAGCCTTCCAAAAGCTGGGCTGACCGCCTAAGGTCCATCCGTGCCAGGAGCAGCGGAGAAGAGCATGCTGGTATCTGTTGAAAATTGATTTTTGGACGCTCTTGTTGCAAATATGTAGAATGTGTATTTAACCTTTCAGAAAATTAACAACCACAGACAAGCTGTCATTCAGTTAGGGCAGAACACTAGTTGATTGTTCTTCAAGGAACATTGAACAGCTATGAACCTGAAGTTACATGGGAGTGAATGCAAGTTCTGTTGGGCTCCATTGCTTCCTGGCTGTGTGGGTTTTGGTCTTACATTACCATTCTGAGCCCTGTGGCTTCCTCCATAAAACCAGGTACTAAGAGGGCCTAGGTTGAAGGTGACAATGAAGATGAAATGAAGAGTGTGTGGGAACCACCAAGAGTAAGTAGTACGTGATTTCAGGCTCAGTGAAGGCTAGCTGCTCATTCGTCCCTGCTCCACAGATGCTGTTTGCACAGATTTGGAGGCTGCACGGGACCATTAGCAGTCGTTGCCAGCAGGAGGTGATTAAACCATATAGAGCTAGCATTAACTGAGGGCTCAGCCTGAAAGCATTCTCCAGGCCAGCTTGTGAGCTGGAGTGACCTAGTTTGCTACATCCTTTCCTCTGGCTGGCTAACCAGATTTGCCTCTTTGCCTCTCTTCCTGCTTCCTGGGCTGAGTTTGAAAACTCAGTCTACATCAGCTGGTGGAGGAGTCTTCTCCTCAAAGATGCCCACCTGCCCTCGTGCTGCCATGGCTCTTCTTCAGCGTTGATATGCTCCTCCTTCGGGGAAGTTGTTTGCTTCTGCCATGTTTCTTACTGCAGGTAACACATATGCGCATGTGTACAAAGCTATAAACCCTCTTTCTTATTTTTATTTTTTGCAGTGTTGCAAATGAAACCCAAGGTCTCGTGCATGCTTCTCAACTCCTCTATCACTGAGCTATACTCCTAACTCTGAGAATAGTATTTTAATTTGATGACTGAAGCCACTTAACTTAAAACATCATTTCAGCAGAGTTGTGTAGTTTATACTCTTCGGGGCTGGAGAAATAGTTCAAATGGGAGTACCTTAGCTTGATCCCCCAGAACCCACCAAGTGTCTGGGTGTGAAGGCACATGCATGTAATCCTTGTATTGGGGAGGCTCACACAGGTGCCTTCCTGGGGCATGCTGGTATTTTGGCTGGCCTAGTTCACTTGATGATTTCCAGGTCAGTGAGAGGCCCTGTCTCACAAACAAGGTGGATAGTACCTAAGGAATGACACCTGAGGGTGTCCTTTGGCCTCAACACATGCTCCTACATGTTCACATCTACCCCCACACACATGTGCACCTGCACACACACAAACATTCATGTGTAGGCATGCCCAGTATCTTACTTCCTTCCCCCTGCTGATGTGAAAAAATATTCCGACAAAACAACTCAAAGGAGAAAAGGTTGGTTTCACCCTTCAGTTCAGTGGTGCAGTGCATGATGGCAGGGGAGTCAAAAGCATCACACACTGGAAGCAGCTGGTCACAATCACATCCACAAGCAGGAAGCAGAGAACAATAAATGCACGCTGCCACTCTGTTCCTTTCCTCCATTTATGAAGTTCAGGGAGTGGTGCTGCTCACAGTAGGCAGATCTTCCCAACCAATTAATGCAGGCAAGGTGATTCTAGATTCTGTCAAGTTGATGGTTAACACTAACATCACACACAGGCACAGATGGAATCTCTGATACTACTAGGCCTTGCAAATGTTCTGCCACTGAGCTAGTCCTCAGGTCGTTGGATAGTTTAAAATCCCTACATACTGCCTTTATTTTAGTGGGTTTTGCTATGGCACGATGCACATATATACACCACAGAAGCACAGGGAAGAATTTGTTAGAAGCTGTCCTTGTTGGGTTTTGAGATGGGGAGAAGATCTCAAAAGCTCTGGATTTCTCAGGTCACAGGCTCTAACGCTTGGGAGCTGGGTTCCAAACAAGGCATTGTTATTGTTATTGTAGCCTTTGTTTATGGTCAATGTTTTATGCCACAATCTGCTGGGAACGCAACTGTTCATGCTCTACCTGTTGAGAGGACGTCTCTCTGTCTCCCACGAGCTCACCTCAGATCACTGGAATCGGTTTTGCAATGAGTTGGATTTAGCATAATAGATGGAATCCCAAATGCATCATATTAAATAAAGCCTTGGGCAGCCCCTGAAAGAGGAAGTTGCTGCTTAATGAGTCCCTTGCTGTAGACCACATTAACAGGCACAAAAGCACCAAGGACCATGAAGTTTTGCTTGTGAGTCTGTTTTAAGATTTCATTCTAAGATTTCATGGTTGTTTTCTGAGGCATGTTTCTTCTAGGAAGTGAAATCTTACAAGGTAATTAGGGTCCTGCTCAGGTTTAGAGAGAGCCCGGGAAACCATGAGATGAGCACAAGGGACTTGGTGCTTAGTAAAGATGAAAAAAGTGTTGGCTTTATGTGGCCTTTTGGGCCCCTCTTACAACTCGGATGTAATAACAAGACTTCACATTTGTTTCCTGCTCTTTTTGTTTCAACAACTGTGGTTAAACGTGTAACTTAAAACTCAACTATTGTAGCCATTTCAAACTGTATAGTTCACATTTAGAACACTTGTGTTGGGCAAGCACCACCACCCATCTGTAGAAGTTCTTACTCTCCCAAACTGAACCTCTGTACTCATTAACCAATGCCTTCCTCTTCCTCTTCCCAGGTCAATCACCATTCCACTTTCTATCGCTCTGGACTTGTGGCCTTGTGTGTTTAAGTCCATTTTACCTAGAATGTTTTCCAGTTTGCCTGAGCTGTAGCAGACATTGTGATTCTCAAACTTGTAAAGTGTTCATATCTCACTGTATGAATATACTGCATTTTTGCTTATTTCTTCATCATTAGACCTATACTCTACTTCTTGGCAACTCTGAATAATGCTTCTGTCAACCTGGATATGCAAATCTCTCCTCAAGATCCTGTGTTCAAATCTTTTGGGCACATATACAGAAATGTCAGATCGTATGATAGATAGGTCCAATCTACCCCCCCCCACACACACATTTTATAGGGGAGGTTCTCATTTAGCTCAGGCTGGTCTTGATGTCTCCAGGTAGCCAGGAATAACCTTGAACGTCTTGTTTTTTCACCTCCCAAGTGTTAGTATTACAGGTGCAAGCTACCATGGCATGTCTAGTTTCCATGCTTCATATTAGTTTTATTTCTTCAGTCCTGGGGATTGAACATAGGTTCTCATGCATGAGAGATACTAGGTAAACACCATGCTTAATTTCGATTAAATTATTTGTGTGCTTTGCCTGGATATGGAACATGCACACGTGTGTGCACATACTCACCCATACATATGCCTGAAGAGGCTGCAGCAGGATGTTGGTGTCTTCCTGTCACTCTCAGTTTTATTGCCTTGAGACAGGATTTCTCACTGAACAGGAAATTTACTGATGTTTTTGGCTAGTCTGGCTGGCCAGTGAGCTCTCTGGATCTGCCTGTCTCTGTCCCCAAGTGCTGGTGTTACAACCATGCCCAGCCATGGCTGGCTTTTCATGTGAATGCCGGGGATTCAAACTCAGGTCCTCATTTTTGCAGAGTAAGCATTTTCCCCTGTTGGCCCATGATTCTGTTTTGAGGTACTGCCATACCATTCTCCTTGTTTCACAGTGTGCAAAGTAGCTTTTATAGCTCTGCTTCCTTCTGATTCTTCAAATAGCTAAGATAAGAAACCCAAAAGCCAGAGGTGCTAGATGACCCAGGTTAAAATGCCGTTGAGTGGTGAGGAGACTTCTGGCTCCTGGTTCTGAACTTTTCTTCCCATCTCATGATGCTAACAAAGCTCCTTGCTAGAGCTGGTGCACAGAGGAGGTGCTGGCCGTAAAGAAGGAGACCAAGCCATCACCCTTTGGTGAAAATTTGTGGCAGGACAGCAGAGTGCATCAGAAGCTGCTGGTGGGGAGGGATGGCTGGTTTTAGCCCTTGCTGAGAACTCCCATCTGGGTCCATTTCATGCTATTCATGGTTTAGTAACCTACTGGCAAGACCCCTGAGCAGAGTTCTCCTTGGACAAATGTCAGGGGATGTAGAGGACAGGAACGAGACCTTTCTGCCTTGCTTTGTCAGTCAGGAACCAGAATCTTGATCTCACCCTCTATGTGGCTTGATTATGTGTGAATCATATGCTCATATTACAGATGTTTTGTAAGTCCCAAATGAGTCAAGCCAGGTGTGCAGCAGAGTATTCAGGGAGATCTGTGTCACCCAGAAGGTGTTAGTCTATTATGCAGATTATAGCTTTGTGAATGAGCTTTTCCCAGGTGTGTTAGCAGCAGGCTCACCTTTGAAAGACAGCTATCATCTGTAGATGGAGTTTCTGTTCCACCTGGCTCCACTGGCCTTCAGCCCCAAGTAAATGCAGAGACTTATATTATTAATTATAACCTGTTTGGCCAATGGCTCAGGCTTCTTACTGGCTAGCTCTCTCTTAATTATTAACCCATAACTATTAATCAGTGTATTTCTACATGGTCTTATCTTACTGGAGAATGCTCCTGCATGTTACTCATTTGGTCTCTTGGCCCCTCAGCAGCTACATGGTGTCTCTCTGGTGGTTCACTTCTGTGTTCTCTCCCCAGAATTCTCCTCGTCTCCTAGCCCTGCCTATACTTCCTGCCTCACTACTGGCCAATCAGTGTTTTATTCATCAGCCAATAAAAGAAACATATATAAAGAAGGACATCCCTTATCAATCATCTTTTGGGCAGGTCTTCCATAGAAATTAGTCATATGGTGACCTTGAATCTTCTCCCAAGATTTCTTAGTAGATTCCATCTGGCCCTACCTAGGTGATTATTGTTATAATAATAATAATTGTTATTATTATTATTTTCAGTCTCAGCTTTTAAGTGATTGACACCTTAAGAGAAACCTTTAAAAAGAAATTATAAAAACAAATATTATTTAGTGAAAGAATTTGAAAAACATGGAAGGGTATTGTCTTGGTCCATTTTCTGTAGCTGTAACTAGAAACTATAGACTATTTTATAAAGAAAAATGGTTTACTTGGTCCATTATAGAAAGTCTCAAAGTAGCACAGGTCTCTCTGTCTCTCTGTCTCTGTCTCTCTCTCTCTCTGTCTCTCTCTCTCTCTCTTGCTCTCTCTTCTATAGAAAGCCACTATTGAAATTATAGAAGACCCACTCCCATGATCTTACTCAACCCTGATGACTTCCCACAGGTCTCACACAGACCCGACCTCTAAATGCCGTTAGCGGATAGCTTGTGTGCATTCAGTTTCTGCAAGGAGTTCTGGGGTCATACCTAACAGCAGGTAAAAAGAAGTGACTGGATGGCTGGATGAACCCTGGGCACTCAGTTCCTCCAGGGATGGCTGCCTCGGGAGTTGTTAATGGAGGTAGTCTCTTGGTTGTTGTAGGGTGGTGAATATTTACTGACTGGTGATATTGTTGATACTTTGTCATTCTACCAGCAGCTGTTGGTTGGGCCACTATGCACAGGTTTGCTTTGGGCTCTGGATGTGGTAGTGGCAGTCTTGGTTGGATGCCACAGATGACTGACTGTGTGAAGTGTATCAGTGTTTTGTGCTAGCTTCATGGTTGTGGTGATAGTATTCCTTGATTTACTGTCATGGTCACCTCTTCTGCTCTCATCACCACTTGTAAACATGTCTCCAGACTCAGCAGTGTGACAGAACCTGGTGCCAAGATGAGATCCTGCTTAACTGGCTTGTAGAGAGCTAATAATATACCTGAGAAAAAGGAGATAAACAATAGTTTGCCCAAGTGTGGCTGACTGTCCCTGATAGGGTGAGATATGGGAACTTGGCTTCTCAGATGTTTCATGACAGGTGACACAAAATAAATACCATTTCACACACAGCCCCTTCTTTTGACAAAGTGCAAATACCTGATACCTTTAAGCTCACTTCTTTGCTACATTTTTTCCCCTTTGAAATAGGGTTTCACATAGCTCAGGGTGGCCTCAAATTTGCTATGTATTCATAGATAGTTCTCAACTTCTGATCTTCCTGTATCACCTTCCAAGTGCTGGGATTATATGCATGAACCACAATGAGCTTATATGACACTGAAAATTGAAGCCAGGGTCTCCTGCATGCTAGGAAGGCACTATATCACCAGTCTCTAGAGTTTGGACCAAATTCTAGTTGTTTACCAAATTCTCCTGTGTTAAAGGCTTTTTCTACCTTGATACTGTTGCAATGTGAAGGAACTTTCAAAAGGGGATGCAATGAGAGGTCTTTGGGAATGGATGATGGGACTCCAGGTTCTGCATCTCCTTCCCTCTTAGGTCCGAGGCACCAGGTGAGCATCTGCTCCCTGATCTGTTCCATTTTGATGTGCTGTTTTACAACAGGTCTACAAGCAATAAGGCTATCAACCCGGCACTGCCCAAACTGTGAGCCCAAGGAGACTCCTTCTCTTCATCTCTGGTGTTTGTTATAGAGACAGAAGCTGACTGATACATTCCCTTGAGAATATTTTCAGAGTCATCCCATCTTGCACTTAGATGCTGGTGACTTTCTTATTGCATGGAGAGCAGGTGGCCCAGCAGTCTTCTTATACAGGCTGTGAAACCAGGAGCTTTGAGAGTAAGTGACCTGTCCACGATCTCATGTTGAAGCCTGACAATATCCAGGCCACTAGCTCTTTGACTGAGGTTTTCCCCTTCATGTCATGTAGAAGTAGACAGTGAACATTGTGAAGCACTGGTCCCAGCTCTGGTGCAGCCGTGGTTCCTAAAGAACATGTTGCTTTGTGGGCTTTGCCTGCCTTGGTCATTATTTTCACACGTCTGTGGCCGTGTGATTCACTTTGTAGGTGTGAATTATTCTGAGGCTGTGATGGACTACTCAGAAATGCAGCGCTGAGTGGCTAGTACTTCAGTCCCCTCAGCCTGGTTCCCTCCCAATGTGCTGTGGCGTGGATCACAGGCTATATGTCCCCAAGTCAGTGGGGCAGTCAGATCTGAAGGTAGGGTATATGGGTCCCTCTACTCTTGTGCTGAGGTGGGCAAACATGTTCCCACGTCCACAGGGAGCAGGTCTTACCCAGGGACAGAATTTAGCTCAGATGGAATACCAGTGTGCTTAGTAAAGGCTTGAAGGCTTGTTGGGAAAATGAATGAATGAGTGGAAGAAAGTCAACATTGCCTTTGGTTAGATCAATGGCACTCCAGTTCCAGTGGTGCCAATTAGAGCTATGAGGCCTTGGCTGAGTTACAGCAACCAAGTAGCTTTTTACATTAATTTAAAAATTTCTTTGTCTTAAATTTTTTATTACATTTATTTGTGGGTCTGGGTGTGGGGGACGCATGCATGCCACCGTGTGGAGGTCAGAGGTCAACTTTCAGGAACTGCTTATCTCATTCCGTGTTGTGGGTCACAGGGATCAAACTCAGGCTGTCCTGCTTGGCAGTGGGCACCTTTGCCCACTGAGCTATTTCACTGTCCTCTGCTCCTCTGCCTTTTTTGAGACAAGGTCTCATGTAGCTCAGGGTGACCTTAAACTTAATTTGTAGCTCAGAATGACCTGAACTCTCCATCCTCCTCTATCTCCCTAACACTGAGTTTACAGGCATGTGCCACCATGCCCAGATGAAGATAACAGCTTGTCTTTCCAGCTTATGGTGAGGATCTTATCATAAACAATTTTTGAGGGATGTAGGCTTGCTCCATGCTCTGGGTGCAAAAAGAAGGGCACAAACAGACGAGTTTTTGGCAGGCAGATGTTAGCTTCCATCACATGATTACTTTTAGTGGAAAGACTTTGATCTGGTGCCTTCAGGAATACTGGTAGAAATTCATCCCTGGGTCCTACAGCATGCTTTCAAGAATAAGAAGCTAAGCCTTAAAGATCTCTTGGTTATTTTTCTTGTTCCTGACACAAAACACCTGACAGAAGCAACTTAGTGGAGGAAGGGTTGTTTTAACTTATAGTCCATCATGATGGGGAAGCCACGGCAGCAGATACATAAGGCAGCCAGCTGGTCCACAGTTAGGAGAGAGGATGGGGGGAGTGCTGCTGGCTGGTGTTCAGCTCTTGTTTTCCTTTTCATGAAGTCTAAGTCCTAGTCCTTGGAATGGTGCCACACACAGTTGGGGTGTGTCTTCCCACCTCACTTAACCCAGTCTGTAAAAATCTCTAACAGACATGCCTAGAGGTTGGTCTCTAGTTGATTCTGCATCCTACCAGGGTGACAATCAATGTTAATCATCACAGTAGTCTTTAAGAGATCATTGTAAAAGTGTTTGTTTTGTTGGATTGAGTTTAGAGGAAGAGATATGGAAATATAAGAGATACTGAGAAAGAGATATTGAAGTATCACAAGGTGTTGGCCTAGAATTAAGAGGTGGTGGTCATGTGGATTATGGCAAGGAGGCAGTTGGATAGTCATGATGGAAGCATCCAATCAGTCATTCACTCATCAGTTTTTGAGTGTCTCTGTGGTGAGCAATGCTGGAAGAATCTTGCATGTTATCTCTGTGGCCTGTGATGGCTGTACTCTGTCATCACAATGGCCTATGAAGAATATGTTGGGTTCCATTTGAGAGCATCAGTCTTATCAGTCCTATGGCTGCCCTCAGTTTCTCAGATAGTTCAGGTGCAAAAAGGACACAATCACTCCCTGGTCCTTTCCCTTGATTTCTGTGGCTACGAACAGCATCTTGTGGTCTCCCTTCAATCTTATGATAGTTCCTTCAAACGTAGACTTGTACTATCAAGGATCAGTTGTCATATATGTGTTATGTGTTTGTTCATATGTGTTGTACACATGTTTGCATGGATGCAGAGGGCAAAAATCAATTCTAGGTGTTGTTCCTTGGAAGCTGTCCACATAGATATTTTTTGTTGTTGCTTGTTTTGAGGCAGGGTCTCTTATTAACCTAGAGCTGTCCAGATATGCTACGCTTGGCTAGCTAGTAAGTCTTAGGAATGCTCTTGTCTCCACCTACCCAGCAGTACCACCATGGCCAGTTTTCTCCTTTTTTTCCAAGTGTGTTTTTGGGGATTGAACACAGACCCTCTTGCTTGAAGGCAGTCACTATCAACTGAGCTGTCTTCTCAGCCCAACAAATCCGACTTCTCTCCTTCTTTCTCCCTCCCTCCCTCCCTGGAATTGACCCCAGATCTTGTGCATTCCTATCAGATGCTCTGACACAGAGCTCTGTGCCCCCCAGCAGTTGTTCTAATCTTTTGTACAGTTGTTCCCTGATGCCACCCGAAGCCCTTTGGACTCAGAGACCTGTTCTTGCACTCAGCCTCTATATTTTCCCCAAATACCTAGCATACTGAGTAATGGGTCACCTTAAAAAACTCCTGGGCAGTGCTAGTGCCTCTGTGGTCACTGAGGCAGCTGCTCTGCTAAATGTTTTCATTACTGATAAGCCCTTAAGAATGCTCTCTCATATTTTCTCCTCCAGGTTTCTTCTTTAAATCATCGCTGTTTTCCACGTGTGGGTTACTCACCATCCGTCCAGATTAGCCAGCGTGAAGTTTTAATCCATAGGCTTTGCCTTACTTCCCTGCTAGTTTGTTTTCAGGCCCTTCAACTGAATGAGGAAGAAGATGAATTGTAGGAAAAATAACCTGAAGATGTATGCTAGGGCATCAAAACAGCTCTTAGCTCCATAGTGTGGAAGGAAAATATGAATGATGAATGACCATGAATGGTCCCACCTTCTATTAATTGGGCAACCAAGGTTGGCTGTGTCTATGGGCATCCCACTGATTTTCTGTTGCTTTTCCTGCCTAGCATTCTCCCATCCTTTCCAGTGTGGCTTCTTGTGGTTTTGAGATTTTCCCCAGAAACAATGTGTACTTGACCTTTTCTTTTGGTCATATATATATATATATATATATATATATATATATATATATATACCTGCATATATATACATGCAGGTATATGTGCAGATGTGCATACATATATGTGTATGTGTAGTATGGATGCCAAAGGTCAATCTTGTTTGTTGAGACAGTGTCTCTCACTGTGACCTGGGACTATAAGACTAAGCTGGTTGGCTGTGAACCCCAGAATCCATCTGTCCCCGCCTCCCCAGTGCTAGGAGTACAAGTGTGTGTCACCACACCCATCTTTTTAATGCAGGTTCTGGGAATCAGACTCAGGTCCTCACTGTGTGTGGCAAACGCTTTGATGATTGAGTTATCTCCACAGCCCTGGCTTTTTCATTGTTTTCTCCTAATAAACTGAGCACTTGGACAATTTTATGATTGTATTCTGTTTTGCATACCGGCTTATCTAAAGCCAGAAGATGATGCTATGGTTTGCATTATTTTTCTTCAGAAAATGTGACATCTGTAGAAAGAGAAGCTTCTAGGCATTTGCAGTTAGTACTTCCTGACTTTTCGTCCCTCTCAATTTGACAGGCGCTTTGTCTCAATGTCCCAGATTCATTGACTCTGAGGTAAAAGTCCTGTCCTCAGTACCTTGGCCAAGCTTTCTGAGTAGAAAGAAACCCCACAGTTCTCCTTTGCCAACAGCTGTTTTTTGTGGTACTAGGTGTACTGAAGAGGTTGCAAGAACTGGTGTGGTGGGAGGGTGTGAGGATGGTATGATAAAGAGAAATGAGGTTTCCAGTATCTGAGTATCTTCTAGACACTGCTTCCCTGGACCCTTGACTTTGTGACAGGTCATTTATGATGGCACCACCCTGCAGATTAAATCTTGATTGACAGATGAGGAGAACTGACTGGCCTCAAGTCACATGATGGTTAAGTCCTCAGGAAAAATTCCAACTTAGATCTGTCTAAAGAAATTTCTAGAAGGCTGTGTTCAGCTCACAGCAAACTAGATAGGGCTGTGCATCTCCTCCAGGATGTGTCCTATAGACTCCCCCACTGGTTTGTTTCTGTAAGTTCCCTAGAGGAACCTTCCAGAGGCTCTGTGTAGATTCTTTGGTTCTGTTACTGTTGCAAGCTTAGAACTTTACCCTCCCCCTGGGCTTGCCCTAGAGCCCTGAGCTGTAAGATTTGCTCATCTCAATCTGCAGGTGAGTGTGCTAGGTCTGGAAACTAACCTGGTGTGTGCTTGTCAAAAACCCTGTGTTGAGGGAAGATATGGGCATTTTATGGGTCAAGAATACATTTTGTTACTGTTTAGCTGTTTCTATCCTGGCAAAATGAAGCAAGTTCTTTCACTGTCTGTCTGTCTGTCTGTCTGTCTGTCTGTCTGTCTGTCTGTCTGTCTGTACCCCCTCTGTATGTGCATGCAGGTAAATGTGTGTATATGCACAGGTTATTGAAGCTGGAGAACAACCTTAGCTGCTGCTCCTTGCTGATTTCCGCCTTTGTATTTTGAGACAAGATTCTCAATTTTTTTTGTATTTTGATTTTTGAGTTCATTGGCTTGGAACTCATCTAGTAGGGTGGCTAGTGTCATCTACCCAGCAGTGTGTACCTCCTGGGCTGGCAGTTTTGTGTGGGTTCTGGGAATTGAAGTCAGGATTTCTTGCATACAAGGCAAGTGCTGTACTGACTGGGTTATCTTGCAGGCAAAGAAAGTAATTTGTAACACATCCATAGAACAGAAAGTTCCAACTAATTTCCACACCAACAATGGCAACAGTAGCAGAAGCAGCAGCAGCAGCAGCAGCAGCAACAACAAAACCCTAAATAAAACTCAAGTACAGCCTTTTCTTAGAATCCCAGCAAGCAAAATGTAGTGGTTGCTGGAACTGGGACATGCATGTCATCTATAGCTTAGGTGTCCACTAACAAAGGGTTGCAGGAAATCAGTCATACATTCAGAAATGCAGAGAAGTCTGGTTGGTTTCTCAATGACTAAACATATCAGGACTACTCTGTCAGTCCCTTCCCCACCTATTTTTTATTCCAGACAGGGATTCTCTGTGTAGTCTTGGCTGTCCTGGAACATTGTAGACCAGGCTGGCCCCAAACTCACAGAGATCCACTTGCCTCTGCCTTCTGAGTACTGGGATTAAAGGTGTGTGCCACCACTCTCTGGCTAGTCCCTGTTCCTTTTGCATGACCTGTTATTTAGCTGGCCACTTATCTAAACTGATTATGACAGATAATTAAAAATTAACTTATTCTTTGACAATTTCATACATGTATTTAATAATTCTGCTTTTAACAGGCCCCTTAACCTTTTATCCTTACCAACTCACCCCCTCCTCCCACCAAATCTCCAATCCTTTCTTTCTTTCTTTCTTTCTTTCTTTCTTTCTTTCTTTCTTTCTTTCTTTCTTTCTTTCTTTCTTTCTCTCTGTCTCTCTCTCTGTCTCTCTCTGTCTCTCTCTCTGTCTCTCTCTCTGTCTCTCTCTCTCTCTCTCTTTCTTTTTTTGTGACCCACTGGATTTAATGAGAGCTGCTCACATGGACGTGGTGTGGAGCATGAGCAAATAAATCTCCAGTGACTACATCACTTCCTGTCCTCCAGCAGCCCTTGACTGTCCTGGGCTCCCGTGAATGGGTCTGGGTCCTGTGAACCACATCCCCATCAATGATTAAACGCTTAGTGGTTCTGTCTTGTGTTTGCCTCTCTAACAGCTACAATTGCTCTGAGTTCATGAGTACCATGCCCATATCACCAGCCTAGGGCAGTGTTTTATGGCCCCATCCTCATTGCTTGGCTTGTACATTCTTTCCAACTTCTTTTCCACAGTGATCGCTGAACCTTGAAGAGGGCGATATGGGAATCCAGGCTAAGGCGAAGCATTCACCAGTCATGTGTTCTCAATGCTTTGCCCGGCATGGATCTCAGCTTAACCAGCATTCATTGCAGAGAAGCTTCTCAGACCAGCCTGAGGGAAGCACACTAGTTTATGGGTGTAAACATAAATATTTAGCAGACTAGGACAGATATGTTTTGATGCCAAGCACATTACCCTCACACAAGGTATTTTATTTTATCCTATTTTCAAAATTCTTACTCTAAAGAAGTCTTTTCCTTTTCATATCACAATGTGTTATAAATGTTTCTCAAAATGCTATTAAATATGGTGCCTTTTTCTCAGGGCTCCTTAACTTTGAAGAATCATTATTATTGTGTATAAATGACTCATCATATATTATGTACCTCAAGCAGTTTTTTATATTCTCAATAATTGGAAAGCACCAGGAGAAAAGCAATAGGAAAATTTAAAATGTGGGGCATTCACTCTGTTAAGAAAGAGCTGCCAGCTTGGTAGGCAGTCACTCACTGTTTCTGTTTAGGATACGTTTTGATATCTGTTTCTCTAATGATTTGTGTGGAAGGTGACCTTTTCCTGTTGTCACAGGAACTTCTTAGCAATCAGAAGCAGTTTGAGCTGTATCTGACGTTGAGTTAACATCCAGAGGTATCAGAAGCCAGGCGGTTTAATATTCCGGTTTGATTCCAGTTTTGCCTGCAGTTCATCCAGAGCAAGTTTCCAGCAGGAGCAGCTGAGCTCACAGGTGCCTGCACCTTAGTCTTCTGGAGTCCAGTGTGACCTCTGAGGTTCTGGAAATACATCCCTCTGGTACAAGTTTCAGAGATGTTCCACCTACTCTGAACATCTCTGGCAGGCCCCACACAAAGGGCTTTATGCTAAATTTAGTGTCTTGAATGCTGTCTCTGACTTGAAATTCTTTGTGTGTGTGTGTGTGTGTGTGTGTGTGTGTGTGTGTGTGTGTAGGGGGGAGATTATGAACTTTTGTTTGTGTGTGCACATGTGCACACTTGTGTATATGTGTGCATGAAGGCAGAGGCTAACACGGGGTGTCTTTCTTGATTGTCATCTTAGACTTTTAGGACAAGATCTTTTGCTAAAGGTGGAGTTCCCTGATCATCAAAACTACCTCCCTTGTCTGCCTCCCTACTGCTGCAAGCATGAGTCACTGTGCCCAGCTTTTTATTGAATACTAGGGGTTGGAACTCAGGTCCTCAGGCTTCCTTATATGACAAATGCTTTACTCAATAAACCATCTTTCCGGCCCTTCCAACTTTAAATTATTAGTTTATTCTTGAATATAAATCTCCTCAATTTGTGTTTTGCATTGTACTTCCCAAATAACGAAGTGTAGGGCCTCATTACAGAGAGTGTAGGAATAGGGGTGTAAGTGACAGATGTGTCAGCATTTGGGGGAGACAGTTTTCAGTGAAGGTGAGATGGGAACCTAGTAAAGAGGCACCAGAGGACTGGGGACATGACTTGTTCAATAAAGTGAGGACTTGAGTTCAAGTTCCAGAGCTCACATTTGAAGAAAAGCACAAAAACTGGTTGTTGTGGTATGGGCATTAGTCCCAGCACCAGGAAGATGGAGAAAGGTGTCAGGCCAGCCGAGGTGGGTTGGCAAGCTATAGGCCAATGAGAAACTCTTGTCTCAAAAGATGGCTTCTGAGGAATGACACTATGGATGCTGACTTCTAGCCTCTATACACATGAGCTGACATATGTGTATACATATGTACACCTTCCCACAAGAGCATGTTTATATGTATATTTGCACACACACACACACACACACACACACCAGCATTTGGCATTTAGTGAGCATCCAGGAAGGGCTCTCTTGTTTGTTTAGGTCTGAATCCTGCAGAGCAATGAATTCAGTCCTATCCAAGCTTCCGGCGAAGGGGATCGATGATTCTAAATGGCAGAGCGGAGGTTCCTAGTGCTTCAAGGAATCTGTCACACGCAGCTTAGTTTTTAGAACAATCATTTAGTTTGACAACAGAAAGGAGGCCAAAGAAAGTCCTTTTGTGAAGCAGATGACATCATGTCACTTCTGCTTTCCATGTGATTGCTGTCCTTATAAAATAGAGTGACGTTCTGGGGAGAGGGGCAGATGCTGCCCAGTTAGTACATGCTTAAGAACATTTTTGAACTAATTTAAGACTCACATGCTTGGTCCTGATAAAATTAGCCAGATGCTCACTTCTCCATGTCTTTGGTTTAACAAATAGTCTCGGGTTCAGGTGATGTTTAAACCGAAGTACTTTCCTGTAGCCAAGGCATTTCATAAACCTCCTCCATTTTGATTTAGTTGAAAGCCTTCCTTTCCCCTTTAGACTTGGAAGTAAAAACGGAAGTAGAAGTGAAAAGAAGGACTGGGCTGGGCCTTGACAATAATAGCAAAAGAAGGTCATTTTTTTGTATGTACTGAACTCTGACAATAGGCCTGTACCTCATAAAGGCAAGGAAGGAATTAAGTGGCCCCCTTCCTAGTGTGGTCACAGCAGGGCAATTGGGTTAAGAAGGGGAGTCACTCAAAGAGATATCTTGGGTACTGTTTCTAAAGAAACAGAAGATGGAAAACTTTACATTTCACTGTATAGCCTGTAATGCGAGGCATTCCTCTGGCAAGCAGACTTGGCAGGCGAGTGCCTCCTATGGTCCCTGGTTCACTTTGAGTGGATGTAAGGGCATTTTGGAATTTGTAAGCTTGAGGATGCTCGATCTGGAGAGGGCCTTGCAAACATCTTGTTCTTTGATCAACTTGAAAGAACAGAGACCATCAATGGTGCCACCCAAGTGGGTGACAGATTGAGTTCAGAGTTTCCAGGGACTTTCCATAATTTCATAGGGATTTCAGATACTAATCTCCTTTTGTGCATGTGCATTATGTGTATCTGCCAGGTATGTATGTGTGTCTGTCGGTGTGTCTGTGCCTGTGCATGAATAAGGGTATTTGTAGGCCCTTGGGTGTTGTTCCTCAGGGGCAGTCCACCTTGTTTTTGGCTTGACTGGCTAGCCAGCTTCTCCAGCACCCCAGTGCTAGGTTACAAGCATGTACCACCAACACTCTACTTTTTACATGGGCGCTGGTGGTTGTGCTCAGGTACAGCAAGTCCTTTACTGACTGAGGCACCTCCCAAGATGCTACCTTAAGGAGATAGAAATGCAGAGAGGGGCTCCTTGGTCAGAGGGAAATGGCTGCTATCTTTCTTCTCTTCCAGCTTACTGCTGTGTTTGTAGCCCCATCAGGGACAGAGTGTGGTGAATGGTTTCAAGCTGTTGGGAGAATGAAATAAGCTAACAAACATGGAGTTCTTAGCATGACACCTGGTTAATCTTTAGTGCCCCACCCATGCCAGCCCTTCCTGTCAGCAGCATGACATGGTGTGGGCATTGTCTGATGTGCTTAATGATTGTGTTGTCATTGTTCCTGGCTTTGTTTTCCAGAGGGCTGCTTGTCTTCCTGGAGACCAAGCACAGGAGGAGCACTTTATCTGCTCAATTATCATGGGGTTGATTTTTTTTATTACTGCTTGGTAATTTTCAGTTGTTGATTAGTGGTCTCTGGTGGCTGACACATGAGAGCCGTGTGTGTGTGTGTGTGTGTGTGTGTGTGTGTGTGTGTGTGTGTGTGTATCTGTCTTTGCACAGTAGACATCTTATACTGGCTTAATTTATGTTGTCTGTTAATGAGTTCTCAGTTCAGAGAAACCCAGTGCTGGAGACTTGCAGGAGGTGGCCAGGCTGTGAGTACAGCATCTGGGATTAGCTCTTCTTGTAGGAACTTCTGTGAAGTAGACACTCTGGGCTCCTGATTTTGTCTCTGCTTGCCAGGATGATGCTAACCCTTAGACAGAAGCTTCTGTGAGGTGCATTTAATTTTCATGACTAAGAAAATACGTTATCTTAAATTCACTTGCAAGCCTTTCTATGGAAACAACTTGCACTTCTCAGAATTGATGGTGCAGGCAGAGTTTTCCAAAAGGAGGGTGTGGCATTGGGAAATGGCTCCAGTTTCTTCTGTAGCTTCATCAGTTTCCTCTTTAGGTAATTAGATAATTTCAGATGTGCCAATTAGCTGGTGCCAGGAGCTTGTTTCATTGGTAGAATGACAAATCTGGCAATGCCATCGATGAACTAGTTTGTAGGTTGTGGGTGTGACCTGCTAGGTGGCTTGGGAATCTAAAGTGAAACTTTGGGGATATGGCTCACTTGGTAAAGTGCTTGGCTAGAATTCACCAGGCCGTGATTTTGGTACCAAATTACCATATAAATTGGGTGGTGAATGCCTTTAATTCAGGAGGTAGAGGCAGAATTATTGGTGGTATTAAGGACATCTTTGGCTATATAGACAATTGGAGGTCCTGTCTTGAAAAAAAAAAAAACCTTGATTTTTTTAGTTCAGTTGTCATGTGTTGACACTTGGTGTTTTCCCTCACGAACGGATATTCCCATTCCACGGACATATCAGCTGAGTGTCACACAGATTGATTCTAATAGCAACTCATCACAGTTTTGTAGGGCTGCAGTGGCAGACTCAGTTCCACAAAAAATGGCCCCAACTTCTGAACCAGTTTCAGACCCCCGTGTTGTGGTTTTTGCTTGAGTGCACATCTGTAATCGGAAGATTCTTACAGCCCTTCCCCAGATTGATAATTTGCTGTTGTGACTATTGGAATTCAGGAAGTCCTTGTTGGCATTTTCCGTCTATTGTAAAGGAGGTTGCATGGGGGAGGCAGCTGAACATGCAGATGAGCATTTGTGTGAGCAGGTGCTTTGGCTGAGGACAGAAATGTCCTGGATGCAGAGGCCCCAGTCCCTGTGGATTTATGGCGTGCTCTCTGACTGTCACACAGATGTGTATACCAACTCGGGAACAACTTAAATCTCAGAGCCCATTACCCAGCTCTTCTCCTTCCCTTGAACTTGGTGGTTAGGGCTTAGTGGCCTAACCCTCTCATTACCTGTTTGCTTCCCCTTGCACCCAGCACCATCCCGTCTACCCAAGAGCATCCTTCATCCTTTCATTAACACACCCATTAGTCCTGAGAGTCAGGGAATCTCATCTGTCAGGAGCCAGGATTAAGACCAAACATGACAAAAAATGAACCTTTTGCCTGTCACTCAGAAGTTATGACAGGCTTAGGAGCCCTATGCCAGGAATGAGGGACAAACACAAAATATGTGTTTTTCACTTTTCTGCACTCTCAGTTAGTTGGCTTTTCCCCCATCTTATCCCATTAAGGAAAACATTACATAAGGTAATGGTTGGAATGTACTAACAGAAACCATGTTTTAAAATGTATGCCAAGTCTTTGGCTGTATGTTCTTCCCAGCTTGCATTTTAAATCTTGTAATAACAATCCCATGTGCTGTGGGGACCTGAAACATGGCATCTTACAGGCTGAAGAAGTGATGTAAAAGGAAACTCCTGGATTCCTCTTCCCTCTTCCCTGCCTTAAGACTAGAATGCAAAGGGGAACTCAACTACAGACCTCCCCACTTCCAACTCTACTTATCTATCTAAAAAAATGAAGGCCAGCTCATTTAAACTCAAAAGAATGTTGTTCCCAGAGTAGTCATTTACAAGTCCTCAGGATCTACATCCATCCCTCTCCCCTCTCTGTGTAGAAAAGGGGGTGTACACATTGGTGCATAATGTCAGCAGACAGAATCACAACTCTGAGTTTTTCTTCTGTGTTGTGACTTTTCTGCTCTTGCAAGCTAATAAGTTTGTAAGTGATTTTTTCCTTTCATCTTTGTCAGTTTATTGCAGCGAACTTGCAGAAGGTGGAGGAGAACTTTCCTGTAAATCCCTACAATGTAAACTGCCTATGGTATCCAGCATGTTTATTCACACTGATTCCAAGATACACATGTATGATCCTGACATCCTAACAGGTAGTTTACATGAGATTGTGTGAAGGAAACACTTCAGAAAGAATGAAGTCCGGTTGTCTGTTTACTGTGATATTTTCTGCCATGTTCAAAAGCAAGTCCTTAATGTTATTAAGAAAGGTTATATATCTTATTTTATTTTTATCTTATCTTATTTTTATTTTAGGAGATCTTGGGCCCTATTCCTTTTCTTTATAGTCTAGCCATTTTTCTCTTTACCTTTCTAAGTGTGTCCCAGTGAACAAGGTGGGAATGCACTTAGGGAATCATCCTACACATCCTACACATCCTACATCATCCTAAACATCCTACATCATCCTACACATCTTACATCAATCCTACACATTTACATCATCCTACACATCCTACATCAGTCCTACACATTTACATCATCCTACAATCCTACATCATCCTACACATCTTACATCATCCTGCAATCCTACATCAATCCTACACATCCTGCATCATCCTAAAAATCCTACATCAATCCTACACATTTATATCATCCTACACATCCTACATCAATCCTACACATTTACATCATCCTACACATCCTACATCAGTCCTATACATCTTACATCATCCTGCAATCCTACATCAATCCTACACATCCTGCATCATCCTAAAAATCCTACATCAGTCCTACACATCTTATATCATCCTACACATCATACATCAATCCTACACATTTACATCATCCTACACATCCTATATATCCTACATATTTTACAGCAATCCTACACATACTACATCATCCTACACATCCCACATCATCCTATACATCCTAAATCAATCTTACATATCCTACATCATCCTACACATCCTTCATCAATCCTACACATCTTACATATCCCATATCAATCCTACATCATCCCACATATCCTACACATCCTACATCAGTCCTACATATCCTACATCATCCCACATATCCTACACATCCTACATCAGTCCTACATATCCTACATCATCCCACATAACCTACACATCCTATATCAATCCTACCTGGATTTTCGGGTTCCAGGATGCAGTTTTCTGTCTGAAGTGTTTAATTTGCCTAAATAATCAAATTAGGTAACCACCAAATCCATCTTTGTTTTAGGAGTTAGCTACAATTAGAATAGATCTCTCTCTCCTCTCTCTCTCTCTCTCTCTCATCAGGAAGAGCCTTTTGTGGTAAAACTAATTTTGGTTGGTAACAGAACGAGAACTCACAGAACATCCAAGAAGGGAGAATGGATACAGAATTTCAGGATGTACTTAGAATGAAGTCTTCTTTTCAGCAGTGAGTTGGACGGTTGGCAGGGTGGGGAAATGCCAGGTGAACTTTAACATGCTGCTGTCTGCTTAGATGTACGGGCAGGTGTTGATTTTACCAGGCACAGGCATAGATTTTATTAGATATGACCATTTCAATTCTCCCTGAACTTCAGCAACTGCTTTAACATGTAATTTTTCTTTCTGAAAGGCATGGCAAATGTTAAAGTCCTGGTAGAGAAATAAACATTGAGGAGGTTGTGCATTGAGAAATGAGCATGCTTAGGATAGCTCATGAACACACATATACTGAAATAGCCTTCTAAAAGTCTTTAAAATAAGTTAAGAATTCTGGGTTGGGTCTCTGGTAGTGGATCAGTATTTATCCCTAGTGTACAATTGGACTTTGGGAGCCCACTCCACATAGAGGGATACTCTCTCAGTTTAGACACATGGAGGAGGGCCTAGGCCCTGCTCGAAATGATATGATGGACTTTGAAGATCCCCCATGGAAGGCCTCACCCTCCCTGAGGAGCAGAAAGGGGATGGGATAGGGGGTTGGTGGAGGGCAGGGGAGGAGAGGAGGAGGGGAGGAGGGGAGGAGGGGAGGGAGAGGGAACTGGGATTGACATGTAAAACAAGCTTGTTTCTAATTTAAAATAAATAAATAAATAAATAAATGAATTCTGGGTTGGGTTTGATGATGTACACCTTTAGTCCTAGCACTGGGAGGCAGAGGCAGGGGGCCTCTATGTTGGAGGTCAGCCTGGTTCAGGCCAACTAAGACCCCATCCCTAAAAATAAAAAAATAAAATAAATAAATAAATGAGTAAGTAAATCTGAGGAGATGGCTCAGAGGTTAAGCACTTTCTAGGCAAATGTGAGGGCTAGTGTTTGGATCCTCAGGAACGTAAGTAAATGTCTGGTGATGTGATATGGTCATTCCAGCCTAGAACAGAGATTCGCTAAGCAAACTGGCAAGTAAGCCTAGCTGTATTGGTGAGCTTGGTGTTTGATTGAGTACCTTTGCCTAAACGAATAAAGTGGGAAGAGCAAGGAATGACGATTCTAGACAACTTCAGGTGTTCCTATGTACACACACTTGTGTATATGCACCCATGCACATGTGGCTCTATACACATGCAAAAAAATCCCAATGCATATAACCTATGCTCACATGAAAAATGAAAAACAATTACTTATAGAGCAAATCTCATTCTTTGTGGCAAAAGAATGGATACTTTCCTCTAAGGTCAAGAATAAGACAAGGATGCCTGCTCTTGCCTCTTCTATTCAACACTGTACTGGAGGTTAGAAATGATTTAGGGTGTGTGCCCCCAACCTTCTAGAAGGAAGGTCCCTATTTACCTTGATCTTCTAAGGCTAATTCCTGTATTCTTTAGACAGTGCTTGCCTGCAAGTTAAAATTCATAGCAGGGCATGAGGAGATGACCCAGCAGATAAGATGTTTGCTGTGGAAGCTGAGAACAAGCTCCTAAGTAAAAAGTGTGGTCCTTGTGTGTGCTAGCCCCTCCACTGTGGGCGTCAGAGACAGGAGGACCACTGGGGTTTTCTGGCTGCCAGCATAGCTCCAGGTCCTGTGAGAGATGCTGTCTCAAGGGAATAGGGCAGAGGGTGATCGAGCAGAATAATGCCGAATGAAGATGCCAGGCGCATCTTGAGGGGCTTGTTTGTAATTCTAGTGGTGGGGAGGCCAAGACAAGATCCTTGTGGTTTGCTTTCCAGCCAGGATGGACTAATTGGTGCTCTCTAGGCTAATGAGAGACTTTGTGGAGGAGGAGGGCAGCCTTCCTGAGGGTGATACCAGAATTTGTCTCCTGGCACCCACATGTACCCATATACATGTTCACATGCACCACCCCACCCCATGAGCATGCAAGATACACTCACACACACACACACAAACACACGAATGTCCATAGGAAAAAGAAAGTAATGTTCCTCAACTCTATTGTAATTGAAAGTTGAAAACAACTCAGCATGAAACTTATAAGCCATGGTGCATCAATACAATGGGGTATCATCAATTTTAAATTGTGAATCAAGATATTGACAAATGGTATTACTGCTTAATGAAGGATATATAAGATAAGATGATCCTAATTTTATGAAAGAACATTTGTCATATGTGTAGGGAGAAGACTGAAGGTATACACATTAACGATAATAACATTCCTTCTCCCAAGGGGTAGATGACTTCAATTTTCTCCATTTTGCCATACTGTGCATTTTCAATTTTATGGAATAATCAGATATTAACCAACATGATAACTTCATTCTCACATATTTTATTTTATAATTACTAGTTTCAGGACAATGACATCATCCATGCCTTAACAAACACATATAAGCATGCACATTGTGTGTATGTGTGTGTGTGATGGATCCTGGGGCTTTGCTTACCAGCCAGTCAAGCCAAAACAATGAGTTCCAGGTTCTGCGAGAGACCCTGTTTCAAAGCAAAACAAAGCAAAGCAAACAAACAAAATAACCCCCCAAACAAACAACAACAACAAAAACAGAACCAGATCAAGAAGTGATTGGCTGAAAGAGACACCCTGACATCAGCCTTTGGCCTCCACATGCACAGGGGAGCACTGCCCCGTATATGCATGCACTTGTATAACACACACAAAGATGTGTGCACGCAAGCGTGTGCGCGCGCGCTTGCACACACACACACACACACACACAGGTTTATTTAGTTCGTAACTGTAGAGGCTGAAGTTATAAACAGTGCAGCTCTGGCAAGGGTCCCCATAGCTGTATCACCTCTGGGCAGATGGCACTGTAGTGGCAGGAACTTGGGACTGAAGGAGGCTCAGGTGAGGCAGCAGAACCAGAGGGACAGACCAGTCTTGGAACCTCCCAGTAAATCTTAACCTCTTCTAGGCCCCACCTCTCGCCTTTTGGGGACACACTCAAGTCTTCCCTCTCCAAGCCTTAGCAGCACTTTGGGAGGAGAGAACTGAGCCCTTGTTAGTGTAGGATTTTACTGGAGTCATCTTTGAAACTTCATTTTCTCACTTTCAGCTTTTTTCCCTAGACTGCAGCTTTTAGAGCTGTGGCTGCAAACAGTGGCGTCAAGTGAAGCTGGCCAGAAGCAGGAAAGCTCGTCTCTGCTGGTGCACCCCTTTTCACCAGGAAACCTTCTTTGGCAGCATGAGTGACTGCTGCTTATCGTCTCTGGTGGGGCTGTTACGAGGCACAAAGAGAAATACCTTTTTGCTAATTGCAAAGGTTAGAAGCCAAGGCAAAAACACTCCCATCTAGCATGCCTTCTAAATTAATAAATTGCTGAAAAATGCTTAGTGGGGAGATCTTGGAGGTCCTCACAGACAGCTCTGTGATTGCCTCAAGATATGAGGTGCTGATAATTTTCAGATAAACTGTGTGGCAATGTCGAGGTTTGCCTTTGAAGAAAACATCGTACTGCACTGTCAGGCATGGATGTGATTTAGTTACCACGTTCCTGGGAAGAAGCATTCACCCTGTTCTGAAAAGCCAGTGAGTAGAGGAATCTGCGCCATGAGTCTTGGACTTCAATTGTGTAGTGCAATGTCATTAAGTATGCAGGACATAATCCGTCCATGTAAATCACCCTATCTAAGGACTGAACTCCAGGGGGTGTCCTTCCTGTGTGGTGGGTAATCTGGAAGAGGATTCAAGATAGGCTGCCTGTGTGAGTTTATTAGCATCTGCTAGAGAGAGGGCTAATTATGCAGGTTTCTAGGGATCCATGCCAGCTCCAGATTGGAGCGCTCTGAATACTAGGGTATCATCAGAGTTTGCGTCTATTCCAGCTTGAATTGCACATGGAGCTGGATGAAGGATTAGAGTAGCAGGTTGTTGTTGGTGGTTCATGTGTTCCATGCTGTACCAGCCCTAGGCTGTGCTGAGATCGAAGCTGGCATTCTGTTCTCCCCACTGCTCTGGGGATGGGCTTCTTGGGATATCAAGAAGTCCAAGGACATCCTGACACTGCATCACTAGGGAGGGGGCAGTTTGCGTAGCCAGAGGGTTTCATGGGTTGATGCTGAGTGTGAGACCATGGCCATCCTTTGCACAATACATGGAGACACTGGATCTGCCAAGTGGCTTCATCCAGGCCGGAGTGAGAACGTGACCTAGTTAATGTGACTCTCGGCATGCTGGCAGAGTGACCAGACTTTGCTTCCTTTTCCCTGCTCACAGCAAGAGTTCTGCTGAGCCTCTTGGAGGCTGGAGGGCCAGTTTTAGTAACTTGCCCTTTCTCGTCTGGCAATGGTCCATCTCTTTTGGGTGAGTGTTAATGGCCATGGGCTTGAAAGTTTTATTTATAAGGAGACACTTTCTTTTGACTCTATGTCCTTGTCAGGTAGCATCTTCTGAAGCTGCTCCCTTTTTGGGGAAGAGGACAGCACAAAGTGGCAGCAAAACCCACGGCTTTGATTGTCACCTGTTGTCTTTGGAGTTTTTCTTTCCTCTTGATGTCTTCCATCTGGATTTAGGTCAAGGGAGGGAGCAAATTTAGCACACACACTTGTAGTAGATGCTCTCCTTGATCTTCAACTAGAAGGTCACCTTTTGCATGGGTTGGCATTGTCTATGGGGTGTCCCACCCCTTAAGTGTGAGGTGAGGTGTCTGGTGGTCCTGGGAGCTATTTCATTCAGGGTCATGTGTATGACCACTGGGTGGTGACTTTGTGATGTGAATACTGTTGTGACCTTCCATGAAGTACCCAAACCCTGTGCTATGTTCTTATTAAAGGCCAATGAAGACTCTTCAGAGTCCACCTGATGATGCTTTGTGTGTAGTACCTGAGAGTCTCTGAAGTAGTTCATTTTCATTTTCACTCAGAGTAGGTGAGGTTTCTCTTACATGTGTTATTCTAGAGCTGGAAGAGACTCTCTCTCTCTCTCTCTCTCTCTCTCTCTCTCTCTCTCTCTCTCTCTCTCTCTCTCTGTGTGTGTGTGTGTGTTTGTGTTACTATCTCTGTATCGCCTTTGATGTGCTGGGGATTGAACTCAGGTCTTTACACACAAGCTATATTTCCAATTCTGGCTTTGCTTTCCTTTTTTTTTTTTTTTTTTTTTTTTTTTTTTTTGGTTTTTACGAGACAGGGTTTCTCTGTATTGTTTTGGAGGCTGTCAGTCCAGCCCGGCCTCGAACTCACTGAGATCCACCTGCCTCTGCCTCCCGAGTGCTGGGATTAAAGGCGTGCGCCACCACCACCCGGCCTGGCTTTGCTTTCTTAAGTTAAAAGATTAAGTGTGTGGTTGTGTGTGTGTGTGTGTGTGTGTGTGTGTGTGTGTGTATACATGTGAGTATAGGTAGCTGCAGAGGCCAGAAGAAGGTGTTGAATCCTCTGGAGCTGGAGTTACAGGTGGTTCTGAGTTGTCAGATGCAGGTACTAGGAATGGAACTGGGGTCCCCTATGAGAGCACATGTATGCTCCTAACTGCTGAGCCACCTCTCCAGCCTTCCAGTTTTGAGATAAGGAGGTCTCAGAAAGTTGACTAGCATGGGCTTGAACTTATCCTTTAGCCTAGGATAGCCTTGAACTTTACATCTTCCAGACTCAGCTTTCCTAGTAGCTGGGGATAGGCCTGCCCCACCAGACCTGGCTGTTTGTGTTTCTTTGTCCTGTTATCGTACAGAGAAACAGGCACAAGAGACAGTTTAAGTTTGTTTCTCTGCATCATAGCACTATTTCAGGATGCCAGGGCAAATCCTACAAGAGGGTGCAGGGCAGCAGGGAGCATGAGCTTAGCAGTTTTGAAGGATGCATGTGCCATCGTCTTTCAGAGACCTTCGTGGCCTAGGTCAGTAAAAGCATAAGTGGCTCGTGTAACATGCAAATGACTCATGAGAATAAGGAAGCCCAGAGGTTCTGAGGACCCTGCCCAAGGCCACAACACTGAGTGACCCAGCCTGGTCCAGCCACCACAATGGAGCAGTCAGAATGCCCTTAGGTTCCCAATAGGTGAATACAGATGGTTGAACATAGTCTGAACTTTGAGAATCAAATGAGTGGGAACCCAGAGTCGTGGCACATGCCTGTAATATCAGAATAATTACTGTGAGTTTGAATCTGAGGCCAGCCTGGGCTACAAAGTGGGTTTCAGTCCAGCGTGATCTAGATAAGACTTTTTCTTAAAATACAACATAAACAGGAAAAAAGCCAATGAGTGGGATTCAATGAAGGTTTGGCTAATATTCCCAGAGCCCAGTGTTGAGGGAATATGAATACAAGGTGAGTGCATGGAGTACATGTGGGGTGGGGGTAGGGAGGCAGAGAAGGAGGGAGGGAGAGAGAGAGAGAGAGAGAGAGAGAGAGAGAGAGAGAGAGAGAGCAAGGGAGGGAGGGAGGGAGAGAGAGAGAGAGGGAGAGACAGAGAGAGGAGAGAAAGAGAGAGAGGAGAGAGAGGAGAGAAAGAGAGAGAGAGGGAGAGGGAGAGACAGAGAGAGAGGAGAGAGAGGAGAGAGAGAGAGAGAGAGAGAGAGAGAGAGAGAGAGAGAGAGAGGGAGGGAGGAAGAGGGAGGGAGAGAGAGAGGGAGGGAGGGAGGGAGGAAGAGGGAGGGAGAGAGGGAGGGAGAGACAGAGAGAGAGAAGAGAGAGAGGACAGAAAGAGAGAGAGAGGAGAGAGAGAAGAGAAAGAGAGAGGGAGGGAGAGACAGAGAGAGACAGAGAGAGAGAGAGAGAGAGAGAGAGAGAGAGAGAGAGAGAGAGAGAGAGAGAGAGAGAGAGAGAGAGAGAGAGAGAGATCATTCTATCATTCTAGGCTTAACATTGATTCTAGACCAGCGGTTCTCAGTCTATAGGTCATGGCCTCTCTGACAAACCTCTATCTCCAAAAATATTTATATTCTAACAGTAGAGAAATTACAGTTGTGAAGTAGTAATATTTTTATGGTTGGGGGTCATCATGACATGAGGAACTGTATTAAAGAATTGATACATTAGGGAGCTTGAGAGCCACTGTTCTAGACCCTCATACTGAGTGAGATACTACCTGTTTCTGGTCAAGATTAAGGACAAACTTTTCTCAGGGAGGGTGTATCTTTGTATTTTAAATCTTTAGCCATCAGGGCTGTAGGGGAAGTCTTTGACTTTTCCTTGAAGCCAGAGTTTTGCCTGGATTCTTGTTATTCTCATTGTAAAATTAAATATTTTAACTATAGGCTGGATAGGGCTCTGGGGACAAGCTAGAGGTGTACTTTTTCCTGATTAAGCCAGCCTGGCTTTGTAAGTGAACGTTCAGAAGACTGTCTTTGGGAATTCCTAAAGGGCTTTTAACATCGTTGGTATCACATACAGAGAAAATGCCCCAAGCGATCAATTTTAGAAGCTCATCTTGCGCTCAGGGTTTCCATAGCAAGGAGATTTCGCCCCAGCTGGACCACAGGGGTGCCTCCACATTCTTAATTCTCCTGCCAATTTTCCAGATGCCGTTGGAAATTTATCCTGACCTTTTTTTTTTTTCATTCCATTTTGAGTACTGAATACTTTCCTGTCTCTACTTAAACTGGCATGAATAAAATATGCCTCTTCAGGATGATGGTTTTCAAATGTTTCTTAAAAACAAAGCATGCTGGTTGGTTGAACCCAGGAGGACTGTTAAAAAGCCCCTGTAGTTCCTGATGGTGGGTTTGAGAGGAGTGGTACCCTCTTCACACAGTATATAGTAACCAGGGAAGCAAATATATTTAGATGACTGAAATTGACTCTTTCCAACTTGAAAATAATGCCTCCCCAGAAAAATCTGTGATAGCTAAATGGAATGAATGGGCTAGCTACTACCCACAGTATTAGTTAAAATGGGGAGATGATTTGAAAATGGCACCCACAGTAGTTGTAAAGTAACCAATCCATGTATTCATTGAGTAAAGTTTATTTTTCTTTTTATTGCACTATAATTATATAGATCATAAAATTTATCATCTTAACCATCTCATGTGTCTGATTGAGTATGTTCACATTGTACAGCCATCATCACCATCCCTCTCCTGAACTTTGTCATCTTCCCAGAGGCTCTATCCTTATTAAACAGGAAGTTCCCATTCCTTCCTCCCACCAGCCTCTAGAATCCATCATTCTACTTTCTGACCGGTTTAGGGATCTCAGGAAAGTGGAGTCTAGAGATTTTGTCCATTTGTTACTGGATTATTTCCCTTGAAATTCTTCTCTTCCTTCTCCTTCCTTTATGATTAGGATTATTTGTTAAGAGAAGCTTTATCTTGCTAGCCGCTTTGGTATATCACCCGCCAGTCGCCTGGGCTCCGCCACATTGTAGTCCCCAAATAACACACAAGACACTGTATTAATTATGAAGCTGTTGGCCTTGCTTGTTTCTTACTGGCTAGCTCTGATT
Organism: Mesocricetus auratus; assembly: GCF_017639785.1. Classification (NCBI taxonomy): domain Eukaryota; kingdom Metazoa; phylum Chordata; class Mammalia; order Rodentia; family Cricetidae; genus Mesocricetus; species Mesocricetus auratus. Next base: position 23,605,147 of record NW_024429196.1, on the reverse strand, counting down.
TAAGTAATTACCCCATAATTGTTAATCTAGGTATTTCTCTTACCGGAGAAGTTTCCGGGCTCCTACCTCATGGCGTTACATGTCGACTCTCTGTGTTTCTCCTTCCCAGAATCCTCCTGGACTCCTAGTCCCACCTATCTAGATTCCTATTGGCCAGCAGTGCTTTATTAACAAATGTACAGGACTTCCCCCATCAATTATTATTATTTTTTGAATCTGAAATAGTTTCTCTATGTAGCTCTGGCTGACCAGGAACTCATTGTGTAGATCAGGGTGGCCTCAAACTCAGAGATGGCCTGCCTCTGCCTCCTGAATGCTGGGATCAAAGGCATGCACCAGACCTGGTTAACAGCTTATGATAGAATTTTCTTCTTACACACACACACACACACACACACACACACACACACACACACACACCTCTCATTATTTCTTAATTTCTTGGCCATATTGTCCTATGGGAATTTTGTATCCTTGACCCACATCTCCCCAACTCCTGTCCCTGGAATTCACTATTTTTCTCTTTATTTGAATAAGATCAACTTTTTTCTGGATTTTTAAAAATTAAATTAGAAACATGCATGCTTCAAATGTTAATCCCAGCTCCCCCCCTTCTCCCTCCACCAGCCCTACTCCCACTCCCCCACCTCCAGCCCAATCCCCATATCATTCCCCAGGGAGGGTGAGGTCCTCCTTGGAGGAATCTCCAGAGTCTATCATTTCATCCAGGGCAGGACCTAGGCCCTTCCCATGTGTCCAGGCTGAGAGAGCATCCCTCCATGTGGAGTGGGCTCCCAAAGTTCATTTGTATGCCATGGTGAACACTAATCTACTACCCAAGGCCCCAGAGATTTCTGAGGCTTCCTCACTGACACTACACTCATGGAGTCTGGATCAGTCTCCTGTTGGCCTCTTAGTCATCAGTCTGGGGTTCACAAGCTCCCCCTTGTCCAGTCAGCTGTCTTTGTGGGTTTCACCAGCACGGTCTTGACCCCTTTGCTTATCACTCCTCCATCTCTGTCACTGGGTTCCAGGGGGTCAGTTCAGTGTTTAGCTGTGAGTATCTGTTTCTGCTTCCATCAGACACTGGATGAAGGTTCTGGGATGTCATATAAGGTAGTCATCAACCTTATCATCAGGTGGTGGCTATTAATGTAGTCTCTCCTCTATTACTTAGTTTTCCAGTTGGTGTTGTCCTTGTAGATCTCTGGAAATCTCACTAGTGTCAGCTCTTCCCTCAAAGCTACAATGACTCCTACTATTATGGTATCTCTCATCCTGGTTTCCTCTATTCTTACCCTGACTCAACCTTCCTGCTCTGCTCCCCCATGTCTTCTTCTACCCTCCTCTTATCCCCCTCTCTTTTTCCTGGTTCCCTCTCCCCTCCCCCCATGTTCCCAATCTGCTCAGGATATCTTGCCTCTTTTCACTTGAGATCAGTTTTTAAGAGAATTCCATTCCTCTTTGAGGAATACATTTTCAGTTAGCTCTTTCTCTGCATAATCTATTGTGCCAGGCTTTTTGAAAAAAACAAAAGTGACTTCACTCAAATCTTCATAACCCTAAATAAGGATAAGACTTGGAAAATGAGTGCAGGAAAGAGGTGAAGTGACATTAAAATGGCCATCATTTTATGGATGTTCTTATTGTGTATCCTTATGACCTCAGTGAGACTGATTAGGAGATTTAAGTTTTGGGTAAGTGTCCTAGTTGGGGTCCAGTGACCTAGCTTCCTTTAGCCTTCTGTAAGTAGAGGTCAATGCTATGCAAGGTGGAAACAGGAGACTGTAATTGTATCAGGGATTCTGAGGGAGACTTGGGAGAAAAGTGAGGATATGAAGCCATTCTTGAGGCATGCGGAGTTTGAGCTTTGAGGAGAGGATAATGATTAGGACAAACATTCTTGGCCAGAACACCTCTAGGGATATGGCAGGAGGATCTAGACAGTGGGAGGGAGAGGACAGAACTGAAAATTTCACACTGTGCACTTACTTCTTAGTTGTCTATGTCTTCCCCTTACAGTAAATAATTCTCAGTCCTCCAGACATCAGTTGCATGCCATGAAAATTTAATTATGCCATTATGTTAAGTTATTAAGACCCTACAGGCAAAGAGCTCCCAAGATTGTTCCCAGTCACGAGTCCCAGACAGTAATCACAGGTCCCAGGTGAGACCTGTGCTTCTGACCCATTGGCTATAAATCCAGGCTTTCCCTCCATTTCTCCTTAGTTTGCAATGTTTGTTGTGTTAGTTCACAAAACCCAGGGAAACACTTTACTTTTTACTGGTTTATTAGAAAACACACATTCTGAACAGTCTAGGGAGGTACCCTGGAGTAAGGTGAAGCGTAGGCCTTTGTGCTCTGTGGCCTCCCTACCCTCAAGTATACATTTGAATGCAACAATAACAGCACAATTGTGGGCATATGACTAGAGTGGGGTAACCTCTCCCAGCTATTCTGTCTTTGACCTCACTCCTGAAGAACTAAAAACCCTGGGAACTGCTGCCCGAGTTGCTACTCCTCTGGTGAGTGCTATTGAGGGTTTAATCTGCATTCTCAATGATAACATGCTCAAATTCTGACTCCTGAAGCCAGAATTCCCAGAATGGTCTCCAAATTAACCTCCTTTTTGTTTATTGGGGGTGGGACCACTTTCCATCAGAACACACTTTTTTTCTTGGCCCCTGTGGAGACCATATTTGATCTCTTCCAGCTTCATCTCATCTCTGCCTCCTATCTGGGGCTTAGCAGAACAGGCCCTTGAAGTGGTTCCAACAAGCACTTAGAATCAATCTGGTCTGAGGTAAGATCAACAATGGGCAGATTGTTCTTTTCCCAGCCACCTGGTTGGACTTTCTGTCCAAACTATGGCAGCTCCCTAGGTCAGGTCAAATGATCCCTGCTGTCTAGGCCACAGGCAGCCCCCAGCCTGGTGAGGCTGAACCTTCATATGCTGTCCCTGACATGTGGGTTTTTAACTCTAGTACTGTTCTTTAGAGTTGGGTTTCGGACCCAGGAAGGAGATTTTCTTTACACTGTCTCCATGTTTGGCCTGCAGCTGTGTTTGTGTGATTTCACAATTTCTCCTTCATCTCAGCCATGCCCCATCATCCAACCCAGCTCATCTGCAGCCATTGGTAATCTCTGTTTAAATTAATCTTTCTAAGCAGCAGATTAAGCTGATTGCTTCCCAAGCTGAGTTTTGGTGTCTGTACCTTTCAGCTGCCTTACAGAAGTGATTAAAATAAGAACATTTTTTTAAAATGAGTTTTGGTACCCAGTTAAACTTATTTTTGAACCTTGTCTTAATGGTTTATTTCCATCATGTGCCTGTTTTTAACATAAGAACTGAAAATGGGGAGGGGTGGGTTTTTATCTTACTGAGTACGCTCATGCCTTTCAGACATCCTAGGATAGAAAGGCCATATCCATGGCTTTGATTCTGCTTTGTGGTGTCTTCCCAAGATACCCATGATGAATCACTTCTTCTATCTCTGACTTTTTTTTTGTAATTAGAACCATTTATTTCTGATTTAATATAAGCAAAGGCCCCGTGGCCACTGTACACAGGCTACCTAGCATGGACTTTAGTCAAATGCATTGCAAGCATTTCCCTGTCTATCAGTCTGGCCCTGTGCTATGTCCATCTTAAGGAAAGGGCTAGTGCTTCATGTCTCCCCTGATCTCCCAGGCCCTAGGTGAGTGCCTGGCATACAGGAGGTACTCACTGAGGGCTTCCTGAGTGAGCAGATTCCCCTTTAAGTCTATGGAAAAGTTAATATAGGATGCTGAGTGTTGCTTAGAGGCAAAGTCAAAGAGAAGTGTTGGCTTAGAAGTGCATTTTGTTTGGCCTGAATTCTGCCTAAACATTTTTGAAAACCGACATATGAAAACCAAGTTGATTCTAATGATGAAACAGCTTCTCTCAGAATGTCCTAAGATCTGAAACGTGTTGGAACCAAGGTGGTAGCCTTCCTTCTCATGGGCACTGTGTCTTCTTTTCCTCAGTCTTCCCTAAATAATGCCATGAGGCCATCAGTCCACACAGCCTTCAGTGGACAGCCAAATATTTTTTATCATAACTTAAGAGTGGTAAAGGATTTATTTTCTTATTGAGAATATTGGCATCTTAGAATGAAACAGTGACATCATCATTTTAACTGTAACTGGCTAAATAGAATCCAAATGCCATAGACATTAGATACCTGTAATTATCTGCTTAGAAACTGCTAGAATAAGCTATTTTTAACCATTGGAATTTCTACCTATTTTTCTTCTCCTTTAAATTTTATGGAATTTTATCCTGGGATGTCATATTTATCCCTGCAAAAAATATGCTTATATGTTTAAACCTGTGTCTGTAAGAGTCTAAATATATTTTTTTAAAAATCATGTATATAATTACCCCAATGCTAGGCTAATGCTATTATACATTTGAATATAAGTGTACATTCTGAAAGTACTGTAAAAGCAGAGTGCAGAGTATGTTTCCTGCTGAAATGGGTGGAGCCTTCTACCCACCCTCCCCCAATCCTGTCCATGATCATGAATATTCATCACTGCTGAGGTTTAGCTGTTCATTTTTCTTCCAGATGTGACAGCAATGAAACTGTGTCTAAATACATAAATAAATATGTTGAGCTGGAGTGATACTATGGCAGGCCCTTCCTTGACAAAGTTTCACTATGTAGCCCAGGTTGGTCTGGAACTCTCTCTCTGTAGCCAAGGCTGGCTGCAAACTTGCAATCTTCCTCCTATAGGCTTCCTGGTGCTGGGATTTTAGTGAAGAGTTACCCCTCCCCCCCACAATAGCACCAGGCTATTTATTATGCTTCCAGCCTAGTTGTTGTGTTAGCCTCTTCCTTTCCAGCAGGATATTCTTTGGTCCAGGAGCTTGTGCTGCTGTGAGGTATGGTGGATCCCATATATGGGTATGGTACATGTCAAGCCCTGTGGTGTCTCTTAGAGGCTCATGGGCAGAAGGGACTGGGAGTTGGTCCCCAGGAACACACAGGCAGTTACAAGATGAGGAACATTGTGGACTGCCAGTTCCCCAAGGACAGGACCATACACACCATGGCTTTGTTCTGTTAGGACCTGCATCCCACTGAGCAGAGTGCCACACAGACTTCAGTGCTCAGTAACTTTTTCTTTTTAGTTTGTGATCTTGGTTTTCAGTCCAGTCTAGCCTTGAACTTGCTATGAAGACTATCTTTCAACACACAATCCTGCCTGAGCTTCTCCGGAGCTGGGTACACCACCACATTTATCTAGTAGTTCTTAAATGTAATTTAGACTACAGCTGTCCTTGGCTTTTGAAGCTTGTGGACTCATTTCCTCACTCAAATATATTATAACTTGGAGATAGTCCTGGATTTTGCTGGTTGTTTGAAGAAACAGTTTCCAGTTGAGGGCCACCAAGATAGGACTGACCTCTGTTTTCAGCTTTTATTCTGTAAAGAAGTATCCTCTTCACAGTTTAGTTAATGTCACAACTTTATGCTTTCTGGTGGCATTTGTGAAATTATTTTTAATTAATTAATTCATTCATTTGCATCCATATGCTTGCAAGAGTGCCACAGTGGGTTTGTGACAGTCAAAGGACAACTTTTGGGAGTCAGTTCTCTCCACCCGGTGGCTTCTAGGTATCAACTTGTTGGACATGATAGCAGGCACCTTCACCTGCTGAGCCTTCTCTCCAGCCCTCTGGTGGTGTTTCTGCTGTTTAAATTGTACCAAGGACACACTGCCCTTGACTGGCTGTGGTAACTTTGTACTTTTCAGCTTTGCGATGATAGTGTGAAAGGGTTTGGAGATTTGAAGTTGGGTCTTTTCCCAGGCCAGTGTGCTTGGTGGTATCCTCTGTCGGAATGTGGGGTAGTGTCAGTGAACCCCAGCCCCCATCCATCCTGCCATCACAGGAGTGAATGCTGGTGTTACACTGTGCTCTGTGCTGTTGAGCTTCGATGGTCAGGTGAGCATGTTACATGTGTTTCCAAGTCTACATGACCTCAGAATCAGCTGTGGAATATCTGCAGTGCTGAGGTGTCATTGTCACTGTCGGGGCCCTTATGTGCATGGAGGCCATGATGCACCTTTCCGAGAAAAGGCATGGGTGTAATAAAAAGCTTCATTGTGTTATAATAAGCTATAAACACCGAGGCATGGGTTATAATAAAACTCTGAGTTCATTGCTAATGAGTGAACACTTTATAGCAAATAAGGCATTTTTAAACACAAACATACAGAAGACAATGTTGTATATTGCTCAGTTGATGTGGCCAGAGGCTGATGGGAGCTTTGCTTTGTGTTCCTGTAGTGCCTGAGCCGATTAAGCTTTGGTTATGACTTTGTAAGACAGCTGCAACAACTATTGAGACTCAAGTTATGGTTTTAGGAATTAAAATATAATTTCAGAATAATGTCTTGGTAGGAGGAATCACACTCAGGTATGGAGGGAACAGGGGCTTTTTTATTTTTGCAGGGTAGTCTGCAACCTGCTTCCTATGGGTGTCGACCATGAATGTCTTTGAAGCACATTCTGAAGAGTTATATTCTAGTGATGGGAAATAAAGGCCTTTGCCATCTGCTACCTTTAGCTTTTGGTTTTCTTTGGTGCCCGGGATTGAACCTGGGACTTTGCAGGAACGATGAGCATGTCCTCTACCACTGAGTCCTACTACCTTGTCTTAGATGTCACTCTGGACTTACTTCTCACTGTGCACTTCAGGTCCAGGCAGTACAGTGGGGAGTTGAGTAAAGTGGACTCTCCTCCTGTTTCACTGAAGTTTGTGTTGCCGAAAGATAAAAGGGCTCGGAAAAGAAGCCGGATTCAGAAGCCGTTCTGGTCTCCTACTTCACATTCAGACCTGGCCTTCTTTTATTGTTTGAAGTCGCATGGCCTTTTTTTCTTTTCTTTTCATATTTTTTGACATTTAGTGTGTGTGTGTATTGTGTATAAGTAAAGGTTAGAGGACAACTTGTCAGAGTCAGTTCCTGCTTTCTACCATGAGAGTCCTGGGGATTGAACTTGGGTCATCAAGCTTGGTGCCTTTATCTCTGAACCATTTTTCTTGGCCTTTGACTTTTTTCTTAATAGCTGCTCAACTCACAACCATGACTCCCTCTAAATAGTGCCTAGAAAGTACTTGCCATGTTTTGGAGACATTTGCATTTAGAGGGATGGATGGGTTTGGAGTTGTGACTTATCCACCATGGTGTCTTTGTGACCTTGTGTAGAAATACTTAGATTAGTAGTTATGGGTTAATAACTAAGGCAGAGCTAGCCAATAAGAAGCCCACGCTACCAGCCAACAGTTTCATAATTAATGTAAGTCTTTGTGTGCTTATTTGGAGTTCAAGGGCAGTGAGACCTGCCAGGCCAGAAAACTCATGCTTACAACCTTGTACCATGATGGAGGGACTCACCTCCTTGGGCATTCCATAGGCATCTCAGCAAGTCATGTCCAAACCATCCCTCTCTACTCCTGAGATATACCTCTAGGCTGGAAATAACTTCCCAATCTTTTTTTCTACTTTTCATGTGGATTTTTGCTTTGTTTTTTGTTTTATTGAGACAGGGATTTCACTATGCAGCTCAAGCTGTCTTGGAACTTGTCATATACATGGCATATATTTGCCATGTATAAGTACATGGTTGGCCATGTGCTTCTGCATCCACCCAAGTGCTGGGATTATACTGTGTATCTTATCACCTTGCTCAACTGCAGGATGTTTTATGAGCTCAAAGCACATTCCAAGTCAGATTCTCCTCCTCTCATAAAGACAACGGTTTTCTTTCTTTCCCACATGTTATCGGCAGTCACAGCTATGAAATCACTTGGAGGCCGTTCTTTGTGCCAGCCATGTGCTGGGCCCTGGGATCCGAAGGCAGACATCTTCCCAGGGAGCCAGGGATCCACTCTACAGCACAGAGGAGCTGAGAGTGGTGAAGGTTCCCTCGATGAGTTTCAGAAGTGGCTGTTTGCTCAGGAGAGTCTGGGGAAGCCTCAGTGAGGGGGTGTGCTGGGCCCACAGGCTGAGCCATGGGAAGGAGTTTATCACTAAATAAGTTTATCTGCCTGTTGGCCAGCTTTGGCCAGAAGTCAGAGTGTGAAGGGTAAGTGTTTATTTTCAAGGTCTAGTTAGAAAGAGGGGAGTGAGCTGGGTGTGCTGGCACAAGCCTTTAATCCCAGAGACAGAGGCAGGAGGATTTCTGTGAGTTCCAGGCCAGCCTGCTGTACAAAGCAAGTTCCCGGACAGCCAGAGTTGTAACACAAAGAAACCCTGCCTTGAACAAACAAACATACAAACAAACAAACAGCCCCCCCCAAAAAAGAAAAGAGGGGAGTGATGAGAGAGGACATTGGACTTTTTATGCCATCCTTTTCTCTCTCTCTCTCTCCTTTGTTAAAGGTTTATTTATTTCATATGATAAATGTTTTGCCTGCATGTATGTATGTGCACCATGTGCATGCCCAGTGCCAGCTGAAGTCAGAAGAGGATGTCAGATCCCCTGGAACCGGAGCTACAGACAGTTGTGAGCTGCCATCTAGGTGCTGGGACTCAAACTCAGGTTCTCTGCAAGTGCAGCAAGTGCTCTTAATCTCTAAACCATCTCCCAGCCCTCATTTTTATGCCACATTTAGTAGCAACAGGGGAACTATAAGAGAAGCTTGATCAGCCCCCCCCTCCCCGTGTGTGTGTGTGTGTGTGTGTGTGTGTGTGTGTGTATGTGTGTGGTATTTGAAACCTGCACGTATAAGGCCCCATTGGGAGATATGAGGGGCAGTCGGGAGAGATGAGTGCCCAGGTGTAGAACCAACAGGCAGAACCTTAGTGGGTGATCAACTCTCTTTTTTGTCATTCCAGATTTGGGAATGTTAATTCTAGAAAGAAAGACTAAGCAGTTTTATGACTGGACAGTTGGATGAAAGATGCAGCTTTATACTTACAATTCACAGAAAGCACCCATTCGTGTGCGAGGAAGGTGCTGGGTCCTGGTAGCCGGTTACCCGCTGTAGCAGTTTATGTTGATCTGTTTGTTACCAGTAGAGGTGCAGGAGAGGAGTAGGGAAAGGAAAGGAAAATCTCTACCTTGAAGGGAAATGCCTCAGTGACATGGCCTGAGGACCAAGGTAGCCAAGGAAGGCAGTTGAGATGATGGGATGCAGGCTGCTAATTGAAAGTGCCCTATGAAAGTGCTGTCACTTGCTTGTCACACTGTGTTTCCATGGACTCCACACTGTGGAATCATACTGGGGTTGATGGTCTGGCTTCAGATGGGTGCATTTTGGCCATTCACCAGCCTGGGACCTTACATGAGCTCCTATTCTGCATGTCTTCTTGTATATATAACAGTGGTCATAGGTCCTACTTAGTGTGGATTTAATGAGATGGTGTCCCTGGAATACAGCACTCAGAGAGAGAGAGAGAGAGAGAGAGAGAGAGAGAGAGAGAGAGAGAGAGAGAGAGAGACAGACAGACAGACAGACAGACAGACAGACAGAGAGAGAGAGGGGGGGGTCAAAAGAGTTACGTGAGCAGATCTTATACAGAAACACATCAACCCATAATTCAAAGTTGGTTTTTCTAAGAGATTTTTCATTGTGAAAGAGGATAGTATACAGCTCCTGCAGAGAATGGGGTAGAAATTCCCAGTCAGTGCATTTATAATATTGAATTTGCAAAAGTTTAGCATGTTTGAAAGTAGTCACCCACGATCAGTGAAAATTCGTAGTATAATAAATGATGCTATATGATGCTTTGAGCTTTTAAAACTTTTCTTTTTTCTTCAGCATTTCAACTCCTCACCCTTATAGACTTATGAGGGCTGATATAGCACTGATGTTTGCAGCAGGGGCCTGAGACTCATCAGTATCATAGATGATATTCCTATCTTCCAAGTTCTTGAGTCCTGTAGGGGCACTGGTACCAAGTGGAAACATTCTATTTACTTTAGAAAAAAGGATGTCAAAGAGATTAAAAAAGATACATTTTGAAGAATAGAAAGTTGACCTGGAGAGATGGGTCACTGGTTAAGAGCACTAGCTTCTCTTCTAGATGTCTTGAGTTCAAGTCCTAACTCCCATATGGCAGGTTACAACTGTCTATAACTGTAGTCCCCTGGGATCCAGTGCTTTCTTCTGGTGTGCACACAAAACACCCATCTACATAAAATACATAAATATTTAAAAAAAGAATAAGAAGTTGAAGAGAAAACTACTAATGGAGCAAATTCATGTTTTCTCTTCATTTCTTCACGTGTGTCTAATTATTTTTGAAATTATGGTGTACCTCATACATATATACATTTTTTATTAGAATCAAAGACTTGAAAACGTATAGAAAAGCTAAGCTAAGAGAGAAAGCAGATTGATAAGTATTGTACTAGGCTGTGTGAAGATTGAGCTACCTTTTTTCTTTGTTCAATGCTGGGGATAAATATAGGACCTCATTCATTCTAGACAAGTGCTCTGCCACTGGGCTAAATCCCTAGCCCTGTGTTACCCATGGCATGGATTTACCTAAATGAGGTAGAATCACAGAAGGGATATTAAATTCAACTTTTTAATTACAGTAATCAAATAGACATTCATTCCTCTTATATTTCCTTTGATATATGACAGACCTACCTTCTGGTGAAGGCTTCTGGATGTGGAGCTAGCACCATAACCGCAATACATTGAGTTGGTACCATTCTAGTCCCAATGGTCTGTGCCGTCATGTTATGAGTAACTGTGGCATTCATCGAACCCTTTCAAATAATGAAAATAGGCATCTTTAACACTCCTTTTGGAGACATCTATAACTGGCTGTAATCCAACAAGCTTATTTTGCAGACCTAAAGTATGAGGTCACCTGCTCATGTCAGAGATGGAGGGACTTTGTTTTTTTTTTTTTTTTTTTTTACTTGAATCACGCAATATAATATTAACTATATTAAAATGAATAGTTTATATGTAACATAGAAGTGTGTTTTCTTACAATATAATTGTTGTATTGACTATTTTTTTTATTAATATTTTTTATTTTCCATTTTAAATTTAGATAAGAAACAAGGTTGCTTCACAAGTCAGTACGAGGTCCCTCTCCCTTTCCCTCCCCTCCTCCCGTGCCCTCCCCGCATCCCCCCCCCCCCCGTTATCCCCTCATTCCCCCAGGGAGGGTGAGGCCCTCCATGGGGGTGTCCATAGTCTGTCATTTCATATAGGGCAGGGCCTAGACCCTTTCCCAAGAGTTCAGGGTGAGAGTGCACCTCACATTGTTCTATGGGAGTCCAAAGTCCGTGTGTATACTTGGTATGGGTACTGATCTGCTGCCCAAGGCTCAATAGATTACCTAGGCCTCCTCACTGACACCCAGATTCAGGGGGTCTTGATCAGTCCCATGCTGGATTCCCAGGCTGATGCCTGGGATTCTAGAGTTAACCTTTGTCTGGTCAGCTGTTTCTGGGGGTTAAACCAGCCCAGTCTTAATCTCTTTGATCATCAGTCCAATGGAGGGACTTTGTAAGGTGATATGCTGTCTCTAGTGCATACCACAAAGCTGTTATATCTGTCAGTGTGTCTTGGTATCATGTTCCTTATAGAAAACAACATCATATAGCTATAAATGCACACCATTGTGTGTCTGTCCATGTTTGTCCATGCATAGGGGCACTGTGTATGCAGAAGCATGTTCATGTGTGTGCAAGTGACCTCTGCTGCCATTCTTTAGACGTTATTTACTTTTGTTCTGCCTTTTTGAGACAGTCTCTCTCACTGACATAGACATGCAGAGCCCCAGGGATCTGCATGTCTTTGCCCACATGGCACTGAGATTCTCACCATAGTGCTTGACTTTTTTCTTACTGTGGGTTCTCAGAATCAAACTTAGATCCTCAGCCTTGCAAGGTACAACTGAGCTGCCTTCCTAGCCTCACATATCAGAGGCAGTTAGATGATGAACTTGTGTCAGTACACTGCTATCTGCTTGGATTGTGTATTGATTCATGCACCCACAGCCCTAAGCGGCTCTCCTAAAAAGATTACTTACAGTCTGTCAGATCCAAACATTGAACAGCTAACACCAACTGCAAATTGTCTTGGTCTATAAATGCCCGAGTAGCAAAACCCCCAGAAAAAAAACTTATTAATGGAGTCTTCCATGAATTTGAAATGTCTATTGACAGTGTACACAGGGAGGTGGAGTTTGTGAAGACAGTATCTATGAAAGCAGAGTTTGCTAAGCAATGCCATAATGGTGACATTGCTTCCCCCTCCTCTGAGAACAAACACTTAGCTTTACTATCTGCAAGTGTAGTTAAGTGTTTGTTATGGGCCATTCTTACCTAAACTAACAAGCCTCCTGCCTAGCAATCATTTGCTAGCTCTTGGATGTTATTGATGAGGCCAGGCATAGTGGCACACCTTTAATCTCAGCACTGGAGAGACTGGGGTGGGCCTCTTCAAGTTCAAAACCATCCTGGTCTTCATAGTGAGTTCCAGGCCAGGCAGGGCTACATAGTGAAAGCCTGTCTCAAAAGGAAAAAAAAGTTGTTAATAAAATTCTAAGCATTTAAATTGTTCTTCTCTGATTGTTTTTGAAAGCAACAGAGTAAAACAAGAAAATAATAAAGAAAGCAGAAGAAAATAGAGGTTAATGTTTGGCAAATGATTCATGTAATTTTAATTAAGCTGTTGGCTGTGCTAAGTCATGCGTCCTACTGTGGGTCTCCTCAGTGCTGGGTGTCATTGCCTGTTGCTCTTTGCATGTTCTCATGGACAGTTCCAGCTTCTTTACCCTGCCTCTTCTTGACATGGATGGTTCCAGCCCCTTTACCCTGCCTCTTCTTGTCATGGATGGTTCCAGCCTCTTTCCCCTGCCTCTTCTTGACATGGGATATAGAGGTCGGCCAAAGTGAGTCATCACAACTTCAGCTCTCCAAACCACAGACTTTTCCTTTCTTTCTCAGGGAATTTCCTTTTGCAGGGGCCCTTGGTTTTATTTCCAAGGCACCCTATTCTCTAACTATCTATTCCTGGCATTTCTCACCTGCATCCCTATCCCCTTCCCCCACTGCCTAAGGTCCTCACAGCTCTCCCTAAATTTTGTAGTACATTTCTAAAAGCCACGTTCTACCCCATGATCCATGCTTCTCTTGTCCCTTGTGGCCCTGGCCAGAAATCTCAACCCCTTCTTCTTTTTATTTTTTGACTTTGTAAAAAGAAGCTGGGTCTTTAGGCTATATCCCAGGGTGGGATCCAGCCTGTTAGCTTGTTCTGAATCTAATAAGGAAAATGGGGATAGTATTGTCTACCCAGGGAGGAAATGTCCTTGGAGGCATGTGGGATGTGGGACCAGGGATGAAGGAGGGATGAGGGATGAGGGGTGAGTAGCCAGAGATAAGATAGAGAGCTGATATGCACATATGATCATACCACACCTGGAGATGTGGCTGCCTGGGTGCTTGGCTATTGTGCATAAAACCTTGCTTCAATCTTCAGCATGACATAAAAGAAAAACAAAACAAGCTAGGCATTGTGGTTCATGGCAGTAATCCCAGCGTTTTGGAGGTGGTGGTAGAAGGAACAGGGTTTTAAAGTTATCCTTCATCCCCAGCAGTTACATGTCTAAAAACAAAACAAGACATATGATCACGTCATGTCCTAGCTTAAAATCTGTCACCAAACCAGGGCAGAGAATGTCAGCAGAGCATCCCAGGTCCTGCATTTTCACTTTTCCTGTTCCTTGTCATCCCATCACTCAGACTTCTGAGTTCAGCCCTTGAACAGTTGGGGTGACTCTCAACATCCCTCCCTTTCCCCCAGCCCCACTGAGCTGCTTCATGTCTTTATTCCCTCTCCTCCCTCTTTCTGTATCTTTGCCCCTCCCATTATATTCCCCCACCATTTCTCCCTCTGTCCCCTGTGTTGGCCAGAACACCCCCTTTAATTTTTTGACAATCTCTTTGGGACCTAGAGCTTTCTGATTGCACGAGGCTATCTGGCCAGCAGAAGGCCTTAGGGACCCACTGGTCTCTGATCTGGAATTACAAGTGTGACCACCAAGCCTGGTTTTTACATGGTGCTGGATACTAAGCTCAGGTTCTTACGATTGTGCAATGAGTACTGCACTGACCCAGCCATCTCCTCAGGCCCTGTCTTCTTCTGTTCTGACCCTCTCTTCTCCCAGTCCTTCCTTCATTATTTCACAACAATCCCTTCTCTTGGAGGGTTTTCTAAGGCACTGCATGGAGGGCTGCTTTGGCTTTGCTAGCTCTTGTCTCACAGGTAGGCATGGACTGGATGGTGAAGAGAGAGCTGTTAGATGGAATGGTAAATACAGGAGGAAACTGACTTTGCTATTCCTCCCTGCAGCTCAAACCCATCTCATCTCAGGTGATTTGGTCATGCTACTGACTGATTGATTGATTGCTTGAGAAAGGGTCTTACTATGCAACTCTGGTCAGCCTGGAATTCACTATGTAGACCAGACTACCTCCAACTCACAGGGCTCTGCCTGCTTCTGCCTCCTGAGTGCTGGGATTGAAGGCATGCATTTTTTTCAGTGGTTCTATATTCTATGTTCTGCCCGGCCAAGCCTGAATCAGAGGAAAACTGAATTCTTCCCCAGTGACATGGTTTTCCACCATGATTCCAGATATGCATCTGTCAATGTCATTTGCTTGTGAAAATGGGGAGAGAGAGAGAGAGAGAGAGAGAGAGAGAGAGAGAGAGAGAGAGAGAGAGAGAGCCCTATATCTTTCTTTTCTTGACAACTTGTTCTTCTGCAGTGCAGATGGAGATCAGGGGAGTCCCGGCTAGTTTTATATCAACTTGACACAAGCTAGAGTCATTTTAAAAGAGGGAACTTCAATTGAGAAACTGTCTCCATAAGATCCAGCTGTAAGGCCTTTTCTTAATTTGTGATTGATGGGGTTGGGGAGGGCCCAGCCCATTGTGGGTGGTGCCATCCTTTGACTGGTGGTCACAGAGTCTATAAGAAATCAGGCTGAGCATGCCATGATGAACAAGGCAGTAAGCAGCACTCTTCCACGGCCTCTACATCAGCTCCTGCCTCTAAGTTCCTGCCATAGTTGAGTTCCTGTCCTGACTTCCTTCAGTGATATACTGCAGTGTAGAAGTGTAAGCCAAATAAACCCTTTCCTCCTCAACTTGCTTTTGGTCATGGTGTGTCATTGTACCAACGGTAGCCCTATCTAAGATGGGCAAGTGGCATGTGGTGATGCTGAGGTGCTTTGGACTTTAGAGTTCAGAACTTGAGCAGCCCCCTTTCTCAACTCAGTCGTCACACACTGCTCGAAGTTCCCTGCCGTCCATTTCTCGGGATTTCCCTGGTCTTGCCCTTTTCCTGGACCTGCAGCAGGGAACTTCGTACTCTTGTTTTCTGTCCCTTGTTTACCCTTTCCGTGACTTAGTTCCTCATCTCAGTGGTGCCTTCAGCCTCTCCTTAAGCAGGTTCTAGGTAGAGCCAAGTGAATAGATCCACTTCTGCAGTCCCTGTGACTGAGGGCATGACCGCTGCACTCACGGTTGGAGGGCTGTGAGAATGAATAAACTGACCAGTAGCATTGTGTGGTGAATGCTGTGATAGACACTATGGGGAAAGCAAGGAAAATAGGATTTGATAAGGTGGACTGGTCAGGAAGCCTCTTGTGCTATTTGAGTATGCGTGCGTGCGTGCGTGCGTGCGTGTGTGTGTGTGTGTGTGTGTGTGTGTGTGTGTGTGTGTGTGTGAGTCTGAAGACTAGGATGGTTGGTGCTCCCCTTCTACCTAATTGAGGCAGATAATCAATGAGGTAGGGCTTCACTTGCTGTTTCTGACCAAGCAGCATATTGCACACCAGCTGGCCCTTAAGCCTTTGTCTGATTCTTTTGTCTGTGCCTCCCACCTTGCTTGGAGTTCTGTGCAGGAGACTTTTCTCTGTCCAGCCAATCCCACTTAGACGTTTCTCTCCACAGTTCCCCGCAGCCACTTATAGATGATATGCCCACTATATCCTTGTGTACAAGTGCTTTTACCCCAGAGTCATCTTTCTGCCCTGTGCTACCCCAAATCTACTTTCTGTTTCTATAAATTTGCCCAATTTAGCTACCTCCTAATGGAATTGTATAGAACTTGTTCCTTTGAACCTGGATTCTTTCAGGGCTAGCACAAAGTTTTCTAGTGATTGACTATGCCAGAACTCTCTTTCTATGGTTGGACAATATTCTATCATCACATAGATAGATAGATTTTATCTGTGCTTCTGGAAAATTCTTGATCTATACTTTTGATTTTCTTACTGTATTTCCACAATTTTCATCAACTTAATGAGTGTGCTATATTGCCAGTATATATTTATATTTCTCAACTGATTGACACTTTCCTGGAAATTTTGAAGGCGACGATGATGGGAATGTCATTTCCTGGGGTGTGTGTCTCTGTGACTCTTCTTGACTGTTTATGTCACTGTGTTTTTTTGAGGCCATCCATGGTGAGTGTGTCTAGAGAGCGTGATATGGGGCAGGGGCAGAACTGCAGGAACTTGGGGCAGTTTACACTATTACCTTTCCCAAAAGGGTTTAACGGGGAAGCTAGTCTCACAGAATCTTAGTATTCTCCAGATTTCTGCCCACGTCTACAGTGTTACGTCTGTCCTCTTGGAGTACATGTGTCTCAGGAGTGAAACAACACCAGGGAAACAAAAGTGCTTCTATGGAGGGCTACTTTCTGGGGAAAGTGACTTGATAATTGTTTTTATTTTTATTGTTTGCTTCTCAAATCAAAGGTCTTTACATCCAGTATGGTCAAGTGGCTAGGCAGATACATGGATGCATGCATGCATACATACATACATAAAGTTGTGGCAACTGTTGTGGGTTCTCTCTTAGCTACAATGACATGCATTCAATGTCATGACTAGAGCCAAAGAAATTTTGTGCCTTGGGTAAGGCCTAAGATTGGTGGAGACTCAGGTCCTCCTGACTCCCAGTACTGGGAATTGAACCCAGGGTCTCGAACATGCTTGGCTCTTCCATTGAGCTATACCCCTATCCCAAGGCTCAGTTTGACCTTGAAAGATATGCTTCATGTTGCCTTCTTTTATTGATTATTCCCAGCCAGTTTCTGCAGATTTTTAGTTTCAAGGCTCTTGATCGTCTTGAATCTGTACTAATTGCCTAATGCAGCAGCCTAATGATTTGTTGTGGTGGCTCTTGCATCTCTGTGACATTTCTAGAATGTGCCTGATGAGCCCATACCCTCCTGTCCTGCAGATCCAGTTCCACATTGTAACGTGTACTCAAAAATCCATTCGGCTTCATTCATTTTTAAAGCTGTGAGCCTATTTCCTGGGCTTCCATGACATCATCTTGTTGGCTCATGAAGTGTCTGAGCTGCTCAGGGTGACAAGCAACCCAGGACAAGATGGCTGCAGTTAGCCTTCCTTTGTTGTTACTGTTATTTGGTTGCTTTTGAGTCAGTCTCACGTAGCCCAGCCTGGTCTCAAACTTCCGATCCAGCTGAGGGGTCACCTTGACCTCCTGACCTCTTCCTCCTCTGCCTCCTGAGTGTTATGAGTTCAGGTATGTGCCATCACACCCAGTTTATGTGGTGCTGGGACTTGAACCCAGGGCTTTCTGTATGATGAGCAGACACTCTACTAGCTGAACTACATGCCCAGATCTTGTGTTCTCTCTCTCCTTTTTTTAAATGGCTCTAGGGATTGAACCCGGGATTCTCACGTGGAGGTCCACAGTCTTGCATTGAACTGCATCCTAAGATCTTGCCTTCCCTGCCTTGTTAGCTTACTCCATAAGCAAATCTAAGCACTGGCAGGGTGCCATGAACCTGATCTCAGACGTTTTTGGCTTTGGTTAAAAAATAATTCAGAGCGCTTTAGCACTGTGTACATACAGTGAATCCATACTGCAATCCGCCTTTTGTGCAGTCCTGCAGAAGCAGACACTCATTGCTGTCTCCTTCAACCATAGACACAGGGCTCTGGGCAGTGTGTAGTTTTCAGAGCAGGGGTAGGTGATGGTGGGAGTGTCTGGCAAGCCCTTTAAGGAGACATGAGATGCCACCCACTTTAGTTAGTGTGTGTTTTAGGTGGGGTAGGGATGGGACTTACAGGACTTCGGGCCTTGAGCATGCCAGCCAAGTGCTGGATACCTGAGCCAACATCCCCAGAACTAGGTTTTTGGAGACAGACTTTTGGTATGAAACTCAGGCTGGTTTTGAACACACTATGTAGCCCAGGGTGGCTTCAAACTCACAATTTTCTTGCCTCTACCTCCTGACTTTAGATTTGTCTATAGGACTATATTGTAGATGCATTTAAATTACTAGTGCTATTCTACCTGGCTTCTTTTTCAGTGCTGGGTATTGAACCCATGGCTTTGTGTATGGTATGCTAGGCTAGGGCTCTACCATTCAGCCAAATTCAAAGTCATTCTACCTGGCCTCTTACAATCATATTGTTGATGATAGTTACAAAGTTAGGAATCCATATAATGATTCCAAAACAGAGGGCATGTCTTTTGTTGGTTTATCTTTGGTTAGAGTTTGAGTCTGTCTGACTATGTTGGTGACAGATGGGCAGAGACACAAAGAGAAGCAGGGTTCTAACCACACAGATGTGCTCCTTTCCCTCTGTTAGAGGAAAGGAGGCTGTTCTTTTTACCACAGTCCCTGTCTTCTGTTTCCTGGAACCCCACCTGCAGTGGGAGCTGGGAGCCTGAGGAGCTCTGGATAGAGATGGCAGAAACTGCCTGCTCCCCCAGTTAGCTCCCCTTGGTGGGCACCAGAGAAAGCAAAGTGCAATGAGTATCTTACTGAAAATGAAACCAGTCTACCAAGTCAATCATGGGCATCACTTCTGAAGGTCTTCAATAGTGAAAACATTACTGTTGGATGACAGTGATATTTATTTTGGATTTTCTGAAAGTTAGTAATTTCCTGATGATATCTCGGTTTTGTGCAGTATATTCAAATTCTAGTTTATTTCTCCCCTCCTTTGTCATTGTAACTCTAAAGTTACTGTTACAAAAATGCCAAATCTTTATGTTTAACTGGGTGTATATATAGACCAATATTACCTGTTACAAGTTACTGTAGTAGCCACATAGTACCAATAGCCAGCAATCATGGGACTTATCTAACTTTCCCAGTTTTAAAGAAACAATTTATTTTTATTTCATTGCATTCATGTTTTGCCTGTGTGAATATATTTGGCAAGGTGCCGGGGCCCCTGAAACTGGAGTTACAGACAGTTATGAGCTGCTATGTGGGTGCTGGGAATTGAACCCGGGTCCTCTGAGAAGAACAGCCAGTACTCTTAACCACTGAAACATCTCTCCAGCCCCCCTTCTGATTTTTAATTTTTATTCTGCATGCTCACAATTTGTCCCTTCTTTGAGCAGATATGTATGTCCCATAAAATACTTTTAAAATTGCTATTCCTTCTGGCAAGAATTCACATTCACAACATCTCAAAACAGATGAATAAATTTAATTCCTGCTCTTGTTAAAAAAAAGAAAATGAAACCAGTCATAAATTGTAGCAAATGCCTGAGGTAAGACTAACAAAAAAAGCCATGGTAATGTGGGGGTATTTGACACCAATTTTTCTAGACTGACCTCTCTTCTTCTTCTTCTTCTTCTTCTTCTTCTTCTTCTTCTTCTTCTTCTTCTTCTTCTTCTTCTTCTTCTTCTTCTTCTTCTTCTTCTTCTTCTCCTCCTCCTCCTCCTCCCCCCCTCATCCCCTCTCCTCCTTCTCCTTCTCCTCCCCCTAGCCCCCTCCTCCTCCTCCTTTAATAAACCACTTTCTCACCTGTGTTTGGGTCTCCTGTGTTCTCTCCCTCTCTGCAAAGAGTTTGTGAACATCACCCAGCATCCTCTAACTGCCTCTCTCTATACTTAACTCGTGGTGGGGCAGAGATCCTTTCTAACCTTGGGTTGGGTTCTTGGGAAGAATGGAACATTCTATATAATTCAGACCCCTTTCTCCTCTTCTGAGTGGTGTAAATATAACATGATAATGGTGATGGTGATGATGTGTAATGGTGGTGGTGGTGTGTGATGGTGACATAATGATGGTGATGATATGTGATCTGATGGTGATGATGGTGGCGTGGTACTACTGATGGTATGTGATGGTGATGGTGTGATGCTGTTGATGTCTAAGGTGATGGTAGTGTGTGATGGATGGTAATGAAGTGTGTTATGATGGGGTGGTCATGTGACAATGAGGATAAGGGTAATGTGACGATGATGATAGAATGATGCTGTTGATGCTCTGTGGTGGTGATGATGGTGGTAATGATGCTGTTGCTGCTGATAGTGATGAGAATGATGAAAAGGACACTGACATGACACTTGCTGGTGTCTGTCTTGAATTATTGGATTTACAACAGTATTGAATTTACATATTCTATGTCATTGTTACCATGTATTTCACCATATAGTCACCATATATTTCAGATACACATATTTTATTTGGAAAAATAAGCATATTTTCAGAGGTTGCAATAAGTAACCTGAGCCTGCCAGTCTTGAAATTGGGTTTTCTGAACTCCTTTCTAAGTTATGGAATCATGGGCTTTACTGAGGGTGTTTTCAGGCTTCTCCTGTGCTGACCACACGTGGAGGACTTGTTAAAACACAGGTTGCTGAACTCTGTCTTCGGAGTAGCTGGGGACTTGAGGATCGACATTTCTAATAAGTTTCTGGGCGATGTTGATGCCATGGTGTGAGGCCCTTGCTCTGAGAATCACTCAGTGGTGGCATCCTGATCACCACCAGGTTTTCACTGGTCTGCAATAGAATGAGAAAAATGATGCCGTGCAGTTTCCAGAAGTGTAAGTTATTAAAAGGAAAAGATTTACCCTCTCCCTTCGCCGTTACTGTTCTTCTCTCCAGCGGGAAGGCATCCCTTCTTTGATGAAATGAAGGTGATTATATGCTAGTTTGGATATACTGACCTTTACTTTACAAAACATTAGAGTTGAGGGTAGGAGAGGAGGCTCAGCACTGCTTGCTGTCAAGTGTGACAACTTGAGTTTGATTCCTGGAACCCATATGGTGGAAGGAGAGAACTCTAGTTTCACAGTGTTATCCTTTGAGCTCCACATGTGTGCTGTGATGTTCACATACACACATGTACACATGCACACACATACACAGATAAAACTGTAATAAAAAAGAAAATAAATTACTGCTGGCAACTAATCCAGTTCCCAGATTTTTTTTGTTAGAAAGTTATATGGCTTTTTGAAATCCATAATCCAGTAAATGTATAATTTGGTTCTTTAATTAAGGAAACCTTTCTCTTTAAAGTAGAGATGGGAAAAGGAAGGTAATGAGTGTTTGCATAAGGATTTACTGGCTTAATTTTTGATGACTGTTGGAAACTTTCTGATTTCTGAGTGCCAGGCCTTGTAGCATGGAGAACACAGCAAGCTGTGGACAGTAGGTCTGTTGGCTGAGTATTCTGTCTTAGAAACCATCTTCCTTTCCTGTACTTTCAGAATTCACAGAAGGAGAATAACTGGCTTGAGGATCCTTGCTTAACCTTTCTGTGTTTGTGCATGTGCACATTTATATGTGTGGGTACACATGTGTATGTGTGTAGGCCAGAGGATGGCCTTAGATATCTTTCCCTGAGCACTCCCCCTCTGTTTTGTGACACAGAGTGTCTTACCTGCCAGCTAGGCTAGACTGACAGGCTGGTGTGCCCCATCCACAGTCTTTTCTCCCCAGCTCCCCAGCACTAGGATTGCAAGTGTGCATGGCTATGATTGGCTTCCCCCCTTTGAAACAGCATGCTCTTGGGATCAAGCCTAGATTCTCGTTCTTGCAAGACAAGCACTTTACAGACCGAGCCATCTCCTGGGCCTGGCTTGAGTTTATGACCTGACATCTTAGTTGCTGAGTCCCCATACCACATACTCAGATGGAGATGTGTTTTGCATAAATAGTCTCATTTTTTGAACATTTTGCAACTTTTCAAGTCTTGCTGTTTGAATAAATGTAACATGAATGCCCAGTTGTAGGCATCTCTCTGGATGGGTTCTGATGGGCGTTCTTCATTGTCTTAGAATATTGTAGGCCAAGTACTGAAGAAAATGCAGCAACTGTTCTTCATTAATTTGAAGTTGGATAGCGTCCATGAAAAGCCCTCTTAGTCATAGTGGCTCAGCCTTCCACTTTTCTCAGTTGAATGATTGATTACTTTAATTCACTGGTTGGCTGTGCCTGTGTGGATGTAGTTTTATTTGAAGCTGTTCATATTTTTCTGGATGGCCAAATACAGTCCAGTGCAAGGAAATAAATTATGGAGAATCAATTTCTTTGTTCAAAAGATTTCACAAAACTGCCATTTGGAAATTTCTATACTGAATCCTATTTTATTCCCCCCCCCCATAATTCTTTTTTCTGAGCTTATTGCTGGCCCATGATTTTAGACTCTCCTCCCCATTTTCATATGCCCCTTTCTGAGTGTATTAATTTCCTCTTTAGGAATATTGGTATACCATATTCTGCAAAGCTTTTCTTCTATATTAACATTGTTTACAATGCATGTGATTATTCAATTTTTTTGTTTTGTTTTTTGAGACAGTTTCTCTGTCTAACAGCTCTGGCAGTCCCAGATCTCTGTGAGTTTGAGGCCAGCCTGGTGTACAAAGCTAGTTCTATGACAGCCTCCAAAGCCACAGAGAAAGCCTGTCTCGAAAAACCAAAAAAAAAAAACCAAAAAAAAACCAAACCAAAAAACAAAATAAAGGTGGTCATGTGAGTAGGACTACTTATTAGCGTGTGACTATTCTTATGCTAATCCATGTATACAATGTATAGTCAAATACAGCAGAATAAAAGGCAGTATTTAAAACTGGATATCATCTGCATTAATTATTTTTAGTGTCCACATCATTTTCCTTTAGGAAATACAGGGGAAGCCCTTGTCATTGGTTTGTCCATTTTCAAAACATATAAATCAGTATTAACTATGTTAATGGAGAGGTTCCTGGAAATGTCAATTCAGATGGAAATGTTTGGCTTGGGTTGAACTGTGCAATTATTCATGCAATGCCATTTGCATTCACTGAGATTTTGTATTATTAATAGAATAGACAAAATCAGCATTTTGTCAGTGTGTAAGACTTTGCTTGTTTTTCCTGTCTTGATTGCTGGTTGCACAGAAAATTTGGAAAATGATGAAGATTGTCACTCAGAGAAGATGGGACAGGGTGACTCAATCTGTTCTGGAGGCCATCATTTGTGAGTGGTTTGAATGGAGTTAAACAATGCACGTCTAGGGCACCTGCAGTCCAAGTATTCTAATCCCAGGACAGGGCAAGGGCTTTGTCCACAGAGAAGAATTGCCATAAGCTGGGTCTAAGTGGACCACAGAGGAATGGTTCCGCCTGGCACTTGGCAGTAGAGAGAGCTAGAATCTGCCAAACTCAGTGTAACACATTTTTCAGTGTGCACAAAGCCCTGTTTTGCCCGTGGCTGCTGCTGATTTATAGGATTGTTTCTTCACTTTTCTTCTTTCCTCATTAGTTCAGCAGTCCTGGCTTCTATTGCCCCTGGCTTAACCTGGATGTTTCATCAGAAATGAGCCTCCTCTAGGGTATGGCCAATGGTGTATGGGTGACTCCCTAAGCCGTCCAGTGTTGGAGATACCTGGGCCTGCTGAGGGCAAGTGATATTGCACAATATGTCTGGGGCTCCAGACTTACACTGGTTAGTTCTGGGGTCTTATTCATTTATTGAATAGGGTCACTGGTTTTCAGAATAGCACTTTCCATCCCTAGCTACATGCGAACATGTCCATCTTGTCACAACAACCACGTATTAGTCTTATTTTTTCCACCATTCTTGTATAAATTGAAATCTTTTATAATTTAAATTAACCAAGGTAGGACTAAAAGGTACTTGATTACTCGGTTTAGAGTCTTGGGGAATAGCATCTATCTAGGCATCCCAGATCTACTTATGGTAAGGGACAGGGAGGGATGCTTTACACTGATTGAGGGATATTCTCCAGGGTTTTAGAGAAGGCTACAATGGAGGGTGTGGTGTGATTGAAGATTGCTCAGATGAAATAGCTGTTTTTTGCTTGCTTTTCTTGATGAACTGAACCCAACAGTCTCATTTTGACCTAAAATTCAAGAAGATAGCAAGAAGTCATCAGTTTGCAACTTCATTGCATTATAAAACTCAGAGGAGAGGGGTTCAAACTGAGCTTCAGTGACTTTAATATCCAAACCT
Organism: Mesocricetus auratus; assembly: GCF_017639785.1. NCBI lineage: Eukaryota > Metazoa > Chordata > Mammalia > Rodentia > Cricetidae > Mesocricetus > Mesocricetus auratus. The sequence continues at coordinate 23,580,885 of NW_024429196.1, read as the reverse complement.
GCCGTGTGTATTCATGTACATGCATGTGGAAGCCCGATGCTAACTTCAGGCCTTCTCCCTCAACATCACACCTTGTGCTTTGAGAAGACGGGAGCTCTCATGGGCCTGGAGCTTGTCTATTAGGCTAGGCTGGCTGGACAGCAAGGCCCTGGGACTCATCTGTTTCTTCCTTCTAAGTGCTGAAGTCACCACACCCAGTTCTTTATGTGAGCTCTTGTGAATTGAACTCGGGTCATCATGTTTGTTTGGCAATGCTTTTCTGATGGTGCTGTGTCTACAGTCACCTAGTTTCCTCAAGGTTTGACAGGCATAATCCCTAGAATACCTGACTCTATGACCCTCATTAATTATGATTTTTAATAAATAAAAGACATATATGGCTCTACCTCCTTCTATAGTATCATTTTTTAATAAATAAAAGAAAAGCTGGAGAAAACCAAATCCAGTAAGGTGATGTTTCTAGCCTGGGGCTACTTGGAAGGTTATCCTTGTATCTGTTGATGTAGGGCTATAACATTTTCCAGTGTTGAGTAGCAACATTTTCCAAGTTACTGTGAAAAATGGGAAACCCACTAGATAACCAGAGCCAAGTCCTGTTTCCTGACTTTTCCACAGGCTTTATTGACAGCAGGCAGGGCACACATTCAGAGTGAGTCAGACCATGATTCTCCTAGTGTGGGGAGCTCTGAACAAACAGCTAACTCCCCACTGGGCCTCAGTGGCTTTTCAATGAAGCCAGAAAGTGATTCAGTCTTAATCAAAAGAGAAAACACAGACACACCACAAAGCAAAAATAGAGTCTCTATTATTCCTTAGTTGCAGAAATCCTGAGACTGGAAAAACTGTCTTTTCTGTTTCTTGGAATTTTAACGTACATATTTGGTGTGTTATTATAGTTTCTTGGTGGTGTGAGCAATGGCTGTCATAGCTGCTTTCTTTGCCAGGACACAACTTGAGGTATGTCTTGCTTTCATGGTGGTCTCAATCACAAAACTGAACTCTATAAAAACTCTTACTAAGCAGTGAAGGATTGAATAGGTGACTTTTTCTAGGCTTAGTTGAAAATCACATTGATGGAACTTTTGAAAAGATGGCATTTCAGTGATAGAGGTTGGGGAGGCATGACGTAAGAGTCGATTGCAGACCATGCCTCAATGGATGACCCACTTTAAACATTATTTACTATTATTTTATGAATTATGTTTTTCTCCCTAAGTCTAGTAGGACATGGTTGGCAGTGGATTTTCTGAGTTAGTACAATCTTGAGATGATGAAGGTTTACAAATATAATTTAACCTTGGTTTTTCTTGGAGGGTTTTGGTACATGTTGTCATATATAGAAATATACATATGTATGTATATGTGTATACACATGCATATATTTGGAATTGTCTAGAGTATGTAACTTCCCAGATGTCTTAGAATTTCTGAGTATTTCTAACAGCCTGTATTCTCTCTTGGAAGACTGAAGGTTTCAGGACAAGACCAAATGTAGAGGCTGCCCTGCTGGAGAATAACTCCACTTTTTGCCTGTGAATTGTCAGATGTCTTGGTCTTCTCTGAGAATTGTCATCTGTCCTCTGGGTTCACACCCGCATCTGCAGCAACTGAAGGGTCCAGCACTCCAGCCATCAGATTCAGGGGAGAGGTGCCATCGCACTGTGGTGTGCGTCATGAACTTGCTCTCCCCTTGGCTAACTGAGATGGCCACACTGCTTCCTGTTATCTAGTGATGGTCCCTTTACTCTTTTGGGGCACTGAAGACCAGATTCTACATGGCCAGCTTTCTGTGCCTTAGGAAGCAAGAGGAACTGAACGAAGCCCACTTGTAGAACCTATAAAGTGGGCATGTTGGGTCAGGTAGCTGGGCTGGATGGATTTGACTTCCACGTCTTAGGGAAGATAATGTTTCCCTCAAGTTCGACCCAGCTTGTGCTTTGCTCTGAGAGCTTCAGGGCAAGTGTGACATTCTTATCAGTAACTCTCCTGTATTTGCGGGCAGAGCAGGTTCAGGGTGTTCTGTGGTGAGTACATGGAGCACACACCCTGGCATTCCTTAGCTAACAAGAGAACCAAGTGGGACCCATGCCACAGCCACCTGCTAGGGTGTCTGCCCTCTGACACTGTCCTTTGTAAAATGCCAGGCCATTTTACCTGGTCTGTCTGCTTGTTTTGAGATAGGGTTTTGTGTAGTCTAAACCACTCTTGAACTCACTACATAATTGAGGATGGCCTCAAACTCCTTATCCTTCTGTTGCCAGTCCCAAGTCGCAGGATAGGGACACCTGGTTAGTGCGGAACTGGGGATTGAGTTTAGGGCTTCATGCATACAAGACAGCCCCTGCACCGACTGAGCTATATCTCCAACCCAGAACTGTTTTAATGTTTTGTTTGCTGGAGATTAAGCCTAGGGCCTCATGCTCACCAAGCATACTCTACTACTCTCCTTGTTCCCAGAACCCCTTTAAAAAGCTCCTTGTCATATCCTTGTGACTTCCTGACATCTCCTGTGGTTGGGCACAGTTTTCATTGTTATGTGGTAGTTGTGTTCTATGAAAATTCTCACTTTGGTTCGGCTGCCAGCGGGTGCTGGGGACATGCATGGAGATCTGTTGGTAACTGGTCTTGGTAAGGATTTTAGTTGTGTACAGTAGAGCCTTGCCTTTATCCAGTTAGTCTAGCTTTTCGGCATGCATTGGTAATGGGATAATTACACAAGGACTGAAAAAATAACTCATTAGCTGTGATTGAAGTGGCCCCACGTCCGTGAGGGTTACCACATAATAACAGGTATGACGAGAGACGCGGTTCCCTGGGTGTGAATAACTGGTGGATTTCAAGCCACAGCATGCTGCTGGAACACTGGAGGACATGGGAGAGAAACTTGCTTTCTCCACCAGACCCCTTATAGATAGATAAATAGCAAATCTTATTTGGGTCTAGGAGACACCACTAGCATGGTCTCTCTTTGGAAAAGATGTAACATGATGTTTTGAGAGGGGGTTATTCATGTGCAAGGGGCTTTTTCCTTATATCTTGAAGGCATGGGTTTAGTTTTTCATTGTGAAATTATTAAGTTTAAAAGTTTATATTAGCAAATTTTCAATTTTCTCCTTGTTGTACTAAGATACCTGACAGAAGCAACTTAAGGGTTTCTTGGGCTCATGGTTTGGGGCTGCAAACCATCATGTTGACAGGAGGTTGAGGCAGCTGGTCACACATTGTGTTCATAAGCAGGGAGGAGAGAGGGGGACAGAGAGGCAGAGGCATGTGAGTGCTTCCCCTCTCTTCCTCTTCATTCAGCCCCGGATCTCAGCCCATGGGATGATGCTGCCCACAGCCAGGGTGATCCTCCTCTGCAATTAAATCCTTTGGGAGCACCCTCACAGGCACATCTAGAGGTGTGTCCTTGGATCTGGAGAGAGAAATTGGCAGTTATGAGCACTCTTATAGAAGACCCGTGTTTGATTCCCAACACCCATATGGAAGCTCACAACTATCTGTAACTAGTTCTAGGGAGTCCAGTGCCCTCTTCTGACCTCTGCAGGTACCGGGCATACACACACATATACAGGTAAAACATCCTTACATGTGAAATAAAAGAAAGTAGATCTTAAAAAGAAATCAGAGGTATCTCCTAGGTGACTCCAGACCCAGTCAAGCTGATGGTGAGGACTTGCCATCACCAGGCGCCCTCTAGTTTATGAAGTATATTGTTACAAATTTTAATTTTCTTTTCTTTTTTTCTTGGTTTTTCGAGACAGGGTTTCTCTGTATTGTTTTGGAGGCTCTCCTAGAACTCGGTCTGTAGACCAGGCTGGCCTCGAACTCACAGAGATCCGCCTGCCTCTGCCTCCCAAGTGCTGGGATTAAAGGTGTGCACCACCAATGCCCGGCAACAAATTTTAATTTTCATATGGGGATTTAAGGTATCTCTTTGCCTGTATCACAAAGGATGATTTGTTTCCTGTATTTATCACTCATTAAAAGTTTTTATGTTGGTGCTGGGCATGGTGGCACACACCTTTAATCCCAGCAGGAGGGAAGCAGAGGCAGGTGGATCTCTCTGAGTTTGAGGCCACCCTGGTCTATAGAGCAAGTTCCAGGACTGCCAAGACTTCTGTACAGAGAAAACCAAAATCAAAACTAAAACCAAAACCAAAACCAAAACCAAACAAAAAATTAAGTTAGCATACAAAATAATGTGTTTCATTATGATGTTTTCATACATATATGTTATTGTATCTTGGTCATAGTCACCCCCATTACTTTTTCTGGCTCTCCTATTCTTTCCTGTTTTCATTTTATTGAATAATGGTCCTTCTAATTGAATGTCATTCTGTCTGTCTGTCTGTCTGTGCATCTCTCTCTCTCTCTCTAGTTAAATCTAGATTCAGCATAGAAGAATGAACAGTATTTTGTCTTTCTCTCTCCCTTTTCCTTTTGCTTCTCTCTCTCTCTCTGACAACACACACACACACACACACACACACACACACACACACACACCTTTCCTTATATCTCTTCCTCCCTTTTCATAGTCCCCCTTCTGGTTAAAAATTTAGTCCTCCTTCTGGTTAAAAATCTGGTCCTTCTTCTGGTTAAAAATTGGGAATGCTTCACAAAATTTTAGGGGCCATGCTAATTAACCACTGTTGTTCCAATTTTAGTATTTGTGCTACGGAATCAAGTGCACAGCTGTTTTAAGGACACAGAAAAATGGAGGCAACAGGACCATGTCTGCTGCCTTCTCTGGACTTGTAGGATCTGAGTTGTTTCCTTGTGTTCTGTCCACAGCTCAAATCTAGTATGATGAGCAACTGCTTAACTGTGTCAAATTTAACTTATGGCAGATAAATTCCGTTGCCCCTGGGTCTTTTGTGATTTTTGGCCAGGTATCCAGACTGTCCAGGCACACAGCACCTTCAGAGTATCAGTGCTGTCCTCTTTTATCCAGATGGGAGCAGCTGAACATGATGAGTGCATGTCTTGGGCTCAGATAATAGTAGCATTTCTCTCCAGGCTTATTCAGACCACTGTGAATTCTTTTGCCTACATAATTTGGTTATTATTGGGTTTTGTTCCTGTGGTGACAAAAGTCCAAGGCGGGTATTTGAGTGAGAAAAGTATTTGCTGGTATTCCGGGTAGCTTTTGGTGTCTGTCCAGAGGCATTGGATTTCCCCGAAGCTGCAGTTACAGATGGTTGTGAATTGTCCATGGGTACTAGAAACTGAACTCGGCAGTGTGTGCTCGTTCCCACTGAGCCCTTCCCATCTCTTCTGCTTCTCTTTCATTTCTAATCACACTCTCAAATGTAAATGATGCTGTTTCTCAAATGTCTCTTTAAACCTCTGCAATGTATTTACTAATGGTCCCCACGTTTCTAGTCCCCACTCTCACCCAGCAAGAGCCAGCATCTCTGCTGGGTGTACATCCTGTTTTGGTGCTGCTCTGGTTTGCTTTCCAGGGTCAATCCAAAGTGATTTTGTAAATCACACATCTGATCATGTTAGTCCTTGATCTGCCAGAAGGCAGTGGGAATTTCCATTTCCTATGAAGTCCCCACTGCTTCTTATGTCATTGGTAGAGTAACCCTATGTTGTGTTTGTCTGGGAGAGTCTTGGATCAAATCCATGCAGCTAAGTGTGCAATTGTTGGTAGAGTAACCCTATGTTGAGTTTGTCTGGGACAGTCTTGGATCAATCCGTGTCAGCTAAGTGTGCAATTGCTGAGCTACATCCTTGCTCTGATCTCATATTTTTCTTTGATGGCCTTGAAGATTGAAATCATGACCCTCAGCATGTAAAACAAGCCCTGAGTTTTATCTGTAGCTCCTAAGTTTTTGAGAAAGGCTTTTTTTCTAAGGCCAGACTCCATAGATAATACAATCTAGCTTAGATTTCATGATCTTCCTGCCTTAGTATCTGGAGTACCATGATTGTAGATGCATCATTTTTAAACATGTCCCAGCTTCAGGTTGGGTAGACCTAATCTAAAGATCCAAAATCTGAAATGCTCCAAATTTTAAAACTCTTGGGGTGCTGATGTAATGCTACAAAATTCCATACCTCACCTCATATGCCATGTAGAAGTTAAAATACAGGCACTTTCTATAAGAATGCCTTCTGCCCAGGAGGTATTTGACATATGCATGGATTTCATGGTTAGACTTTAGTCCCAAGACTAAGGTACATGAAAGATTCCAATAGCTGAAAAAATGTCTGCAATTTGAAAAACTTCTATTCCCAAACATTTCTGGTAAGAGAGTCTCTCAACCTATATCTGGTCTCTCTACTAACGAGTGTTTTAATGATGTCTTATTGCACCCCAACCTCTATGTTATGTTTTCCTAGCTATATCGAGCTACTAGAGCAGGATTGTGGTTTTTATTTGGCATCCTTAGCTCTTGTGTATATCTTTTCAGCCTGACTCTCCCTCTGTTCTTCCTGGGTGGTGTGTGTGTGTGTGTGTGTGTGTGTGTAGTGGGGGATGGATGAGAATGGTGCTTATACTTGTATGTGCATGTCTATGGAGGGCAGAGGTTGATGCTGAATGTCTTCCTTATCACTCATCTGCCTTATTTCTCGAGGCGGGGTCTCTTAGTGAACCGGAAGCACATCAATCTGCCTAGCTAGACTTGCCAATGAGGTTCAGGGATTTGCCTGTCTCTGCCCATCCCACCCCTGAGGTTACAGATAGGAGGGCCTGGGATCCAAGCTCAGGTCCTCATGCTGGCATGACATTCACTTTACGGAGTGTACCATCTTTCCTGCCCCACATCTTTAGCTTCATTCCATCCAGGAAACCTGCTTTCTTACTCAGCAGTAGGTAAGGCTCCCTTCCCCTGCTGTCTCCCAGTGCCTATACTCATCTCGTCACGCCTTTTACTCACTGTTAATTCTCTGCTCCTTTCATGACCCCACTAGATTCTAATCTGAAGATAAACACAATGTCTTGGTCACTGGGATCTGAGGTTAATTTAGTCCCTTTGGAATCTTAGATGCTGGATAAAGATTTATTGGACAAACAGAGGAATGGATAAAGACATTGTGGTATATATCCACAATAGGACTATAAAATCTTCATTCTGCTATTAAATAATTATACTGTGATTATTTCAGCAAGCACCCAATGCCAGGTATACGTCACCTTTTTTTAACATCAGTCAACTTTAACTGGTCCTGGTATTATTTTGCTATTTCCTCTAACACACTGTTCATGACCAGCTATTACTTGAGCACTGCAATGGATTCTCTTTAATAAAACATCTTCAAAGTATGGCATGGTTAGGTCTGATGTGTAATCAAGCTTGGTATCAGGAAAGCATATCCCTTTGCTGAGGGCTTTCCCATTGAGGCTGCTGGATGCTCGCTGTGGAGGTTTTCTGAGGACACCTTTGAGTGTCTGGAGGACAATGCACTCATTACTGATAGGGCAGATGAAGACCTGGTGGAGAAGCTGAGGACAGGGGCATGGTTAAGTGTTGTGGTTCAATCTGAAATGTCTCTCATCTGCTCATATTTAGAACATAGATTTCCTAGCTAGTGACACTGTTTTGGGAGATTATAGAACCTTCAGGAGGTGGGGCCTGGTTGTCGAAAGTTGGTCACTGGGGTTTGGCCTTTGAACTTGATAGCCTGTCCCAGGATCCTGACATTCTCTGCTTCCTGACCTGTAGTGATGTGAAGAGCCCCTACCATGTATGCTCAGGCTGCCATGGACTGAACTACTCCACTCTGCCTCCCCCGACTCTGATGGGCTGCTGGCTTTCGAACCAGCCTAAACTAATCTGCCCATAAGTCGTTGTGTCAGTTGTATTGCTACAGCAATGCAAAACAAATGAACACAGTAAGTTAGAGGAACTGATGGGTTATTCAGCTGCTCAAAGACTAGAACCATCTCTAGGCCCAAGGGCTCAGGAGAGGAGACTGATAAGCCCTCTAGTGAGACACAATGATTTCCAGAGGGAACTAGTGTAGGGACAGGTGTTGCTGGACCCATGCAGTGAAGCCAAGATCCCCACCCTTTGGGGATCTGTGACTGTTTGGATGGTTAATCTTCATTGTTAACCGACTAGATTTAGAATCACCACCTACTCTGGGTATAGTGGTGACAGTTTATCCAGAGAGATTTGAATAAGGAGGGAGGCCCCATCTTGAATGTGGGCAGTGCTGTCCATCTCATGAGCTAGATGGAGTCTAGGGTTAAGTTAAGAAGAACGAAGAAGAAAGTGAGCTGAATAGCAGCTTTCCCCTCTATCTGCCTTCTGACTGCAGACACAATGTGACCAGCTGCCTCACGCTCCTGTGCCCCACATTTGCCACCATGATGGACTGTAGATGGACGTTTCTGTCCTGGTCAGTCCTGCAGCTGTTTAGTCCCAAATAAATACACAGTGGCTTATATTAATTATAAACTGTGTGGCCAATGGCTCAGGCTTCTTATTGGCTAGCTCTCTCTTAATTATTAATATAGTTCTATTAATCTATGTATCTCCATGCCATCTTGGCTTACTAGTGATGCCTAGGGCTCTTGCTTCTTCAGCAGCTAAATGGAGTCTCCCTGACTCTACCTAATACCTTTCTCTTTCCCTGTTTGGATTTCCTGTCTGTCTAAATACTGCCTGCCCATTGGCCGAAACAGCTTTACTCATCAACCAATAAAAGAAAAATACATTTACAGCATACAGAAGGACACCTCCCATCAATGGATTGCACCTTCAAAACCACGAGCCAGCATAATCCTTTGCTCCCTTAATCTGTGTTTGGCAGGTATCTTACCATAACAAGGGAAGTAACCAATGTGGCAGCATTGATCTTGGCACTCTCCATGGAAAGAGAAAACACCCAGCAAAGCAGTGTGGTTAGCATGGACCTGGAGGGATGTCATCTCTTCAGATTGACAAGTCATGCCAGGGTACTTAACTTCCTGCTGTCAGGCATGCTTATGTGGAGTAAGTTAGTGCCATACTGTTTGGTTTCTGACATAGAAAGGAATCAAGGCCTTTCATATCTAAATTTCACTAAATGAGAGTAAGTTTTGGGCCACATGCAGTGATCTGAGCATGGGGTGGTATGTTCCCTGTTTAGCCAACGAGGAAACTGGAGCACAAGGGCATCTTAGACTGTGAATGACCCTGTATTTCCTGATAGGTGCTGAGCCCAGACTCCACATCCCAAGGATCAAATGACTTTTTATAAACTCTTTGGGGTGGTGTTTCAGATTAGGAGATTTGATGTAAACATATGATAAACAGTTAATTTTATTTTTTCCTTTTTTAAATTTAAGTTAGAAGCAAGTTTGTTTCACATGTCAATCCCAGCTCCCTCTTCCTCCCCTCCTCCCCATCCCTCCCCACCAGGCCCCCCAGCCTCCCACCCAATCTCCACTCTGATTCCAAGGTAGAGTGAGGCCCTCCATGGTGGAGCTCCAGAGTCTGTCATGTCATCCAGGGTAGGGTCTAGGCCCTCCTTCAAGAGTCCAGGCTGATAGAGCATTCCTCATTGTGGTATTGGCACTCAAAATCTATTTGTATGTCAGAGATAAATACTACCCAAAGCCCCATAGATTACCTAGGCCTCCTCACTGACACCCACATTCAGGGTGTCTGGGTCAGTCCCATGCTTTCCACACAGCCATGATAAACAATTTAAAATATATATTTTTGAATCTTAGAAGGAATACATTAGATTAGTTGATTTTTCTTTTTAAAAATTTATACTCCCTCCACACTGTTTTTATTGCATTATGATTGAAGTTGAGAAAGGAAGAAAGATTAAAACAATAAGGCAAAATATTAGATGGAGTTTTGGGGAAGAGTTAGGCAGCACACATCACACCTCTACATATGGTTCCTGGAGCCTGGGGCTGTTCACATCTGTGCTCTGACTCCTGCTGATTGAAGGCAGAGGTGGAAACAGACTCCTCTTGCCTGCTTTACTGTGCAAGAGGCTGTTGTGTTGCCAGAAGGGAGCAGGGCATGCAAGTAGGGGAGAGGGAGGCAGAATATGGGATGGAAGAGAGGTATGTTGTCACAATTCTTTGTGAGAATTGGGTAAACACTACTAAGAGGTAACGAATGGCCCCCTCACTTCTTCCATTGTTCACTAATGCTAGGTAAAGTCAAGTGTGGTCCTTCAGAGTGTCTTTGTGACCACCAGGGAGCTGGCAAGGGATCGGGCAGGCCAGACAAGACTGCTACTTCCGGCTCCATGGGACTGGGGACATCCATCATCAGCCTTAAAAAGGTCTCTCTTCTTGTCCCAGTGACCAAGTCTGACTTTTTCCCTCTTTGCTCTTTCCCTCAAGGGACTCCCTGGGAAAGCTAGAAGTGATGGCTGTGGGCCAACTTCTTTATATTCTTAAGATTTACAACCTCCTCACTTTCCACACAGGATCTGAGGGTGTTTTGGCAATCTCTGCTGGCTCCTGCCTGTGTTCCTCTGACATCATCATCCCGTGACTTCCCTTTCAGTTGTGCCCTGGGGTTTGGAATCGGGTCATACCTGGGAAAGACGACCAAGAAGGCCTGACCATGTCTCAGTTCAAATGCACGATGCCATGTGTGGTTCTGGTGTTAGACCTTCAGGAATTAGGACCCAGGTGATTCTAGATTCTGTGGGCTTTGTGAAGATGGTGGAAAGTGCTTCCTTGGAAGCTCCTCTTTGTCTTTGGTAGTGATGATGGCGAGTGAGAGCCGTTTGGCCCACAGAGATGGGTTAGAACTTGCTGTTGCGGATCCTGAGGGTAGAGTCTAAACCCTTCCACTTGCAGCAGATTGGTGAGTCTGAGGCCCATTTGTCTGCTGTCTGTTTGTATGCAAATCCATCTGGGAGTCACCTTGAAAATAAAGCCTGTTGCTTTTCTTCCCTAATGGGAAGTGGGAATGAATAAATAACAAAAGGGACTTTAGGGTTCTAGTACTTGCCTCCCTCATCCCCTGAAGACTTTCCATTATCTAGTTTCCTGGTCTCTCATCGTTTCTTTTCCATCTTTCTTAGTCTGGCTCATGCTTGCCCTTTCCCTTGAAGCCCAATCCCTCCTGGCTGCTCCCACAGTGCTGCAGACTTAGTGATGGGAGCTGTTAACACAGCCAGGGAGACCCTGCAGGAGAGTCTACATGGTGCATGGAACAGAGGAAATGCACACAGCTCATTAGTTGGCCTAGATGCATCCTGGGCAGAGGGCTCGTCTGTCACATTGGCATGGAAAAACCAGCAAAGCACACAGCAGGTGCTGAGTCAGCTTCCACTCCAGCCCACCTCATGACCCCAGACTTTGTGTTATCTAGAGATCAGGGCATTGTGGAGATCTGGGCCTTCTAGCTTAAAGCCTTTCTTATTTTATCTACTTCTATGTCTGCCCTTTTTATGGTGATAGGTTGGTACACCACACTAGTACCTCCTGTCCTGCAGGCCATCAGACGTCATCAACAGGACTGGGTTATTTTTCATTCTGTCCCCCCCTCCTCATTTCTTGCTCCAGGAACATGGTAAATTTGTCTTCAGACTGAAGGGTTTGATATTTTTAAGTACTTGCTTTTTCAAACAACAGGCTTGAGGCTTGCGTATGTCTTCTCCCCCTCAAATTGGTTAATTTTGTCAACAAGAGAGAGATCAAATGAGGTTGGAGAAGCAGGAACTGACAGCAAGTGGAATTTTGGAGCAGGTGTTTAGAGTTTCCCAGGACCAGGGGCGCATTATTAGTGTTTTATGTGATTGTCTGGAAAAGCTAGTATATGCTAAGTGTTCTCTAAATGAAGACAACAGAGAAGAAGGGAAACAAGAGCATAGATTAAGAGTGTATTTACAGTCTCACAGTGATGGCCTCTTCCCAAACGGCACATGCTTGTGTCTTCTAGGAGAGTCTGATTTGGTGATTATTCACCTCAGATTGCTTGTGGTTAGGATCCTATTTTGGTTTCATTTGCATTGCTGTGACTTGAGGACCTCACAGAAACAACCTGAGGGAGGAAAGACTCACCTCAGAGCATGGTTTAGAAGTTTCAGTCTACAGTTCTGTGGTCCTGAGCTCTGCCTTGAACAGCACACCCTGACAGTAGGAGTGTGTGGTGGAGGAAACCAGACGCTGACATGCCATAGTGTATGTGGGGCTGGGGACCAGGCCACATCCTTGGCTCATGACCTGAGGCTCTTTGCTCAGCCTTCTGGCATCTTCATTTGCATACAGAATCTTTCAGGGTTTGCTGTAACATGTAGAAGGGTCTGCTACCCAGCTTGCCATGTGAGAATCCCACGGATAACCACTGATTTAGAAAAGGGTCCTAGGTCAATGGATGTCCTTTACTGACCTAGAATTAGCATGTAGTGGGTGACTTCCTGAAGATTCTTAAGATTTAAGGAACTATGCTAGCAAGCCTGCATCCATAATGGAAACGTTAAAGCAGTGCTTGAGCCGTTTATAAGCTTATTAAATAACACTGTGAAGTCAGTGTCCTGCGTGCAAGTAGTGTTCCCAAAGCTCAGCATTAGCTTAGACCCCTTACTTGTTTTTGGCCTATGCTGAGAGTTCTGAGGCTTGAAGGATGCTGGTGGTGAATTTAAAAGAGGCTGGGCTGGTTATGACCCATGATTCCAGTGCGAGACTGATCCTGTGAGAAAGGAAGGAGTTGGAGGGAGGAGAGGCCCAGGAAGCGGAGCGCATCATGCAGACTGCACCCCAATAAGGAACATGCATCAAATGACGTCTCAAGGGTGCTTGGCAAGGGTGCTTTCACATCAGGTTCTTTATTCAGCCACAGCGACTAAAATTCCAGGCTCCCAGAAGGGAAGCAGGTGCTCAGCATAAACCATATAGTTTGCCTGAATGGCTTAGGCAGCGTGAGTCACTCTTTTCAGTTAGGGTAGTGGGAACCCTTCCAAACACCAAGCTCTCAGATGCTAGGCAAGGCGTAATAAGGTTTGGCTATGCTGCTTAAATCACCCTCCATCTAGCAATCTTCCCGCATCAGTCCCTAGGGCAGCCGGGATGTCAGAGCAAGCAAACCTTTCAAAGTATGGTACCTAGCCTGCTATGCTAACTCTACTGCATACTCCAGTCTGTGTCAAGGTTAGCCAAGAGTGACTCAGGTGGCTGAAGTCACTGGCTCTTTTCTCTGAGCGCTGGTCACCATGCTGTTAGTGTTTGACCATTGATTCCCTGCCACGGGGAGGAACCATGTGATAAGCCTTTCCTTGTATACCTTATGCACCGCCGAGTCTTTGTGTCACACAGGTAGGTGTATCACCTCATTTGTTCTTTGTCCTGATGAAATTACTCATGTAGATATTGTCCTCCCTGAAGAAAAAGTAAGGCGGCACAGTTCCCTAGGCCTTTCATTCAGTTACTCTCTCAAGAAACTTCTGGAACCCTTTGATTTTGAAGCATTTTATCACTTAGGGTTCTTGGACATGTCTTTCTCATGAGGTCATCTTCTGATCCTCCCTGGGACTTTCTATTTGTTTTACTGTTTAGAACTTCAACATCTCAGTATGACATTTTGAAATGCGTTCAAAACATACATTTTCTGGTTATTACTGACTCTATACCCAGGAGTCATGGGTATGTTTTTGGTGCTGTCTCTGACCCCCTTTGGGACTTAGATGTCTCACCAGAGTTGCTGAAGTCGGAGGCTTTGTAGGAGAGATGGGCTAACGTTGCCCTCCGTAGTGGTGTCCTTCATCTGCCCTCCCTGCCTTGCCCATTCTACTTCACAATTAATCATTGTGATTTGGGAGATGGAGAGATGGTTCAGTGGTTTCACTGGCTGCTCTTGCAGAGGACTCTTTGAGTTCAATTCCAAGCACCCACATGGCAGCTCACAACTGTTCCAGGAGATCTGACACCCTCTTTTGGCCTCTGGGAGTACCAGGAACTCATGTGATATACATACATAGGTGCAGGCAAGACATTCATGAACATGAGATACAAAAATAAGTAGTAAGTCTTTAAGAAATAAGCTTGTGCTGGGCGTTGGTGGCACACGCCTTTAATCCCAGCACTTGGGAGGCAGAGGCAGGCGGATCTCTGTGAGTTTGAGACCAGCTTGGTCTACTGAGCAAGTTCCAGGACAGGCTCCAAAACAATACAGAGAAACCCTGCCTCGAAAAACAAAAACAAAAAAAGCTTATTTTTACTGAAACAGCAATAAAAACAAGTGCCTCGCCTTTGGATGCTGTACAAACTGCACTCTTGGATCGCATTATGTTACTTTTATCTTTTAGAAAAACTCAGTATTGACGTTTGACTCAGCTTTCTGTGGCTCTCCAATACTGAATCCTTCTAGACTCTGTTCCCATTTTCTCCTTGCAGTAGTTAACCCGAGGCATAAATGCCTTACATGGGAAGACTCCTAGGTGTAGAACAGACACTGGACACTGTCACCTGTGACCCCCAGGGGCCTTTCTTCCACACATCAGTGCTCAGGCTATCTGAGGACTCTGCTTTCCACAGTACAGGATGAGATCATTTTTATTTTCCACAACTCATCTTTGAAGTCATTTTGTCAGTTGCTTTCCAGTTAGAAAGGCTGTGTGCACTGAAGAGATCTGGACAGTTTTTTGTTGTGGTTTAATATTTATTGACAGCTCCAGACTCCGGGTGTCTTTATTGACAAGAGTCCAGACAGTGAGAGCTGCCTGTCTTTAATGCCTTTTTTTTTTTGTCTATATGTCCCCTCCTGTTTGCAGGAGGCTTATTTCCTTTATTGAACTGAAGAGAACTTAAGTTGATATGGCTAAAATGTGTCCTTTCTTTGTTTATTACTTTACATTTCTCTGCTTTGGGGCCTGGCAGCATACGGTACCTGGTGGTTGGGCTTTTATGTTTTCTCCTCCCCTGCTAGTTAGCATTCCTAGTGGAAAGCCTGCTGACTGGATTACCCACTGTAGAGATGAGCTTCAGCATGAAGTGCCCCTTGAACTTGGCTTCTTTTTTATTGCATCTTTGATACAAAACAGTCTGGGGATTTTTTTAAACCCACCATGGGAAAGAATGTAGTATTGTTTGAAATTTACCGTCCTTTCTCACAGAAGATTCTATCTTTTTGTTTATTTATTTCTGGCAGTGCCAAGGATTGAACCCAAAGTCACGTGCATGTTGGTGCATGTTGGGGTAGGGCTCTACCCTTGAGTTTTGCTCCTAGTTTCCAGGACATTGTCTTTAAGTCCTTGACTAGAATTTATTCTTTATAACTCCCCATAAAAGACACATTTTAATTATGTTGTAATTATGAAATAGTAGGTCTGTCTCCTCCTGTTTCCACTATGTGTTAGTCTTTTTAGACTTATTTTTGGGATCTGTCTAATTTGGTATGACCAAGCCAAACTCTTTTTTAACACCAATCTAAATGTGACTTTTCTGTGTATATTCTGTTCTATATTCAAATATGACAACTTTCGATGAGCTAGAAGCACTAGGCATGTCCATTTTACTGGTCTGCATAACATACAATACACTGGATATTGTATGAAATGACCTCCTTTACACAAAAGTAGAAAGTATACAACATATTTTTAAAGTTACAAAAATTGCAAGTTTACAGCTATCTTTGTAGTGGGGGCAGCATCTCTCTATGTAGCTCTGGCTGTCCTATAACTCACTATGTAGACCAGGCTGGCCTTGAACTCGGAGAGATCAGTCTGCTTCTGCCTCCTGTGTACTAGGATTAAAGGTATACATCGCTATAACTGGTCATTTTATTTTTAAAATTATGAAAGAGAATTTTATGGCATAAAATCCACTAGCAATAATTCTTTAAGTCTTATTAAAGCATTATAATGGAACAAACACAATAAAATGTGAACCATAGACTCCAAGAGTTATTAGTCTTTGTTACTATTTTTCTTTTCATGGGTGTGCATGCATATATATGTGACATACTGTATATGCAGAGGTGCATGCAACTGTGCATGCTTATGGGGACAAAGGTCAACGTGGACTGTCCTCCTCTATTGCTTCCTACCTTACTTTTTGAGAAAGGGTCTGTCACTGAATCTGGAGGCCACTGATTGGCTAGACCACCTGGCCTGGGAGCCCCTGTAATCCTCCTGTCTCTTCTTTCAGTGCTGGAACGGTAGATGCACCATCTCTGCTTTTTATATGGGTGCTGCGGATCTGAACTCAGTTCTTTGTACTTGTACACAGAGACTGTACTCACGGAGTCATCTCCCTAGATTTTCTTAATATATTATTTCTCTCAAAGTTATATTTTTTCCAACTAATGCTTAATTTCAGACATACTTATAAAGCACTTCCAATTCATTGTCACTATTTTTAGCTTTTACCCCAAACCTTAAAAACTTTTTTCATCATCTAAATTTTTCTAATGATTATATTCTTAAAAACTTTTATTTTTCCTCACATAGGTAACATTTATGACTACAGTTTTCTCCCCATCCACTTCTCCAAGTTCATTCTCCACCTGACCCCAGATCAACTCCTCTTCTGTTTCCCTTAATTAAAAAAAAAAAGACAGGAAGGAAGGAAGATCAGTCCTCTTGGGGATATCCACTTGACCTGGCCTAATAACATACGGGATAAAAGACTGGGCACAAACTCTCATATCACTGCTGGTTGAGGGAAGCCAGTAGGAGGACAGGGGTCCCAAGCATAGGCAATAGAGTCAGACACCACCACCTGCCACTTCCAATGTTGGGAGTTCCACAAGAACACCAAGCTGCACAACCACTTGTTATGTGCAGAGGACCTAGCTCAGACCCATTAAGGTTCCGTCTCTGTGAGTCCTTGTGAGATCCGGTTAGTTAAGGTGTTCTCATATCCCTCTGGCTCCTACAATCCTTCCCTTCTGCTGGGTTCCCCTGTCTTCACCTAGAGTTTGGCTGTGTGTCTCTACAGCTTCTATGGATTGCTTGATGACAGATGAGCTAGGCACAGATCTGTGACTATAGCAGAATATCATTAGGAATCATTTCACTTTTTAAAATTTAAATTAGAAACAATCTTGTTTTACATGTCAATCCCGGTTCCCTCTCTCTCCCCTCCTCCCCTGCCCCCACCAAACCCCTATCCCGAACCCTTTCTGCTCCCCAGAGAGGGTGAGGTCTTCCATGGGCGATCTTCAAAGTCTGTCACATCTTTTGGAGCAGGGTCTAAGCCCTCCATTTCTCTATTTCCTTATTTATTTTCTAACAAGGGAAAAACAATACAGAATGAATTTTCAACTATTGTTGAACCTTGTAGGAGAGTGAAAACCTAGGTCTTTTATTTCCTCTTTGGGGAGAAACATGTTAAGTTTTAGGATTAGCTAGGTGTGGTGTATACAATGCTGGTACTTAGGAGGCAGAGGTGTGAGAATTACAAATTTGAGGTTGGACTGTGTTACAAAGCAAGGTCATGTCTCAAAAAACAAACAACAACAAAAAGGGATTTTAAAAAAGAAAGAAAGAAAAGTAAAGGTGGATATGTAAAAATTCAGAAATACCACACATTTAGCCATAAGAACATGTAGCATGATGTCAGGTTCCTGGCAGAAGTATAATATACATACATGATACACATATGCATATCATGTATATAAATTTGCCTTCTCATTTTTTCTCTGTCTGTCTGTCTCATGTTTCCCTTTCAATTTTGAATAATTTTCTTTCATAGGCACTGTACACCACAGCCGAAGACAAAGTGGTCCGATTTGAAAGGTGTCAGTTTTAATAAGGTCTTTATTTGGCAGGTTCAAAGTGATAATGAAATCTTGACTTGTGGGGAAACCTGAAATTTATGAGTAGAAAGCAGGATTTAGGAAACAGATACAATGGGTGCTCATTATACACCAAGCACCATGGCCAGCTATATCAATGGATAACTTATATCCCAATTTTGAGGGTTCATACAATGGCAGGAAAAGGGAACAAGAGAAACACAGCAATTACAAGTCAAAGTATAACACTGTGGCTCTTTTCCTGTAGGAATGGATGCTGTGCTGTCGTCCTGCTGTAGTCAGGCATAGGGATGCTCAGTTCCATTCCCCGAATGTCTGAGACATTAAAGAGGAGAAAATACTGCTCAGAATTCCTATGAGAGTCCTGCAGTGAAGCCACCTTGAAGCTTGTTAAAACAGTGCATGGCCAGAGCTTAGTTTGATTTAGCAGTGGTGCCGCTGTCTTTGATCTCCCTTTGACCTTAGTCCACCAACCCTTGTCCTTGGGTGGCTTCCATGTTGACACCTCCATTATGGACTGTGAGGTAGATGGGTGCAGCATTAGTGACATGAAGAAGGACTACGCAGCTGGCCTGCAGGGTAGACACTCTCTTTTGGTATTCCAAACATCACCATCTAGTGTGGTGGATTTTTTTTTTTTGTAGACTGGAAATGTTCCCAAGGCCTTTTCTTTCCCTGACTTGCCTTTAGCCATTAAAATCATTGATTTTGCAATGTCCAAAGTAATAAAAGGAGAAAAAATGTTCCCAGTCTTTCCAATGTAAAAGTCATAAACCATGCCTTGACAACCACAGAGAATTATATCACTAATTTATTTTTATTGTCAGCATAATTTTTAATTGCCTTACTTATCCCAGGGTCTGACTGTTGTTTGCTATGATGAAGTTAACAATGTTTTGAAAAGTTGGTTCAGAGGTGAACAAATGATGTAGTCAATAATAGCAGATATAGACATATTGTTGGCGTTTTGTGAATGTCAGCTACTAATTTTAACATTAATAAACTTTTTAAAGGAACAGGAAGTCCTCAACTGGTAAAAGGAAGGTTTTCTCAAAGTTCTTATTATTTGTAGATATCACTTTCTATGTCTATTGAAGATACAACATGCAGACATGTCTTTTGTCCCAACTATTCCTTTCATTGTTCAACTGAGAGTGTTGAGGAAGAGATGGCAGCCTTGGTATAGACCTCCCTTTCTTCTTGTAATCTGAACCCCTGGCAATAATCCCCAAGACCTCTGGAGTTTAACCTCTCTGTCTGTGTTGTAGGGAACGCCATTCTTTCAAGTGCTGAGATGCTATGTTTTAGTTTGTGTCCTCTAGAGCATTCTGGGACTCACTCTGAGAGCACAGGAGTCACCTGTTCCTGTCCCATTGTGACAAGAGGAGTAAATGTAAGTGAGGGGGCTTTGGGAAAGGACAGGGAACCTTCCCTGCTCATTCTCAGAGGCCTCATCCTTTTCAGACTTAGTGGTTTGGATCTCAGTTTTTTGGTGGGGCCTCACTTGAGCATCATAGACATTACTTCGAATTACTTAATTAAGTGATATGGACTCACTGTCAGTACTGTGAAAAGTAGTACAAAAATTAGAAGGCTGGTCCCCAACCCCCACCGGGGACATTTATGTGACTTTTTCTCCAGAAACACACCCAGAACCCTTAGCAGAAATGACTGGTACCTTTCTGTCACTTCTTCTCAAGAGTGAGGCCTAATGGACTGCCTGACTGACACTGCTCACTGGGGCAACTTCCAGATTATTCTTTAGAGGGAACGGAAGAACTGTCTGGACTTCCTGTCTGGCTTTTTGGAGGAGACAGTCAGGCACTACTGAAATAATTTGAATTTTCCATAAGAAAAATAAAATTAAGGTTAAAAATTTCTTTTAAACATCCAACACTTTGCTTTCAGCCTTTGGGGTAGATTTTATTTTTCTCTTTTACTTTTTAGTCCTTTGTACTATTTTGAAAGAGAGGGATGAGAAAGAATTCTTTTTCTGGACATTTGCTCCCTGTAAAGATCATTGGATATGATTGCCTGAAAATGGAGTGTGGCTGCAAAGAGGAGAACTCCAGGCGAAGTGCTGAGTGTTCCTTAGTGCTATGTGGGCTAGGCCAGTTGCTTAATCTCTCTGTATTCTGGTTACTTTAACTGTGTAATAGAGACAGTGTTTCCTTTGGATGCTGTGATAATAAACTAAACTCATTCTTGCAAAACACTTAGAAAAGTGTTCAGTGCATAGAATGTTTACAGTTACTATCCTAAGAATACACCCAAATTCTACATGCATTGTGAGTGTTATGGGATCCTAGTTTCTTGGTGCATTGATAACTCTTTGCAAACTCAGAATTAAAGGAAGTTGGTTCATTCTTTTTCATCAAAGCTCAGTTTGCCACACCACATACATTAGGAGCCCCTCCAAAGTAGAGGGAATACAGCCGAATCATCTGCCTGAGGGTTGGTAGTCACATTATATAGCTGTGCCTATGTTGAGAATACAGGAATTGGGATTCAGCATGGTAGGAGAAAATGCTTGCAGGTAACTCTGGACATTCCTTACTAACTGTTACATGCTGAGGCCAGGTCACCTGTCTCTTAATTCAACTTTCTCCATTCAAAAAATACTAAGGTTATTTAAGAGACTAGACTTAAGTGTTCTCACTACCAACACATCACAATGTGAATGCCAGACAATGAATATGTAAATTAGTTTGATTGTGGTAATCATTTCACTTTATATACCCTAAATATATACACTTTTTGTTTGTCAGTCATACTTCAATGACTTACACAAAACTCTAAATCTATGACTATAGAAAAAGTAAATTTAAGGGCATCTTGACCTTCTCCCTGTAAAAATAATATTTTGGGTATCTGCTCTCTCACCAAAGGAAGGAGTGTTGTAAGTTTTCTCATTGGACTTTCTTGGACTGCCAGCCTGCAAATAACAACACAGAGACTTAATAATTTTGAAAGCTAAGTTTAGCTTAGCCTTGTAACCAACTAACTCTTAGAACTTGAATTAACCCATATTTTTAAAATCTATATTCTGGCACGTGGCTCTGTTCTTTCTCCTCAGTATGACATGAAATTCAAGTACCTAGATTCCTCCTCCTCTTCCTTTCTATCCTTGGAAATTCCACCCGTTCTCTCCTGTCTAGCTATTTATTAAACCAATCAGAAGGCACCCTGGGCAGAGACACATCTTTACAGTATATACAAGTATCCCACAGCAAAGGAGGAAAGAGGCAAGGAAGAGAGAAAGGGAAGAAGGAAGTTTCCTTAGGTCACCAGAATCACCGCCACAGCTATTAGTCTGTCTTACACAACACCTTCCTACTTAGTTCGTATTCAGATCTCTGTATTGGTGGCTGGCTTCTAGTTGCATTCCTAGTACCACAGTTGTTTCACCTGAACAGTGAGGAGGTCAAACTATGTAGATGATCTCAAAGGTTCATAGAGAAAGTTTCATTGGACTATGCTAATGCATGCCTATAATTCCAGCTCTTGGGCAACTGAGGCAGGAAGGTCAGTAGTTCAGAGTCACCCTTAGATACCTAGTAAATAGTGAGTTCAAGACCATCCTGGCCTACAGTAGATTAAAACAAACAAAACCAACAGAAGAATTTGAAAGTTTATCTTTAATACCCATAGCAGTGCTGCTCTGGTTTTGATAATTAGTTAATAACTTTTTTTATTTTGCAGGACTGGGCTATGACCCATGGATTCATATATGCTAGGCAGGTGCTCTGTCACTGGGCTGCACCCCTAGATTCTGTACCCTTAGGTCGTGCTTCTTGTTCTTAAGGAAGGAGGGACCTAGCTTTAGAGACACAAACAGTGGCTCATTGATAAGATGGAGTAGAACACAGTAGCATTTCAGGTGACCTGTAACCTGTAGATTGGGCACTGCACACTGGGAGATGAATTATACACTGACCAGAGAGAAGGAGACTATGTATTTTTTTGAGGCCCAAGAGTTCTGGGGCTTGATTCCATGGCCTCCAGAGGTGCTTATAATGTTCTTTCTAGTTTTAGTAAGAGGTCTGCAGC
The DNA here is from genome assembly GCF_017639785.1 of Mesocricetus auratus. Classification (NCBI taxonomy): domain Eukaryota; kingdom Metazoa; phylum Chordata; class Mammalia; order Rodentia; family Cricetidae; genus Mesocricetus; species Mesocricetus auratus. The sequence continues at coordinate 23,559,160 of NW_024429196.1, read as the reverse complement.
AGCCCTTTGGAGAACAGGGTTCTTGAGACTTGAGTGTTTTCTTTAAGGAGAGAGACTACTAGGTCTATCAAGTTACCTGTCTTGGGAAATTCCCATTGTTCCCAAATAAAAGAGGAATGAGTCTGGCAGATGCCAGGGATTGCTATCTCAGAGGTTATTGGCTGCTTGGATTCTGAGCATCCCATTGGGATCTCCATTAAGCATGAGGTTCTTGCCCATCCTGTCTGAACTTGTTCTGGCCACTGTGATTCTAGAGGCATGATGCTGGGGTACCAGGCACGAGGAGCCTGGATAGAACCACTGTCTCTCTCACTTGAGCTCTGAACCAGTTGAGAAGTAGGGCTGAGGGGCAGGCAGATAGACAGCAAAACAGCAGCTTTATTCCTGGGCTGTGGAGTGTGGCAATGGAGGGCTTCCTGTAGGAGGAAGTTTCCCTGCCTGTCTGCCTACTCCTAAATAGCCAGTAGCTGCTTCCCAAATGTCTGACTTAGAGACTTAATATAAATTATAAATGCTCGGCCAATAGCTCAGGCTTGTTACCAGATCTTACCACTTAGCCCATTTCTGTTAATCTCTGTACTGCCCTGAGGCTCGTGGCCTTTACCTCTATCCCATTTTGTGTGTCTGACTCGTTCTCCATTTGGCTGTTGACTGCTGTGACTCCACTGTTTCTCATCTCATCATTCTCAGTTTGGCTTTCCCGCCTAACTGTATTCTGTTCCACTATTGGCCAGACATCTTGTTTTTTAAACCAATCATAATGACATATATTCACACAGTGTACAGAAGGATTATTTCACAGCAACTGCCTGGTCCTGAAACTTGGGGTTAGACAATGACTTCTTTTGCTGTCAGGCTGTACCAAACTCCCTGGTCCTCTCCCCTTGTACAGGAGAAACACCGTCTGTGGCACAGTCCCTTAGGTTGGGGTTCCAGATGGAATAAGTGGATGGAAAAGGAGTTAGCATGACATTCCTTCTCATTCCTTCTCTTCCTCCCTCCCTTTCATTCCATACTTCTTATGTGAGCTGCTTTGACGTTTCCCCCCACCACTGATGGATTAGAACCTGGAAACCATGCGCTAAGATAAATCTTCCTTTAAGATATTTATGTCATATATTTTCACAAGTGATGAAAAAGCTCACTTACCCGGGAAGCAAGGGTTATGGCATCTGAAAGGTTCATTTAGAGGAATTCTGAGCTTCTTTGAAAGGTATATGTTCTAGACTTTTCTCCAGCCAAGGAGCCATCGTCCCCTGCATCTGGGAGGGCGTGGTCTCCAGGACCACATGCTGGGGTTCTGAGGCAGCAATTTTCAGGGATGCTTCTCCTAAGCTAAGTGACCAGGTGTCCTCCCATTGAGGGGAAGATTGAGAAAAACGGTCCAGGACAGGTGAGAAGCAAACTGGTGTGAAAAAGGATGGGGGAGGCACCCAGGGTGCATGGAGCCAGCGGCTGATGTTGGCCCTTACTTCCTTTCAATTACGGTCTGAGAGAAAAGCGTGTCACTACACAATGACTTTTCTTCAGTTTAATGGAGCAAGAGATGGATTACATATTTTTGGTCATTTAAATGATTGTGGTAAAATACATGTAGCCTACAACGGACCATTCTAACTATTTCAGATGTACAGTTCAGTGGCATTAAGTGCATTTGCACTTAGCGTATCCATCACCACTCATGTTCAGAACTGTTTCACTCTTAACCAGGTGAAAACCAGCATCCTTGTTCCAACCTCCCATTATTGAAAGAGTGCAATGCTTGTCTCTGTGTGGCTAGCTTATTTCATTCATGGTTCCCTCAGGTTGCAGCACATGTCTTTCCAAAGAATTTAAATTAGCATGGTCAGTGTTAAGATAAGGGTGTAATATTTCCTTTTGGCCTTAGCCGAAAGTCTCAGAAGTGATGAGAATGGAGCCTACTATTTTAGAAACGCCCATCCATCCATAGACAGGGTGTAAGAACTATCCAGCAAGAGATAAGCCTCAGTTTCTTTAAGAAAAAAACTTTTTGACATTTGCTGTGTTAATCAGCTAAGGACCTGGTGTCACTTGAAGATGGGTAATGGAAGAACTTCTGGCTGACACTTCTGTTGTAGGGACTTCTTGATTCGAGTGCTAACTGACCAGCATGAAATGGTAAGCTACTGTTTACACATTATCTCAGAAATCTCTCTCTTTTTAACCTGAGATGAAGATATAAAAAATTTGTAGCATCTGAGACAGCTCCCTAAAACCCTTTGGTACCCCCAAAGGGGAACATTCATAGGATTCTTATTGCCAGATGTTAGTTTTCCCTGCTTAGAATTCCTTATCTGTGGAACCACACTTAGGCATCATGAGATTCATTTACATTGATGCATACAGAAGTTGTCTCCCCTGCCTCCCCACCACTGCTGTGAAGTATTCCACTATATAAAATTTAGACTCCTATATGTTAGTTGCTTTTTCATAGCTATGACCAAAGTACCAGGTAGAACAATTTCAAGGAGGAAGGATTTATTTAAGCTCACAGTTCCAGAGGGTTAAATTCATGGTGGCTGGTCCACCATGGAGGGAACATCATGGTAGATGGGAAACAGTGACTGGCAGGAAGAAGACATGAACAAGATGTCCCTAGGATCCACCATCAGTGATCTACTTTTTCTAGTTAGGTCTCACCTCCTAAGGTTCCCAGAACCACCTCAAATGTCACCAACAGATGAGGACCAGGTCTTGAATACATGAGCATTTTAGCGGGACCTTTATTTCCAAACCATAGTACTACTGCATAGTCAATGGACATTTGACTGTTTTGAGTTTGGGGCTATTAGGAATAAAGCAGCTGAAACATCCTTATGATTGTGTTTGCTGCGTGGTGTATGATTTATTAATTAAGGTAACTGTCTCCAGAAGTTATCATTCATTGACTATCGTATTTTCATGCCTCCTGATTTTAAAATGAGCGAAGGTCACACAATATCAACTGGAGTGCTGCTGTTAATTTGACACAGCCTAGAATCACCTAGGGAAAGTCTTCTTGAGGAATTAACTGGTCTGTGGTCATGTCTGTGGGATATTGTCTTATTTTTAACTGATGTAGGAAGTTCTAGTCCTATTGGTAACACTATTTCTCAGGTGGGGGTGGGGCGGGGCGGGGGCTTAAACAGAGAAAAATTGGAGAAATTGAACTGAGAAGACAGGGACCCATGTATTTATCCTCTTACTGCTGTTGACTGTGGTTGTGCTTGAGTTCCTTGGCTCCCCAGAAAGAAACCTTTCTTCATTTAGTTGCTTTTGGGGTATTAATCAGAGCAACAGAAAAGTAACAGAAGAGGAACAGGGTGAGTGCAGTAAGGTTTGTGTTTAGGGAGATCCATGCTGATAGGAGAGCAGATCATTGCTTCTATGTTTCTGGCCTGGAATGATCATTCCTTCTCAACAAAATCTTTGGTTTCCTGAAAGCCCCAATCCCTATGAAAGGATGGCATTTCTTAATGCCTTCTCTGGGAGGGGTTGGAAAGAACCTTTTTGTTAATTCTGCAAAGAGGCATCGTTTTCTAATTATGGAGCCTTGCTGTGAAAAAAGTCATGAATTACTAACAACTCAGAACATAAACTAGTTTTGGGAATTCCCTGAGTCAGAATGAACAAGACTTTTAAAATAACCACTTAGGTGTTTGTTCTCCTGTCACTTTGTGCATTGTAATAAAAACAGTACTTGCTGCTGACTTAGAATCTTTGAATGCTCTTAGAAAAATGTAATTCTACCATATTAACCGGCAGACTTTTTTGGCAGGCAGTTTTCTTCTGATAGCCTACCAGAAGGAGAATGTGTTGACCTTAGAGAGTTGATGGGTCCCAGGAGAACAGCAGAGGTGAATTCAGAGATGTGGTGTGGATTTCCATCTTAAGAGGGTATTTATGGGAGTCAGAAAGTAGATTAGCTGTTGTTGTGATTTGAATGTGAAATGCCCCTCACAGGCTCCTGCTTTGAATATGCAATCTCGGGCTTGTGGCTCTGTTACTAAGGCTGTGGACTATTTGGAGGGTAGAGCATGGCTGGCATAGGTAGGCTTAAGGGGTGGGCCTGGAAGGTTATAGCCTTTCCTGAATCCACCCTTACCACCTTGTCTTTCCTAATCTACGACCATAGGAGGAGTCTGTGCAAACTATCATTGCTAGGCATGGTGCTATTCCCACTATGTACCCTCCCCATCTTCCCAAGAGACTAAAATCCTTCTGAAATCATGGACCAGAATAAACCTTTCCTTCCTTTAGTTGTGTCTGTGAGGTAATTTGGTCACAATGATGAGACGGTAACTAATAGAACAATCCCGTAGATTAAAATGGAAAGCATCCTCCAGATCTACACCACATACATGTATTTACAGCATCACATTTTATACCACTCAATGATATTTTTGAACAAACTTGTGTGAGGCTGTGTTAAAGATACATTTACCCCTTGACCCAGCAGTCTTGGTTGTATGTAGTATTCCTACATATAATACTGCATAGAATCACACAGTACAAATGACATTTGCATGAAGTTGTTAGTAAAACTGCGTGTGACACTAAAATGTTGAAAGTCCTCAAAGGTTCACCAGGGACTAGTTAATAGAATGATTGCCACATGACTACAGAGTGATGCTGTGTAGTTGTTAAGAGAGAATGATAAAAGATCTGGAGAAATGGTTCAACAGTTAGGAGCACTTTAGCTCTTGCAGAGGACCTGGGTTTAATTTAAAGTTCCTACATGGCTCACAAGCATCCATAACTCCATTTCCTTGAGATCTGATGTCTTTTCTGACCTTTTTGGGTACCAGGCACACATGTGGTGTACATACACACACATGATATAAATACATCTAAGAATAATTTTTTGAGAGGAGAATGATAATGACCTGTATTCTGATGTGAAAGGGTCTCCATGGACATAGCCAAGTATAAAAATCAAGGCATTAAGAAATATGGGCATATGAGAGTGTTTGTGTGAGTTTACTTGTATTTTCATTAAGAAACCCTAGAGGGGTAAGCAAGAAACTCATGCAAGTATGACCTAGGAAGCACAGAGAAGGGAGTGATCGGTAGTAGGTTTAGAAATAAATTCTTTGAGTGACTCTTTTTATATTTTGTTGGCATTTGAATCATGCAAAAAAACTAACAACCACCCAACAAAAACCCAATCTGTCATTACAGGCCTCCACACTGAGCTAGATAAGAGCAGGTGGGGGACAGTGAGGTAAAGGGGTGAGGTCACCCACTTCATTTCTTTTCCCAGAGACCAACTCAAGTGCTTATTGCGCACTTCCTCCACGCCAGGAGCTATTTTAGGTGCTGCCACGATGTGGGAATGCTCATGGCCAAGCTTTCATGGAGCAGGCATTCTCCAAGGGACAGACAGTCAGCAACTAGTGATAAATGGGGGCAAGAAGACACTTGTGGTAGGGGAGAGGTCTATCCTAAGGTCACTGAGGTCAGAGGATGTTAGTTGCTGGTGTGCCCACGAGTAGTACTGCTGCACATTTCACAATACAGTGAGGTAAATGCTCACATTTAATTTCTTGCTGTAGCAGTGAGGATTTCATTTTATTATAATATCATGATTTCTTCAGAGATGTTTCAAATACAAACCCAGATTGTGGTATGCCACCCTATTCCAGTCTGCTATTGCTGTGTTGCTTAGGGACTGAAATTCTCTTGAATCAATAAGAAATTGACTGAGAGCTGAGGATATAGCTCAGTTGGAAAAGAGTTTGCCTGAGGCTCTTGATGCAGTGCTCAGCACAACTTAAAATACAGGTATGGTGGTCTGCACCTGTAATTCCAGCACTTGGACAGCACAGGCAATGGGTCAGAAGTTCAAGGTTATCCTCAACTACATATCAAGTTTGAGACCAACTCTGGAATATGTGAAACCTTCTCTTTCTCTCTCAAAAAAGTTGACTTGTTCATGTATTTGGATTTCACAACAGTGGGACATGTTGGTGACAATGCTATCTATCTAACTAGTGACAATAGGCATAGGTTATTAGCTAGACAGGACATTTATTATGACAAATGAATTTTTAAAATTTAGGAAAACAAACATTTTAATTTACTAGTTGTAGAAAGTTGCGACAACTTCTACCTATGTACAGATGAGCCACATAGTCATTCTATCCCATGTGTCATTGGGACATTCATTGCCAGAAAACACCACGGGATATTTAAAGTATATGTGTTTGAACATATATCTCTCATGGTTATTTTGTTTCTCATTCTGGCAGATTTCTCTTTCTTAGTTTCTGAGTCACAGAAAAAGTTATAGGTTTATTTGAAAAGTCTCTGTGATTAGTGATATTTTTTGAAGAATTTTCTCTGTCTCTTCGAATTCAATGAAATTTTGGTGAAACTTGAGAAATTGTAAGGAACCCACATCAAAGATATAGGAAAAAGCCATGGCCCAAGTTTTTTTTTATTCTTTGGGCCTACAACAATTAAAATTTTCCCAGGGAATGAAGGACACATAAACAACATAGACTGGGTGGGCAAACCTGGTTGCATGAGGTTTTAAAAAATTAATTTTTAATTAACCCATTCAATCCATAGTTCTGTGTGATTTGAAGCCAGCATATTCCCAGGCATTCTTAGGTTTGTGATTTGCTTTAAAAATCATCAGAAACCATGTTTTTTATTGGTTGAAAAAAGTACAGCCAAAAGATCATTTGGCCATAACCACTATAAACTAGTTTCCATGTTCTAGTAAGGCCTTGCTCGAGGCAGCCTCCAATCTGTTGTCTTCCCAGGAGAAATGCTACAGTGACTATGGATGGTTGTTGTCTTGTTTCCTTTACCTTGGCTCAAGGGACTTGAAGCATCTTTGAGGAGTGGCTGTTTCAGAACCTTGTCAGATCTGTGCATGTAGCCAGAGGTGAGCGTGGCTTCCTGGTGGACTGTAGGAAGGATGGTTTAAGTCCTTCCTCTCTGCCTTTACTATTGGCCCCACAGAACTGTAGTACTTCAGCCTGTGTTACAACTTGAATAGGAATGTCCCCACAGGCTCACGGCTTACTTGCTTGTTCTCTAGCTGGTAGCACTGTTTTGTGGAAGGTGGGGCCTCACTGGTAGAAGCAGGTCACTAGAGACTGGCTTTGAAGGCTATGGGCTGACTCTACTTCTGACCAACCTGTTGTGATGTGGGGAGCCTTCCCCACATATTCCTGCTGTCATGAGCTCTGCTAAGCCTTCACTGGCATTATGATGCCAGTCCACTGAGATAGACTAAGACTCTGAAACCGTGAGCCAAAACAACACTGCCCCCCCCAAGTTGTCCTGCAAGTGTTCTGAGAAGTAACTAATTCTGGCTGCTGCATTCATTATCACTGAGCTGCGTTAAGTCATCACACACTCAACAGCATTAGCAGAGAAAGAAACTTTTTCAGAAAGGTATTGAGTTTGTTTTGAGCAGTACTTGGTAGATCTGGTGATTTTTTTTCTCACCTGAGGCCAATGACTTGAATGTTGGATACGAATGCTTAGCTGGGTTATAAAAACTTACCTAGAATATCTCCAGCAACAACCACAAAGTCATTGGCTGTTTTTTCCCATCTTGTTCCCATGATCGTTTGATATTAAATAATAAAGTAAATAATAAAACATTCAGGTATAAGACAAATCTAAGTTTTGACAGGTGAGTCTCTATCACCTATCTGATCTGTCTATCTATCTATCTATCTATCTATCTATCTATCATCTATCTCTCCCTATCTATCTAAATATGTATGTATGTATCTATCATATATCCCTCTTCACCACCTCTTTTTTTTTTCTTGAGACAGAGTCTTACCATATAGCTAAAACTGGCCTTTAACTTGTAATTCCCTTACCTTAGCCCCCCAAACTGCAGGTCTATAGTATTACAGCCATGCATCCTCACTATACCTGGCTTGGCAATATTTTCATCACTCTCCTCCCCATTTAGCATTCCCAAGCTCAGGGAGTAGGCAACTCAGGCATCATGTCTGGAACACTTGACTAATGAAGCGGTAGACCCCTCGATGCATATAATTTGGCCTTGTGACTTGACCTCCCATAATCTCAGAAGTTTAGCATCAGTGGCAAATGTTAGACAAAGTTGGAAGGAGTGAAGTTGATCTCCAAGTACATTCTGCTATATTTCATATTCTTGAACTTGACCATTTAGTACACTACCTATGGCTCCCAGTACAACACATGCATTCTGGACTGTTTTGGATTTCAGGCTGGAAATAATCCATACTAAATTGTCTATTTGCATTTACAGCCAGCATGAGGATCCCTGATGAGAATGGTAGCTAAGAACTTGAGTATGTCTATCAGCCATAAAGTACTCAAGACTTCCGTGCATCTCAGTTACCTGCAGAGATTTAATGATGTGTAGCTAATTGAAGAATAAAGCAATACAGCAGCTTTTCTTTCCCATTTAAGATAAATGAAAATGAAAAACACTGCTCATTCAAGGAAGCCAATGGTTATAGAAAATCTCTGTTGACCCACAAACTGAGGGATTTTGTACATAATTAAAATTTTCTAATAATTTTAACATTTTACTTGATTAGTTCTGAGCCAATCTTATTTTAAAAACAACTTTTAGCAACATGCACATGTGAAGACCAGGAGACAACTTTGGGGGTTGTTCATGAGTGCCATCTACTTTGTTTTTTGAATCAGGGTCTTTCACTGTCCTGGAACACACCAAGTAGGCTAGGTCAGCTGCCCAGGAGGTTCCTATCTCACCACCCTAGAATTACTACCAAAAGTCACCTCACCCAGCTTCTTCACATGGTTTCGGTGAATCAAATTCATGCCCTCATGCTTTTTACAGATCAAGTCTTCTCCCTAGTCAAAAAGGTAACATTCTTAAACAATGGTCACCTTTTTGTTTATGTTGTGACTTTTATTTATTTATTTTGCCCCTTTATGTGGTATTACTCCAATGTTCCCAAGAGGAGTCTGACTAGGAACAATGTAACCCAGATCATCCATTGCATCATAGAGTTGGGTTTCTGCTTCAGCTGTGTTATTTTTTATTTTTGCTTGTTTATTTATTTACTTTTTCTGTTGTTCTTAAATATGGCTACCTACTCTCTGGTGGAAGCTGGTCAGAGGAAGTCAGAAAGAGGTTAATATAATCTTGAATCACCTGTCTTGAATAAGCAGGCTTTGACAAGTATTTCAGAAAGTTCATCTCAGTTTCAGAATTTCTAAAACGGAGGTGAATAAGTTCTTCTCTTTGGGGGAATAGGATAACTTGGAGCTGAATCAGTGAGACAATGTGCTGAAGGTTGTTAGCAAGTGCAAGCACTAATAGACATGCCAAGGAGAACAGCCTTTCCTTTGTTCCGTGTTCCTTGGGAAGGTTCTGGCTCCAGGGAATGTTCCATCATCCCTTCTGTGTTTTAGGAAGGTCACTGCAGTAGCTACAACAGCCTGCTTATATTACTTGAGAGCTCTATCGGGTCCAGACAAATGATAGTTGCCAAAGGAACCAACTCATTGTAAGGATCAACATGGCTGGGAACATATTTGCTTGTTAAGACCTCTAGCTCTTTCTGATTAAAAGGCACAGGAGAGCCAGCATACGGTTTTATCCCTTTAATTCTAAGCACCAAGGAGGCAGATGGATCTCTGTGTGCTCAAGAGCAGCCTGGTCTGCACAGTTAGTTCCAAGCCAGTCAGGGCTACATAGGAAAACCCATTTTCAAAACAACACAACTGCTAAACCACTGAAGGGCACAGGGTATTTTGGGAAATGACTGGAGAAACCAGTACCATGAGGTTGGTCTGCATGACAGAATAAGATGTTGGTTTTCTTGTTCTGTTGAGAAAGCTGCTCCTCACCACACAGAGACTGGAAGGAACAGGAAGACAGTTATAGCATGGGCAATGTGGAATGCAGATGAAGAGTTAGTGATTTGGTCCATGCTTGTGATTTCTGGACAGTTGAGAGTCAGGTAGCTGACATGAACTACACCCTACTCTGTAGAGTGTACATGTGAAATTGTCCCTTATTTTAGGTCTGCATAAACAGTTGCTTTCCTCACTGTGCATGTTCAGAAGAGGTAGGTTTTGTAGAGTCTGATGTGGCACACTGTAGGGATGGCATGTGTATTTGGTGAATGCATGAACTACTGAATCATCTACAGAAACCAGGTACAATGCATGTCACCACTCATATGTAGCATGACCTCTCTGTCCACACGAGGCTTGTACAGCATGTTCTTTGAGGCTCCTCTTGGTAGAATGTTAAAAATCAGGGTCTTTCTAGGCACCCCAGGATTGCTTCAATCTCATGATATTCTTGCCTCCACTCTGGAGTGTTAGTGTTGTGGTCATGTGCTACCATGCTCCACTTCATTGACATTTTTATTGAGCTGGTTATAGTTACCTGGCATTGTAAGAAATGATAGAGAGAGATTGTGTGTATCTTTTACCCTGTCATGACTGCAACCAAAGACACTGTATCAATGCAGTCTATTTGTGTTGTTCCTGTGATACACTGATTTTATTAAATAATCGTTTATTGTTTTGTTTTGTTTTTCAAGACAGGTTTCTCTGTGTAACAGTCCTGGCTGTCCTAGAACTTGCTTTGTAGACAAGGCTAGTCTTGAACTCACAGAGATCTGTCTGCCTCTGCCTCCCAAGTGCTGGGATTAAAGGTATACACCACCACCACCTGGCTTTAAATATAGTCTTAAAGTGTTTTTTAAATCATGGAGAATGACTATTAAAGATAAAAGTAAGGGTATAGGTGTCTGAGGTACAGGTGGAACTAGAACTTTCTGTGTCTCTGTTGGGATGAGGTTGACCCCCAGCTGGAAGGAAATGGCTAAGTTTGGAAGATTGAAAGAGACCCTAGGAGGAAGACAAGATTTTCCTAAGGTCTCCTGGGGTGAAAGAGCCCTGTGTACATTTCTCAGGGCTGGCCAGTTCTCTCTTGGGTGTACTTCTGACCCATACCCTCTACTCTATAAATGTTTTGTGGCAGCTCCATATAGTCTACATACTGAGGATATATGGGGTGGTTTGGACCTCAGAGACTTGGAGTCTGCTTTGCATGCAAATCTCAGATCATGTGCCCTCTTTTTGTAACCTAAAGCCTCCAGAAAACTTTTAGAAGAATTAGTCTCTGTTTTGGTCATCTCTGACATCTCCTTCATGAGAGTTGGTTTTCTTATTGGATGCAGGTAAGCAGATGATAAAGTGCGGGAGGTCTAGTGGTTCATCTTATTCATTATTTAGCAGCATCTTCCAAGTTCCAAAGCTCATCTAGCCTCAGCCCACAATAGCATCTTGCCTTGGAGAGGTGGGTGATTGAGGGTGATAGAAATGCAGCACATTTTCCATCAGGAGAAGTCGTGGGGGAGATGGAAGCCTGTAGCTCTCCCGATAAGGAGGATCTGTGAAGGTGGTTGGTAAAGAGCTTGCTTGACAAGGATGGAGACTTGTATTCCCAAACTGGTGGCTGTGGCAGGTGGTGGGGGTAGAGGCAGTTATAGTGGTGCATGCTTGCAATCCTGGAGATAGAAAGATAGATCAGGTAGAGGCTCAGGGCTCACCTGGCCAGCCAGCCCAGTGTACTTGGAGAGTTCTAGGTTAACGAGGGACCTTATTTCCAAAAACAGAGTGGACAGTGCCCTAGGATGGCAGTCAAAGCTGTCCTCTAGCCCACACACACATCTATGTGCACCTACACACAGGAATATTCGCACACTAAAAAGGAGAAATAGGGTGGAGAGAGGAAGGTGGGTTACTGTCTAGGACATGGAGTTTTCCAAGCTGGGGCCCTTGAAGTTCATTGCCTGCTGAGCCTAAAGGGGCTCTTCTGAATGGGGACATGACCTTGTTTCTATTTAGGGAAGGAAAGGCCACCCAGCATTTTTACACACCGGAATTAATTCCAGCATTCTAGGTTAGAAGGTAGCAGTTCTCACATGCTCTCATTTTCATGTAGACTTAGGAAAGAGCTGGATTTCAGCCTATACAAGTGACTCACAGAGTGAACTGTTCCTGTGAGCCAGGTCCGCCCATTGGATGAGTGGGCAGCCTTGTGTTAACTGCTTCCATGTGGTCATAAGAGAGCAACATTTGCATCCTGTTCCTTTACCTGGGTCATTTCCTCTGCCACAAGACATGGAAAACAAAGGCACACCTTTCCCAGGAATTACCAATCCCTTAACATGTAACTGTATAGCAGATGCTTCTGACATGGGAACCTTGAGAACCTGTTTCCAGGGAAGGCAAATCAACTATCCAGTGTCTGGAAAATTATTTTAAAGCAGAATATTACTTTATAAGGCTTGAAGAACCCAGTTTGAAAACTTATATCTTTTGGAGAAAATAATATTATATCATAGGAAAGTTTAGTTGAGAGGACTTTTTTCAAGGGATTTGGAAAATGCATGCATTAAATTATTCTTTAAAGTCACTGCATATGATTTTTTTAATAATCATATTATTTCTGTCAGATTTCTCTCTCTTTTCCTCTCTTGTTACCTTGTAAATTCTGACCACTTTCTTCTGATATAAACAGATGAAAACCATGGATAAAAAGGTGAGTGTTCGCCTGATGGTTTTACACGTTCCTTTGGATCTTAGAGTGGTATCTAAGAGATTCCCAGTGTTGCTTTATTAGCACGTGACCAGGTGATTGCATTTGTCAGATTATTTCAAAATGTCTAGTACTATAGAAACAGTGCTGACTTTGCTGTCTCTTGGATTCGTGATGGTTTTCTACCATGCTTGTGAGAACTGGCTCTGCCTGTGTGGTACTTAGGGCCTCCCTGTTTGAATTAAGGAAAATGCACATGCTTTTCCTCCTGTACTACAAGGACTTAAAGAGGGGTCTTTAATCCAACCACCTGGACATCTTTCTTTCGCTGAACAAAGTCAACATAATTAGTTTTATGTTGCATATGGTTTCTTGTACTAACCACACAATGACTAATGTTGGACATTTCTTTATATTGTAAATCTTTCTAGAGAACAGTGTCTGTGCCCTTTTGATCTCGAGAACCTGGAGCTGGAGGTACTATTCTGGGTCCGCGGTGTTGTGTTCCTCTACATTAAACTAGCTGGTGTCTTGGTGGCTTACTTGTTTGTTTTTATGTTTTGTTATTGGATAGTGTCTGTCTGTGTGGCCTCGGGTGGCCTTGAATCTCTAGGTCTTCCATCTCTGTCTCTTGGGTGTAGAGATTAGAGGTTTGCAGCACCAAGCCTGCTGCTTAAGCTCACTCTCCTCCCCATCACTTCTTTTCTCCATCCTTTCCTCCTCCTCCTCTCTGTAGTGTATACTCATACATATGTGGGTGCCTTTATTGTTTTCCACCTTATTTTCTGAGACAAGGTGTCTTAAAGAACTGGAACTGGTTGACTAGGCTAGACAAGCTACCAGCAAGCTGCCAGAATCTTCCTGTCCCCTCTTGGTGCTGGACTTATGGGTGTGCATTTTCATGCCTGACTTTTTATGTTGGTACGGGGGGCCGTCTGCAATTAGGTCTTTAGGGCTCACTTGCTTTCTTTTTGTTGGCATAGTACTGTCTTCCTCTTGTCCTTCTTTCACTCAAGCATATCTTTCCCTACACTATTTTTCTCCTGTTTGTTTTCAGCTCTCAATTGCACTACCAATCAGTAGCTTGGGGCTAAAGCCATTCACTTGGTACTGATTCTCCCCTGGGTATATATTCTGTCTAGCCTGTAGGATATAGCTACTGCTAATGGGAGTCAGTAGATATATGGATCAATGAGAGTGGCTTCCTTCACCAGTATCTTTCAGGTTTACTTCTGGGTCTGAGACATGCATATTTATTGCATGGACATCTGAGCTGTCAATAGCATCTTGTTTAGGATGGTTTCTTAGTTAGAGTTTCTATAGCTGTGAAAAGACCCCATGGCCACAGCAACTCTTTTACATGAAAACATTTATTTGGGGTGGCTCGCTTACAGTTCAGAGATTCAGTCCATTATCATTATGATGGGGAGCATGGCAGCATGCAGGCAGATGTGGTGCTGGAGCAGTAGCTGAGAATTCTATATCTTTGAGGCAATAGGAAGTCAACTATGACACTGAGCAAAACTTAAGCAACAGAGAACTCAAAGCCTGCTTCCACAGTGACACACTTCCTCCACCAAGACCATTCCTACTCCAATAAAGCCGTAGCTCCCAATAGTGCCACTCCCTTTGGCACAATTTGGCACTTTGACACTATTGGCCATTTTCTTTCAAACTATCACAGATGGTGAACCTGTTTCTTAGTGACCAGGTGGGAATGGCTTTCCTATCAGGTAGCTATGTGAAACATGTCCTGGTCTTTCCACCCAAGCCCATCAGGCAAAACCAGAAGTTCAGCTTTGGTTGTCACAGATCCTGACAAGTGTACTTCAACTCTTGAGTTTCTGAGATCCAAGAATCCATGTGCTGGAGACATAGCCTCGTTGGACACACACATATATGCTTAGCATGAGTGAGATCTTGGCTTTGATTTCAGCACCCCGTAAAATGGACATGATGATACATGCTTATACTCCTAGCATTTAGCTGGTAGAGACAGAAGGATCAGAAGTTCAAGGTCATCCTAACTATGTAGTAACTTGGATGGTAGCCTAGCTATACAAGATCTTGTCTCAGAAGTCAGACAGAAATGTAGCAGGCTTTCTTTGACTGCCAGCCCCCAAATCACGACACAGAGACTTATTAATTATGAATACTCAGCCTTAGCTTATGCTTGTTTCTTAAAACCCATTTCTATTAGTCCACGAGCTTCCTCAAGGCTCTATTGAAAGACGGTTGAAACTTCAAGCATTATGTGCCACCTGAGGACCAAGCCTTTGCCATGTGGACCTTTGCCAGCATTTATGTTTCAAGCCATAGCAGTTGGTATTTGGGAAGTCAGGAGAGAAACAAATAAAGGTGTCATTGATGAGAAGTTAGAGAGGACAACAGGTGTCCCTGCCATTGGTTGCTGGGAACCCTCATGACCTTCGCCAGAATGGGATTCTTCAAGTATGCTTCCTCCTCCTTGCCTCTTGAATTCTAGATGTTGTTATTCTGGACATTAGGTATCTTTATATCAACTTCCCCTATGGAAAACCCCTCACTAATTGATAGCCTAGTATTGTTTTAGGCAGCAGTATTTGCATCGATGTCTCTAGCTCTCTTTTCAGAGACTTTTCCTTAAAATTCCTTTAATTGGAGAGAGACAGAGACAGAGAGAACAGGAGAGATAGGAGAGGAGAGGAGAGAGATCCATTATATGGTGTTTCAAACCCGCTTGGGTGGTGGGTCACAGTTTGTGGGTGTCCCGATGTGTCTTGACACCCACATCATAGACAACATGTATTGAGCACTCCAGAACCTGAAACCTGGGTCCCAAACTTACCTCAAGCAGTTGACAGTAATGTTAGCCAGTTACCCTTAGTGTCTCCTCTGGGTTCTCTCTGAAAATGCTTCCCTGGAGCTGTTTTGGAGTAACTGCTAGTGTGTAAATCTGTAGCACTGACATTGATGGTGACAACAGGTAGAGTGCATTGAGTGTCTGTTGTGGTCAGGACACTGTGCCAAGTGCTTGATGTGAATTGTCTCATTTCATTTATACAATGGCCTCAGAAGGTACAGCTCCCCTTGATGAAGGAAGGAGCTATGACTCAGCAAAACTGAAGTGACTTTTCTGAAGTCAGTGACTCATCAATTTGAACATGTGTGGGAATTCCCCTGGGGGATGAGTGAACCCAGTGACTCACGATGTGGATCCTATTGTCCCCATCTGGGAAAATTGGGGTGCATAGCTGATTCCTGACAGCTCCTTCCCTGGCCAGTGGACACAGCAGAGCCCCGTCAGGTAATAGACTCTAGTGTTCAGAATCCCCTGCCTATCAGACTCAGTTGGGGCTTCCTGAGTGGCATCAGAAGCACACATGGCAATAGGTGGGCATAGCAGATGCAGGCGGTTCTAGAAGCCTCCAGTGGGAGTTGGGTGCTGTGTGGGTCAGTGACCTCTCAATGCCAGTCCTCCTAGGCCGCCCTGCCACAGACCCTTCTTGCCTCTTCCTGCATTTCCCTCCACTGTAAGGAAATGTGCCTTTTCTCCAGGGGGAGGATCCCTGTATTATAGTGCATCTTAGAGCACAATTACCACTCTAATCCTCTTAGCAGCTTTGAAAAGAGGGCCATGAACCCAGAGAGCCAGCTCTTAGCTCCTGTCCTTTCTTCACCCCACCCCACCCCCACAGCGTGCATTGCTCACTAAGGCACAGAGGAAAGTAGGGGAGCTTGGGGGGCGGGAATCAGATATGTCCTTCAATCACTTCTGAGCTGGGTAGAAGTGTGCTTGGGGACAACTTGATGCTTTCCTATTTGTTTTAGAAAACCTAGTAGTGTTAGGGGTCCATAGCTTATCTGAGAGCTCCCCACCCCTCCCGTTCTGCTGAGAGAATGCAGCAGTCATTTGTGCTCCCCTAGAGACTCCAGGAGAACATACTGGAATGACAGCATTTGTTGTCTTTTGAAACAGCATCCCGGTGAGAGGAATAGTGGGGGAAAATGAAGAGGGAGGGCTGGGGAACTTTTCCCTGTTGTTCTTGGACACTCATGGAGAGGCCTGTTGCTCATGAGTGATGCCAGACTGCAGTTGGCACTGTCTGTTGTTGGGAGCACGGTGCATGCTCACACCTGTAGGTACCGAGAGAGACCCTGCTGCTCGAGGCCATCTGAGCCTATTGGTTAGGCTACCCTGCTACAGCTGCAGGTTCCTTGTTTGTACACATGCTTTCTGTTATCGGGACAAAGAAAGTCTGTGAATAACGTCTGCGGTTGCTGTGGTTCAGGATGCTTGCGGATGTTGGGCTCTCCTGTTTCAGGGTGGCCAATCACTTTCCTGCCCGGGATGCCTTGCAAACAAAGGTGCAAAAGAGAGGCATCAGTTACAGAGGCACTTGCTTGCCTTAGCTTGCGCTCCTGATGACAGGGTCCAGCTGCAACTTCCTCTTCCTGCTATGACCTACTCCTTTGCTCAGCTACACTCAGGGGTGGGGGGGACCTGAGGGAGCCCCCAGATAACGGTTTGGGGAGAGTCCAGTCTATCTTTACAGTCATCATTTGATTTCATATCTCTTTTTTTGTCGTTGTTCGTTCTTATCTTTGTGAGAATAGAGTGTATGTAGCCCATACTAACATTGGACTCCTGGCACTTCCACTTGAGAAAGTTCATTTATTTTTAGTTCCCTACCCTTCTTCCTTTCCCTCTGCCAACTCTCGTTGCCTCTTTCCCTTCCTCCTTTTTTGTAGCTCCCTAGGATCTCACATATACCTGTTGTGCACTCTACCACTGAGCTGCAAAAAGATCCAGGTAGCATTTCCCTTTGTGTCTTACCTCAGAGACAGGCAAATGCCTGGCCTGTGTAAGGAGAGCCTGGGACAAAACAGGAAGAAGGACGCATGAATTATGGACTTTAAAGACTGGGCACATAATAATTCTTCCACCTCCTTCCCCTGCAGGAAAGCAGAGAGCGGAGATGGAGCGCGGTCATTATCCTCCCTGTAATTATAGGAGAAAACCAATGTTCTTGGAAAATCCGGCAGTCAGGGCTGCTGAGCCAACTCACTCTTCCAAGATGGCCCCTGGAAGCCAGGCAGGGGAATTAGCTTAATGGAGGTTGAGTGTTTCTGTAAGACATTTGATCCAGGACACTGAGACACTATCCCTGCACCCTGGGTCTCCTTTGGCTCCTGGTGTAGACATCATCGTCCGGGCTGCTTGGTTCTCTTTTGATGGTCTCCAGTTCGAAGTGGCACACACATCTATGGTTGCAGCAATTCCTGGCTGGGCTTGGCCTGAGCCGGGGCAGGGCAGGTGTGAGGAAGAGGAAGCCCGGGCACTCCCTGGCAGAAACCTCTGTCCCGATTGACCTCCTCTGGGCTCTCCCCTGCTCCCCCCTTTCATATTGCCAGTTATTACCCAGGGCTGAAAGGCTTGTTTTTGGGATTCATGTGCTGAGCACTGAGGGCGAGACGGGAGCCTTTCTGTGGAGGGAGTATGATTAGAATCCTTTCGCGTGCTTTCTCTGCTCCTCATTCCGGTATTTCTGAGCAAGAATGCAAACAGGCCTGAAATAGAATGTATTAGTAAGTGTAACAGAAGCAGAGGGTATTTTTAGCAAATATGGCTAAAGCAGATTATTTCAATGAAGTAAAGGTTCGGGGAGGGTGTGGAGCTGGGGGCTGGGGGCTGGTGCAGGCAGTTGCTTCTCTGGTTAGTTGCTCTGGGAAGTCTGGGGTACCTGGCCCTAGGCTCCTGTAGTAGCCAGCATTAGTTACAGGGTCCCTCATCTTCCTGCTCATCTTCCTGTTTCGGGGAAGGATGTAGAAGAAGGTTACATCATCATGGTCAGGTCTGAGTACCTCAGGTTCGTGGCTAAGGTCCTCCCTTCAGCGGCAAACATGACTGCTAGCCTCTGCCTGTCTCTAGCTGAAGGAGTGGGGAGACTTGGCCTAATATTCCAGAACATCAAGACCCTAGCTGTTGAGGCTCTGAGCTCTTTGATAATCCTGGGTAGGACTCAAATTGTTACTCTCAGGTGGCAGTGCTGAAAACTATAAAGCTTTTTTTTCTGGCAACAGTGTTAACTTTGTTAGAGGCCTGTGAATCCAGACAAGGTCACAGATAAGAGGAAGTTTGAACTCTCAGTAGGAAAAAAATACTAAAAATACCAAGATGTACTATTTTCATGCCTGTAGATTAACTAGGGTTTAATACCCCATACAACGAGAGTGTGAGTCTGCCTCATTTAGTGGTGCTCTTCATAACACAAAGTTGCTTGGGGCCCTGGCTCACTGGACCGTACAAAGGCAGGGTGGGATTCTGAGGCAAGTCTCCCACCTCAGCATCCCCTGGCTGGGCTCCAGACTTCAGGTACCTAAGCTGACCTAGTGTATTGTGGGGCTTAGCTCTGTGTGGGTCTCTGTGTATCCTAGGCTGGCATGAAACTCATGATTCTCCTGCTTCCTCCTGGGCTCCCATGTTATTCCTTGTGGAAACCCAACATCACTGGTGTGGGAGATATTTTATGCGGGGTCACTAAATGCCAGAGAGTTGGTCAAATATTTGGAGCCTGCCGTCTATCCATAAGGTTTTACATTTTTTTTCCTCCTTCTCCCCTTCCTGCTTTTGAGACAGGCTCTTGCTTGTAGTCCAGATTGATCTCAAACTCAAGATCCCCATGTCTCAACCTCCTGAGTGCTGAGATCAGAGGTTGTGAACCACCACACTTGACTGTGTAGATGTGAGTAGGACTAATATCTGAGTATATAGACTAAATAAGGCACCCTTTCCCTAATGTGTATATGGAGGGTCTCACCCAATGAGCTGAGGGCCTAAATAGAAAAAAATAAAAACAGGCTGACTCTCATGAGTAAGTCAGGATGCTATCTGTTTGATGGCTTTCTATCTGGGACACTAACGAGGACAAAGACATCCGCTTTTCCTGGGTGTCTGGCCTATCTATCTTCACACTAGAACTTCTAGCCATAGCTCTCCCGGGTCCCTTGCTTGTCACCTTCTCCTAGATCTTGATACTTGCTAGTCTTACAGTCATTTGAGCAGCTCCTTAAAACACAACCACCCCATCCCCATTCTGTTTTTCTGGATAACCCTGACTAATACAACCATCTGCTAAAATCATGCTTTGGGGCCCAGCCAAGACTCCACCACCTCAATTACATCATCTGATTTTTTAAAAAGGCAATAAATAAGTGGAGAGGTAACATTTGGGGTCTCTAATGGTTTAGCCTTAACATTTCAGAGAGTGGGTCAGAAACAAAAGTCCATACATAGAAAATGTAACCTATGCAAAAAGTGGAATTTGAGATCCCTTTAATGATCAGTTGCCCTCTTTTATTTGGAAAACTTTGATTTATGCAAACCCTTCCAGCCACATGGTTTAAATCAAATGCACTACCTCGATACTCACAGCCTCTAATGAAAAAATTGAACAGCCTTATTGATCCCTTTACAAGTTGTATAATTTGCTGACTCTTTCCATGGACACTTCCCTTCCAGGCAGCAGGACCTGGGAGTTGCCCTGTGGCACAGACAGCTTGAGTTGATTTGTACTTTATATGCGTATTTGAGTTTGATTTTATTGGATTGACTCTGAAGCTCTCCTTAAAGTCCTTTCCAATCATTTCCCAGCCTGAAGCAAGATGCTCAGCTTTTCAGTGGCATACAACCCAGAAGAAAGGTGTCAGGTAACTGGAGTTGGCTGGTGGATTTCACAAGGGCCATGTCACCAAGAAGATGCTATTCGGCTCAGAAGGGTTCTGAGGATTCAGTAAGATGGAGATTTACCCTTGGCATTCAGCAAAGACCAATATTATCCAAAATGGACAGTGGGGATTTGGGAAGTTGATTACCAATAGTGTAAATATTATCTGGGGCTGGAGAGGTGACTTGGAGGTTAAAAGTGCTCGCTGCACTTGCAGAGGATCTGAGTTTGGTTCTTAGCACCCAGATCAGGCCTCTCAGGTCTTTCAGCAACCCCAGCTACAGTGGATCCAATGCCTTCTTCTGCTCTCCAAAGGCACGTGCCCGCAAACACATAAACATATTCACACACATATACACGAGACATACACATCTGTTTCATGCATGGTCATGCTGTACTTCTTTCCTGGGAAGATATAAAGAAAAGTCTACTCATCTCATGGCAAAGACAGACAAAGGAAGTGGCTCCAGCCAAATGCAGCTCTGTGAAACGCTGAGCGAGGTGACTTAAAGGAGCATCGGGTGACTCAAAAGCAGTTGTGTCACTGAAGATTCCCACCCAGCAGAGGTAAAGACACCACAAAAATGGGCTCACTGGAGTCTCTACCACTGACTCCCATATACTCTAGTACTCCTTAAGACCACAGTACAGATCGGGGTGGGAGGAAGTGGTGGCAGGAATCTCAAGTGAAGGGCTAGTGTCACCTTTCCCACTGCTTCTAGGAGTCCATTTCAGTCATCACTTTAGCATTATTGAAGCTCTAGCCACCATTCTATTCGCTTATTCCATTGCCATGACTTTGGGACTGGGATAGTCTGTTCTATGGGTCAACACAGAAATTTCTATCCTGTGATGGCCACCGAGCATGTCAGACTCTGGGGAAATAGTTTTACTCCAATAATGTCGAATCATAAGCAAGTTATGGGTTCATGGATTTTCCATCCTGCTTTAAAGAACGGTGCTTGGGCTGGAGATAGCTGGAGAGAGACGCTTTCTGAGCAAACGTGCAAAAGAGCCTCATCACTGCATGAAAGCTGAATATGGTGGTACATGCCTGTAGTTCCATGCTGGGGGTGAAGACAGGTGATTTCAGGAATTCACTGAACAGTTGCAGTCTAGCTGCAATGATAAACCCTAGGTTTAGTGAGAGACGATATAACTGAAGAAGACGTACTGAGATTAAGCTCTGGCGTCCACATGTTTGCCCATGTGTGTGCACACACACACAAAGAACATTGCCGTTTCCGGGTCTCCACAGGACTGCATCCCCTGACACACGCTACTGAGATCTCGGGATGTCTTTTTCCCTAGCTCCACCCCTTCACACCCACTGGAACTCTCACGCTGGCTTCAGCTCTCAGGAGAAAATGACAGATAACAACTTAGAGTTGCAAATCTGAGGGAGTTTCCAGTTATTGCTTAGTGGGTGCAGAACGTTCCTGAGGATGAGAGGAGTGATGCCCAAATCACATGTGCAACAGTGGTTAAAAGCCTCCAGCGATTCTCCTGTATGTTCTGGATAAGCATGACGAGCTTTGCCTTTAGAGCAGTGACTCTCAACCTGTGGGTCAGGACCCCTTTTGGGGGTTGAACAGCCTTTGCATGGGGGTCACATACCAGACATTATGTATCCCAGGTACTTACATTATGGTTTGTAACAGTAGCAAAATTACTGTTAGGAAGTATCAATGAAAACTGTTTTATGGTTGAGGATCATTATAATACAAGGAACTGCGTTAAAGGCTTGCAGCATTAGGAAGGTTGAGAACCACTGCTTTAGAGGGTTTTACGCAGAGCCTCAGATGAACAGTTGACCTCACTTACCATCCCATAGCAGCCAGCGGATACACTTGCCAAAGTAGACTTGTGTGTATATATACAACGTCTACATGCATAAGTGAACCTGCTAGCTCCCTCCCTTTCCCAACACAGATGTTAGTTGTAGCATATAAATAGGCTACGTAGTGCTTTTTGATGCTCCCCTCATTGCCCCTATTGTCCTTTCCAGGCTTCTGTATCGTGGTGTCCCATGAATCTGTGAGCTTGACTCTCCACAGCAGTGACTGTTTAATGTGAACACTGCCCGTTAGTGTTCACATCTGCAGTGTCTCCTGGCTGGTGGTTCTGTGCAGTGGCCTCTGGAGCCTTTAGGAGGTGGGGCCTGCTTGGCTGAAGTAGGTCACGAGGGGCAGGCCCTGGTTCTGATGCGCCCTCTCTCTCTGCTGGTCTGATATGATGGGGGAGTCTCCACCGAATACCCCTATGGCCATGAATTCCACCGTGCTCCCCTGCCTTCTTGACTTGAAACCTCTTGAAACTCTAAACAAAAGGAAACATTTTCCTCACTCAAGTTGTTTCTGCCAGGCATGTTGTCACAGCAGCACAGAAGTAACACACTGGTCCTGTGAGCCACTGTGTCCCTGCTGCTATAGAAACTCAGACGCCCCTGCAGCTGTATTCCAGCACTTTCTGCTAAGAGAGCATGCTCCCTGGGTAGAGAGGAAGCAGGGTAGCTGTGAATGGTGGCAGCCACACTCACAGGGCCGGGTGTTGGTGATACCTTGTAGGCCAGCGCTAATAGGTGTCTCTCTAGTGATTAGAGTTGGGACAGTTTTTCTGGATGAACTCTTCATGACCCTTGGGTGAGAGTAGTCCTATCATGCTCTGCTCCTCATTTCTGCTAATTAAACCTTGACTGGGCTCAGAAACTACTTGAGGCTCCCCCCTCCCTGCCCAGTGTGAGGGGTCAGAGCAGAGCCCTGAAGGAGTCTTGCAGTTCATGAGGGTGTGATAAGGGCAGGCAACCAGAAAAGCTGCCTTAGTAGCTGACATCCAAGTGAACTGCCTGGTGCAGCCTCAGCCACACTCCCGACCCTCCTACCACCTGCTGATCTGTGTGCTATAGGAGGAGAAATGGGGGCATTGCCCAAACCTAGTGGGAAGACAGGAATGCGGGGGTGGGGGAAAGATGCATGGGCACAAAGATGCTGTCCAGGGTGGGCTTAGAGTGCTCCAGCCCCAGCCCTCACCCTGCTTGCTTTCCTGCTAGGAATCTTAGGTTGTATGTGAACACTTCATTTCCTCCGTATAGTAAAGAAGAATCATGCCCTGCGCACACTGGGGATTTGAGAAATGCAATTAGGCTTCCACAGCTGCCTGTGTCTGTGTTAGGCGGACTCTTATCCCTGCAACTCCATGTTACTATGGGTAACCATTGCAGGGTAGGGGTGTGTGTGGGTGTGTGCAGGCATGTGTGTACTGGTGTCCGAAGACAAAAGTTATACTGTGATAGAAAATACTGAAGGATAGCCAGATCTGGTGGCACACACCTGTAATCCCAGAACTCAAGAGACAGAGGTAGGAGGATTAAGTGTATGCTAGCCTGGGCTATGCAGTGAGTTCCAGACTAGCCACAGTGCCACACATAAGAACCTATCTCAAAACTAGAAAATACCCAGAGCAGTTTGGCTATATTGTTCAGACACAGAACTGATAGTGGTGAGTCATGAAAGGAACACAACAAACTAGTCAAGGCTGTCACCAAGCTCCGGACACAGTTGAAACCAAGTGACAAGTGGATCACTAGGTAAATTTCATTGATTGATTTTATTGTTGTTTTTTGAATTAGAAAATTGCCACAGTTTCGTCAATAAAAATAATTCTAACAGTACATTTGAGGTGGGCAGTGGTCGAGGTTGGCAGAACTTCTAGACCAAACAACAAATGAACAATTAGCAAAAAAACACCCACCACCAGATTAAAAATTCCTGGAAGCCTGCATGAGGAAAACGTCAGAGTTGGTCTGGAGGCTGAGTCTAGTCAGTTCTGTGATGGTTAATATTGTCTACTGACTAGGCTCTGACATCATCAAAAGGACAACCCTCTGGGCACGACTGGGAAACAGTTTCTGGATTGGGTGGAAAGATTCAACGGGAAGGTGGGCAGCACCATTCCACATCTACAGCCTTAGAATACACTGGAAGGGGAAGCAAACTGAGTATAGCATTCATCTCTCTCTGCTTCCTGACTGTCATGTGACCAGCTGCCCAGCTCCTGCCTCCATGATGTCCCTCTAGGATGGGCTGCATTATCCATCCCTTGTTCCCTTAAGTTACTTCTCCTCAAATGGGTTGACACAGCAATGGGAATAGTAATGAATGCAGTCCCCACGGTGAGCTGAATTACAGTTCACCTGTGAAGAGGCTGCTGTGCCTGTGCTGGCAGTGTGCCTGAGTTAATATAAAGCATGTTGTGTGAAGCCTGACAAGGTGGCCATCCTTCAGTGGCTAGTTGTTAAACATTAAAGCCCCATAGCAATTCTCTCAGCCTGCTTCTGCTTAATACACTTAATACACACCCCAGCCCCTTTAATGTGGCCCCTTGGGCAAAGGATATTTCTGCAAGCACAGAATTGGATGGCTGAAGGCTCAAGTCCACGTTCTGTTTTGGGGGTCCCCTCAGCTGTGGAAGGTTTGTGGCAGAGAGCCCGGAATGCCATCAACCCAGTGAGATTGCACCAGGCCTGGAGGGACATGGTAATTACACTGTGAGCTTCTGTTTACTAGGAAATGGAAGTAACAAAAAGATACACCCAGCAGCCAAGGTCACTGTCCACCATAGAGCCATGTGGCCAGAAGACGGCTCTTCCACATTGGTGAACTGCCTGCCTCCTCTAGTCATCTCTCTGTGAGCACCCTTCCTGCCTCCTGCCACATAGGAGTGGCTTGGCAGGGAGGCAGCTTCCTGAGCTGGACACAAGGGGCCAGTTACGGCTGCAGTTGACCTTGGTTGTGACTTTCTTAGTATATAAGGTTGGTTAGCATTAGTGGGAGCTGTTTTGAAGCCTTTTCCAGGTTGTCATTCTCTCAAGGGATCCTTAGCTTCCTTGGTTTTAGTCTTAGGTATCATGGACTGTCAGCTTTTGGGGCACTGTGACTGTGTGCATTTGTAAGTGGGTAAAACCTTAGAGTATTTCCTTGTGTATATATTCATATCCCCACTCCCCCCATGCCCACATAGAGGTGGATGTTGAATCTTTATCTTAGTTTTTGAGGGAAGAGGGTCTCACCAAATTGAGAACTTGCTGATTTGGCTAGAACGACTGGTCAGCAACTCCTGAGAACACTCCTGTTTCTGCTCCCAACACTGGAATTCTAGGAGTACGCTGCTGTATCTGGCTTTTTTTATGTACCCTGATCACACTTGCTTTCAATTTCTCCTAGGTCCAGATTCATCTTCCTATCCTTTGATGCCCCACAAAGCCAAGCAGACAAGCAATAACCTCCCACCAAGTCCAATATATGTTGTTCGTATACTCATAGGAGCATGGCCAGACCTTTAAAGAAAACTGAGTGCAGCGCATCCTCCAACCACCCCCTAGAAGCCATCAGCTGTGAAGAGCATCGTTATCACAATTTTGGAGGCCTCTCTTCAATAGCTTCCTGTTTCTTTTGGAGGGAGGTTGTCACAGAAGCCTTCAATGCCTCTCATTCTCAGTTATGAATCTTCAGCCACCGATACCACTGCAAGCGAAGCATCCTTGTCCATGGCACCTGGTTTTTTATGTGTAGTCTGGGTGTCAAATTCACACTGTCCTGCTTGTGCAACTGAGCCATCTCCTTAGACCTTTTGTATGTGGTCTGTCTTACTAATACACTTATAGAGCTTTATGATATGTTTCCAGGGTCATCTAGACAAATGGTTGTGTGGCACCATCTTTACAAAAAGCCCTCTTCTAGGCTGTAGCCTGTACCTCTAAAATTAGTCTTGTTGGGTCCCCAGCAGGAGGTGGCAGCGCAGCTAGCCAAATGATTTCAGTGAGAGCTGAGGACTCTGGACTGAAGACTGTAGGTGATGATGCTCTTGGTGACCTTGGTGTAGTCAGTGACATCAGCTCCCCACCTGCAGGCTCATGCTCCTATGGTCACACATGTGGAGGATGAGGAGAGCATCTGGTGTCTATTTATTTCTCTCCACCGTATTTTTCTAAGGCAGGGTCTCTCTCTCTCTCACTGAACTGGAAGCTCTCAGTTTTGTCCAGACTGGCTGGGTGGCAAGAGAGTTTCTAGGATCTACATGTCTCTATCCTCCAATGCTGGGGTTACAGGCAACTGCAGCCACGCCTGGATTTGTACATGGGTGCTGGGAATTTAAACTCAGGTTTTCATGCTTGCACAGCAAGCATTACCTGCCCACTGTGCCATCTTCAAGACCTCTGACCTATGTCACTATTCTCATGTCTTTAACTTTTCAGACATCCTATATGGCTGCTGAGAAATGACTTTCTTTTGTATTGTATCTTGCAAGCTGAGTTGTATTATTCTTCCTTGGCAGTGGGGGACAGGGCGGTCACACTGTCACAGAGTGGAGCACAGAAGAAGTTATGACAGCACTGCTAAGATAGAGGACCTGAGTGTGGTGGATCATGCCTGTAATCCTGGTGTTTAGGAGGCTAAGGCTGGAGGCATGTCTGGAGTTTGAGGTCAGCCTGAAGTATAGGCCACACATTGAATTCCAGGTCAGTTTGGCCTATTGAGTGAGTTTCTCAAAAACAAAAACAAACCAAAACAGCAACAACAACAATAAAAGATAAATAGATGTTCCTAAATGAAATTAAGAGAAAAGATTAATTATATCTTTTGGTCTAGAATGGTGCCTATGTCAACAACTTTCTTAGGTATCTTATCTGTCTGTTTGTCTATCTATTCAGTGATGGAAATCAAATACAGGGTCTCATTTATGCACTCTTGTCAGTGAAGTAAGTCCCCAATAATATATTGACAAAGTCTGAAATACATAATACTATATATATGTATACATATCCATATATATATATATATATATATAACTTTTTTCCTTTCTCCACATATTAGTATTGCATATGTTTTAAGCAACCTGTTGGAGATGGGATGGGACCAGCTGGGTTGCAGCAGGGCTCCTGCGTAGTGGAGCCCTATTTATGTTGTGAATCTCTTCAGTATCCAATCTCTAGTAAGATAAATGGAAAATGCCTATCAGTTTAAAATGTAGGGATTGCTGCTGTTTGGGACAGCAAGAGGAAATAAGGCAGTGTGGTAGTTAGAAGGATAGCCTAGGATACTCATTTTGGGACTTGACTCCTTTGGTTTATTTCAGGCCTCTTGTTTGGGGAAAGATACATCCTACTGTAGTATCCAAGGGTTGCACTGGAGACCTTGGCAAGGTCATATGTCACAGGCCTGAAAGGTGTCATGTTGTTCCTGACAAGACAGAGTCTCAGCCATTTATAGTATGGTACATCTGATGAAGATAAATACTAGAAGAAGCTTAAATTTCATTATAGAGCCAGATTACCCGTGGAGGATTACCCATGGAAAATGTTGATTCCCAAGCTAGCTTCTCAGAGTTTATTTTTGGTATGCAGCTTATTTTTGAGTCATTTTTCTTATCAGGGGAGACTGGGTGTGCTTAAGAAATACATGCTAATTTTTTGTGTGGTGATGGGGCTTGAGTACACTCCAATTTGTAACATAAATATAGTATGTGTATGTGCACACATACTATTCTGGAAAATCACAGGGACACAGGGAGAGTCGTGGCTGTCCTCTCCTTCATTCTTCCTGTCCTGTGTTTCATAAATCCAAGTGTCTCTTGTGTTAGTTTCCTGTTATTCTTCCTCGAATTTTCTTGGGGCTTTTACCTTTCTTATTTTGGTTGATTAAGAACTGACTATTCCATTGTTATGAGTTGAGATCTAGTAGTAAAATAAATGATAAGGATAGGATAGGTATGAGTTGGGTGGGGGTGTTGACAAGGGTATTTGGAAAACCTGTTGTATTTATGTACAAAACAATTTCAATAGAAAAGTAAAACTGGCATCGGTAGGCTATAAACTTAGGGTCTAGTCACTTCAGTTTTTTAAGACTCATTTTATTTTATGAATATAAATGTTTTGCCTGCATGTATGTATGTACCACATGCATGCCTGGTGCCCATGGAAGCTACAAAGGGGCTTCCCTAGAAATGGAGTTAGGGAAGGTTGTGAGCCACCATGTGGGGGCTGGGGATCAGACCCAGGGTCTCTAAAGCAAGCATGCCTTTTCACTCCTTCTAGTCACTCCCTCTCTTCTTCCGTTTCCTTCCCACTTTCCTCTCTTCCTACCCTTAACCTGTTTATTATAATTCTCAGATGCTGTTGCTTTGTCTTATTTACCATGTCTTTTGCCTTACAGAAGCTTCTCAGTTTCAGAAGGTCCCATTTATTGATTGTTGCTCTCAGTGTCTGTACTACTGATGTTATATTTAGGAAATGGTCTCCTGTGCCAATGTGTTCAAGGCTACTTCCTACTTTCTCTTCTATCAGGCTCAGTGTAACTGGATTTATGTTGAGGTCCTTGATCCACTTGGACTTGACTGAGTCTATTTGAATCTTCTACACATTAACATCCAGTCATGCCAGCACCATTTGTTAGAGAGGTTTTCCTTTTTCCATTGTACCATTTTTGCTTCTTTGCCAAAAATCAGGTGTTTATAAGTGTGTGGATTGATATCAAGGTCTTTGATTTGATTCCATTGATCCACCTGTCTGTTTTTAATACTATAGCTCTATAGTAGAGTTTGAAGTCAGGGATGGTGATGCCTCTGGAAGTTCCTTTATTGTACAGGATTGTTTTGGCTATTCTAGTTTTTTTTCCATATGAATGTCACCAACACCACATCTGACAGAGGGCTGATCTCTAAAATATATAAAGAACTCAAGAAACTAGACGTCAGAACACAAAATAACCAATTTGAAAAATGGGGTACAGAGCTAAACAGAGAATTCTCATCAGAAGAATCTCAAATGGCCTAAAGACATTTAAGGAATTGCTTAACATCCTTAATCATCAAGGAAACACAAATCAAAGCAATTCTGAGATGCCATCTTATATCTGTCAAATGGCTACGATCAAAAATACTGAGGACAGTTTATGTTGGAGAGGATGTGGAGTCAGAGGAAAATTCCTCCACTGCTAGTGGGAGTGTTCCACCATTTTGGAAATCAGTATGGTGGTTTCTCAGAAAACTGGGAATCAATCTAACTCAAGACCTAGCGACGAACCCCTTTGGGCCTATACCCAAGGGATACTCAATCATATCACAAGGACACTTGCTCAAAAATATTCATAGTAGCATTATTCATAATAGCCAGGACCTAGAAACAACCTGGATGCCCCTCAACTGAAGAATGGATAAAGAAAATGTGGCAATATACACAATTGAGTATTACTCAGCTGTAAAAAAAAAACAATGACATCATGAAATTTGCAGGCAAATGGATGGAACTAAAAAAAATCCTGAGTGAGGTAACCCAGACTCAGAAAGACTAACATGGTATGTACCCACTCATAAGTGGATATTAGATGTAAAGCAAAGGATAATCAGACTACAATCCACAGCTCCAGAGAAGCTAGGTAAAAAGGAGGACCCCAAGAGGGGCACATGGATCATCCTGGGAAAGGAAATTAGAAATCTCCTGGATAAACTGGGGGTGGGGGTTTGGTAAAGGGAGGGGATGGGGGATAAGAACATGGGGGAATGGGATGGTCAAGGAGGAGAGGGACAGAGGGGGAGAGCAAGGAAAGAGATATCTTGATAGAGTGAGAGCCACTTTGGGGTTAGGGAGAAACCTGGTGCTAGGGAAATGCCCAAGAATTCACAAGGATGACCCAGCTAAGACTCTCAGCAAAGGTGGAGAGGGTGCCCAAACTGACCTTCCTCTGTAATCAGAATGGTGAATCATCACAGTATCATCACAGAACCTTCATCCAATAATTGATGGAACCAGATGCAGAGATCCACAACCAAGCAACAAGCTGAGCTCCTCAAAGAGAGGCAGGAGGGAATACATGAGCAAGGGAGGTCAATATCATGATGGAGAAATCTACAGAGATAGCTGAACCAACCTTGTGGAAACTAATGAACTCTACACCGACATCTGTGGATCCTCCATGGGTTCAAAGTAGGCCCTCTGTATTTGGGAGACATTTGTGAATCTTGGGATATCTGAGGGGCCCATGGCAGTAGGACTAGGATCTATTCCTGGTACATGAAGTAGGTAGTTGGAGCCCATTCCCTATGAGGAGATACCATGCTTCAAATGTCATTCCCAGCTCCCCCTTCTCCCTCCCAGCCCCACTCCCACCCCCACCCCCAGCCCAATCCCCACATCTTTCCCCAGGGAGGGTGAGGCCCTCCTTGGGGGGATCTCCAGAGTCTGTCATTTCATCCAGTGCAGGACCTAGGCCCTTCCCCATGTGTCCAGGTTGAGAGAGCATCCCTCCATGTGGAATGGGCTCCTAAAGTTCATTTATATGACATGGTGAACACTAATCTACTAACCAAGGCCCCAGAGATTTCTGAGGCCTCCTCACTGACACTACATTCATGGAGTTTGGATCAGTCCCCTGTTGGCCTCTTAGCCATCAGTCTGGGGTTCACAAGCTCCCCCTTGTCCAGTCAGCTGTCTTTGTGGGTTTCACCATCATGGTCTTGACCCCTTTGCTCACCACTCCTCCATCTCTATCACTGGGTTCCTGCAGGTCAGTTCAGTGTTTATCTGTGAGTATCTGTCTCTGTTTCCATCAGTCATTGGATGAAGGTTCTAGGATGTCATATAAGGAAGTCATCAACCTTATCATTAGGTAGGGGCTATTAATGTAGTCTCTCCTCTATTACTTAGTTTTCCAGTTGGTGTTATGCTTGTAGATCTCTGGAAATCTCACTGGTGTCAGCTCTCTCCTCAATGCTACAATGACTCCAACTATTATGGTATCTCTCATCCTGGTCTCCTCTTTTCTTACCCAGACTACCTTTCTGTTCCCCCATGTCTTCTTCTACCCTCCTCTTATCTCCCTTTCTTTTTCCTGGTTCCCCTTCCTCTCCTCCCATGTTCCCAATCTGCTCAGGAGATCTTGCCTCTTTCTATGTCTCTCGGGTATCATGCATATCTCTTGGGAACCTCCCTGTTTCCCAGACTCACTGGCCCTGGGATTGTAGGCTGACACTCCACTGATCCATGTCTAAAATCATATATGAGTGAGTACATACTCAGTGAAAATTTTATCTCTGTAGGAAAATTAGAATTCCAGAATGGTTGCTTGAGTGTTTTGATTTGGGTTCTGAAGGAATGACAATACTGGAATCTGCTGTACTGGGAGAATACAAGGAGGAAGGGGATGTGAGAATATTCATTGCTGTCAGTCAAAGATTTAGTGAAGAAGGATTGAAAATTAAAAACCTATGTTTACCTATTGTAGGTTAAAGTTTCTTTCCTCCTCTTAAATATTTCTCCACGTGTCTTAAGCATTTCTCTGTTATGTAAGGGTTATCAATAAGGATGTTATCAGTAACTGATCTTGATAATAAACTTATGTTGGATTTTCTTTTTTCTCTATTTTTTTGCTTATGTGTGTTCACGTGGGGGAATGTGTTTATATGTGCATGCATTTATGTGGGTGTGAAAGTGGAAGCTCGAAGTTGATGTCAGGTGTCTTTCTTGGTTGAACTCACAGCTTATGTATCAACTAGTTTACCTCATCAGCTCGTGCTGGGAATCCATTGTTCCAGTTCCCCAACGGCTAGGATTATAGATGGCTGCCTTACCTGTCTAGTATTTACATAGGGTTGGGTGGGGGGATCTGAACTTTAGTCCTTTCACTTATGTATCAGAAACTTTATTCACTGAACATACCTATCAAGGGATGGCTGAAAATAATAATAACAACAAAACCCCTACAAATAACTTTGATTAAAATGGGATACGTGTTTCTCTTGTATATAAGTCTTAGAAAGTAAGAGGTTCAGGGCCAATGTATTTCTTCATGGTATCAGGAAACAAGACTATCACTGTCTTCCTTTTATGGTGGTGATAGTGGCAGTAGAGGTGGTGGTGTGTGTATGTGTTTATGAGATGTGTCAGTGTCCATGAACAGAGTCCAGAGAACATTAGGTGCCTTGCTCTATGGCTCTCTATTCATTCCCTGGAGATACAGGGTCTCTCACTGAGCCTGGAGCCCACTATTCCAGATAGGGTATCAGGCCAGTGAGTACCTGGGATTTGCTTGCCCCATGTTCCAGTGTTGGGGTTCCAGGTAAGTGTGACCATGCCTGGATTTTTATGTGGTTGCTTGGGATTTGAACTCAGATTATCATGTAAATGCAGTTATCCACTAAGTCATCTATCTTCCCATCCTTAGACCTCTTCTAGGCATTGCTATATCCTGTGCAGCTTCATATTATGACCCCACATGGGGACCTCCATTCCAGCAGTGGAAAGAGGAAGGGGCCAGGAACAAAACGTGAACAAGCGAGAGCTCTGAGAGTTAAGCGTAATACAAGGGAGAATATGGTCCCCCGTCTGAGTCATGTAGACCTTTCCTGAAATCAAGGGCTCCTACAGAACAGCTAGAAGTCTTTTTGGCAATAACAATCCTTAGTTGTAAATATACAACTAGAGTGGAATGATTCATTAATAAACAATCCATTGGTAACATTTAAAAAAAGTTGAATTTCTATGTTTGTAATGGCTTTAAGTTCTCTTAATATTTGGTGAACTCCCATATATCAAGAGCTGAAGTAAACATTACTTGTTTTAAAATCATGAAATGCAGTTATTCAAATCACCACAGATTATAATTTATCTCCATATAAACCAACTGATTGGGTTCAGAAGTATACAGTATTGCAAAAGACTGATTTATGAACTGATTACATTTCCTAGCCCTCACGTATGGCAAGAAAGTACAGAAGAAGTGATAGATGGGGAAGGACCTGGGCTGGGATCCGTCAATGAGGCATGTTGTAGGAGTGTATATCCTGAGTGTGGTGGAAAGGGGTGGAGGAAGGAGTGGGGAAGACACAGGGGTGAGGGTGGTTAGAAACCAGCCAGTGCTGTGGAGCTCTGTCATCACCAGGCATACTAGACTGTACCTGAGCCAAATGGAAGGCATTTGGCTAGGATCTTGGAGCAGGAACCTGGCCACCTACAGAACAGAGGGAGGAAGTCTTCTAGGTATCCAGGGAGAAAAGGCTGTGGCTATGAACAGGTGAGGTTTAGAAACACAGAGCGGTACCCATGGCCAGTTTGGCTGTGATTGCAGTAGTCACTGATGTGTCTAATTTCGGCATAGGTAAAGCCCTGGCACCTAAGAAAGCTAATATCTGGGGAAGTGTTGGCTCCTTCCCCATACCTGGATGTCTCCAGAGAAGGGCTGTTGGGGTGTCTCAACTTTTGATGTTATGGCACAAAGTTGTCACCTACAAAGTTCATGCCTCAAGATGTTACATTCACATCTTCGTTCTACAAATAAGTGCCCAAAGCAACAACTGTTATTTAATGAAGTTTCCCATTTTGTGTTGGGCCATATCATTGCTGTCTTGAGCTACAGTTTGGCTAGCCCCATAGCTGAAGATAAAATGGAAAAGAGACTGACTTCCAGGAGATGGGTGATAGAAGTGGAGGGAAAAATGGCCCTAAAGGCGGAGAGCCACAGATGGTGAGCATCTCACCTTCAGGGTCTTAAGGTAGTATCAAAGTCATTACTAAGACAGATCCCCAGACTTCCTTACATTCAAGCTTTCTGGAGGAGATTGCTTAGTCCTTTGAAGATTTAAAGAGGCAGTAAAGAGAAGTGATGATGACAGCCTGTTCCTTTGTTAACAGAACCTTTTTCTTCCATGTAATGCCATCTAATTGAAGATTTATGGCAGTTGTGCAATAGAAGGTACATCGTAGATGTTGACACACAGTTTAGTGGTGGCTATGTTAAGACAAACTGGGAGTGACTCGCCATGTCATATTGAGATCTGCTTTTTATGGCTTCTAGATTGCCACTTCCTTTTGACATTTGTACCAAAGTTGGTGTTTTAAAGTGATTTATGCCATTTGATGACTAATAGGCTTTATGCAAGGGTAATAGAATAAGATCATTTGAATTGAGGCTTCCTGCTCAGTTCTTCCATATTTTGTTTTTAAAAAAGAACTACCAGTCTCAGAATACAGAACTAACAAGGTCATGTAGTGGCTAAGATGTAGAGATGGCTTTGAGTCTTATTTTACTGTCAGGAACCTTTCCCCTTTCTTCACTCTAATAATAACCTCAGCTTTACCTGTGCTTCCCACAGTCCATATCCATATGAATTTTCATGATTTTTTGGTCTTCTGGTTGCTTTAGAAAAATGTATAGAAAGAAAAGAAGAGAGAGAAAGAGAAGAAAGAGAGTCCTGCCAGAGCTGGGACACTTTGATGCTTCAGGCCCCAAGGTATAGGGATTAATTCTCCCCCAAACCTGGACCCCTTGCAGGAGACTTGATGTTCAGGAGGAGCCCCTCTTGGGGTTGTGATTCAGAAGAGAACTTTGGTTCAAATTGACTTAAAGAGATGATTCTTGCTTCAGATCAACCAACAAGCCAAACAAACAAAAACAAAAAACAAAAACAAAAGCCAGTCATTAGCAGGATGTCTATTCTTTATCTGGTACATTTTGAGAAATTCCTTTGTGTGTGATGGAGTGGTAGTTAATGGGAGAAAATGACACCATTACCTAACATGTCTTTCCCAAGATCCTAGTGTATAATTCTAGAGCCTGGTCACAGGGTTTGAACACATTGATTCTGTCTGCAATCTGCTTTAGTAGGTGACCATACTGGGGTGCCTGAGAATTGGCTTTTGGGCTCTATAGCAGGGTTGAGGGGGTGCAGAAGAAAGCTATCTTACATGAGTGTGTGTGTGTGTGTGTGTGCGTGTGTGTGCATGCACGCGTGTCATAGCATGGGTGTACATATGCCATAGCATGTCAGAGGACAACCTTAGGTGTCTATCCTTGCCTTCAAATATGCTTGAGACAGTCTTGGTGCTGTTGCCTATGTCAGGCTAGCTGGCCTATTCTGACAATTACCCTATCTTCCTCCCTATCTCCATGTAGAGGTGTGCTGGGATTACAGATATTTGTGCTATTCTGTCTTGCTTTTATGTATGTCCAGGGATCTGAACTCAGGTCATCAGACTTGCACAGAAAGCACTTTACCTTCTAAGACTTCTCCTCTATTTTTTTCTTTGTGTAGCCTTGGCTGTCCTGGAACTTTCTCTGTAGACCAGGATAGCCTCAAACCCACAGAGATCTGCCTGCCTCTGCCTCCTGGGTGTTGGGATTAAAAGTATGTCTGCCACTGCCTGGCTCTGAGTCATCTTCTTAGTACCCTACCTTTTTTCTCTCTCTCTCACTGGAACCTAAGTATCCCCAGTTAGACTAGTTTGGCTGACCCTCAAGCCCCAGGGGTCTGCTTCTTTCTGTCTCCCTGGTTCTGGGATTATATGTATATACAACATCCAAACTTTCTACATGGGCTGTGGGATTGCATTCAGGTCTTCATGCTTGTACAAGCACTTACCAACAGCTATCTCCCCAGCTGGAAGCTATCTGTCTTCTCTCTCATCTTGGTCACTGTCATTCACTTTATAGAGTTTTCCTTGCTGGACTCACCTGTTCTCATAGGTTTTAGCCTCACCAAGGATGAATCTGCTCTGGCAGGGTCAGACAGCAGGATTAGGTACCTGGAACTGTGTGTTTAGAATTGCTGTATATGTTTTCTTGCTGATGTGTTGATCTCTTCTTGTGATTGAGGATTTTATGGGGGAAAGGAGCCTAGTTAGCTATAAAGTAGAAAAGACAAGTGTCTCCCTTTGCTTTGTGACTTTGGGCAAATCATATAACCTCTCTGCACCACTTTCAGGTGAGATTATCCACCCAAACAGGCACGGGAACTCTGCCATCTAATCAATGCCTCTTTTAGGAAACACCGAGGTGTGCACGTGTATGCGTGCATGTGTGTGTGAGTGTGTGCACGTATGTGTGTGTGTGTGTGTGTGTAGCTTACCAACTAGGTATAGCATGAAGTTCTATGCCTCTTGCTCTGCTGGTGAGAAATGACACTATCAAGTGCTCTGATTAGTACAAAGAGGAAATGGTACTGTTATTAGATGCCACGCTGTAATCACTTTCCCATAGACTGCTTCAGTGAGGCCCCACAGGAACCCTCTGTGTCTGGCATTATGTTTCACTTTACAGTTCAGGTGATGGATGCTCCCAAAGGCACCTGCCAAAGCCTCCGGGTGAATCATGCAGGCACCTGGTATCTGACTTCACATCCACCTGACTCCAAGTCCCCGCCCACTTTGTGATTTCACACAGCTTTGCAGCTCAAATCTATTCTGTTTACTAAGCAAAAAGAGAATGCACGGGAAGGATGAAAATGTGCTGGTCCCTGCCTGTGTGGGCAGTAGCAACTCCCTATTTCATATTAGTTATGATTTTCCCTGTAAATAGTACTTTAGAGATTATTCATTCTCTAAAGTTTTATTGAGCCCATTATATCCAAAGCACTGTACACTGGCTCAGATTCCCAGGCAGTGAGGAGATTCAGAAATTCTGCTTGTTTGTCATGTTAATAGGTACATGGAGGACTTGGTGTGTACTCAAGTCTGGGTCCTGCTGCTCAGGGCTCCCATGAACCCTTGTCATGTCCTGTATTTTTGCCTCACAAGTATGTGACCATTCCTGTGTTTATTCATGTCATACATTTATACCATATCTCTTGTGTGTGTGGCTATGTTCTGGTGCTGCTTGGAGGAATGAGAAAGACTCTGGTGACCTAGAGTTTATGTGATAGCTAAAGACATTAGTATATCCTAAGGATTGTTAACTGGGAGTGATTTGTTTTCTCCCCCAGGAAATGTGGTAGCATTTGGAGGTTGTGTGTGTTGCTACTTATATCAGAGGGTAGAGATCAAAGACACTGCTAAATCCTACAGTGCATAGGACCAGTCATCCTCCTCACAGGTTGAAAAATCCTGGTACATCCCAGGGATGGGTTGCTCAAAGCTATCTGGTCCTACAGGCACAGCAGGTAACAGTTGCTGAGTGACACTACAGAGGTCCCTGGTGTGTAACTGAATACTCCAAGGGTTATGGGGGAACTGAGGGTGGTGATGGTGGGTGAGTGAATGCCATCATGGATGTGGGAATGTTGAGGGGATGCTGGAGCAACCATGAGGCATCATGAAACTTAGACGTCTGGAAGGATAGGCACAGCATGACCAGGGTGAGTTGGGAGTAAGTGTGAGGAAACAGGATGGGGAGAAGGCCCTGTGGTGGAGCAGAAGGCTGTGTTTGGAGAGGCGGGATCCTGGACTGTAAATAAAAATGGTGCATTGTGACTCTGGAGCAG
Organism: Mesocricetus auratus; assembly: GCF_017639785.1. Lineage (NCBI taxonomy): Eukaryota > Metazoa > Chordata > Mammalia > Rodentia > Cricetidae > Mesocricetus > Mesocricetus auratus. The sequence goes on along the minus strand of NW_024429196.1, from coordinate 23,521,657 downwards.
AGGAAGGCCAGGATGGGCAGCGTTTCAGGAAGATTTGGTCACAGTAGAGCAGGACTGGTTGGAGAAAGGTGAGTCTATACAGTACAGAGACCTCAGACAGGTGAACAGGAACATGTCACGGTGGCAACTTGTGCATGAAGGACAAAAATACTGCTAGTTACTAGCCTGTTCCTCAGTTTACCTGTGTGTAATCTGAGTGCAAGGAGATGAACTGTTTGGCTTTTAAACATGGCTGAAGTGATGGCAAGACTCAGGGAACAGAAGGTGACCTTTATGTGGCATTTCGAGAATGCATCGTGTTCTCCCAGGCCCCACAGGCAGGAGCTGTCTTCAATATCCGAGTTACAGAGGAGGAAGTGGAAGCCCAAGGTCTCATCCTGGATGTAGCCGAGGAAGGCATTACTCTGAGGAGTCTGGCACCAGGATACATGTGCCCAAGCTAGCTTGGGTGTGAGACCCTGTAGCCTGCCCTAGGGTTTGTAGGAAGAAAGGATGGCTCCAATGGCATCGGAAAGGAGGTGTGCTTATGATGGGGATTCAGGCTGAGACCCGGAGGTCTATGGTGACAGGGATCCTGGGAACTTTAGTCCTGTGACATTTTCAGTCTTTCCTCTTTGGAGCCCTTCTTCACTGTAGAGAGGAACTGCCTGACACCTCAGGGTTTCCTTAAGATTAGCTTCGGTGTATTTCCTCCTTGGTGCAGGCTTAATCAGTGCTGCACTATTGCCCACTTAGTGAGTTGTGTGTGTATGTGTGTGCTTGTGTGTGTGTTTGAGCTTGCACATGCTTGTGTGAATCCATATGGTATATGCATTTGTATATGTGCTCACATTTATACATTGATACATGTAAGTGCATATGCATGCATGTACATAAGGGTATATATATCTTTATATGTGCATATGCATTTGTGTGTGCATGCACACACACAGAGACACTTTGTGTCTTCTCTGTGTTCTATTGAGATTTCAGAAAGAGCACTCGCCTTTCTCTCTGCCTCATGCAGTTAGGGGTAGTATATAATGTATTTAAATGCATTCAATGAGATGCATGAACAACAATAAAAAAACCCTCCTAGAACTGGGTTTCCAGCTGCGTAGCAGGTCTCCTGTTGGCATGTTTCACAGTTGTCTGGCAGCCTGGCTTCTTTTATCAAGGGAGGAGAAAGCACGTAAGGAGAGGAGGGAAAGGGAGCATGCCAGGGAGAAAGGGTGTCACGGCAGAGTGGGATGGTGGGAAACGGGCAGGAACGTCAGCAAGCAGAGATCTGAGCACAAGGCAGAAAACACACTTGGCTCACATGACTCTACCCTATGAATAAATACATCGTATGCTGATAACTGAGTGTGATGTCTTCCCTGATGCTTTTGACTTTCACCTTTCTCCTACTCCTGGGCCAGCCTTGCAGAATTAGGATGTGGGCTCCAGTAGGACAGAGTAGAATATGGACGATCATGTTTGAATAATTTTTGTTTCCCTTAGGGTTTGGGGAGATGGCTCAGTAGGAAAAGTGGTTGCTAGAAAGTGTGAGGGTTTTGTTTCCCTTAGGGTTTGGGGAGATGGCTCAGTAGGAAAAGTGGTTGCTAGAAAGTATGAGGGCCTGAATTTGGATCCCCAGCACACACCTAAAAACTGAGTGTGATTGCCCATGTCTGTAACCCTGGCATTGAGAGCCAGGGACAAGTGGGTCCTAGGCTACCCAGCCAGTCCAGTTGAAACCTGGAGCTCCAAGTTCAGTGAGAAATACTCAAAAAATAATGTGGAGAGTGATCGAGAAAGAAAGACTCCCACCATTGGCCTCTAGGTTTACAAACATGTGTGCATGCATGTATGTACTAGAGCACACTCGTGCGTGCACGCACGCATGCACGCACACGCACACACACACACACACACATGACAGAGAGAAAGGGGGGTTAATTTTTTTCTATTTTGTAATTTAAATTAGAATCTAGCTTGTTTTACATGTCAATCCCAGTTCTCTCTCCCTCTCCTCCTCCCCTGCCCCCCACTAATCCCCTATCCCATCCCCTTTCTGCTCCCCAGGGAGGGTGAGGCCTTCCATGGGGGAATCTTCAAAGTCTGTCATATCATTTGGTGTAGGCCCTAGGCCCTCCCTCGTGTGTCTAGGCTGAGAGAGTATCCCTTTATGTGGAATGGGCTCCCAATGTCCATTCATGTGCTAGCGATATATACTAATCCAGGCCCCATATGTTGTAGAGGCCTTCTCACTGACACCCACGTTCATGGGGTCTGGGTCAGTCCTAAGCTGGTATCCCAGCTATCAGTCTGGGGTCCATGAGCTCCCCCTTGTTCAGGTCAGCTGTTTCTGAGGGTTTCCTCAGCCTGGTCTTGGCCCCTTTACTCATCACTCCTCCCTCTCTGCAATTGGATTCCAGAAGTTCAGTTCAGTGTTTAGCTGTGGGTGTCTGCTTCTGCTTCCATCAGTTACTGGATGAAGGCTCTAGGATGGCATATAAGGTAGTCATCAATCTCATTATTGGGGAAGGGCATTTAAGGTAGCCTCTCCACTACTGCTTAGATTGCCAGTTGGTGTCATACTTGTAGATCTCTGGACATTTCCCTAGTGCCAGATTTCTCTTTCAACCTATAAATGGCTCTCTCTATTATGGCGTCTCTTATCTTGCTTTCCTCTATTCTTGAGGGGGGTTAATTTTAAAGAATATTTTCTCTTGGCATCCTGCTGTATAGCAATGTTAAAGTGATAATCTGAATTCTTAGGGCAGAGACTATAGTATAACTGGTTCTGGGTCTAGGATAATGGGTTTTACTCAAGGAGACTTAACATTCTTGCTTAGGGCATTCAACTGGGTGTCAGCAGCAGAGTGGCCTGGGAGGAAATGGGTGGGTTATATTGGGAAGCTGAGATCTAAGGCTTGTGTAGCTACAGGAGGTCTGCTTTCCTGTATTCCTTGGGGCATATGCCTCTATAACATTGTATCTGAAGTGTTAGTTGTATTAAGTGGACTTCTCGTGTGTGTGTGTGTGTGTGTGTGTGTGTGTGTGTTCGTTAATTCAAAAGATGGTCCAAAAAAAGCTTCAACATGCCTTTCATCCAAGCACTCAGGAGGCAGAAACAGTTGGATCTCTGTGAGTTTGAGGCCAGGCTGATCTACAGAGCAAGTTCCAGGACAGCCAGGCTACAAACAGAAACCCTGTCTTGAACCGCTAACTCAGAAAAGAAACTTCATTGTCTGTCTGTCTGTCTGTCTGTCTGTCTGTCTGTCAGTCAGTCATCATTAATCTTGCTCTGTAATATTCTGAGGTCATTTAATTATAGTATATAACACTTCTTGAAGATGGCTTACAGGCTTCCCAATGCTACCTATAACTCCATCCCTGTAACTTCTACATCTGAAACTCCACTTCCTAGAGGGGACTCTTCCTGGCTGAGTGGTCCATCAAGTATCTTCTTCAGTGCACAGAGCAAGATTAACTTGTGTGCACCATGAGAGGTGTCTTTCTCTTCCTTCTTGCTCAGCAGGGTTGCACAGAAGATTGAAGGCTAGGGGAAGCAATAGGGCCGGTAATAGTGTCTGGCTTTGAGAATTTAATTATACCTCTCGTGACAAAGCTAGACCTCTGCTGTGTGGGGTTATCACCATTTACTCTTTATTGAGGCCAAGATAGCATGCTCTATTATGCATGGAAGCAAAGAAACAGAGCAGGACAAGAAGGCGTAATCCCAAACAACAACACCTTTCAATCCTCTCCACCTGGTCCTCTGTGTATCACATGTATTTGAAAACTTATTATTCCCTCCCAAAGAATTTATTATTTTGGCTAAGAGTCATAGAGAAGAAGAAAGATTACATTACAGGCTCTGCCACAGGCTAGGTGAGTGAAGATGGGAACTACCTTAAGTTCCTAAGCCTGCATTTACTTTTACTTGTATATCAGATGAATTATGAGTATCTCTGAGGATGAGAAAGGATAATATATGAGTGAGTGCCTGAGAATTTAAGACTCTCTGCAGCCTACACTTGGGAGGCTGAAGGAGTCAGACTCCCCCTTTCATTTCTATCCAACATTCATAGGGAACCTGGGGTAATGAACCATTCGACTTTGGATTTATTCTGTATTCATGACTCCTAGTACAGTGCTCACTATTCTCTAAGTGCATACAGGACTGGGAACCTTTTCAAGTTATCTGAAATAGTCTATAGAGGAAGTGATGTTTATTAGAATACTGAGTACCCAGTTATCAACTTTAAAGGTAGGCCCGGGCGGATTTCTAAATCTACCCAACTACTGTCAGAACAGGCCACACTGGTCTATAGTCTGGGCTTTTCTTATAGTTCCATATCTTCATGTTTCTGTGTTTGGGTGTGTGTGCACAATATGCCCCTCAAGCCAATAAACTTGGTAGAGGAACAGAGAGTCCAAAACAGCCCTTGAGGTTCTGGACTGTGTGAGGTCAGACAGTATGTGTCCTCTGGAGGTCACTGCTCTGAGAATTTGTATTTAGGAAAGGCCCAAGGGACAGTAAGGTGGCCCAGCAATGGGAAAGTCTTCCTTGTCTGCAACCCTTGGTTTTTAAAAAAATTGTTTACACACACACACACACACACACACACACACAAGTACATGTTTGTAGACTGGAGGGCAAGTTGTATGATGAATCAGTTCGGTTCTCTCCTTCCAACATGTGGGACCTGGGAATTGAACTCAGGTTATTAGGTACCTTTATCACCTTAGCCATCTTGCTGGACCACCCTTTGTATTTTTGGCAGCCCAGGGAATTAAACCTAGGGCCTTATACATGCTAGGCAAGTGCTCTGTTACTGAACTGTGTTCTTAGCTTCCTTTTTACTTTTTGAGACAGGGTCTCCCCAGACTGGTCTTGAACTCACTTTGTATAGTACAGACATACCATGAACTTGTAATCCCCCTGTCTCAGTGTCTAGGATTTCAAGTTTGTGTCTCCTTGCCTCTTTTTTGTTTCCATTCGTGAGGCAGAGAAAATCTGAAGGCTGTGAGGTGCTACATTGTGTCTAAGATGGATCTTAACACCTGGTTCACAAATAACCCAGGAAACCCTATTGTCCTTTTTCTAGGAATAACAAAGAACAAGTGGATGATGTAGCCAGCTGACTCATGCCTAGCAGCTGCATGCATCTTTTAAAATTTCAGTCAAGCGACACCCTGGAGAAAGGAAGCATTTTCAAAGGTCCAGTGATATGCAGAGGTCCAGTGACAAACTTGTGGCTCTTTTGCTGGTTTCTGTTTGTAGAAGATTGCCCACTGGCTCCCTCCCACCCAGCCTGCTTATCCTCTACTGGGTGCTTATTGTGACTCATTACTCTTCATCTTTTAGGGCTTACCTGCTGCATTCCCTGTCTAAACCAATCTATCTCTGGCTGTCTCTGGTGGTAACTCATTTCAATCCCTCCTTCCTGTGCAGGTAGATGCTCTTCATAATTGAATCCTACAGTCATGACTTTCTCTGTGGTCAGCCTTGGCCAGCTCATCCACTCCCCTGCACCCCAACATACCTTTTAGACCAAATGGTTCTCAACATGGGAGCTTGAGAAATGTATACCCTGGTCCTGCACTTGGCTGGTCTATTACCAGTCCTAGGATAGGATAGAGGCATCATGCACCAAGCATCCCAGGATAGATGAGAAGAAGCCTGCCTAATCCAAATCTTCAGATAGTTGCCTATCCTTATGGAGCAAGCTCATTTTTCTCTGCTTAGGGCTATATTTCTTTGGTACTTCAGATAATCCTTCCTCAAGTAAACACTATTTACATCAGCCAAAGGTGGAAGTAACCCAAGTTATCACGATGGAAAAGGATGAATGAAAATGCAAATGCATCCACTGGGATTCTTCCTTTTCTTTAAGAAGGAAGGCACATCTGGCACCAGTTACAGTGGATGGGAACCTTGAAGGCTGCATGCTAAGTGAAATAGGTCAGACACAAGAAGGCAAATACTGCATGATTCTACTTGCAAGGGATACTTAGAATGGACAAATTTATAGAAAGTAGCTTGATGGTTACCAGGGGCTTGGGGAAAGGGAATAGAAAGTTACTGTTTGATTGGCTCTGGGTTTCCATTAGGGAAGATGACAAAGTTCTGAAGATGGGGGATGGCGATGGTTACAAGACAATGGCTACTGTATGCCACTGAGCTGTAGACCTGCAAATGATTAAAGTGGTAGATTTTACATTTACATATGTTTGTATACATATGGAAGAGGTTTGCACAAATATATATTGTATAGTCACTACCAAAAATCCAAATGTTTTTTTCCAAACCCCCAAGTAAATTCCTCATCCTGAGTTATCTGTGGAATGAATACAACCATGATCACCTAGGCCCCAACCTCCTGGATGCCACCTCCTGTTAATAATTCTGGCAAGTTAGGAAGCCACCACTGGATTAATTCACAGATACTTCCAGAGTTCTCAGGATCTGGTCACTTCCCCAAAGCTCCAGCTGGCAACTAAGCCTTTGACACATGAGCCCTCAGGGACATTCCAGACTCAAAGGGAAGCAACCTAGTATCCAGCCCTTGAGTGAACAACCATCAGATACCAGTATTGTTTAGTCCCTACCCAAGTTGTTCTGAGGCACCAGCTCCCTTTCAGATGTGAATCTGCTTGTCCACAGATGGAGAAATGACATCCTTTTTCTTCTAGAAGCTTGAGAATGTTACTTCTAAGTGACCAGTGTGCAAAAATAATCCCTGGCAATGTCCTGCTATTACATACATTTTGTATATTGTAGTTTTCTTCTCAGGGAACTAAGGACTTCTTCAGTAAGTGTTGTTTCCAAGTAGCCATGTGCAGGCGGGAAATTTCATGAGAAACTGGGTTTCCACTGGGCTCCCTGGTGAGGGTGCAGCTTTCCTCTGGGAACTGGGACTGTGTGGTGCTGGCTATGTTTTACTATTATGAGGAGGAAATACCTGTGAGTTTCAAAAACGGAAATCATGTGGGTAAATAAAGGCTGAATGTTCCCAAACTGTGGCCTTCAGCATTGTGGCCTTGTGTCCCTCAGCTCAGTATCCCTGTTTCTCAGTTTCAGATGGGTTGGGAAGCTTGGTGGACTTTTGGAAGCCATTTCCAGAATGGTTATAGTGTTATGATTAATGATTAGTCATTTCATTTTCCCACCAATGAAACATTAGTTCATTGACAAGCATGTTTGTGAATTGACAGTATTTTCACCACCAGAGTGAATCAGTCAACTTTACTTCATTGTAGTGAAATTCCTGAGGTAATTAACTTACAAAGAGAGAAGGCTTATTTTGGCTCACAGCTTGGGGGGGGTTCAGTCATCTATGACAAATTGGCTTTGTTGCTATGGGTCTGAGGTAAGGCAGCATATCGTAGAAAAGGGTACATGGCAGACCCATGTAGCTCATGACCCAGAAGCAAAAGAGCAAGGAAGAGAGGAGGAGTCATGGTCTCATTATTTCCTTTGGGGGCCTGCCCCATATGGCCCAAGGGTTTCTCTCTAGGCTACTTCCGCTATAAAAACATCCCCAACCTGGGAACCAGCCTTTAACCTGTGGGTCTTGTGTGTCCAAGATTCACCCTACAACATTTACACACATGCTGAGGAAGCAGGATCAGAGAGTTTTCTAAGGGACCTCATGGTTCTGCTGATAGCATAGGACTTCCCTGTAATTTGGTCCACCCTAAAAGTCATCAATGACATGAGACTTAATTCTGGTTACTCCTAAATGAATCAGAGGAATGACAGTTTCAAGACACAGTGGAGACATACGTGTAGAAAAGCTAAGCCTTTTCTAGTATGCTATGCACTTACTCTGTAGGGAAGAGGGGCAGATGAATGCATTCTGCTGGTCCTGACAGGCATTGAAAAACCTCAGCTCAGCATTGTGCTTGATTTCTCTTTCCTTAAAAAGGGAAATGCTGGGATAATAAATGGAAACTGACGAGGGAAAGAATTTGTCACATTTAGGATTTGGATAGATCACAGTCTGGGCCCATGCCTTTCGGTCCTCCTGTCCCTTGTGCGGTGTGTGGAAGTTGAACACGTGGGTGATCTTCATGGCTGTAAATGTGCTGGGTGTTTTCCTTGACTGCCATGTTCAGTGTGACATAGATGACCTAGAATCTTGATACTAAAATTGGAGCATCTCCAATGGATTCTCACCCAAATGCTGAGTCAGTTGTTTTTTATTTCTTAGTAGGGCTGGAGGCTAGAGGTATTCAATGATGCCTGCAGATTAGAACCATGTGGGAGAACTTTTAAAAAGTCCATATACCAAGGATCTGCTTGATCCAGTTGCATCAGAGCCTTTGGGTGATGGCCATTTGGTATGATATTTAAATGAATACTTTGGAAGATTTAAATGTACCACAGTGTAGAGTACTGAAAGGCCATCCAGAAGGATCTGTGTTCCTGGGTGGATAGAGACTTAAAAAACTCATAGTAATCTATGAAATCTGAACTCACCCAGCCAAGGGCATTTGGGGCTGTGGAGGAAAAGATGCTCAATGTATGAGTGTGCAGATTCTAGGCTTGGCAATGCCATCCACTACATGGATTTATGAGGATTCACTCCTGTTCTTTGTTCCTCACTTTCTCCATCTTTGAAATGGGCTTCATGACCCTTGCTCAGTATCCTAAAAGGGAAAGGAGCTTATGAGATCACACACATTTGTAAAAGGAAACTGCAAAGGCACTAAGCAAAAAGAATCTCTGACATGCCCCAGTGTATTACCTGCAATGACAAGCCAGGTACAGTCTCCCTCGGTCCTTAGTGCACAAGCACACAAACAATCTGTGCCCATACATCAGCATCTTACTGATATTCCTGAAAGATATTCCTGAAAGGACCACAGATGATAGAATGAGCTGTCTGCTTGAGCCAGCTGGGAGAAATCAAGGTACAAGATGATACTGGCTTAACCTGCCTCTGGTTTCAGCCCTCATGGAGTATCCACCTTGAAAATGACTGTCTTATCTGTTTGTTTGCATCCACGAAGAGATTGAGAGCCCATGGCTGGTAAGACTGCTAAACCTAATGTCACTATTTTATGGACTAGGGTAGCTTCTAGAACTCAGACTTCTTTGGTATGACTGTGGTGCTGCTCTCTTGGTTTCTGGTGTCCCACCCCCTGCAGCCTAGTGGTGGGTGTGGCCCTGGGAACAGACCACCTGTGTGTTTTGTTCAATGGACAAGGTTGTGTGCACAAAAGTTCACTGGTGTTCAGATGGGTGTTTACCCATTTCCCAGGGGAAAAACATCTCTCCGTGGCAGGTGATCGCAACAGCTTCCAGGAACACAGGGAGAAAAACAGGCTGCATGCAGGACTAATATTGACAGCTCCCTTGGAAACACAGGTGGGGTTTTGTCTGCCTTGCTTGCTTTCTCCTCTTGGAAAGAACTGACCAGATATTTTCTCCTATCATGACTGTTCAAATTTTGATTCATTGCTCAGGTCAGTCACAGAAGAGAAAATGCTGATGGGACTCATCTTTGTCCCAGTCCCTAAAGGAAATAGTTCTAGCTTATGCAGCTGGCTGGCTCTTTTGAGGAAAGGGCGTTTGATTTAGTTGGCTATATGTATGTATGTATGTATGTATGTATGTATGTATGTATGCATGTATGCATGTATGTACAAACATGTGAATGTGCCAAGGATAGAGTCTCAGACTTCATGTATGCTAGACTAATGAGCCACAGTCCTCACCTGGCCTTTTATGTTTCTACATTGGGACTAACCGGAGGACTTCCCAAATACCCTCTATAAAATATTAGGGTGGTCAGGTGTGGTGCCACACACCTGTAGTCTAGGAATTTTGGAGGCCAGGGCCAGAATATCACTGAAAGTTAGACGCCATCCTTGTCTACACAGCAAGTTCCAGCCCAGCCAGCGTTATTCCGTAAGACCCTATCTCAACCTTCAGCTCCTCACAGAAAAAAAGGTTAGAATATTTGGTAGAATAATGAGACATTGGTGAGGCTACACCTCCTCTGAGATCAGGCAGCACTGAGGAAACCATTGTCTCAGGCTTTTGAGTTGGATGCTTGCAGAATGGATAGCATTAATGTACACGTATGGGGTTTCCTGCTTTCATGGCTGCACCTCTGGCTAACCTTGGCATGTGGTGTTGGCAGGCTCCTACTGTAAGGTTATTATGAGGAACGAGTTTCCTGAGGGAAGGATCCTGGACTCCTTTAGAAAAAAAGTTCCCAATTGACCTAGAATTCCAAGCACTTGAGAGGAAGAGACAGGAGGATCACCAGTTCAAAGTATGCCTGGGATGCTGAGGGAGTTCAAGGCCAGCTGGGGTCCTTAAGGAAGCCCTGTCTTAAATGAAGCAAGCAAGAGTTTATAGCTTAGTGGTAGATGCCTACTAGCAGTGTGGAACACCTTGGGTTCCATCCCCAGGGCTACCCTCAACTCCACCATTAACATCAAAGCTTGCATCATCCTAATGTAGAATGAGCTGGAGACAGAGTGGGAGAGGCTCACGTGATGGGTGTGGTTGAGCCTCACACTTGCCTTCTGGGCTCACCCCACACATCCAGTGCAGTGGATGAGATTAGAGATGACACTTTCTGAAGACAGACAATTGTCACCCTGCTTTCTTCAAGGGGACGGAGTTTCCCTGACTCATTATGATGAAGCAATGGCTTGGATTTCAAAGTGCTTCCCAGCTGGTCAGCAGCCTGGCCGTGGAGAGGTTTTCTTACTTCGGATACTTTAATTAGTTATGTCTGCTTGCACAATGAGACCAGAGAGGGAGCTAACACATGGAGGATGATTAGCAGAGGGTAACCCTGTACACATTTATATGACTTATATTTCTTACACTAATTAGTAGTAGGCATACTTAGTAGCAATTTAGGGCTCCCTTGGACCCCATGCTGGAGCGCTTGTATCAAGTAAACAAAAAAGTTATTAGGTTGCGCAAAGCACTGTGTGGCTATACTTATAAAGAGAATGTCTGGGTCAATTTGGTTCTGGTTAGGAGTTCACATCACCTAAGCCGGTCCCCACAACCTCATTGGTAGAAGATCTGTGTTTTTACAGTAACTAAAGTCACATAAGAGATCTGTAGAGCTGGGGAGATGGCTCTGTCAGTAAAGTGTCTGCTTTGCACACGGGACCTGAGGTCCATCCCCAGAACTTGTGTGAGAAAGAGCTGAGTGAGTGGTGTGTATTTGGCATCCCAGTGTTCTAGAGGTGAGAACACAGGGATGCCTCTGCCTTGCTTTCAGGCCAAGACAGCCTACACTGAAAGTTCCAGACCAGGAATAGACCCTGCTTCCAAACAAAACAAAAGAAAAATGAATGACAACTAAGGCTGCCCTTTGACATGTGTGCACACATATGTTCACACATGTTCACTGCATAGGTGTGCACATACAAACACTTATTCTTTTAAAACACTTTGAATCAGACCTGATTTCAGCTCCTATACCTGCCTTACCTCTGAGTCTGTGTTATTCTTGCTCAATCCAAAGGGCCTTGGGTATAATTATTGCCATGTATTTATCTGTGTATGTTTATAGCCGCTCTCTTAAAAATGCGTTTAAATGTATGTGCAGAAGAAAACAGTTTCGGTACATATTTTTGTGAGTTTTGTTATATACATAGAACCCCAGTCATGATCTAGAACACTTCCATAACTCCCAAATTGTCTTTTGTAACCATGTTGTAGTTAAATCATCCCTCCATTCATAACGTTGGCAAACTTCTTTAATTTTTCTCATCTGAATGTATTTTGAATGGAACCATTGCATTTCCATCCTTTTGAGTCTGGCTTCTTTCTCTTAGCATAATTCACTCAAGATTCATCTATGTTGGTGACTGTATTAATAGTCTGATCATTTCCATTGCTAAGTAGAACACTGTTGTACCATAGCCAAAGACTTGTTTAACCGTTTGTCAGTTGAAGGGCTTTCATGTTATTTCCATTTGGGGTTGTTATGAATATAATTGTTACAGCCTTTGCATATATTTATATGCACGGAATTTTCGTAAATACCTGTGAGTGGGATTTGGTGGATCATATGTACATACATTTAACTGTATCAGAAACTGTTGAGCTTTATCCTAAAGCATGGTGTAGCATTTACGTTCCCTCCCGCAGTATTGTGTGTCTCTAGGGAGTCTACGTTCCTGCTGGCTGTTGGTATTGTTTTAGCCATACTAATAGCCCTGCAGAAGTATCTGACTGGTTTAACTTTCAATTTCCTTGTAACATGTCGAATGTATTTGCATGGGTTTATTAGTCAACTATATAAATTTGATGAAATATTTGCTTAACTATCCAACCTGGGTTTTAAAAACAGTTGTTTTTTTCCAGTGGATTTTGGAGCTTTTTTTTTTAATTTTGCGCTTGCATATCTGTTTTAGAGTTGTCAGTGTGAGAGAGATTGCTGAGTAGTAACGGGTGCATACTGCTCTTGCAGAGGACCCAAGCTGAGTTCCCAGCACTCACATTGGGCAGCTCCCAACTATCTTTGACTCCAGCTCCAAGGGATCTGACACCTTCTTCTAGCCTCGTTGGGCACTTACAGACATACACATATAGACATATAATTAAATTAAAGAAAAAAGAATCCATGAATTTAAGAGGAAGGAAGGGGATATATGGGAGGAGCTGAAGGGAGGAAAGGAATGCAGGGAGGGAATGATAAAACTATATTTTAAGTAAAAAAGAAACAAAAATGAAAATAAAAATAAGGCTAGGCACCATGGCACACATCTTCAATCCCTGTACTTAGGAGTCAGAGGCAAGCAGACCGATCTCTGTGATTTGAAGTCAACCTGTCTATATAGTGAGTTTCAGGTCAGCCAAAACTACATAGTGAGATCCTGTATAGAGAGATGGGTAGACAGATAGATAGGCAGACAGACAGAAAGACAGAATCATTTCAGTTGTTTGTGGCTAATGTGCAGCAATATAATTGTCTTTTTAGTAATTGCTGTTATCTTTGCTAGTTTTGGATGCTTTAAAAATGTGTCAGTTCTCTTTTTTTTCTCTTTTAATGTAAATAATTATGTCACATTTACAGAGAAAATTGTTTTTCCCTCCTTTTACAGTCTAATGCTTAAGTTGTTTATATTTCACAACTAATTTTTGTCTGTGCTGTTCTCACTGGGATTTTGGTGTAATATTAAATGGGAGACAAGGGTGCCAGGAGAGCAGATAGCCTTACTTTTTGCCCTCAGAGGAAACACTCATGCACTCACCATAAATGTAATGTTAGCTATGAGGTTTATCCATATGCTCCTTATCAGGCTGAGGGAATTAACTTCTGTTTCTAGCTTGCTGAGGCTCTTAATCAAGAGTAGGTGTTTGTTAAGTGACTTTCATGCATCTATCAAGATGATGATTATTATGTGTTTTTTCTCCTTGGTGCTTTAAAATTGATTAATTTTTTGTGGGGGTTTTGAATTGGGTTCACATTCCTGGGACAAATGATACATAATCATGATGTATTATCACAATATAGATATCTAGGTTGGATTGACTAATCCGTTGAGGAGTTTTAAAAAATTTTTCATTTAAATTAGAAACAAGCTTGCTTCACATGTCAATCCCAGCTCCCTCTCCCTCCCTCCTCCCCTGCCCCCCCCAGCTCCTCACCTAATCCCCATTCCATTCCCCAGGGAGGGTGAGGCTCTCCATGGGGGTTCTCCAGAGTCTGTCATTTCATTCAGGGTAGGGCCTAGGCCCTCCCTCAAATGTCCAGGCTGAGAGAGCATCCCTCATTGTGGGATGGGCATGCAAAGTTCATTTGTGTGCCAGGTATGGATACTGATCTATTTCCCAAAGTCACCTAGGTTTCCTAGGCCTCCTCATTGACACCCACTTTTAGGGGGTCTGGATCAGTCCCATTCTGGCCTCTCCGCCATCAGTCTGGGGTCCAAGATCTCCCCCTTGTTCAGGTCAGCAGTTTCTCTGGGTTTCACCAGTCTAGTCTTGACCCCTTTGCTCATTACTCCTCTCTCTCTGTTACTGGCTTCCAGAAGTTCAGTTCAGTGTTTAGCTGTGGGTATCTGCCTCTGCTTCCATCAGCCACTGGATGGAGGTTCTTGGATGGCATATAATGTAGTGTCAAACTCATTATCAGGGAGGGACATTTAAGGTAGTTTCTTCACTATTGCTTAGTTTGCCAGTTGGTGTCATCCCTGTAGATCTCTGGAAATCTCACTAGTGCCAGATCTCTCCTCAAACCTAAAATGACTCCCTCTGTTATGGTATCTCTCTTCCTGCTCTCCTCTATTCTTCCTCCGACTCAACCTTCCTGCTTCCCCATGCCTGCCTCTCCCCTCCTCTTCTCCCCTCTCTTTTTCCTGGCTCCCTCTCCCCTCCCCCCATACTCCCAATCTGCTCAGGAGATCTTGCCTCATTCTATCTTCTCTGGGTGACCATGCTTATCTCTCTTAGGGTCCTTCCTGTTTCCTAGTCTCTCTGGCAGTGGGGTTGTAGGCTGACACTCCCCATATGAGTGAGTACATACCATGTTTGTCTTTTTTGTGACTGGGTTACCTCACTCAGGATAGTTTCTTCTAGTGCTGTCCATTTGCTGGCAAATTTCAAGATTCCATTGTTTTGGTTTTTTTTTTCTGCTGAGTAGTACTCCATTGTGTAAATGTACCACATTTTCTCTATCCACTCTTCAGTTGAGGGACATCTAGGATGCTTCCAGATTCTGGCTATTACAAATGATGCTGCTATGAACATAGCTGAACAAATGTCCTTGTTATGTAAATGTGCATCTTTTGAATATAGAGGATTTTTATATCTTTGATTATAAGGGATGATGGTACTATTTTTTTCTACCAACAGGATGTAGTTGATAATGTCTTTGCCTGTGTTTACTGCTAAGGAGATCTTTATTTTTAAGTGAGTTCAATTAGGGAATTATTTAGAATTGCCATTATTTGTATTCCTTGTCTCTTTCTTTTCTTCTTTTCCCTCCTACCTCTCTCTTCTCTTCCCCTTTTCTCATCAACCAAGTTAGACTCAGCTATATATGCATATGCGCCTTTATCCCTCTCTCAGTATGTAGTTACACACGTGTATATTCTTCTTATTCTATTTATCTGGGGGCTAATAATAGTATCATTAAAACAAGTAACAGTTGGCCGGGTGGTGGTGGCGTACACCTTTAATCCCAGCACTCGGGAGGCAGAGGCAGGAGGATCTCTGTGAGTTCGAGGCCGGGCTGGACCGACAGGCTCCAAAACAATACAGAGAAACCCTGTCTCGTAATAACCAAAACCAAAACCAAAAACAAGTAACAGTTATTCTAACTGTGAGGTGCTATCCTAAGCACTGTACATATATTAATCTACTTAAACTTTGTACCAACCCTATTAGCTAAGTATTATTATTCCCATTTCATATATGATGATACCTCTATTGTGAAATTATGTGTCCAAAATATGTACTAGTTAGTGGAGGAAGTTCATACATACATCTACAATTAGGTAATGATGATGATGATGATGATAGTAATGCTGAATCTTCCATTATCACTTAACCAGTATGTGCTAGCTAGAAAATTGCCCTCACAGGAATTGTACGTGTCACCTTTAGAATGAAATGCTTTGTTCACACGATGCATTACAGTTCTATTCATTCCATATGTGCGAGATCTGAGAAAAAGCACATCAGTTGCCAAAGAGATGGCAGTAGAATTCTATGGAACACTCAAGTGATGTGAACTAGGGTGATAGTATTCTACTACTGTTTTTCTTCATAAATACAGACCAAACATATGATTATCTCTCATTAACCTCCCTGATTTGTTCCAGGGTCTCTTGCTGATACCAAACTCTGGACACTAAGTTTCTGTACATGAGACCCATGCAACCTACACTCATCCTCTTGTATACTTTATATCATCTCTTAATCAATTACCTAATTTAATGTCAATTCTATGGGAGTAGTTGTCAAGCTGTATTATTTATAGAAAAGAATGACAAGAAAAATGCATACATGTTTGGAACTGGCATGTTAAAAATTATGCTAGGTGTGGGGGTATATGCCTATAACATCAGCAATTCACGTGGGTGAAGGCAAGAGAAATCAAGAGTTCGTGGACAACTTCCAGAATGTAGTGAATTTGAAACCAACCTTGGCTGTATGAGACCCTGTCTTAACCAAACCCAAATAAAAGAGAAGAGAAAAAAGGCCTCCCAACTCCACCAAACAACAGCAATGAAGCAGCTCTTCCAATCTGAAGTTAGTTGAATCTAAGGATAGAGAGCTGCAGATCCAGAAGGCTGGCTGTGTATTAAGTCAAGTGGCAGCCAGGCTCTGTCCAACAGCCTGCTCTGAGCACATCCATTCCCTGTCTGCTTCATATTAAGATGAGATAATTGCTGCCAGGGACTTATGGAAATGACCAGCACCAGAGGATTCCCAGTGCCTAGACCTTCCTCATCTGATTTGCTTACGCAGACTGTCTGGGGACAAAGTCAATTATTTAGAACTAAGACCCAAATAAGCAACATGATGATTACAGTGTTTACCATCAAGAACCACCACAGAGCAGATTCCAGGGAACCATCAACACCGAGCAAAAGCAAAACCCTCTCGTTTTTGCACAGAAAGAGCAAGGCATGGACTCCTTCCAGGAATTCAACACATCTTCCACATTCAAATACAAAGTACCAAACAGAGACTGATTATAACTGAGGCAGGAGAGCCACAATTGCTGTCCCCTGACTTGGCTTTGCCTTTCTTTGTTTCCTAGCAATAATGTTTTCCCAGTGTTCTCTTTGGGTGGGTCCTGAATTTGCTTCTGTTAGCTTTCCTTGTTGGGTGGTTGATGTTGCAAATAGCTATTAAATACTGAGGCCAGAGAATTGATAATACAGGGAAAGAATGTTTTCTGTCCCCAATCACAAAGATTTATGATCTCTGAATCAGAGAATTCTCTGGAGTTAATTTTTAACAGTTCCCATGCCCAGGTCTTCCCAATAAAGATAATTACAAATGTGACATAGTGGAGAAGCTTGGTTAACTAGGCTCTAAGAGTTTTGCCCATCAGGGGATTAATAAACAAGTCAACCATTGCTTTGTATGTATACGTGTGAACATTTGTGGGTGTGCACACATATGTGTGTTGCATGCACATGGCCTGTATGTGGAGGTCTGAAAGGGCACACTTAAGTGTTTGCCTTCTACCTTTGATTTGACATAGGGTCTCTCATTGGCCTAGAACTTTGTTTTGTTTTTTTGTTTCCTTTCAGACCATCATGTTTCATCATTGTTAGTGGTAAACAGAGTTATTAAATGATGTTTCTTGCTTGACAATGGCCATTATAGTCTCCACGAATCATATAAAATAAATAATGAAGCCAGGGGTTACTAAAACTATCTTGCCAATGTCCAGATAACTCTAGTTATTTCCTAATATTCTTGGTTGTTTGTTGTGTCAATAGGGACAAGGCCCTCAATTCTGTGGGTCAAAGTTTACTCTAGAAGATTCTAATGCTGCACAAAATTTGTTTTCTTTCTTAGTTGTCATTTGTGACATTTGTGAGTATTTTTGTTGGCAATCCCATGACCTTACTCAATTCTGAAGCATTTACTTACAGTACTGAAGAGTGACTGTGTGATGTCCCTCTTCTCATTTGACCCTTTTTATAACCCTAAAAGTTAAGCAGTGATAGTTATTCCTGTTTTAAAGATCGGAACTCAGGCTCGAAGACTTAAGGAACGTTTCCTGAGCACTGACGTGGCTTGTTAACACAAACCAGGACTGTCACAAGGTACTGAGACTTAGGGTGACTTTTAAAGAAAACATTACATTGTTTTTTTGGCAATGCCACACACATATGTAGTGGAAATTTACCATATTTTCTCCCCATTCCACCTCATATTTCCCTTCTACTCCCACAGAACCCCGTCTTCCTCCCGGCAAGTTGATCCACTGAGCTTCATTATGGCACTTGCATGAGCAACTAGCCAGTGGCTACATCACTGAAGAAACTGCCACCTCAGCTAGGCTGTCTCTTCCTGTGTGTGTGTGTGTGTGTGTGTGTGTGTGTGTGTGTGTGAGAGTTTTTTATTATTATTGATTAAATTTATTTATTTTACATCCCCACTGTAGTTTCCCCTCCCTCCTCTCCTTTCCATCTCCACCTCTGCTCCCCCCCCCCCAGCTAACTCCTCCTCAGTTTCAGTTCAGAAAGGGGCAGGCCTCCCATGGATATCAACAAAGCTTGACATATCAAGTTGCAGTAAGACTAAGCAACCCACCTTGTGTTAAGGCTAGACAAAGCAGCCCAGTATGAGGAATAGGCTCCCAAAAGCCTAGTCCTCTTCTATGTGTACCCCAACCCTTCAGGTTCCTGTAGGTACCACTTGTTGTTATGTTCCTGGTTCATTTTTTAAATCATAAAATATTTCAAATTTACCAAAGTACAGAGAAAAATAAGTGAACAGACTACCATGTACCCACCACCAAGAATGAGCAAATGTTGCTAACATTTTGTCACAGTTGCTTCAGATTATTAAAAAGAAAAGAAAGCTATGCATATTGGCACATGCCCTGTGTTTCTCTCACCAGTTCCATTCCCCCTCTCTTCACTCCCTTTGAGCAGCCTTTACTTGAAGCTGGTGTGTCTCTGTTCTTTCACTACATATATGTGTGTTATGAACAATGATATAGGGCTTCATATGGGATGATTGTGTTTTTCTTATCAACATAAACAGTCATGTAATTAAACTTTGGTAAACTTTGCTCATTTCCATGTTTTTAAGCTTTATTTGTGCTTATACAAGTAGATCTCATCATTTAATTAATTGTCCACTGAATGAACTATTGTGAGTAAACTGTAGCTTAATTTTCTCCTGAGCTGTTTACAACCTCTACATATACTGGGATATTTGCACACCTCTTGACATCTACATGCAACTGTAATATCTGTTGTCAAGTAGACAGGATCTAGACCCAACTAGGAGATAAACATCTGATTGAATCTGAGAGGGAATTTGTAGATTTGATTCGACTTCCTGTAGATGTCATATGACCAGGTGCCCTCAGCTCCTGCTTCTGTCACTTCTCCACTGTGATGGATTGTACCCTCAAACTGTGAACCCAAATGAACCCTACCTTTCTTAGGTTTCTTTTGTAAGGTATTTTGTCATGGCACCAAGAAATTAACTAACATGGATTAGTATGGGCTGTGGGTACATAATGATCTATAGTTTGAACAGATTTCACTCTACTAAAAATTAATGGTTTTGTTTGTTTTTACCTTATTGAGACAGGGTCTTATTCTATAGTCCTGGCACTTACTTTGTTGACCAGATTGGCTTTGCATTTGCAACAATCCTCTTGCACACAGAGGTGTCGTCGCATCCTTATACAGCTTGGGTCTGGGTCCTGAAACCCTGACTCAGGGTGATGAGGGAATAAAGACAAATGAGCCCACATACATAGAAAAGCTGAGATTGGGTAGACTAGTCTCTCTGATGGAGAAGCTACAGCACCTCAGAAGCTAAGTGTATTTATTATATTCATTTGAACAGGGTGACAGGGTTACTGCATATATCTAACACGGAGTCAGGGTTATTATATTCACTGAACAGGTTTAACTAATCTCAGTAGAAGTCTCCATAGGACATCAGTCTCTAGGCTGTAAACATCCAGGGGAAGAAAGTTGTGATGAACATTCTCTACACTGTTAACATTTGCACTTGGACCCAAGGAAGGCTTTGCCCTCCCTTTGAGGCTCTTCATTGGGGGATGGCTTTGTCACTCCAATGGGGCTGAAGCATTAGGGTCCTTGACATGTCCCTGCTGTGTCAACAACACCCATTCCATCAGGCTTCACTCACCAACCACACCTGTACCTTTCATGGTCTGAGCTTACAAGTTTGTGCTACTATGGGCTGCTATGCATCGAATATAAATATACATGAATGTATGCTGCTTTTATTTAGGAGTGAGTTCTTAAGATGTGATCTAACAAGCATTGCTGAATATTTTACAAAGA
The DNA here is from genome assembly GCF_017639785.1 of Mesocricetus auratus. NCBI lineage: Eukaryota > Metazoa > Chordata > Mammalia > Rodentia > Cricetidae > Mesocricetus > Mesocricetus auratus. Next base: position 23,501,674 of record NW_024429196.1, on the reverse strand, counting down.
GTTGGTTCACCTTCTACTCATCTAATTTCCCACAGAAGCCTGTCCTTTCTAAACCTGGATAGAGTTGTC